>NC_090442.1:301860613-303110613 GCF_031143425.1 Pleurodeles waltl
GATAATAAGACTTGCACCCTTGCTCATATCAGTAAACAATCGGACCCAGTCTCTCTCGGACATCACTAAAAATAAGTTACATCTTCGTGGTGATACCAGTAAACAATAAGACACCCCCATGCTGAAATCACGAAAAAACACTAATTATCACTTTCTGACGCTAATCGACATGACACACACCCTTGCTGATACAAAAAAAAAGTAAGCCACAGTCTCTTTTCAACATCACTAAACAATAAGGCACATCTTCATGGTAATATCGCTAAACAATACAACACACCCCTTGCTGATATCAGCAAACAATAAGACGTTCACTGAGCATCATTTGTGAAAAAGCTTTGATTTTGATCACAGGCAGCTCCGTGAAGTCTAAGAGCTGAACTGTGACTAGTTGGACTAGCGTCGTATGTTACTGTCCCACCGGAACCTTTTGATTCATCACACAAAGCACATCCTGAAAACTAAGGGGTCCATTGTGACTCGAAGGAGGGCCAATGCACTGGTAGCTTCACAGTGAAATGTAAAAATAAATGAGCAGAAAAAGGACCATTAGAGATACACATTTTCATCACTCAATATTCTCTGCAATATTTCCAATTATTGCTTAAATACCTATCAGAGAAATGTCAACTTTCAAATCCGGACCACAGATCTGGACCGTAGCTTTGTGATGCCTCAGTGACATCCTTGAGTGTCACATGGAACTGGTTATTCCTGGAGGTCCTGGGACAATGGGGCCTGCTCAACCAGGGGGGCTCCTGCTAGCATTCCCCGGTGCCGTCCTAAACTCAAACTCTTCAACACACTCATTTGGGGGTCACAACAAACACTTCTCATTTGCACAACACACATTTATTATGAAAAAAATGATACAGCTTTTGAGTAATGCGACTTTTCCAATACCCGAGAATAATCTTTTCTAATATCAGTGCCCTTTTTTCACACATAATTGAGACTCCCTTACAAGGTAGAGCTATTCCTCCTCTTTTAGAGCTACCCGGGTAGAGCTGTGTATTTTTGCCAAGAGTTAAATCCAAGAGGGGAAAATTAAACTAAACTTTACTTCCTTGGCAAACTTTTTATTTATAGTGCGAAACACTTCTCTTCACCGTCCTAAATATGCACCGATGCCCATTGCCTCTAAGAAAGTAAAAATAAATGTGGACAATGCAGTATCCCCAACAGGCACAATATACTGTCGTAAACCAGCCAATCACAACCTCCCACTCGTAGGAGTGCGGTGACCTACTTCCTCTCCACTCTTCCTTGTATTCCCCGCTGAAGAGTGTAATTAGGGCAGGAGTATGGACAAGGTGCTAAGGAGACTCGAACATCCAATTTAAATAAATAAGCAATGCATTCTGAATCACAAAGTACAATTCATAGCACTAACGGGGACTAAGCAACCCTAAATCACGCCATACTCCTTGGCGCACAGCAATGCTTCAATACTCGTCTACGAACATCTAATCAATTCACAAATTGCTACCATTTCTGTGGCTGAAGCACATGCTGTGTGCAAAGGTTTGAAGAGTCTAATTGCAAGTCCACTCACAGTGCGCAAAAACTGCCTAAACTCAACACCTAAACACCGCCAGCCTCATCTGAGCAAGTGAAACTTTTCAGAAATTGTGGTTTCAAGCTGAAGTTCGACTATTCAAGTTTTCAGTTTGTAAAACAGTTACACTAGACATGTGTTACTATTGCAACGAATTATGTCGGTCTTTGGCATGAAACTGCAACTTCTCGTTCAATGTCGGTGTGCAAAACATGTCTGTGCTATTTATTGCAGGCATACTTAGTATATCACGAGTTGGCGCATAGACCAGATTACAGCACAATCACTTCTGCCTGTGGATATCTGAGCAAAGGATGCCGCCTGCCCCCGTAGAACGCAAGTGTTACAACTCACTGTTGGAGTTTTCAACCTTCCTGCCAGAGGTTTAGGTCTGAAAGTCTTTCTTCCCACATCCACTGGCAAAGGATATGTACCTGAAGGCTTAAAATCTTCTGAACTACCCAGTAATAAAATGGAACCTAGAGTCCTGCCACTCACACGTGTGTTGACACAATGAGAGCACACAGAAATATGCATAAGAGAAGAACCAGAGGCGGCCATGATAGTATGGGAACCACTGCTTTTCGGAGTGGGAGCATCCGGCTGCAGAGTGTGCGCCAGCAATGGAAGGACTGAGCACCGGGGAGGCGCGCTCAGCTGCCCCAGGCCCAGGCTGCAGAACCCGTGCCAGCTCAAGGCCACGGGGTGACCTGCGGACAAGAGCGAATCAGATGTAATCCTTCTGACGGGAATCAAAGGGAGACCAACTGAAACCGAGGAAGCCCAATCGAGCAACGTGTGCGCAAAGCACGCTGGGATCCCAGCAGCTGAAGAGCGAGTCTTAGGAGCCTCACAGAAAGGTCACTTAGAAGCCCAGTTTTGCCGTAGGTGTTGGTTTTAAACTTAAAAACCCGGAAACTACTTTTTCATGTTTATGTTTTGAACAAAGATATGTCCTCGTTTTTTTCAGGTAACATAGTTGCAAGTTTTTTTTTTTTTTTAATAAATGATTAAGAGCCCTGATTTATGGAATGTTCTGCCCTTTCAAGGGGTATCTTTGAGAAGTCCTTCCTTTATTCTCGTTTTTTAAATATAAAGCCCTGTTTTCTTTGCTGGGAATATAGTACTTTACTGATTGGCAGATCTTCCTGGTCACCTGTGTGAAAGTTAGTATGACAAGTGACTGTCACGTTGCACACCATTTCCAAGGGTGTGGTGGTGGTGGTGGGTCAAATACTGAGCAAAGGTTATACATGGAGAAAAAATAATTACCCTAAGGAGAAAATCACTACAGGCATCCCCTCCGTGTCCTTTTTTTTTTTTACCTAGTGGAAACTTCTGCATAAGTAGATGCACCGTGGCTTATACTAGGAAACACAGGACTGTGTCAGATTTCCTAGAGTGACTTTGAGATGTTTTGTGAGACAGTGACAAGCTGGAGTAATATTACTGAAGCAAATTGCCATCTTTTAAAAAGAAGGCTTTTTTAGCAGCTTCTGGCACTATCAATCAGCATTGTTAACTACGTGGTCTGCGTGCCCTCAGCATCACCGACGACATGCGGAGGGACCACCCTCGTACCACACTGGGACTGGGAGTCAGTTTAATAGGGTCATAGTGAAGTGGAACTATCACTCTGAGACTGAAATTGTCTGCCCACTGTTCTCTCAAGGATGTTCAAAAGAGTTTATAACTGGCAGGTACCTTCACTGCTTAATTTGAGCCGGTGGAGGCCACCGGCACTCATTTGAGGACAGGCACTTATTTTTCCACATCCGACATTTCCGGAAAGCAAAGAAGGGAAAACACAGAAACCAGAAAGAAGGAAGATGAGAAAGACGCAGACACCGTCACAAGAGGAGGAAGCAGGAACCAGCAGGAGTGAGACAGAGGGGAAGGTGGTGTCTGATAGTGAATTTAAAGAGACAGCAGGTGGATTTAAGACCGCAGCCTTGGTACTGGGCGCGCTGATATTTAATCGCACGACGCAGGCTTCATAACAGTGTTTTGGGCAATAGCATTCATTTAAAAAATTAAGCACTGGGTACAATACATACCATATAATGCAAGTGCGAAAGCAGGATTCTTTGCCAAGTTTTTAGGATGTTAGGAAACGTTTCTGAAATATTGGTATGTGCAGCATCTTGGAAGAAATAGACTAGAATAACGTGAACAGAATAAAAAGAAAGAAGTGAAGAGAAATGGGAGAGTGGAAATGACATAATTAGTGCTGGTATGGAGATGGTCAAGGGACGCACAATACTTTCAAAGTACGAAAGACATTAAATCGCGGCCCCAACTAATCTCTGGGTCTTGCTGATAAAGAAATTCCTGATTACTGGTTAGTACTGTAACTGAGCCTGCAAAAAAGGAGGTCAAGGAGCCAAAGGCGGTAAGAGTTCATTCTGCGCTTAATGCTAATGAAGAAAATATACGAGTGACCTGTAGCCTCAACTACATGGTTCTGAATATCACATGTATTGGTTGTTTGCATACAGTATTTGTGCACGAGGCAGTCTTGCATCAGAAGTATCAGTCTTAATAAAGACAATATCACCAATAAGTTTGAAAGGGCGTGAAAGAGAGCACTTGTGAAGAATAATTTATTAGGAATACCATTAAGGGTTCTATTTTATTTTATTGTGTTTGCTTTGAATATGCGTAATATAATTCCATCCCCAATACTGATAAATCTACACCAAAGAATTCAATGTGCTGCAAGACATGACTGTCTTCTTGTAAAGTGAGAACCACTACATTGTGAATGCTCAATTCAAGGATTTTACCGGCTTGATAAAAGTTCTCTCTGATCTACACTCATGCGGGTGCAGACCACTTCAATGTCTACAATGGTGAGAAGCGGTCCTTAGGTCTACGGTGCAAGATCAGCAGATAACAAGATCTTTTTGCCACAGTGTCTGATGCCGTACATCAGTCTGTGCTGAAGTCGGGGTACAGGAGCAGATCTGCCCCCATCTAACAATTGCTAAACAAATAAAGAAACTGCATGAAGACGATTATTAGTGAGGTGACCATGTATTGAAGGGAGAAAGAACCAAGGATGTGCATATGGAATCAAGTGAATTGATTCAGAATAGTTGGTGAGATTATATTTCTAGGTACATCACCATCCACCCTCTAAAAATTGAATAGGTGGATATGAAGAACGGACTGTTAATGAGGAGCTAAGGTACTGATCATTGTGGGGGGCAGTGGTAACGGACTGGAAGACGAGGGCAGGTGAATAATAAAATACATCATTTAATTTGGATAGATGCCTTGTCTCATGTGTCAGCTTCTCTCACAAGATATCAAGACCAGCTTAGGTATGTGTCCTGGGAAAGTAATGAGCAGCAGCTCGAGAATGAATTGGAGACTCAGATTTACAGTTCTAACTACCACTCAGCTCAGCAGTCCTCACTTTATCAAAATGGGAAGAATGAATGCTTGAGTCAACCCTGCATGGACTTAAATCTACACTTTGGATATTTATGCACAGATCTCAGAAATGAACACTTTATTCACTGAGCTATGGCAGGCACTTATAATTTGTAGGAATGTTTTTAGGGATTTTCTAAATAGATGTTGACATGTTGCACATCTAAGAAGTGGTGGGGTAGCTTAGTATTGAAATTGCCACATACGGCAGATAAAGCAGAGCTTTACCATTAGGATTCAATGAAAGCTTTTCTTAGAGCAAACCAGCATAGTCCACAGACTATAAAGACATGCCTGATTTGTATCCTGTAGAATCCAATGACCCAACGTGTTGATCTCCTCTGTATTAGGCACACTGCAATGGTTGCAACCTTCATTTTGAGGAGTCAAAGTCGCCGAGAAGAACAAACTGGTGAAACAGAGTGCTGGCTGTCCTCTCTCAGAAAACCACGACCCAGAGCATTTAGAAATATCTGTAAAATGTTATGGTGTTTACGTTGACAATCTTAAAAAGATCTTTGTAATAATTGATTCATACTCATATTGAATAAGTCTGGAAAAGGAAGTAACAGAGAAGTTAGAAAAAAGCTTCAGTCCTAACCAGATTGCGCCCAAGTGTTTCCCAACCAAATTGTGGCACCTTCAATATTGCCCAGATAAGTGAACTTTAAGACAGTTGAAGAATTTGCCCCAAATAGGTGGTTGCCGTCTCTGAAACTACCCAGGGCCGGACAGGGAATCCAAAGCAGCCCTGGCAATATTGTCAGACCAGCCGGGCACGAAGGCTGTAAGCGACAGTGAGTGGATTTTGCTGGATTGCTGCTTTTGTTATTGGGGACCGAAATTGCAGCACCACTCCAAACCGGCCCCATGTAACAAAACTGGACCCCACCCCTCTAGCCTCCGGGGAAACGCCCAGTGCCTGCTACGGCCAGTCCGACCCTGAACCTTCCCTTTCAGTTTCAGACTTTGCTGCTGCAACCACAAAGCACCAGCATTCAAAGGTTAGGAAACAAAGACTGCAGGGTATACACCAGTGGTTCCCAACCTTTTGTCTTCCGTGGACCCCCACTTTATCATTACTGGAACCTGTGGACCCCCACTGAAACATTATGGGAATCTGGCGACCCCCCCACTGACATTATTAAAAGCTGTGGACCTAATCTTTTAATAATATTTAATTTTCTAAGCCATCGCGGACCCCCTAAAGAGGCTTCGCGGACCACCAGGGGTCCCCGGACCACAGGTTGGGAACCACTGGTTTACACAACTCGCATCAACAGGAACACTTAACAAACCTGACTGTCACTCGCATCAAGACCTCGGCCAAGTTTAAGGGTGGCAATAGACGGGAGGCAGAATAAAAGACAGGTCAAGAAGAGAGGACATCAAGAAACCCCAGAAGCAATGAGAAGTTCGCACAACACGCTGCCTAAATTTAGTCAAATCGCTTGCAGCCACTCGATGGCCTTGCCCTCTCTACCACTTGGACATGTTCCAATAATGCAGATGCTATTTTGTTTCCAACACCAGTGACCGACATAGGAGATCATGCACGGCAACTCCAGTGATGCCTGTGGCCCAAGTACTTTATGGGAAATTTCAGCAATGTTGACTTTGCAGAGAAAGTGCTTATGACAACGTTCTTTGAACATCTGTGGCAAAGGTGCTTGAGTAAAATCGTCAAACACATTTGTTCCGATCAATCGATATATTCCCCGGTAAGACCAGGGATCAGTGTGTCAAACAGATCAGCCCTCAGAAAGATTAGCCTTCACCTTCAGCTGCTTCTCTGATTTCTGATGCCTTCCCTGAATCTGTGGTCAGCTGTTCTGAAGTTATTTTTGGAGCATAGCAACATACAATGTAAAAACATTGTAATTAGCAGACATCTGTTTAATTATCATCGCAGGTATAGCAAAAATCAATCTGGTTCCGGCTTATCAGGCCCAAAGTCATCACATTTTGAAAAGAAGAGACTAGCCTGTCTGAATTTGCATCGATTCCACTGCTTCTGACAGCACATGCATTCTAAGATGACAATGCTGCTAGGTTTTCTCACTTTGTAACTTTCATAAGAAAATCTGAGTACGGTATGCCCGAACTGAAAATATTCTCATTGGAACCTTGTGAATTGGACATTTATTTACAGGAAGTGCAGTTCAACGCTTTAATATTGTAAGAGCTCTGTTTTAGTTTTGACATAACATGATATACCAGCCAGAAGCTACATTTAATTGTTGCTAGAATGCATGCATGTCATATTTTTGGACCATTTACTCTGCAGAACCTCCATTGCAGACGCTTCACAGTGATGGGGTGAGTTTGTCAGTGCAAGTCGTAGGCGAGTCACCATCCTTAACCAATGACATATTTTTTAGTTACCTCTTGGGTTCCTCGCTCATGGTGTCATCAGAGAAGGAACAGGACAGTGAGACTGCTTCTGTGGCCATGAAAACTATTTTTGACCTGCAAACACTGAAAGTGAATTGTAAGACTTAGAAATAAAAGGAAGCTTTTTGCTACAAATCTGCAAACAGTATCAAATGCAGCGAAACCCCGGGCTCTAGTTAAGGCTCAAAAACCTATATTTAGTACAGATTGATATTATCCCTGTAAAACTAATCTGCCCCTTCCATTTTACTGGTGGGTTAGTTGGAAAAGTGGTGGAGTTATTCGAAGGGACGTTACTTGCTTCATCAAAACAGCTGAATTAGAGTTTGTGCACCATTCTATAACAGCCAAGGTCGACCTAGTCTTTCATCCACTGAAAGTAATACACAGGAGACCACTTTCGATTAGGTAATAAATAATATCTGAACACAGCAACGATGATGTTGGGTGAAAGTGAAACAAACAATGTTGATTACCATTATGTATATAATGTTTTGCTTTCCTTCAGTTGTCCCCCTCCCCAATCATCTCTCTCCCTCAATCATCATATTCCCCACACTAAACCTCCCTATTCTGTTGTTAAGACATCGCTGTGAGTCACCTCGCAAACTATCACTGCCTCCCCTCCAAGCCACCAGCACAACTTAGACTAACTACTGCCATGATACCACATTAAAAAAAATAATTGATGGGACCCTTTCTCTTGCATCCCCATCTCCTTTCCTAAAACAACATCACACTTGACATTTCTCTTCGTAACTCAACATAATTCTATATTAACTACCAGTTTTCCATATGTATTCTGCAAACAATGCCCTACCCCTACAACTGTACCACTGCCTTCTTCCTTCCAGGGGCGTAGCGTGGTCAGTATGATTGTCGGGGTGTTAGATTCAGATTTCCCGACAATCATATTGACAAATGATGTTAAAATATATTACACAACAAGCAGGGTACACAAGAGGGGCTTAAGGGGCAGTGGAAAGGGAGAGGAATATGTATTGGTAGGTGTACTAAGTGAGAGAATTAATAATTAGTGAAATAGCCAACATTTTTTGAAGTTTTTCCAAACAGAGAAAGGGAGCGAGTGTGTGTGGGTTTTTGTGTGTGTAAAAATTCCTGGTGAAATCCGACAGACATCACCATACCCGACTGAAAGCACCTGAACCCATCACCATACCCGACTGAAAGCACCTGCACCCAACTATTTATCACAAAATACATTTATTAGAGCCGGGGTTGTATCTCTCCCCCCTGCAACTCCCCACGCTATGGCCCTGCTTCCTTCCTAGACTACTGCCATGATTTCCTAAACAGCCTCTAATACCCTAGTCACACAAGTTCAATGGTCTCATCAATACTTATCAATCATTCCACACTCTCCCGTGCTAAATGAACAACTGCCACTGCTTCCGCAATCCTAAAATACGATGAGTCAACTCAACAACCATCACCACCTCCATACATTATAAACAACCAATGTTACCTCTCACCACACTTAAAACGTCCTCGGTTAGTAAACCAATGCCCTGTTTTGTCTATGCAGAGTTATAGAACACTATTCGTCTATTCTGGGGTGCAAGACTACTGTGACTAAATGTAGAAGTCCTTTCCTTTATTCTGATAAATAAAGTATTACAAAACATCTAACTTTTAAGTGCAATGATGATTAACATTAGCTGTCAATACAATGAAACTAGCTTTACTGAGTTCTGGTTTGGAGTTAACCGGGCAACGTATGGTAGTGATACAGCCCAGAAGGCTCCTGAACAGGCAAACCGACTTTTGGCTGTAAATACTTTCGAGTAAAGTAGTTCTCTCGTGTCAGTATTTATTTTCAAGTTTATCCCAATGGTTGAAAAATCATTTGGTCCCGACTAAAGACATAAGCACAATGCTCCTACAAAAAGGTCCACACATTTTCAGCTGATTTCAAATGTCAGGAACATGCCATCCTCCCCGTCCCCTGAGCAGCATTATTGTAAGCCCCAGCATCTGTCCTTCATATCAAACACATCTTCCCACATATTCACAGACGCTGACAAGCAGCACTTATTAGTTGAATGTGACAGCGAAAACAAGGAATGATTCATACGAAAGGGGGTCGGATTAACTGATATCAATTTAAAAATGCTGAAGAGCATAAATTCTCATTTTGCCACCTCACCGACCATCCCCAGTTTTGAAGCCTGTGTGTGAGTGCTTTAGGAGGCAGATTGCTTAAAGCAAACGACAATCCACCTGAAAAATGCTGCATGGTTAATGGGGTGGGAAACAAAGCAATTAGGATGTGATAATTTAACACCGTGATGAAAGAAGCCCTCTCTGGATAATGAGATGCACTGCCATTCAGCTACAAAAAACATTACATTGGATGGTGTTTCAAGAAATAAAAGCCTATGGGGGGAGCACGAGAAAGTGCCTACAACTCTGTCGCTGATCACACGCATTTCAATGCGCCTCCATCTTCAGCACTAGGCTCAGGAGTGTGTAATTTTCATTCAGATATTATGGTCGCCTAGAAACTTCTATTTTATGTGGAAATATTCGAAAGCTTGAAGGCTGATATGGACTCATGACTGTTAATGATATCTTCTGTACCCTGAAGCCATTGCCTATAACACAGGCACCAGTGATCTCCCATAATTCAATGTACAATCATGCTATAGAAGTAAGCTTCCTAGCCTCGCCAGAGCCACTTTATTGCTCTATGTACACCATGTGCGCCGTGCTTCTCTAAAAGTAACAAGCATTGGCAAAGCCAATTGGTCGCGCCTATGAAAGATCTATTCACTTTGTAACTTTAAAAACATTTTTTTTTTAGACATGTTGCAGCAACATGGGGTGAAGTCAAGAAAAAAATAGCCCTATGATGCAGCCAGCATTGACAGTGTCATAATGCTTTTTATTTATGAGCCATGTTGATCTACTGTACAATTTGTTAAAAGGAAGCGTAGGAAAGCAACATGAGGGCAGTGCTGGGGTGGGGTGGGGGAGGGGAGGAAGGACGCAACAACAGGAGAGGGGAAAAGCAACACAAGGGAGGTTTAGGGAAGGAGGGAGCAGCAGATGTGGGCAGCAACAAGGAGAAGGGATGAGTGGAACGTTTAAGAAGAAACAGTGCCTCAGTCACAACGCAATCAGAGACGGGCACTGATTAAGTTCAATCAACTTGTGCTTGACCATGCTTCTCAGAAAGGAATGGATGTGACGCTTGGCCTGCCCCAACCAACTGGGAGGCAGACAAGAAGAGTGACACTTAAGCCAACAAATGGTAAGCAATAGGCATGCTCCAAGCCCTATAATGTAAACAATAATGTCTTGCAAGTGAGAGCGCATGTGGTGCATGCATTGTTGCAGACTCAACCTATAAATGGTGGTGCATTGAGCCACACCTGTAGTAATCATCATATGCAGGTGCTATTGGGGTATACATGCTCGGAGAAAGCCTGTGATCAACTGCATTTGATTTTATTAAGGATTTGGTTGCAGTTTTTTCAGCAAACATTTTGAAAATCAAAAAGGAGAATAAGGAAGAAGGAGGGAAAGGGAGAAAAACAAAACCGAAAAAAAATGAAGAAAAGAGTAGATTAATTAAAATTAACATATTTCCGGCTTCAATCTGCTAGTCTGTTTTTGCCACCAAAAGGTAGGACACCTTTTGTAGGTTTCTTCTTCCACTCTTAAACTAGTAGCGCAACTGATATATTTGTCCCACACGTGTCAAATAGTGATAATTGGCTTGGTGATAGAGATGCCGACTGATACAAGATTTGCAGACAAAGAGTAAGAGAGTGCTGGGTCTACATTTTTAGAATGATACAACGAGAAATTCCATCATGAGACTAGCCAATAAGCACTTAGCTTCCATAGCAGGAAAGTTGCTCCGGATGAATCAACGACGACACCATTTGATTCAGAGTGGGGAGCTACAATCACTCTTGTTCCGGTAGTTTCTGGGCTACCACCGGATGAGGACATTCGTGCAGACATTTTCATAACCATCCACATGTGAGTTACATTTTTACTACACATCCATTTTCGAAGCACACAAAGCACAGGGTAAAGTACACTTTTTATCAGGATATCCATTACTTACCCAGTAATATCTGCAGCAAGTTTGCATTTTAAAATCGTAGCTTTTTTAAGTTCTACGTTTTGTGCGCCTGTTGAACAGGACTGTGCAGCCTTACACTTACTGAAGGTGGTCCAGTTAAACATACAACAGCATTCATTGAAGAGGAGGATCCTTGGGGGTAGCTTGGGAACTGGGCTCAGCTCCTGCATTAATAATACACGCTGAGCCCCTGCAACTGCAGTAAGGCATGCGCTGGCTGCTCTTACCCATATGTACATAAGAAGGGACGCACCCCAAGGCTCCCCGGAAGCACCTTGGGAAAACCAATCACATCAGAACAGCACATGAGGCTACACCACTAGCATACATGGAGAGCGAATACTAGCAGCATAACACATTTAAATCATAGTATTATCTGCCCTAGAACAGGACTGTCACAAGAAGAACTGCCCCTGGTCTATGCTGTCAGAGTGAAATAAACTCTACTAGCAGCATAACACATTTAAATCATAGTATTATCTACCCTCGAGCAGGACTGTCACAAGAAGAACTGCCTCTGGTCTATGCTGTCAGAGTGAAATAAACAACACACTCTAAATGACAAGGGCATTGACCATGCTGTAGTTACGGACTGTCCAAGTTTGGAGACAGCCTGCATTCATACTAAACAGAACACTGACATGTAATATTCATTTTTAGTGCACTCATATGAGTAGTGGGTATTATTCTTTTGGTTCTATGTGTGTGAAGAGATTCCATAATCCATCGCAGGAGCTAACAAAACAAGTTGATGCTTTTTTACGTGCAGGACTTCAGACAAGGGCTCTGCCTCTCTTTTTCAAGTCTCTAGTTGGGATCATTGGCTGTCACTACATGGCTCGGCATCCCACATTCGCACATGTTCCACAAACCAAGCAGATCTTTGGTCTACCTACAGAGGTCAGCTTAATAGCAGTGCAAGCCTGGACCACTTCAGCTGAAGGAATTCAAAGCAACATTCAAACCGAGCTCTCCCTGGAGAGAGGGCAGAATTAAAACCACTGGGTGGTCACAGTTCACGTGTTCTGAGAAAAACTCTAGATTTTATTTCCCAGCACACTAGCCTGTGCCTTGTACATTTCACACCACGGACTAAACCCACAGTTTAAATCCTTGTAATCCCAAACTAAGATACACTTTAATAGAGCCTTGCACCTGTTTCTCCTTCCCCTGCGGCTCAGCTTTCAGAGGCCTTCTGCCGAACATTGCTAAAAGTACCCCTGCAATAGGGTTGACCTTCCACCGACTTACGGATCCATCAGTGGTAATGACACCACCAGCCCCATCCCTTGCGCACAAGAACCCCTGGGGTGAACAGCAAAGCATGAGCGAATGGGATCCTAAATCTGAGGTACCGCCACAGTCATGCGTATGTCACCCAGCGCAGTCCTTGCTAAATTGACACGTCAAAGTGAAGCTAAAATTGGAGCAAGACGTTTTAAAAGAAGCTTGTCAGAGTAATAAAGGAACAGTAGGTGTTGCCGTTTGACACATTTTATTAAAATTACAGCTCCTGAAACATGCCTCCCACTATGGGTGGAAGGCAACAAAGCCTGTGAAGATTGCTAATCGATTGCGCACAAAGACGATCTTGTCAATGTGACTGCATGGTTATCTTCCACTCAACTGTCTGAATCCCCTTCACATTCAGTTGTGAGACTCTTGTCTCTAGACATGACGGGTACACAAAAAGAGCCCGTAGCAGAGGCGAACCCCTCCACTTACACAATGCAGGACAACCGTAGACCAGAAACTGAGACGCCTGGCGGGGAAATACATAACGAGGAAGTTAGCTCCTCCATCAATCCTCACTTTGTTTTAAATGTATGTATACATGACAACATTGTCAATAATGGCCATTTTTTTATTACTGAGAGATTTTGCATCGGACAAGTTATTATTTTCACCGCTGGATGCCCATGCGAGATGCATCGGTACCATGAATCAATCAGACAGCAGAGGGATATTCCGTGGAGTTGGCATTAATCAGCTCGACAACCTGTCATTTAAGATCGGTGCAGCCGCATAATACAGAGCTGACTTGTAGGCAGGATAAAACTCCCAGGACTGCTGAAGACAGAATTCAAACCTGTCCCCGGTGGCTTGCGCCAAGAATTAACATCTCAAACAGCAAATATCTCCAAATGACAAAAAAAGCATCCCGGTGCTTAGAAAACGTCACCTTTGCTCTTCGGTGAACAGATGATCTAGGGGCGCGGACTGGACAGCGCATGGTCACCCAAAGCACCAAATCTGCAATGAACAAACTGTATCTCATGGGTCGCAACTGCAAGTCTTGCAAAACAAATATATATATATATATTTATTTTTCATGTCACACAGGGAATACTTAGAATTATGTAGGAGTTTGAAGTTGCTTACCATCATCCTCACCCTGTCAGGCTGAACTTGATGCTTTAAATAAAGAGGATGTGTTCTTCATGCTTGGACCCCTCTCCACTGCAGACCTCTCCTATGCGCTACGACTTTTCAGTAGTCGGCATACAGTGACTTCATACTTACTCACCAGGTCAAGCAGGGGCCTTCACCATTAATTAACAAGCATTTGCAATGCAACGGGTCTCGCATTTCTCCGAGTTAGAGCTATTAGCAGTTGTAAACTCCCAACCGGACTTTTCTTACGACATTAAATGGAAAAATAGAGCACCATCGCGCTGCTACAGTTCACTCGTAGTGAAACCTATCGACAAAAGTGCAATTACCTACGTAACCCACAAAAGTGCAATTAACTATGTAACAGGGTCGATGTCATGCAAAGCACTCGACTTCTGCCAAGCAAGATCGCACTGCAACAAATGATAAAAAGTAGTCCACAAACTGGACGGAATACAGCGAGCCTTGTATGTTTTTAGTACCTGGTCGCTGCGCTTGAGGAGGGCTAAGCCCCGGAAAAGGCATGACGTATGCATGCCTCCCACTAATGAAAGCAAGCAGGTTTTAAAAGGCAAGCCCACAAACCAATGAAAGACACTGACGTGACATGGACGGGTCTCCGAGCCCTTTTCTAACTACTACAGCGTCTCGCAAGTGCATGTTAACGCAGGCTTGACCCTAAAAATGATGTCCTGTATGGTGACTCAGAAATTATAACTTTGTCTCTGCTGACCCTATAACCTTCATAACTCCGTCACTTAACCCAGGTGACCAAGCAATGCTACTTGTAAACCTAGATATCTGCTGAATACACCCAGATTCATCACAGTGTAGGGGTTGGGGGTAGGGAGCTGGTCATGTCAGGTTCCACTTCTTTCCACTTGAATCAGGGTACAAATTAAACAGGTAATATCAATTGTAGCAAATAAACTTTCATGAATGCACTAGCGACCATGATCATTAGACCAAAATGTTTGAAGACACTGGCTCTGGCAGACGGCTAGAACATTAGGGCACACAAAGACTACTGGTCTGTTTCAAAAGTTGGTAGCTCATCATTTATCTCCTTTTTCTTTTGCCATCCTTGTAGAACAGAGTGCTAACCGGGTAGCATGGCAAGTAAAAGTTAATGAGTGTACTATTCTGTCCATAGAAAAATAGTTACAGCGTAGATGCATTCTCCTCTAATGTAAATATTATCCTTGAGGATATTACCTACTGCCATCCTCAAAAGTTGTTTTGTGTATTCTGCACTGTCAAAAACAAACCCAAATATGATAGAACACAAAAAATCATGACTATATGTGTCCTCTGTTGTTTCATTACTGATTCCCTTATTTCACTGTGTTGACGAAAAACACTGCATTGGATGGTCTTCATCATGCTGGAATTGCAATGAGGCGCTGCAGAACAATGATGGTGGCATCTGTAGTGTTTATCAAACCATATGAAGCTACCACAGAGCGTTATATCCAAATGAGGCAGAGAAGTAAAAAATAAATGATCACAGCTTCATTAGTTTTTAAATATCAGAGACGGCCAGTGGCCATTTAGTCCCTGGGCACAAGTCTTGCAGTAGGGATGCCCCTGTTGGACTAGTTGCGTGCCTCAGCCGGCAAGTATACTTTGAATTTATAGAGTGTGACACCACACAGATGGGATGCTAAGAACATGTCATTGTGGACGTCGCAGTCATAAATGTCCTTTCAGGTGCAGGCCCTCAAGCAAGTTGTCATGAAACAAAAAAAGTGAACCATGCAGGTGTTATGCCAAACACTTTCAAAACAAATTCTTCACCACAGTACCAAGCACCACTTAACATGCTCTGATCAGGGGGTTCCACTTGTAAGTGGGAATCTAGCCTCTAGTTATCTCAGAAACACCGCGTAATGTATGTGGAATGCCATGTCCATGGTATCCAATGTTAATCCCCTGCATGCAGCAAAGCGGATCAATTAGGATGGTAATGGTGTACTTTGAGTCTTAACAATTCAGTATGCCCTTGGTAGAGCAGAGAATGATTGGCATTCCTAGCCCTCTTTCTACATTAATAACCAAAACATATTTGTGTTTAGAAGGCGTCCCCACTGTTAAATTTCAATTTAGCGCTTAGTTCGCAGTCAATTAAAAAATGCAAAGCAGCTGTGAAATAAACAGATTTTCATGTCTAACTCTCAAAGTGGGCGTAATTTTGATGAATGTGCCTGCCTCCCACTTTAAATGGCCCCATATGCTCTTTGCCTTCAGTCTTTTTTTGCTATGTGTAATCACTATTCTCACAGCGTTCTGCGGATATCAGAGTTTGCACAGTTAGTCGAGACTTTCAATTAAACATTTAGGCCCTCATTCCAACCCTGGCGGTCTCTGACCGCCAGGGCGGAGGGCAGCGGAAGCACCGCCAACAGGCTGGCGGTGCTTCCTGGGCTACCGCCGCGGTCAGAAAAGGGGAACCGGCGGTTTCCCGACGGTTTTCCCCTGGCCCAGGGAATCCTCCATGGCGGCGCTGCACTGCCCATGCCAGGGCAGGGCCCCACAAAGATTTTCACTGTCTGCATAGCAGACAGTGAAAATCGCGACGGGTGCCACTGCACCCGTCGCACCCCTGCAACTGCGCTGGCTCCATTCGGAGCCGGCTTCATTGTTGCAGGGGCTTTCCCACTGGGCCGGCGGGCGCTCTTTTGGAGGGCGCCCGCCGGCCCAGCGGGAAAGTTGGAATGGCCGCCGCGGTCTTGACCGCGGGGCGGTCATTCGGCGGTGACCGCATTGCGGGCGGCGACTGCCGCCCGCCGCGGTCAGAATGACCGCCTTAATCTCCATCACTTCTGAAGGATGGTTGCTAATGTGAACTTTTCTTGCTTTGTGTAAAGGTGCCACTCACTGAGCTGGGAGAGGAGACCTGATCTCAAATGGTTCGAAGGACTCAAAGACCACTTGAGCCCTTCCCTTTAGTAGGGGTCCAAGCCTTCACTTTAGAATTCATGCAAATGTATGTAATTTGTTCCCCTCGATAGAAGCTTCATTTAGTAAAACTGTCTTTACTGTGTACAATGACCTTGTTAGGAACGAGTCGCAATCACAGGGCTAACCATATGTTAATCAAAATGGTGTTTAAATATTGCCAATTCCACTAGAAACACATCAGAGAATTCCATAGAAATGCTAGGAAACCTAGCCAATCGCAGGACGGGGAAGGGCTCGGCGTGGACAGGACTACAAAGGCACGAATTCCTTTTACCTATGTGGGTTCAACAGAAGAACCTATACATTTCTGACAGTCTCCTACTATCTAATGTATTTAGAAAAGATTCACTGGCAAAGCATCCGTGGCTGATTTGAAAGGAGGAATCCCTGGCATGAAGTTTATGATATCTGCCGTTGGAGCCACACACTGGAGGTAATCGTTAAATAAATCACTTTGACAATGATTTAATTGCAAATACTACTTTTTGTCTGAAATAGTATCCTACACAGGAGTTAGTGGCCAGGGGAAGGCAGCATCCTACAAAGAGCACAGACAAATAGGTTGATAATTCACAGCGAGAGGAGCGACCAAACACAGCAGGGATACATAAAATGGAGAAAAAAAACTGGCAAATTGAATTTTACAAGCTATGGTCAGTCGAAAAAAAACCACACAGGCAGGGTAGTTATGTTCAGATGCGTATGCAGAGAACGGGAAGCAATATAAAAGAAATCAAAGACTGAAAATCAATAAACCAGCGGACACACAATGGACAGAGCTGGACGCGGCAAAAGGTAATATCGCATAATCAGCACAAGGGGAAACAAAAAAGACGGAATATCCGGAAAAAGGGCTTGCTAATTCGCCTGGCAGTCCATTTTCAGGAAGTATTGCTCACAGCCGCTGCACAGGCATCTATTCATCAAGCCACGCGTGATCCGCTGCAGACCAGCGACCAGAAAACAAGTGTTTATATTACCAGAGCCCGGGACAGCCATCAGCATCTCTGTCTTACCTGCATGAGGACATAATTGGCTGGAAGTGGTCCAGGCTGCCTGGAGCTACAGCACTCTCGCAAATCTTGTCCAGCACAGCACAACTGCTGTGCGGCAGCATCCCCGGGAGCACTGCGCAAAAGCATCGGCCGAATGGATTATTGCTGCGACCGGTCGCAGTGAACACCGAGTAACCACGAGCAGGGGACAGGTGTCTACGAAATACTGGCCAGGTGACCTTTCCTTTGTAGGTGGGTTACTGGTGATAGTTCATGGGGGGTAACTCCCTCCGGAGATGCTAACCTGGACCATCTCCTGAAACACGCGGTGACCATATTTCATCGGCTTGTCATTGTCCCTTTGCTCATATAACATCATATGTGGTCTGCTGCGCTTCCAGGGAGACGAAGCAGACATTTGCACTAGGACTGTACAGCGCCACAATGCATCCCACATATGTATCTGGTGCTACTCAATGCAAAATAGAAAAAGGACTATTATGGACGACATTTAGCATTTCCTTGCAGAGGCGTTCTTTACATTAGTTGACTCCTGGTGTACGGATGAGTAAGTCAGGCTGCAGACATATAGGGTATATCAGACAAAAGTTAAAAGTTGGCTAAGATACAAATGTTTCCTGGCAGTTAGTGACTTTTGATTCCTATGCCAAAGTCCTTTCTGTTTAAATAATGTCACCTAGGACCAGGGCTCAAAGAACTGGACAATCCTGCTGGCATAATGAGAAGAGAGGGGAGCAGAGACTGAAGCAAGGCCATTCTGTAAATACTGTACACTAGTCCAACAACAAGTCATTGATTTAACTTGATATAATGGTTCATTTGTTCATTTCTCTATTTCATTTTCTCACCTGGAACATGTCTTGGCGGACTTTGATATAAAACATTATTTGCTCCCATCTCTGACGCACATCCCTCTATCTTACAATGGTTGGATTTAAAATGAGCGCTCTAGTTATCATAAAAATGTCAAAGTCTGCCGGCACCAGCTCTAGACTTCCAGCGGTACCTGCAAAGAAGCATGGCATCAGCATCTCACCATATTCTTCAGCTCTATTGCCTCCCAAGAGGTCTGACACACATTGATAACAGAAGAGGCATTATTGACAAGTGCGACTCTCAAGGAAGGATGCGGCTCGTAGCGGATAAGAATATGCCCGCCCTCACGGGCTCCCTCCCTTCACTTACAAATCACTGAATCAAATTAAGAGCCATTTAATCAATGTCTGTGCGTGAACTCAGCGTGACCAATAATATCTCATGGTCAGCGATGTCAGAGGTTGTGGATTAATCCAACAATAATTCTATGAACGTCTGATCAATATTCATCACTGCGAGGAGTTCATCCATCACATTCACAGGTTAGGACAGGGCCCGCTCCAGCAAGACCAGAGGGATAATAGAAATTGACGCCTCATCCAGATCAGAAACTTGTTTTTCACAGTTATATTTGCCTTGTCTTTATCAAAGCGACAGTGCTTCCAGGCTAAATACCGCCACTGAAGGCTGACAAGGACAGAACTATTTTTGTGAAAGGTGGCATCATTTCCCGCTTCAGCTTTTAATGTGACAAGAAATCATTTTTTTTTTTTTTTCAGAGGGGGAAAGCGGAGTGTGATGAGAGATCCTCAAAGACACTAACCCGCTGAGCTCGAACAAGTAGCATCAAGCAACACTTTTGTAGGGATCGTAACAAATATGACACACAGACAAGTTGATGACACATACACCAGCACTATTACGGTCTAATATTACATACATCACCCTTACTGTCCATCCTCCATGAAGAACAAAACTGCCACATATCATCAAGTGCTTTTTAGAACAAAATATGTGATGACCTTAGGCTTAGATGTCCCATCCCACACATATCCTACAAAGGGAATCTTCCTTTCTTTCGATAAGAAGAGCTACAGCCACCCCTTAAAAATAAATCCCAAACAGTCTTCACGGTGCCCTTAACAATGCCAGCACAGTAACCAAAAACAAACACAAAGCACGTCACAATGAGAGAAAGCAACTGAAATATGTGCCTTATATTGAAGCAGGGGTTCAATACGAAAACTCATCACAGATAGAAATCCATTACCCATCTTCACCATCTCTGTTCACTGAACTAGTAAGTCAGCAGGCAGGAACAAGAATCTAGTTGTCATCCTCAGGGCACCAATAAAAGAGAAACATGTCAAACCAGGATATATGTAAATGTTTGTACCACAAACCTAAATCGGTGTTTCAGGTCTTCTGCTGCCAACTCCCAGGGAACCTCTAGATATTCCTCGTATCCTTCTCGCAGTTTGCCTTCTCTTGCAAAATGGGTTATTATGAACTATTAGATGTAAATTACTGTATTTGAACCTCGAAGTGGCCTCTCCTTAAGATCACCGAAAACCCATAAGGCCACTCATCCCAATACAACCAACCTACTTTTTATATGCAGATAATACTTTTACATGGGGCCAATAAAAATACCAATGCATCCCTGCACACTAACCGAGTACCATAACGCTAAACAAAAAACTCACAATTTTACACTAACAAATTGCTTTGCAAATTGTCAGCAAAAAACAGACTCATTTCTAGCAAAATCTTAATCAGATCTTCCCTTTCCCATTTTTTAAAGCTACTGAAGGAGGAAACTCACCGAAGTAATGCAAAATATTCATACCAGGTGAGCACCCAGTCATAGCAACTTCTCAGCTTTTGATGATATATCTTGGTATAATCCTCCATCTGATTTTTCTCCAATGTTATGTAACTCGCACTATCACCAAGTTATCTTTTGGCTTCTTTGATATGTGCACGATCCAAAATCATTATGTTGCCTTCCTTGTCCTATGCTTTTATTATGATTGTATCGTCATTTTGCAGGTCTTGCACTGCCGACCAATCCTCTTTTGTCATATTGTTGTAATCATGTTCTGTGATTTAAGGACAATTTTAGTCAATCCTTCCATTGTTACCATTGTTAATGTCTTGAGTTTTAATTGTATAGAGAAATTATACAGGCCATTCATGGCCGCTGCCAGATCCATCTGTGCCATAGGGCAGAAACTCAGCCCTTTATTCAACAAATTGATATGTTTATCTCCAATTTTTTTTAGAAGAGAGGTTAAATGATCAGATCTTCCTGTATTCCTGATTTCCCTAATGCTTCTCGTCTCCTCTTCTGCCCTTTCCTCTTTGATCTCCATACTGTAGAGGCGCATGTATCCTGAAAAATCCAATTTTGGCCCAACTGATTTTGAAACTTTGTCCCCGCACTGAGATCTGAACTAGCAATACTTGAAGGGAGCTTTATCTTGCTCAATGGTTTTATCCATAGTTTGTCTATTTCAGAAGGAGTCAAACCTCTTTGCAAATGTGTATACCCTACCTGAGGTGTAATCTGTCTTGTCACTATAAAATGTCTTTGCTTTCTTCATTTGTACTTCCTTTTCATGTTTCTCTAACCTTCTCTCCATCTCCCCTAATGCATTCTTCACTTCCTTTGGGGTCTGTCCAGTTACCAAAGCATTCTCAATTCCTTTAATCCTCAGTTATATATATATATATATACACACACACACACATACACATAAATGGGAGCTAAAAGGGAAAGGTAATTAAGCTTGGTTCTTTGGTTCTCATCCTGCCCCAACGATCCACCAGAGGGCATCACCTATAATTCCACTTACTCCGACTCACCTGATGGTGGATCTTATGACTATCAATCTGTGATCTATAAGGATAAAAAGCAGAAACCAACACCTCAAATCCTAAAGTATTGGACTCCATCTACCTGGAAATTTTAAAATAACAGAGCCCCCTCTTATAGGTGTTCATTATCTCGTCAGAAAGGATGACGGAAGGTAATTGCCTATAGTGTCTTCCTGGTGCCCTTAGATTACAGGGGTTCAACAGCTGTATTTTGGAGATTTCCGATTGCCAACGTAATGACTGATTAGAGTCAATGCAGAGAAGTTCCAAAGGAGAAGTTGCTGTTTAAGATCAAAGAACTAAACTTAGCAACTCAGGTCATTCAGGTGGGCTGGTCTTTGTGCTGCACAGGAGGCCATAAAATATCAAATACACTGGACCAGAATCATAAGTCATGAGAAAAGCAATCTCATGGTATGGGCATGTTTTCAATCTAGATCAATGATGTGCCACAGACCAAGGCAAGCATGTGACTAGGTTTTCACTAAACATTCCCGATTTCACTGCAAAATCCAATGTTGCTGCTATCATTGCCCAAGCATGATTTGCAATGTCAAATACATGTATTTATGGAATGCAAAAGAGCAAAGATATTCAGGTCCCTTAAATGTTTCTTCATCTGATAATGCACCGGCTTGCTAGCAAATCCCATTCTGCTCTGCTCGCAGACAGTGGAGCTACCACTGGTTACACAAACAGTCAATGTCCCAGTGAGCCGCGTGCACCATAGACCCACGGGTGCTATCGAAGCAGTGGCTTGATGATGGGTTGTGTTTCTGTGGGGATTGGGAACATGAACCGGACTAGAAGGGTGTCGTGATTTTCAATATTACTAGTTATTTAATCAGTAGGCATTAGCAGGCTATTCACTTGTATCACGTCACCTTAAATAATACAATGTTACAACAGAAAGCATGTAAATGCAATTAATACCACACTTCTGTTGGCATAAGTCAATACAGTAGCATTAGCATACGCGTAAATCACTGTGGCACAGCCTAATTAAACGAGGGCTCTAGGTATTTTGGGAGCAGGTGCTATAACTGTTTAAGCGTGCAGGGTAAAGTGGGGGCACAGAGAGAGCCTTTCTCTGGTACCTCCCTAGAGAACAATATGAGAATATAATACAACATTTGAGGGTGGAGGGGTTCAAAATGGTGAATATCATTAATTACAAACCTGGATTAGTGTGTCAGGTTTATCTGATTTCGTAGGTGGAATCTTATAAAGACAGATAGTTAACCATCCACCCACTCATGTGTCACGTGTCTCCATAGAAAACCATTCACAAACAAATCAAATATTGGCAAAAGTAAAAGGTTAGCACCTAATGCCAGGCCTTTTGGCTTTGCCAGTGATGGTCTTAAAATGATTTTAGATCCAGTATTGGGTCGATGCTTAGCACCGAAAGTGATACAATAAGCACTTAAAAAATGAAATAAACAAAGAGTGATTGACAGAGGCAGCTAGAACTGTGGCAAGTGATGAGAGAAATAAAAACAAAGATAAAAGGCCCAAGATCCTTAACTGAGATAGATATACGGCTCTCTTGTTTTGTTTAAGCATCTGCCACGATTATGAGGCTTCTTCGGCACTTACTTAAGCAGTCGCATAAGAGATATTTACAGAGTTTGGCTCTATTACCGACTGCAGAACCGGGATTGAATTTCCGGAAAGAAGCGGAGAGAGCAGTGGATGGAGATGATCTGTCGCAATTGATTTAGGGCTAATTTGTTTCTTAGCGCTGTGAAATTGCTTTCACTTGAATGTCGGCAGCTCCTGCAGCACCCCAGCATTCAAATGATTAATTGATACATGACCTCTAACATGTTCCCAACCGGTCCATAGCTCAATGCTGCATAGCTCTATACACGGCCTTGGTAACTATGGTGCTATGTGGAGCAAGCCATGCTAAGAGCATTTATCACTGAAGGAAAGCTTCTCTGTGCTTCGCTCTCAGCTGCCAGTCTTATGAGACATGGCAAGAGTTCTACCATAAAGATGCTTTCATTAATACCTAGAAGATTCCCTTAGTGCTACCTGCTAGGGGGTCTGTCCGATCACCCTTCAGGCAGTGAGAACATAGGGTTTCCATTTAATGCACGCCTGTGATAATACAGCAAAACACACAAGCAGTCAAGAGATCAAGTGCTGAAAACTGAATACTAAGGTGCAATTCATCACTTGTTTGAGCCATTTAATACTGCATGTAAGACCAATGGCGTCAGCTCTGGTAACAAACAGTCATTATCTAAGCAGGGCCTGATTCACGGGAAAAGTAAACCAAAGTGAGCAGATGTTAGTCTACTCTTAAGTTGAATTTATGGTTTCTTGAAACTTAAAAAAAAAAAAACAAAAAAAAAAAAAAGACGTATGTTTTGGAAATCTACTCCAGTTATAGATTTCCAGGAGTACACACATAACTTATATCAGACTTTCTGCCATAGTGACATGAAAATTGATTTGTTTATGTTTAAGAGAAACAGTGCATGTTCTTGTTTTTTTGCCAGCGGAAACTCATTTTCCACTTGAACAGTCCTCTGCCTCTACACCCTCTTAAATCTGGGGGTGAGACTAACTTCTGCCCCTTTTAAATCACGTTAACATAAACATTTGTTGAGGTGTATGTGTATGTGTTTCTGAGGTGGGAAAAATGTACCCTGTGAATCTCAGAACTTTTCAATTTTGTAAAATTGAGCAGAACATTTTTCACACAAACCGTCTGAACAATTGTGCCCCACCACTCTTCCCTACAGCTTTGTCAAAGTTACAGAATAACTCTAACGAAAAAAAATCAAAAAACTTTCCTGATAATTCTTCTACTTGAGTAAGTGAATGTGCCACTCAGAGATCCTGATTCTGTGAATCAGTTTCCCATTAGAAGGAAACACTCACTGAATCTCCCAGAAAGCAATTTCCCTTGCAAATGGCTTATGAATGGACACACCAAATAAATAGGATTTGGAAGGATATTCAAGAGACACACTTGCCACTAGCACCAATCTTTTAACATGTGTAGAGCCAGAAGTCATTGGTCTTATAATTCTGTGCAGTCCTTTTCCTGATGTCGTCATGTGTTTTTTTTGTAAATGAATGAAGAAAAGATTTTTAGAGCGCACAGCTACTACTAGAGTGTGCCGGCGCCTGACACAGATGGCCAGCAGAGATCAACAAACAGTCTAAGGTTTAAACAAGTGAG
Organism: Pleurodeles waltl; assembly: GCF_031143425.1. Taxonomy (NCBI): domain Eukaryota; kingdom Metazoa; phylum Chordata; class Amphibia; order Caudata; family Salamandridae; genus Pleurodeles; species Pleurodeles waltl. The sequence goes on from NC_090442.1 coordinate 301,885,387, forward strand.
TTGTTAGCTGCTTGCGGAATTCTTTTTTCTACGGATCGCATCGGAGGGAGAGTAAAAGATCGTTCCAAAGTATGGCATCCAGCACTGAGCAGGCTGAGCCTCCCCACCTCTTCTTCTTCGTAAAGGAAATGGAAAGTAGGCGAGCCGACTGAGCAAGCAGATATCATGGGCCAGTTTTTTTAAAAGGCTGAGTGAGCTAGTTAGGGCTTTAAAAATGGCCCTCTTTCTTACTGTAACCAGTGCAACTGGTTAGGGTATTGAGTGACTGCGATACATTTGAGAAGATTGAATAATAAGCCGCCTGCAACATTCTGGACTTTTTGCAGTCTGTGGCTGAGATAAACTCGTAAAAAACATTGGCGTAATCCAAACGTTGATAGAATCAGGGCCTGTGCCACCAACTTCTGAGCTTCCCAAGGCAGAAGTTTAAGGAATTTTTTGGCAGCATCCTTAATATTCAGTATGCAGTTTTAACCACAACAGCAATCTGGGGATAGAAGGATATGTGTGTCAACTAGGACCCCCTACGTTTCTGGCCAAGTCAGAGAAGTGGGGTGGGGAGGTGGGAACAGCTGGAAGGTCAAGCCCCTGACCAGCGAGGGACGGGGGGTCAGTTCCAAAAAGTAGGACCTCAGTTGTATCAGGGTTACATTGTAAGGAATTTATTTTGAGCCAGCCCATCACTGCTGTCATGCAAGCAGCAAATGTAATTTTAGCTTTGCAGTTATTGTTGTAGGTCAGCAGGAGTTGGCTGTCATCTCCATAGGAGACCTCCTGAATACCAAAGGATTCAATAAGATAAGCCAATGGGGTCATAGATGTTAAAACGTGTAGGGCTCAGAGCTGAGCCCTGTGGTATCCCATACTTGATGACTTTGATATCGGAGAAGAATGGTGTAAGCCAAACTGTTTGTTCCCTATGCTGTAAGAAGGAACTGAGCCAGGCTAATGCCTTACTCTCTACCGCGATGTAGGCAAGGAAGAAGGATCTCATGTGAGATCGTGTCGAATGTGAGATCTAACAGGATCAGTGCAGCATTTTGACCAGCATCTAACGTAAACTTAATGGTATCAGTAATCTCCATGAGAGCAGCATCTGTACTATGGAGAGCTCTAAAGCCAGACTGAGATGAGTGGAGAAGGCTAGAGTCTTTCAGAAATTACATTAGCTGGGTGTTAACTGCTTTTTATAATATCTTAGAGACACAAAGATATGGGTCGAAAACTGGAAAGGATTTTGGGGTCGGGTTAGGTTTCTTTTTCCATGTGGAGAGCACTATCCCTGATTATAGAAAAGTGGCCAAAAGGTCATGTTAGATGGTGCTTAAGCAAACCTGGGAGGGGGAGAGGGGATCTAGCTGGGAGCCAGATTTACTCCTAGAGAAGGAGTCCTCCAGTTTGTTATATGTTAGGGGGGGATAAAATGCAGCAGGTTATCCTGCGCTTTAGGCATAAAGGGCATTTGCTCGGGTTGGGAATGGGGTGTAGCGATGTGATGATGATGTGTTTCTTTCCTGTACACAAGACTGCCATCATGAGTTCCAAGGCAGGTGTTTTACATGATTGCGTGATTTATCAACGGAGAGCTCTGCTGGAGATGGGGTGTACCTCACAGTGGTACTTTCTTTAACGTAAGTGACTACTGTCCGCAATGTTCAGGTCGTAAAACAGAATAGTTCTATAGCAGCTAATAATAATAACAGGCCTTAAATTTAGCATCCTAAGTTAGGAGTCTTTCCGCCTGCCCTCACACATAAATTCACGTACTCTGCCATGACTGGAACCTCTGACTTTTCTCAGAATATGGCAGGTGTGTGCCTGGCATGATTGCAGCATTCCTGAAAGCATTGAGACACAAGGCATCCCCAGGGGTTATAGCAAGGTGTAGCTCTAAGAAGGTGGTGTAGCCTGTTAGAAGGCACATGTTTGAGATAGCAGACTTATCCGGTGACCAGCAGGTCCCTAAGCTGCTGACTCTGTTTCCAACTCCCTGCACAGTCCATTGGAGCCTGACTGCTCTTTGTCTGGATTAGAGTCACAAATACAAAGGAGACTGGGAAAGACTTACCTGTGGCTTGCAGGGAAGCATCAGCATGATAAATGAGGCATGGGCACTGCTACCTGTTAACAAAGAAGAGCACCCATCTGCAACCTATGATTCAATTTTTATATAAGAAGGAGATGCCCAGCAATAAACACCTAATGAAGGAGGGTTTCAGTAAAGTCTATCAGAGCAGATCAGCCACTGCCGTAGAACAAGACATCTCACATTATTATGGGATATTTCCTACCACAAGCCCAAACTTGGCATCATCCTGGACCCCTCCCTCGCCATGACACAGCAAATCAATGCTCTAACCTCCTCCTGCTTCCACAGACTCCGCAGTCTAAAAAAATCCTTCAAATGGATTCCCCCAAAAACCAGGAAGACAGTCAGCCACGCACTCCGGCACCACACTCAAACGCAAACTCCAGAGAATCCAGAACACAGCCGCACGCCTCGTCCTTGGCCTCCCCCGCCACGAACGAATCTCACACCTCAAATCCCTTCACTGGCTCCCCATAGACAAGAGAATCACATTCAAGATCCTCATCCACGCACACAAATCCCTCCACAACACCGACCCAACCTACCTCAACGAAAGAGTGAACTTCCACACTCCCACACGCAACCTCCGATCAGCTGACCTCGCCCTAGCCACAGTTCCCCGCATCCAACGCGCCACCACAGGAGGCAGGTCCTTCTCCTACCTCGCCCCCAAAACCTGGAACTCCCTCCCCACCAACCTTTGCAAAACCAAAGACTTCCTGCTCTTCAGAAAGAACCTCAAGACATGGTTGTTCGATCAGTGACCCTCCCTGCCTCCCCACCCTTGATTTCCTCCCCCCAGCGCCTTGATACCCTCACGGGTGCGTAGCGCGCTCTACAAATTTTTTTGATTGATTGATTGATTGAGCAAGATGGACTTAATCTGACAGAATCCCTCAAATATTCAAGTGCAGTACCAATTTGGTGGTTCCAGTGGCTAGTTGGGTTCCCCCAGTGGCCATTTACTGAGTTACAAACTGGCCATGTGTGTCAGGAAAAGTTGTTCACATTTGCCTTGCAGCAGAAAAACAACTGCAGACACCCACAGGAAAAATTGCACCAGACTGCTGAAGATTGGCTGTCCTCCCACAAGCCAGCACCAGACTCGAAGAGCTGAGGAAAATACTTGTGTTGCTGTGACCTGAAGGATACAAAGGGGTAGAGCACACCCCATTCTGAGATCCGCACTTCTCAGCTGGATAAACCAAGTTGTAGGAGTGCCGGCATTAGGATCACTGCCTGAATTATAGAGTTGTAACACAAGAAACTTGCAACGCTCCCCGTTCAAGTGTGACTTCACAGAAAGTGGAGCTCCTGTCTGACTTCCACTGAGAAACGATACAGGGGAGATCCACTGTGGCTGTTGCCAAGTGTGAGAAGAAAGATTTCAAACATTCGTGGGTCAGCAAGATGCCAAATGCAGCTTACCAAAGGCACCCTTATTCCCCCGATTCCAGCATTCACTGATACATGCTAAACACGATGCCGAGGACCGGTTTGTGGTCTTCATGTGGGTCCCCAGATGATAATCGATGAAACAGTCCCATCTCCCCCCTGAGGCTGAACACACTGTAGTTTTGCAAGAACTACAGTGTAACACGATGGTCAAGGATCACAGCACACATAAGCGTCCAGGTGACCAGGGCACATCCTCACTTGACCATACTCATCATATATAGTTTTGCTTGCCCCCCACGCCTCAAACAATAACAAAAACAGCATGTATTTGAGCGCTACGGTCATGGACCTTAATTCACCGAAATGGCAGGTATAGCAGAAGTGTCATCACATGCCCTTTGACCTCCGCTTTCACTCACACACATACTTACACATACAAATTTGCACTTGCATCCTCTCTTTCTCTCTCACATAAACACACTCTCACCCGCAAGCACGCACACAACATAAATTTAAACGCATTTTTTATCTGTTTTAGCTGCAGTGGCAGCCGGCAATTTTAGGAGGGGGGGCAGCCAGGAAGCACGTTCATACTTTTTCATTCACACGTGCAAGCACATCCAGTCACAACACTCCTCAACATTCAAACATACATGCACCAAACATTCATTTAAAAAACACACACACACACTTACCTTCAGCTCGGTGGTCCCAGGAGGGTTGTGACTGCTGCCTTTTCTCTCTGGCTAACCTTAGGTCAGCCAGAGAGGGAAGGCAGCAGTCCCAGCTTCATCACAGAATGAGATGGGGTCAGTGAGACTTTTGACCCCTCCCCACTCTGTGATAAGGTGTCACTGATTGACACTCGCCCTGGGCGCTTCAGGACTTAAACCTGAAGTGCCCAGGTCTAAGTCAATCGGTGACGCTTCCCCTTGTCACCGAGGGGAAGGGCCTTGAGGCACCTTTGCTGAGCTGAGGAGGTCACGCCCATAGGAGCTGTGACCTCTTCAGCCAAGCAAAGTTCAGCTCAGGCAGCCAGGAGTCTGCACAAATCGCGCATGTCTCACTCCTGGCTGTCTGAGCTGAAAATAAAGAGTGTCGGTGAGGTAGACCTTTGCTCAGCCTGACAGACACTCTGCACGAGGGGCAAAAGGTGGGGGGGCATGGCTTCTCCACCCTAAAGGATGGGCCGCGGCTGCTCAGCTGCCATAAAAGGGTGTACTCCAGCTAATTGTAATCCATATTATTACACTAATAGTGAATAAAATATTATTACTTGCTATTAGTGTACAAAAAAAATGACAGAAAACAAAGGGAGCAGAGCTCCACCTGACATCCATACAGAGGTGCTGCCACTGTGTACCTGGCACTGAAGTTGCCACCTCTGAGGTCAGGGGTCACCAAGGCAGTACCAGGGGTCACAAAGAGCAAGCCAGGGATCACAGCTGCAACCTCTGGCAACTCCTCAATGACGTCCATGCCTGGGCTAATGCCAGCACCAATACAGATTTATCTATGCACTAACTGGAAAATCTTTTTAGTGTCTGCACAAAGCTTTCTGAACCACTATAGGCCAGAAAGCCTCCCCGGTTCCAGCAGATAGTTTTACTGTATGTCTGGGCCTCTTGCATTACCCTGAACTGCAATGAACTTCATTACCTGTGGGGCACAGAAGAAACTTGGGACTTCTCGATTAAACATTTAATTGAGAATCAAAGTCGTATACCTTTACAAAAATTGAGAAAACTTCCTGAAATGTATACATATAGTGTGTCATTCTAGGTTCCCTGTACCTGGCTGTTCTAAGCTACATCGTCATTAAGGAGCAAGCCTTTCCTGCACGCATCCCCTGCCCCATTGGAGCCAATGCTTTAAAGGGGATGCTTGGCACTCACGATACTGCACAACTGTCTGGCTCCAGGGGCAACAAACAATACTTGGGCGAGGGCGAGATTCGCATAGAATGTCTAGTACGTGCCAAACGTATCTACGGGTCCACTAAGTGTGTAGGGGGTGTGCAGTCAGTACTTCTTCTCATAAGTGTCCTCAGTGCAACCTGAGAAACTGGGGCAGAGTTGGGATGAACGCACGTCTGGTTCATGGCCTACCAGGCATCCAACTCGCCTCCATCAGCTCTGCTTTGCCACGGTGTCTTGGAACCTATTCTTCATATAAACTGGGAGAAACTAATCACAGAACTGCATTTCTAATGCTAATTTAGGAATATATTGACTTCAATGCAAATCCCGTACATATCAATGTCGTTCTCATTGGTGATGTGGGTGAAAGTTAACCACAACACATGGTGCATGGCAGCCAAAGCACCCTAGAAAGCCTGGAGTGCCTGCCTGGTCTTCTGGTATACAAGGAGGATCACCGAGAAAGGCGTGTGCAGGGGCGGTGCGCAGGCCTGGCCTGGCCCTACCCTCATCCACAAGTCATCATGTGAATCAGGACCAGTGATCCAAAAAAGTGTGCTAGAGGCGACTTCCCCCTAGAAAATGAGCAGCCATGGATTCTGGGGATCCCGCCCACGGTGCACAGAAGACCAAAAAATGGAAGCACCAAACACATTCACATTTTAATGGAGCTGCAGGGCTGTGGTGCCTCTGTTTAGAAGAATCCGTGCTCCACACAATCAAGCATTGGAAGAGACTCTGGCGTTGCTCTGGGAGGAGACTCATAGCGCCAAGAGGCCACAGAAACAGTAGCTGTGCGCTACAAAAAGGAGAATGACATAACATTTGAAGAGCTTCAAACGTCTCCTTAGTCACAATTCTTTAAAAGCTTCTCAGGGAGGTAAATTTGTTTATTTCCCCAAATCATGAAGGCTTCTAGGCGCAGCCAAGATTATAGACCAAGAATTCCTGTGGCGCAGGCAGAACACCACACCACCTCCTCCTCTGTACTTTTCTGCTCTAAGCCTTGCTTTTTAAGTATCCTGCCCCTCAAACCGGCGCTGCAGACTTCCAGCCTCGCGTTTATTAAAGCCGCTGATACAGGGATCCGGGTGCCTCTGAAATAGCAACTTAGTGTGTCAAGCCAGTCGAGAAATGCAGAGATGACAAAACGCAAGGGCTTTGAAGTGCAGTCAAAAGAGGCAAAGAATGGCAAGTTCCGTGGTGTGTGGGCTTCAGTACAATCATGCACGCCTGACTGAAATCCACAGAGGGCCATAAACACCACCACACGTTTCTAAGACGATCGGTAAACATTAGTTCAGAGAAATTGTTCTCTCCTTTCCTTCTTTAAAGGTATTTAGAAAGACCCAGAGGCAAATATTTACTATTAATAGGGTTCGATCAAACTAAATATGATACACTAGTTTTTTTCTAAAGCGGGCACACATGCTGTTCTAGTAACTAGGCAACGTTAAGGAGGACTTGCATGGACCTTACAATCAGGCTTTCTGAAGGATAACCAGCTCGACACATTTTGTGCCAATGAGATAGAACCGGGCAGGAGCTGTAGCTAAGAAGGCTGCAGTTTTCCATATAAAGATGCCTACAGCCCATCCACTGGGAGTTGGGGTGAAGTCTGCCCTGGCAGGCCCCATTCCAAAACCTAATGTGATCTGGGAAGCAGAGACTGGCGGCATCTGTGGCAGCTGCTTTCTGCATGACGGCAGCGGCAGCGAGTGAGATGTAGCCGGAATGTCCATGCCTAATTTGCCACACCACTTCTGGATGTCAGACGTCACTCCAGAAGCCGCCAGCCTCCTCTTTTGAGAGTGTGCTAGAGCCTCTTTACCAACATCTGCTCCCCATGTGGAGGCTCCTTGACGAATCCAAAAGCTCAGGAAGGTGGAGGGCCAGACACGGCCATCAGAAGGATGAGAGGAGCCATATATTTGCACCTGAGCTGGGATGAACATATAAATCCTTGAACTATCACATTTCAACACACTACCACCACTGAGATGGGCACAGGATGTAAAGACATTTATCTGCTTCTGCCTTATGGGCTTTTTGCAACGGGGAAGGAATAAGGACTTTTCATATCGCTCACTCATCAATGGAACGGTTGGCGTTTCTTACCTGTTGATGACAATTCAGTTTCTGGAAATTGAATATTAATTCACGTGTCAGATAGCGGAGCAGAGTGTTGTAGAGTTGAGTAGTGTGGAGTGGAGTGTCAGAGTGGAGTGCCGGGGAGCAGTGTGTTGTAGAAAAGAGTGGAATAAAGTTAGAAGGAATGTCAAAGAGGGAGTTGCGTAGTGCGTCGTAGAGTGTAATAGTGTTGTAGAGTGGAGTAGTGTTGTAGAGTGGCATAGAGTGGAGTACAGTGTCAGAGTGGAGTAGAGGTCAATAAAGTAGAGCATCAGAGTGTAGTATCAGAGTAGGGCGTCGAGCAGCCTAGAGTAAAGTGGCATAAAGTACAGGGGTGCAGAGTAGATTTGCATAGAGTGCAATCGTGTAGAGTAAAATGGTGTCAAGTGCATTGCCGTAGAGTGCAGTGGCATGGAGTGGTGCAGAATAGATTACAGTGGCATAGAGTGCAGTGGGGTAGAATAAATTGTTTTAGAGTAGAGTGAAGTGGGGTAGAGTAGAGTGGTTCAGGGTGGAGTGATGCAGGGTGGAGTGCAGAGTGGCATAGAATGCAGTGGAACATAATAGATTAGAGTGGCACAGAGCGATGCAGCGTGCAAAGGCAGAGTGCACTGGTGTACAGTGCAGTCAAATGGCGTAGAGTAGAGTGTTTCAGAGTAGAGTGAAGTGGCATACAGTGGAGTGGTTCAGGGTAGAGTGGAGTGATGTAGAGTGGAATGATGCAGGGTGGAGTGCACAGGTATAGAGTACAGTGAGGTAGGGTGGTGTGGAGTGATGTAGAGTGTAGTGGCATAGATTGCAGTAGGGTGGCGTAGAGTTGAGTGGTGTAAAGTGCAGCAGAGAGCTGTGGCATAAAGTACAGTGGTGCAAAGTAAAATAGAGTGACTTAGCATGCAGTGGCATGGAGTGCGGTAGTACAGAGTAGAGTGGCATAGAGTTCAGTGGCAGAGAGTACAGGTTTGCAGAGTAGAGTGTGGTATAGTGCAATACAGTAGCGTGACACAGAGCAGAATGATGCAGAGTAGGCTGGTGCAGAGTAGAGTGATTAGAGAGCAGTGCCAGAGAGTACAGTGGTGCATAGTAGAATAGAGTGGCGTAGAGTGCAGTGACAGAGCGCAATGGTGTAAAGTGGTGTAGCATGTAGTGGTGCAGAGTCGTGTTGCCTTCTATAGCAGAGAGTGCAGTCTTGTAGAGTGTTGTTAAGTGCAGTGGCATAAAGTGGTGTGGAGCAGATTGGCACAAAGTAAGTGGGACAGAGTAAAGTGGGGCTGAGTAGAATGGCCCACAGTTCAGAGCAGAGTAAAGTGGCGCAGAGTACTGTGGTGCAGAGTAGAATAGAGAGGATTAGTCCGCAGTGGCGCAGCGTGCAGTGGCATAGCGTACAGTGGTGTAGAGTGTTGCAGAGTAGAGTATAGTGGCGTACAGTGCAGTGGTGCAGAGTAGTGGGCGTAGAGGTCAGCAGTATAGAGTACTGGTTTTGAGTAAAGTGGTGGTTAGTACACTGGCATAAAGTGTAGTGGTTTAGAGTAGAGTGGCATAGAGTGGTGCAGGGTAGAGTTCAGTGACACAATGAAGTTTTGCAGAAAAGACTGTCGTAGAGTGTAGTGGTGTATACTAGAGTGGTGAAGAGTGCATTGATATGTAGTGCAGAGGGGTACAGTGGGGCAGAGTAGAGTGGAAAGGAAAGAAGTAGCATAGAGTAGTGTTGCAGACTACAATAGAGTGGCCTAGAGTGCGGGGCGGTGGCATAAAGTGTTGCAGAGTAGAGTACAGTGACAGAGTGGAGCGGCACAAAGTGGAGTGGTGTAGAGCGGAGTGACAGAGTGCAGGGGTGCACAGTAGTGTGGGCTAGGGTGAAATGGCATAGATTAGAGTGGTACAGAGTAGAGATAGAATTAAGTGGCACAGAGTGGAGTGGTGCAGGCTAGAGTGGAGTGGCAGAGTGTGGGGGTGGTGCAGAGTACAGTGAAGTGGTGTAGAGTGGAATATGTGTGGTGTGATAGCACACTGCCATTACAGACAACACAACTTCAACTGAAATGACCATTACATTTGCATAGACATACAGTCTTACTGATAAATGTATACAGCACACAAAGGATAATGTGTGGAAATGCCATCACCTAATGTACTGATTTGTTCTGATCATATTAAAATATTTGCTTCCACCACACTTCAGAATTACCAAAAATGTGCTTTATCTGCACTTTTCTAATTCTGATATATTCTGAAATAGCTGCACAGTATATTTACAGACATTAAAATGTTGTGTGCGAGAAAATGAAATAACATTGTACAGCCCTCTTCAGGCACCCCTCCCCTTTGAAGGCAGCATGATTGTCACATAAATTCTCTCACTTTGAAGTCAGAGAAAGAAAAGTTAACACCAAGCTCCCAGGATCACAGAGCTTGACATATGATCTCGGTTTTGAATCCACAGCAAATGTGTCAAGATAAGAACAAGATTTAAAGGCATGTTTACAGAAATTCAGTGCTGGTGCAAGAATACAGTAGATAGTGTTGGCAACGGAAGGGACAAGTTCAAGTTGGGCAGACTAAAACAAATAGAGCCAGCAAATAAAAAGCACGCAAATTTGAGTTACAACCCACAAAGGCAATGGAGGAATGCATTCCAAAAGAAGCTTTCCGAATGCCCCGAGATGTCGTTAGCAATTCAGATAGCTGTGCTGTCTGGTAGGCTTTGACCTAAAAACAGCTTAACATACCTGACCTCAATGTTCTAAAAGAAGAAACTAAAGAAATGCGGTGTCTCTCCAAAGAACTACCACCACAAACCCTACTGCACTTCAGCTCTGATCGCAATCATTATTTCCAGAGAACTAGAAGCCGTGTCCAACCCAAGAGGATATATTCTTAAAATGTGGATTTGATTTTAAAAGGTGATGGATATTCAGCCTCAGGGAACATTTAAAAGACAGGTCAGACTTCACTAAAGGTTTTGTTAATTCAGCAAACTCCCTAACAATACTTTTCTGTGAAAGAACAGTGTTATTGAGCTATTGTATATAAATCATAACCCATAAACATGGCTTCCAGTCAAAAGCAGGACTATCGACACTGGTGAGCAATGAACATATAAATCTTAAAGACGATATATTACTAACTAGAATCTATGAGAAAACACATTGGTGGGTGATGTGGGCCACACATTCTCTCATGTTAATCCTGACTGGGGGTCAAAAGTGCAGTGGTACCACATTTTCTTGGTGTAAGATAATTATGGAACAGGACTGAAATAGGCTCAAATGTGTTCAAGTAATAATTTGTCTTCGAGTTGTAGGAGTTTTATTTTTCTGTGGCTAAATATACCACATCCATATGTGGCAGCCACAGATTTGTCCTATAAATAGTAAGTATGTTTGTGGGTATTTACATAGCAAGACTATAGCCAAAAGGCTTTGGAGTGCAGTACACAGTTTAATATAAAACACAGTGAGTGTGTTAAAAGGGAGTTAGCTGTTTTGACTGTCACTGCACAATGATGTTGTGGTCTTTAAGAGGTGAGCATTCAGTACTTTCCTAAACGGAAGCAGGGTCAGACGGTCCTGATGGATACAGGGACATCATTGCAGACCATAGGTGCATAGATAAAGACAGCTGCCTTGTTTTTACTTTTTGCATTTAAGAATTGGCTCACTTGACTTCCCCTTGAATCAACCATCTTGTGCCTTGTACTGCTAGAGGCTTCAAGGGTGGAGAGATGGGGATGGCCTAGTCCCAGCAGTGCATAAGGTACACCAAAGCTGTACTTCAAAGCTGCTTTGAGTCTAGTCCACATCAGAAGTGGGCATCGGATCTGCTTTCAGCATTTGCAGCTTCTAACTCCAATAAATAGTTCTATGTTCTGATGTACATCTGTCGGGCATGATGTAATAATCAAAACATGCTTAGGTTTCATGAAATCCCTGGGTCTGGCCGAGTACTGGTGGGGGGCGTTTGGATTGCTGTTTGACCTTTGCGTTGGGGTCTGTGGCCTGGCATGGTGGTATGGCCCTTCCACCATCTACTAATGTACATAATTGTCTGAGTAACCAAAAGTTGATCACGGGAATCCCGGAAACAAAACTGTTTACAGAAGCTCCTAGAGTATAGGCTTGAGTCTGTTTATCTAAGTCAGAGCATTCCATAGTTTTGGGCACTGGATTTCAAGGGTCCTTCATACGTACTCTTGCCGTTTACATGTTTGTGGGAGGACTGTGTTGGAAGTTGCTTATCTGAGATACCAAGTAAGTACACAGTGAGGCAGTAGTTTCTGGGTGTAGCCTGGCTTTATTAGGCCTCATGAATGGTGCCAAGGATTTGATATTTAATTCTCATTTTCACTGGAGTTAGTGAAGGGCTTTTAGGACAGGCGTACTGTTGTCACAACTAACTGACGTAATCATGTCTGGATAAAATCCGTATATAAACACATATTTTACTAGTTATTTTACACAAAAAGCACTCTACAGTGAAAACAGAGTGCTGTGCGTGCTTAACACATGAATATGTTTAAATAAGTAAAAAAAGGTGAGAAATTAAGCAAATTATAGTCCAAAGTATGCCGTGCATCTCCGCAGAGGTCGCTGCTTCCCAGCTGGGTTTGCACTACATACATACCGCTACATACACACGTGTGGTTATGTGATCAGACTGGTCACTGGGTAATTAGGTCTACCTTCTGCAAGAAGGCCAAAGATTTGAGTCCTGGTCAGTCAAGTCAGCCTAATATTCCTTTGAAGTTGACAAAATGAGCAATTAAAACGAAGTGGCTGCTAATAATACCCAGTATTTACACCGAAACAGACAATTTTAGTATTTAAAATGTAAGTATTATGTTTTAAGTAGCACCAGCTGTTAGAGGTGAGTAGTTTATACACCTGCAGCCGAGTAGTCGTCGAGTTCGAATGAGCTACCGTACAACAAGTGCGTTATGTGACGTAGCAAAATTATGGGTTTTTGTTAAACTGACTGTTAGGACAGTGAACACAAAACAGGTGTGTTTAAAAATGATATTGCATCGATTTTTATTGTATTTGGGGTTATTGTAAAGTGCGGCATTCCACCTTATTATTTCCGTGACATAACTACTGGTTATGTCACTGCCCATTGCACTTGCTGATGTGTCTTCCCGCTTATTTCTAAGGACCTGTGCTCTGCGTCCACGTCAGCAGAACGTGACGCGCCATGCACAGCTGTGCCGCCAATCCCCTCCGCGTGCCACATCCACGCAATGTGAGAACCGCTCTGGCGCGCAGACCGGGGTCCGGGGCCAGAGCCAGTGCCTTAAATGAACAGGAACTCTCCGGCACTTCTTCAATTTGAAAGGGAGAGTAACTGCACTTTTCAGCTCTGATGCCATACATTTAATGGGAGAGTGCCGGCACTTCTAAGGTGCCTGGACTTCTATATTTCCATTTAAAGCACTGGACCGGGCGCTTCCCGGCGCTGGCGCGCGCAGCCTCCGATCCAACGTGAGGAATGCGCCTTCCCGACTCATTAAACGGGGAAGATTAGCTTTTACAATGTGTACTGGCAAAACGCCTGCTCAGAAGTTAGGCAACTTTGCCAAATAGGTTTGGATTAGCAGCAGTTTGTAAGCAATCAGTAGCGGCGACTTCGTGAAGAGAACAAGCAATGGGTAGAGCAGGCTTTCAATCACGAAATGCGGGCTTGACAAAGTGTGTGCCCATCTTAACACGCTGCTCATTTCATCGGTCTGATAATCAAACCTCACAAACAGTCAGATTGGGTGATATTTTGAGCAGCACGATGCAAACACTGCAGCCGCGATGAACACTTCACAAAACAAGAGGTGGCTAGTTGCCTCTAGTGCTGCTCTTAAATCTGAAGTGCAATTCAAACAACAGGACTTTATTTTCAGAATATGTGAACTATAATTGTTGGATAGAAACCCCTGCCAGCGAAGGAATGCATCTCTGAGAAACACTGTGGCTGCATTAGCAATGAACCAGCCCATATGACCCACAAAGTGGCGTAAATGGTGGCCATCCTTCCACAGGCATCAAGGAATTCAGCAGCCATGTGGCTACCACAGGCATCAAGGAATTCAGCAGCCATGTGGCTACCACAGGCATCAAGGAATTCAGCTGTCCTATTAAGAGGAGGCGCAGGCGGACACTCACAGTACAACTGCATCAAATGACTAAACTTGCTGAACCAAGAGGCCCGGATTCCAATCGAATCCATTTGGCATTCTTCTATACGCTTTGCTGCCAACCTAACTCTGCTAGCTGGTTGGCATTCTCTGGAGTCTGCCAGTGTGGCTCTTTTGCATTTCATAGGGAGGGCTGGCTAGGATTGATTTTCTAGCTGAAATCAACTTTCCCTGGGTGTGAAGAAGGCTTTCCCTCCTTTTGTTTCATGACTGGGTTGGAGACCCTCCTCTACAATGTATAATGCGTTGTTTAGTCTAGCTGAGTAAGCACCTTTTCTGGGGTACCTGCATGTGGTATGCTACGTTACAGTATTCATTACCTGAACTGCGGTTCGAAATAATGAAAATATTAATACAACTATTAAGATATTTTTTATTAATTAATGTTATTAACAGTGGGTCCTCTTAAGTATTTAAAGTGTTTTTAGTGTGAAAATCATTTTAAACCATGTAATTGACGCATGTTCTAATGTCCTAAAATTTCAAATCAGACGAAACGGAAGAGGCTGTGATATTAGGAAAATGATTCTTTTTTGTTTATATCAAGCAGTATTCGTTGGCTGGCATGAACGTGCAACAAACTAGGGAAATGCTAGTTTGTTGCAGCTTTACAAACAAGGTTCTTCCTTAGTAGTTAACAACTAGGCCCGGATGAAATTTAAATTATGTCTGTTGCACAAAATTTCTGAAATGATGCCATTTACCCTAGGTCGCATATTTACGCTGCCTTTCACAGCAAAATTATAAAACAGAAACTTAAAGTTGCATGTGTGCTCACAACTGTACAAAACAAAAAACAATACCACGACATGAGCTAAAATACAATCTAAACTGTTACAAGTAGCACACCAGGTACAGTACATTACAGAAGCAGAAAGTGAAAACATGGGGCTAACATTTTGGCTTGCAAAAAAGAGATTTCATTTCACAAGGACTGGATCTGGCTTCTAGTTCTTCCATTGTTTGGATATTCTTTTCTGCTTTTCCCAGATACGGCGGAGACGTCTGATCCTCCTGGGGGATATGGCATGAAATGGTGTTAGTACCATTGATAACTGAATGGGGTCACTGATTATCGATAGGGGTTTCAAGTTCCCTTGAGTAAATATCCACCTTTGTTACTGTTGCAATCAACTCAGGCTTCTCTGCAAATGAACTTAAGAGCTGGTTTACAGCAGTAACTGGACGTAAGGACATGCACTGCTACAGACTTTTTCGCAGGAGGCCTGGGTGGGGACAGGTTCCTGAAACACTCCCATCACTATCTCTGCAAAGCTCTTTCAGCTCTCTGCACCCCAAACTCATTAATGGAGGACATTACAGCCGCAATTTACTACCACCTTCGTTGGATGATGTCATCTCTCAAATACCTAAAAAACTCATCATCACACATAAGGGTTGTGTATGCAGAGGGAGAGAGGTTATTGGTATTGGGCACTATCTTTGTGAAAGAAAACACACATTTTGCAGTCACATATCTATTGACAAAAACCTCTGCGATAAAAGCCCAAGGAAAAGTAAATACTACATACTTCTAAAGCCAAACTGCAAGCAATCACTAGGTTATACCAACACCAGAGCTGCCTAAACGTGGGGAGACATCAAGGCATGCTGAGCTGGAGATGATCAGGATGAAAATATATAATAATACCCATATTCTTAAAGAGAAATGTGAGTCAAACGTTAAACTTTGTCTAAAATACTGCAAATTTATTTCTAAGTGGAATAACTAATATGGGATTCTAATGAATCACACATTGTGCATTTTCTTTTAAAGGCATGATAACACAATATATGTGTGTTAATATCCGAAGGCAAATTACTCATCTGAGAAGTTTTGTTGTTCGACATCTTCCCCAGAGGAGTGAATGAGTTTAAATGTGGAGGCTGCTGCTGTTGAGACACTCATGCAAGCAGCATGACAAATAAATCACCTAGGGAGCAACAATGCAGAGAATGCAGGCAAACCTGCTATCACTAGTATGTACTGACTCTCCACTCGGATTTCAGAAAGGTCAGGTTAAAAACCTGCGACCTACCTATAAATCTGCAGAAAAGTGTTCTCCTTAAACTTTTGGGGAAGAGGCAGGCGCTTAGAAACCCTCTCTTTAGTGAGACGAGGCACTGGTTTAAATGCATATTTGCAGTACAGAGAAAGAGAGTACTAGGACAATGTGTGCGTGTCTGTGTAGGAGAGCGGATGTTTTGTATGCACAGGCGTGCATGTGTACGGGTGAGCGCACTTTATTTCCACGCAAACCTCCAAAAGCCTACCTGGCATTGCACAACGGTTTCACATTGGTGGTTTGCCTTTAGTGGTAGTGGAAGGGTGACACCCTCTCCTGGCTGCAAATACAATCGTCTTAAACAAGACTGTAGTGTTTTACATTCTACTCTCTCTGTAATCTTTTAGTAGTGTGTCAATTGCCATATTGGACATACAGTCTAACGTCTGCTAAACTGAACTCTTTGACACTACCGCACCAAAGTTCTGGGATGGGGAAGTCGTGCATTGGGCTGGTAACTGGATGCTATGATGGAGCAGGCATCACTTGTGCTTTCTTACACTTGTGTCATATTCATCTGTATAGTGCACTAGTCGCCTGAGATGGTCTCCTGGTGCTTGGACAGGTGTGTAGGTGCGTGGTTCCCAAGGTGATTACACAAAGAGCCAGGTCTTTAGCTTCTTGTGGACCTCAAGAAGTGAGGAGGAGGCTCAGATGTGTCGAGGGAGGCTGTTCCTTGTCTTGGGTGCGATGTAGGAGAATGAGCGACTTCCAGTTTTGCTTTTGCGGGGAATGTGTGCGAGTGAGGCAGAGCATAGGTGTCTGGTGGGTTGGTAAAAGTGTATGCAGCTGTTCGGGTATTATGGTACTGTGTTGGGTAGGGCTTTGTATGCGTGTGTGAGAAGATTGAATTGGATGCACTTGTGAATGGGGAGCCAATAATGCTTCCTGATGTGCGGTGTGATACAGGTGCGGCTTGGGAGGTTGAGTATGAGTCTTGTAGCGATGTTCTCTGTGGTCTGGAGTATGTGTAGAAGTTGTTTGGAGATTCCAGCGTAGACTGTTGCTGTAGTCCAGCCGGTGGCCGGTGATAAGTATTTGTGTGACTTGTGAATTAAAAGGCTACAAACCTTCATGTTTATGATATGTTGGATACAGAGCTGGAGCTTGTCTATCGCACTCGACCAAACAACGGGTGTGTAATGGAATCGTATATCAATCTAGAATGGCTAATCGATGGATCTCAAGTCACCAAAATTCCAAATGTGCCTGAAGTGATATCACACACGCTTAACCCCAAGTGACATCACAGGACGTACCACTTGTTCCCCTGAAACCTTTTCCTTGTTTCAAAGACCAGGATGAGTGAAAGGAATTGTAACCAAGAGAATAAGCATAGCTTTCACAGCCCAGTTTACACCACTGCCCGCAAGGCTCATGGGACAAGAGGTTGCAGGGACTTGACAGGTGTACTAGGGGGCAAGCCAGAGATAGCAGCTAGCACCCCTGAGTACACGTCATTATCTTGTGGACATTAATCAGTGCCGTCATGTCCGGGACCTAGGAACCCAATGTATTAGGAGAGCTATTTGCAACAAATACAGTAGTCTGGTTCATCCCATTCCTATCTAATTTAAAGGCTAATCAGATAAACAGCCTGAAACTTCAATCACAATAGACAACACCAACAGACCTTTCCTAATGGACGCATCCATCCATCCCTAGCTGGACATATTTCTACAGAGAAAAGGTTTGCTGGTGTGGTATCATCAGGCTGACTGTAAGAGAGTGTGTAGTTGGATAACTCTACTGCGGTATGACCTGGGCTAGAGCTGCTCATACACATTGCTATCAGTATTTCCCTTGATATCAACAGGGGCCACTGCTTCCAAGACATGTGAGTGTTGCCCAAAAAGCATGACAGCTTTATCTTGGTTTATATATCCCGATTTTTTCTCCCTATTCATAGAGGACTGTGGCTACAGAAGAGCCTGCCCCACCATGGCGGAGGGTAGGTTCGCGTTTGAAACCGATGACTGTGATTTAAGTTCATGTTTCTGAGACCTTCGTCAAATTCCAGGCCACAGATTAAAATTCAAAGACAAGCCTCCTTTTCATTATGAAGGAAATCCTTTTTCTCGCTCTACATTGTGGAAAACGGGCTTTCATTTTGCATTTGCAGCCTGGAGGAGACTTAGCAGGTTTGCACACCATGGTAAGGAGGCTGCCTTACCGGGGAGCGAGATACAGAACGCAATGTTCTACTATTGTGCTACGCACATTGCACCCGAGCATTGCCAGGTTTACAGTTTTCCATTGTACTGTATGTTGTAATAGGAACTGATGCACGACCTTGGGAATATTGAGAGTCAAACATTTAGAAGCCCTCCTTTCCCAACTGCACGTGCACAGAAGAGTTTACAAATGTGGCCTAGACTGGTGGCCACGCCCACTCGTGAGAAGGCTCTAGTATTGATTCTGCATATTTAATGAGCAATGACCGGTAGGGCTTCAGCCCTCACACCGAACCGAGCCGATAGAGTTTCAAAGACGACCCTCTCTCGGGGGCCCTCTGTTGGCCCCACTGATATTCAATATATTGTGCACGCTCTGCTGCTGTAGCCGCCTCTGAGCTGAAATCAGACCCCCAGGCACTACAAGGGCCACAGAGGGGCGTCCTCCGCTTTTAGGGAGCACCAACACATTAGAGCCTCTCTTGTGCAGCCTGTATCAGACATGTGCCGCCAGGCACAGCAGCACATGAGAAGGTGCAGAGATGATGTAATGTCACGTGAAACGAAGGCGCTAGTTATCAGAGGCGACATCACAGCGCTCGACACTGCACAATAGCCACTCCAAGTGTGTTTGCACTGAAAGGAGAGAGAGTAAATGCATAGGACACTCTCCAAGCATAGCGCTGTGTAAACAAAGGCTCTGATTGCAACCAAGGCATTAACCAACGTGCAAACTATTCACTCAGTAATCACAGTGTGTGGATTTGGTAGTTACAGGATGCGCAATTTGTGGCTAAGTCTGAGTTTGTTACCTCTAAATGGGGAATAAGACGCACATGGTTATATTTTCTTCCATATAACCACTAAGGGTGTGGGATAGTTAGGGTTGAGGGTGGAGTTGGACCAGTGTTCCCTCAATTATCAGTACCGATTAGGTCGCGTTTTGTAAGAATAGAGGAAGAGCAGATGTGGAGAGTGTCTCTGGAGCGGAAGGCTGTGTTGAATAAGGGGGGAGTCCCCTTACGGACTACGTGGTCTCACACACATAATAGTGTCTTGCTTCATCATTTGACCACCTAGCCCCACCCAGGTAAGATGGTACTACTTGGGCGGACTCAACCTCTTAGTTAATGGAACAAGAGGGAGTGCTGAAATTAAACTGTCTGGATAAATTACAGGGATCCAGATAAGGTGGAAATAAAATTACCATACATGTCACCAATCTCTATTAGTTAAGCTTTAATGGGGGTGCATGTTGGTAAGGTTAAGAACAGGGAAGGAGGCTCACTAGAGGATAATGTCTCTTAAGAGTCTTAAAAAGGAATATGTATGACCAACATGTTTCTGCCCTCTCGAAGTGCTGGTAGGTCAGGGGCATTCGTCAGGGTCGAGGATCCCGGAGCACTAATACTAGGTGAAGTGCTCAGAAGTGAATTATAAAAAGCCTACCTGAACAGGTGGTTCATGGTATGGTAGGTCCCGGAATTAGGGGCGAATGGCCTCTGGTCTGGGTAAAGCCGGGGGTGGGGTTTTCCCTTGTAGTCACACTCACTCCAAAGGGAATACCGGGGAGAGTACCTACATGCCGGTGCCAGACCCTTTGGAGTGAGTGTGACTACAAGGGAAACCCCCCCCCCCTGGCTTTACCCAGACCAGAGGCCATTCGCCCCTAATTCCGGGACCTACCATACCATGAACCACCTGTTCAGGTAGGCTTTTTATAATTCACTTCTGAGCACTTCACCTAGTGTTAGTGCTCCGGGATCCTCGACCCTGACGAATGGCCCTGACCTACCAGCACTTCGAGAGGGCAGAAACATGTTGGTCATACATATTCCTTTTTAAGACTCTAAGAGACATTATCCTCTAGTGAGCCTCCTTCCCCGTTCTTAACCTTAACAACATGATCCCCCATTAAAGCTTAACTAATAGAGATTGGTGACATGTATGGTAATTTTATTTCCACCTTATCTGGATCCCTGTAATTTATCCAGCCAGTTTAATTTCAGCACTCCCTCTTGTTCCTTTAACTAAGAGGTTGAGTCCGCCCAAGTAGTACCATCTTACCTGGGTGGGGCTAGGTGGTCAAATGATGAAGCAAGACACTATTATGTGTGTGAGACCACCTAGTCCGTAAGGGGACTCCCCCCTTATTCAACACAGCCTTCCGCTCCAGAGACACTCTCCACATATGCTCTTCCTCTCTTCTTACAAAACGCGACCTAATCGGTACTGATAATTGAGGGAACACTGGTCCAACTCCACCCTCAACCCTAACTATCCCACACCCTTAGTGGTTATATAGATTTCTCTTGGGAGGTGGTGTGGGATAGTAACACTCCCAGTACTCTTCTTTTGTGTTTTATATTTTCTTCCATTCATATGTGTGGAAATCTGGCACGCCGATGGGATGGTCTGACAATTTGCTGGAACCCCATTCTGAAGACTAAAGCGAGCCTGTGCGCGAATCAGAATCCGGGTTGTGATCAGGGTCAAGGTGTACATAAAATCACAAAGGCCTTATACAGGTAACATAGGAGCATTGGCACTAAGAAAGCAGCGGAGCAGAAAAAGGTGAGCTTTGTTAGGAGTGGGCAGAACTGATGCAGTGGGTGGTATGTATGAACCCTAAAACTGTGTTTTTATCTGGGAAGAATTACTGCTTCCTCACATGGCCATTATTTTTTGGCGCAGTGGGTTTCATCCTTCCACTTCCATCTTATAAAAATAGTCCTCTTCAAGAAATACTACGCTGCTCTGTGCAGCTGTACCTGTAGTCCATCTGGTAAAATCATTGGGCTTTCATTGATTGTACAGGGGCCTTTGAAACATGCTATCTCCACAGATATGTGGTTCCAGATGGAACACTCAGTTCCTTATAGGAAACTATGGTAAATGTAAGACACAATTTTCTTTAACGTCTCAAAAATGAACCTGCTTTTATTTTTCTGCCTTTTGCCATCCCCTCCCCACCTTTGCTCTTTGAGTGAACAAGTATGAGGACACATAGCCACAGCTCTTAGAATTAGGTGCTCCATCATACTGTTTTTCCCACTACATTTTTCACTTCTTGTGAGGGTGTTTGGGCCTGTACTTAAAGGGATGCCTGGGATGGGGAGGTGGTTCTAAGCTGGTAACAGCATCTACTGGAGATGCCCAGGGGCTCAGTCTTTAAAATACACCCTATGGAGTGCATAGACTGCATCTAGAGGAGATGCCCAGGGGCTCAGTCTTTAAAATACACCCTATGGAGTGCAGAGACTGCATCTAGAAGAGATGCTCAGGGGTTCAGTCTTCAAAATACACCCTATGGAGTGCAGAGACTGCATCTAGAAGAGATGCTCAGGGGCTCAGTCTTTAAAATACACCCTATGGAGTGCAGAGACTGCATCTAGAGGAGATGCCCAGGGGCTCAGTCTTTAAAATACACCCTATGGAGTGCATAGACTGCATCTAGAAGAGATGCCCAGGGTCTCAGTCTTTAAAATACATTGTATGGAGTGCAGAGACTTCATCTAGAGGAAATTCTCAGGGGCTCAGTCTTTAAAATACATCCTGCTCAGTCTGCAAAATACATCCTATGGAATGCATAGAGACTGCATCTAGAAGAGATGCCCAGGGGCTCAGTCTTTAAAATACATCGTATGGAGTGCATAGACTGCATCTAGAGGAGATGCCCAGGGGCTCAGTCTTTAAAATACATCGTATGGAGTGCAGAGACTGCATCTAGAGAAGATGCCCAGGGGCTCAGTCTTTAAAATACATCCTATGGAGTGCAGAGACTGCATTTAGAGGCGATACCCAATGGCTTAACATTTACAATAAGTAATTTGGAAACAATTCAGTTTTGTTGTTTTGCTTTCTAAAGGATTATGTGTCTGATCATTAGTTTGATTTTGATGTAGATCTTAAGGATCAGGATGAGTGCGGACAGACGACAGTGATCACTCCAGGCACCTCTTTTGCTGACGTTACCCAGAGAGGCCTGTGAAGATCTTATTTTGTGTATAAAATGTTGTATGGATGCTTCTGACAGAAAACAACAAGGTCAGTTCCACCACCCATTTAATCTACACAAAGGGCCATGTGAGTGGGGTGCAGAAGAAATCCCTCCAGACCTGTCCTCATGCAGTTATCCTTTGTGTGGTGCCACATGGTCGCCGGTGCTTTTGACCCACGCAGGAGCAGGACAAGCCTGCTTTCGTAGTCCAACAGATGCACCTTTCTACATGTGGGAAATCACGCCCATACCCCACAGGTACAATGAAGTCATAGTGGGTGAAAAAGAATGGACTGCAGCAACTGCCAGTGGCTGAGATCAATTCAAACATTTCACCTTGCTCTAGGTGCATCCTGTATGCCCAGATGTGAGTCCCATGCTCGCTCTGCCACAGGACTCAAGCTATATCTCACTGAAGAGACCTAAGTAGCTCAAAACTACTGTAGAGTTTCTTGCGTTGCCGTCTGGAGCAAAGCTGGCGTGCCAGTTCAAGCTGGACTTTTTCGATTGGACTAGGACCAGGATGGGTTTGTGTATGACCGCTCTCTGCCTAGAGGGGAGTAGTGGGTGAAAAATGATGGACTTGGACGTGGCCCGAGTGATTGCCAGAAGCTGAAATTAATTCAAGCATTCCTTCCATCACCTTGAGCTCGTAGCAATACCTGAAAGATTGGTATTACTTAGGCTGGACATACAAGCAGGAGCCCCTCTCCCGGTTTTTGAGGAGGTACATCCTGAGGTGCTTTGTGACGGGGAGGCAGAGGGCTGCGTGTTTCTCACCTTTGAATCACCACTAAGAACGCTGTGAAGTTCTGTCATCTCTGCTTGAGGCCCGAGGTACCAAGAGTCCAAAGAAACCTGATAGCAGTTTCCACGTGTCCTCTGTATAACTCATCAGACATTGGAGGGGAACTGCCTAATATAAGTTACTTAAAGAGCAGGTGAACTTCTTGGAGGTGTGAGGTTGCCTGGTCGCCCCATCACGCACCCTTCATGAAATGCTGTGAGGCTCTTTCGCTTTGCTAAGATGTGTTCGACTGAGGGATGGTAAACGTTCTGGTGGTGATAATTTGATACATAATTCAGATGTTCTGTCCAGGGCCACAATCACAAGATTCGATGCTAAAATGTCAAACTGTGGCAAGGACACACTAGCCTTCTTTCCACATCTTGTGCAGAATCTGGGGACAGCTCCAGCACGAGTGCACAGTGGGAGACTGCACCAGACCCCTGGCCCTGTGTAGTTGTTCACTCCACCGAGGTACCTTCTATTCAAGTTCAATACAGACTTGCTCGTAAATGTTGTTCTGTGCTGACCACTTTGGTGCATATTCAAAATCTGCTCAGGAACATATTTATATGAAATACAGACCTTTTTTTATTCCCTCTTGATTCAGCAAAAATAACACATTGGTATTGCTTTAAATCAGAATAACTCGATTTCTTTCAGGTTTTGGTGTCTGGCTATTTGTCACTTTAGTGCTCATTCCTAAGCAATACGAATGAATAGAGCAATCCATTACTATGTTTTAAAAGCAGCTGGCAGGCTTTCTAGACCCAAACGAAAACAAGATTATCCTCTTGCAATGTGGTTTTACCCACTCAGGAATTGACATTTTTACTAGAGGATCCTGGGCTAATATTGATTGAGGCACAAGATTTATACGTCTTGCAGCGGTACACAATTAAAAAACCGGAGCTTACTTTTGAACAATGAAAAGCCATCTTTCCCCAACCCTTTGCAAAAATTCAAAATAATGATCAGGCATTTTACCAATGATCTATTAAAAAATATTTGGTTTAAGATCATAAAAAAGACTCGGAGAAGCCTTCTGGCGCAGGACCTTTGTAGTGTGGTGCTAGGTGCGTAATGTATCAGGATTCAATTGGCCTAGTTTTTTTTTTGTTCCAAAGGTGGCCCTGTGCACCTTAATAAACCAGAGGTGTCCAACTTGGGTGGAGGAGGGCAGGATCCATTCAAGATGTTCATGTTAGCCACAAAAGATACATGGAGTTAATATAAATGAAACACATGTACATTGACAGTGGTTATCCTGAAAACCTGGTAAGAATAGGGGCACACGTTGGAACTCTATCTATCTATCTATCTATCTATCTATCTATCTATCTATCTATCTATCTATTTATATCAGCATTATCAGCCATTGCTGCTCTTGGGGCCACATGGTGTTCCTGAGACTCGTAGTTTCATGGGGCACAGATTGAGGCAGAACTCCCTACTCTCCTTACTAAATAGTGCAGTACATAGGGTTTGTAAACAAAGGGCTATGACAGAACATAATACAACTAAGGTTCCTACAAAACTTGTCAAATACTCTAATGTGAATACCTTCTCCAGTGCGCACCACTGCAGCTGGCCAGGCAGGAAGTGTTCAGTGGAGCGCGGAAATAGAAGTGAATACTTTCTCCAATGTACAACACTGGAGCTAGCGGGGCAGCAAGAAGCACATGCCCTCTTCAATGCACATCATTGCAGATAGAGTGACAGGAAGGAGCACATGGCCACACCAAAGCCCATCTCTGGAGATAGCGGGGCAGGAATCGCTCACTGCACCTAGAAGGCCAGGAAGCGCCAAGGGCAGTATAAAGCAGGAGAGCATGTCCTCTCCACTGCACATCACCGCAGCTAGCGGGACAGGAAGTGCTTCGGGTAGTATAAAGCAGGAGAGCATGTCCTCTCCAATGCACATCACCGCAGCTAGCGGGACAGGAAGCGCTCACTGCACCTAGAAGGCCAGGAAGCGCTACGGGCAGTATAAAGCAGGAGAGCATGTCCTCTCCAATGCACATCACCGCAGCTAGCGGGACAGGAAGCGCTCACTGTACCTAGAAGGCCAGGAAGCGCTAAGGGCAGTATAAAGAAGGAGAGCATGTCCTCTCCAATGCACATCACCGCAGCTAGCGGGACAGGAAGTGCTTCGGGCAGTATAAAGCAGGAGAGCATGTCCTCTCCAATGCACATCACCGCAGCTAGCGGGACAGGAAGCGCTCACTGCACCTAGAAGGCCAGGAAGCGCTACGGGCAGTATAAAGCGGGAGAGCATGTCATCTCCAATGCACATCACCTCAGCTAGCGGGACAGGAAGCGCTCACTGCACCTAGAAGGCCAGGAAGCGCTACGGGCAGTATAAAGCGGGAGAGCATGTCCTCTCCAATGCACATCACCGCAGCTAGCGGGACAGGAAGCGCTCACTGCACCTAGAAGGCCAGGAAGCGCTACGGGCAGTATAAAGCGGGAGAGCATGTCCTCTCCAATGCACATCACCGCAGCTAGCGGGACAGGAATCGCTCAATGCACCTAGAAGGCCAGGAAGCGCTACGGGCAGTATAAAGCGGGAGAGCATGTCCTCTCCAATGCACATCACCGCAGCTAGCGGGACAGGAATCGCTCAATGCACCTAGAAGGCCAGGAAGCGCTACGGGCAGTATAAAGCGGGAGAGCATGTCCTCTCCAATGCACATCACCGCAGCTAGCGGGACAGGAATCGCTCACTGCACCTAGAAGGCAAGGAAGCGCTACGGGCAGTATAAAGCGGGAGAGCATGTCCTCTCCAATGCACATCACCGCAGCTAGCGGGACAGGAATCGCTCACTGCACCTAGAAGGCCAGGAAGCGCTACGGGCAGTATAAAGCGGGAGAGCATGTCCTCTCCAATGCACATCACCGCAGCTAGCGGGACAAGAATCGCTCACTGCACCTAGAAGGCCAGGAAGCGCTACGGGCAGTATAAAGCGGGAGAGCATGTCCTCTCCAATGCACATCACCGCAGCTAGCGGGACAGGAATCGCTCACTGCACCTAGAAGGCAAGGAAGCGCTAAGGGCAGTATAAAGCGGGAGAGCATGTCCTCTCCAATGCACATCACCGCAGCTAGCGGGACAGGAATCGCTCACTGCACCTAGAAGGCCAGGAAGCGCCAAGGGCAGTATAAAGCAGGAGAGCATGTCCTCTCCACTACACATCACCGCAGCTAGCGGGACAGGAAGTGCTTCGGGCAGTATAAAGCAGGAGAGCATGTCCTCTCCAATGCACATCACCGCAGCTAGCGGGACAGGAAGCGCTCACTGCACCTAGAAGGCCAGGAAGCGCTACGGGCAGTATAAAGCAGGAGAGCATGTCCTCTCCAATGCACATCACCGCAGCTAGCGGGACAGGAAGCGCTCACTGTACCTAGAAGGCCAGGAAGCGCTAAGGGCAGTATAAAGAAGGAGAGCATGTCCTCTCCAATGCACATCACCGCAGCTAGCGGGACAGGAAGTGCTTCAGGCAGTAAAAAGCAGGAGAGCATGTCCTCTCCAATGCACATCACCGCAGCTAGCGGGACAGGAAGCGCTCACTGCACCTAGAAGGCCAGGAAGCGCTACGGGCAGTATAAAGCGGGAGAGCATGTCATCTCCAATGCACATCACCGCAGCTAGCGGGACAGGAAGCGCTCACTGCACCTAGAAGGCCAGGAAGCGCTAAGGGCAGTATAAAGCGGGAGAGCATGTCCTCTCCAATGCACATCACCGCAGCTAGCGGGACAGGAAGCGCTCACTGCACCTAGAAGGCCAGGAAGCGCTACGGGCAGTATAAAGCGGGAGAGCATGTCCTCTCCAATGCACATCACCGCAGCTAGCGGGACAGGAATCGCTCACTGCACCTAGAAGGCCAGGAAGCGCTACGGGCAGTATAAAGCGGGAGAGCATGTCCTCTCCAATGCACATCACCGCAGCTAGCGGGACAGGAATCGCTCACTGCACCTAGAAGGCCAGGAAGCGCTACGGGCAGTATAAAGCGGGAGAGCATGTCCTCTCCAATGCACATTACCGCAGCTAGCGGGACAGGAATCGCTCAATGCACCTAGAAGGCCAGGAAGCGCTACGGGCAGTATAAAGCGGGAGAGCATGTCCTCTCCAATGCACATCACCGCAGCTAGCGGGACAGGAATCGCTCACTGCACCTAGAAGGCAAGGAAGCGCTAAGGGCAGTATAAAGCGGGAGAGCATGTCCTCTCCAATGCACATCACCGCAGCTAGCGGGACAGGAAGCGCTCACTGCACCTAGAAGGCCAGGAAGCGCTACGGGCAGTATAAAGCAGGAGAGCATGTCCTCTCCAATGCACATCACCGCAGCTAGCGGGACAGGAAGCGCTCACTGTACCTAGAAGGCCAGGAAGCGCTAAGGGCAGTATAAAGAAGGAGAGCATGTCCTCTCCAATGCACATCACCGCAGCTAGCGGGACAGGAAGTGCTTCGGGCAGTATAAAGCAGGAGAGCATGTCCTCTCCAATGCACATCACCGCAGCTAGCGGGACAGGAAGCGCTCACTGCACCTAGAAGGCCAGGAAGCGCTACGGGCAGTATAAAGCGGGAGAGCATGTCATCTCCAATGCACATCACCTCAGCTAGCGGGACAGGAAGCGCTCACTGCACCTAGAAGGCCAGGAAGCGCTACGGGCAGTATAAAGCGGGAGAGCATGTCCTCTCCAATGCACATCACCGCAGCTAGCGGGACAGGAAGCGCTCACTGCACCTAGAAGGCCAGGAAGCGCTACGGGCAGTATAAAGCGGGAGAGCATGTCCTCTCCAATGCACATCACCGCAGCTAGCGGGACAGGAATCGCTCAATGCACCTAGAAGGCCAGGAAGCGCTACGGGCAGTATAAAGCGGGAGAGCATGTCCTCTCCAATGCACATCACCGCAGCTAGCGGGACAGGAATCGCTCAATGCACCTAGAAGGCCAGGAAGCGCTACGGGCAGTATAAAGCGGGAGAGCATGTCCTCTCCAATGCACATCACCGCAGCTAGCGGGACAGGAATCGCTCACTGCACCTAGAAGGCAAGGAAGCGCTAAGGGCAGTATAAAGCGGGAGAGCATGTCCTCTCCAATGCACATCACCGCAGCTAGCGGGACAGGAATCGCTCACTGCACCTAGAAGGCCAGGAAGCGCTACGGGCAGTATAAAGCGGGAGAGCATGTCCTCTCCAATGCACATCACCGCAGCTAGCGGGACAAGAATCGCTCACTGCACCTAGAAGGCCAGGAAGCGCTACGGGCAGTATAAAGCGGGAGAGCATGTCCTCTCCAATGCACATCACCGCAGCTAGCGGGACAGGAATCGCTCACTGCACCTAGAAGGCAAGGAAGCGCTAAGGGCAGTATAAAGCGGGAGAGCATGTCCTCTCCAATGCACATCACCGCAGCTAGCGGGACAGGAATCGCTCACTGCACCTAGAAGGCCAGGAAGCGCCAAGGGCAGTATAAAGCAGGAGAGCATGTCCTCTCCACTACACATCACCGCAGCTAGCGGGACAGGAAGTGCTTCGGGCAGTATAAAGCAGGAGAGCATGTCCTCTCCAATGCACATCACCGCAGCTAGCGGGACAGGAAGCGCTCACTGCACCTAGAAGGCCAGGAAGCGCTACGGGCAGTATAAAGCAGGAGAGCATGTCCTCTCCAATGCACATCACCGCAGCTAGCGGGACAGGAAGCGCTCACTGTACCTAGAAGGCCAGGAAGCGCTAAGGGCAGTATAAAGAAGGAGAGCATGTCCTCTCCAATGCACATCACCGCAGCTAGCGGGACAGGAAGTGCTTCAGGCAGTAAAAAGCAGGAGAGCATGTCCTCTCCAATGCACATCACCGCAGCTAGCGGGACAGGAAGCGCTCACTGCACCTAGAAGGCCAGGAAGCGCTACGGGCAGTATAAAGCGGGAGAGCATGTCATCTCCAATGCACATCACCGCAGCTAGCGGGACAGGAAGCGCTCACTGCACCTAGAAGGCCAGGAAGCGCTAAGGGCAGTATAAAGCGGGAGAGCATGTCCTCTCCAATGCACATCACCGCAGCTAGCGGGACAGGAAGCGCTCACTGCACCTAGAAGGCCAGGAAGCGCTACGGGCAGTATAAAGCGGGAGAGCATGTCCTCTCCAATGCACATCACCGCAGCTAGCGGGACAGGAATCGCTCACTGCACCTAGAAGGCCAGGAAGCGCTACGGGCAGTATAAAGCGGGAGAGCATGTCCTCTCCAATGCACATCACCGCAGCTAGCGGGACAGGAATCGCTCACTGCACCTAGAAGGCCAGGAAGCGCTACGGGCAGTATAAAGCGGGAGAGCATGTCCTCTCCAATGCACATTACCGCAGCTAGCGGGGCAGGAAGCGCACAGCGCAGTGCCAAACTCAAGTAAAAGCCATCTCCAATACATAGAAGCATGTGAGGTGCCCACCTAGCACTATAAAGAGTGTGTTACATGATGCGATCCAGTTCAGTGTCCAAGTGAATATGCTACCCGCAGGCCTGGTGGGAAATCCAAAAACTCAAGCATTGCAGAGTGCATGAACCGTCACACAAGAGCCTCCGATCAACCCATTTCATCATTTCTTCCCAAGCAGCGGTAAAGTCGAGAGGAATACCGTAAAGTTTCTCAGAAATATTTGTACAACTCTAAACCGTTTTCACCACTGTCTGTACTGAATGTTCCTGCTGTTCCCATTATGGTTAATAACTGTTCGCTTGAAAGGGGGGGGGTGCCACCCGACTCTCTGCCAAACATCCCTCCTCCATTTAAACATGAGATTTAGTGCCAGGAGCCATGCCTGCCTGAGTGTCCATCCTGCGAATTCTTATTTTAATTCTGTGACTGCACAGAAATGAAGAGCATCTGGGATTGCCCTGAGTCGGGCACCACAGCAGGCAAGGGAGGGGCAGATTGGCAGTCCTCAGGAACCGAGTGCGACTGGGGCTCGGCCCTCTGCCCAAAGCGCTGACATGCCCTACGCTTCTGTGCATGAAGTCATGGTGCGAGAATCAGAAGCACATTTTGCACACCCTGCCTTAGAATGTTTGGTATTCCCCTATTTTTGTCTGTCACACCAAGCAATACTTTTACAGTCATCCTTGGGACGCCTGACCTTTACTTTCTTCAAAAGTAGTTACTTGCATGGCACCATCACTCTTTATTTCTATACATAAGGTGCAGCACTACATAAGGGAAAGTTTGGACACCTGAGACTATATTACATAGAGTGCCCGGGGAGGTGCAGCATGCCTGTGCACTTTCTGCGCTTCAGGGCACTTTGGTATTACAGAAGGGGCCGCACACACTTGCCTGGCTCCATCTGTGATATAGATAGGGCCGGTGCTATCCTAACGGGGCGCGCCCTCATTTGCATGGGGGCATGGTCCTATGGAAATGAGGGAAACACTGTCTCAGCATCCAAGCCGCATTACGGATGCGAGCACAGAGGTAAAGAGGTTGTAAGAAGGTGCACTGATGGTGAAGAGTGGCACTTAGCCAGTGAGCCCCCTGAGGGTGCCCTTATGGAGATGACAAATGGTGTTCCATGAACCCCCTCCCAGAAATCCCCTTGCAGGCGGGTGCAGTCATGCACTGCACCCGCCTGCAGGTGGGAACCTGTAAAAGGCAGACCAGCCCCTCCAATCAGTTGTCCATCATTCACCAATGCGCAACCCCCCAAGGCAGTGCAAGTTCACAGCTGCGCTCAGGACAGCGCCTTATCAGTACTAGGGTGCACTGTCACTGTTTGCGCCCGGCGCATCTACATAAAGGTGTGCCGCAGCACGAGAAAGGACAACGTGTGCTTATGTAATACAGCCAAAGACTGGTGCAGGAGTGTGTAATTAAGTTAAAAGACAATTAAAAACAGGTGCCAGCCCGATGGAGCCAGTGTGAAAAGCCCCTTACTCAAGGATCTTACAGAGGCCTCCATACACGGGAAGATCTACAGGAGTGGGCTAAGAAACCTCAAGCCGCCCACGCTGGATGACCCTCGAGCAGTGTTACACACTCATGAGTGGTGCAGAGAGCCTGCGAGGAGCCATCATTCTTTACACTGTAAATGGGGAGGGGGGCTGAAACGTAGAAAGTGACCTGCAAACAGCAGCTTTAGAAAATACAAAGGCCCGGAGCAGGCAGAAGGCACAAAGGAGACCAGGGAAGGGCCCGGTCAGCTGGTAGCAAGGTACGGGCACTAGGATGCCACACACAATGGCCCTCCAGTCCCCTCTGACAAGGAGACCACCATGATGGCAGCAAGGGATGGGCGGAAGCAAGAGCAGGAGCCTAGAAGCCTTCCTCTACGGGGCTCTGGCGTATTGTGGCATTGCGCAAATGCCAGAAGCCCTCGATTGGCCGGTGGGGTTCGAACGCGCCAAGAAGGGGCCGGTGGCCCAATAATAAAAGGATCCCGACAGGAACAAACACCAGTTTAGGGGACATAGAACCGATGTAAATGACTTGGCGCAGTTCAAAGACCTACCTCTTCATGAAAACTCTTCAAGTAATGAATTAAGGCACAGAAAGTGCCCTCCAGTTTGGTGATTAGTGCTCAAGAATCAAGCACTGGAAGCTAAAGTAAACACGAGGATACACCAGCCCTAAAATGGACCCCCTTACACATATAACTGTCCAGGCTTTATATCAAAGGCATTAGGTTCTTAAGAATCCAGCACAACACAATCAAATGACATAAGCTTCCGTAACCCTCGGCTCAGACTCCTAATCTCGGTAAGAAAGCAGCAGCAGATGGCCCAGGACAGCTAAGAACCACATCTGAGCAGAGGGGCTGGTACCTGCCTTTCCTTAGGGGGAGGGCCGCGCAGCTTCTGTTTATAACCACTTCTGTCCGCACAGACGTGAGCAGTGTGTTACATTTGCATGCAGGGGCATATGCTGCCCGTGAAGACCACTTGAGTGCGCCCCCGGTACGGGGAAGGAGCTATCTATAGACCTGTCAAGGTGAAAGCAGTCGGTAGTGCCAGGCATATGGCAGGCTGCTTGTGGAAACAATAAGGCACCTGCTTTCAGGGCCGCCTGAGGGCTCGGAAGCGAGGCGCTGCAGCTCGGGGGCAACGCAAGCTGAACCTGCCTTGCTGCCTGTCACAATAAGAGAAGACGCTTGTCAGCCCTTGCTTCCCGCTCAGTGTCTGACACATGACATGACTTCAGCTTAATTGTACCAGGAACAAGCCTCCCACCGGAGGGGCCTGGAGTGGAGATCTCTGGCGGCCCTCGACCGCTTTTTTTAGGACTTTGGACGGAGTGCTGTCGGGATCATGGGTCTAGCCCAGTGCTTAACTTGTAAAAGATTAAGTGCCGGGGCCCAGAGTTTTGCTCAGAAGCCCTCGGTCAACTGACTGTGAAGTGCGCCCTATGCCAGGGCCGAGTGTCCTTGGTGCTAGTTTAAGCCTCTCTAATCCACCACAGACACGCGCTGCCTCTTAACCCACTCTTGCAGGCTCTTTTCACCCCTCATTCCTCCCTTTGTGGCTGTTTTGTTCTCTTTCTCTCGTCCTCCTTCCCTTCGTTGTGGTTTTTTTTTGGTTGCTCTGAGTCGAAGTTCTTTGAAGTAAAATACGTGCAGGTGGGCCCATCTGCACCCACCGCCCATTGGTGTAACCTCATTCCTCGAGATGATGCACAGTGCACAGCACAAAGTGAATATTTCGCCTGGCGCTGTAAATATTAGGAGTTATGTACATAACTATAGTTAGCGCGGCCTGTTGGTTACATGGTTATTTCTCCAAGGGGTGGCCAAGACATCTACTTTTCGATCCAACTACCGTTCGATGCTCTCTGCCAGCGACGCTCCAGCACAGCTCTGAGCACTGATGCACTCACTGCAGTGGTCTGTACTTCAACCTGTGATCACGGGGTCCAAGCCACGGGTTCTACATCCTCCGGATTTCAATAAAATGAGGACCCTGGTGCTGAGTGGAATCAGCCCCGGTTCGACATTAAATTAACTAACTACCCCCAGCCCTCTCTGAGCCAAATTAAAGACCCACCTACATGCAATTACTTAGGATGTCAAGTGCAACACGTTCATACATGCGGGGTCGCCGCAGTACATAAGTGATCTGAGTCAGGTAACCACAAGCATCTATCATCCAGCGCCAATAATGACCTGAGTGAGTGGGCGCTGTGCAAGTACACATTATGGTAAATGACACTTAATATTACCGTGGCAGGTGCTTTCCAATGATGTTAGTGCAATGCCTGAAGTCAATTTACTTTTGAGGAATCCTGTCACGTGGCCTGAAGCTTCTCCCATGTCATGCTGGGCCCACAATAATCTCCACATCACTCACATATGGACATTTTTCCCACTACACATCGGTATTCGTTGAACTCGAAGGATAAGTATAGAACAGCACACACAACCAACAAAAGAGATCGTACACGCACTGGGCTATTTCCTGGGAATGCGTCCGCCTGGCTGGGTTTCCCGGGCGTGCTTCACTGAGAGTAGAGGCTGCAAGAGTGCGAGCTGTTGGCCACACTACCCTGAAACATGCGCAACATTATAAATAACTGAAGAGCAAGTCTTGTGCCCAAGTCCAGGCAGAGATGTGCTCAGAGCCAAAACCGTTCTTGCAGACGCGCTTACGAAAATAACGCAGTGGTTGTGACAAGGGACCAGAGGCAATTACTATGCAGCAGTCCAACCAAAACTAAGCAGCTTCTAATTAAAGTTCCCCGGAGGCCTGCAAGCCTACCAAACCACACAAACGGGGGCAAATAAAAGAAAAGGCAAGCTGCAAACGTCTTCATTATTTGGCCAACAAGGTGATTGGGCAATTTGCCTCGATCGTGTAATTCAATTCAGTTGGGCATTGGAAATGGGCCTGGTTTACGCGGGACTCAGTCGCTGCCAAGTCTCCAAAACTACGCGCACCCCCCCAATGTACCCGCAGTAATCATCTTCTCATCAATCTCCGTGAACGCTAATCCCAAGCAGGCCCACAGCAGCAGGATCCCCGCCTGCATCTGCCAGCAGCAGGAATGCTTCTCTCCGCTACCGCGTGGGAGCCCGCTGTTGCGGGGCTGCCCCGTGCACCACCACTGTGGGGTTCCCTGCGTTTGCTTATCCAGCTACTTCAACATGTTGTAGAGACGCAGGCCCGGCACCACGACAAAGCCAACAAGCTGCACCGATGACCCAAGGAAGAACTAGCCACCGTCCCAATACTCCATTTTGGGCATCGGACCCTGAGCAGATGTTCAAACTCAAAATCAAATACATTTTCAAGTGTTCAACTAATATCTAGGCTTCTGAATGCATGACGAAGAAAGACTACATGGACTGGACTGTTTTGGCACACTTTAAAAATGGCATTTCAAGGTCCGCGGGAAGGTCGTTGGGAGACCAAGCCTGCCTGCTGCATTCCTCATCAATAAAAAACACGAAGCACAAAGCCCACGTTCTGGAGGGCACCTGAAAAGATCAGCGCGCAAGACTACATCAGAGTTAACTGCACCAGAACTGGCACACCGGTCCACGGCTGCGCATTCTAGGGCGGTTCATCGAGCAGTGACGGCAAAGGCACATCCTGGATACAATGTTCAATAAGATCCCCAGTCATTTTTGCTGTCCTGTGAAATTCCCCACCCCCTCGATACAGGCACTCAAAGCCCACTGTGTGCACTGAGCCAGCCCACCGCATGCGGCGCGCGCGTGGCCCTGCACGGGGGCCGGAGCACAACTTACCGAGCGGCTGGCGGCAGTGGGACATTTTACAGCAGACACGTCCGCACAGTACCCACCGAGCCTCTGCAACTTTGAATCAGGTCACATTTACATACTGTCTGTTCACCATGTGCATTCTGCGCCGCCGTGACCCCCTTTGGCTGAGCGGAGGGATGGAGACGCTGCGAGTTTGGGGTATAATGGCTTCAGGGGTGGAAGGATGAGCACATTGCACAATGCGGGGGCTGTCCAAAGCTGTCACAGGAGGCTTCATTCAAAAGAGGCATGTGTGTGGAATGGGGGCAGCGGATGGGAGGAGGGGGGCTCTGCCAAAGCATGTCATTCGCGGGGGCGTCTGCGGGGCATACATTATTCTCACGTCATGTACAAAATAAGCAAGGGTGGCACACCATTAACTTTTACAATGACCGTTTCACGTGCAAGCACAGAAATGCAATCACAGCTGCCCCATGCATGAAATGCCCCCCCCCCCCCCCCAAGCCTGGGTCGTCATCACATGTGGTCCAAGAAGCGATGAAATCATGAGCACCGAACTGAACAAAAAAAGGTGAAGCATTGGAAAAAATAAGGAACTTGGTACTCACCCAGAATATTAAATTAAAGAGAAACATCATGTATTTCAAACAACACAGGCATCCTCTTGCCATGTTGCACTTCTTAAACTCTAAAAGGAAAACAAAGGATAGATCCAGGTAAAAGACCACATATTTGCCTCCTTTCGGTGCACTGTACTTGTCACTTTTAACACCGGCCCCTGCGTGGCTGTGCGTGCGTGATCCGGCGGTCCCATAAAACGCGCCCGCGGTAAAGCCGCGACCAAAATCCTTGCCTGAGGTAGACGCCTTGGCAAAGTCCGAGTCCCGGCTGTCCACGGACGGGCTCTGGTGGATGGACGAGTCCTCGCTACTTGACTTTTCCATGGCCTCTCTGCGGGCAGGAGTTTAGGGAGCGCGCCTTTCGCATGTCTCGGCTGCAATGAATGACCGCAGCGCGCACGCACCGGCGGCAGAGCCCTCCGGGGGCTTCAGGGGCGGCCGGCACGCGTCGCCCCGGCTCCGGGGTACCTTCTCATGCCGCTGCCGGGGCGCCTAGCATCCCTCCTTCCGCAGAGCGCAGCGCCCTCGGGCCCCAGGCAGCCGAGCAGCCTGACTTTCGCAGCCCCTCTCCCTCCACTCCGCCTGCACCGCTGCTGAAGGGATACCGCCGCAGCTGCTCCCAGGCTTTCCCTTATAACCCTCTCACCCATCCATGTCTGAGCGGCCAGAGCCCCGCCCACCGCCCCCCCAGCGGCCCAAGCCCGAGGAGTGCTCATGCTGGAGCGGCCCACCTCTGACTGGATCGCCTCGAGGCGCTACCTGGCTCAACAGGGGGACCATGCAAGTTTTATTTTAGCGCAGGTGTATTAATGGTGGCCCTTGTTTTTAAGTGCCAGAGTTTTTCCAGATAAGGAAATTCAAGGAAAGGGAGAGAAAATGAAGAGCCTGAGAGCACATACATTTGTTAGTCGGGGAAAGCGTGGGATCGGCACACTGGTGATAAACCCAACCAATTTCTGTCGAAAATGCTAATTTAAATGTGGATGTAGTTAGCTTATCATAACCATATGTATTTCATCGTCTTCATATTAGCATTTAAAATTAGACTCCACCCAAACCCGAAGCATGATATTAACGGCGACGTCATAATAAAGATTCAGTGACGTCAGAATGGGACCTATCTTTATTACGCCATCAGCACTGAGTAGGACATTCTCTCTATTGAGCTAGGGGCAGAACATTGTTATTATTCTAAGAATTCTAAACTATGATGTATATATTATGCTAATCTACGATGTATTTATTAACGTGAGAGAACTATTCTTTCCATCTTTTACTCCGGAGGAAAGGTCTGCAGATTACCGTGTTTTGCACGCTGTAGAAAGAGAACATTTAAAAAAACAGCTTTCCTGATTCCACACTGGATGACTAAAGTGCCCTCCCGTTAACTGAGATTACGCAGGGGGTGCGCTGCATGCACAATGCATTGTTTGCATGGACTACGTGGTGCGCTACGCCACTAAACTCTTTGCATTTTACAATATCAAGATTTTAACAGTAACGCCCCCACCCCACAAACACACTAAAATGTCCAACAGGTTACAACAACATTAAGCATTCGATGGCAACAGTTGTGGTCCCGGCGCCAGTTCACAGCACCACATTCCGCAGGGCCACACAATGAGACGGGTCTGTGTTTGTTCAGTGCGTTTGAGACATACCCTGGGCAAGCCGACTGCAATGCCTTGTATCTAGACCTTGCCAACAGATGGGCACAGTGACACGTGTGGGCGCAGCGTGCACAGAGCCAGGACTAATAATAGGCCCTGCACCAACAAACGGGCCAAACGCACTTACTGTTCCTAGTTTCACCTGGCGCTGGTGCGCAGGGCTGCGAAGTAAGAAAGGGGGTTAGGTTACATCAGTTCTCATTAAAGGCACGTTTACAAGGCCCCCCAAAAATGAGTTAGTCCTGCTGCCCAAGGCCATTGCAAGAGCGCCCCCTGAAAGTGGTGCAGTACCTACCTGAAGCCGCCACCGAGGTCCTCGTGGCAAAATCTGTTTTTCTCTAGACAATATAATAAGCAAACACTTACTTGGTGATGGGTAATGCCAACTGATGTTTGTAGGAAAAAAGTCAACTCTAAGATAGTCTCATGAACAGAAAGCAAAGACCCTCTTCTTATTCTGGGAGTTTCAGGACTTCCACAGCAGTGACAGATACCACACCTTGGAAATTCAGATACCGCTGGTAAGCAGTGCTTCCTCATTCTGTGGGTGGTTAGTGATTTCCGGATAGATGTCCAAGGAAGTATTGTGTCACCTGACACCTGATTGAATCGGTCTTTGTAAAACCCAGAGATTGCAGTACTTCACATGCAGAATTACCGCACATCTTGGAATACTGGTTCGGTTGATATATTCCATTAATAGCTGAATTGGGAATTCAGAGATTCTAAGGACATTTTAAGAAGGGACCATTTGCTGGCATTGAAGATCATTGGCTTGGGTATTGTTTTTTATGTGTTTTGAGCGTGCATTGCAAACCCGCAACTGGGAATACCGGACGTGGCACTCTTTCCAACTGCCTTGGGTTACCTGCCACCATCGCCTCCCCCTCATGTACCATGATTTGCTGTTATTATACCACCTGCTCTTACCTATGGCCTCCACGATACACCTCTATACTGCATACACTGCAATGCCCCCACACTTAGGGCGGTTGTCTGTTTTGGTCACGCTATGACAAAATAATAAAGTTAAACAAGCATTTACAATGCATCGGGTCTCTCGTTTGCTCATGTTAGAGCTGATCGCGTTGTAAACTCCTAACCCGACTTTTCACCTATCGGGAAAAAGTGCATTTATGTACATAACCCGAAAAAGTGAAATGAAGTATGTAAAGCGCTCGACTTCTGCCAAGCGAGATCAGGCTCGTAAATTAGAGAAAAAAAAGTCCACGAGCCCGATGGTAAACAGCGAGCCTCGCATGTTTTCTGTACTTGGTCGCTGCGCTGGAGGAAGGCTAGTCACCGGAAAAGGCATGACATATGCGTGCCTTCGGCTAATAAAAGCAAACAGATTTTATTAGGGAAGCCCACCAACCAATAAAAAACACTGACGTGAAGTTGACAGGGCTCCGAGCCCTTTTCTAAATACAAAAGAGTCTCCCTGCGAAACGCATGCGCATGCAACGCAGGCTCGACCCTAAAAACAGAAGGGACTATTTGCACAATGTTACATTTTAAGAAACCATTTGATTCACTATTTTTCATTAGGGGCCCCTTAATGCCTCTATGTTGTATCTAATGAAGAGGCGCGCTTTGTAAAGCACCTATTAAGGATGGACACATCCTTGTCATTGGGAAGGGTGCCGAGATCACAGTTTTAATGTCATGCTGAAGAATTTACTAATTTTCTCTCTCCATGCATCTCCAATTAAAAGCCCTGAACAAGAAAAAGTACGTTTCATGAGCCCCAGAGTGGAACCGCAATGTTTTGAAAGTTGGGTGGTAGACTGCTTAACTCCTCGATAATATCCACAACATTGTGAAAGAAGCTGTATAACTTGCATCGGTGCTACAAACCATATACATGGGCCTCCCCCTTTGCATGCCTCTCCAAGTAGTCGAAACACAGGTGTGTTCGGTGAAATTACACCGCTTTCAAGTAGCAACATTGGTTTTTTCCAGTGAGGAGCTCACTCTATTGAAACCAGCTATCAGAATGACGCTTAACCTCCTCCGGATCTTCTACAAAAACCCACAGGAAGTTAAGATCTTTTTTGCACGTGCTGCCCAGCCCCACTTCCTTTTCAAGAATGTTCATCGTACAGTAAAGTAACAATGTATTCTTAATAGATCTGCCGTCCATCAGGTTGCAGCATTTAAGCCTATAGTCCTAGTAGTCAGTAGCAGGAGGGTGAATGTACAGAACAGCAGCGACACAGTAGACTTCTTTCTTCAGCGCCCAACAGTCAGACAAGAATAACCCGCAAAGACAGAGCCTCCCTGTCTAATACCTAGGGAGACAGGCCTCCCTGCCAAGCCATATGATATGAGGTTATATCTAACTATAGATCCACAGAGCCACTCGGTGACTTCACAGAGGGTGAATCCTGTGGGACGCCGCGCACACCCAAGGTCATCTATACAGCCTTCTATGGTACGGCTATAGGTGGATCATCTGCATGGAAACATGCACACAGGCGCTCTCATTTCTATCATGGTAGCGCCTGCTAGCATGAACAATAACACGTGTTTTACGCACATCACTGCCCTAAATGCCAAGTTTACCGATGGCTCGTGAGCGGCCTTAGGTTAGACAAGCGGAAGGCACAATGTGAGTCAGCTGCTGCCTTTTTTAGGCAGCCCACCAGTGCCTGTCAGGAGCAGGCATGCAGGGTTATGTAAATAAAAGACGTGCGACGCCTGACCTGTACCTATAGCTGTTTCTATCAGCTGTAAAGATTCCACACATACCAGCCACTCTGCTCTCGCTCGCGAATACCCGGCTCTCTATGGCGGTGATACAGGCTTTAGAGACCGGCCTTTGGCTAGCACAGGTAGCAAAGAGCGTTCAGGTCGAGCCAAAAGCCTGATGCATTCATTAGCGTCCCCAAGTAATGCCTACTTAAGCGCAATATCCCAATATCTGCACTCTGACCTGTGCAGCTTCAGTGGGGGCAACACTACGAAGGAAAAACTACACCCCCCCTCCCCCACCGATATGAACACTAAAGGATACCGGACCGCTCATAGCGATCAATACAATTTCACAACTTTTTCCAATAATGATGTGCATGAAACCTGACTTCTAGCAAATATAGGTCCTAGGAAAATTAAAGTGAAACATTAATTGTTATTTTAATCGAAGACATCCGATAATAAGAGAAGATAGCTCACACAAAGGAGTTCTGTGATCAGTGGTAAACATCAGAGACATAAGTAGAGAGATGGTGTGGCACTGCGTAAAGTGCCAGGCAAGGGAACAAAAAGTGCCTTGCTGAAGGCAGGAGAGCCTTGCATTATACGTGCAATAATGAGTCTTTGAATGATGGACTGCAGACTATTCAGGTTTCCAGCAGAGCTCTTTGATGTCCTCTCGTTTTATGGGCGTGCTATCATTACACGCACCGTGTAATAAACACCTGATGCTGCCAGACCGCTCTCTGTATAATAGAATGTCCACAGCTCTAGCAGGTACTCATTTATTACAGGTAACGCTCCTATGGGACAAAGGGCAGCACCCAGGGCCAGTGCACACCTTCCAACCCCACTGAAGGAGGGGGCAGCCGGCAAGCTCCAGAACGCGCACTCACCGAGGGGCCCCATTCTACCTCTTTGGTCCTATTTATTTCCAGAGGGGGGAGGTGGGCACCTGCTGTAAAGCTTTGCTGTGGCAAGTGGATGAACTTCTACCTAAAAACGCGTAGTTTGCATGAGAGTGAGTGGGAGGGAGATTACACAGAGGACAGAGAGAAAGCAAGAAACCTGGGCCTCAGAGTGGAGTGCTCCTTGAAAATGTACCCCTCCTCCCCCCGCAGCAAGAGTGCAAACCCACAGTCCTCTGTGTTTAAAGACTTGAAGATGTTAAAAAATGAACTTGTACGTAAAGTGCAGCTAATATACAATTTCGAACTGATGCACACATCAGAGACGACTAGTTGTACAGAAGGGACATAGAACTGTACACCCATGGAAAGGACAACCTATGGGAGAGCAGAGTGGAGAGTGCAGAATATCTGCTGACAGATCCGTCCACCGAGGTGAGGCCAGCCACTTGACTCCTCAGTGTGTGGGAGCACAGGGGTGCCGAAGGCTGTGAATATAAAGAGTTTGTGCACTTGACTCAGGCATATATCTTTTATATTCAATTTCTGGACATGTGAAACCACTCCAAGCATGCACAACTGCTTGCATGACCAGCTAGCTTTCTCCCCACCCAAGGAGGCCCTTTTAGTGTTGTGGGTAGAGCCTTGCATGTGCTCCTCCTGGGGTAACATTCTTAGATCCATCCATCCTCAAGTGTGCTTACTACTCAAGAGGCGCACACACAGGTCACCAGACAAACAGCTCTCGGAACTTGGGACAGTAGGAGTAGTTTCACTTCTATGCTTGACAATTAGATGCTAGGCAGATACTTGCAACCCCCTTTAGCTTATTTTTGATGCCAACACAGTATTAATAAACAGCTCACTAGCAAATAGTCAGCTTCTGTTTTCTGTTAATAAATGCAAACAGGTTTAAACCTAGAAAAAACCTTGGTGTTGATGGCATCTATATCTGCACAGAGTCGACCAGTATTCCAGTAGAAGACTACATCCAAAACATCATACGACAAAAATATCACACTAAAGTAAACACAAAAATGATGGATGAAATGCTTGAATAAATCTCAGTCACTGGTCATCACTCCAGCCGGCCACATCATAATTTTGCACACCATGCCACATCAGTTTGGACCCAGCCATATGCCTATCAGTCTAAACTCTGCTCCAATGGGACAGTCCAGCCCGAACTGCCAGGCCAGGTCCTCCCTAAACTAGAACACAAGCAACCCAGGACTGGTTTCGCACTACTTAAGGCTCATCAACCAGATATAGCTTGGTTCTAGTGACAGTGTGCACAGGCCCCACACCTGACCATACCTTACCCACTTAGGGCGACAAACTAAAGTATGCAAAAAAGTGATGGATGAAAGATTCAATTCATCTCAGTCACTGATAATCAGTCCAGGCCGCATCCCATCCCACTGTTATTTTGCACACCATGCCACCTCAGTTTGGTCTCAGCCACATGCAAGTAAGCCTTGACCCTCCTGAAATGTGAACAGTCCCATCCGTACTGCCAGGCGATCCCTAAACCGGACAACAAGCAACCCGAGACCAGTTTCACCATAGTTAGGACACAGGTACAGCTTAGTTCCAGTGGCAGTCGCTTATCTTCACAATACTAAGGTTGCTGGTATTTGCTTATGATACTTTTGCTCTATATTTTGTCATGCAACCATACTAGGGCTGCGAGTGTGGAACCGGACCATAGGGCACTCAGTGCAGGGTGGGCCCTGGGTGTGTGCACCTGTCAAATTCCTATATTTGTAATATACGGGTACAGGCACCGTCTGTGCAGGGCTGCACTTTGTTATGGAAGAGGGAATGTTCACCTTCTATCTCCTTTGTTTGATGCTAATAATCACCTATTTTGGAGACACTTTTATTTTAAAATTGGTATCAAGGCTGCATGTTAAAGTCTGTTTTTCATTTGTGAGCAATCCTCTGTAGACAATACTATCCACTTCCCTTCATGGCATACTGTGTACTACAAGTAATAACAGTAATAGGCTGAGTAACTGTGAGAGTTAACTACCTGTAGCAGAAACTGTTTTAGGAGAGAGCAAGTGAAGAAAAGTAAAACAGGATGTGGCGACCTTTTCAACAAATAACATTAAATTGACAGCGATTCTTTCCTTGCACTTACATCTAATATTCATGGATTCTGCACATCATAATTAGCCAGAGGCACGCTAAAAACTCCAGGCTGATGAGGTGCCCCAGAAGAACAATGACGCATCACCTGATGCTTTAAACAGGGTGCGTATTGCATTACCCCCCGCTCAACGCCTGCTCCAAAGCGACACACCTAGACACTCAAGCGCTCTTTGTGCACCACAACACCTGGTCCTGCATCAAATTTCACTGACACTGCTGTTTCTATGTCACACAAGGATAAAACTGTGCTTTGATCCATGCCGAGGCGGCCTTCTTGTGATTCTGAGCTACCCGTGCTGCTGCATCCCTGGCTGAAATTAATCTCATCTTGCATACAGCTCCTATGAGATCCCCCTGGTCCAAGCTACTAACTACAAGTTACACACCGCCGGTTTTGGGTTACTGCCTTCTGTTCTTGGTTATGTACACACCGCACTGTTTGTGACGTATGTGATGCGCATAACACTGCACTGCCACCTTTACTTCATGGTATGTAATTAGCACCCTACAATGGTTTGACTGGTACTACTATATATACGACAATATGTAGATGATTGTTCCTCCATAACTATTACTAACCACGGCCAGCAGCTTGCTGGTCGTTATGTCCACACAGCCTGGTTTCTTTAGTCTCCCAGGAGCTATGTTGTGAACCCCGGCTAGATCCCTACGCCTTGGTCTACATCTTGACATACTTCTCTACAGGGCCCCCTTTTGTTGTCACAATGACCGTAGCAGGTGCTTTGGGTCGCAGAGCTGCCCCTTATTATTATTCCCTCCGAATAAAGGTGACAAAAGTCCTGCCAGGCCACAGTGGCTCGGAGGGACGTCTGTGCTTAGGTGAGTCCTTAAGATAAACCATCTAAGCCAGAGTCCATCTTCTGCACACACGTGTCATCCACACCCGGGGGGTGGGGGGGGGGGGGGGGTCTTCCACGGCTGGGAGACATTTAACTGCCATTCATGGTTTTTCAACTGAGCGATAATGACTTCAGCACCAGAATGGATGAAAGAGTGGGCTCCAGTGAGTCGTGGGGGAGTGGAGGTTAGAAGATTTTTCCTGCATATCCTGTTACCTTTAAATGACCTCCTTACACGTCAGTTTCTAGAAACAATAGTAAAAAAGAAAAACGTATAGGTTTATTTCTGAATTCAGCGTGGTGGAAAGCACTCTGCCCTGGGCCCGCTCCTGACCGTGATGCACTGCGCCGTGCAGAGCTGCGGGAAGGCCATGAAGCGCTTCACTAATGGCCTCGCCGCCCTCTCAGCGGTCGGTTCTAAAGGGCGCCCTGGGGCTCAAGGTCAAGCCATCTGAGCTTCGGTCTTTTCTGCTAACACTTCCGACTAGCAGGTCGCCCAGCAGCGGCGACCTCGCAAAGAGAGCGGCGCAAAATCCCTCGACGGGCTTATAAAGCGCTTTTTAAGTACAGGATGGCGGCGCACAGCACAGACAGCGGTGCACGGTTTCCACCCTCGAATACAAATCTAACTGCAAATCCTCTGGAAGTGCCGAGTGCACAGAGAACAGAGGACATTTCTTATTTTTTCATCACTTATGGATGCAACTTCGATGAATCAGGACAGAAACAGAGAGGCCCCGACTGTCTGAGGAGTAAACCGATTAGTAAAACACACATGCAACAGGCTTCGGTCCAGTCTTTGCAGAGTGGCCCAAATACTACTTGCCCCTTGCAACTCAAACTATTTCTATATTTAAAGCTCAGAACATCCCTACTTGATGACCTGAGCAC
The DNA here is from genome assembly GCF_031143425.1 of Pleurodeles waltl. Taxonomy (NCBI): domain Eukaryota; kingdom Metazoa; phylum Chordata; class Amphibia; order Caudata; family Salamandridae; genus Pleurodeles; species Pleurodeles waltl. Next base: position 301,929,635 of record NC_090442.1, read on the forward strand.
AGAAGCAGCTTAGTGCCAGACCCAATTGTACCGCCAGCACCAGTCCTTTGTCAACTAGGGAAATATCAGCTTGGACGTCAGTCATTCCATTGTCCTACACTTCCGGCTTGTGGGACACCCCTACGGTTTCCATACGGCCCTAAGGATGCAATGACACCTCTTTTAAAGATCAGTGTATTTTTCCAATGTAATTTGAAGGCATTTATAGCCAAGCTTGAATATACATGTTTTTGTCTCTCCAGGGATCCCAAAAAGGCAGCCACCCCATTAGCTCCTGCTAAGCATACAGGGTCAGCACTGCCCAGCTGCTATCAGGAACAGAGACACCAGAACACACAGTGCCCGATAAGATTTTTAGATGTGGAAATGCACCTTTGGCTTTTAAAAAATGTGACAATGAACTACAGGAGGCAGGGGCGGGGAAGGCTGCACCTGTCCTAATACACAGAGTCTGCCTTTCGCTTTCCTCTACCTAATTAATATATTTGTGTGAAGCAGGGGAAAGGGACGGCTCAGGCTGTGTATTGGGACACTGGAATGTTGAGAGCAGCGGGCCTATACCAGTTCACACACGCCGCTGCTGCTCTACTGTCTTCAATTGCGCTCCCAACATTCCAATGTTCTAATAGTCACTGTCAACTGGTTCCAAAATCTAGGACCCAGTACAGAAACCCCCCTGTCCACGAGACGTACCTTTGGCTTAGGAATCTGAAGGATTTACTTGGAAGGCCAGGGTGACCGGTCAGGGAAGTACCATCTGAGCGTTTAGCAAGATGACAGGCCCCAACCTATGTACACATTTAAATACCAGAGTGTGGATTTAAAACATGACTATGGCATTGCCCAGATACTGATTTAATCATCTCCTCAGGAACATTTTCCTTCACCAAATATAAGCTAAACGTCAACATTCTGAGTCCATTATAAATGTTGTATTTGAGAGTGAGGGATGCCAGCATAACCGTTTACACTGTCAAGCATCTGGAAAAGCGCCCGCTCCGCAGTGGGGGGGCGCGTCCCGTTAGGACACGGGGCCTCCAAGGCCCTGGGGCACTCCCCCCCCTTTCTCCTTCTGCCGGGGGTGCTGGAGTTCGGCCGGATGTCCGCCCTGACGCCTCGCGAGGCGTTGGGGCGGAAGTCCATCCTGCAGGGGGCATGGCGTGGGGCCGACGTTCGCCGGTTCCGGCCGCCGCATACTGGTGGGGGGCTATTTAATGGCCCCCCGAAGAAGGCTAGACCTTCTTTTCCGGGGTGCGGCGGCGGGACCTGGCGTGCGGCCCGCGATTGTCCCTGTATTTCCCTGTTGGTGTGCGGTTGAGGAAGCACGCAGGCGGCCCCGTTTTGTGGACCGGATTGGAGTGTACTTCTGTCGTGCCTGGTGTTCCAGTTCGGACCGGGTCGGAATCTTCAGTTTGGGTGAGTCTCCGCGGGCGCGCTGTTGTGTGGGGGTGTAGCAGTAGCTCCTGCGATAGCGCGGTCCTTGGCTATACGGGGGATAGGGGAATCAAAGCCGGATTTCTCTAACAGACTGCTTTCCACGGCGAGCGCCGTGCGGGGCGGGTCGACTAGGGGTTAAGGGTCGCATTCCTCTGGTAAATGCTCCGGCAACTATATTGTTAGCTTCGCACAGTGGGTAGCGTAGCTATTGAGTCCTAATCAAGGCGCGTTTTTTGCTGTTTGGGATTGCTCTCGGCAGGAGCGCGGTGGCGTGGGAGTAGGGTTTGTCTTCCCCGTCGAGTCTTTAGCTCGTGGCCAAGTCTAGTGCCTTTGGCGCAGGAAGCAACCCGGGACAGGGGTCCGAATTCAGCCACCGCCATTAAAGTATAAGCGCTTTGCGGGGCAGGTCGCCGGAGGCTGTCGGGGTCGCTTCGTGGGGTCCTTTGTGGTTGTTAAATTCCCATTTGTGAAGTCAGTCCCAGGGGCGCAATCGGTTAGTGCGTGTTGCTTATACAGCAATATCTGCACTGAGCCAGGCCGTGATTGGGAGCTCGTACCTCATCTGGAGTAATTGCATTATCTTTTAACTGATAACCTGCACAATTTTAACACGGTTTAATTGTGGAGGACACACATGCCCGAGGCGCTTGTAAAATTTGAGATTTTTTGGAAAAGGTTGCCTTAGTAATTCTGTGTGTTTGACTGTATTGTAACATGTCCAGTGACGAGAGGGACAGGTTTACAAGAATTCTAATTCACTAAACTTTCAGCGGTGCTATGTGCAGCGTATCGATCTACAGCGCAATTTCAGGGTAGTACTCTCGAATGCTATGTCAATCAAGCATAAGAATTCAGGGCCATGTTCCGGGGCGGTCTCCGATCTGTTTGGTCTCCCACATCTAATGCTTTCATTAGGGGCCCCGAACACGTGCCTAGGCGGGGCGCGCTCCCTGACTTGCAAGGCGGGGCGCCAGCTGCCCTAGCAGCCTTTTGGAAGTATAGTGTTTGGTTTGGAGCGCTGTGGTTTGGGTCGCTAAAGCGCCTGCCTCATAATGAGGAGATCCTGAGGTAAAAATCTCAACGGTTCCTTGAGTATATTCTATTTTATATAGCTTCTTTACTGTCATAGTGGTTTTAATCATGGCGAGCTGATAACTGCTGCGCGTAATGGATGCTGCCAGGGATCCCTCACAGCAGTCTGGTGGCTGAGCCATACTGGGCTGGGAGGGTGTTATGACAGTCTTTAAGACAGGTACCGGTGACTACGGGTACTTGGTGATCATAGGGGAGCATGTGTGGTAATTTTATGGCTACCAACCCAAAAGAGGGCACCTTTACTGTTCTAGTTCGCCCTATGGTGCTTGGTCTTAAGTGCAGAATTAGTCATGTTCAATGGAAATTGTTGTAGCAAACATGTGGACAGACACCCAACTAGGTGGTGTGCCTGTGCTGTGTTGTTCGCTAGTACGCAGCACGGTATGGTTGGGAGCTACGGAATGCTGTCGGGTAAAAATTTAGCAGCAATTTTAGGCATATGGCCTATGATATGTATGCGAAACAATAGCTTTTGCTAAAAAAAATAAAATAAAAAAAAAAACACAATAGCTGATACTCTCACCATAGGCAAATGGCGGGAAGGGCGGTCTTTCCCTAGGGAAGATTTTCACTTTATTGGGTTTAGTTGCACTTTAAGGAGCTATAGCTCAGTGGCAAGGTCTAGGGCCTCTGGGGCGGCAGGGGTTTCGTAAACTGGTTGAACGATGAATCGGAGTATGGGAAGGTGGGTTCGTACCCTCGTGTGTTCTGGGCCTTGTTATGGTGTCTGATATATCGCACTGGATTTGCATGGGCAATCTAAGTTCGCCCGGACTACGCTTCCTTCTTAGTTAAGAAAGGCATTTCTCTCCTTCTTTTGGCTGGTTAATGAACAGTCACATCCTTTCATAGGTAACAACAAAATAAATAGTGCTATGAATTATCATCAAGTGCAATTACTTTTCGCGTAAGTACATTTGGTCTACAGTTTCTTTTGAACTCAGTACTCTCCTTTGAGGTAGTTCGATCTCAGGTTAGGATCATTTCTTAATTGACACACATACTGTATGAATCCTTGGTGATGGGTCGACATATATACTTTAACAGCATCCCTGTTCCCGAGAGTAGATTTAGCGCCTTTGTTATCAGGGGTTCACCTTCTCGGCGAAACAGACGAGACGCCTCGCTGTTTCTTAGGGAGGGACGAAAGTCCCCAGGCTGGAGGTGCTTTGTTCACAAGGGTGTTAAGGGGTGATGGGGCCTTTTCGTCGGAGCATTTCCTCATGGGAAGCAGTGGTTTGTCCTGGGTTTTTATTACACAGTCTCATCAGTTGTCCCAAAACTCTGTTAGTGACCAATACTTCCGGGAGCAGCAGGTTGGAGATACTGGTCGTGCTAATTGCTGGTCATTCTGATTCTAATGTGGATATTTGCAGGTGAAAATTCAATGAGGAGTGTATGAAGAGGGAACAAATAAAATGTTCAGTTGCTAAAGTCATGTAGGTCATGTTAGCACTGGTAAGGAACCATGCAGGCTCCAGGTGGGGTGCAGTAAGTGAGCACAGGGGTACACTGAATCCAACGTATTAATAATAAATAATAATAATAATAATAATAATAAATAAATAAATAAATAAATACAAATATATATATATATAGAACCGTCACATTCATAGGCAGGAATGCTTGGAAAAACCAATATTTCATGGGATCTCAGGTAATATGGAACTATTGTCTGGGCGCTTATGTAACATGAGAAGTAGTTAATAGGTATTTGTGCCAGTGGTTATAGTACTGTTCCTTTCGGCTCATCGCTTCTCATAATTTGCAGAAGTGTGTGAGAAGTACCATCAGGTGGATGGAATGGTACAACTGAATTAGGCATTACCAATTAATAAGCATTGAATTCAATCAAGGGGTAGGTCTTCCTTGTTAGCAAACTCTAATTCGGAGAGCATGTAGGGGGCTGGGCTTGGTCGCATGCAAGCATTAATACATAGCAATAATGTATATCCCCGATTCCTGCTTTAAACTAGGGGCAGGGACGAGGTCAGCGGTTAGGCCTCACAAGAAGGCAATGTCGGCACCAAATACTCTCTTGGCACAGGAACAATTTTCCTCAGCAATAATTTGAGGGGGCATTACATATAGGTAATTTAGTGTGCCAAGTTAACATGGCTCACCGCAGGATTTACATAGAACATGATGCTACTCTGCGTCTGTCGGTGTTCTCCAACCTTTAAAGCCTGGGCAGTAGAAAAAGAACCCCAGTCATATACAGAATCTCTAAGGGGGCTCCTGGGGCTGGGATAGCTTGACCAGCTAGGGTTTGCATTATTACCTGTAGGCACAGCCGGGACACGTGCACTACCAGCACTTAAGGAAGGTCTGGCAAGAAATAGGGTGGGAAGGCTCCGTAGCACCCTGATAGTGCCACAATGTCTGCATCTTAGGTAACTAGCAATGGGAGCTGGTAGTTGGAGCTTCTGTTGACCTTTGCTTGCATCGCGGGGTGAAAGGCTGAAACACGAATATATTTCATTGCCTTAGTGGCTCAAATTGAGGGGGATGGGGGCTCCTGCCCCGGGCCACCCTGTCTCTCACCTATGGCGGGTGAGTTACCTAATCATTTGGGAGCCCATCCGTTCATCCTTTTGAGGTCAGAACAATGAATACCAATTTTACAGTAACCAAGCTACTGTGAGTCCGTAAATGAATCAGGCAATTCAAAGAGGTATCCGTCTGATACCTATTTAGTTCCTTGCCCTTGGGTTCATAGGTATGTTTGGCAAATACATATCTCTTCGTTCCGTGAATTGGCACTGTTTCTTCATGGTGGTGTTGGCAGAGGGGCACCGATGTGCGCCAGCATGACTGCACTCACATCTCATGTGTCATTGCACAGCTTACACGAGCCCCTCCCTTCTCGAGCCTTGGGACTCCTTTCCCTGCCCAATGCAAGCCTAGCAGGGGGCATAGCAAACCCTCGCTGAGTCAATTGCAGGTTGTCTCTCTCTCCCTCATCTTATCGGGCCGTCTCTCTCTCGCCCTGTCCCTGGAACCCCCGTGGTCCCCTCCCTAGGAGGCCTGTTCCGGCCAGAACCCTATGATGCTTCAGCAACATTCTACTGAGACCACGGCAAGCAGCTGCTCATTTGACTTAAAGGCATCCTGTTGGTGGGCAGTTGTAATCTGTAAGGCAGCAACCCCCATTTCCTGTTGGAGAGGTGTGCGCTTCCTCAGGAAGGTTTTCCTTCACACGGGTGAAGCTGAACGGGTTCGGTATTGGCTCTCTTCAGACAGGGCGGCGGACTCAAGAATAACTGCAGCCCTCAACTGGTTATTTGTCGGTCATTTCTTCAAGGGGCGGCTGCCGCGGCGGCAAACGCCGGTATGTTCTCAGGGGAAGCAGGAGCAAGCGGCTAGGGGCCCCCTGTCTGCTGCTGGCGTTGTATTCAGCCGGTGATGCATTGGCAAATGCTATTCTGCTTCGCTTATGCCTCGCTTCTGTAAAACACACTCATGCTTGTTTTCTTCTGTTTCAGTAGCAGGACGGTTTATGAGTGCTCAGTCACTCCTTTGTCTGGCAGGCGGCTTACAGGTTGCCTCCGCTCTGTAAGCCCATGCCGGCATGGGCTGCGCGGCATACACAGTGGTGATCGTCGGGCTGAGAGTCGCTCACCTACAACGACTGGTCCTGAAGGTGGAGGGGGGCGGGGGACTTCTGTTCCCAGACCTCTTTGCCGTATACAGGTGAGACTTGGTCATGGAAGGGTAAGCCTACCATGGTACTGCCCCGGTTCAGGGCATACGGGGAATACCCGACACAGGATTAGTGGTGGTGCAGTCAGATGCTAAGAACAGGGTGCATATCTCTGATGTGGGCACGGACCGATGCAGTGAGGTCATTGGGGCCTTTTTCCCATGGTTCCTTTTTGATGGGGAGGGCGAAGGTCTCTGGCCCTGGTCGCCCTCAACGCTGCCCGGGCCCAGGGCGTTTATGGATTATCCCCTACAAACTGCTGAAAGGCACGCACATGTTTCACAGCGACCAGGTTCATTTATCTGACGAAGGAACCAACCAATTTATCCGTGACATGTGGGGTTTTGCCTGCAGCCTCTTTTTTGGGTGAGGAGGGCGAATGACCTTTTGGGCCCTGGTCGCCCTTGTGGTGGAAATTGAGATAAGAAATGTGACTAGAAACAATAGGAGGGGGTCCCCAAGGTGGGGCCCCCAGGAGGACATCTGGGATAGGATCCTGAAGTTCTGAGCCAACCAGCGGATGTACACACCAGATCAGGGGGTAAGAGACCTCGGATCGCTGGGGGAGAACATGGGGCTCCAGCTCTTGGCTCCCCCCATTACACCCCAGGGCTGATTGGTGTTTGGAGGGGGGGCGGAACCCGAAACTGGAGGACAAGGTACTGTGTAGTGAGGGTAACCGTCCCTCCTATGGATACAGGTGAGACATGGGTCACCTGTGTGGTCCAAATGGTGGTTCAGGACAGGAAGGGATCCTGTCAGATTGGTTATGGTCACAAGAATTTCTCAGTAACATGTAAATAAAAATGTTTTCTTTGTTGACTAACCTTGCTATACTTGCTATTTGATGTTTGGCTTGTTGAAGTTATGAGTTATTTTGAATTATGTCTTTTTGAAAATAAAAGATACTTCTTTCCAACTAATAGAGCTTGTCGTCTCGTGTATTCCTGGCGGAGGGAGTGTGGGCCGTTATGGAGGCCTCCGGGTCCTAGGGTTTAGTGGGAAAGAAAGTGCCCTGAGTAACTGATGTAGCCCAACTCAACCACCTCTGGTCACATGGTCTATTTATGAAATCAGATTCAAGTCCGAAACCCCCCACATTTTGGCATTGCTGTTAAAGTTCATACAGAGACGTGTACGGTGACCACCTCCCACTGGGTCACTGTGGACACTTCCCAGTCCTATACATTTGTGTTAGCCAAACACACTCGGAGTTGGATCCTTGTTTTGCTCCCAATGAACTAGTCAGACTAACACCTGAAATCAATGATTCGTAGGTGGAAAGTGCAGGACTGCAGAAAATGTCCGTAGTGACCTGGAGTGGGGAGATTACCCTAGACCCAAAGAATAGTCAGTGATACACAGAGAGAGCAGGGGATGTATGCGTTTGAGAATTAGTGGTATAACCTCCATCTCATCTGAGGAGCCTGTAAGTAGTGGTGAGAGAAATGCAATGCAATTAAGATGAACACCCACAGAGTGGTACTGCGTGAATATTCACAAACGTGTTAATCGTTTTAGCACGTTTATCGGCGCCTATATTCTTATACCTGAGAAACCCTGGTATCCATGACAGATAAAGTGCGAAAATGCATAGATTTTACCTGTATATGCGGAGCGGGCACAGGAAGAGAATCAAAGACAAATATTTTCCATGAGGAAAGGATCTCCAAAGATATTTGTACAATTTGACTAACTTCCTATATTGTACCCATGTATAGCTAGAGAAAATAAGCAAATTCCAGGAATGCAACTGAGTAACATGCATTTATTTAAGTTCCTAAACTCGTGGCAACTTACACACAGGCCTGGACGTTTTATGAATCCAGCAAACACCCATAAATGTTGGCGATCCAGAGGCACAAGGTACACTTACTAGAATTCTAGAGTAATTTTACAACCATGGCCCAATGCCCTTATTAAAACAATAAAGGTTTTGCCCAGATTTTAGAAATGTGCATATAAAGACAATGTTCCAGCTGGCCTACATGTAACACCTGGCTTGAATACAGAACAAGTACTCCGAGCAATGGTCTGGGTTATCCGGGTGGAGTGGCATTCGTTTTTTAAGGGATCCTGGTTCACAAGAATACCAGCAGTGATATGTGTGGTCTGCAATCTCAAGACCTTTAGTGGACACACACATCTTAATCGAACCAGAAAGGTATCTGAAGCCCATTTTGCACAGCCTTGTACTGCGTGTTTGGTTCTCATCCGAATGTATGCACAGAGAGGGGGTTGATGTATCCAAACACAGACTCCACAACACGCATAGAAGGATCAGGCTTGGCCATCTTTGAGCATTGGCTCTCACAGTGAGCAAGCAAAAGAGGAATTTATAACAATGCTACATATGTGCAATCTTATACAAGAATTGTCAGTTTTGTAGGTGCTCTGACACTGTCCCCGGGACTGTAGGTGTTGGTCAGATGTAAGAAATGTACCTAAAGTCATTTTCATACTATGCACCTTAAGTTGAACCATTATTAACCACTCACAATAAAATATGTTTCAGGACATATTTGCCATTTTAGCATTAATGATAGACAAATGACGCATTGTGACATTAACTAATACCACGTTCTCCATTTCATAGCAATACGTACGTCTGGAAGAATCGAATAGCGAAGGTACCATTTCTACAAGGGCTGCGAGAGCTAAGAATGTATGTGAATCGTGTTTGTCTGTTCTGTTATGATTATTCAAATTATTATTTTTCAGGATTCAATAAAATATGAATAGGTGTACGTTTGCTAAGAGGGCGAAAGAACAGAAATGAAGCATCATGCAGTTACATTAGTGGCCAACAAGCAGAGATATGGGCGCCAACTGCATGCATTTCTCATTTGGATCGGCGCTGCTTGGTATTATGGCCTCTGGCAAGAGCTGTAATGGCTGTTAAAAGCCTTCACCCTGGATTAAAGGTGTGAACTGAGGTTACGGTCCTCTAACGGGAGAGAGGGCATTTGAAAAATGGTTTAACATGGGGCAGAAGAGCTATAATGGTATATCGAGCTCACTGAAGGAAGCATGTTCAAATTTAAGGGTAGAAACGGAAGAAAACATTGCAACACCTCTGTTTTCATTAGAGCTCCTGACATTCCAGTCGTCTAATATAGCATTATAGCCGATCGCTGAGGTCTATAATCAGTTTTAATGGCTCAAGCCACAGGTGAGTGTCTTTATTGATGGAGAGGGCATTTAAAAATCTGTACAGCCTGAGGCAGAAGGGCAATATTGCTACTAGATCTTTCACTGAATGAATGAAAAAATGCTCTTAAAAACACTGTAGGAAACAGAAAGACAAGCTCTGGGACGTTGGAGCAGAAGGTCTCTATAAGCATAATTGGTCCTATGCAACTACCCAGTCTCGAAAGGTGTGGTCAACATTCCAATGTTCTATTGATCTAAATCTTTCACACATGTTCACTCAGGCTACATTATGTTCCCTCTAGGCCCGCTCATGTAGACTCTATTTTGTGCTTTCATGTTATTCGTGCATGCTTATGTCCAGGTATCGATAAGAATGACCTGAAGTTCAGTCCTCTATTTATAAGATTGGACACGTGAGTCACATCTTGGAGATCTTATTGCTCTGGTAGATTTCTTCCTTATCTCCTTCAAGTAGTCAATCAGAATCTCTTGTAAGGCCTCAGATAAAATCCCTCATATACTTGATTATCTTGCTTCCCTGGGTTATGTTCAATGGGAACTTCTGAATTTTATGACAAGACCGGAGGCTCCTATTATGCTTTTCTTTTCTTGTTTAATTAAATAGCAGCTGCAGTCAAGAACTACAATTCCCATGAGGCTAAAGCAGGTGGTCAATGGGAAGAGAAAAGTAGTCACAATAATGCACCAATCAGTAACAGGCAACCCCTATAATACTTATCTTGCCTGAGAACAACCCTCTTTTCTTGCTGCTCGCAGTCAAGATAAGTATTTTTTCATTCGTCATATATTACGGCATTTATTTGTTCTAAGCATATTTGTTTTAAGTTGTTGCCTTGCGCGTAGCTGTATCGTTCTTTGTTTTCCACAGTCGGCTTGTAGCTGCACGCCTCCCTCACGGCGCACGTGCCCCAAGCATTAGTTAATCCTGTTTTCTCTTCAGCGCGACTGCCATTTCCCTTTGACAGTTGCGGTGAAGAAACAGCGATTTCCTCAGCCTGCTTACCTTTATTCACGCAGATAAGCGTGTTTTACCTATTCTATTGCCTTCGGCTCCATTATTTTGTGTCAGACCTTCCTACAGTTCTCCCCGGTTCAAGCCACTCCCCAGCCTACGTTCCTTGTGGTTTCTCCCTGCCCCTAGGCGGAGCCTTGTGCCTCTCTGGCTTCGGTGAAGGAATATTAACCCCTTCCTCACCGTTTTGTTGCTCCTTTAATTCCCTTAGCTCCTATTTGCAGTACAATGGACAGCTCCCCTATTTCTCACGCTGCCATTGAGGGGGAGGAGATTATTAAAGAAAATCTAAAAGATTTCATTCAATCTTCTGTTGAACAAAAATTATCTGCCTCTTTGGATAAATTATCAAAAACTCTGGAAAATTGTGTAGTAAAATTAGTGTCCAAGATGAATTTGGCCCAATCTGCGGGGGATTGCAGAAAGCGCCCTTGCACTTCCAAGGATACTAAAACGACGCTATTGAGTGGTGAGGGTTCCTCACACAAGACAGAGGACGCGGTTCCTCAAAGGCCTCCGTTAAGGGAGGGGTTACTTTCTTCTAAATCGTCAAAAAAATGCGTATCCAAAGTCAAGCATATTACTCCCATAGTAATTTCAAAAATTTTGGACACTGATGACAACGAATTGCATGACAATGACCCGGATTCAGATGTTTCTGACAGGGATAATAGAGACTCTATCTCTTCTCCTCCTCCTAAAAAAGCCAAAATGGATACCCTCTTGGGTTCTAAGTCATGCAAAGTTACAGATGCAGGTCTGCTGGGTTGGGGAGCCAGGTGTGGTCCAATATCGACTGGAGGCACATGGTCTCTAGAGGAGTCAAGTTGCATATAAATTGTTTAGAGATGCTTGCCTGTTCCTTTGCAATCAAAAGTCTTGCAAGAGACAGGGTTTGTTGTTCAGTTCTTCTCAGGATAGACAATATTTCAGCGGTTCGTTACATAAACCATTTAGGGATCACAAAATCCAAACCTTTAGCGGAATTAGTGAAAGGGTTTTGGGATTTTTGTCTTCAAAACAAAATTTCAGTCCAATCAGAGTACTTACCAGGCAATCTCAATTCGGTGGAGAATTGGCAATCTCGCCATTTTCGAGACTCAAGCAACTGGAAGCTTCATCCCGAAGTCTTCCACTCCATCTTTCTCAAATGGGGTCCTTTTTGCATAGATCTCTTCGCTTCTCATCTCAACTCACAACTTCTGCAGTTTTTCATTTTGCGCCCGGATCCCTCAGCGTAAGCCTTCAATGCTTTTTCTCAAAATTGGTCAACCTCCCTCAACTATGCCTTCCCTCCTTTCATCATGATAGCCTGACTGTTAGCTCAGGTTCGACGTCAACAAGCTACGTTGGTCCTCATCACTCCCTTTTGGCAATCCCAAGTGTGGTTTCCCACTCTTCTGGACTATCAATAGACCCCCTCTTTCTTATTCCCTCCTTTCCGGATCTACTCTCCAATCCCCTCGGCCTTCCTCACAACCTCATCCTAGACAATCTCCTAAACCTTTCATCCTGGAAAATATCAGGGAATCACAGTCTTTCCCTTCTATTTTGGTCAGAGGCTTCAAACCTCATCGAACTTTCCTGGGCTCGAGGAACAAAGAAGGTGTACAGATCAGCCTGGTCCCTCTGGCATAGCTGGTGTTTGGGAAAACACGTTGATCCCTTTACAGCAGATGTAACCTTTATAGTCAATTTTCTTGCAGCGGAAGCTAGCAAGGGTAAGACTTACCATACTATTAACTCGTTTAGGTCCGCCATTTCTTCTTCACACACATACATCAATGGCAAACCAGTGGGAGAACACCCTTTAGTGTACTGTCTCTTAAAGGGAGTAAAATTTTCCAATCCTCCTAAACCTAGATATAGGGCCAGATGTATCAAAGGATTTTACCCATTCTGTGTCTATGGGAAAATGCTTTAGTACATATGGCCCATAGATCTTTATGGGATGTAAATGCTGTATTTAATTTGTTTGTTTATTGGCCAGACAATGCTTTGCTTCCTCTCAAAAAAGTATCGGCCAAGCTTACCATGTTATTATGCCTTGCTTCTTTTAAACGTCTTTCTGATGTTAGAGCTTTGGGTGTTACAGCCTACCATTTTATCCCAACAGGTGTTCTGTTAAATGTTCACAGACATACAGAAACAAACCTTTCTTCTGTCTTTTATCCCTATTTTCCTGACCACCCCAAATTATGTGTGGGCCAATGTTTAAAAGTTTATGAACTACAGACAGCCGATTTGAGAGCTTCCTCTGCATCTCAACTCCTTATTTCTTTCAGAAAACCTTTCAAACCTGTGTCCTCTCCTACTCTGGCTCGTTGGGTCAGATGGATCATGGCCTTGGCAAGTAATGATACTTCCGCTTTTGGGGCCCATTCCGCTAGGGGAGCTAAGGGCTTCCAAAGCTTTTTGGGCTGGTTCCCATCTAGAGGACATTCTCAGATCGGCTGACTGGTCTAATGGTAATGTTTTCAAAGTGTTTTATTGTAAACCTGTTCAACATGCTTCTCTAAATGTCATTGATTTGCTTTAAAATAGAATGACTCCACAGACTTCCTCTTAAGGGCTATTGCAGTCACCGCCACGTTTCAGGAGCCACCTCGTCTACAGTGTTTAAAGGCAACCATCTGGACCCCAACGTTCGGACCCTTCCACGTTCTATTTCTGGATTATTGATCGTTATTCAAGAACTTTTGTCAGTGTTCATGGCATTATGCATATGTTGTTCCATTATTCCTTTGTTTAATAACTTTTTAGCTCGCATAAGAAAAGAGGGCTGTTCTCAGTCAAGATAAGTATTATAGGGGCAGCCTGTTACTGATTGGTGCATTATTGGGACTACTTTTCTCTTCCCATTGGGCACTTGCTTTAGCCTCATGGAAACTGTAGTTCTTGACTGCAGCTGCTATTTAATTAAACAAGAAAAGAAAAGCATAATACTCGCCTCTGTGTCTTTAACAAAATTAACTCTTTTCTTCATAAACTTACTAGAAAAATCTACATGTGTCTCTGTAGGTCTATGGTCATCTGGCGTTGCACAGCCTTATTCATTCCTCCACAAGGGCACCCCAACCACCAACAGAACTGGTCCTGGCCCTATGTTCAAGATGTGAGTCTCTTGTTGTGTTCCAATATCGAAAAACATAATGCTTCAAAGTGGCATTATTATAGTGCTGATGTAATCAAGTGCCAAGCACAGGTTTTATCATCCACCATACCAACCACTTTCACTGCACTAGAGAAAATTCAATGGTTCAGTGGGCATTCCAGCATCCTAGTGCTGGTGGTGCCCTAGGCAGTTGCCTTACACCACCTTTGGTAGTAAGGCCACTTTTGCTATGCTGAAGAAAGAATGTAAGTCCTGAGAAGGGAGTGTCTGAAATGCCTCTCGTATAGTCATAAAAAGACATGTGCTGACTGCCTTGTTTGCTAATGCAGTGTACCACACCCTTCCTTGATATTTTACGAAGGTGGGAGGGTGAGGGGGGCGCAAATTAACAATGAATATGTTAATAAGTGAGAGGTGGACATTAAACAGCATTTTGAGAGGTACAACAATGAGATCTCATTTGAAGTAGTCTTGGAGACACTGGTGAAGTGGTGATTCATGCTTTTGGATGTCATTTTAAATATTTAAATGGCATTGTGAGATTGTTAACAGCGATCCTTGATAATAAATCCCTTGTGCAGCCATAGGTGATCTGCAAGAGGAAACTGACACAGTCGTAACTACGGCAACCAAACGCAGGTGAAGGTATCTGCACTTCTACACACATCATTAGCTTTGTTGTGAATCTCCTAATCTGGAAAGCTGTACCTGAAACTAAAACCGTCAGACCGCATTTTCTACAGCATGGTCCCTACATTGACGGAATTCAATAAGGGGTGCGACTGTCACTAGGGGCCCCAGATACAGCAGGAACTGAATGGCCGCACTTGAGGAATAGCCGGAGTACTTCTGGGGGGCCTGCGTGCTTCACCCGGATTACAAATTCTTGCACCTCAATGGAATTCATATTCTTGTAGTGTAATTATGTAAACAAAAACCTGGGCTATTTGGTAGGTTGCAAATTATACGGGAATATTCGAGAATTGATGAAAAACTGTGATTAAATATTTTTTCAGTCAAAAACTGTCCAACAGTGGACTTTTATTGTTTGGATTTCAAAATGAAGTGTTGGCATAATTAGCATGGATTTACTTACACAAAAGGAATATTAGCACATGCAATCCTAAAAAGAGTAGTGCCGGGGATGGCCGTTTCATCTTTTGATTCTGCTCCGACCTCCCAGGCAGTCGTCAGGTGCCTGCTAACGCCACGAATGATTAGTTAAGAAACACTGACGGATATATTGAAAGATAATGACCGGCTCGAGAAACGGAGGGCTCAAGGCAAGCTGGGAGGTCTTAACCCACCAGGTCATATATTATCAGGGAATCCCAGGGCAGCTCCTGCTCACAGGTCCAGGCGCTCTAATAGGATCAGGGTAAGTGGAGGCAGTAATCAGCCGGAGAGCTGCTGCCCGTGGACGCGCTTCTTCTCAACGCGTGCGCGAGCACAGCCGCTGACGAGGACTGATTCCCAGCAGGGGGTGCAGCTTTGTTTGGGGGGCGAGGGGTCGTCGACTGTTACACCCCCTAGAACATATATTCTGTAGCAATAGTTTGGTACCGGTGCTTTCACTCAGGTATTGTGAGGTGTCTGTCGGATTTCACCCTGGATTTTTACATGTTCACTCTGACAAAAACACACACATTCTCTCTCTTCCGTCTGTGCGTTAAAACGTGGTTAGTTTGAAAAACTATTGTGTTTAAAGTACCCCTAACAATAAGACACTACCCTCTCTCCTCACTGCCTTTTAAGCCCCCATCCATGTCCTGCTTCTTGTCAGGGCCGGCTTTTGGGCGGTGCGAGCGGTTCAGCCGCACCGGACGCTGACCTCCGGGGGGTGGCGCTGTTTTTTAGCAATTACTTCCGAAACTTGCGATGAATGTATGTGAAAGGGGAGTGATGGAGAGATGAGGGGCACATTGGGGAGGGGGGGGGCAAAATAAACTGTTGCACAGTGCGCCACCAGTCTTAAAGCCGGCCCTGCTTCTTGTAACGTATTTCAACTAGACATGCCAGCATGATTGTTAGGAAATCCGAAGTTTACGCCCCCCCCAACTCCCCCCCCCCCCCCCCCCCAACCTACCTGCCTCCAAATTTTACTGACCAAGCTACACCTGTGCTTCCGAAGGGAGGGGGCTGGCATGTTTAATGAGAAAACTTGTAGGGGTAAAAAGGGCAGTTCATTACACAAATGCCAAGCAATGACATTTAAAATTTCAGTGTGAGACTTCAGCCAGCAGGGCTGCCCCGTACCCGTCCCCCTCGGATACTGTGAAATGCAGAGTGCGCAAATCACGCGAGATTATATGGCATTAAGAGGGAGATTTAGAGCAGGCAGCTACAGCTCACATACTAACGAATGCTACGTCTGCAAACGCTTTGTTCTCTAATATGAGGCTTTTACAGAAGGGACGGGCACAATGTAAATGAAATCTGCCAGCTCCAGATTCAGTGCACTGATATCCGCATGTCCAGATCTGAGTGCGACGCACGGGAGGGGGCTCCGGTGCCTTCGTTAGCCCTTCAATCCTTTCCCCTCGTACTAGCAGGTGCATTCTAGCCAGGTTGCATAAATGGAGGCTAGGAACCAAATGTTGGTACTCAAAAGGATATTAGCGCCTCTGCGCTTCAAAAATGAAGGAAAGAAGAAAATAAAGGAAAGAAGAATGATGAAAGATGGTCTGAAAGAAATAGAAAACAGACAGTAAGAAGGGGTAATGGTTTAAAGTAGAAAAATAGAGAAAAGAGTGCAAAAAAGGATGGGAGGATGAAGGAAGGAAAGACAGAAAAGGAAAAAGAACGGATAAATGAAAGATCAAAAAACGAGAAAGAAGAAAACAGTTTGAGAAAAAGGGATTGCCATACGGGTTTATCCATGCGCTGCATGGCCTTAATAATCATAATATCGATGTGAATCGGAAGGTAACCTGTGTTAACCAACACACGATATCGGTAAAGAGGGCAAGTTAATCTCTTTAAGCGAGTTACTGGGTACAAAAAGTAGGAATGAATAGGTGATTTTTATTTGCCATTGACAGGCCCTGCCCTGTTTTTCCTGTTACCTCTCCCATTTTTACTTGAGCGTTCTGCATTTTGTTTTCTTCTGTATCAACAGTTATGCCAGTCTGGCGGGCTTGAAGGGGCTGTTTCTACATGTACGAGCATGTCATGAATGGGCAACAAATAAATAAGAGGTCAGACAAAGCTTGGGACATGGCTTCAGTGTTCTGAAGGACAGACATGTGAAAGATGCCAATACACCAGGTCATATGAAAAAACAAGCGTTTGCAATGCAATGTGCCTCGTGTTTGCTCGAGTTAGAGCTAGTAGCATTGTAAACTTCTAACTGGACTTTTCTTGCCACATAAATTGAAAATAAAAAGTAAAACAGTTGACAAAAGCAGGCCGATTCAAAGCGCCATGGCCGCCATTAGCATGTGCACGAAGGAGACACACAAAAGGAAAGAGAAGTTTACTCGCACTCAAATGTATTGGCAAACATCTAATTATCCATGTAATAGGGTCGATAGCCAAGGCGGTAACAAAAGTGCCCCAAGTAGGGACAAACGTAAAGCATTTATCAATGATAACAAAAGATTTTTGAAATGCAAACCCATGAACGAGTGATTGGTGTGCGGTGAGCGTGGTTACGTTTGACTGCGAACTAACTTCTTTTTTCTTTTGTGTCTCTCCTTCACACTTATGGTGGCCAGGGTGCTTTGAATCTGCTTGCTTATGTCAACTGTTTTACTTTTCATTTTCAATTTATGTGGCAAGAAAAGTCCAGTTATGACTTTACAACGCTGACAGCTCTAACTCAAGAAAAGGCGACACCCATTGCATTGCAAATGCTTGTTTTTCACGACATGGGGACCGAGTCCTAAAACGGCGGCTGAACTTTTCTCTTCATGTTGTGCCCAGCCAACCAGATGCTATGTTTTGTGCCTGAGGCACTGTGGTACTCTCTCCCCCTGTGCACACTTGCTCCACATGCCTCCATGCAGTGTCCGCCACTTGATTGATAGGCACTCATTATAGAATGTATGTTGCACAATTCAAAGATGGCTGCTGGGGCACATGCATGGGAAACCATCTTGGAATGCATTTTGCCTAGCTCTATAAAAAAAAACATTCAGAGATGGCTACTCATGAATGCACATTTATGGCATCATCCTGGAATGCTTTTTATAAATTATAACAAAATCATTCCAAGATTGCTGCCTTGCTTGTTCACGCATGCCCACAAAGGACTATTACATTTTTGTCTGCCACAGAACTGAAAGTCATTTAGAGTCAAATTCTACACTTCCTTCTGGGAAATGGACTGCAGCTTTTAATTAGGCACACTAGTGAACATGAGTTAGGCCGATAAACATCCTACTCTGTAATCTTATACGCACACATAGGTAGGGTAGGTAACTGGACAGTTAGCTTGCATTGTGTCAGTTAGTAAAAGTTTGACATTTCCCTGTGCCTGTCTGGAAGCATGATGAAATTGGACCAGCCTCACTGTACCACGTGCTGCAACTAATGTGGTAAGAACACAGCACTTGTGACTGAGTCCTGCTCAGAAGGCATCAACCACGAAAGAGCTCAAAATATCCAGGGGTTTAAAGTGGAAAAATGCAGTGGAATCTGCCTTAACAGATACAAGTCCTCCTAGTAATGCACTGACGAATGCTATGCCTTAATTGAAATAGAAAAATAATGCGTTTATCTGTCATTCCTTTACTCTGGAACAACTGAGGGGTGATGTTGCGCATATGTGTTCTATACATGTGAGGCACAAGCCAGATTGGGGGGGGGGATGAAGTGCAGTACAGACGAGAGTAGGGGATGTCCGCGTGAAGCAAGTGTTGCTTGCTTACATTATAAGGATTTCTCATCACGTAACATCTGAGGGCATGGGTAATTAGAACAGTGATGTATGTATGCTGAATTTTAAAACTACAATCGTAACCATTTACATTATCTTCAAAATATGCTCAAGATATCTGAGAGATCAAAGTACAAGTTGTGTCAGTCGAACTAGGCATTTACTCTCTGCATTCAAATCATGCTAATTAACATTCAGTGCCTTTCCCCCCCTTTTTTAAGATGGCGGTTACAGTGCTTTCCTTTTTGGGGTCTTGACTGCAGGCAGCACAAATGCACTGTAGCTTTGCTATGATCTATTGTGTCTAAAAAGAAAAAAACTCCAAAAAGGGGCTTTTAGACCACCCATTACTTACCATCCAATGCTATCATTATCACTCTTCTTTGCTGCTTTCTAATTCGGTGGCGCTTGCTAGACGCCATTTCCTACATCTCTTCCTCTTGTTTGTGTGGAGCATGGACCAAGTACAGATTGATTTATTTTAATTAGTGTCCGTCCGCTGCTTACGATGTGATTGAGGTACTATTCCCTCATTTTTATGGCACTTTCATATAGCGTGAATTTGACCTGATCCAAATGTATTTGAGGACTTTACCTGGACACCTGTTACTATACACAAGTTTACATGTATTTTCTTTAGTAGGCAGGGGAGGTTAAGTAATTTGCCTAGAATCACAGGATGTTGAGCCAAGGCAGAGCCTCAAACCTGGTTACCCAGTTCCCAAGTCAGCATCTCAGGCCGTACTGCCAAATCGCTTCTCCCCCTCCCACCCACTCATCTGAATTTTGCTTCTTAGGACTGCTTGCATCAGGTTAGGAAACAAGCACTGGCAAAGCCAATAGTTGTCACCTGCGTGAGATCTATTGGCTTTGTCAACGAATTTTAGCCATGTTCACAGCAGCTCACCTGCTGAACGAGTAAAAGAAGTGCTATGTACAGTCAACGCTGGCTGAGGCATAATGCTTTTTTTTACTGTAAAAAAATGCTGCACAGCAGTCACGTGGCTGTGAAACATGGCTTAAACATTGACAAGTCAAATAATAGAGATGTTTGGCTTTGTCAATGTATTCTTTGCCAAATCACTAAAAAAGCGCACATGCAAGACCTACTAGATTTGCCAATGATTGTCCTTTATCAGTGGTCAGTTCTCCAGATGTGAGATGGCCATCTGTATGGCACTAGACAAAAAGCCTACTGTCTACTTTGCGAAAATGAACAATCATTTTGCAGCACAGATGCTGTGCAAAAGCGGTTCTGAGTGCGAAAGTATCGATATGTACTCACTGCCAACCACACTTAGGTATAATTTCAACTCAGCACAGCAAAGTACAAGAGACTTTTTCATTTCATCTACTGGTGATTAGCTCCTGAATATTGGCAGCAACACAAGTGAACCAGGTTTGACTGACTGCATTTGCAGTTTTCAGTAGGTCACTTATGAATGTCATAAATGGACAGTGTTAGCGATAAATAGAACCATGCATGTTTTTTGTAGAGCAGTCTGCCCGAGTTAAAGGCACTGTGGATAGCAAACAAGTGTCAGAACACCGAAGCATTCCTCCAACTAGAGATCCACGTTGCACCCAAAATGGTTTCAGAGCTCCAGTGCACCACCAACATGTGATTATGAATTCATATCATCAAGGTAGATTATTATTTTTACATAGTGGACACCCTTGGGATGGTGTCCTTTTTCGAGAAAATACAATCTTATGCTGTTGCATATAATATTCTTTAAATAACTTTAGCACAATGCAACATCCATAAATATTAGATACGTGTTCCTGTACTATATCCAAACCTGCATTTCAATTGCTTACTTAATACATTATTATATATATAGCTGCTTATTTTTTTTATTTTTTTTTATAAATGCTAAGTTCCCTGCGAGACTATTCTACTATTTCAAATGCATGGGGCTCGTTCTTTCTGTGCCTGAGGCAAAAAACATCTTAGGGAAATAGAAGCACCGTGTCCCCGTTCTCAGCTTTTCCAGGGCCTCCGTGGACTTGTACCATTTTTTACGAGACAGTACGTCGGTTGTTTGGCTACAGGCGCGCGTAGCAAATATTGTGCATCTAAATGTGCATAAAGATCTTTTAAGGTGCAATAATCAGCACTCACTGACAGCAGATAATACACTGGAGGGCTGCATAGAGCTTACTATGCAAACAAAGTCTATCATAGTCGTGTGCAGAGCTGGATTGGCGCACTCAACTCACACGTCCAAGAGCCCCACGATTACCCCAGGTCTACGTCTACAACTTCTTAATTACTATTCTCGGTTCCCCTAATGATCGTGTAATAGTGCACACCACTGAGGCACCATAACTCGAAAAAGTTGTTTTGCACTTAAACATGCATAACATGTATTTCGCTTAGCCCGAGTGTAAAACAAAGTTGAAAAATACTTGTTTAGGTCATAAGAGTAAACAGCCATATTTGGTAGGGCTGTGCTCCAAGGTGGAGACATTTTATGACTCCATGCAGATTGCCTTGGAAGAAAAAATGCTAGATTTAAGGGTCCATTAGGAAAAAATGCAAAGTACCTTAAAAAAAGCATTCCAAGGCGGATGCCCTGTGTGCTTTGGCGAACCCTCTAACTCTGAAACGTGAAACCCACTGCCTTAGCCAGTGTGTGTTCTATATAGAACTTTACACAGCAGATTTGCCAAGTCTAATCCCTGTGTATTACTCCTCCTACTATTAGTCAAATCAATGTTTTCTAAATTAATATCTTCAAAACGATGGATAGCTGATGAACTTCTGACCTGCAGGTCGCTGCACACATTAATGGCCTGCTCACTGACCCCATCCAATGTTGATTTACTTATTATACAAATTTTAATTTCACCTTAGCAGGGCTTTTATAAAAAAAAATAAGATGCGTTCAAGAAAGTGTCTTACTAGATGTGCAGGATGAGGGACCTTAACAAGAAATAACTGTGTCTTGGGAAGCTAGTACCCCACTGTAGCACTTGGCTCTCTCAGGGTAGCGACGCAGAGAAGTCCAAGGCCTACCGAAGCACTCCAGTCCGCAGTCATGCAACTAGCAACACCCAATAAATCATTGACCAATCGGTGCGTTTACTGATAAAAAGGGAAAGCACTTCATCACATACACACACTAGTCAAAATTATCTATTAATTTACCAATATATACACTACTGCAGATGGAAATATCCTAAGGTGACACCCTCCAAACAGTTCACCCCTCCCGCACCAGCGAGTCTTCAACCTAAAATACAATATCCCCCACCCCCAGAAATAATAGACACAATATAATAGGGACTAGCTGTCAAAAACTCAGGCGTACTGGTCTGTCAAGGTGTCCTCATAATAATAAAAGAACTATGCCAAAATAACCCTATGCAACACCATTTGTTTAATATGGATGGTACCATGGTGCAATGAAATTCATTAAGGGAAGTCATAACTCAGTGTTACCGTTCAGACTGTCAATAAAGCATTTTAAAACATTTCAATAACCTTCATTAAAACATGTAATGTTTGACTGTCAACTTGTGTTTTTCAATTAAGACTTTTCATGGCTTCCATTAAAACATATAATGATTTACTGTTAATGTTGCCATTGCCAATAAATGATTTCAGTTTATAGATGCTGTTTGCAGCAGTTTTTCTTCTACTTTAACCATGCTATAAGGCAGACTTATGACCCACCAACAGGAATCCATAACTTTCAGGCAAAATCCCAAGCTTGTGCCTAAATATTGGCAAACGTCTCTCAGAGTCATTGGTGTAACCTCCTGAGAGACTTAGGGAAAGGAATTCCAACAATGTGGAGTTACTTTTGTGGGAGCTCTTGAATCTTTTTGAGTCCCCAAAATGCCCTGTATTATTTGGTGGCACATTGTTAGTCTCACGCAAGGCTTTGGGGCCACTCCTTCACCGTCCAGCATGTATATTTTATGAGAGTCCTCATGCTGCACCATTCATTTTGTTTTAATAAGGTGACCTTGCACCCTGGTGGTAATTTTTTTTCTGGTCCAGATGCCCTTGCGTCTCATGTAGGGCACCCGGCTTGTGGCAGTCATTGTGGCCACCTGCATGGTCCAGTCGGCTCCCCGCCCATCCGACCCTGTTCTGTGCCGGCATGGGAGCCAGCATTGTTATGCTCCCTCCCACATGTGGAAAGCTGAGGGGGGGTAGGCCCTGTCCCTACCAGACACAGGCTTGGAGATGAAGGAGATCCTGGCACAGTCTCTTCTTTGATTACTTGGAATTGGAGCGCCCCACTGACCAGCTGAAATTGAGAATGCGGCGGCTCCCCATGGACGGGCGGGTCTTAGGGGGTTATTCCAATTTTGGAGGAGGTGGTAATCCGTCCTGAATGTGACGGATTTACCACCAGCCGTATTACGAGTTCCATAGGATATAATGGACTCGTAATACGGCTGGTGGTATATCCGTCACTTTACCGTCACTTTTGGGACGGATTACCACTTCCTCCAAAGTTGGAATAACCCCCTTAGTGTATTATTGTTGTTTCATCAGTCCGTGGTCTCTGGAAACAAAGTTTTATTGGATAGGAGCCCATTTGCACATCCACTCTCTTTCTCATGTTTGAGTCAACTCTGGGACTTGTCCCTCCTTGGGGGTATTCCAGAAATTTAGGTCAGTGCTAGTCACAGCTTAACCTGCTTCAGTCCGCGTAAAAGGATCAAGCTTTTTTCATGCTTTTCTCAAGCCCTGGTGGGATAATTGAGCCGGGGAACGGCTCATTTTGCGCTTTATGGCGATCTCTACCACTGGGGGTGAATTTCTCCAGGCTTCCAGGCCTCTAGGCATTTGTTTTTTCCAGGAGCTTGATTTTCACTGTGCTCCCTCCATGTGCTGTGGCTGTCTCTCCTGTCTGGGTACCTCCACCTCTAATGGGCACCAGGATTCCCTCATTACATACCCAAGGCTTCCTGGCAAAGTGCCCTCGCTGCATGCATCCTGCAAGTCCCACTGCTTTGTCTATGCAGAGCAACTGGGGTAGTGGAAGACGTGGTTCTCCATCTTCTGGAGGTAACACTCCTGCTTGACCAGTCCACAGCAGATTCAGAGGAGCCATCCAAGCCCCGCCCCCAGCAGGCCCATCCCTCTACTGTCCCTCAGAGTGTGCAGGGGGGGGAGCACCACTGCCCCTATAAAAGCCAAATCCTACTAACTGGATGGCAACTGAAATCAGAAGTCTTTCAGTTCATCCTTATAGCAAGAGTAAGGTACCTTCTCTCTTCCTGGAGGTATTCCTCCTGCTTCACTTCCCACATGTCCAGACTGTTTTCAGAAGTCACCTCCCATATAGGAGCTTTTTAGGTGAGGTTGGAAAGTTCTAGAATGTAGGCACCTTTGCTTTATTCTAGGGTTACACATCATCACTCCACCCTAGCCTCAGCCCTGCTGAGCATCTTGAGATATTCAATATGGCAACCAGAAGTGGTCTGCAGAAAGACCTCTGAGAGCTTGAAACCATGCCCTAAGCTCAGAGTTGCCTAGTTTCTTCTCTCCAAAACTTCAATGTAGAGACGCTTATGTATTTGTCTCCAGAGTTCTGGATGTCCTCCTTTGTTTTTGAGGGAGTGAGTCTCCCCAGGCCAGGTGCAGTGTGACAGGTAATTAGCACATGCAGATTTCTTCTGCACTGTCTCCTCTTCTAGGAACAAGCCTAACTACTGGTTAATGGCCTTATTGTATGTGGAGGCCTTTGATTCTCCAGCTGGCCAGCAGAGTAATTAACTATTATTCTGGCTCACCAAGGGGAACGGAGGTTTAGAATCTCATTAGAAGATGAGTTAGAGAATTATGACACATCCTCAAGTGCCAGAGGTAGTGAAAAAGTGACTTTGGATCTGCACTGGGGGATCCTTTTTACCATATGATCAGTGTGTCATGTTAGCCTCTAGGTCTCACAATGGTGAGGCTGTAGTCTGTGCAGATTTTGCCTGTAGTGTATAATACAGCAAAGCACACACACATTTTTAGTAATCACAACAGGTGTATCTTCTCACACAATTAATTCCCACTCACATTATACGATCTTCACAAGGTCAGCCCCAACCCCTGAAGCGTCTCTTCCGCAAAAGCTACTTGTGCGCAGATACTGAGCTGAGACGGTAGTCTCACACGTTCAGCCTCCATGAGCATAGATGTTCATATGCTACCTGCCTGAGCCTCTTGCCCCAACTCCGCAGCAGCTCATCTTAAAGGTGAACATTGGCAGTTATCTCTACTAATCCATTATACAGAGTTTACAATGATTTATTCATGGCAAAAGTCTATAAAACCGGGTAGTCTAAAAAGCTAGGAATTTAGGGGGTATTAATAAGACGGAACCCATTTCCCACAGCAGTATTTAATGAAATGTCTAATTTGTATAGTGCAACATGGAATCGCACATCAGCATGAAACATGCTATTTCATTATGAAGGCAGACAATTTGCCATGTAATTTGAGAACAAATTTTGTGAAAGGCAGGTGTCGAAATGGCCCTTTCTGCAAGGTTCTCCCTAAACGTTTTGCCTTTCTCCTCCTATTTTTCTGACCCTCTTTTTGTTGGCTTTAGGACTCTGGGCACTTTACCACTGCTAAACGGTGCTAAAGTGCATGCGCTCTCTCTCCTACAACTTGGTATATTTGGCTTACACCTGTTTGGCTTATTTAAGGTACCTGTAAGTCCCTTGTAAAGTGGTGTAACATATACCCATGGTCTGTAAATTAAAAGCTACTAGTGGCCCTGCAGCGCAGATTGCATCACCCACAGAAGTAGCCTTTCAAACTATTTGCCAAGGCCTAAACTCCCTTTTTGCTACACCTAAGCACCGCTAAGGTAGGCCCTAGCTAGCTCTACCGGCAGGGTGCAGTGTATGTAAAAGATAGGACATATGTCTTTAGGTACAACATCGCCTAGTAGTGAGAGTTTATTTAGTTTCTCCCTACTGTGAGTGCTGCTCCTCTCACAGGACTGCATTGGAAATGCCCTGATATCTGTCTAAGTGTCATCTTCTGATCTATAAGGAATAGGGTGGGCATGTTTAGTATGTTTGGAATGGTAGTGTGAAATCCTGTTTATTGGTGTAGGTGGATTTTTATTACCATTGTAGAAAGGGCACTTTTAGAAAGTGGGCATTTCTCTGTGCTTATAACTCTAGTGCATTTGCTGCCCGACTCCAAACCACGTCTGGGGTGGAGAGACAGCTCCACTTGGTGCATACTTTCCAGACAGCCATCACACAGGAGGGTCTGGGTGTGACAGAAGAGGCACCAGGGCCGGCGAAAGGGAGGGTCGTTCACACCTTACATGTGAATAGGCTGTGTCTAGCCTCACACAATGGACTGATTACCCCCTCTGGAGACAGGGCTGGGTTGAAAGGTTATTGTGCTTGACTTGAAAACACTCCTTTGAAGTTACCCCCCTGAACAAAGGCATTTTTGAGCATAAGCAAAAGGAGTCTGCCTCCTGATTGTTAGAGCACTTTTGGAACTGGGACTGAACCTCTGCTGGAAGGACTGCTGGACTGCACAAAGGACTACACTGGACTTCTCTTCAGTTGTTGCCCTGTTGCTAGGTGCTAACAAAGGACCCACCTGGATTGCTTTTCTGTTTGTTGCCCTACTGCCAGCTTGCTCCATGGCTCTGAAGTCCCTAGGCACTGCTGGACTGCCAGGAGAAACCACCCTTAATTACCCTTATGGTGCTGGCCTGCTGCCCTCTCTCTGCTTGTGCCACCGGGATCTCCCCTGGTGGGTAGGCATCCAAGGGTTGTAAAGGATCCCTCTGGAGCGCTTTGCAGTTCACTTCATCTGCCCCCAGTGCAAGCAAAGTGCTGGACCCCCTGATAGTGTGGACTGACGTAGGAGCTGAGCTGGAGTGTTCCTTTCCTGCCACTTCATTGCTTTCCTTTTTTATTTTTTCTTGCCCGCAGCGCCAGTGGAGCGCGCTCGACAAGACTCACAGCCTGCCCCCAGGTTTACTGAACTCTACTTGCTCCTCATCAAGTGCTGGCGGGGCGCACTGCTTTCGCCAAGACATGTGCTCTACTGTCCACCCAGAGGGAGGACAAGGAAAAGCTTTTTCCTGGGTGCAGAGTGGCACGGGGTGAGCGCTGCACTCTTCCGCTCCCACAAGATGATTGGACTGCCCCTCGCCAGCCACACTGTGAGAAGCCCCTCCAGTCGGCTAGGCGTGCTGAATACCACATCGTCCCTAGAAGAGATCCTCAGTGTGACCCCTCCACCCCAGGTAGACGTGCTGCCCAGACCACGCCAGCAGCCCTGGCCACAAGGGTCACTAGATCGGCAGGCAAGCAGAAGGACGCCCAGCGCTCCTTCGTGGGTGACCTGGCTCATTGCAAGGGCGCAGTGAGACTGCAATATTGTGCCCTCGGGGGCCACTGTGCAAGTAAGCTGGTGCATGGACCTCAAGAGTTACCCTCAGAGGTGCCCCATTGGCTGGTTCAGTGCACCATACCCAGTGCGGCCTTCACCCGGAGTATCCAAAGGCTACACCACCCCCAGGCATGCTGCCTGAGGCACTCAGGCCCTCTTCTCGCCTACAGGGACCGAAACAATAGTAGGCGAGGTGCCATTTTGGGGGCAGCAGCACCGCCCTGGCAGGAGGACGACAGTAGCTGCCCCAGTTCCCTCTTTTGAATGACCCCCCACGGAAGGGAGGGGAGGTACCCAGTGAAGCCTCCCCTGTGGCCCCGGCTGCACAGTGCCTTACTTGTCTCGCAGTAATAATTCCTGTGGGGGGGCGGCCTTTATTTATGACATGCTGCTGAGTTACATGTCATGAGGGCGGGTGATACAGTGTCTGTTTCTTTTGTGGTACCTCACTCTCAGGATAATGATATGCGCAACTTCTATGACTTATGGTACCTCATACGATTTTGCTTACAAACCACGTTTCATTATGTGTGCACTAATGTGGTGATCTATTTACCTTTCTGTTTATCGACTACTGCATCTCATACCCTGGCACCATCGGATTCTGACAACTTGTATTTTTTTCTTCTTTTGTGCACAGTATCTATGTCGCATGTGAAGATCCAAGTACCTTTCCGTGCAAGGGCATGCTCTAATATAAATTATATGATTTGGGGTTTACATCATGTTTATGATGTGTTATTGCAATTTGCGGTACATAATGACAATATAAGAAACAGTCTTGTATATCCCTCTGTAGAGACTCTTTTGTGGTGTATTTATTGAGTCACTGGTGTGAGTGTGTTGCACAAACTCTCCATACATTACCTCTGGGGATAAGCCTAACTGCTCTGTGCTAAGCTATCAGTGGTGAGCACAGGTTATCTTTGGTGTGTAACTTACTCACCCTGACTAGAGTGGTGGGTTCTGCCTGGCTGAAGTGCAAACCCTAGCCAACAGGAAACCCCATTTCTAACAGTTGGGTGCATATTTTGCATAAATATGGTATTCATTATGACACAGTTAAACTGTGAAATGTGTTATTTCTGAAAGTGCATCTTTAAATTTCACCCTCGAAATCCCCGTATAATACGTTCCCAGCTAAGGGATGAATGTATTGCACAGAGGATCTTCTTTTAAAACCTCCCCAGGACATAGGAGGTAGCTCCAGATGAGTAATTGTTGCTTTGGGCTGTTAAGCGCAAGGCCTACAAAGGCCAACTCACCGTGTACCCGCCCATTTCTCAATACAATAACATGGGGAGAAGTATTTTAAGATTGGCAGTTCTGCAAATTAATCCCATCCCCCATACCACATTCTCACTCCCTCCACTTCTCACCCCATCCCTAATATACCACTCCCCCGTCGCCCCCACTCAAGGCTGATTCTGCAAGCACGCGCCAATCTGTGTTCTGAACCCCTAACCAATTCCCACGTGTGTGTTTCACAGAGACAGCCAAGTGGAACTGTTTATATTGAGAGGTAATATCAGAGTAGGTCAGTCGGAGGTGGTGCACTGCACCTTAGGATGAAATAAACTGCCGCAGACTGTGCTGGGCTTTGCCGCGCTATCTGGATGAAATCAGGCCAGGCTAAAATGTCCTGTACAAAGCAGAACAGAAGACAATAGATGAAGGTCAGCTTTCCTGAAAAAAAATGAACCTCTCTTTCTTATCAGGCGAAATGGGATCAAGCGAGGCGAGCAAGCGAGGCTCTGTCTCCCGTCAGTGCTGGTGCCGCGCGAGGAGACGCGCCCGGGCCCTCGCGTGCCTTTTTCACTGAGTTCCTACAGGACGCCTATTAGCATACATCCAGCACGGACGGTGCATCTCACTAATTTGCTGTGGCATGTGAATTAATGCCACGCGGCCTCTCAGTCTTTCTCCCCCAGCACTGCTCTCTGGTACGTGAGTGCGGAGCATGTGCCGCTGCAAGGTTCTTGGGTTCACCACACTGACGGGCTCAGCAATGGTCCCCATTACCAATTAAATTGCACTCCCGAGACCGAAGGTTACGTCCTACTGCAGCGCAGTGCAAAGCTGGTCAAAGACAGCTCGTGTCATCACAGTCCGCCATGTACCCCATCTGCATTCCAAGGAAACAAGCCCCCATCGTTTAGTAGATGGCAAACTTTGTGTCCCCACCACCAATAGTGGGTTCAGCGGGCCCGAGCGTTTCCACAAGCGGTTGGATTTCAACAGGGGTGGTCGATGGAGAACAAATTTATGTGGGTGGGGCCCAAAAGTATTTTCTCCATTTTAACTCTTATCTAGCCACTGACACTATAGCCTCGTGACGCAGTATGTAAAGATGCAGACATCTAGTGACAGAGGCGCTCCAGCGTCCTGTAGCTATAATCTGGTAAAGACACCGGTTCATTCTCATCCCACGGCCGCTTTACTTGTGCAGGGACCTGCACTAACCATGATGCTGCAGCCTTTGTTTCCATGTTATACTTATAAACGTCTCTGTTTTGCACAGCAAGGTTTTAAATCTTTATTATAACGCTGCTGATAATGACGTTATTAGTCAAACTGTACTTTATGTCGTTGTCAGATGGGATTTCACGTGTTTGACGTTTTGTGCAAGACTTTGAACAGTGCACAGCGACATGCTGGTTACTCACATCGCCATCATTGGGAAATTTCGGTGGTTCTTTGGTTTGGATTATTTTGACAATCTATTAATAATCAATCTCAAGAGCTTCCAGCACCTGCCGGTCAGTCATTTCACATGCCACAGCTCCAAAATGGAGCCACTATTGCTAGGCACATGGGAAGAATAGTTTATTTTTATTTTTATCGAAAGCCTTAATTTCCTCTAATAATGCGCGCCAAAAATGTCCGTTGTCTAAGTTAGCACATCGACGTTGTGTACTACATTCTAAAGCTGTATTCTGTAGTGAAGAGCTTTAACGAGGACTGGTGTTCCTTTTCATGTTTTCAGAAGTTAATCTTCTGTATATTCAGAATATGCTATGCTCCCCTCATATCAGACTGAGTTTCTTTCCTCGCTTTCACTTACCTGGAGAAGCCTGGCAAGCATGCCCTCCTTTACTTCTACCACTGATGCTTGTTTTAACAAAGGTAACACCTCTTAATCTGCTCAGTGTGTTTGTGTGTTCAGACTGTTATCTTGCGAGGTCTCACTGACCCTAAGAGGTCTATTGCTGAGCTACTTCAGCCTCAAAGATTTACTGTAGCACCGATTATTGATGGAGTCATTTTCCCAGGGCTGTGTCCCTATTCCACCCACTAATCTGTTACAAATCACAGTTCCATTCCATTTTCATTAGACTCCCTCTCAGGCCACTTGAGCACATTTAACTATTTCTGCAGAAAGGATAAATCGTGCTCTGTGCTCATCAAGTTATTTAGTTTCCACAAGGTGGAATCCAATGTTTGTGGCAGAGGCATTCGCGGGCGGGGTATCTCGCTGGCAGGGGCAGTAATGTGTAATACACGGGGCCCATAGATTGTCCGTAAGGCTGGAGGGACTCATTTTAGGCTCACAGTTGAGAAAGAGAGCCCGGAAGTTGGCAATGCATGCAAAATCAGTGGTGTTTCAGAACATCCTGCGCCAGAGGCACTGAGGCCTCAGTAGGGTCCCATGTACAATTGAGTGCGATTGCTGAATGGAAGCAATAAGTTGTCTCCTATCTTCAGGCTGGGGAACAGCAGTATGTTCCCTTTGTGGTGCGTTTTTTTCTGTGGTAGCATCACTGTGAGGACAGAACACACCCAGTAAACAGCAGAACACTGCCTTTTCTCATACTCCATACTTTTGGGGCAATGCACAACAGCGTTTAGGAGCGAGTGTAGTAGTACGCCTCAAGAACGGCCTCAAATGTTCATAAATGCTATTCACAAAAGTACGGGTGTAGCTCTTTGCCTACGCCAGTCCCATTCTAAGTGTGGCGTTCTCCACAGGTGGTGCCTGTTTCTCTATTCTTTTCAATACTTAGTTCTACACAGTGTAGGTGGGGAGCTCCAATTACACCAAACAGACCTACATCTGGCCATTTTATGCCTGATAATTGCCCATAATACTGTACTAATATTAGCTTTACAATTGTATGTTGAGTTGTATGTGTCCCCAACCCCTCATGTCGCCACATACTCCTGAAATTGAGTGTAAATCTTCCTTACAGAGTTGACTTAATTACATATAGACAAGGGCTTAACCCAGGTGTAGACCATCATGAATCTCCCCCTTTGTATTTCTGTCATTGTCACCCTTCCTCCTTACATACCCTTAACACAGCTAGTGGTTGCTTTAGATGGGACGGCTCACTCGGCTTTTGGTCTGTTAGTGTAAACATATATTCAAGTATCATTCATATGTGTATGAGTGTTTGGGTGTCCTCTGGTACTTCAAAGAAGCACGTTGTTATACGGTGAAAACGTCTGCATTCTACTTTATTTATGTTAGTAAAACCAATAAAATATTACATTTAAAATGATCATGGGGCAAAAGTGAGCTATGCAGTTGTTGCTGGTATCAGGTGGGGTGTGATTTCCAGGTCAACAGTTCCAACCCTAGCAAGAGCAACTTAGTGTTTAATTTTTGTGAGGTTGATAAAATAAGCGTCAGTAACTTGAGTAACAGTATGAGTGTGTGTAGTATCTCCATTGCACAAACCTAGCCAAAAGGCAGCAGAGGGCTGTGCAGGGTCAGTAATTCTTATCTACAGTTTTTAGAGTCTACAAATCTGTGGAATGACTGTGTTACATAAAAACTTACACTGAAGGCTACATTTCCAGGCATGCTTTTTATCCTGTGCCCAGTGCTCTATTCAGTGATAGGAACTGGTCAACCACTCGGAGTATGGCCTACCTCGAGATTTATATAGGAGTCCAGCCAGGTCTTTGGTTCAGCACTAATGCTGACTTTGAAATGGGTCGATACCAGGAACTTTACAGGCAAAAATGCAGATTCAGATCTCAAAACTGATTGTAAATACCCTAATGGTAATCTACGTCAGCAATGCAGTCACTGTTTACATTTCACATTTTACTTTATCTTGCATTCCCTAAGAGTACTTGCTTTTCAAGATGCTGAGTTTCTGTATTTTTCTTCATGCAAAGTAGGATTATTGTATAGTGCTTACAGTAAAGTTAGTTGCCTCTGGGTGTCTGGGTGAATGCTCACGATTGGGCACCACTGAGTGTTCTGGAGTTGAGGCTGATGTCAGTTTGAGTTTCTCGTAGTGCCATCATTGTGTTTATAAAGATGTACAGGCTACATGCTCATCCAACCTTTGACCTCTCTGCAGAGCGTACAGGGCAGTGGTCACATATCTACCACCTGTCATAACCATTATATGTGAAAGTGAATGAAGGAGGCAATCACAGCTGTTGAACTATTGAAAGCACTAAAGGAAAAGAGCATAATTTATTTGGGGGGGAGCGAGTGTGTGTTTGAAACAGAGGGCATGGTGAAGGGGAGTGTGGCAGAGGGTGTAGCGATAGGGATCAATGAGACAACTCAGGTTGGTGATTGAATATAAGTGGGTTTTATTTTTAATGTACAGGTGCTTTCGTAACAGTCTCTGTCTGTTGTCTTTACGTGTTGATGACCTCCTCTTTCTCTTCTTTCCCAGGATTCCTGGTGGTTAGTGATGATTCTCCCGTGGTGGTGTCGTCAGGTCGACCGAAAAAGGAAAGAAAGGTAGGTAAGTCACGAATCTCAGTGGATTTGGGATGATTTTAGTTAAGGGAGAGGGTGTAGAGAGAGAGGGAGAGAGCTAGCGTGAATGGTGATAGCCTGGTGTGGGGCTCCAGCACGAGGAGAAAAAAGAAGAGCTATAGTATGGCAGGGTCCCGTTCAGTTGCACCTCAGTGGAAACCAAAACTTATTTTTCCAGTGATATAGCTACCTCCACTTTGTGTTATGTGATTAGTGCTTCCCCCTTCTCAAGCGTTTCTTTTCCCAGGTATCCCTTCCCCACTTCCCTCTGCTCGCCCTCCCCACCCTCCTCCATACCCACTAAAGCACTTATTTTATTTTTTAGGCAGGACCATACATGCTGGAACCACGCCCCTCCAGGGACGTGGCGGAGCTTCTGCCTTTTGGGGCTTCCTTGTCCGTCTGTAGTATCGCCTTCAGAGTCCAGGAGTTCTTCGTTGGTGGGTTCCTTTTCCCCGATGTCGGGGAGGTCTTTGCAGGTGTCCTCTCCTCCTCCTGTGCCTCCGTCGTCTCCTGTCGCGTATCTCTCTTCCTCTCTGGCGTCTTCCTCCTCGTCTCCTTCTCTTCTCGCGCGCGTTGTCCTTCTTCTGTTTTTACTTCTTTGGAAACCCCGATTTACGGGTTTCCTGCATCTGTAATTTCTTCCTCCGCGGAACCCCCGGGGCACTGGCCGGGCTGGGGATCGTCATCGTATGTAGCCGGGGGTTCCGACACCCGGCTACAGGGAGGTAGCATTAGGAAGCACATGAAGAAGGACAACGTGCAAAACAACAATGAAGAGGAAGGAAATGACATGAGAGATATGTTGATGAAAGTTTTCAGAAAACTGCTGGGAGAAAAGGGAACATGTTTCGAACAGTGAGAAAATGCAGAAAGAAGTGTTGTGAAGGGGTGAATGGGAGTGATAGACAACAAAATCATGGTTGTTACTCATTTATCTGATATAGGCAACATTATATGTCAAAGCCAATATTTCTGGCTTAATGTAGGTGTGTGATTGATGTTGAGTGACATATATGAATGCAATAAGAGAAAACTGACACTGAGGCACCAAGATACTAGTCCGATGGCACGCTGTATAAAGCACAGGATTTTATCTCACATTTCTTAAGCCATGTCCTTAATTACACAGAATACGCCTCTTGGAACGGATTAATAGTTACGCTTCCTAAGCCATACCCATACCCACCTTCCTCATCCTGCAGAAAGCTGACTAAAAATACCTTTCAGCCTTGACGTCTACTCCCTACTCTGTCTCCCATTTCATTAAACATTTCACTTCTCCATCTTTAAGACCATCATAAGCCATGATTGGTTTTGCTCCTTCTACAAAGGCTTCTGTATTGTAGTCTATTGGGTCCTAAGAGGTTAGAGATCAGTAACAGATAACTATTTCTGTTTAAGTAAAAGGGTTATGTTATTTATGTATATTCAGGAAAAAGGCTATGATAGCTTGTCTTACAGCCTCTGGCTTGACAGTGCAGCTGTTGCTAGAGAATATGTGATCAACAGAAAAAGAGCTTTCAGAAGTACACTGAGATTGGAGGTTAGGCTCTGCCCACATTCTGGTTGACTTGAGCGCAGCATTAGATTAGGAAGCGGTTGTTTGCTTCCACTGCATTTTTGCCTTGTGGGAAAGCTAAGAAGGAATGAGCTGGCTACGGGGGCAAGCTAATATTCAAACCCAAAGGCCTTAGCTATTTATCATGAAAAGGTCTTGATAAAGTCAGCAATTCAGACATTTTTTGTGCAACACATATGTTAAAATCAATAGGCTTTACAAATGGTCTGTTTGTATATATGTACATGGTATTTCTATGAACAAATCTAGTCAAAAGACAGAGAAGTGTTGTACAGGGTCAAAGACAAGAATAATGATAATGAGTGACAGGAGAGGTTGTGGCTGATTTATGTATTGTTATGTAGTGCTCTTTAAACAGATGACTCTTTCCTAAATTGGAGCAGTGTTGGGGTGGTCCTGATGAAGCCGGAGATGTTGTTCCAGATCCTGGGTGAATACATGCAAAAGGCTTGCTGACTTGTTTCTTTTTTTCTACATTTCGTAGTCTGCAATATTAAGGTGTCTTGGCAGCAAGGTGTCTTGGTGCTGAGAACCAACAGAGATGTTGAGTTTCACTGCAAGATAAGCAGGAATTATGATTGTCGTGAATTTGTAAATGATTATGTAGGTTTTGAAGATGGAGAGGCCCTAAAACGGGAGCCAACATTCCAGCAGGATGGGGGTGATGTGATCATATTTCTTCTGAAGGAGACATGCTGCGGTGTGTTGGATGTCTTTAAGGGGTTCAAGCGTGGAGTTTGGGAGGTCATGGGGCAGGGCATTACCACCGTCCAGACACAAGACTATGAGGGGAGAGTATGAGGGCTTGAACAGCAGTTCTCAAGTCATTTTCTGTAAGAAACTATTTCACTTTTTTTTAAAGAAAGAGCTCGTGTCAGGTTGTCTTCTTTTTTTTGTGATGTGTTCCGTAAGGGTGAGGCTTGTGTCCATGGTGAATCCAAGTGATTTGGCATTCAGAGAAAAACAGGGTTTGAAACTGCCAAGGTCCATGTCTTTGAGTTACATTTGTGCTTTTTCTTGTTGGTTTTCCTTGGAAAGTAACAGGAATTATGTCTTTATTCTATTACTCTGGAGAGGTATTTTGTTACATGGAATCATACATATTACCAAAATAGGCAAGGGTTTTCCTGTTGGTTAACTCCCTCTGACAAACCATGGAGATAGAAGATTTGCACTGCGATAATCCTTCTTAGAGCCTTCTAGGAGAGACAGTATTTCGCTTTGACAATTGTAATTTCATATACATTTGTAATTTAATAACTGCATGCCTGATGGCTGTCTTGTGAGAAAGCTTACTCTCAGCACATCAGACCTGAGTTGCTTATGCTGACAATTCAATAACAAAGGCTCTAGGTTTGATTGTTTAACCAGGGAAGTTATATCCTATGCTACTGGTCTGATCTGTTTATTATGAAAACACATGATACAAGCAGTGGTCACCTCCTCTGACAAACAGTTGGAGTAGAAGATGTTTACTGTGATAATCCTTGTTAGGAACTTTTGAGAGAGGATGTGTGTTGTTTTGTCAACCATAATTTTGTACATATTTGTAACTTTTGATTGTATACATTAGGCTTGCCAGTTCATGCAAACCGCAGTAGACCTGTGTTAGTTGTCAAACCAATTTGTAAAGGCTATAGACCTTATTTGCTTATTGGGAAAATGTATGTTAGATTCCATATACTCAAGCTGTGTTTTGTGAAATGTTATGACAAATTCAGTAGGCTTGACTTACTTGTTGTGAAATGCAAGTGCCATCAGCAATACTCTTATAATGGCGGATTGTTATGACACTAAACCACAGTACATAGGATTTTTGTTATATGGAATCTCTGGGATTACCATGGTAGGTAAGGGTTTTGATATTGTGACCCACTCTAATAAACTGTGGGGACATATGAATTGTACTATAATAACCTCTATTAGGCCATCCCGGAGGGAGTTTATGTAGTTAAGAGAACTGCAATTTTATTACAGTATACCTAATGATTGCCTTGTGAAAATGCTAATGCTCAGTACAGTTGGTCTAAGTTAGTCATAGTGACAAGCCAGTGCTACAGCCTATAGGGAGATTGCCTCATTTGGAAAAGTTAGTTCAGATGCCATAGGTTTGATCTGTTTATTATGAAAAGTCATGACAAATGCAGTAGGCCTGAATTATTCATTATGAAACACTAATGTGAAAGCCAATAGACAATTAATGGTAGAATCCACCATGTCAAAACCCGCAGACTTGTATCTTTAAACATGAAATCTCACAAATTACCTTTATACAAAAGATTTTAATGTTGATTACCTGTTTAACAAGCACTAGGACTACAATATTTGCACTGTAATAATTCTTGCTACAATCTCTTCAGAAGGACTGAAAGTCTCAGTTGTGTGTCAGGATTGCAATAAAAGATCATTAAAAATAAAGAAGATACACATCCACAAATATATCCCACCCAAATCACAAAGTTTGCTGCATTCCTTGGCCGCTTGTTGCACAGCCAATAATACACCCTCAGGTACTTTTTGCAGAGGCCCCTTCTATCCTGGGGCACACAAAAGAAGAGCCATAGCCGCAACTTCTTTTGCCACCGGTGCTTTATTTTTGGCCATTTAAAAATAAAGCACCAGTGGCAAATGAAGTTGTGGCTACGGCTGTTATTTTGTATGCCCCAGGACGAAGGGGTTCTCTGCAAGAAGTACCTGAGGTTAGACCCATAAATTATGTGTGTCACCCCTCTTAGTTGGTTTCTAGAATTGTAATTTACAGTGTGCGGAAGGCAGCACGTGAAAACATACATCATAGGGTAACTGGTCAGCCTAATTCAGCGATTGGCTCTCTTGCCCTCTGAGTTACAGCATTTGTCTGATCACATATCCACCTCCACTTCCACCTGAGAATGAGTGTGCTATAGTGTCAGTGGACGAGGTCGTTTGTTGTCCATTTATTTTCTTCTTTCATAGTTGTTTCTTTCTTTCATCTCTACATTCATTTTCTGGTTGCACGCACAAGCGCTCTGGCCTGTTGTAATCTATCTGTGGGCTTTTAACCACGCCCATCACTATCACTTGTTCATGGGCTTGCCTTTCAAAAATCCTTTATTATCATTGGTAAACGTTTTACGTTTGTCCCTCCTTGGGGCAGTTTTGTTACAGCCTTGCCCATCAACCCTGTTACATGGATGATTGCACATTTGCCGATACATTTGACTGAGGAAATTTATTTTTCCTTTTGTGTGTCTCCTTCGCGCTCAAGCTCATGGCAGCCGCGGTGCTTTGAATCCGCTTGCTTACGTCAACTGTTTTACTTTTCATTTTCAATTTCTCTGGTAAGAAAAGTCCAGTTAGGAATTTACAACACTAATAGCTCTAACGCGAGCAAACAGGAACCCATTGCACTGCAAATGCTTGTTATAGCATACTGCAGTTCCCCAGACAGAGCTAGTGGGACAATTTCTTGCTGCTCCATTCATCTGCAATGTGCCGTATTCCTCAAAGTCACTGTCTCTACGCCAGGCGACCATCACATAATGGTCCCTACTATAGTGTATTATTTTATGACCATTCCAAGATAACAAACATGTTGGCTGTAAACATTTCACCTACGTCGAAACTTTAGAACGACTGACTACGTGAAATACAATTGCAAGAAGGCTACTTGTTGCATGTTTACTATTATTTATTATTGAAAGGACATACCTGCCATGTTTAGCTAGGAGCCTGTGTTCCTTTTTTTACATTTGTTCATTTAATGTATCTTGCATAGGTTATTGTGTCTGTATGTGCTTTGCTGTGTTTGTGTAAGTGGGTGAATATAAAAATGACTTAGTGGGTGGACGAATGGATGCACAAGTTCAAGGATGATGATGTACTGAGTGATTAAACCCTCCTAAGAGGCTCTTTCTTACATAAACTAGACCTATTGGCACTGCTAATGATTGTTTATTAACTTTGTTACACACATCTTAAAGGAATTCACTCCTGTTTGTATATCTAATATGTTTTATCATGTGCTAAAACACGGTCTGAAAAGTGATTAACTTTTATTTTAAAAAATGACAGCATTTGGAATTAGAAATCCATACTGGAACCTGATGCCCTAACAAACCATGCTTCTCAAACCTAGTCCTCCAGTGGACACGTGACATTCATTAGAACACATTAGAAGAGGGACTCAACCTTCCCATCCCCCAGATTGCAAAAGTGCAGTATGTGAATTTTAAATATTCAAATAAGTATTCCCTCCTGAAAGTCACGGTTGTACTGGGATTAAACGATAACTGATTTATACCGTAAAATATGTTCTTCATTTTATTTTTACTGACACTGGTGTTCTTTAGTTGCATAGTCTAATCCTGTTCTTTCCCAATGTGATAATTAAATGCAATGCACACTGGGATGTGCAGCTTCATTCAGATTAAAACGGATGCTGAAATTGTCAGTTGGCATTAATTTGATTAGCAGAGTCCAAGTTAAATCGGTAAAATAGACTCGAGCTGACTGTATTAGCATGTGTGCCCTTATCCTGCAGGGCTGTTGAAACAAACAGCGTGTTTTTGCTTGGAGAGCCCACCCGGTGCTGTCAATCAAGCTCCCTCAGAGGAAACGTCCTCGGAATCTGCCTTTTAAGTCAAGTGCACAAGCGCTCGGACCTGTTGCAATCTATCTGTGGGTTTTTAACCACGCCCACAGCACGCCAATCACTTTCATTCGTTCGCGGGCTTGCCTTTCAAAAATCCTGTTATCATTTCTAAATGCTTTATGTTTGCACCTTTTTGGGGTGGTTTAGTTACCACCTTGAACATCGACCCTGTTATATGGATAATTGCACAATTGCCGATACGTTTGACTACGAGCAAACTTCTTTTTCCTTTTGTGTCTCTCCTTCATGCTCATGGCCGCTGTGGCACTTTGAATCGGCTTGCTTATGTCAACTGTTTTACTTTTCATTTTCAATTTATGTGGCAAGAAAAGTCCAGTTAAGAATTTACAACGCTAGCTGATCTAACTCAAGCAAACGTGAGACACATTGTACTGCAAATGCTTGTTTTGCTTTCTGTCCAAATGATGAGTCTCAAGAAACATCTAATGATTCGAAAATCTGTGAGTTTCTGTAAATGATACAGTGGGGATCTGTGGAATTATTGAGCCCTTGATTCTCTTCCTTGCACAGAAACTCAAGAAAGCAAGATACTTGCTGGTTGCACGTGGCTAGAAAACCAAAGGAATGTTGTGATGATGCAGCAAGAGTGGTCACAAGGAATCTGGCACCAGACACTGATTTGGAAAATGTGAAAATTAGTATTTCAAGCCCTGAGCTTAGTCAACCAAGTTAAACATGGATAATGTATGTATGCATCTTTATGCATATCCCAAGGATGTGTCTGTGGAGTGCATGTGATACATGTGGCCTGAGTCACTTAGCGCCATCTAGTATTTGATACGTTCAGGTGGTACCTAACATGGAAAGTTGGAGGACTTCCAACCAGCAGATATGAATTGCAGGGCTTCCCCAGGACACTCCAGGGATCTATTTTAGAGGTCCAGACTGCTGTATGTGAAGGAGAGATGAAAGAGGGTCTCTCTGCACCTAGAGAGTTTCCCCCTGCCCTTTTCTGGCCCATTATTCACTCGAAGAACTGTTCCTCACAGGTTAACAGGTAAAGTGGAGCAGCTTCCTTTCCCTTTGTGCCCTTGTTTGGGTTCTCCTGCCTGGAGACTTCCTGCTCTGGCATGCTTTCCTGCTCACATCTTGTGACAAAGCCCTTGGCTGGACAAGTCTCAATGGAATAAGCAAAGAGCCGAACTGAACAAACTGGTCTCAGAACTGAGTGTCAGAATACACAGCTACTGTCCTCACCATTAGTATATAGACTGCGTCGAGTCAATGCACCAAGAGTTCTCTACCAAAATCAAGGGTTTCCACACAAATGACAACAAGAAACTCTCTGTTCTCCATGTTCTGGGACCTTGGACCTAGACTGTCTGAAGGACTTTTCTGAGTCTAGCTCCTATGGAGAGAGATGACTGACTGTTACAGAGGGGCACTATATATGTGCTCGCATGAGTAAGATGATGCTGAGAGGAGGAGAGCCCTGATCGGAGCCAAGGCACGATGAGCAGAAGACGCTGCTAGTTACAAAGAGAAGACCTGTGCAGCTCTGCAAGGGTGAGACGCAAGAAGTCTCTGTAGTGATGCTGCAGCATGCACAATCTGAGGACAGAAGCTATTGAGGGGCACAGTTCTGTTCTAGTTCTGGCACATCTAAGCACTTCCAACACTGTGAGACACTGAATGAGCTTTCAATTCCATCTACGATCACAGCAAGAGACAAGCCAGGGTATTGGAGAACAGCACTGACAGAGAATCCTGCACAAGGATCTGTCAACTCATCAGGGATGGGCATGTAGTGTTCTTGGCTAATGGATTTTGTGTCTGGGCTCAGTGAAGGTTCCCAAGACATGTGATCTGCTGAGGTGCGAGCTCCACTACGGTATGACAGCCTTTCAAACTGATGTTGGCGCGGTCTCCAATCACCTGAACACTGCACCAGTGCCATAGTCTCTGATCGTTCACCAGATGTTTGGACTGGGAAAAGTTTCCTGCACTTTGTGCTTCAGCGGTCATGTGGCAAACACCAACAGCACAAGCCAGTTGAAAGACCCAAACAATGTAAATGCAGCTTGCACTACAAACAAATTGACAACAAAAGACTGTGCAACCGAAAAGAACCCTCCAGGGAGTGGGGGGAAGCCTGTGTTAATAGGGAGAAGCAAATCACCAGAACTGGAACACATCTTTGCCAGATTCTCTACAGACAACTCAAGAATCCTCACCATCTACCAGAAAAGGTGGGCCAGAGACTGATAGGGAGATTGTTAAAATAATAATTCCTTACAGGATTGTCCCATGGGAGTAGCACAGGCTGTCACTCTTAATCACTCAAGGGTACAAATGTGCCCAATTTTTTTTGTTTTCTTCTGGAGCTACTAGGCACAGTATCCCATCATGTGTAATTTAAGTAAAGTACCTATTTTTCAGATATAAACGGTGACTTCACGTTGAGTTATTAACCTGCTTTAGCTGGTATATTGAGCTACGAGTGTAACCCTTCACCACTAAGCCATTTAAATTTCTACTCTGAGGGGCAAATACAAAATGGGGAAAACGTGGTGTTCGGTCTTTAGTCCACTTGCAGGTGGGTAAGACCCAGGAAAACGGTGTTAAAAGGCTCTGGTTCACACAGTCTGAGCCCAGTGAGCCTTGAGACTCTCGAAAAAACTCCCAGAAACAGGCTATTCACCCTCTTTCATTTGGGCAAAGAGTTTCGTTTTCTACTGTAGTACAGAAAAAAACTTCACTAATATTAGCCATGCATACTATTGTAGTACAACGCTGGTCTTGGTCTTTTAACCCAGTTATTCAAAATAATATTAATAACTGGATAGAAGAGGGACGGCAAGAAGACAGACAGCCGGGGAGGGCACTGTGGGCTAGAACCCTGGCCCTAAGCACGGTTTCTTCTTTATACCGAGATCCTTTTTTCTGCTTTTTTTTCCTCCAAAAAAGTATTTACAGTTTACGAGCTGGTGGTCATTGTTTTAGGTCGAACTCAAAAATGGCTCTTAACTCTCTAGAAGGTGTTAGGAGGATGTTGAATGTTAATGGTCTGTGTTCTGAAAAATGTGATCATTGAAATCACACTAAATTAAACAGAGTTAGGGCAGAGTTACATTTAGGAAATGTTTCAATGCACTTACAGGAGAACTATGGAGACAAATGATAACAAAACTGAACAGTAACTCACTTTAAATATGAGTGAAATGGCATGACCTCTGCCTATTCCTCAAATACACGAAGTGGTGGCATTTATAGTGGATACAGTGCTAAATCCAAAAGCTAATATCTCACTCGACAGAGCGATGCTCTGCAAATGTCTCACATGTGCGGTTATACAATTTAAGATATGATCATGTATTTTAGAATATATTTTATGATTTTGTTTTTCTTTTCGTAATTTCCTCTTAAAATTGGTCTCAACCTCTTGTAAACAATGACCTTCTTATTTTAGGCATTGTCAATGTATAACATGGTGAACATATGTGGAATCAAACTTGTCCTTAATAAGTAGAAGCAGCCGACGAGCCGCAGAAAAATACACACACTTTATCTACACTCTATCTCACCCCACCACCACAAGTGCTATGTGAAACTGCCCTTCCACTCTATCTTACCTATCACAAGTGCTATGTGAAGCTGGCCTTCCACTCTATCTTACCCCACCACAAGTGTTATGTGAAGCTGGCCTTCCACTCCATCTTACCCCATCACAAGTGCTATGTGAAGCTGGCCTTCCACTCTATCTTACCCCACCACAAGTGCTATGTGAAGCTGGCCTTCCACTCCATCTTACCCCATCACAAGTGCTATGTGAAGCTGGCCTTCCACTCTATCTTACCCCACCACAAGTGCTATGTGAAGCTGGCCTTCCACTCTATCTTACCTATCACAAGTGCTATGTGAAGCTGGCCTTCCACTCTATCTTACCCCACCACAAGTGCTATGTGAAGCTGGCCTTCCACTCCATCTTACCCCACCACAAGTGCTATGTGAAGCTGCCCTTCCACTCCATCTTACCCCACCACAAGTGCTATGTGAAGCTGGCCTTCCACTCTATCTCAGCCCACCCGCAGCAAATACTAGGCAAATTGGACCTGAACTCTCCGCCCAGCACTGCTTCTACTCTTAGGTTTGCTTTCTTTCTATGTTCTTTTCTGCCAAAGCACCTTAAAGACCTCGTCCTTTTTTTAGGTAGCTCTATATTTGAAGTGAATATGATTTCATTGGTTTCTAACGACCCCTGCTTTTTGCATTATGTTCCCATACTGAGTTGCTTGCCTTTCCCTTTTCTCCTACTGTGATTTAGTGGCAGTGTTTTCACTTGCATTTTTCATTTTGTGGTTTCATTACTCGTGTGAGTTTCCTCTAGTGCCCGTTAAGATATTTTATAGTTTGTTTTAGAATTTTTTTTTGTTACTGATATTGAAATGTAGGCAGCACCAGTAGGGCAGTGCATTCATTTTTGGTATTCACAACTTCTTAGTCGAAAGCCTGTGACTGGACACTTCGCCTAGAGACCATTCGTTGGTTAGTGTGAACACTTTGAAGGGCCTCTCTCAGATCCAATGGGAACAAATAACATTCACACCATATGTGCAATAGTGCTAACAGCAACTTCAACCTTGCCTTACGTCTAAAAAATGACCAATTACTTTTTCGAGGCTTTACAAGACAGGGACCTTCTGTATAGCACCTCTCTTTGATACTATTTCAATTAGCTTTAAAAATGTTCCTAATTCCCTGTTTTCTACTGCACATGAACGTCGGTGGAGTATACAAAAGCGATTAATTTCTGTTTGCTCTTTTTGTGGTTTAGCACGGTTGTGTGTTACTGATCTTACGGTTAAGTTACAGGCTTGTCCTAAAATTCAATCACTAAAAACTCTCTTCTTCCGAAATATGCCAGCATTATTATCCACATCCTGGCCGCATCCAAAGCATACATCTAGTTCCAAGGACATTCAGCTGCTGGTTTCTCGTTGGCTCCACTTATTCCTTTCGTAGGGTCTAAGAGGTACAGGACACTGATGCATCAGTGGAAGACATTGCTGTCGTGGGTGCTAAGTCTGATGTAGCTCAGTTCTAAGCCGCGTCTGCTCCTTCCCACAATGTTTAAAAAATAATCTAACTTTCACTTGCTGCCCACGGTCATATACAGTCAACAGATTCTACCAGCCAGATTCCTCCAGGCTACGTGGAAATTAAGCAATGACACTTCTCTGTAGATGGAAGGAACAGTAAGAAACCCCCTATGGGCAGTGACTTTGGTTTATCACTCTTCTTGACACTCCCGCTTTTGAGACGCGCAATTATCTGACTAATAATCATATACTGTTACAAGTAAGTACTATTA
The DNA here is from genome assembly GCF_031143425.1 of Pleurodeles waltl. Classification (NCBI taxonomy): domain Eukaryota; kingdom Metazoa; phylum Chordata; class Amphibia; order Caudata; family Salamandridae; genus Pleurodeles; species Pleurodeles waltl. The sequence goes on from NC_090442.1 coordinate 301,973,717, forward strand.
GTTTTATAATTTTCTTATGTGACTTAAATGAGGACAAGGGCAGTACAATGTATCCTAACCTTGCTTGAAGGACAGCAGACACAGATGGTGTGTGAGTTGTGATGACGCAGAAAAAGAGGGTCCAACATATATTCATATATCATGTAACCAAAATCGTATAATGTAGTGTGATTTTAGTAAAGAAAATAATGTACGAGGGAAATTGTGCCCTCGGGGTAGTTCGCCATCATTATAAACGAGCTTTATTAATCATGAAGAATTGAAAATTGTAGTAATCCGTCATAATTCCAAATGTATGCCATGATTTCTTATTTGAAACTGTTTTGCTTAGCTTAAATTTAGTAGAGGCTTTGGCCTAGTTGCCTGGTTTCAAATTCGAACTGCGTGGCTTTTCCTTGAACTAATGAAACATATATTCTTGCTTGAAGTTGTATTTTTCCTGGAGAGATGACTAATACACTTATCTCCAAGGTTTCGTACTAGGCCGGTTTCATCCCCTTTGATACAAGGTCAGTCTCTGCAGGTGCGGACAATGAAGGTACAGATACTAAAATAATTGGCAAACCATGTGGCAACTTGTGTTCCAAGGCTCCAAGGACAATGTATGCATAAATGAGCGCTAGTAGAAAGACAATTTTCATTGGATAATTTGAAGCCAACCTATGAACCCTCCAATGGAAGACCCTGCAGAATTTGGAATGTTTCTTACTTAAACCCACTGGACAAAGAGAAGTCAGCCATTTTCCTTGATGCCAATTTGAAGCCAGATGCCAGACTCCATTTTGGACGACATCCTGATACCCTTTTCTCTATTTCAGAGAAAGAGACTTTAAGAATTCTCACCCTAGAGACTTTAATTGTGATTTGTCCCGTCTTGCCCATGAAGTAACTTTGCCCCATTCTCCTTGCCGCTGCAAGGAAGCTTGCCCTTAACTTTGCCCCTTTGAAACCTGCCCCATGCTGATCAAACCGGTACCTGAGGGATGAAGACTTTTCTTGAATGCTGATTGTATTTGGTAAATATGAAAGGATAATTGTATTATGCATTGTGTTTTTCCTTTTAGGTACCAACTGCTATTTTGATAGGGCCCAAGCTAGGAGTTTTCCAAATTTGTGTTGACTAAATTCTTTTTGCATGAAGCCCCACATGCCAATGCTAATCAGAGGTTAGTCGAGGTATTCATTCGATGCACCATGCTAAATTGAAATCTTGTTATGATGATCAATGTATGAAATTAGCCAAATACAGTTACTCATATTGGTGATTTGCATTGCCATAACTGAATGTATCATAATTCAGATTTTGCGTAGATTGCGTTTCTTCCGCCGTTATGGACAGCTAGTAATGTTCGTATCCATATATCATTTGGTTTTGAGACTTATATATATCGTGCTAGCTTTGTTAATATAGGGAAATAAATTCATTAACTTTTAATAAACTGGTGTGGTTATTCATGACTGAAAGGTCATGGTGCGCCGAAATACCAACTGTTATTGATTTCTGATGTGTTATATTGATCTATTAATCGAGTATTGATTACCAATTACAATAGTTATTGATTATTGATCTGAATGACCCGACTATTCTAGGATGAGGAGAGCCCGACTCGGCTAAAAGATTCACCGACCTCCAACGTGTCCAGGTACAGGTAATTTTTAAGGGCTGGACGCGTTATCAGTAGATGGTAGCAGAGGATGGTTTCGCCCTTTGGGACCCCATCCGAACAATAGACGGAGTCAAGTTAGAATTTTCTTTGATAAAACAAGTTGGAGGGATGATGATGCCCTAAGTCCCCAATTACTTTCCCGGGATCTCGGAGCTTGCGAATGAAGGACATGGAGGTGTGAGAATGGTTTCGGCGTTCTAGTGACGGTATGAGAGAAGTTAGGGTTTTGCGCTTGCACAGCTTATTGCCGCAGATTAATTGAGAAGCTTGTGAGGACTTTAGGGGGTTAAAAGATATTAGAGGAGTGTTACTCCAAAGCGTGAGAGTAGGGAAGTCGTTGAACTCCACATGTGTGTAGCGCTTTGTGCAGAAAAATTGTCCACATGGTTGTTGATGTTGAGACGGGCCCTGCGAGGTCAAGAGACTCCGGAGTATATTGAAAAGTGTATGAGACACTTGTTTGATGTTGTGATCTGGTCGGTTTAATAGGTTGATCGGGCGTGGTCAACAAGTTGATATGAATGTTGAGGAATGAAAGTAAAATTTCGACTTTGAGATTTGACGAATTCTAAAGTGCACTAGAATAGCTCATTGATCAGTTGAGAGTAAAGTTAGCGGGTCAAATTTTGCTTGCGAAAGCGGTAAACCGAGAAAGATGGAATAACTGCCGAGGCTAGTGAAAAATCCCTAAGGTTTCTGAAGCGATTGTATTACCCTTCCTGTAGTAAACCGACAGATTCGTTTTATTCTTTTGGTTAGTGCTCGCGTTATATGGCATAAAATTAGTTTATGAGTGAAGCTGAATGAAAAGAGGACAAGCCGCGGGACTTTGTCAGCCGCAGTGTGTGAGTGTGACGTCACTAGGAGCCGCGTTGGGATAGGTCGGTTGGAGAGAAGGGTCGCGCACGGATTGGATACAGTCCGTGAAGCGCAATTGGTAGGGGAAAGGCAAGCGAAGAGTATTCCGGGAATTAAAGTCACTTATTGATTACATTATTTTAGAAAAATAAAAGACGGAAAGATGAAATTTTTCAAAGCATTTAAGAGTGCCATGACGGGAGATGTTTATATTAAAGCGAATGTAGGAGAAGAAACACCGCCTGAGTGTACACCAGCTTACATCGTGATTGAAGAAAAGGGGGTAGCACCATGTCTTTGGCTAAAGCAATGGTGCAAATTAACAGAGAAGCATGGAAGTGTAGCGTTCCCTATCCATGGGTCGTTTAATCTAAGGGTTTTAGAGAATCTAAGATTTGCGCTGTACCTCCAAGACCAGCACAGTTTGAGGCACTAGCAATTTGGGAGCTAATAGCTAGAAACCAACAACAAAAGAAATTTGAGACAATAAGAAAAGTAGAAAAGACACTAGCGGATGCTAGATGGGATAGCACACAGAAGGTTTGGAGATCGGATGTACTGCAGGGGATTAAATTGTTTCCAGCAATTACTGATGAAGCGGAGACGGAAGGAAGGAAAGCTACCTATAAGACAAACAGGAGTCAGTCCAGAGATAGAGAAAACAACAGAAACTCGAAAAGGTAAGACGGGTCAGACGATGAGGAGTTCATTATACAATTGCTGAATGATCACCCGCCACCATATGTGGAAAGCGAAAAAGGCTCAAGCATTAGTACTGCCCCTCCAGAACCAATACAGGGTAATGTAACACCGAACTTGGGAATATCTCGGAGGCAGAGAAGTTCCGATATGCCTTTCTCACCACAAATACCACAGATTCAGAGAAAATACCCAGACGTGCCTAAATTGAAACCGGCTGATAATTATCAGCCACAGGTTCAAAGGCACTGCTGTGTTGAGCATAACATGGGAATGACCTCTGATTCAATGGCGCAGGGAGGACAGAATCACCAAAGACCAACATTGATTCAAGCCGAATCAACACAGTTTTTGATGCCTCAAAAACAGGCACAAGAAGTGTTGAGGTATACTCGAGTAACAGAGAGCCAGTTAGGTATGCCAGCAATGATGAACCATAATGTGGGGATTAACATGCCACAGAATTCGGGGAACAGACAGAATCCAGACGCAATATCTCTGCCTATCACTGTAGGTCCACCAGTACCACTGTACATACAGGCAAACCCAAACACATGCGACCAAGGGGTAGTAATACAAAGTGGGACAGGGAGAAGATGCATAGAAACCACTCCAGAAACAACTCCGATAGCGACACTGCCAAATGGATCTGGGTCCTTGTCGGGACTTAGTCCAATTCTAATTTGTGCTCCGTCAACAGTGGTACGGTCAAATCCACCACTATTAATACAGTTAACCTCAGAGACTGAAACATTACAGCAACCTTCAGTGGCAGTTGATGTAAGTGCTACATTGATGGGACTGAATGCACAACAGCTAACACAATGGTTCAACAGCCTGAACTCCCCACAGAGTACATCCAGCGGGAAGGGAGAAAAATACCTGAATAAAATAAGGTTGGGCATGGAGGCAGATGAACTGGTAGAGGGAACAATGGGTCTGAACAGATTAGAATCATACACAGAAGAAGAGCTGAGGTACATGTGCCCTAGAATTACAAAAGAAGTAAGCAGCATACATAAAAAGTTACAAGAAATTGCAGACAGGAACAAGATCGATATAAGTAAGACTAAACACCTGAGCAGAAGTTACAGGTTAGACTTTGAGACAAAAGACTTTGAACACATGAGATCCGCAGGGATGAAAACACACCTTAAAGAGATACTGTAGAGCGCACAGGTCTGGAGATGCTTAGACAAGTGGGAAAGCAGGTGGGTTAAGAAAAAGGACAAAAAGAAAGAAAATACCCCAGAGCGGAATGAGAAAGCACAACAGAATGACGACCTGATAACCATGTTACCAATGAGAGAGACAGCAGGGGGGAAACTTGTACATGTGCCATGGCACAGGTGCGATATTCAATCCTTTACAGATGATTTCCCTAAATTAAGAGAAAAACCGATCGAGTGGTATCAACAAACAGATAGATTTGTGAAACTCGCAAAATGTCTCTGGGAAGACCTAAATACCTTATTTGAAATCGTGGTTCCGGTAGATTTGTGGGGGATTGTAAAAGGGCTGTAGGTTGGCCGACGAGTGAACCAGAAAGAGATAGGGACACAGGCGCACCATCGCCTACGGTAATGAGTTTGTACCACACTTGAAAACAAAGGTCGCGTCAAAAAATGTGGATTGGCAGAGGATTGACAGAACAGCGCAAGAGGTCAAAGAGTCGATACATGCATACTATGAGAGGTTGTTAAAGGCGTTTAAAAATTACAGTGGTACGGAAACGATTGAGGCAAAGGACATGCTTCATTTTGTGTTCAGGTTTGTGGAAGGGTTGAGACCCGAAATCAGCCAGATGATTAAAACGCATTTGATTTGTTGGCAGTCAAAATCGATCGATGAAGTGTTGAATTATGCAAAATACTGCAGTGATGAGATTGAGACAAAGCAGAAAAGATTGAAAGAAAAGGTGATGGTAATGCAGCTTAGAGCAGCTCAGACAGGTTTTCAAGGTTTGCAAGGTTTTCAACAACAGATGCCGCAGCAGCAGCAGGGAAATGCTATGTTTCAGCCGCAGATGAGAGGCAGAGGCCGAGGAGGTTTTGTGAATAATGGTCCTGATTTGAATACTGTTATGATTCCAAATGGTATACAGGCAATGAAGAAGGTGATGCCATGTCACACGTGCGGAATTGTCGGGCATTGGAAACAGGAGTGCCCAATGATGGTGCAGGAAGGTGTAGGTCAGCAAAACAATGATGTCAATGCATTTCAGAATATGAGAGGACTAAAATTGAGAGGTCCAAATCCAAATTATCAAAATAATGTGAACCAGATGCAGGGTTTACAACCCATGCAATCGCAACAGGTGCAAATGCCCCGTGTGCAAATGGCACAGTTGCAGCCAATGCAACAGCAGTTTCCTATGGTACCTAATCAGCAAATGCAAATACCCTTAGCACCAATGAATCAGCAGCAAGCAATGCTTCCTCAACAGGTCACGGGTCAAGGAATGAATCAAAGTGACACAGTACACCAATTCCCCTTACATAGTGAGAATGGAATAAACGATGCATGGGAGAGTGAAAGTTCAGATGAGGAAGGGAATTGTGTGCTTGCAGCATCTTTGGAAGTTGATCAAAAGGGTCCGTATGTGGAGGGAAGAGTTATGGGTCACCGCGTTTCATTCTTGGTTGACACAGGAGCTACACGTTCCACTGTTAGGAGCATTGAAGTACCAAATTTGCCACTTTCAGGGAGAACAGTTCAAGTAGTGGGAGTAGCAAATAAGTACCTGACGAACCCAATCACAGATCCAGTTCAAGTCAGAATTGGTAACTATCAAGGGTCACATAAATATGTGGTGTGTGACTCAAGCCCGATATCGCTATTAGGGAGAGACTTATGGTGCAAATTGGGGTGTTCGATTATGTGTTCAAACGATGGAATTAAAATTCATACAAACAGTGATGGGGAAGAAGAGGACAGTGTAGGAGGGGATGAAGTGGAAACTGTCGATGAAGAGTATCCCCTGATTACTCTTTATCCAATGCTCACTGAAGCAGATATTCTTGCTGAATTACAAGAAACAGTCGGAAAGGAAGTGTGGGATATGACAGGGAAAGAAGTAGGATTGGTCAAAGGAGTAGAACCAGTGAAAGTGACTGTAAAACCCAATGTAACTTTTCCCCAGACCCCACAGTACAATATGGCGCAAGACACCCTCATGAAAGTCGCCCAACTCATTGATCAGTTTGTAAAACAGGGAGTATTGAAAGAAGTGTTAAGCAGCCCATGTAATTCACCAATCATGGGACTAATAAAACCAAGTGGAAAGGTCCGAATTGTTCAGGATTTGAGGAAAATAAATGACATAATAATCAAATGTTGTCCCATAGTACCAAATCCAGCTGTGATAATGTTTCAAGGTCCCTGTGACGCTGAATGGTTCTCAGTCATCGACTTGTCACAAGCATTCTTTTCTGTGCCTCTTCATGAGGACAGCCAATTTCTCTTTTGTTTCAAATTCCTAGACAGAGTCTACAGTTGGTGTCGAATTCCTCAAGGGTTTTTGGAGTCACCATAAATTTTCAATCAGACTCTAAAGAAAGATTTGGAATCGTTGGAGTTGCCATTCGAGTCAACGCTGGTACAGTACATTGACGATTTGCTGATCGCATCCAAGACAGAAAGTGACTGTACAGCCGACACCATTGCCCTATTGAACCATTTGGGAAGGAACGGACACAAAGTGTCCCCTTTAAAATTACAGTTCTGCCAGAAGAAAGTGAAATATTTGGGTCACCAAATAGAGAAGGGGTCACGAAGAATTATGACGGAAAGAATAACAAGTGTACTTCAAATGAGTCCCCCAAAGACGAGGAGGGAGGTGAGAAAGTTTTTGGGGATGGTGAGCTACTGTCCCCAATGGATTCCCAATTTCTCAACTCTAGCAAAACCTTTACTGAAACTGACCCAGAAGGATGCGCTGGATGAAATAGAGCTGAAAGGAGATGAGATGGATGCTTTTATTGAATTGAAAGAATGCATGCGCAGGGCTCCAGCTTTAGGTATGCCTGATTACACAAAGCCTTTCACATTGTTTTGTCATGAACGTGATGCATGTTCCTTGTCTGTCGCGACCCAAGCCCATGGTGGTGTAAACAGACCAGTAGCATATTTTTCAGCTACTTTGGATCCGGTCGCAGCAGCACTGCCGGGGTGCTTGCGTGCCGTAGCTGCAGTTGGTATCAGCCTAACTCAAAGTGAAGGAATAGTGATGGGACACCCTTTAACAGTCATGGTCCCTCACTCAGTCGAGATACTTTTGACACGTTCCCGAACACAGCACATGACTGGTGCTAGGCTCACCAGGTATGAAACAATAATCCTGGGATCACCTAATGTGCAGCTGAAACGGTGCACTACGTTGAATCCAGCAACCTTGTTTCCCAGTGAGAATGCCGAAATTGAGAACGCTGAAGACATCGAGCACGACTGTCTTCAGGTGACTGAATTTTGCACCAACCCAAGACCTGATATCAAAGATACCCGATTGGAAGAAAATTATCAAGTTATTTTTGTTGATGGTTCATGTTTAAGAGATGCACTGGGAATATTGAAAGCAGGATATGCTGTATGTACGGTAACAGGTGTTCTGGAAGCATCTTGGCTTCAAGGAGTTTTTTTCTGCACAAGTGGCAGAATTGGTAGCCCTTACTAGAGCTTGCCAACTTTCCGCATTAATGAAAGTCACCATTTACACTGATAGCCAGTACGGATTTGGAATAGTGCATGACTTTGGACAATTGTGGTCACAGAGAGGCTTCATGACATCTTCAGGATCACCAGTGAAAAATGGCGAAAGAATAAGGGAATTGTTACATGCCATCCAGTTGCCAGGAGAAGTAGCAGTAGTAAAATGCAGTGCACACTCGAAAGCACAAGACTATGTTTCTCTGGGAAATGGATATGCGGATCAAGTCGCAAGGTTCTGCGCATTGAACTGTATATTGCTCAGGGATGAGTGGAACTTGATAAATGAGCCAGAACTTGAACCAAGCGAAATCTTTGCTCTAAAGGTTGTAGATACAATGGATGAATTGAAGTCCTTACAGAATGATGTCATTGAGGAGGAGAAACTCTCATGGACCAAATCGCAGTGTGTAAAGAGACTAGACGAATTATGGGTTTCAAGTGAAGGGAAATTTGTTCTGCCAAACAGTCTTTTGACACAGTTAGCCAGATTCTACCATGGACAAGCCCATCTTGGGAGGGATGCCATGATTAGACTGTTTAAAACTGATTGGTTTAACCCCAAATTCCGTCAAGTTGCTGAAGCAGTTTGCCATCGTTGCGTCATTTGCCAACAAATGAACGCAGGGAAGGGAACAGTAGTAAATTTGAGTCACATTGGAAGAGCAGGGGGTCCCTTCAGCAGGATGCAAATGGACTTTATTGAGATGCCTGTGCATGGAGGCTTGAAGTATGTGTTGGTGGTTGTGTGCATTTTTAGTCACTGGATTGAAGCATACCCTACACGCAGAAATGACAGTCTCACAGTTGCAAAACTGCTCTTGAGAGAGCTAATACCACGTTTCAGATTCCCGATCTCCTTAGAATCAGATAGGGGAAGTAACTTCAATAACGAAGTAATAAAACTACTTTGTGCAGCGCTGAACATTGAGCAAAAGTTGCATTGTAGCTACCGCCCCAAAGCATCAGGACTAGTGGAGCAAATGAATGGAACATTGAAATCAAGGATGGCAACAATATGTGCATCAACAAACTTAAAGTGGCCTGACGCATTGCCCTTGGTGTTAATGTCAATGAGAAACACCCCTGACAGAAAGACTGGACTGTCCCCGCACGAGATCCTCATGGGCAGAGCCATGAGACTTCCAGCAGTTCCTGCAAATGCTCTTTTGAATATTACAGATGATATGGTGTTAGACTACTGCAAAGGTCTAGCTGATGTGGTCCGCTCTTTCTCTCACCAGGTGGAGGCAACCACCTTGCCACCGATCCAAGGTCCAGGATACGCCCTGAAAGCAGGTGACTGGGTCGTGATAAAGAAGCACGTGAGGAAGTCGTGTTTGGAACCCCGTTGGAAAGGACCTTTTCAAGTGATTCTGACAACTACCACCGCTGTGAAGTGTGCGGGAGTTCCCAACTGGATTCACGCCAGTCACACGAAAAGGGTGACGTGCCCCACGGATGAGGAAGTTGAAGCACTGAAATCACCAGTGTCTGACAGCAGAGTACCAAGCGCCGAGACAGAGCGAAGAGGACCTAGAAACGAACAGGTAGAAATAGAGGAAGAAGAAATATTTTCTGAGGACGAAGCAACTGATTCCTTTGGGGAGGACCAAGGACGAGCCTCAGAAAGTGACGAAGGTCCTGAAGGTGACAAAGTGCCTTAAACAGCTGAAGGAAATAGAGAGCCTGAAACAGCTGAAGGTAACAAAGGGCCTGAAACAGGTGACAGTGACAAAGAGCTCGAGACAGGTGAAGAAGCAGGAGAGCCTGATCAGAGGAGGGCTTTCCCAGAAGCAGACGATACAGGAAAGGAGAACTAAAACCTGATTGACTTCCCAGAGGGAGAAGACAAGGCAGGACAAAGCGAAACAGTTCAAACTCCTCCGGAAGTGGTTGCAGGTCCATCAAGTGGAAACAGTGCAAAACGAAGACAAAGCATATCGCCAGTAAAATTAAGGATCAGAGAAACATTAAACGAAAGTGAAGGGCCAAAGGTGAAAGAGAAAAGAAAGGAAGTGTCTGTCGCAACAGCAGCACCAAGTGAAGAGAAAGACTTGGCCAAGGAAGAGAGTACTAGCGAGAAAGAGTCAAAGAGAGATGCAAAATTGAAAAGGAAAAGAATACCGAGCAAAATATATTCTGGTCCGGAGTGGGCATACTTAGCCACTAACGATTGGTCAGATGAATTCTTGTCACTCAGTCTTGAAAACGAAGAAGCAGAACGACACTTTGGCACTTGAGAAGTGAAATCTCATGGATATTACCGAATAAAGACATTGATAACCTGATTGACTTTTCAACTGGCAAAGACATTGCCAACTTGATTGACTTTGAAACCGATTTTGAGACAACGCTGCTAAACCAATAAGAGACTAAGCTGCTAAAGAAGACTGTGTGAACACTGAACTCATTCAGCTTTGTATATATCTGCAAATCTGATTTTGTAAAGTGTCTTCAACTTTCTGATTCTATACAGATCATGACAGGCTACACTACACAGGGGCATAAAATGAAGTGTTGTAAATACATGTGTATAGGTCTAATAACCGCATGCGTACTAATCATCGTAGCAATAGTTCTTGGAATGCATGGAAAGAACGAGAGTGAGACGAATGATGCTTCTACTTCTAAACCTACTATTATTACTGAACTAACAGCTCTGAAGAGGCTCGAACAAGACGAAAGACATTTGCATGATAAAAAGGAACTTTCGTCTAACGTTTTCTATCGCTTGTTGAGTGAGTATGTTGAGACAATGGATGCGAAAGATTGTTATGTGTGCACACAAATACCTACCTCAGTGGTGGAAGGGGTGACGTATCATAGCATGCCTCTTACGTACGGAATTACATGTAGTATAATAATGTCCAGATTTTATGGTCAGCAGTACATTCATTATTTTTACGCTAATTATGATGTTACATTTGCATATGTCCCCATAATCGAGTACCTGAGTAAAGTAGCCAGAGATTATTATATAAAATTGATGAGAGGCTTCTTTGAGCCGTTGTCACCTTTTCACACAGCACACGCACATAGAGAGAACCTTACATGCTTGCTTTCACCGGTAGAGATACATTTCTTAGACCGCACTGACGATAGGAGGAAAAAAAAGAAGGAGGAATTAGAAAGGGAATTACACAAAAGGACATCTGAAGATAACTATGCTTTTGCCGCAATAAAGACACAAGGGAAAATAGTTTAGATACATTGCACGTAGGGAGATTCTGTATACATAGACATAAATCATATTATGACACAGTTTTTGTGGGAACGAGTGAATGTAAACACACGTTTTTGTTTCAACCTAAGTGGACGTTCATGATGAATGGACAAGACCCAGTTATTCCTGGGATATATTATATTTGTGGACTTAACGCCTATTATCGTCTTCCTAAAGGATGGTATGGGAGATGTTATTTGGTAATAGTGTTCCCAAAGATTTATCAACTGGACGACTTAAAGAAATTTCCAAAGCTGTCTGAATCACATCATGTTCAGAAAAGGGAGACAGCTTCTGGTGTGGTAGGAGATATATTTGGAGCTTTGATTCCTTCAGTGGGAGTCATATTGAATTCAATCAAAATACGAAAGTTGTCTACTATTGTGGATAACATGCTGACAAAATTCTCAGGAGCTATAATCCTGATGGATGCTGAACTCGCTGCAGAAAGAGCTATGACTCTTCAAAATCGGCTTGCCTTAGACATTCTTTTAGCAAAGGATGGCAGCGTTTGCTAAATGCTTGGTACACGTCACTGTTGTACATATATACCAGACAGCAGTGGAAAAATTAGAAAGATGCTTACAAATTTAACTAATGAAAGTACAGATTTGAAGGAATTGAAAGAACCAGGAGTCTGGGAGAAAGTTGGAAAGGGATTTGCTTCTGTGGGAAATTGGCTCAGCAACGTTTGGAACGGATTGTTACTAAAAATAGTGAAGTGAATATTGATAATATTAATTTGTTTATTAGGCTTTTGGGGAATATGGAAAGCTATCAAAATATTGAAAACAAGACGCAAAAGGAGAAGAGAAGAGAAAGAACAAACCAAAATGGTAGAAATATATAGAGAAAAATCTAAAGGGATTAAAAGAAAAAGGGAATTGACTGAAGTGCCAAATTACTAAACAGAATTTTAATGGAATAAAATTTGTGGGTAGATTTGATGTGATGACATAATTAGTCATCAGAGGAGGGATTGATGATGCAGAAAAAGAGAGTCCAACATATATTCATATATCATGTAACCAAAATCGTATAATGTAGTGTGATTTTAGTAAAGAAAATAATGTACGAGGGAAATTGTGCCCTCGGGGTAGTTCGCCATCATTATAAACGAGCTTTATTAATCATGAAGAATTGAAAATTGTAGTAATCCGTCATAATTGCAAATGTATGCCATGATTTCTTATTTGAAACTGTTTTCCTTAGCTTAAATTTAGTAGAGGCTTTGGCCTAGTTGCCTGGTCTCAAATTCGAACTGCGTGGCTTTTCCTTGAACTAATGAAACATATATTCTTGCTTGAAGTTGTATTTTTCCAGTAGAGATGACTAATACACTTATCTCCAAGGTTGCGTACTAGGCCGGTTTCATACCCTTTGATACAAGGTCAGTCTCTGCAGGTGCGGACAATGAAGATACAGATACTAAAATAATTGGCAAACCATGTTGCAACTTGTGTTCCAAGGCTCCAAGGACAATGTATGCATAAATGAGCGCTAGTAGAAAGACAATTTTCATTGGATAATTTGAAGCCAACCTATGAACCCTCCAATGGAAGACCCTGCAGAATTTGGAATGTTTCTTACTTAAACCCACTGGACAAAGAGAAGTCAGCCATTTTCCTTGATGCCAATTTGAAGCCAGATGCCAGACTCCATTTTGGACGACATCCTGATGCCCTTTTCTCTATTCCAGAGAAAGAGACTTTAAGAATTCTCACCCTAAAGACTTTAATTGTGATTTGTCCCGTCTTGCCCATGAAGTAACTTTGCCCCATTCTCCTTGCCGCTGCAAGGAAGCTTGCCCTTAACTTTGCCCCTTTGAAACCTGCCCCATGCTGATCAAACCGGTACCTGAGGGACGAAGACTTTTCTTGAATGCTGATTGTATTTGGTAAATATGAAAGGATAATTGTATTATGCATTGTGTTTTTCCTTTTAGGTACCAACTGCTATTTTGATAGGGCCCAAGCTAGGAGTTTTCCAAATTTGCGTTGACTAAATTCTTTTTGCATGAAGCCCCACATGCCAATGCTAATTAGAGGTTAGTCGAGGTATTCATTCGATGCACCATGCTAAATTGAAATCTTGTTATGATGATCAATGTATGAAATTAGCCAAATACAGTTACTCATATTGGTGATTTGCATTGCCATAACTGAATGTATCATAATTCAGATTTTGTGTAAATTGCATTTCTTGTGCCGTTATGGACAGCTAGTAATGTTCGTATACATATATCATTTGGTTTTGAGACTTATATATATCGTGCTAGCTTTGTTAATATAGGGAAATAAATTCATTAACTTTTAATAAACTGGTGTGGTTATTCATGACTGAAAGGTCATGGTGCGCCGAAATACCAACTGTTATTGATTTCTGATGTGTTATATTGATCTATTAATCGAGTATTGATTACCAATTACAATAGTTATTGATTATTGATCTGAATGACCCGACTATTCTAGGATGAGGAGAGCCCGACTCGGCTAAAAGATTCACCGACCTCCAACGTGTCCAGGTACAGGTAATTTTTAAGGGCTTGACGCGTTATCAGTTGTAAGGACATTAGTCAAGGTGACTAAGTCCCAACATGACTGACTATGCGACCCCTGGCAAACAATTGTAACTGTTTATGAGAGCAACAGGGATGAAAAGAAGGTGGCCATCATCTTATCTCACATCCCATTGCCCTAAATACCTGAACATCTGGAAACAATACTACTGATATTCAAGGACCCCCTTATATTCACCAGTCTTAATGACATCTTGGAAGCCGAAGAAGGGAGACGCTTAAGTGGACCAATCCATACCTCGACTGCCGTGACAAGAATTGCTCACAGTGAACTAAAAGCACACAAATGGCCTGGGAGCCGACTGTAGGCAAGGGGCGCAATAGACAATATGTAAACCGCCCGGAATGGGAACCAATTACATTCGAGCTTTAGATGTCACCATAAAGGTCGCTGCTTTGTGTTTGCGATGTTCAGAGCTCTTGCGCTTACTCACTGAGGAGTCACATGACTGCATGCAACGTAGGCCTTAGAGTCCCTTAAAAATGGGTGTGTGGTCCCTCCTGCACTTCCGCGTAATCGGATTTTGGTATGGTACAGGATACACCTTATTCTTAAACAAAAGAGTGGAGTGACGTGCAGGGGATGTGACAAGGGACTGCAAAAACATACTTCGTTATTGAGAGTAGACAGACATTTTGAAGTTTCCAAATTCAGAACATTATGCGTAGAAACGTACAAACCACACTATAAATGTGATTTTTGTGGATTTTACCACCACATTCTGCTAATATGTAAATTCATAAGACTTAAACAAGATTACCATCGGCAGACTTTAGACATAACAATTATTTCACTTTCCTGTGACGGGGAGAGGACAGGATTCAGCTGCGGCTAAACATCCATGGCCAATGGTGCTTTCCCCATCAAGCAGTGTACTCAACGTGTGGAATGATAACTCTGGCCATTTATTGTATGCATGGAGCAAAGACGCAGTCACTATCGTGTAAACCTCTACGTGGGTGTTAAAGTACACTGCCCCTAACAGCTAGAACAAACAGTTCCTGCACCTACCGCTCTGCCTGTGTGTGTCAGCTCACGCGTTGCTGCCTTCAGGTTACTGTGAAGCACAGGGCCTGTCAGGCCCACCCATGTGCACTTTGATTCTTCAGAAGTGCTCAGAGCTGCAATAACATGCCTGTTAATTTCCAATTCGACACACGGCGTATCTTTTCCACGCTAGGAATCCATGGAAAGAAATAAGGGGATATTACTGGAGGAGAGAAGATTCAGTAGAAGCGGGAGACACTTATCAAAGCTTACAGACTGCTGCAGCTCAAGCACGATAAGGCTTGGAGACCCAGGCGGAGGAAAACGCGATAAGTATTTTGGCTTACTCTGCTCGCCGTAATTTTTGCTGATCCAGCACACGAGTTACTTATACTTGTCACCCGGATGCATTCTATTTCAATAGTGTCAGCATCAGGATAGGTCTTTCATGCGGCAGCATCTCCGTGCTGCTTGCACGGGGAGCGGCATGAGATGGGATTATGCCCTTTCCCAACAACATTGGCTATTAATGAAGACTGCAGAGCAGAGGAACGATGGCAGGGGGCAAGCATTTAGCATAAATAATGCATCATTGCATCAATGGGAGAGTCATCATTACAAAAGCAAACACTGGCAAATCCAATTGGTCTGGTCTTGGCAAGATGGATTTATTGATGTCGTTTAAAGCATAACCTGGAAATGCTTGACCAAATCGGTGATAATTAACTTGTTTTTTTTTTTCTTTTACAAGTACATGTCACATATTTATAACAAGCATTTCAATGGGTCTCGCATTTGCTCGAGTTAGAGCTATTAGCGTTGTAAACTAAAAGTAAAACAGTTTCACATAAGCAAGCCGACAGACACCATGTGCGTGAAGAAGACACACAAAAGCAAACAGTTCACTTATAGTGCGTGAAGAAGACACACAAACGCAAACAGTTCACTAATATTCAAACTTGTGCAATTATCCATGTAATCGGCAAAAGTGCAATTATCCATGTAACAGGGTCGATATCGTGCAAAGGGCGTGACCACTGCTCAGCGAGATCACGCTGTATAGAAAGTAAAAAGAAAAAGTAGTCCAGAAACCATACGGAAAACATGGAGCCTCATATGTTTTCAGTAGTTTACCAGTGCTCTCGAGGAGGGCTAAACACTGGAAAAGACATGACATGTGTATGCCTTTCACTAATTAAAATAAAGCTAATTTTAAAAGGCAAGCCCAAGAACCAACCAAACTGATGGGCGTGACATCGGTGTGATTAAAAGCCCAGAGAGAGATTACGACAGGGGCTAGAGCGCTTGCATGCTCGACCCTAAAAAATAAAAGAAAACATGTCACTGTCTAAAGGTAGTGACCATGCTTGAAATAAAAACATTTAATTAAAAAAAAATAACCAATGCTTTTTAGTTTTAATGCACATCACAAAAAATTTAATTTTTATTGGTGCAAAAAAAAAAAAAAGGTCCTATTTGCTTTGAATTACTGCAACCTAAATATATGGTTTCAATAAATATGAATAAGATAAACCAGCATTTGCAATGCAATGGGCCTCGCGTTTGCTCGAGTTAGCGCTATTAACGTTGTAAATTCCTAACTGGACTTTTCTTGCCACATACATTGAAAATGAAAAGTGAAACAGTTGACATAAGCAAGCCGATTCAAAGCACCACAGCTGCCTCAAGTGTGAGCATGAAGGAGAGACACAAAAGGAACAATAAATTTGCTTTCAGTCAAACAAATCAGCAAAATGCAATTATCCATTTAACAGGGTCAGTTCCTAAGGCGGTAACAAAACCGCCCCAAGGAGGTACAAACGTAAAGCATTTACCAATGATAACAAAGGATTTTTGAAAGGCAAGCCCACGAACGAATGAAAGTGATGGATGTGATGTGGGTGTGGATAAAAGCCCACATAGATACCAAGATGTTGGAAAAGCAGCGTTTGCGCGCTGCTATGCTCAACCTTAAAAAGGATAAAGCATGGAAAGAAAAAAGCATAGGCAAAGTAAAGTCATGGCCTGCTAGTTCTAGCACTGATGTGTAGTTCCTTTTAGGTGGATGTGCACATGTTAAAGCAAAATGCTTATCACTCAGTGATAAAGATCCACTGGCTGTAGAGGGCTGGCTCAATGCCCTATGCTGTATTGTGTTGATGGGCGAAACCAACATGTGAATGACAGGTGAACAGACCTATGGATGAAGAGTGTTGGAATAAAGCCCCTCTATATATTTTTAAAGAGACCTGAAGCGTAACTTATTTTCCTTAACTTGAACATTTTTTTCACATGCTCCCATGACTGAAACTGACAGCAAATCTAAACAGAGATCAAGGAGAGAAATGCTAAATTATATGAACATGCAAGGACAAAGCTTTTCACAGTGATAGACAACATTGGCAATAATGACAACATGTGTAGGTAGCCCATTTTATTTGAATTACAGCCTGCTCCTCATTCCAATTGCTGAAATGTGTCCTCCTTTTTTTTTTACTTCTATTTATCCTCATATTGAGTACCGTGGTTTTATTTTCGAAGAATACTGGAGCTGGTGTGGCACTTACCGGGTGCAGTATTCCCGACCTCTGCTACGTGGGATGAGGAATAATATGCAGAATCAAAGTCCCTCCTTCTTTCCCAGCAGATGTCTCCCTTCCCTCTGAGGCCGCTTTTTTCCGGGTGGAATATGATGAGAGACTGTTTTCCCTCACACAACTTGTGATCTCTTTTTGTGTGCACACTACTGTGTGCACTCGAAAGAGGATTAGAGATGGACTCAGAATGTCTTAGTGATATTTAAATGTAGTGCTGATTTAATTTTAAACTGTTTAGTGTTGAATCACGAGGGTGAAGGACGTCTTACTGCCTCGGATAAACGTTCTCTTGAGGCTGGGAGGTAGGCTTAAATTGACCTTAGGACCGGATTACGAGTGCCCCTCGCGTCATGGAGATCATTATTGCACCGGATAAAATGTGATATGTTTGGGACTGTAACTTATTAGGTACGAGGAGTATCACCTTCAACACGTTTACACCTTCAAAATGGGCATAAAATGCAGATTTTGGCGCTTTGTGCACCAAAATCATGCTATGCCCCTATTTACAGGGCATTTTACCTCGGTGAGCACCACCAGTTTTCAACCGCCAATATGTACCTGGTGAAAATGAAGTAATGGGAGCTTTTCTCATACCCGGTAGTTACAGGAGGTGGCATACTTCACTCAACTCATAACTGCAACCCCTGTGCTAAGTTTGCACAGGGGTCAGGATTATCCGGCCCTCTTGTAGTCAGGGCAGAAGTTCTTTCAAGATACTGCCCACCTGTCTATTGTTTCAAAGCACTAGCTCCACAAACATTGTGCACATTCTTTCATTTTTCCTAGTTTTATGGAGGCAAACTTGTCAGGAGGGCATCAGAGCGCTTTACAGGAGAACCAGATACAACACATTTATTTTTAGGCCTGGACAGTTTGAGTGATTTGCCCGGAAGCAAAGGATGCAGAGCCTGGGCTGGGCTTCGAACATGGTCCTCTGGCTCCAGGTCTGGCGGTTCTAGCCTCTTGACCACCTAACTCTTCCTTGCCTGACCTAATCATGGCACGCTGTGCTTTAGGGGTCTGGCCTAAACTCTTAGGGATGACACTGCACACGAGTATTTTTTCTATTTTCCTTCTCTCAATTCATGTGTGTTATGAGGTTTTTATTCAGGAGAATGCGCCGCACTCTGCCTACATACATTTATTAGGATGCGATCACTGCCTTGGAGGCTTCTTCGTGACTGGAAAGAGTGGCTTCGTGGCTCAGAGGTTCTTTAATGTCCGCCATGGCTGGAACACAAGCTTGGCAGGCAGGATTTTACTACGGTCCCTTCTTCTACTTTCCAGACGACTCTGTATTCTTGGTGTAAAGGTACAAGGTGCAGGATCCACTGTAAATTTAGGCACATAAATCAAATTCAAATTCAAAGAAGCTTTATTGCGGCTACAAGAGCCAAAAAAGCACGAGCAGTAATAAATACAAGTAAATGCACATAATAAAATAAAATTGCAGGTAAATATGGTGATAAAAGGGACATAAATAGCCACGCAAGCATCCCGCTGTAAGACGCACACCCTTGCTCTCATACCAACACACCTACATCTGCTGGGTACAAGCACTTCTGGTCAGATACCAGCTTCAAGCACAAGAACTTCTACTGTTCTAGAGCAGACAATTCTGCCCAATAGACAAGGTCTTTCCCCGAGTATGAAACTAATTTCCTTGAGTAAGAAACCAAATTGAAACCTAATCCTGGAGGTACTCACTGCTGGGGCCAGCAGCATGCCTTTTAAAATGAAGATTAATGCGATGTTATAATGAGCATCCTAACGTGAATATGCCAGAACCTTCCCTCCGAGCTGCACTGGAAATAAGAATGTCTTAGAGGGAAGGTGCAGGAAATATTCTCTCCTTAAGGCCTCAACATTTCAATTGGGAGCCGGTTTAAAGGTGTCTAAGCAGCAAGTGTAGAGTACATTTCTATTGTTTACAGCAAAATCACACAGAGACCCGAGGACTATTTACCTGGAAGGTCTGTGAAGGTAGAGAACAGAGGTCCCAGAAACTTCATGTTCCGTGTCCGACTCTGGCCAGGCCGCTGCATGTAGAGGAAGGTCAAATCCCTACTCTAAGCTGTGGAGGGTCTAGTTAGAGTCACAGTACAGATGGGCGCGTGCAGGCCTGGGTGCCAGTATGAAGGTCTGCTGACACAACTGAGTGAGCCCTTGAGCAGGCACCATATAGAAGCAGAGGGGTGGACTTAAGACAATTAATGACTAGACCATACAACATAAAATTAATTCTCATCAGCTTCTCCTTTACACTGTCACATACTCAGACTCATAAAACGAGCCTATGCTTTCTGTAGGTTCTCTTATTTTAGGAGATTGTCAAAAAGCTTGAGCTGTGTACCTGGAGATCAACTAAAATGTTGGATTCTAGGTGTACGACTGTGTCCCCAACACCACTCCAGTGAATTTTCCACAGGTGGTTACACGGCTGCTTTAGAGAAAGATGCAACTGTACATATTCTTACTTTCTGATGTTTCCCCCATATGGAAAATGCTTTCCCACAAACCTCTGGAACCTTGGAGCCGTGTGTGGTGTATGCTATCCTGAATGCATGCTTACCCAAGGGGCACTCCCTTTCTTCTCCTTCGGGAACACACATTCTTCCCCCCCGCTTCTTTTCTAAACTTATGAAAACCCAAAGGGCCTGTCATTAGTGGAAATTATGCTTGGAAATATCCATGCGTTTTAAATCTGTTAATGAGACTTTTAGAAATCCGAAGATAAATTCCATTTCTTCTGTACCTCGGTGTCAGCTTTTAGGAATTAGCCAGGTTATTATTAACTAGTTGTCCGCTGCCTACAGCAGACTTGGTGGTTAACAGCCAGACATGGATTCCCTTATTGCTTTTCTAACACCTTACTCATGATCCTAATTTTGTGACTATTTACTTCAGATATGCCCCGCCAATGAAAAAATATAGACTTCGAGCTACGTAAAGAAAGCTCACGCTTCCATTAATAATGTAGCCATCTTTCATGGTCTACATCTGAAAGATTTATGAGGCCACACTTTTGTTTACCCCTCCCGCCTTGGTTTACTAGCAAGCTTGACACTTTGTTTTAAATAGTTTTCTCTAAATTTGGCTTGTGGTGCAGACTGGTTCTTCTTTTCTCACCCACGGCTGGTCATACATTCTGCCTAGCCGAAGCTGATACAACAGCTTGTGAAGCCATGCTTCTGAACAGAGCTCCTGCCCGCCTTCCTGCCTGCATTGCTTGCCTGTACACTAAATGTTTTATTAGCTTTTACTAATGTTTCACTGACTTGCACAAGTAAAAAGCTGCACTTCACCTTGGGCAGACACTAGCAAATGTGCAAGTTCCAGCAATCACAAAGAGGCTTGTGCATCCAAAGAAGGCAAACTCCATGACGCAAGGTTGAGGAGCCAGCAATGATGCCTTGAATATGCACGAACAGTATAGTCGACGGTCTACCGCTGAGTGAATGGCGACCATCTCAAGAAGACAGGCCTCTCCCTCTATTACACCGTCGAAAAGAATCAAGTGACCTTGACAACTCTTGACTGTGCTAAAATACCATGGACAATTATGAATGTATGCCGAGCAACAGGACGGCTCTAGATGTGGTGTAAAAATAGAAAGTGGTCAGAATTGAGGATAGTGATACTGAGGACTTGGCCTGCTCAGAATGCTCACCACTACACCTGCACCAAGGGAGGCTAAGACGGGGCAGTAGTGGGACGCATTCATTCAGTGAATTAGAGATGCGGGTTCTTATGTTATGTTATTCGGACTTGTGGAGTGTACTACTACTGGAGTATCTTCATGCTGTGAATCAACTAAGCGTCCCCATAACACTACTAAGAAAGATCTAAGAAAAATCAGAGGAAGAACTTTCCTGATCTTCGAAAGAGGAGGCGTGTTATGAAAGGAAATGGGAAGAGGGTACCACATTCTGGCTGCAGCCACGGAGAAGGTGCAGGCATCCGCCCGACCAGTCAGAGCTATGCACCGGAACTGCAGTGACACAATCTAAAGTTCTATTGGGCACAAGCAGCTGAACGTGGTTGTTAACAATTCTGTTTTATGTTGGCACAAAGGCTTCTGCACTACAATAAGAACCTTACACTACATTCTATTCCAGAGAGGCATCCAGTGAAGGGATCTAAGTGTGTAAGCAACGTGGTCCCATTTATTCAAACAGGCTACTAGCTGAGATGTCACATTTTGAGTCAGTTATGATCAATGTATTAACACATCAGGGCTCCCAAATAAATGATGTTAGTCAAGACAGGGACATAATGTGGCGTAACCGCCTGTGCTCCTCACTTGAGAGCTGGGGGAACTAGGTTCCCGTCTCAGCGCTGGCATCTGGCTCAACATCCTGTGATTCTAGGCAAATCACTTAATCTCCCTGTGCCTACAATTCAGCACCTTGACACGGTCACAGGTGATTTGCTGCGCTTTACAAAGGCTGGGTTTATTTATTATTTAAGACAACAAAAAGGTGCACAGGTGCTAAGGATTCTATGCAGGCCACTAAGGCGAAAAAAGCACATGCTAGGAATGACGGTAGTCCAAGAGCACAGCTTTAGACCGAAAACCAGGAGCAGGACTTTAGGGGACCCACCGCTTTATGAAAAAATGCTCACAATGCGTAAGCAGTTTTCCACACATGCATCTGTGGAGTACATTTGATGGTATGCCTGATGAACTTGCCCAGTGTTCATTAGGGGTGTAGTTTCAGGGGGGTGTTTTGTGTGTTAAACCCCCCCTAACAAATGCAGTCTCTTAAATATTTGGATACAGGTATTTTCAGTGGGGTATGGCAAGGCGGCTGTTGAATTTCATCTAAGATTTTTACATGAAGGCACAGACAAAAACATTTACACCCACACACTCTCTATCTCCTCTCTGTTTTGACGTTCTTAAAACTTTTGGTTATTTCACAACATATTGTCTTTAAAGTACCAGAACAATCCGCACTGCTATCTCTTCTCACCGCCTCTTAAGCCACCCCCTGCTCTGCTTCTCAAAAATGTATTTTACCATGATCTACCAGAATGACTGTTGGGAAATTTGAATCTGAGCCCACCCCCCCCATCTTACAGAAGAAGCTACGCCCCTGGTGTTTATTCCGCTGTAGCTTGAACTTTAGCAATTGTGTACTCAACCCTCCTAAAACCATCTGCCAGCAGTAACAAATACATAGCGTAATGCCAACGAAAGCGTCCTGACGCAAACACGTTCACCTACTGCGCACGTCTTGTTAATAAGCAGCATCGGGATAGCAGCGCTGTTTATGCTACAGAACTAGCCATGCCAGTTTCTAATATTTCCGTACACTCAGCAGTTCAGCTTATCTGTGGCACTTTTGTGGTCAAGGGGATTCCTATTAGTGGGAAATGTGGTCGCTTTGATGGCGATCGCAAACCATGTAATTTTCGAAACATTCTGTATTCTGTGGCACTTTCAGCATCTGGTTGTCATGTGTGCTATGTACATAACAAATCACTCGACTTGTATAATTTAAGGGATGGAGAAAAACTTCAAAGCTCCCCATGTGAGGATCCGGTAGGAAAGAAGTGGGCCTTTGCACTGCTGCAGTCACACTATCATTCTCGCCTTCAAAAATATACTTATCATAATGTCTTCCTCACTCCCTTGGTATTGCTACAAGCTCGCACTACAGTCCTCTTTTCCACCTCACAATAACTGAGACTCGGGAAGAGGTCTGCAAGAGCTTCAAAGGCACACACCAAAAACCTCTGTAGAGCAAAGGCATCCAAAGGGGTGAACCAGTGTCAGAGTTTTGGGATTTCCATATAAGATATAACTATGGCCTGGATCTGATCTCGTGGACCCATGATGGAAACCTCTTCTGTCGAGGAATAAAAATAAAAAAAACAAGGAACGAAACCCACTGTGGCACCCTTTCAAAATCCATGGGTAGTCAGGGGTGCCCATTGTGGCTCTGAGAACTAAAACCTCTCACACAGACAGGTCCTGCTAGGAAAGAGAAGTACCTGAGCCTTGTATCACCATCTAAAGTTTGTGTTTTCTCAAGGGTAAGTTGTTTAGCTAGCAGTTGTCCTACTGTTTTTGCCGTCTTAGGTAATAAATGACGGGTGCTAGGATCACAGATTGAAACTGGTTATAGCACTGCCTGCTTCCGAAGTTCACTACAATGGGACCATGAAATCAAGTACTCTTGCTGATGAAAGATTTGTGTTTCGGACCATGGTGCGTCACGTGTTGTGTTGTGTCAGTAACAGCTATGTGGACGTTGTTCAGGATCGGAGTACAACAGACCAGGAAGCAAGGTAGGAGGAAACAATGTATGCACTATAGGTCCACTTGGCAGACTCCTCTGGTGAAGGGCTTTACAAGAATCTCCGATACAATGTAATAGTTCTAATTCCCATGGTAGTGTGCTCAAACGTACTTGCAACTTATTTTTTAATACAGTATAAGAAACATGTCTAAGAATCATTTTAAGTGGGTAGGAACTTAAAAGTCAACTTATGTTATGTTGTTGGCATTTGTGTGGCACCAACAACCACTCCCTTAGCCTCATAGCTCATTCTCACTGATCGTACTTTCATACGAAGCGGGAAAGACAACCAATCAATTGTGTATGTTCTTTCTAGGAGTTTAATTGTTAGTAATAAGTAGAACGTATCCTATGTATTCGATCTGGGAGATCCTCTGCGGTATTTTTCTTGACATGTTCAAGATGCAGCAACATACAGTAATCGGGTAGCATTGTGCTAGGACACCAGACATCAGGCCACAGTTGAACATCAGAAGTAAACAAGACATGCCTGAGGCGGCCTAGAGCCCAGCTTGCCGGCAGTGCTTGGTAGGTCCCTGAACCACAGGATACGATATAGCACTGCATGCCGAATGCCCGCAGGATACGATATAGCACTGCATGCCAAATAAAATTAATTTAGTTTTTTATGCTTTTTGTTTTAATGCGGTAGAGCTTCCCCAAACAATGGAAAAATAGGAAAAAAAAGGAACTAAACTCTCCCCAGAGA
The DNA here is from genome assembly GCF_031143425.1 of Pleurodeles waltl. Classification (NCBI taxonomy): domain Eukaryota; kingdom Metazoa; phylum Chordata; class Amphibia; order Caudata; family Salamandridae; genus Pleurodeles; species Pleurodeles waltl. The sequence continues at coordinate 301,998,054 of NC_090442.1, forward strand.
TTCCTCACAAAACGACATTTTAATCAGGCAGGCTTTGGAGCGGGGATTTTATCCAGTAGTCTATCTGTGAAGAGAGAACGACCATGAAAGAGGTATCAGACAATAGTCGGGGTTTGGGGAGAGGAAGCGTGACGTCGTGTTGGGAAAGCTAGGGTAGTCGGGTGTCATCCCTGGCGAGTCCCATAAAGTCATGGAGGATCGTGTCCCAGTAGTTCACGAGGGGGTATCTCCTTAGGCCTCGTTTATCTTCCTCACAGAGCTTTGTGTTCTCTGTTTGTGGCCATCAGATCACTTCTATATGCCACTGCGCGATTGGAAGGGGGGATTGGCTGTTTTCCATTACATCACCACCGCACTCTTGGCCAGAAGTAGAGCAAGACTTTTTTGCTTTTAGGGAGTCGCAACAGGCCGGGTAGGCAGTGGTGTGCAATTTTGAGTCATTCCTAACCCACAGCATGCGAAACAACTAACAGTACTGGGTCCCACTAAGCTCACAGTGCTCCACAGAACAAGTGAAGCAGATCCGTCGAGTCTAACCCACAATGGGGTACCTATCTGCAGCCGAGGAATATGTAAGACACAGGGGCTGGGGGAGAGGGGTCCAAATAGGCCCTATGGAGGATGCCAAATTCTATACATTAGAAACTGTAGTTCCTGGAAACCTTACAGGAGATATTCAAGGGCTATAACACAGTCTGTTTCGTGGAATGATTACCCCAGGAAATCTTCCCATTTGGTCTGCAGACGCGTCAGAGCAGTAAGAGAGTCCCGCACAAATAGCCCTTGTATAACCAGATCACTAGTCAAATGTGACCCACATAGTGTAGTGCATGTAGCAACGGGTCCTGAGCAGGCTCCAGACCTCGGATGTTTAATTGCTGCTAGAGTGCTCAAGAGCCTTGTATGTCAGAAAAGCCCCACCATGTAAGTCAAATAAGCCTTGGAGTTCTTGGAAGGACATTAGTGTCCAGTCTGTAAAGAGGTCACCTAGCGTGGTAATTTTGGCTTCCTTCCACATCTCCAGTGTGCGATCGACCAAGCTATGACACTGAAGTGATACAAGCAGGGAGTAGGGTCTGATGGTTTTGGCCTACGGAAATCCCCACCGTAGGCACTCATGAGCCATCTGCAGTAGAAGCAGATGAGGGCCACCCATTTGGTGACTCGGAAGAAGCAAGCTGGGGTGGCCCTTGCAGATGTCCTTTCGGGGGATCCAAATCTTATTGTGTGGTGTCCCAATAACCAGAGGGCCACCCACTGGAGCTGAGCTGCTAGGTAATAGTGTGATAAATTTGGGACTCCCACAGCACCGCTGGAAGGAGAAAGTTTTAGCATGTGCATGCACCATGAAGAAAGAAACCGGTCATACAACATCATGTTCTGTCACTCTCATCCTTGCTCTTGCTATACGCCTTATGGCACTGTAGGTCTGAGCCACCCATAGCTCTTGAGGTGACCAAGCAGATAGAGGAAATGTAGAGCATCCATTTGCATCTAAGAAAGAATCACCATAATGCAAAGCATGGAATCACTCTGGATTGACATTATTTGGCTCAGATGTTTCCACTTGGGATGTAAACACTTTTTACAATCTCTAGCCTGTCATAGGTAGGACCAGATGCTTAGGTGGTTATGAAATAAACACAGCCTTAATTTAGTCACTAAACAAGCATATCGGGCACGGTCTGGTTTATCAGATCGGCACACGCAGATGACACTCAATATCCTTTACGTAACAGTGAGGTGGCCCTTCTCTGCTACTGTGCATTCCCAGAATAATGAGAGACACATTTGATTTACTTAATTCATGTGGTTTGTACTTACCACAAAATCATTTTTTTTTCAGCCCTAGCGAAGGCATCCCTAATGCTACATAAAGCTCATGGTGATTTGACCCATGTAGTTAGAAATGCATAACAGATGCCCTTGGTATGAACATACGTCTGAAAGAGGCCCAAAAGGGAGCTTTTCCAGCTTCCAATAACTGTTGATTATATACTATTGATATCAAGAACTTGGAACAGCTTCAAAGAATGAACCAGGGATTGCAGCTTCCTTCAATCTACAAGACATGGAGATTGGTTGCAAAGAAGGACAGATCGGGAAAATGGACTAAAACTTACAGGATATTGTGACAAAATAAGACGTGTACAGTAGTGAGTTAATTGATAAATCATCACACTACAAGTATAGACAGACAGGGATCAGAAATGTCATCAAGGAAATCGGAATGACAGGGTTGGTGATTGAGGAAATTCAAAACTGTAGTTTTCTTAGAGGGGTATTGATGCAGGCTGATCCCCACGATTTGAAACCTTGTATCATGGGAGCAGTAAAGATTCATATCTCCCAAATTACAGACTCGGATGCTGATGTGGGTCTTTACAAACCCTACTGAGTTTAAAGGACCCAAGTGAATAAAAGACTGCACAGAGGCAGAAAGAGGATCAGACCTGCTTAAACTGTGTTAATGGGCACAATATTTGTATGCTGAGACATATTCAAGGTATTGTGAACTTGACTTCACCTTGGACAAGAAATCCCAGCAGTCTCAGACACCAGTATGAAGAAGTAACCAATGAGAAGTGCGAGCCTGCTTGAGAAGTAACTATCAGGAATCAGGATCCACAAGAAAAAGCGAGCCTGAGTGCGAAGAGTGTGCACCGTGGGTAAGGAACTTCAGCTGTAACGTCACTTCTTTGGATTAGAAGAAAGAATTGGGAACAAGAGAGGATATGTTTCCACTTGCTAGAAGTGCCTTGTTGTAATTGACACACACACACTTTCCAGGGTGTTCCTGGCAAACTTAAAAAAAAAAAAAGTATTGAAGAACCCATTTGTTATGAAAGACATTATTCCATTTGTTAAGAACATGTTGCCATGGTGAGAAGAATTACCCCTCAAGACAAGTGTGAAGAAGACATACTCGTGTGGAACTATAGCATGTTTCTATGGTAACACACCCATTTTTCACTAACAAATGCATTGCAATAAGTAAGATACTAAAGTAACGCACATGCTGCTAAAGTTTACAAGTTAGATTTTAACATTGACTTAGTGCATCCATTTGCATAGGGTCTTGCTCAGTGATATGCACACCATAAATACTTAAGAAAACAGGAATCTTTATTGCCACCTATAAATGCATGAATAGTAATAGCACACTGTATACACACACACATATATATATGTATATATATTAAAAAAAAAAAAAGATTACAGGGACTGTACACAACCAGTGAAATTCAGCAGTTATAGTTACGCCACCTAACTATAACTCACGCCCCCGCAATGCACTGCTTATGACCTCACATATTACATCACTCATGACATGGTCAGTGACATCACTGATAACATCATTTATGACATCTCAAATGACATCACTGATGACATCGACCATGTCATCAGTGATGTAATATGTGAGGTCATAAGCAGTGCATTGCGGGGGGGGTGTAAATTATAGTTAGGTCAGGTAACTATATCTGCTGCATTTCACTGGTTTTGTACAAGTGAAATCTGAGCCTAACTATAATGTCCCAGTAACCTTTGTTTTTTCAGTGAAATTCTCAGTATTTTTAACAAAAAGTATTGTGAATTAATATATATTGATTTATGACAAAATGTGACACAAGATAGTACATAATATACCAAATAAAGTTAAAAAAAGGAACATAAGTGGGAAAATATAAAGGAAGAGAAGGAACTTGATAGGTAAAAAAATAAAATATATAATTTACACTGTACATTAATTAATGCATTAATATAATTTATTTATTTTTGGGTTGAGTGGATTTTCTGAAGATACGTAGATTGATATATGACCGAACTCTATGGTTTTAGTTTCAATCATGTGGTTTTAAAAAAAATCAAACAAAATCAGAGGATTCTGAGCCGCAGATTTGCTGATTTTTTTCTAAAATATTTTATGTATATGAGAGCTTCTAAATTAAATTGTGCTATAAGAATAAACTTGATTGAGAGCAGTTAAATGCTTCTTTTTTTTTTTTGCATGGATGACAAATAAAATCTGCCTTTCTATTGGTTCATATGAACCACACCCAACTTAAAAAAAAATCCACACCTAATACTGCTACTTTTATGTTGTCCCCGCTGAGAAAGGCTGAACTCTTTTAGCTGGTGAGAAACAATGACAGACGATGTTGGCCCAAGTGCATCTCAGGCACCAGAGCTTGAGGAAGTACATCAGGAACAGAGGCATTCTGAGAGGAGGAAAAGTGATGTGTGTGTCGGTTCAGTGTCGCAACAGGTGAAAAAAAAAGCCTGTGCCAGATATGTAAAATGCAAGCAGTGTGGCAAACAGCTTACTAGAGGGACACTAAAACAATACAGCTATGGGACTTTCACAATTTGGGAGCACACCAAAAGTTATGAGCGCGCCTATCTTAGGAGGGTCAGTGAGCGTGAGCCACTGGTGTATCACATCCTGCTCCCTCTACTTCTGCTACTGCACAAGTGCCTGCAAACATTTCTAGTGCACCTGCGTGCAAGGAACTCAAAGACATAGTCGTCTGTTGTGGCAAGTGCCAATAACTTGTTATTAAAAAGAACACAGATGTGAGCACTAAGTTGGAGAAGACGAAGAGTCACTGATGTTGAATTTCTTTTTCATTTCAGTGTTATAAAAACCTAGTTTTTCCAATGTGCAACTGTTTTGCGTATAGTTTTATTGTTTGCAGTTTTTGCATTCTTCAGTTTTCTTTCTCAAAATAAAAATAAAAAAATAAAAATGTTTGTTCTTATAAAAAAAAAAAATGAAAGGCTCTTATTAGAACCGCCATATTTTCTGCAAAGAGCTGTGTCTGCATTTTCATTATTGACTGGATATATTACTATGACAGTCTATGTGTTGGTGTATGAACGTGTTTATTAGTGTATATATATCAGTGTATGCCTGGGTGTGTCAGTGTATGCATCAGTGTCTGCCTTGGTGGGTCAACATATGCATCCCTGTGTGCCTGGGTGCGTCAGTGTGAGAGGGGAGTGTCAATGTCTGTATGGACGTGAGAGTGGGTGTAAGAGTGTCTGTCTGGATGTCAGAGTGGATGTGAAAGTGTCTGAGATAGAGTGTGAATGTGGGTGTCTCTCTCTGGGTGTGAGAGTGGGTGTGAGAGTGAGTGGGTGGGTGTCACAATGTCTGCCTAAGTTTGAGTGTGGGTGTTAAAGTGTCTCTCTTGGTGTGAGTGTGAGTGTCAGAGAGTCTGTCCAAGGATGAAGAGGGTGTGTCTAGAGGTGAGTGTGGGTGTGAAGTAGGTATATATATCTATATATATATATATTTTTGCTCTTTAACGAAATCCACAGATCCACTCGTGGATTTACACAGGGGGCTGCGCTGGGCCCCACGGATGGATCCTCAGATTTCAGCAAATGACCAAATAAAATTATTTACGACTATTTCAAGCAATTAATTAATGTTGTATCAAATATTTAAAAAATTGGGTCAGGGAACCTCTACCCGACCCCCTTTATCTCCAATGCTGTCCCTGTTTTGGCCCCATTGACCATTCACCAATAAAAGAAAATGGGGGCTGGAACTTTCCTGACAAGCTGCGGCCAGCCAATCAGATCTTAGTTTGGCTCGTGACTCTGTGGCTCGATCCTTAGAGATCCGCGGAGAATCCACGTGCCTAGATAACTATATTTTTCCCTTTATTATCTCTAAAACGACAATGGATTTACACCAAATAACAAAAAGTGTGCTTTCTGACCAAGACCTACCTTTCTGTCAAATTTGATGTTATTCCGTTCAGCGCTTCGGGCTGCAGTCATGTTCAAAATTTTGAAAAATCCCATTGATATAGAATGGGGAAAAGGTGCATTAGGACCCCCCTTTTTCTCGCCCCTGCTTGACGGATCGCCCCAGAACTTTCAAGACAGCGGCTGAGCTGACCAAAGTATACGTTATGAAAATTTTGGGAAGACTCATCAAACAACAGCAAAGTTATTGGCACACAAAAACAAAAACAAATTACCCAATCTATAGCAAAACTGATCCTAACTACAACTATCTAGTGGCGACTGCCACTAGGTGTAATATATATATATATATATATATATATATATAAATAATTGAGACACCACATATACTGCAATGGAATCAAGCTGAAGAAACACCCAGATCTCAGAACAAGGAACACCTGTGCTCATTTCTGGAATTGGCCAAACTGTACGCAAAGTATATTAACAATTTTGTAGACAAGATTTCTTGATTGAGAAAATTGTTTAAAAAATATGAAGTATGTGCCAGGTGTTAAAAAAAGTAATAGCCGATTGCCTGTATAAAGTTGTGGAAGTGGAGTTATTGTGGGCTGAAGGAGTTATACATAAAAGGAATTTGTTGGTTGTATCCAAGATTTTGAGGTCAACTAGAATAGAAATGGCAGAAGGAGTACCATGAAAAAACATAGGATTGATTTTTAGTGGCCAGGACTAGACAGAGATGGGGAGAAGATAGTGCATTCCATGAGCAAGGAGTGACAAGTCTCAAAAAGACCATTACATGTCCTTTGAAACAGGTAGAAAGACTGTCAGATCCATGGAAGAAAATGGTCTTGGACATTACAGAACATTTACACACTTTAGGAAGTGGTGTAGCATATTCTGTAGTAGTAGCTGATTACTTCTTCCATTGGCCTGAATTTAAACATCACATATACAAACAAAAGTGGTTATTGATTTCTTGCAGGGTTTGTTTGCCAGCAAAGGGGTACTGAGTGAGATAGTAATAGAACATGGTATGCAATAGGTATCTGCAGAAAAAAAGAGGTTTTGGGAAATTTTGGCGTGAAAGACTCAAGAGCCTAGCTTTTGTTTTTCCAAAAGAAATAGGTTGGTTGAGAGATGGAACAGAATATTGAAGGAGGTTTACAACTACAACTGGTGCTGTGCAAATGTGAGACTTGGAGGAATGCTGCCAGGAAGTTAGATGGGCACCCTGCACCACCCCTAATGTGAGTACGCCGGAGAAGTTGTATAAATTAATCCACGGAAAGAAGTTCTGTTCTGAATTGAGGCAAGGTTGGCTGTTCACAAAAAAAATATATGAGAGAGGGGTTAGGATAGAAATGTGGAAGAGAAGAATAAAGAATGTGTGAACAAGAATCATTTCCATATTGGTGACTAGGTGTATGCGAAGTTAGCAAGGAAAGGAAAGAAGAGTTTGCTGAGGTTTACTGTATTATTACTGTATTAGTATGAGTGGTCAGAGTGGGTTTAAGTGGTGTCGAGTTATCAGATGGAAATGTTTGGAATATGAGTAAGATAGTAAGTACAAGGTCCAGATGTCTTGCTATAGAAGGAACCTTAGAAGAAATTAAGCCAGCTAAAATGTATGGTGGAAATGGGGGAGGAGGTAGAAATGGAAAACAGATAAAAAATGATGTTGGGTTGAGGAAAGCACAGGTTAGGATGAAATATTATAAGCTCTATTAAACTGTAGCAGAAAGGCATATATATGTGTAGGTGTGTCTATGTGTATTAGTCCATTTTGTAGGCTTACGTCGTGGTGCTGCTGTACGTGATTAGCGTGGTTATTAAGACAGGATACACTCTAAAGATACCAGATTAACCCATATCTGAGCCTGGAATTTTGGGAGGTGTAAGTCTTTATTGATCCTATGATACAATATCTTAGATCATAAGAACCAGCCTGCAATAGTTCTCCACCTCATTCAAAATTCCCCAATCTGTGATGGGAATTTATAACCTCTGCAGCATACAATAATGTAATACATTTGTTGTACAGAACACAAATATGTAATAGGGACACTAGACTGCTGTTCCTACACACAACTATGATGCAACAGGTAGCCATTTCGTTTTGGTATGCAGCTCTTTCATCTACTACATTCGAATTAACCATGTACTCATCCCTTCTCATTTAACGACTGCTAAATGCCCTGTAAATAAAAGATATATAACAAGGGGTTCAAGTCTAGATTTTCTAGATTTAAATGACTAAAATATCAGTTCTGTCCTGCTTATAGGGGCATACCGTGTCCATTCAATAATGGGACTTCAAGCCAAGCAAATTATATTAGCCCTTGGAAACTTAAGAAGCATTTGGGAGAGACTGCATGAACGGGGGTGTCGGGCTTCGTGTTCTGGCAATCACCAGCTCACCTTCACACGCACGTGGCTTTGGGAGTAATCTTGAAAGGAGCAACAATGAATGGAGTACTAGTGATTCATCGTGCTTGAAAGCATTAAAGGATGGACAGCACACTGGTGAAATAGATCTGGTGCAAGGTTACACCGAGTCAATCGTTAAGATTGATACAGATTGATTGAATAACGAGGTATTAGCAACTTGCACTGCCATTCTTTGGTCTTGCTCCGAGCCAGGACTACTGAAGGCCCACACTATCAAATTATAAAAGGACAGATTCAAAGCTTTATCAAAGTCCACCTGCCTGCACATTATAGCACAGCACTGAAAAAAACTAAAGGTGGGCCAATATTTTATGTACAAATGTGCCCTCTTGTGCAATTAATGTATCAGCTTGCTCACCTTGATCTGGGACTAAGACACCAATGTTTGGGATTAAGAATGATTTGCCATAAACCTTTTTGTAGATAATATGGAGAGCCACGTGTAAGACTTACATTATATAGTGGCCATTGGCTCTGAACGCCTCAAGTTAAAGGAGCTTTAGTAACCAATGCTTAAAAAGCTTGGATTTATACTACAACGAAGCTTTACATTTCTGACCGGTCGTGCCACTGTGACGTGTGCCAGGCAGTGAAATGTGTTCCCTTTGGAACAAAGTGGTACAATTAAGTCAGACAACCACATAAAAAGAGAGGGCTTATTTATGCAGTAAATATTTGGGTAATGCTGAATCTTGGTGATGGGCATACTCGCTGTTAGCTATGAGGGATATATATCACAGTTTAATTGAAGTAAATAGTACTAAATAGGACTAATACATGATTGAATTAAAAAGTGGCCTCACACTTGTGCGGAGTGAATTTTTTGGGAATTTCTTTCAAGCGTGTAATTGTGGGTTGATAAACCCATTAGACCAAAAAGACGATGGGCTGTATAATTTTGATATGGATAAAAAGAGTGATGATTTTATTTTTGTAAATCATGTAGATTCATTTGTGTAACTTCTTGCACCGTAATATTACAAGCTCTTTTAACCAAATGTTAAAGATTTTATTGGCTAAAATAAATTGTAACCAAACCACAGAGCCCATTTATTAGACATTGCCCGAGGCACATTAGTTAGTGCTTTTGACGAAGGGTGTTCACCTCTGTCAATTGCCAGGTAGGGAATTAAAAGCCTACCCGTAAAGCGAGGCTGCATAACCAGTCAATGCCCGAAAGCATTTGGGAAATGACACTATTAGGACACATCCACGCAATTCCCCCAAACATTGGTAAATAAATATGCCGTCTATCTCTCTCTCTGCCACTGACCCTAGGATTTAGGCAAGTAAAAGTAGTCCGTGACAGCTTTAGGACTGTGATTGGTTGGGCCACATCTCGGGGTTCCTTACAATTGAAGTGAATCCCCTTAACGGCAAAAACTTGGTCTCCCAAGTATAATCTTTAGAAAGAGCAGTTAGGAGGAGTGAACTTTGCAGAGATACAATATATATGTATTCTCTCTAGAAGCAGAATCGGATGGAGACTAAACCACTAGTTAAGTGTTGTATCCTGATCTTTCATGCATCCTCACCTGCAAGTAACTTGGAAAACAAACAACATGCTCACAATTGAAAATCAACCTGTCAAAACACATTAGAAGAGGCCCTTACCTCTTTGGGATGAATACAGGTTTGAAAAGAACTTGGGCTGAAATTGTCACTTTAGAACCAAATGCATAAATGTGCTAATCCAGTGTAATAAATCTTCCTGTATTAGGTCATTTAGAGATAATACAGATTGATTTCTAGTGCTGAAAACAGGAGCGGCTCACGGGCCTTTGTCGGGGCAGGGGCACGGAGGAGGGTTGGCGAGGGGCGTGGAGAAAATGAATAATAACAAAAACAAAAAAACATTCACCTGCTCTGCTCCCGCGCCGCTCCTCTCCTCTCCTGTCACTGCTGCAGGCACAGGCTCCCAGCCTAACCTGCGGCCAATCCTGACGCTGTTTAGAGAAGCATCAGGATTGGCTGGGAGCGGCCAGCCAGGGTGCTCCCCGGCAGACTGGAAGCCTGTGCAGGCTCTCTCCCCAGCCCAGCAACTGTGTTGCTGGGCTGGAGAGACCCCCTAGGCGCATGTGTGTTTGACCGACCCGAGACGGCGGGCCAAACACACATGTGCTCTGAGGGGAGTGCACAGTGCACTCCCCTCTGCTTGTCACCCCCAATGCCCTGCCTCTTTCACAAGGAAAGGATATGCAGTGGTTGCTGCTGCCGGGTGAGGGGGTGACGCTCCTCCACCCACCTTGAGGTGCCGCGCCTGCTGCACAGCAGCTCCTACTGCTCCTCGGCATCTACAGCCTGATTGAGTCTCAACCAGAGCTCTTTTATCAGGTATCTGGAATGTGCAGTGTCCCTTCCTAGTGAGTCTCTTGGTATGAAACTAAATGTGCCTAGAGTAATACAATGAATAGTAATCATGTCTGCAGTTAAATAATTATCAAACGACAGCAGGAAGCCGGACTCTTAGCCCGAGTTAATACATAATTCTTGGTAAATTAAATGTTTGAACAAATTAAAAATATCATCCCGACCAGTGGATTTTACAAGCATTGTAGAGCTTTGGCTTATGAACAACTACTGCCTGTGATCAGACAGCTGGAAAGGCAATGAACTGTGAATCACAGGTGACTGTTAATGAGGACTTGATATTTATGTGGCTTAACAAAGGGCTGGCACGATAATGCTATACTGCTCATAACCTTCCTTTTCACTTCGTTTTTAATATCATGCAACACTTGCTTCAAACAGAAAGATGGTAATGCTTTTTCGAGAATAACACTTAGCACAATCCGGGTGAACCTTTGTCCTTTTAGAAAAGTTAATATTTTCTGTCTAGTTTCCCTACATTTTTTTTGCCCCAGGTGAATTTATAAATGTTCATGTCTGGCCACTGCGCTTGACCTCCATATCCATCTTTTTCATTCCAGTGCTTAGTTTATGATCTTGAGGCTGACGTCAAGTGTCAAGCTCAGTACTGTGCTAGTCCTTTAAAGTCTCTCTGTCTTGCTGTGACCTTGGTTCTGTAGACCTGGGCTAGACACTTTGCGATGAGCTATGGCAGTTTTTTTGGATGCAACATCTGGTCATGCAAACGCACTTGTTTGATTATTTCTAGCCTTGTATGCCCCCACCCCAAGTAATTAGTTCTCTATGGTTATTCTGAACCACTCTGCTCAGATAAACTCCCTAACTTTCCTTTTTATCCTTCTAAGCCTTGATTTCTCCAACATAAATGTATCAAACTATACGTTTTGCGATACCGGATTGGTCACCAATGCGAGTGTGGTTGTACGCAACACTAAAAGCTACATCCATTGGCCTTGGTGGTACAACTTAATACTGCTCCTTGAGATTGGCAGTGACCCAGGTCTTTTGAAAGGAAAAGGAAAATGATACTTACCAGTAGACATCTGTTCGTGGTATGTAGTGCTGTAGAGTCGCATGCTTTGCATAAGCTCACTATCTAGTGTTCGGTCTGGAGTGTTACAACTTGTTTTTCTTCGAAGAAGCTTTTCGAGTCACAGGATCCAGTGACTCCACCTCTCTGTGATACTGCGCATGGGCATACAGTCTAGATTGTATTGTCCACAGGCGGAAGAGTAAAGTAGTGTGAAGAGGGTAAGAAAGAAAGACATGCCCATGCAGTATATCTACATATGTACAATATTTACATGTTAACATAATTGTAATGGCCGCAGGGGTCCGGGAAGGAGCGAGGGCGCATGTGAATCTAGAGCACTACATGCCACGAACAGATGTTTACTGGTAAGTAACATTTTCCGTTTGATGGCATGCATGACTGTAGATACACATGCTTTGCATACACTATAAAGCAGTCCCTCCATAAAGGATTGGCTAGCGTGCCGGGGTTGCAATTGTTTGGAAAAGTGTTCTAAGCACTGCTTGCCCATTGGCTTGTTGACATACTAGTGCATCTACACAATAGTGTTTTGTACAGGTATGTGGTTTAGATCATGTAGCTGGTTTACAAATATCTGCTAAAGGTATGTTACATATAAATGCCATAGAAACTCCCTTTTTTCCTAGTGGAGTGTGCTGTAGGTTTCACAGGAAAGTGTTGTTTTGCTTTAGCATAGCAAGTGTGAATACACTTGACTATCCATTTAGCTATACCAGTTTTTGATACAGGGTTTCCTTTATGGAACAGTGAAAAGGCCACAAAAAGTGGTTTACTTTTTCTGAATTGTTTGGTTCTATCTATATAATACATAAGAGCCCGTCTCACATCAAGTGTGTGTAGAGCCCTTTCCTCTACAGAATCAGGTTGTGGAAAGAAAACTGGTAATTCTATTGATTGATTATGAAATTGTCAAACTACCTTTGAAAGGAATTTAGGGTTAGTTCAAAGAACTACTTTATCTTTATGACTCTGGAAGAATGGTTCTTCCAAGGTTAAAGCCTAGAGCTCACTCACATGTTTAAGGAAAGTGATAGCCACCAGAAAAGCTACCTTCCATGATAGGAACTGCAAGGGGCATGCAGGTAGTGGCTCAAAAGGGGGATCCAGGAGCCTAGTAAGAACAATGTTAAGGTTCCAGGATGGTGCCGGACATACCTTTGGGGGAATGACTCTTAAGTCCTTCCATAAATTCTTTAATGACTGGAACCCTAAATAAAGAAGTATGCTGTCTGATTTGAAGATATGCAGCTATGGCTGCTAAATTAAGTCAAATGGATGTATAACCTAAATTAGCTTTTTGTAAATGCAGTAAGTAACAAACAATCTCCTGAACCGTTGGCTTAAGAGGGTCAATGTGTTTTGGTTGGCAGTAGCAGACAAAACGTTTCTACTTTGCTGCATAACACTGTCTAGTTGTGCGTCTATGTGCTTATTTAAGAATGTCCATACATTCCTGTGGTCATTGCAAATTTCCAAACTCTATGACCTCAGGAGCCATATTGCTAAGTTGAGTGACTTGGGTCCTGGATGTGTTATTTGTCCTTGTTTCTGTGTTAAAAGGTCTGGCCTGTTGAATAGAGTCTGGTGTGGAACTAGTGAGAGATCCAGAAGTGTTGTGAACCATGGTTGGTGTGCCCATGTAGTAGCTACAAATATCCTGGTGAGGGAAGATTGTCTGAGTTTCCAAACTAGAAAAGGAATGAGTGGGAGAGGCAGAAAAGCATAAGCAAATATCCCTGACCAATATCCATAGAGCATTACCTTTGAACTGAGGTTGAGGGTCCCTGGATGCGTATTTTTGGCATTTTGTTTGGAGCGGTAGCGAATAGGTCTATTTGAGGTGTTCCCCACTTTAGAAAGTTCTGCTGAAGGACTTGCGGGTGGAGTTCCCATTCATGGGCTTGTTGTTGCATCCTGCTGAGCAGGTCTGCAAATTGATTTTCCGTTCCTGGGAGATACTGTGCCTCTATCTAAATATGGTGATGAATTGCCCATTTCCATACTGTCTGTGCAAAATGGGACAGCTGAGATGATCGTGCCACCACTGTTTTTTTCAGATAAAACATGGCAGTCACTTTTGTCTGTACGAGCACTATTTTGCATTGCAAGTGTGGGAGGAAAGCCTTTATTGCTAGTAAGACTGCCTCCAGTTCCAGGTAACTGACATGTAAGGACTGGTGAGTGATATCTCAGACTTTGCACTGTGAGGTTGTGGAGATGTGCTCCCCAACCCGTCTGTGATGTGTCTGTTGTGAGAATGGTCAGAGGCATAGGGTCCAAAAAGGGCCACCCTTTTATAAGATTGGTGGTATTCCACCCTTGCAGACAACGGTGAGTCTGGCAGTCCAACAACACTAGATCTTCCAGTTGACCCTGTTCCTGAGACCTCTGACAAGAGAGAAACTGTTTAGGAGGAAGCATGTAAAGTCTGGCATGAGGTACAAGTGGTGTGAAGTGATCGGAGGTGGAGGCAGTCATGGTCTCACAGCGGATGTGGAGCTTCTAGAAGTGGATGGCTTAACTCTGCCTTTGTTATTGTTTCCTCTATAGGAACCTCTAGAGAAACCTCTGGTGTAGGATTGAGAGGTGGCCTTAGCTTGTGTGGAAGACTGGTCTGTAAAGGATGACTAAACCTTCTTTTCTAACCTGGGCAACAAAAAGTACAACATTGTGCAGGGGCCTGCAGTGCCCCCATAGCTTTGGTGGTTTCATTATATTTTTAACATTTTTCTAGTGTGGTATCCACTTGTGGGCCAAAAAGGTGCTCTTTAACGAAAAGCATGCTTAACACTGCCTGTTGTACCTCTTGCTTAAACCCTGAACACCTGAGCCAAGCATGTCTTCTTATAATGATGCTAGTATTAATGCTGCGTGCAGCAGTATCAGCAGCATCCAGCGCACAGCAAATAAAATTATTCGTAATAGCTTGTCCTTCTTCAACAATTTTGCAACCCCTTTTACGATGCTCAGAGAGATACTGAAGGATATCTTCCATCGAATCCCAATGAGCCCCGTCATAATGTGCTAGCAACACCTGCACGTTAGCAATATGCCAGTGGTTTGTTGCCTGAGCTGCAACTCTTTTGCCTGCAGCATCCAATGTCTTACCTGCCTTGTCAGGAGGAGGAGTTTCCCCTGTAGATTGACTAGTTGCTCTTTTATGTGCAGTTGATGTGACAATAAAATCAGAAGGAATCTGAGCCTTAATAAACAAAGGATCTGTGGGTGCAGGCTTATATTTTTTTATCAGCTCGGGAGTGATAATGTGTGCTCTTATTGGCTCCTTAAAGATCACATCGGTGTGCCGAAGCATGCCATGGAGCATGGGTAGGAACTGACTTTCCATATGCATTGTGTCAAAGGTGACAAATTGAAAGTCTTGCTCAATAGGGTCAGTGTACAGTGGTACATTACGGAAGACTGCTGCCCTGGCTATGACTTGTTGATATGAGGTAGAATCCTCAGGTGGAGATACTCTAGCTGGGTAGAGATCCGATAATTGGGTGTTAAAGGATCCGGCTTATAAGTATATCACAGATCTGGGTCATCTAATGTGTCCCAAATCATGAGACCCATGTGGGGGAGAATTGCCTGGTGTAAATCCTGAGGGAGGTGGAGGTGGAAGAGAAGGAACTGGAGAAGGAGGAGATGGAGAGGATTGAGGAGAAGGATGAGGAAAGGATGGAGCCTTATCTTTGGAGGCCTTCTTTGTAGGAGGAGCAGTATTAAGCTCCTCCTGAAAAGTTAATTTCATCTTTAAAGGAACAGGGTGTGATAAAACAATATGACCTGTTCCCTCCTGAATATGAAGTTGTGTGCTGCAGAGTGTCCATTACTTCTAGAATTGGTAAAGGGGTGGTGGAAGACTGTCCGAATGCCACAGGAGTGGAAGGAGTCTTTTTTTTAATTTTCAGCTTTGAAGTCTTTGATCGATGTGATGGTGTTGACACCGAAACAGAAAGAAGCCACCTTTTTGGTCGGTACTAAAACAATCGGTACTGAAGCACTGTGTGCAATTGTTCAGGTTGATGCCTAAGCGCTGCAATCAGAGCCTGAGGTTGATGCCGAAGATTTTATGTTAACTTTTTTCAGTGCCGAGCTGAAGGGTGGGGTATCCGAATTGGTTTCTCGGTTTCGACCATGACCGGGAGGCAGTGGCGGACCAGCAACCTCTTTCGATGTCAGTTTTACAGTCTTTGTGAGATTGCAGGGACCTTTGTACTCACGGTCTGTGCCGACTGTGACGGCTGGCTCTCGATGTCAGACTAGACATCTGAGTCAGAGTCTTAGATAGAGAAGGCCTCTTCTTGGTCTGGCTCCTCTTGGGTGTATTCCTCCCCAAAGATGTCTAGTGCTTCATCTGGAGTCCAAGAGGCCATTTCCAGTCGATGAGCTCTTCTGTCTCTAAGCGTCTTCTTTGACTGAAAGGATCGTCACGTGCCGCAGGTTTGCTCTTTATGTTCAGGGGAGAGAGACAAATTACACACTTGATGTTGATCAGTGTGGGGGAATTTTGAATGGCATTGAGAGCAAAAGTGAAATGGAGTCCGTTCGATTAGGTCTGCATAACAAGATGCCATGTGGAGGATGTAGGCCCAGAAAGGGGCGCAGACGTCCTGAAGGACAGGAAGTAGGAATCCAGAATTCAAATTTGAACCTAGGACAGGTTGTGAGAGAAAACGCGATCAAAACAATACCGTCGCTGAAAGGAAGACGGAGAGAAAACTGTTTTGGACTGGATCGAGCCGAGAACTCAGAGAGAGAGGAATACACGTCTGAACCCGATGGCAGAGACAAAACAATCTAACAAAAGGACTCAATGCCCATGTGCAGTATCACCGAGAGGAGGAGTCACTTGATCCTGTGACTCAAAAAGCTTCTTCAAAGAAAAACAATTTGTATCACTCCGGACCCAACACCATACGGGGAGCTTTTGCAAAGCATGTGTATCTACAGCCACACATGCCGTTGAACACTATTTCTGTGACTTGGTAATAAAACTGGTTACTGGTATCCAGATTTAGTTCTAGCTCTGTTATGTTTCAACATACAGATTAACAGCCGTAAACCCTGGTGATAAATTTGTATCCTTCTAATGTGGTTGGCTGGGATGGGGCAATCATAAATCCACTGTGCCCACGGTAGAAGCTGCATTCAGACCATCACACTGAGGTGCACCACTGTACATGTAAATGATTATGCCACACACAGAGCTTGGTATTACACGTCTTTATTCCTCAGCGTGTAACCGCAAACTCAACATTCTAATCATGAATTCTATTAACCACAACCAAACACTCACATGACAGTTCTACGGAGTCAGTCAGGAACCAAAAGGGTCCGGTCATCTTTAACTCACAAAACACCAGGGCCCTCATTATGACATTGGCAGTAAGTCCCGCTTACCGCCATGCTGACTGCCGCCACCATACCGCCGCGGTTTACTGCAACCCATATTATGACCCACACATAGCAATCCGTCACTATACAGCCACACACACAAGTCCGCAAGCCCAAAGGTCGGTGATAAACTGGCAGTAGCAAAACCCACGCCGTTACGCCAACAGAACTACGCCCACAGCATTATGACCCAGGAATCACCGCAGCGGACATTCAACCACGGTAAACCAATGGTGGTACATACCGCAGCGCTCAAAATACACACACACTAACAAAACAACACTACATTGGACAATTCAAACTACACACACCTGACACACATACACACACCACACCCACAACACTATAAAACACACACACACACAATACCCACAACCCTTTACGACTCAAATAAATTGACAACAGAGAGAGAGAGTCACCAAGAGCACCCACAGAACCAGAGCCACAGAACACCATCACCCATACACCATCCACGCACCTTACAGCACACACCCCAACACATCAACCCACACACCCTCTCACACACACTACACACATGGCACCACAAAGACACCCCATGTTCTCAGAGGAGGAGCTAAGGGTCATGGTGGAGGAAATCATCCGGGTAGAGCCACAGCTATTCGGATCACAGGTGCAGCAGACTGGAGCTATGGGGGAGAATCGTGGACAGGGTCAACTCCGTGGGACAGCACCCAAGAACAAGGGATGGCACCAGGAAGAGGTGCAATGACCTACAGGGGAAGGTGCATTCCTTGGTTGCAAGACACCAGATAGCTGTAAAGAGGACTGGCGGTGGACCCCCACAACTAACAACATGGGAGGAGCAAGTCTTGGCAATACTGCATCCTGAGGGCCCGGCAGGAGTAGCAGGAGGACTGGACTCTGGTAAGTCAAATCTCTATTACTATCACCCCCCCTACCTGCATGCCATCACATACCCCCACGCCTACCCTCACCCCCATCATCCCACCACCTCACATACACCCCACCATCACAACCCACCCTTCCTAATACCAAGCCCTG
Organism: Pleurodeles waltl; assembly: GCF_031143425.1. Lineage (NCBI taxonomy): Eukaryota > Metazoa > Chordata > Amphibia > Caudata > Salamandridae > Pleurodeles > Pleurodeles waltl. The sequence continues at coordinate 302,016,073 of NC_090442.1, forward strand.
CATGCAACACCAATGCATGGACATCACACACAGCCCTGCATGGATGTTGTAGTTTGGACTCTTGCTCTGAGCAAGACTGCTGGTTTAAGGATGACAGTACTTTTGTTTGTAGGCGACTACGCCTCTCCTACAACAAGTCGCAACTGTTGTCCCAACCTTACCGGCTCACTAGCAGCACCTCACCAGAAACACAATAGTAAAAGGTGATTTATGGCAGCCGTTACGCATGGACTCGAGAATAAGACATCTCAGGGAGTGTCGTGGTTAAACGGAGATTACCCTTTTCTCACAGATATATCATGTCTCATACAAACACAGGAATGACAAAGATGCAGTAGAGTTTCAATAGTTTTTATTTAACATAACTGCAATTTGCGATAAGTTGCGTGGGCTGCAATGATTAGGATAATGAATAATGCAAGAAACAGAATTGTGAAGACAAGAGTCATTATTACAAAGACCCCCACCATCTTGCAATATGTAGAAAAGACATACGAGATGTAATATGCCCTAATACCCTAATGTGAAAAGGCCTAACCTCTTACCTAAAGGAGAGCTGGGTTTGTTAAACCTAATCTGCCAATGTCATGTCCATGAGTGGAGCCCCCAACCCTCATTACATTGGAATGAGGTCTCCATCTCAGACTCCGCAGGGACACGAAGACTGTGTCAGCGTCAAGACAACTGCAGCATCGGTATCAGCGATGGTGGCGATGCCCTCTGGTCGGAATCCCTCTGATTATCTGTCTAAAGTGTGATGTATTTATACAGATCTACAAGGACCCCTGACGTAGGTGTGTTTCTAAACAATAGATAACAGACATGGTTGGGACGGCAATTAATATAAACAATCCCTCGAAAGTATAGAGAGGGAAAATCCCTAAGTGTGAACACCTACTGTTTGTTTGTCTTTAGTGCTTGATCTTGATGCCTTGGCGCGGTGACACTGATAATGTTACCCATAACAAGTGGCCTAAATATAAACAAGGCAGCCATCTTAGAAGAAATAAATAATTAAATGGGCTAAGACAGAGCAAGCTAAGTAGGTTAAAAGTCACTTAGTGACGGGGCACGAGTCTGCAAGCCAGAGGCTAAGCTAACTCCTGTTATACCATTAAAACGAACTAGGATTCACTACATGGACACCCATCACTAAAGCATGCACATTAGAGAGAATCACCTAGCCCACAAAATCACTACTCACAGAAGGCAAAGCTGACAGGGCAATCACAACCATACAGGGCAAAACACCCATGCACAAGATGTCCAACACAGAAACAATAACACTGCATTTACATCCCCACAGATCCCCCACACAACGTCACCGGAGAGGAGGTGCCAGCAACATCCAGTCCCCCCATAGAAGAGGCCCACAGTGATGACAGCAGCTCTGGATGCCTGGATCAGGATGACCAACCTTGCTCATCAGGGATCTCCGGACAGTCGGTTACCGAGGCACAGTCCCATACCACCACAGAGCCTCCCCCTCAGGAAACACCACCACAGTACCCACCCAGTGGGCCCATACCTCTGTCAACAGGAAACGTCAATCAGCACTGTGTCCACCACTACAGGGACCCGAGGCAACCCCACAAACACAGGACGATCAGGGACCGGAGAACAACCCAGCAAATGGTCCCTGCGATCCAGGCAGAAGCCAGAGAACATTGCCAAGACCCCCGCAAGGAAATAAGACTCTCCTGAATGTCAAACTTGTGTCCCACTCCGTCACCATGTCCACCTTGAACTGCCATTGCTCCACTTCCTATGCCCCCTTGGACAATGCACCTGTGATACCAAAAGAATGGACTCTATCCTAGACTTTCCTCCACCATCAAACCAGCCCATTCCACTGCCCCCTCTACTTCTTAGCACTTAAATAAACACCATTTAAAAAATACAAATATGGAGTCTGTCAAATGATTGAAAAAAAGTATTTGTTTAACAAGCTTTAAACACTACAATACAACTGTACAGGAATAAATACATAGGAATGACCTGTAGTAGGCTGCAGTCAACACACCAGGTGCCAGAGTGGGGCACAGATATCTGAAAATAGAGATGCCAAAGGGTACAGTAAGTGGCCATAGAATTGGGAGAATCTGCATGCCATGTACAATGTCAAATACAAAACTGTCAATGCAAAGTGAAGTTACAGTGTCTTTTCTGTGTGTCACTGGAAGTACTGTCGTATAATAACTGTTCTGTTGTCCTCATCCTCATCCTCATCCTCCTCATCTTCACTGTCCACAGGGTCCACTACTGTCACACGCCCATCTCCAGCCTCATCCTCCTGCAGAAAAGGCACCTGGCGTCTACAAGGCAAGGCTATGCAACATGCAGCATGCCACGATGATCTGGCATACCTTCTTGGGTGAGTAGTACAGGGATCCACCTGTTAGATGGAGGCAATGAAACTTAGCCTTCAGGAGGCTGAATGTCCTCTCTATTATTATTTTTGTTCACCCATGTGCCTCATTGTAACGTTCCTCTGCCCTTGTCCTGGGATTCCTCACAGGGGTCAGCAGCCATGAGAGGTTGGGGTAACCAGAGTCAATGAATCAAAAAAGATTACACACGGTTCCAAATAATAGAGAGGGTTTCTTTCAAGGGGATGGTTCAATCAGTAAATGGAAACCGAAATTTTCAAAGCAAGAGCCTTCACTCACCTACCGGTGACATGCTTCATCATAGGGCCCCGCTCCTCGTCAGGCCGGCGCTGCAATGCCTGACGGGCCCCACAATGGGGCTCTTTGCCGGAGATCTTTTAAGAATCGTGTATAGCGGGTCAAGAACAATAAAGTGAAGGATTGGTATATGGGAAAATGTTAAAAATGACTAGAGGTAACTAATAATGATTTTTACTCTAATGCTGATACCTCTGACATGATTAAAACCAGTATGCGGGGAATTAGTGGAATGATGTCTACATACCCCATAAAAAACAGGTAGGTATAGTTGCTATGTCTCTTAATAGAGAATAGTAAGAAAGAGACAGTGCACACCTGTGTCACTCTATGTAGTTGGTCAACATGTTTCTCGCTTTTTTCTCGTCAAAAAGTGATCTTATGCGATTCGTCAGGACCTAAGTACATACCTAATCCTTTAAACAATGGATAATCCCAAAAATAAAGAAATCAAAACCTAAGGGAATTTGGAAAGAAAGAAACCAAGGTTAGAACATAGCATAATTTGCAAGGACAATGTGTTCACAATATCCTATGTTGTGAAACCCCATACGTAGGTGAGGGATCCCAAAAGTGCCATGTGACGAAGAAAAGTGATATAATGATAACACTATTAAAAAGAAATGTGCGAAAGCCAATTAGGCAATGAAACTTCCATATTGCTTACTCTCCAAAAACTAATGGTAGGGCCTCATCGGGGTGGTACCAGGCTCTAAAAATCCACTATGATCTACGTATACACACAGAAAAACCAAACATCACTATTACAAATGGTAGTCAACAAATTTGTTTGTGCAACACATTAATTATGACTCCAAAAGATAGAGTGAGTTATTCGATAGAAGGCTCCTTTTTTCTGAAAATCATAGTACCAGACCTCATATTATGTCAGGTCAAAATACAACAGGTTGAATAAATCGTACAGGTAGAGATCACATTGTAGAGGTAATAACCATCTTATTGGTGACATAAGTATTCATTTAGATACAAATCCATGTGGTATTGCACAGGCATTATATGTAAAAAGAAAGTGCCCTATTGAGACACACATCAAAGAAAGACAGGAAGAGAAAACGGAAGTGGCACCAGACAAAACTGTCGTCAGTATAATGAGGAAAGCACTCAACCGTGCGTCATGATTATAGACATCTCGAAAAATCGACGTCGGTGGGATGCTAGGACTTTAATTTACGCAAAATATAATATCAACAGACAGTATAAATTAAGGAAATAGCGACATTTTAAGCGCGTTCGTAGCCACGAAAAAGGTTTAGCTGAAAAGGAGTGAACGCGTGGGAGTTCCCACGCGTCTCACTCATTTGCCAGGGAGAGACGGGAGAGTGCGCGGAGTCAAAGGCGCGTCTCTCCTGATAATACGGCGCCATGGCGCCCAGAGGCATTCTACCCGGTGTCCGCAAACAAACGCGGGCACACACATGTAACGCCAAGGCAACATGGCTAGAGTTCATAGACCATGCAACGACGGGATTATAGAGATGTCGGTCGGGAGTTTTAACAATGAAGAGGGCACTTACTTTGACAGAAGTCGGGCACTGCCGGACCACCTACGCCTGTTCCTGTCCCCCGGTATTCAGGAAACAGCTGATACCGAGATGTTTTTTAAAAAAGGACAAGGAAAGCTGAAACTGAGAAAGGACTACATGTAGTAGAGGATGGACCCAGAAATGGTGTCAGCCATTTTGAAGTAGTCTGTTCACAAAGCCATCAAATGTAATTCCCTCTGCAAAAATAAAATAAGTAAAAAAGTTAAAACGTTACCACCATAAAATACCACCATGTAGCCATTCTAGAAGTGTGTGAACTGTTGTATAGGAAAATCAATATTGGTAACTGTGAACCAAAAAGTGTGGTTGTCAATGAATAAAGCTGGTCCACTGAATATCATCATTAAGACCGGATAAATGGGTCTTAAGTCTAAAGACCCATCGTTGTTCTTTTTCTAGGAGTTTCTTTGTACAGTCTATATTATCTCCCATGGTTTCTAGAACAATCCATTTGATGTCGTTAGGAGTGTGCTGTTTCTCAATAAAGTGGTTGGTCAATTTGGTGGAGGATCTCTTACATCTAATGGTACTACGGTGTTCGTTAATTCGAATTTTCACCATTCTGGTCGTCATGCCAATGTATTTTAAGTTGCACGGGCATGTAATCATATAAATACAGCTCTTAGTACGGCAATTGGCATGGGATCTCAATTGCCAGGTCTTTTGTTCACCTATTTCCACTTCTTGGATACTGTCAGTCAGGGGACAAACATTACAGCCGCCACAAGGGTAATGTCCCTTCACTTTTAGCCATAGGCTAGGGCCAGAATTGTCACGGGGCCGGTTTGTCGTAGGTCTCGTATGGACAACTAAGTCCTTGATATTAGGGGTTCTTTTGAAGGCAAATAGAGGGTGTTCTAATGTAGTGCCTGCACTAGTGAGGATGGGCCAAAGCCTACGGACAATACCTTTTATTTGGTTACTAAGAGGAGTGAACGTGGTTACAAAAGTAAGTCTCGATTGTTGTGTACGGATATTGTCAGTCAATAGTATTTCCCTAGGGATGTTACTGGCCCTTTTCTTTGCCTGTCGAATATTAGGTACGGGATAGTTCCGTTCACGAAGTTTCCGACATAAAGTGTTAGCTTGTGTGTGGAAATCATTCTTATCTGAACAGTTACGTCGTATCCTCAAGAATTGCCCAAAAGGTAAGTTATCTCGTAGGGCTTTTGGGTGGTGACTGTTGTAAAGTAAAAGACTGTTTCGATCCGTGGGTTTATGGTATACGGACGAGTTAAGAAATCCATCTCTGAGTGTGATTCGTGGGTCAAGAAAGGATACTTCTTTGTCAGAGACGGTAGAGCTGAAACGAAGGTGGGTATCCAAAGTATTGACCCACTGGGTGAAAGCTACAGCACGATCCATATCGCCCTTCCAAATCACTAGGATATCATCTATATAACGGCGCCACAGTTTAATGTTGGAAAAGAATGGTTGATCAGGAGTCAAAATGTGGCAGAGTCACCTGCAAATATCGAGGGACACCTGTTAGCTAAACACTAAACCTTATGGCCAACACCGTACCCATACACCAACATATACTGGGTGGGAACCATGGGCTCACTTATTAGCCACACCGGGTGCCTCTGGAGTTGAGCCATCACATGTGGGATGCTGCTGTTCCTCAGGATATAGGTATCATGCACAGACCCAGGATACTTTGCATTGGCATGGGAGATGTACTGGTCTGGCACGCACACTATCTGCACATTCATCGAGTGAAAGCTCTTTCGATTTCTGAACACCTGTTCATTTATCCAGGGGGGGGGAAAGGGGGGACAAATGCAATATGTTTTCCATCATTAGCCCCAATAATGTTGGGGATATGTCCCATTGCAGAGAAGTCAGCTTTCACTGTGGCCAAATCCTCCACCTGGGGGAAACAAATGTAGCTGCGCATATGTTTAATTAGGGCAGACAACACTCTGGTCAGCACTATTGAGAACATTGGCTGAGACATTCCTGCTGCCAAGCCCACTGACACTTGGAAGGAGCCACTTGCCAAGAAATGGAGCAGTGACAGGACTTGCACCAGAGGGGGGATCCCAGTGGGGTGACGGATAGCAGATATCCGGTCAGGCTCCAATTGGGCACACAGCTCTGTGATTGTGGCCCTGTCCAGTCTACAGGTGAGGATATTGTGCCTGTCCTCCATTGTTCCCAAGTCCACCAGGGGTCTGTACACGGGTGGGATGTCTCCATCTCCTATTCATCCGCAGCAGTTGTAGTCTAGGGGGCAAAACGGTGAGCAGCTGGTCAGTATTACACATTTCCAAACACTACACTGCATTGCATGTTGTGACTGTAACAGTATGTCGTTGGATAGGCCCAAATGGTGCCTATGTGTACTGTGACATAGTTAGGTGCCATTGCCTGCCCCCCACTCGAAATGGCGTCCGCCTGTCCTGTGTGGATCGACATGCGGAAATGAGGCAATGCCGCTGACGTTGTGTGCCGTTGCGGGCGGCGGTCGAGTACTGCAGTTCAACTTGGTTGTCATTGGGCCCTATGGGTTACAGTGGCCAATGGTGATGTACCCCGGCGGTGACTGTATGCACCGCCATGGACGTGACCGCCATTTTCTATCTGTTCACACACTTGCTACCTGTCCTTTAACAGGAGAGGACCTACACCTCAAGTGCTGCTGTGACCTGTGTCTGGAACCGACCATGGCTCGTGTCACTGGGGAAAGGGCCCCTGCCTTCACCGCTGCGGAGTTGGAGAGACTGGTGGATGGGGTCCTACCCCAGTACCGAATGCTGTATGGGCCTCCATACCAACAGGTGAGTGAGTACACTGTGAGCACGATGCATGGGGCATGAATGCATGGAGTGCTGTGAGGGCCATGTGTAGGGGGGGTTGGTGGAAGGGTTCTGGGCAGCGTGATGCAGGTATGGTGGGCAATGTCTGTGTGTAAGGGGATGTGAGGGCTATGGTGGGCAATGAGTGTAACTGGCCGGACGGTATGACTGATACCTTTTTCTGTTTCTTTTTCTGCAGGTCAGCGCCTAGGAGGCGCACCCACTGTCGCAAATGGTGGGAGAACCTGAGACGGTAGACACGGAAGATGGGGAGGCCCAGCGGGGGTGGCCTCCCAACGAGGAAAGGGTGCCTGTTGAACCCTGACCCCTCCTGATGGCCTGCATAATGGCGGTGGCCTATCCGGAGCTAGATGGGCTCTTGAGGGCATCACAGCAGCCACAAGGGGTGAGTACAGTTTCCCAATATACTACTTGCATGTGGTGGGGTGGTCACAGGGTGGAGTATGTGGGCCTGTGGGTGCCGGTAGGCCAGACCGGACATTGCAATGTAGGTCCCATGTTGGGCAGGGTTCTGATGTAAAATACCTTCAACCAAGCTAGTAGGCATCCACTAATGGGCAGGGGTCTGTGGGTCTCAGGTATGCTGCTATTGGCATTAGGTATTCCTGTCCTTGGGCTAGTGACTAGCATTGTGACTGTTAGTGCATTGCCTAGTGTGTAGGGATGTTCCCTGTGTGTGTCTGTGTGTCGTGTACGCCAACGGTGGTGTTGTTGCTGCCATTGACCAAGTGTATCCTTTATCTCTTCTCCCCCTTTTTGTTTTGTCACCCTGTCCTTGTGTGCATTAGCATCATCTGGCCGAGGAGCAGAGGCACTGGCGACTGAGGGAGCTGCATCCCACAGGGCCCAGGAGGCCGAATCCACCGAAGGTGAGGGCACCAGTGGGATGGAGGGCGAGGGGAGCATCATGACGGAGACGAGTGGGGACTGTTCAGACAGTGATACCTCCTCCGATGGAAGCTTCCTGCTGGTGGCGGACACCTCTGTGCCCACCCCAACTACAGGTACAGCCGCCACCCCCCATTCCAGCACCACCCTCCCAGCAGCCCCTCAGCGAGTTTCCTGTGCCCGCTCACCCAGGAGGGTGGGCATCTCCTTAGCCCCAGGCACCTCAGGCCCTGCCCCAGTTAGCCCTGCTGCCCTCAGTGAGGAGGCTATTGACCTCTTGCGATCCATCTCTGTTGGTCAGTCAACCATAGTGAATGCAATCCAGGGGCTGGCAGGCCATTTGCAACAAACAAAAGCATTCCTTGAGGGCATTCACTCTGGCATGGCGGCCCAACAGAGATCAATCAAGGTCTGGCCTCCTCCCTGATGGCAGCCATTGACCCTGTCTCTAGCCTCCCCCCTCCAACTTCCTCTACCCAGTTCCATTCCCCTCAACCCCAACCTATCCCAAGCACACATTCAGACCAGCATGCACCCAAGACAACACACAGGAGTGGCTCAGGCAAACACAAGCACCACACATCATCCCACAGGCACTCACACAAACACCATCCAGATGCAGCCAAAACAACATCCACTGCCTCCACTGTGTCCTCCTCTTCCTCTACCACCCTCCCAGTAGCGTCTCTACTCACACCTGCAGGCACTACATTCTCATCCACTAGCCCCATCACCATCACGCCTATCACTACACACCCCTCACTGGCAGTCACCACCCCCACATCCATGCACATGTCCCCCGTGTCCTCTCCCACTGTGTCTGTGCCCCCTCCTCCCAACCCACAGCTGGCATTTCCTGGGCATCTGCCCATCTCCGACTTGCTTGTGACTTTTGGACTTGGTCCCCTTGTTCCACAGGTACCCTCGACTGGAAATCCATTGTTGTTGCATTGCTGGTTTGTGTCTTTCCTGCAGAATTCCCCTATCACGACTTCTATGTCCTTTGGGGAACTTTAGTGCACTTTGCACTCACTTTTCAGGGTCTTGGGGTGGGCTATTTTTCTAACCCTTACTATTTTCTAATAGTGCGAGCGACCCTCTACAAGGTCACATAGGTTTGGGGTCCATTCATGGTTCGCATTCCACTTTTGGAGTATATGGTTTGTGTTGCCCCTATCCCTATGTGTCCCCATTGCATCCTATTGTAACTATACATTGTTTGCACTGTTTTCTAATACTATTACTACATATTTTGGTATTGTGTACATATATCTTGTGTATATTTGCTATCCTCATACTGAGGGTACTCACTGAGATACTTTTGGCATATTGTCATAAAAATAAAGTACCTTTATTTTTAGTATAGCTGTGTATTGTGTTTTCTTATGATATTGTGCATATGACACTAGTGGTACTGTAGGAGCTTCACTCGTCTCCTAGTTCAGCCTAAGCTGCTCTGCTAAGCTACCATTATCTATTAGCCTATGCTGCTAGACACCCTATACACTAATAAGGGATAACTGGGCCTGGTGCAAGGTGTAAGTACCCCTTGGTACTCACTACAAGCCAGTCCAGCCTCCTACATTGGAAGCAGCGACGGGATCAGGGTTACAGAGTTGCAGTAGCCGTCTTTGCTACTTTGTTGCAGTTTTGCAGGCTTCCAGCGCGGTCAGCAGTCGATTCCTTGGCAGAAGGTGAAGAGAGAGATGCAGAGGAACTCGGATGAGCTCTTGCATTCGTTATCTAAGGAATTCCCAGAGACAGAGACCCTAAATAGCCAGAAAAGAGGGTTTGGCTACCTAGGAGAGAGGATAGGCTAGCAACACCTGAAGGAGCCTACCAGAAGGAGTCTCTGACGTCACCTGCTGGCACTGGCCACTCAGAGCAGTCCAGTGTGCCAGCAGCACCTCTGTTTCCAAGATGGCAGAGGTCTGGAGCACACTAGAGGAGCTCTGGGCACCTCCCAGGGGAGGTACAGGTCAGGGGAGTGGTAACTCCCCTTTCCTTGGTCCAGTTTCGCGCCAGAGCAGGGCTAAGGGGTCCCTGAACGGGTGTAGACTGGCTTATGCAGAAATGGGCACCATGTGTGCCCATGAAAGCATTTCCAGAGGCTGGGGGAGGCTACTCCTCCCCTGCCTTCACACCATTTTCCAAAGGGAGAGGGTGTAACACCCTCTCTCAGAGGAAGTCCTTTGTTCTTCCATCCTGGGCCAGGCCTGGCTGGACCCCAGGAGGGCAGAAGCCTGTCTGAGGGGTTGGCAGCAGCTGCAGTGAAACCCCGGGAAAGGCAGTTTGGCAGTACCAGGGTCTGTGCTACAGACCACTGGGATCATGGGATTGTGCCAACTATGCCAGGATGGCATAGAGGGGGCAATTCCATGATCATAGACATGTTACATGGCCATATTCGGAGTTACCATTGTGAAGCTACATATAGGTAGTGACCTATATGTAGTGCACGGGTGTAATGGTGTCCCCGCACTCACAAAGTCCGGGGAATTGGCCCTGAACAATGTGGGGGCACCTTGGCTAGTGCCAGGGTACCCTCACACTAAGTAACTTTGCACCTAACCTTTACCAGGTAAAGGTTAGACATATAGGTGACTTATAAGTTACTTAAGTGCATTGTAAAATGGCTGTGAAATAACGTGCACGTTATTTCACTCAGGCTGCAGTGGCAGGCCTGTGTAAGAATTGTCAGAGCTCCCTATGGGTGGCAAAAGAAATGCTGCAGCCCATAGGGATCTCCTGGAACCCCAATACCCTGGGTACCTTAATACCATATACTAGGGAATTATAAGGGTGTTCCAGTAAGCCAATGTAAATTGGTAAAATTGGTCACTAGCCTGTTAGTGACAATTTGAAAGAAATGAGAGAGCATAACCACTGAGGTTCTGATTAGCAGAGCCTCAGTGAGACAGTTAGTCATAACACAGGTAACACATTCAGGCACACTTATGAGCACTGGGGCCCTGGCAGGCAGGGTCCCAGTGACACATACAACTAAAACAACATATATACAGTGAAAAATGGGGGTAACATGCCAGGCAAGATGGTACTTTCCTACAGTACACAAGCACTCAGACACCCAACAGCCACCCACCTCACAGCAGCATACAGCCCATGCACCTGCACCCAAACACAGCCCACACAGACACCTCCTACAACCACTCCCTCCACTTCCAAACCTTCACCCTTTTCCCACCCCAGTGTCCCTAAGAAGCTTTTCCTCTCCACCGTTGACCTCTTCCCTACACCTCCCCCCCCATCCTTCACGTCGGGCCAGGGTGGTCAGAACCCAGGTAAGCACCTCAGCCACCCAGTCCATGGCCACAGTAGTGTCGGCAGCAACTGCAGGTGGGAGAGGCTCCAGGGAACCAGCCATCAGCACTGACAGTGTGCCTGCACCAGCTGCCAAAGGGAAGGGCAAGGAGGCACCACCAGCTGCCAAGGGGAAGGGCAAGGAGGCACCACCAGCTGCCAAAGGGAAGGGCAAGGACGCACTACCAGCTGTGAAAGGAAAGGGCAAGGGGCCTGCAGGCAGGAAGGACAGGAGGCCTGGTCCTGGGACTGATTCTGAGCCCCCACCACCAACCATGGCGGTACAGCCGTCCAAGGCTGCAGGGGAAGGGCTGGAGCCTCCCCCCACCACTGGCATCCCCTACACCAGAACTGCCACCAGCACCACCACCAGCACCACTGCAAGCAGCAGCAGCCCCAGTGGGCAGCCGTCCGAGGCTGCAGGGGAAGGGCTGGAGCCTCCCACCACCGCCACCAGCACCACTGCCAGCAGCAGCAGCCCCAGTGGGCAGCCGTCCGAGGCTGCAGGGGAAGGACTGCAGCATCCCCCCACCACCGCCTGCACCGCCAGCAGCACCACTGCCAGCAGCAGCAGCCCCAGTGGACAGCTGTCCGAGGCTGCAGGGGAAGGGCTGCAGCCTCCCCCCACCACTGGCATCCCCAACACCAGCACCGCCACTGCCACTACTGAGCAGCCGTCACTGCCGGCGGGCAGTGTGTAGTCCTGCCTTCATTGGCTGTAGTGCATCCTGGACCCTGCAAATCCTGTAGGTGTGACACCGAGGTGAGAGACTGTGCCCTTGCCCTCCCCAAAGGCTGCATCACAGGGAACAAGGCCCCCTACAGAACCAGTGGAGAAGCCATCCACTCACCCCCTCCTTGCCGGGAGGGAGCACACTGGGCACAAGGCCCCCTCCAGAACCAGTGGAAAAAGCCATCCTTTCACCCCCTCCTTGCCAGGATGAAGCACACTGGGCACAAGGACCCCTCCAGAACCAGTGGAAGAAGCCATCCACTCACCCCTTCCTTGCCAGGATGAAGCACACTGGGCACAAGGCCCCCTCCAGAACCAGTGGGCATACCTCCCACTTGGGAGACTGTGGCTTTGCACTCCCCAGTACCAAGCAGTGGGCAAACTACCCACTTGAAAGACTGTGGCCTTGCCACCCACTTGAGAGACTGTGGCTTTGCACTCCCCCGGACCAAGCAGTGAGCAAACCACCCACTTGAGAGACTGTGGCTTTGCACTCCCCAGGACCAAGCAATGGGCAAACCACCCACTTGAGACACTGTGGCTTTGCACTCCCCAGGACCAAGCAGTGGGCAAACCACCCACTTGAGAGACTGTGGCCCTGCACTCCCTAGGACATCGCACAGGGCATGTTGCCCCCTCCTGGACCAGTGGTGCTGTACCATCTTCCAGCTGAGGTGCCCCCCCGTTCCCCGTCCCCCTGAGGTGCCTGTGTATTTTCGACCTGATGCTCTCTGTGTTGTGGTGTTGCAGGAGTCAAGCGGGGCCTTAGTCTATGTGTAGTCGCCCTGTAGCCCACGGACATTGAGGACTTTTGCAGTGTCCCTCCATTTGTATATATGTATATACTGTTTTGATTTTGAAGCACAAATGTCTACTATTTTATCTTATTACACTCACTTTAATCTATTCCCTTTGTCCTTGCATTATTCTTGAGGTGTACAGGGTAGATATTTGATGTTATTGCATTTGGTTGTGTGTATGGTGTTGCGGGTAGGGGTGTTGCGTGTGTCACTCTCTTTTTCCTCCCCCCTCCCGCTGCGCTAGGCGACAGTACTTGTTTTCGCCGGCGTTGCTGTTCGTAATGCATGAAGAGGTAAACAATCATGGGGAAGATGTGCAACTCGGGCTCCATGGCGTCGTGGTTGTTCCCCGAGTCTCCAGAGGTGAGTCCTTTGCCTTCTGTGTACTGTTTCTGCCATGCTTTTGATGTCGTTGGTACCGCCCGTGAAAAGGTGGCAGGTAGGCCTGTTGTAATACTGTGGGTGGTACATTGTCTTCCGGCCGGCTGTTGGCGGTTACCGCTGTGGTGCTTGTTGCTACCGCCGTGGCGGTCGGTGTGTTAAAGTGGCTGTCTGTGTGGGAGGTTTCCACTGTGGTCATAATTCCATTTTGTTTACCGCAGGCCTGTTGGCGGTATTACTGCCAGAGTTGTAATGAGGGCCTATATCTCCTCCTTGTTGAATAAAAAGTACAAATATTACATATAAAAATCAAAACTCTTCAACAAGTCATAGTGGAGCTTGAATCAATTGCCCAGAACGTGTCCTATGAGGCTGTGAAGAGATAGGAAAGGTTACCATGACTGGCTCTTGTGATACAGAGACAGATGCTGTCAGTGGGCTCTCAGACGTCTCAGTTGAAACAGGCTCATTTCTGACACTTGGAATTGGTGCATGATGAGGCAGATGCTTGAAATGCAAAGAATCTTGCATAATGGATTTTCCATGGGGGTGAGCAGTCACTATGTGTCCATTACTAGCCACAACTTTAAAGGGTTTAGCATTAAATGAAGCATCAGACTTGTATTTTCTCCTGTGTTTTACTAGGACTCGATCGCCTTTAAACAGCGTTCTTAGAACCTCTGCTTTTAGCTGCATAGATTTTCATCTGGTGCTTGTGATGCAAATCTGCGTGGCAAAATTTATCATCATTTGTTTATCTTTCATTGGTCCATTGTGGCAACTTGGTTGTCATGGCTCTCCTGAGCATCAGGGTGGCAGGACTGTCACTTATCGTTTAATGAGGAGTTGACCAATAGGCATGATGAGTAAAATGTAGGACAGATTTGAGGTCAAGCTTCTCCAGTGCAGCACGCTGAATGGCCTTCAGGAGTGTGCTCATAAACACTTGACAAAACCATTTGCTTGTGGCCAAAAAGGTCTGCATTTCTGTTGCTTAATAACGAGATGAATAAGAAAGTCTCTGAATAATGTTGAAAAGGGGGCTATTGTCAGACTTTAGAATTGAGGAACACCTCATGTTGAAAAAAATTTGATCTAACCTCTCCATAACCTTTGCCTGAGTAATTGATGAGAGGTATTCTACCAAAGGAAAGTTAGAGTACTCATCAAGGACCGCCATCAGATGATGTTCGCTGTCAAGGGGTCCAAACAGGTAAACGGTGATTCTCTTCCACACAAGCTTCGGAAGATCAGACATGTTCAGCAGATGCTAGGTTGTTTGCGGGAGATAAGCAGCTGCACAAATAACAGGCATTTAATTCCCTTTCAACTCTTTCGTCAACATGAAGAAACCAGACTCAGTCTCCGAGAACTTGTTTGATGGCAACAATTCAACAATGTCTTTCACGTTCCACTTCAATTACCTGTTGTCGCAGACTCTCCGGTATGACAATTCTCGAACCCCGTAAGACAACACCTTCCGAGTAACAGACAGTTCATCGTTCACATTTTTTGAGTTTCTGATATTTACTGTCATTTGTAAGAGGTCGAGTGTGCTGTTACCAGGACTGATGTGCAATAATGTCACCATCTGTGCCTGTGGCAGTAATGATTTGTTCCAATATAATAGCAGCAGATGTACTGGACTTTACTGAGACGTTAATGTATGCTTCAACCGCTTTGAAGTAGTACTAGGACACTGTACTGCTCATTTGGGAAAAACAGTCAGCAGGGTTTTGATCTTTCCCTGGTCGATGCACAATAGTGTGGTCATATTCGTGTAATCGCAAACCCCAACATTAAATACTAAGAGGCGTCTTGGCATTAGGATTACCAGAGATAGTAGGCAATGCTTGATGATCTCCGACAAGGGTGAAATGCTTCCCATATAAAAATACATGCAAATGTTCAGAAGCCCACACCACTGCTACATTTTCTTTTTTTAGGTTGTGAATAGGCATTCTCAGTTTGTGAAAAACTCCTGCTAGCATATACCACAATATGCCTTTGAGCACTTGGGTATCCACTATGTTGGGCAAAAATCGCACCTAACCCGACTGGGCTTGCGTCAACAACCTCTGTATGAAGCTTTGGATCACGGTATGCCATCTCAGAGACATTCTCAACGGCATGTTTTTTTTTTTTTAAGCTTTGTTCACACTCGTGTGACCAGTGAAATAAAGCATTTTGTTAGGTCTCTTAAGGGGGCACTTACCATGGCAACTTTACGTTTGTATCTAGAACAGCAACTGGCCATGCTAAGAAAATAATGTAACATGGTAACATCTTGTGGGGTGTGGGTGGCTGACAACACCCGTACTTTAGTCAGATCTGGAGTAAATTCCCCATCAGAGAAAATATGGCCAAAGAATTTGAGTTTTGTTTTATGGAACTGACACTTCTCTGCATTCAAGGTTAGACCTGCATCAGCAAGTAATCGACAGATTTGTGTAAGAACTTGATTATCTTCTTTTCATAAGGTCCCAAAGACTAATATGCCATCACTGTCATTGAAAGCATTTGTGACAGGCTGAATTATATGTCAAATGACATCTTGAAAAAGTGTGGCAGCTGATGACAAACCAAAACTTAATATTTTATAGCGGAACAAACCAATATGAGTAGTAAACGTAACAATGAACCTACAGTTTTATTTTCAAGTTCCAATTGATGATACCTTTGCCCAGATCAAGGTGAGAAGGCTTTGACACTATATTCATGGCCTTTTTTGGGCACTACCACTAGGGGTAAAACACATGTTATCAGACCAGCAGATCACTCAATGATATCATGCTTTATTAAGGTCTTAGGTTTTTTTTTCAACAGCTTCCTGTAAATGAAATGCACTTTGACAATGTCTTTGAGAAACAGCACAAATGTCCTCATCTATATGCAGCCGCACTTTTATGGTCTTCAGTTTTCCTAATCCATGAAACAGGGGTGTGGAATTTAATAAAATATCTACTTGCCCATGGGACAGGTTGCTTCATAAATCTACTTGTCCTGTTACAAATTCCACTTGTCCCTTTAGTGACATATAGTGCGGGGACAAACCATGGCAGCAATCTCATTATTTAAGGGCTCTGATAATAGCTTCTCTGCTATGACAGGGCTCATACGATAGTAGGGTTTGAATACAAGCAAATCCCTTATTTTGCCACCTCTCTACTGATGTACATGCTGAGGCTGTAGGTAGCAGTAAGCAAACGTTCCAGGTTTGGAATGCCCTTTTGAGTCTGTGCAAACCTACGGACTTGCATGTTTTATGGGTTTTACCCAGCTCTTCTGTAATTGTTTTCCATACTGAGAGAGCTTGGACATTTATTCCTGACAGTTGGGGGAAAAAGTAATTGGAGGGAAAGTGAAGTTGTAAATGTTCAACAGATTTTTACATGAGCAATTCTGGGCATACATATTTGCTTGAGCTAAAATGTAGTTCACAAATATTTTCTAGGAACACCATTATCTGGCCTTCTTCTGTAAATTCTTCATAATTCATGAGTTGTAAATCTGCACTAATGCAAGGATGTAAACCATAGGTGCACTTTTGTGACCTCCTTAAAGAATTAGGCCCCTAATTGGGTCTGGTATTAACTAGACCTCTTGTTTTTATTACAATTCTCTATCTCACTCTGTCTATTGGTTGGATTCACTTCGAGTGACAGCACTGTGCTCTTTTACAAGGAGCATATCTGCACACAAATAAGATTTGTTTAATACCAGGAACTACTGTGGTAATGTGTGCTTTTTGAGACCCAAAAATATATTTGCTTTTGCAATGTTTGTTATAATAGTGAAGGCCCGGCAGCTCCCACAACAATAAAGTTTTACAAAAACCATGTCAAAACAAGACATTCATTGACAAAATCAAAAGAGTGACAGCCAATGTTGAACCTATTGACTTTGACAATGCTTGTTTATTTTCAAGTTTTCCAATATTTTGCTGAAACTGGTTATACTGATGTTTCCATTATGGATATCTTTTTTTAGAAATACTAGCATGCATCAACACATTTTACTAAATGATGCTTCAAAGAAAGGGTACCTAAAATTTCACAGCAGCTTAGCAAAACGCTTTTCTTCCTCATTGCATTTTTTAATGAGCATTTTGACTTTGAAAACAAATAATCCTCAATATTGCTTTCAAGCTTCTGCAGATATTTGCATCTAATCAGAGAGCACTCTGGGAGCATTATACATAGCTTCATTTTGTTCAACTATACAAATGTGAGTACATATTTTTATACTGAAACTACTATCCGTAGTGCTGTCTTAGCTTACTACATGTCCTTGGAGCATGCTCACCCTACTAATAAAGGCTTTGCATTAAACAGCCGTACATACAAGTTTCAACAGCATTAACATATGGACACAAATGCTACCTTTACTGTATTACCCTTCCATGATCTACATGATCCATAATGTGGTACAGTAAACTGGCAGTTAAAGGGTTTGTGTTGCAGGGGTTTGGGCCTAGTTGTTCCAAGGACAAAATAAATAAGAACACTTGTTGCCTTAGACCCCAAACGATATCTCCTGGGCATTGGGCTATAAGAATTCCACACCCCTGATGAAACAAGGATAGAAGCTGATTCACTATTTTATGATGAGCATTTATGTTATACTTTACAGAGAGATATCAGTCCCATTTCAGCAGCAGTACTGAAGATGAGCAAACAGGCACCTGACACAGTACCTTGAAGCATGTGAATGGGTCCTTGCACTTTTGTCTTTTTGTGTTTAATGGTTGCTACGAATGTTCCCTGACTTTTTAATGGTGCAGATGCAGCCCATGTATACAGTTTTGTCTTCGACAGTGTGAGACAGGCATTGGAGACAGGTACTTCTGCTCAGGCATAATGTTTATCGACGCACCACTATCTCTAATCAAATGTATCGAACAACCGTTCTCATTAAGTGTAATTTTAGGACAGTGTGTGAAGGACTTTTTTGATTTGTCTTGTCAATTTTTCTTCAGCTTGCCTTCTACCTTGCATGTGGCCAGTCCAAAATATGCAAGGTTCTCGGAGGTGAATATTACACATCCATCGTCTTCACTGTCCTCTGAAAATGACACTGATGAACTCTTGGATTAAGATTTAGGTTAAGATCAACTTTGTTTGGTGTCAATTTGACTCCGCTGATGTTGCCGCTAAGCCTTGTGGGTGTGAGTAGAAAGTTGCTTCTAGAAACTTCAGGCATTCATTTTGTTTTCTCTGCATGATGCACTTAGTTTTTCCTTCGCCTTGCAAACCATTACTAAATGGTTCTCTTTCCCGCAGCTCTTGCATACTTGTCCAAGGCCAGACACTTACATTCTTGTGGAAACCAAAGTCTGCATCTAAAGCACAGTTCCTTTTTCTTTAGAGACATCTCTTTGTGCCTTTCAGCCGTTTATTTCTGCTTACTTTTCATGTTCATGACTGACTCACTTTGGGCACCATGTTAGCAGCTTGTCCATCTGCATGTGCCTCAGCTCTGGCAACCATTAGTACTCGCTCCAGGCGAAGGGTTTCTCTCAGCATTTGTCTGAAAGAATCTCTCAAGCAACCATCTATAACTCTGAGACGTATGGCTTCTTCACCATTGAATTCACTGAACTTACAATGTTTGATGGGCATGTCAAGTCTTTCAACAAATGTGATGATCATTTCACCAGCCCTCTGTCTTTCCTGGTTGAAAATATATATTTTGTAATCAACATTCTGCATTGGATTGAGCTTAATATTTAGCGCTTCTCTGATTTGACAGTATGAGACTTCATCAGCATGTGGTATTTTCTATACTTCCTGTACTCCTCCACCTGCACGACAATTAAGATATTTGATAATATTTTTGTCATCTGCCTCTTCCAGCGCATTGATAAAATTATCAAAGGTTTCTTTCCAGGCAGTCCATCTGGCGCCAACATTCTCTTGGCGGTATCAAATGGAAGTGGTGGTTTCAAGAAGGCGGCTGTATATTTCATGCCTCCTTCTACAGTCGGTGGAAGTATGTGCTGTTTAGACAGCTCTTGATGCACACCTGACTTAGCAACTTTTGAAGGTACTGTCTCAGTACTTGAACTTGAGTCATCGGGCCCACTCACCAGATGTATTGCGCCTTCTTCTTCATTTAAAACAAGTACTTGTTTTGTCTCATGAACCTTTTCTTCACCATTCTCACCCTTCTGCATTGTACCTGGTTTTCACTGCCTTTAGCATTTCTTCGTATCAAGCTATCACTGCTTATATTGCTTCTTTCTACTCAGCTATCAAGCACTTCTCTGTACCCGGCTGGCATTGCCTTCGGTGATTTTCTGTAACCTGGTTGTCGCTGCCTTTAGCGTTATCGTTCCATATCTCTTATAGCTAGCTCTGTGTTGCGTTGTGGTGCAGCACTTCTTTCGTGGCCTCACCAGCAGGTTCCTGGCCAATAATATGCTAATTTCTCTGTAAGGCTTTCATCTTAATCGAAAGCTTGGCACTGGCTGGAGTGGCGCTTTGACTCCACATACACCAAACGTCTATCTTCACTTCGACTGAGGCGCGTGTGGCAAGCACGAGCAGTTTGCTGGACCACAGGTTCTTTGGGTTTCATATCCCCCATCTCGACGCGCGTTGTTGAGTCCTCCCCAGCCTCAGTACACGTAAATGATTATGCCCCACATGGAGCTTGGTATTACACGCCTTTATTCCTCAGAGTGTAATCGCAAACTCAACATTCTAATTATGAATTCAGTTAACCAAGCCCAAACACTTATGTCACAGTTCTACCAAGAGTGATCTGGTGTTAAGCCCATTATGTCCTTTCTGGAGTTATCCGCAGTTAATTACAGATCTTGATAGATACACAATTTAATTTCATACTCGGATGAATCGTAGTGGCCAGGAGTCATAGTTATAACTCTGAAGTGAATGGGAGCTATGAGCGATCCAGTTTGACAGAGGAAAGGCTGTAAAAAGCCTGCCCCTCAGTTTGCTCACTGGCTGTTACAAAAAACATAATAACTAATAATTAAAAATGAGTCTGAAATTTAGCGACAAAAGTTATACAAGGTTGCTCTGCTCATTTGTAAATATCAAAGATAAGCTACAGAAAAAGAGAATTACAAGTAAATAGAGGAACAGGAACAGGAATGCAAGAAGGATGGAAAATTAGTGTAAGTAGATTCAGTTGTAGCCTTATGTAGGCACTGATTGCCCCCTGGAGCTCGGGAACCCCCGCACTGTGGGGCTGCAGGGGCCTTTGTTACACCATTGCTGATTGCACGACTGCCATTTGAACACAGGAGGAATTACTATTAACCAATTTAATGGTACCCTTTTTATCGAGCTCAGAAGACTGTGCTGGCTTCAAACACATGACCTGCAGATCACAGCAGATGTCAGCAGCACGTGTTAAACTCTCTGAGCCAACGACCCACTAACTAAAAGTCAGAGATTACAAATGACAACCATCTGCGAACATGCAGTATTCAACATTCAGCCACGGTATCCTCACTTTGAAGTCCTGCATCTCTTGCTGGTGAGTTGACGCTGCGCCACATCCTTCCCATGTGCGTTTGTGTAGTCCTAACAACGTATGGTGTCTCGTCAGTCCGTTTAGACATGCATAGCATCTTCCAGTGCCCTCCTTGGGAAATATTGGAAAAGTACACTTTAAGGAAGGGATAGGTCAGCAGTGCCCGAGACACTCAATTATGTTTCCGCTTTGCCAATGAAAGGTCAGCCTTAAGGCCCAGAGGAACTAGCTATCCTGCTGGTTCAATCTCGTAAGAACGAAGTTTAACCGACTCATCCGGCTCGTAAGTGCAGCATCTTGATTTACGCGCCAATGCACAGTAGGAGTGTCCTGAGCGCTAGGGTGACCTAGGGTAAATTTCACGGACTGTCCGTAATTTCGCCCTGCCGTCCGTTGTCCGTGATGAAAGTCTTCACGGACAGCATTTGTCCGTAATTTTAGCCTTTCACCTTAAGGACAACGGAGGCAGGGCGAAATTACGGGCAGATCAGTCTCCCCAGCTGGACTGGAAGGCTGGAAGTCTCCTGCGCTCTGAGGGAGGGGCAGACAGATCAGAATCAGACCTTATTGCCAGGGAGTCTCCTTCCCTAAAGACATGCAAATGTGCCCAACTGGTAAATCTGCAAATGCAAAGGGGCTTGAAAACCTGCATTGACTTTACTAAAAGGAGTCACTTTAAGTTTTCTGGTGGCAAAGATATTTCTTTTAGAGAGGTATTGTAATGGTGTTCCAAAGTGAGCTGTTGGGTGTGTGGTTTTAATGGAGTGTTATAACATTTTTTAGTACTAGGTATAAACTGTATATTATTCAAATCTGTATTTGAGAAGCACTTTTTTTTTTATTTAACCGAAATGTATTTGCGCATTTTGTAGCAGCCTTTATTATGATGTAATTGTATTTTTCACAGTTCTTTCAGGTACCTCGGTACCTCATAGTACTAACAAACATTGGCAAAGCCAATAGGGCTCATCTACGAAAGAGTTATTGGCCTTGCTAATGTGTTTTAGCCATTAGCAATGTTGTACACCAGAGTAGCTGCTGTTCAGCATGGCTTAAAGTTAGTGGCATAGTTGTGTGGAGTGGAGTAGAGTGGCATAGGAGCAGTGGTGTAGAGCCCCGTGGTGCAAAGTACAGTGCAGTGGGGTACAGTGCAGTTGTTTAGAGTGCGTTAGCGTAGAGTGCAGTGGCATGGAGTGGCGTGGGACAGAGTAGAGTGGCATAGAGTGCAGTGGAGTAGAGTGGCATACAATGGAGTAGCAGAGAGAGCAGTAGTGTAGAGTGGTGCAGTGGCATAGATTGCAGAGTAGACTGACGTTGCAGGGAGTGCAGTGGCATAGTGTGGAGTGGTGCAGAGTAGAGAAAAGTGTTGTAGAGTGGAGTGATGTAGAGTGCCATAGAGTGCAGTGGCATAGAATGCAGTAGTACATAGTACATTGGTGTATAGTACAGTGGTGGAGAGTGGAACGCTGCAGAGTAGAGTGTCAGTGCAGTGATGTAGAGTGGAGTAAAGTGGCACAGAGCGCAGTGGCGTAGAGTACAGTGGTACAGAGTAGAGGGCAGTGGCGTACAGTGCAGTTGTTTAGAGTGCATTGGCGCAGAGTGCAGTGGCATAGAGTGGCATTGGGTAGAGTTACATAGAGTGCAGTGGAGTAGTGTGGCATACAATAGAGTAGCAGAGAGTGCAGTAATGCAGAGTGGTGCAGTGTCAGAGTGCAGAGTAGACTCTGTGGCATAGAGTGCAGTGGTGTAGGGTGGTGCAGAGTGGAGTATTGTAGAGTGGTGTAGAGTAGAGTATAGTGCCTAGAGTGCAGTGGCATAGAGTAGAGTGGTGTAGAGTGCAGAGTTGCAGAGTAGAGTGTCAGTGCAGTGGTGTACAGGTTCTGGCAAGGCAAGAGAAAGCTGTGCATGATAACCCTGAATGGTGATCCGTACAATGGTCAGTAGGAAACAATGAGCAGTGCATTAAGCCTTTCTTAAAAGTCTTTACTGGTAAACCCTGTCTCATGCAGGGAGGTGGGCAGAAAGCCAGCAAGCCACCCATTGGACCTGTGCAGCTGAATAATAGCATTCTAAGTCCAGAAGACCTAATCCACCCGCAGTCACAGTTAGCTTTAGAGTGGAAAGAGTTCCTGGTGACGCCGCAGTGACCAAATCAGATGTGTGGCCTGTCTGAAGAAGGAATGAAGGACGAGCAGAGGAAGGTTTGCAAAATAATACTATCATGGGGGTAGCACACCATCTTCGCTAGTGCCACATGGCCTCTACAGAAAGCAGAAGAGAAGACCAAAAAGCAAACTGAGCTTGGAGGGACCGTTCGCTCTGCCGAGATTTTCTTCCTGGAAATCAGTGTAAGAATGGTAGATATTAATCATTAGGTATCAAAAGGTAACTGGTTCCCAGTTCAATCTGAGATCTAAATGTATATAAAGGCAAAAACAGTGTCATATGTCAAAGAAACACTAATTAAATTTTAAAATTTGTAAATGGTGTTTGTGCAATTTACATCCCAAATATTTTGAAGATTCTATGTGTACTTGACACTTAGGGATAACCCAGATCTCTAGTTTGGCTTTTGCTCAATTTCAAAACCATATAAAGACATGGACAAAGTGGGCAATTGCCTTGCACAACCTTGCAAGGGGTCTGGCCCCTGCTCACCCTTCACAAGCACTAACAGCGGACCATTGCACCAGAAGAGTTTGCCAAGGTGGATGGGAGTTGCTTGTTCAACCACTTGACAGTGCCCCTTCTGTTTCACTCCTGTGTGCAGAGACAACTCCCCAGGTTCCCAATACCTTCGAATAGTCTAATAGTCTTGGTGGACCCATCTTGTCTGATTTTAGGAATTGTCCCACCTTGTACTTCTCTTCCTTATTTACCCAGTTCTTGGCAACAACCCTTTGAATTACTTGCCGTGGATCTCCCATTTGCTCTCGATTTCATCCTCCTCTTTTATTATCTTTGATTGGTAGTCCGGGCTCCCATTTCTGAGATAAATGTAGAGTCCCGGACATACACTCTAGTGCTGTGAGACCACAGACAAGTTATGGGTACATCACATCCTGACATTAGGTGTGAGACTGTCGCCCACACAATCTGCCCTGCCTCGTTAAGTTGAAAGTCCATGGGCGGTTGGGGTAAGCCAGATGTTTTTGTTCAATTTGTTTAAACTAGCATAAGGTTAATTACCTTAATGTTTCCCAAACTGTTTGCCAGGGGTTTTAAAATGTTCAGAAACATAATCAAAATATTGCTGTTACTTTCTCTTCAGGAAAGATCGGGTAGATTGCCGCAGTACTGAAGGGCATTAATTTACTACTGAACAAGGACGTAATGTGACACCTGAATGTAGCATACCAGGAGGCAATCACAAAAAGACTACAGTGAATAAATAGTGCTATGTTAAAAAAGAGTAAATAAATGCACTGACAACATAGTGAGGCATGGCCTCTCTTGCGCGTGTCTGTAAAACTGACGTTTGTTCTTGAATTTTTGTCCTGAATTTTGACCCTTTGTCCTGAATTTTTGTCCTGAATTTTGACCCTTTGTCCTGAATTTTTTACAGTCCTGTCCAGAATTTGCCTTAATGCCAGGTGGTCACCCTACTGAGCGCCCTTCCCAGGGGGTTAGCTTCCCCTCCAACACGAGGCAAAAAAATATCTGGAGAAAGTAAAAAAGCAGAGCAACCCGGGTTCCAGTCCATATACCTATCAGAATTAAACAGAAATTCAATTGCCTACACGGTGGTATGCGCCGTGCACCGTTTACTGTAAATTAATCAAATTAATGAGCTATTCTAAAAGAGGAAGTATCACGGCCATATCTGATCCGCAATTTTATGACCTTGCCTGTCGCAGGAACACGACCCATTTACACTGGGTGAGAATGCCGTTCTATAATAATACTGCCATGTTGTAGGCCTCAGATGGAGAGTCGAGCAAGGAAAGAAGTCTTTGAACGCCGTCCAAGTGCCCAGCCGACGTCACTCCTGATACCGCCGGGGCACATTTGCACGTGCACGCTACGCATCAGCGCGAGGAAAGCACGGACAAGAGAGCCAATTGTACCCAATTATTCGGACGATTACAAAACATTTAATGCACATAATGGGTGAGAACTGAGCGTTTTGGAATGTGTAATGTTAACCTTGTTAGGAATGTGATGAGAAGGCAGAACCCAGTGAACACCCGCCAGAAATATTGGGAAAGGTGCACAAGTGCCTTTGAAATTAATAGCATCTTTGCTCTGTTGCATTGCATCTTTTATGCGCGTTGGCGCGGTTTTGCTTTCAATATATTTTGGTCTATTTAGGCTCATCATTGTGATGGTTTAATCCGTTCAGCGCCTTTCTTGTGGAGCAACAATTGAGCTGAAACATAAGATGTAAACAAAGGAGTCGCAGGTTATTAAGCAACTGGCACGGGATCTCGAATATCAAACATATTGGGAGTTGATGTGGAAATGTGCTGGAAAGGTATGCTTGAGGTGCGTAACGGTGGCGTTCTTGCTTTGTTTGATTTTCATGAGTTTTTGTAATACAAGATTTGTGTATGGGAAGCTCTTTTTAATTCCCGTGCTTTAAAAAAAAAAAAATACCAAGACTTAAAATCGAGTGTAAATATTCTTAGCCTCTCACTCGCTTCGCTGTTCCCCACAATGATTGTAGACCAGTTTCCACCGCGTGATCCTATCAAATGTGTGCTGTCGGGTTTGTAGCGGGAGTTGGGCATTGCCGCGACGGGTAGATGTTGGCGAGGGGTGACCCAGGATCAAACATAGTACAAGGCCCAAGCCCAACTCAAATGCAGAAACCAAGGCGCTGGTGTGAGCGTCCATGCCCTTGGGGAGCTTGAAGCTCCAAATGGATTCAGCCGGTGGCAAGCCTTCTTGCAAAGGCACACTGTAAACACTCGAGGGCTGCCTATTTACTCCACTGCACGTTCTAATCCATTTAGTAAAACCGATAGTTTTTAAATACGAACCACTAGGCAAGTAAGAGGCAAGACAATCATCATGTAAACCCTTTATGTGGGCCTATTATTATATAACTGTAAAGTCTATAACATCAAATGCAATAGGTTTTTGTACAACTGGTATTCTTAAGCTATACATTTGAAAGTGTTATACTCAACAATGAAGAAAAACGGGTTTTTGGAGAAATAAAATATGTGCCTATTATCACACAATTTAAGTGTGGGAGCCGCAATTAATCCAGGTTTTTCTGGTTTCTCTTTCCAGAAATCAGTGAGTAAATGGGTATCTATTTGTCCTACCTCATGTTATGCCTTTTTTTTTTTACCTCTTTGTGAATGTTGTATATAGCGAAAAATCGACCTAGGGAGATTAAGTGATTTGCCCAGAACCACAGGAGGTTGAGCCAAGCTGAGTCTCTAACCTCCAAAGTCAACAGCTCTGGTCATAATGCCACATCCCAGGCATAGGAACGGAGGCAGGTAGCAGCTAT
The DNA here is from genome assembly GCF_031143425.1 of Pleurodeles waltl. Lineage (NCBI taxonomy): Eukaryota > Metazoa > Chordata > Amphibia > Caudata > Salamandridae > Pleurodeles > Pleurodeles waltl. The sequence goes on from NC_090442.1 coordinate 302,042,237, forward strand.
TTGACGGCTTAGCTTGCTATGAGCTCGAGGTTCCAACAGAGGCTTGGGCCTGGCTTGTGCTGCCAGTGGCCTGCCCACCTCTACAAATAGTGTGACTTAACATCCGTTTTACCATATGGATTCATAAACTGTAAAGCAGCTTTTATGTTTGCCTGCAGAATTTTTTTCAATAATAATTTAGCTAAAAACATTTAGATCAATCATCAGCGTGGCCTAGACAGCTTCTCATTTTCTGCTTTATTCTGATACTAGGCCTCAGTGAAGCAAATTAAATGAGGTAAGACCAACCTGAGGGATACTGAAAGGTTTAATCAGGAGATAAGAGAAGCAGCAGCTTTAAATATACAGCATAAAACCCAAGAGTGGCATACAATAAATGTTCCTCTACGCGAGAATCTGGGGATTTAAACTTGGTCCCTTGTTTAAAAAACATACCTCCCACTTTTCCTAATTTGGTTAAATAAAAAAAAAAAACAGAAGCAAGGAATCAAGGCTATTTGAAGGCAGCTGTATCAAAATTCAGGATAAGAGAAAATCTGTAGAGGTGATGGTAAGGGAATCTTCAAATGCTAGTTTGGTGAAAATAAAAACAATAGCATTTTTATTTGATGCTCTTAGTTGAATCTGGCCATCTGATATTGCCTGATGGCGTGGGTGGGGCGTCAGACCCTAGATAGATGATTGATTGCCAGCTCAGTCTGATGCATCAATTACACTAGGGACGCTAGCAATACTTCAGTACTGCTGTTATGTCTTTCCTGCAAATGAGATGGCTGACTTTTCTGCACCTGTAGTTAGTTATATCTCCTTTTGTTTGTACTCAAAGGTGTTCACATTCATGTTTTCTATTGACACATTTTTCTAATCTAATACATGTCACCTGTGTTCGAGCCACAGTACAGAAAGCCGACGTTTTCCTCTAGGAGTGACCACCGCAAATGACGACCTGCATGCTCTCTATGTCAGAGTAGTAAGGTATAAGAAGGGCAAAGGTTTTCAGCCAAACAATAACTGACTAACAGCCTTACTTCCTGCTATGATGGGGCAATCCAAACCCCAAGTAAGTAAGAGTTCTACATCACCAAAGACAGAAATCAAAATGCAAAACCCAAGCCAAGGGATGATACGAGCACCCACTGAAATTCCTAAATGCCTTAGATGATGACTCTGGAATAGTAGGTTTGAGTTTTGGGAGTAACAGGATGTGGAAGTTCTAATATGCATCTCACCAAGGGTACCCATTACTTTTGGATGATCACGTGTGAAGGACCAGTATTTCTTAGGCTTAAGCCTAAAGTATGCTTCGTCTTGCTTTAGGACAATTAAAACAGATTTCAAAGCAGACTGGCTCATTGTGGAGGCAGGTGTGATTCTGTTAGCTTTTTTTAGTACACGTGGCTTATCCTGTTAACCTCGGGATTCTGCACCTCCACAAGCACCCACTGCACAGGGATTCCATTCCCTCTGCCCATCTATTCCCAAATTACAATAAGGTCATCCTGGGACTGGGGCATTCTGTGTATCCTTTAGTAATTTGTGGTCTTACATTACGACCCTGAAGACTTTTGAGTTATTTTTCTGCCAACATGCTTGGTATACTCAGCTGACAGAGTACGGCACAGTTTCTCTGTGCAAGGCTCCATGCTATGGAATCACATGCCCCATTGGCGGTACCCAGTTGCTGGATTGAGTAAATTTAAAAAAGGCCAGGAACTATGTATATGCTCCAAAGCATTTTAATATACTTTCCAGGAAACTAATCAGAGCACCTGTAAACCAAATGGAGAATGAGCGCTGCATAAATTATTAACAATATAATAATTATCATCTGACTTGCATATTCGTGAGCCCAGTTTCAAGCTACAGAGGTTTTCAGCACTGGAGCAGTAAAGAAAAGGTCTACGGAGTCCAAAAACATGGCGGATATAATGCCTCGCCTATCACATGTCCTTAGGAATGCCACCCACTAAAGGGAGCCCGAAAAGTGCAGACTATAGTTTAACGGGAGGAAACAGATGAAACAGATTTTCCGGTAATGTGAGACCTCTATACATTATGGTCCAAAATAAGCTAGACATTTTTTTTTTAATTTGAAGACATCACTCGGCTATACAAAAATAAAAACAGTTACAATGTTAACAATGGTGTGTAAAAACAATGAAAAATAACAAAGGAATGACTATCTTAAAAACGTGGATTCCAATTCATGGTATGTAACCCAAGTATTTCAAATCAACCAAGCAAGGCAAAGGCCAACTATTGCCCGAGGACAGGGTGTGGACTGGACTTTGAGGAGGCTCCATGCACAACATAATAACACTGTTTGTTATATGTGGCGATCAAAAAGCGCTCCTCTGCTTTTTGTCTCCTGTAAACCAACATGATTTCCAATTCAGAATAAATGGGCCCGATCTGTAGGGAGATGCTATTTGTAGTATACTTTAGGCCTCAACCCCGAAGGCTGTAGAGAGACAGATATTGATTGTAGATGCACACCGCCAGGACCATGTAAGTTTGCCTATTAAAACACCACAAACTTGAGTCAATTCCCAGCCCCTTCTTTGCTCCCACGCTGCCAGCCCTCGGCTTTCTCTAACCTTTTTCTCATTAGTGTGTACATGTTTGAAAGCATTTTTTCTCTCTTGGGTTTCTACGAATCATGAAAGAATACCGTTTTCCCCTTCAACTAACTTTAAACTCCTTCTGGAGGCACATGTATGAACTTTGCCTCATCAACTGCTAATAGTACACGGCTTGAATCACTTAGAGGATAAATATGGAATAGCAGAAGAAAACGGAACTCAGACATTTAGAAGTCACTAAGTGTCGATTACTCTATTTATGGCAGGTGAAGGAGGTACATTGCTTGATTAGATGCCCCAGATACGCCCTTGGTTACAGCCATATTTCAAGATGTTGCATTATAGCTATGAATTATGAAAGAATACTCATGGTCACAGCCTCAAAGCACCAAGATAAGGTCCTTCCAATGACTCATCCGGCCAAATATCACCCCCGCTTACATCACACCATTTATAAAATGCTGAGGACCATGACATATTCTTGAACAATACATTATAATCTATTGCTTCCATCTTCAGCATGAAAGTTGATTTCAAACCTGGGTTATTCGCTGTCAGAATAGTGACAAAGGAGGCAAAGAGCCAGTGGACTTTGATGCAACACCTATCCTGTATATTTAGAGACCCCTGGAAGACGACGGAAGGCCAGTTCACGGTTGGCAGACTCCCCTGATTCTCTAGGGTCTCTAGTGACCCACAAGAGATCAGGGCGTGCCTACCACTGCCTCTTCCGGTCACTGTATATCTGCACAGACATACGTGATTAATGGATTCCAGGCCACACTAATGGGGGGGGGGGGGTCCCACAGCTCTCAGAGCTTGATGAGGAGCAGACAGCCTCGTGTCAGGGTTTGGGGAGGGAATGTCCAGATAGTGATTTGTTTGGGGGGAGGGGGCGTGCAGGATGACAGGCAGGTCCTAAAGTTACTTTTAATATTAGGACGGCTAGAGAAGGGAGATTTCAGTGGTGGCAGGATGCCAGGTATTTTAATTTTATAGTTTGGGATGGGAGAACACTTTTCAGTCATGGTGTGGGAGGTTGATAGAAGGCTGGGCATGTTTGATTAAGTTGGATGAGAGGTAGAGACTAACCTGGGTGGTGGGATGTCATGCAGATTCTGTGTACTTGGGCGAGGGGAGGGCACTAGGAAGTGTAGCAGAGTGGATAGCAGGACATCAGATAAATGTTCATTTTAATTTTCAGTTAGGGGTGTGGTGTGGGTCCCTCACAATTCAGCTTCCCCTGTGCAGTTCACATATTTAATCTGCTGCACTGGAGAAGTGGACTGGGGGCTTGGAAGAGTAGCTTGTTTCCAATATGAAGTTTTCTACTTTTGGGTTCCTTACGATATCATAGACAACTCAGGATTCCCTCTTGTCTATCTGATGTCACATGTGGTAAGTGGAAAAGAAACCCATTATTGAAGCTACCAAATTATAATTACACATACTTTTAATGTGCTGTAAGTAAAGACAGAAGCTGAAGCAGAGGGAAATAAACAAAGTAGCATTTACAATTTGATATAAACAAAGCAGCGTTAACAGCTGAGTACCTTTGTCCTACGGCAGCAGGAGGAGGCACATGAGCTTCACGCCAAGACGGCTTGTACAGCCGACCAGCAGCGGACAGGGAGGCGTGATGTCGGAAGAAGGACAGCTGCTGCTGCTGGACAGCCTGCTGGCAAATTTCGTCTGAGGAAAAGGGCCTGCCTCAATATGTAACCATTTTGTCCTCCCTTTGACTGAACATCATTTTTGAAGTAGATTTTAAGAGCTTTTTGAGCAGGTGTTCAGCAGGGATTTTGACTCAATAATAAATGGGGCCCAATAACTGAACGGCTCCAAAGATCATGAGTAATGCCTTGAAGTTTGTATTTCCGTGAGCAGGGAGTCCTCTGATACAAAAGAAAATTGAATTAACCACAGTGCAAGGTATTAAAACCAATAACACCATTTTATAATATTACTTTAAAGACTGACATCCCCCAGGTCAGCCCTCTAAGGGCCACAGGTACAGGACTAGAGAATACACCAATTCATTGAAGAACATACAGTTGATGGACTCATTTACCACACTATTAGCCGGTGCGTACTAGCTGGCAACTGCCTGTTACTTCATTCGTCAACGGCTTAATTATGACCAAATATATGAGATGGTTATCTACAGAGAAGAGGAACAACAGATAAGAGTCTTGCTGTGCATAGCTAACATTGCCTATCAGTGCACATCATGCTAGGAGAGAAGGTTACTGGGTACAGTTTAACCAATATGCAGGTGAATGTGTTATCCTCTGTAAGTGTTTGGGGGCATTTTAAATGAGGAGCTGATATTAATAAAAGATGCTACATTGAGAGCACTGATCGTTTGTTGTACTATGAAATACATATGCCATCAAACCAAAGTTGTCCCAGATCATGAAAACATTTTGCAGCTTGAAAACAGGGAGAGGATGCCCAGTCAAAGGACACTTGCTCTTTATTGTCCTGCTTGTGAACCTCCTCAACAAGACAAACAATTTTGTTGAAAAAAAACACACACAACTACCCACTTCTAAATTCTTCATGAATTATCTAAGTAGGAACAGAGCCAAACTACACAAATCACTCACTCACTCATATTTACATTCGCAGTGGGTAATAACTTTATTGTATAAATCGTTGATTACAATAAATACTAAAAGGTTAAAAATCCAATATTTCCTTTATAAAAATGTAAGTGCAATACAATTATAAAGAGCAAATGGTTGTTTACATCGACTGATAGATCAGGCTACCGTCTCAGTCTTTAAATTGTTTAAGATAAAAATAAGTTTGATCGAGAAATTTCATTAGATTGCTGATAAAGGTATTACTGTTAGCATTAAAACAAAGATTTATAGCTTCTTCTATTGCCCGCACATTAAATTCTCCAAACTATTCCCACAGATACTTCTTCTGAATGGCGAAGAGCTTTGGGCAGGTGAATACTATGTCCTAGTGACTTAACCTTGTAGCCGTACAGCCTACATTCCAATAAACCAGGGCAGGAAAAATTCAAAGATCTTCGAAATTGGCAAATTGGGATATATATTAATTTAAATCTTAAACATTTCATTTTTACATGACCTTCTAAACTTGAGGCAATATAGGGTTGTCTTACAATTGCATAGGAATCTAAAACCAAATCTACATGTTTGGATTTCAGTGATGCTAGAAAGACTTCCCAACGGGTGCTGGCCAATTGAGAGTTCTTTATTTGTCTATTTTGAATGCCCTTGGGAATGCCACCAAGAATAGCTAACCAGGGTAGTTTTATGCTTCCATTGAGCCCTTTAATGTCAGAAGGTTCAGACTCCCCTTTGTATCTATGTTAATATTCAGCTCATCAAAAATAAGTTGCTTGATGGAGTCCGCGTTGGTTCTACTGCAGTCACAGATAATTTATTGTTCGAGCCATATGGAGTGCTCCTAGTGATATAATATCCAGTTCGAGATGAAGTATGCTTTGAGGGGTTGCCTGCTGAAGACTAAATAAGGGTTGTATCGCTTGCATGTCTATGGTGATCATGTCAGAAATAGTTTTAAAGTTAAAATGTTGTGATGCATACAGCAGTGATGGAGGTTTTTGCGTTGAACACTTTGACTGACTGATCCATTGCCTTTCCTCCATAAATTCATGTGAACTTTTGCATGCCGTTCACTACTCCAACTTTCTGTCTCTGATTGAATATGCTAGCTCCATTTTAATTTATCATTTATGTTCACCCCAAGATACTCATAGGTTCTTACTATAAATTTATGACAAGCCGACATAATATATTTTTATTAGGTTTCCTGAAGCACATTACTTTTGTTTGACTGATCGAGAGAAATTACTTCATGTTATATTAATTAAGTCTTGACAATGGATATGAAGGCTTCTGGCTGATAGTGAGAAGATTACCAAATCATCTGCATAGGCCAGAGATGCTTTTGGTTTCTTCCCTAATTTTGGTGGTAGACCGTGTTCCAGACAGATGTGGAGATCAGAGATATAAAGGATAAATAAAAGAGGCGTCAATATGCATCCTTGTGTTAAACCATTCTGAGTATGGATTTTTGTTGAGAGAGAAATTACGTCTGATAATTTAATCTGTAACCATGTGTCTTCCAGAAAAGCCTTAATAAAATGGAGAAGAGAGTGGTTGATTAGTATCTTGGAATACAAGAAAGGTCAGCTACCCTTGTGAAATGCCATGCTGCAGTTAATATAATAGACATACAATGGACGCTGCCTGTCAATTGCTTTCTGAGCTAACACTGTCAAGGCTACTATTTTATCAACGGTAGAGCATTTGGCACAAAAACCGGATGGTTATTAAACTCTTCTCGGTGGCCCAATCAAGCAATTTATGGAAGAGATATTTTGTGAAGATTTTACCGTCACAATGCAGAAGGCAATAAGTCTGTAGTTCCTTGGATTGTCTTTATCACCTTTTTAATTAATGGATGGATAATGGATCCTTTCCAAGGTAGTGATATAATACTAGACTGCAAAAGTCTTGGAAACATGTAATATAGGAAGGAACTCCAAACAGTTGGATTGTGCTCTATAATTTTGATAGGCAAACCGTTCAGCCCAGAAGCCCATGAAGGCAGGTCTTTTTCTATTAGAGAGGCAATTTCCTCTTGAGTGATATACAAAGTTGTGATAACGTATAGATGGCTTCATTCATTCATTTAGTTCTTAGATTCTCTAAAGTAACAGGCAAACAGGGTGACAAACTGTATGCAATTTGTGATGGGGCCTTGCATATAATAGGATAAGAAAGAACGCATACCAACTAATGATAGACACAGATTCCAGGAACACTGAGAATGATGGCTCCAGACAAGGGTGTAGCTCAACCTACAACAGTTGGGAACTGCCATTTTTGGGAGTACTTTCTAGGGCAAACAGGACATTTAAAAACACATTAGGGAGACATTAGGAATGTTTCAGCTACTGATGGATATACGTTTAAGGTATAGAACTTGCTCTTGGAGGGGAGTGGAGACATAAGATGATAATTATTCTGCAACATTTATCTGTTACAACGTTTTGAGAAGTTATTTTAAAACTCCTCCCTTTTTAAAAAAAAATCCCAGGGAAGAATGCATGGAAGTGCATGGAAACACGTCTGGTCTATCTTGATATAGCGACAGTAGCAAACATTGGAAGGTAAAAATTCATTTGTCATGAACACCTTTTCTTGAGGGACATGTCAATCAAAATTCACAGCTGGAAAATGAGTAACTTACACAAATGAACTATTAAAAAAGAAGCATGGTCATTACAAGCATGCAGTAATTTAGATTCGAAAGAAAGGTATATGTTACTAAATAATACATGGAAAACCTACTGTGATATCCATGAAATGTTACTTTTAATACTATCTACAGTCAATAATATGAATTTTACTATTATTTTGACTGACATCTATGTACATGCTTTACAAAGGCGTGGAGAAACTCTGAACCAGATGTGTCTTCATAGAAGACGAGCTTTCTGCAAAGTCTGTGTAATCTTTAAGATATCAAATGTATGTGAAAAGTCAATCCTTGACTAATTGTTGGAATTCCTCCAGTGGTCTACAACTTGAGACAAATGCTGGCAAAGGCGAAGTAACAATTTAAAAGAGTAAAAATTGTCATTTTACCTCAAGCAGGACAAGATAAGTCATGATTGTTATGCTTGTGTTCACTGAAGAGGCTGCTTTGGAGGCATTTCTTTTCCTTTTGATTGTCATTGTGGGTGTCATTCTCGGTAGGGCAGGAAGCCATTGCACAGTGCAGTCTAGTCTCTAGCCCTGATGCAGCATGTGTAGCCATTTTGATACTCATGAATGTTTTGGTGCAGCGTGTTTGTGCTGCAGGTGTGTGCAATGAGTGTGCCAAAGGCAAGCCTGTCTGTGTTTGTCGAAGCTTGATCCACACCTAAAGCCAGAAACCCTGGTCCTGCTGTGTCAGCTCCTCAGAAAAGAATCATACATATTTCTAATGAATTCGTGAACTTGCATAATTGCAATAATTGTGTAGCTCCTCTGCTTCATCTCACAATAGAAGGCCCAACTTGCTACTACTTAACATGTAGATATTTTCTGGGTAGCCAGTCCTTTGTTATAAAGGGCTGGTCTATAGTCAAGCATTTGCTTAACAATGACGCAGTTCATATTTTTTTTTATTTAATATTTGTTTTTTAGCCAAGCAAAGTCTCAATGTTCATGGCTTTATTGAAAAACATAATCCTGGTCTCCTTTTTTTTTACTGAAATCTCGTAATCTAACTCTTCTGTGCCCTACATTGTGATTGCCATTCTTTCAGGGTATTCTGAAGTACACCAAGACCACTCTAGCCATACTGGTCGAGTGACTACTATATTTTGTTCCATCTATACTTGCAACATTATAAATGACATCATTTGGAAAGACTACTCCAATCTGCTCTAATTCAGGGGCTATGGTCTGTCACCTTTTGGGACCCTTTGCCACTTTTCTCACATTACTGTTGCACTTCATTGCTCCTTATACTACAAAGTTGGCCAATTTAAAACATTTGGGTATGTTTTTGTGTAATTTGGTTATTTTGATTTCACAAACATGTCAGTGACTTCAAATAGTGCCAGATTTAACAGATATAGCCCATACTTTTTGAAAATACACAGAAACAACATAAAAAGAGCAAAACAACCACTTGGGTCTCCAACTAGTAAATCCATATCTATACGGTTTATTCTGCCATTATATCTCCTTTACAGTGCTGAGCAGGACAGTCACATCTGTTCACCACCCTATAATCCCATATAGTCTACCATCATTGTACTAAGAAACCAGAGCATGGGTGGCAAATTAATGCACATCGGGTACTCTCTTATGTCTAACTACAGAACATATTATCCCCCTGCTTGGGTTAGGCCGCACTAATTTTGAGACCTACCATACCAGAGAACAGAAGGAAGGATGGGTGGGACACGAATGCCTTTGCGAACTGGTGGCCATGTCAAGCTGAGTTTGGGCCCCGGGCAGCGCGAAAGCAATTGGAATGACGTCCTATCACCGGGCCCTGGCAATACCTGAAAGACTGTTGGGGTGGTGGCTGTAAGTGATCTTTAAGAATCTGATAGATCAGGTCCCTCTTTACCCCCTTCACTGCTAAAATATATCCCTTTGGGGTGTGTGCTATGGGTGGATTAAGAGTCCACTGGCTACAGGTATGTGAGATGTAAGAAATGTTTCCAGACACCCTCTAATGGCAGTAGTTGGTCTTAGAGTTGCATATGCTCTTCTCATAACTGGGTAGTCTAAAAAGTTCTGTTGTCCATTCAAGATAGGTTGGCACAGTCTGGGTATGCGCACCTATACATAAATATTTTTGTCACCATTAGGACCGTCACCAGCACCTCTTCTATGGGGAAGAGGCATAGTACAGGTCTGAAGGAACATAACCTGGCTGCGCCATTATGCTGCTTGAAACGTGAAGGGGTGGAGAGCACTGAAATATATTAAAATGCACAATAAAAGTTAATGTTTATATGAGCTACATTCATACTCTTTCGCAAGAATATCAACGTTATAGTATTTTAGAAATGTTATTCTTTATAATCATCTTATATTCCACAAGTTAGACATTTAAATATGTCGAAACAAAAGTATATTTGTGTTCATTTTAGTTGGTTGGAGTGAAGGCCGCATTCTTTTTGTATGTTTTAATCTTCAACATGAAAGCTTGTTTTTCCAAAGCTGCAGGTGCTAAAGTTAACAAGGAGCTTGTTGTGCATGAGAGATAAGATGGTCTGACAGAACGTTACTGGATGAAAGGAGTAACCCGGCACTGGCAACTATGGCTTGTGGATTCCTGAATGTGAGGGTGTATCAACGGCGGGAGTCAAAGGCTTCAGGAGACTGATTTGTTAATTATAACTGCCCTACAGTTCTGTTTTTCAAATGAGAGTTTCTGTCATGATGTAGATAGAGTAAGAGTAGTTTAGTTGGAGATTCAGACTCTCTCTGCCCCTTGCTCAGAGCAGACCTCATACTTTCTGTGTGACTTTATGCCACTGCACCTCTCTCGAACAGAATCTTCTACTGAAATTCTGTTCGGTAACCTTTCTCAGATATTTCTTTAGAAATAGAATAGTGTAGGAGCTAGATTCAATGGTTAGGCAAGGGAACATAATTTTAGAATCCAGACACCAAGTATTTCTTCTGATTTTCTGCATTGCTGCTATTGAGGTCTTGGTCTTTGATATGTTGCTTCGATTTAATATTCTCCATTGGTAATTCTGTATCTTCATACTATGTTTCGGAGACTCACCTATGTAATTTTGACTTCAAGTCTGTAACAAAGCCCATTGAAACTTCAATTGGACTCTGAGGTTTAATGTGTGACTATTGAGTTCCTCTGTAATTGAATTTGAATGATTGGGCGAAATTACCTCTTCACCCCATCGGAACAGAGAAGAAAAGATTCATCGGACCCCAGATGAAAAGATAGGACTCCAAGCCCCATCACATCCAATACGTCATGGAGCACGGCTAACTTTGTGGATGCTATAAAAGGGGAGAGACTAGTGTTACAAAGCATGCCAAACATCGGTCCAATATAGTTGACGCCAAATACAGGACCTCAATATATGTCACAGGTCACAGTCTGGCTGTGTGTATGTCCAGAAGTGGTCATCAAGCACTAGCCAAGCTCTCTTCAACTTGCATGGGGACCAGTACTAATTGTGGAGGACTTTGAAGTGCATAAAATTCAGCAGGGCCTCACTCAGTGACCAGCCATGCATATCCACAAGGTCTCCCAAATCCTTGTTAGTGTATTGGATGCTTTACCTCTCCTACTAATCTCATTACATGTGCTAATAGAGTATGAGTGCTCTATGAGGATCTGATATAGACTGGTGATCATGCTATTGGCTTTCCCTCATGTGCACAAGTGCTTCTGAATCAGGGAATCTTGGAGCTATACAGGGTTGAGCCCCACAGTATACCTAATGCAATACCGCCACTGCCTGTAGCGCCGCATCTGTAAGTCAGGGAGGGAGTATTCACTGTTATAGAGCCGGGAAAGTTTTAAAGACCCCTGGATCATACAAGTCCCAACACTCCAATCCCGTGCCATTCACAGACCAGCCACCTGACTGAAGTCCTTCTGATTTATACACCTGCACTGGACCATATTGGGGTTCTCCTTAGTAATGTCTTATCCCTTCCTGGTAGTCTGTGTAAATCCACCCAGGACACCTTTGAGTGATTTTAATGGACAAATGGATAATGCCACCAAATTCCTTGTAAATTCCTATACAGAATCTATCCTTGCTTTAGATTTGAGACAACTTGATACGGCTCCCACACACACTGCAGGTTATATTTTAGATCTCATATTTTCTAATCGAAGTACTCTTACAATATAAAAGCCCATTCTCTTAGACTGGTAAGATCATTTTGACATTCCCTATTGTCTCAAACTTGTAATTAATAAAGCTTCTCTAAATTCCTACCAGCAATCAGTAAGAGCTTGGTCTGAAGTGACACCTGATAAATTTGTGCTTTCTATCTCACAAGAAATTAATGTCTGTCAGGAAACACGGATGATCATAATTTCAATGCTTGGCTTCAACAGCATTAGACTCTGTTGTAACGTTTAGCCACAAAACATCCTTTTGCAGCCCTCCCCCTGCTCCTTGGTCATGTGAGAAGTTACATGAAAAAAAAGCAAATGCAAAGAGCCAGAACGTAAAAAGATAGGCCTTCATTCTACTAATTTAAACATATGTATAGATTAGCACTTGCGGACTATCCCAAAGGGAAGACAAGCTTCTGCATCTTTCTATGAACACACATTGTCATCAACGTCTAATTCTGCTCAAGGGGTTTCCTCAATTGCCAATCAGTTTCTGAAAACTTAATGCTGCATTCAAACAGCATTCCTTTCAGAAGAACTGTGTGTTAACTTCTCTTTCTATTTTTCAGAAACATTGCCACCATTTCCACAAATGTAGGTGTTCTGTCAGATGAAGCTCAATATTTTTGCATTTTGAAAAGCCGTAAAGTATTCTCTTCCCCGCATATTACTGGGTTGTCTGATTTATCTAAAAGATATTCTTTTTCAAATATCTAGGGATACAATGTTATCATGATATTCTTTTAAGTTTCAAATGTCAGTAGTATCATCCACATACTTTCACCTATTAGAAGCCACTACACACGTTTTTTAATCCATTGCCTTCCTCTAGCTATAAAAATGTGGTGCATGCTTTGATCATGTCTAGACTTGATTACAACATCTCCCTGTATCTTGGTTTACCTACATGCTTTGTTTCGAATTTGCAAGTGATGCAGAATGTGACTGCTCACCTGATTTTACAACTTCCTAAAAATCACTCTATATTTTCGCACCTTCTTTGCCTCGATTGTCTTCCTTTAGATAAAAGACTGAAATTCAAGGCTATGATTCTATTTTATCATGCCCAGAGTAATAAGGGCCCAGTCTACTTGCAAAAATGTTCCAACATTATTTTGCAAGTAGAGCCCTAAGGTTGAATGATGCTTGTCTGTTGGTGGTGCACAAACCAAGGTGATCCAGAATTGGAAGACTCTTTTTTCTTTTCCAAGCACTTAACAATGGAACATGCTTCATACCATCTCTTTTCTTTCAGGAAAAAAATGAAAACCATTTTTTTTCAATCAGGTTATAGATTTTCAGTTATTTTATTGCTGTTGGTCTAGCATCTGGACGTCCCAGTTGAGGTAGCTGTTTTGCACTTTAAAGGTAAACTATTAATTCATATATTGCACCCTCTAATATTGCCACAGGAACAACTTAGATTTAATTTTGTTTACTGATGTAATTCATATGTTTTTTAAACATGATAGTCAATGCTATTAAAGAGAACATTCTAGGAGTGGAATCCAAAGATTCAAGCTTAAGCACCCTACTTAGCCATTTCAAGACATTGGATTTTTTTCATTGGGTTGGCCATCTCACCTATAATAAGGGAAATACACTTGACTGGGTCCTGACTTTTGATAAACTCCTGTAGAGAAGCTCACCTAAAATAGACTGGATTGGGTTGACCACTCGCTGAGTAACCTTTGCAGCTAGAACACACACAAACTGTAAATACTGTTGGTCAGTCTAGAAATCTGAAGTATCTAATCCAGAGATCTTTGAGTCCCTGTATGAAAATCTGTGTGACTACTCATTGTACATTATAACCAGTCAGTGAACAGCATCCTAGATTAAGCAGCCCCTCTCATGCCATCATGACACAGGACAAGTATATCAGCCTCACGTTATCTGCAGTTTTCAACTTCTCTAAGAAAAGCTAAGTTCAAAGTTAGTTCAGCCACTGGCAGGTAGCAGATATTAGATATTTCTCAAGATCAAGAAATGCTGGTTTTATGCCCCTCTGCTATTCTCTGCAGGGAACAAGTCAAAAGAAATATTTGATGTTTTAGTGAAGTAAACAGTGTGGCCTTAAATGGCCGTAGATTACCAAGCCCTTAATTCACCAAGTTTGTTTTTAACAAACTGCAAGCTAGTTGGGCAAGTACTCAAATCTGTAGGACATTCAAGTTTTCGCTAGAAATAGATTGTGAGAAAGAACATAAAAGACGTAGCAAGGTGCCCCCTAAACCAAGGGAATTACCCACATTATCTCATTTTCTTTATGCTCCATTTAAGTAGAAGAAGCTAGTGTAATTCTACAAGAAATTAATACCGTCTGTTATCTGGGACACCCATGCTTTAATAGCACCATTAAACCCTTGTGGGTGGAGGATGGTTCTGTGCTGTTCTCCACACAAGCCCTCATGTGCTGAGGATGGCTCAGTGCCATCCATGCATCTCAGGCAGGAAATCCCTCTGATGCGGGCACCAGAGGGATTTCATTTTACTAAAATCAGCCTCAGGAGCTAGGGAAGAACTTCCCCAGCACTCAAGGGATTTTTTATTTTTTCACTGAAGTGACAATCAGTGTGCATGGCACTCTGACGTCATTATAATGAAAATGAAAGTGAACTGAGCCGATTGACTCATTTAACTTTCACTGTATCAGTACTTGGGGGCATATCTCAGTCCCTCGAGCGCTGATTCAGACTGGGGAGGTGTCACTAGAAAAGGTGGAATCTCCCCTTTTTAATGGTGGCACTCCCTAGTGGAACCCTGTATGGGGAATATCATAGGAGGACGTTCCCCAAGCAGGAATTTACCCACTAGACACCCGGGACAGGGGGATCAGCCCCTTAGGGCAAGGGCTTGTGCTCCCCTTGTTGTATGTCGATTATCCTAGACACCAACAAATATTTTTTATATATATTTGTAGGGGTGGGGGCTGCCCAGCATGGGCACGGGCATCGTTATGCCCCACCCCAAATAAACAAGGCAGCATCGGGGCAGATGGGGTAGTTAATCCTGATCTCCCCATTGGGGGTGGGGAGGGCAGAAAGCCCACTGTATGGCAGAAATATATAGTTTTAATAAAATAATGGAGTGGGTCTTTGCCAGCCTAACATCAGGGCCAACCGCCACATTTAAAACCTCTCCAGTCTTTCTGCTCCCCTGTGGATGAAAGCATCCCATCCCAATGGTAAGCAAGAGGACATTTGATTCTTTTGGATGTTGTTTTTTCAAATGGGCCAGAAGAGTCTGGTTAACTTCCAGTATCATCCCACTTGCAATGGCAAACAGCTGCACTTTTTTGGCTTGGGTAGACGGACACCTGATAAAATCTACCATACTCAGACAGTTCTGAAAACTAGACATCTGGGGGAGTCCAGAGAGGTGTGCTTCAAACACATCTTACACCATTTTCTTACCCACAAAGCCCTGCAAACCTCAAAAGTTGACTAAAAAACACATTTTCCTCATATTTCTGTGGGGAAAACCTCTGGAATCTGCAGGGAGCCACACATTTCCTACCACACAGCATTCCCCCAAGCATCCTGATAAAAACTGTACATCACTTGTGTGGATGGGCCTAGTGCCAGCAACATGAACAGATCCAAACGAGGCCAACAGAAGTCCTCACGCAAGGGCTCCTCATTGTCCTTTGTTTAATCTGTTCCTAGGCCCAGCCACACAAGTGGGGCAGCATTTTTATCTGCACAGGTGGGTCGATGCTGGTTGTGGTTTCCCAAAGATTCCAGAAGTTTCCATCACAGAAATGTAAGAAAACGTGTGATTTCAGGCAAAGTTTGAGGTTTGTAGGGCATTGTGGGTAAAAAAAAATCTAATGGAATCCACTTAAGTCATTCCATCCTGAATTCCCCTAGGTGTCTAGTTTTCAGACCTAGGTTTGCTAGGTTTCCCTAGGTGCCTGCTGAGCTAGGGCCCAAAATTCACAGCTAGGCACATTCCAGAGAAAGGTCAATTTTCAGAGGGAAAATTTGAGGAGTTCATGTTGCCTTTTGGGGCCTTTCCTGTTACGGGTACCAGCCCTACCCAAACAAGTGTGGTACAATTTTTATTGGGAGACTTTGGGGAACAGAGAATAGTAGAACAAGTGTTATTACCAATTGTATTTCTCTGCATTTGTGACTTCCAAATGTAAGGCAGTGTGTATGTGTGTAAGAAAGAAGATATTTTGAGAAATACCTTCTAATTTGCATGCTAGTATGGGTACCCACAAATTCAGAGATGTGGAAATAACCACTGCTTCTAATTTCCATATTTTGTGCCCATTTCAGAAACACATAAGTTTCCTTGATACCTATTTTTCACTCCTTATAGTTTACCATATGAATTGCTCTGTACCCGTTACACAATGAAGAACCATTGCAAAGTGCAGCTCAGTTATTGGTTCTGGGTACATCGAGTGGATAATTTCTTGGTCCCCTCCAGGTGAAGCCACAAACCCTGGGTACCTTTAGAATCTCCAGGATGTAGGGGATAAAATGGTGCAAATTCAACGTGGATAGCTTATGTGGAAAACATGTTATGGAGGCCTAATGTACAAATTATCCCAAATAGCCAAAAAAGAAGCTTAGCACGGGGGAGGGCAAAGAAGATGTGGTCATGTTGGCAGCATGTTGGTAGGAATTATTAATTGTGAACTCTCTGAAAATAAAGTACCAAAACTGTTGAAGTGATCCTGGATTTCTCTTCTATTGAAGAACCGTTGATTGATCAACTTGGACATATAGCTACAGGTCAACTGAAAATATTAATTGCCAGCTTTAAACATCAGCTACATAAACTGGGTTCACACT
Source organism: Pleurodeles waltl (assembly GCF_031143425.1). Taxonomy (NCBI): domain Eukaryota; kingdom Metazoa; phylum Chordata; class Amphibia; order Caudata; family Salamandridae; genus Pleurodeles; species Pleurodeles waltl. The sequence continues at coordinate 302,059,029 of NC_090442.1, forward strand.
CCAGCTGCCAAAAAGGTAAAAACCAATTGCCTTAATTTGCGATCTTCAACTGACCATGAAATATCCGGTTAGTGTAGCCACTAAAACCTGAATTCCGCTTATCTGTTTAATGGGCAAGATGAGACCATTTCTAGATTTACAGGAAAGGGCAGCTATAGACAGAACTGCCATTGGTTTGTGAGCTGAATGCAGTGTTTCAAAATCTTAAGTCGGCTGCAATAAGGGATGAACTAGACAGCTAAAACCGTTGCAGGGTCATCAAAATGTGATCATGTATTACTGTTTTTTTTAATCATTTCCCTTACTACCTAGTACGGCTTGATTACGTTCTATAGCTTGATTTTCATGTGCCAATATCCTCGCATTACAAGACCCCCGCACTGGATGGAATCCATTACATGGTGCAGCTCTTCTATAGAGGGAGCATTTGCAAGAATTTATAACAGACGGTTCTGCCAAAGATGCTCAGACGTAACATTCTGAAATGGGCCCCAACTCAAACTATGCCCATCCCCAGCTTGGCTCAGTTTAGAAAAAGCTTGGCAATTCACGTGTTCCCAAAGGTATACCTACGTTGCAGAAGCTGCCTTGTACTTGCGTAGCTCAAAGCTTTAGTGCTTTCGAAATACTTTCACATTACAATTTCCAATTCTACTAGAATGCCAAGTCACTTCAATCCAGCAGGGACACCTCCTCATGGGAGGAATCTGCTGGTGAAACTAACAGGAAAAGGGTCTATGCATTAAAGGAAATCCAGAAAAAGGCTAGTATCTTTTCTTCTATCGTCAATGTGAATATTTGATTATTACTGTTTTGCACACAGTAATGCGCAGTCAATGTAAGGTAATTCTGCAGTGGAATGTAAGAAGTTAAGTACTAGGACGCAGTGTTTGGTCATCCGTGTATAGGGCTTTGTTGTACTGCATTAATTGAGTAAGCACAATGTATTGTTAACGTTATTTGAAAGATGCAATGCTGCTTGAGAGCGTAACCAAGTTTTAGCCTGGCTAGTATATTATACTTGAGGATAACTTATGATAAAGGCTGTGGTTCTGCATGTTTAGTTTGACTGCAAGGGCACTTGCCCTCCTCCCACCTCACCCCTCTCCCACCCCAAGATCTACTTAATGGCGGTCGCAGCCCAACCCCACTGAGCAGGTCCTGCCATTTTCTCCCGCTGCCTGGTGTCTCCTGCCTGTCTACTCTGCTGAGTATGGTGGGGGGGGGGGGGGGGCTTGATGTGTGGCCTGTGAGGCTGTTTTCCTTTAAGGAAACTTTGATTCACTCCTTGGCTTGCCCTCCTCCACACCTCACCCCTCTCTCATCCCATGACTTACTTAATGGAGGTTGCATATATTGGGCGCACCGCTGGCACGCCATAGGCAAGACAGTCAGCACCTGGACCACGCTATGTGCCAGCAACCCTGGATCTCCCACTACCCGTTGATACTCCACCGCCGAGCTCCAGAACCTGGCCCCCAGGAGCTGACAACTGCTACATCACTTCCCCCCGGACCACGGTTGAACACTTCACCTGCCTCCAATGCCACTTCACCTGCAACACCAAGATCCACACCACCCCTGCACCACTGCCCCCAACGAGAGAAAGAACTACAGTGCCTACTGCTCAACGCAAGATCATTCTGTAAACATGCCACAGAAATATGGGACACCGTACCCACCCTCAGCCTGGACTTGTTGTTCATCTCCGAGACCTGGCTCACACCCGCGTCGGCCCCAACATCACTTGCGCCACCCCACAACCACAAGGCTACAAACTTATCCACGCAGACCAATGCAACAGGCACGAAGAAGGCATCGCCATCATGCATAAGGACAACCTGTCATGATCCACCATTGAGGAAGAATCGTCTCACCTCATCGAGCACCTTAACTTCCCCCTCTGAATCGACACCAGGACCACCATCAGGGGAATCCTCGTGTACAGACCTTCTGGTCCCCGTCACACCTTTTGCAAAGGGATCGCTGACTTCACTGCCCCCCTTGCAATCTACTCAACAGACTACATGTTCCTAGGAGACCTCAATGTCCACCTAGACGACCACCATGGCCACAACTTCACTAAAGCTCAAACCTTGGCTCTTTGAGGAATAGCTACTAGCCTGCAATGACAACCCAAGCACCTGGATACCCCTTGGGATGATAAGCCGTACTCTAGTAATATATTGATTGATTGATTTCCAAGAGCTAACAGTGGGCTTATAGGCCACCCATTGCTTACCATTAGTTGGCTTTATATTCACTGTCATTTGCTTTCTTCTTATTAGATGGCTTGCCTTGTCCTTCCTGTGTGTTCCTCCACGAGAGCATTGTCTATTCACCTGTGTCCTTCCACTGCTCACTTTTAGGGAACTACTTTTTTCTCTTGCTTAAGCGCTCCACAAGAACACGCGTTTTCCATCTCTCACCATAGTTTTTTTCTATCACCCCTTCTTGCTTCATGTTGCTCACTCGTCTATGTGGTTTCCTCCCCTATCGTCCATGTTTCGTCACTGGGTCTGCCAGGCTCTGGAATAACCTTCACCCTCATATCAGGGCCTTACCTTTACTGATCTCCTTAATGAAGGAGCTCAAAACCTGGTTGTTTTCCAAATAATCTAACAGACTTATCCTTCATTGTCTCAGGGGAAGCTTGTTCAGCGCCAAGACACCTTAAGGTAATTGTGCGCTTTATAAATCTTTCAACATAACATGTTGTGCTTTTGCCCTTCCCCTCTTCATCACACTCCTCTTTGGATTCCCTTCCAACTGCTTTTCAGAACTTACTTTGCCCAAATGCCACATACTTGCTGAAGGGCGGGTTGGCAACGCGATGCCCTTTCCAACCCAAATTCACTTGTTTATTGAGGGCAAAGACATGCTTTATGGAGTCATGGGGCCGTGATGCCGCTTTTCTTGTAGAGTTTACCAGCAGAAGCGCGACTTGGTGAAATGCACAAGCCTTCTGTACGCGCCCCTGCGAATGTACTGTTCTTCGACCCCCGCAGCAGCCTTTTTAGGGACGGTTACAAGCCATCATGAAGTGAAGCACCGTGCTACTGCTAGGAGTGAGCACTCGCATCGGACTATGAATTACACAATCTCTGACGCGTCTCTATAAAAGTTTCACCTCTTTTGCCAGCTCCTCTGTACTAGGTGACAGAATGTTCCAAACAGAACTGTCACACAGTTACTATTTAGAAAGTGTTTTCCTGTAAATGGGCTATTTTTATTCATCAACTGTATTGTAATGTTTTTGATTCTGATTTTCTTAGTATGCACTGTCGTACCTAACAGTAACTTTTATGCACACGAGTGGGTCTTTGTATAAAGCAGCTGCTGTTATTACAGCCTATCAATACTATAGCAAGAGCAGTGACACCGGGGCCCAGGGTGTGAGGGGTATCTATATTCTCATTAGGGCTCCAATACACTACATATTCCCAGGTTTGGGAGGTCCTATTCCATGCTTTTGTTATGGTCTCTGGTACCACGTTGGGCAGCGGGACAGGAACGCACACTGTACAGCTCATCCTCTAAATTGCAAAGGAAGCACGCGGTTTTAGGTAAACACGTCAAGCATAACACTTACTACGCGACCAGCCCACTACCACCCTTAAAGACCACACGTATCACATCGTGCCCTTCACTATAGCGATATGAACGCTACCTCCTTCAAAGCACATGTGCACGCGGTCCCTGCAATATACAAATCTTGCACACTATCTTACCATGAAACAAGCACCCACCATGCAGCAGACTACTACAGTCCCCTAACACTTGGAGCATAATGTCCTTTACCATACATCACCTCCTCCAGTCATGTTTCTCCTAATATACTATTTTGTAGCGAAGGCCCTATCCACTCTAGACCTGCTTCACAATGCCCTTATTAAAATGTAGTTATCTTGTTGAGGGAATGTCCACACCCGTTGAGGGAAGGGTCTGAACTCCTCATTTATAGTTCAGCACATTGAACTATTGAACTATATGTCATAATAATCCCTTTAATGTGAACATCCTGCCCACTTATCCCTTATATATAAACAAGAATGCATCTGCCTGCAATATATCCATGGAGCACACTGCCACCTGCTACATAAGCATCTAGGATACAACCCCCTAGAAACACGCACCCTTTTTAAACACACAAAACACAGCCAACTATAATACACTCTACATACATGAAAGGAGGCCCTTTCACGTTTCAACACAGCATGGAGCACAAATCCCTCTTACCTGCACACTTGCAGTGCACACTACACATTCAAATACTCTTGCCCCATACAGTCCCGCAATTATCCCACATGGGTCAAAATGCACCTTTCGCATATACAAGTAGCACAAAGTATCCTAAATTCCAACCACCTGATTTAAAAACATGGAGAACACATTATTATTCCTGTATGTACATATAGAAAACAGGGTCTTTCAATCCCTACAAAATACACTTGCTACAAAATACACACAACCCCCTTTTACTTTGCAAATGTATTGCAATGATCCATTCTCGCGTAAGCGCAATACAATTTTTGTGAACATAATCAGCACACTGTGCCCCATTTTGGACACACCCACACTACCCCCTTAAGCATCAATCAATCAGGATTTATAAAGCGCGGCTAATCGCATGATAAGGTATCCAGGTGCTTGCAGGTCCCAGAGGGTTATCAGAAAAGCCAGGTCTTGAGGGCCATTCGGAATTCCGGAAGTGAGGTAATGGTCCAGTGGTGCGTAGGGAGGCTGTTCCAGGTTTATGCTGTGATCTGCTTCGGTAAATGCTGGGAGTATGGGCAAGTGAAAGGGAGGCCGAGCGTAGTCTTCCTGATGGTTGGTGGGAGTTCAGGCAGTGGTTAATTTATGTGGGTCCTAGTTGTGTAGAGCCTTGTCTGCGTGGGTAAGCAGCTTGAATTGGCATCCCTTATGTAAGGCAGATGTCTTCAACTTTTTGATGCCGGGACCCCCTCTTAAAAAAATTTAGGTGTAAGGACCCCATCCTGATAAAAATGTCTAGAACCTGGTACTCCTCATCATCAACAATAATAAACATCCCTATTTCACACAGCAAATCATTTTTACTGTGAGGAAATATTAGACAGTGTTTAGCAAACCAAAGGTCAGTGAGTGTGGGGGGTGGCCAAGGGTGTGGCTAAAAACAAAGGTCCTCATTTATGAGGAATTGACGTGGGGCAGCGCCGCAAGTCTTCTTGCTACACTGCTCCATGCCAATACAAAAGGGCAGGAATGGACCGTATTTATGAAATAAAGTGGATTTCTGTCCTTTCCCGTTGCGCTGGCGCACAATTGCTGCCTAGTGCCAACATAGGCAGGATTGTATTTGTGCAGGAAGGTGCACCTTCATGCACAAAAACAATCTAAAGAGGCATTGTACCTCTTTCTATATGTGTGGCAGATAGCAACACACATGGAAAGAGAAAAAAACGAGAAGAAATTAAAACATTTCTCCTCATTATGCCTGCTCTGGGGAGGCGTAAGGTTTTGGCACTGCTCCAGTTTACGTGATTTTGTAAATCTGGGGCAGCGTCAGCATCAAAATCCATCTGTGTTGCATGGGAACACCCACCACTGCACCCATTGAACGCCTCCTTGACGCAAAGTAAGGCAATGCAGTGGCTTGCGCTGCTTTGCCTTATTCCATATCTACAAAGCCATTCAAAGCCACTCAGGGTGGCTTTGCGTCACCTCATAGGTATGATTGAGAGCCTTGCGCCGCTGGAGCGTCAAAAAAAGTGATGCTCCCGCAGTGCAAGCCTCTCATAAATAAACCCAAAACATTCTCTAAGTTTTTTTTGTTTTTTTTAAGTCTTTCACCATCAGGTAGCTACATATAAAATAACAGCGCGTTTAAATGAAAAATAAATAAAATGAAGTTGTTACTCAGTGGGAAATACACCATAGTGCATTATGAAACCTCTAGTAGTTAATGCACTGCAGAGGTTTGTGTGTAATCGGAGAGGACGACAGAACTAAATGTTGGTTGGTGCAGTTGAGAATAGTGACTTGTGTATTTTTAGTGCCATGAGGTCACAGCCTGTGACAGAAAGCACTGTGAATATGTAAGGCATTATTTTATACTTGCATTACACACAGTATAAGATAGGCAACTACAAAAAGATTTAATATAAAACTGTGCTTCCAAAATGTGGACTTAAGTAAAATTAGAGCATATGCAATACCTTTTTTTTAATAGCTGTCCCTTCAACATCTCCAGGTGAAGTAAGAGCAGTGTAAATACAATTACAATTAAAAGCACGCACTTCACAGCAGAGTTGTGAATTCTTTGCACTACCCTCAAAAAGAATAAATGTTTGTCCTCACAAAGCTTTGAGTGATTTGATCATTTAAAGCTGCTCCCAAACACCCTTTACATGCCTTGGCAACACAGTATGCCAAATCAAAGAAGCACTGGAAAAGTCAGTTAGGTCTGTGTCTGAATATTAACTGCGCAACATATTGGCCATGCCAATACTTGTTATTTTCAATAAGCATCACAGAAAAACATGATTCTTATTAGCATAAAGAAAAGGGTACTCCTGGCTTTGAACTTGTGTAACCTGAATACATATATTAAATACATAAGGATCAGGGGCATTTGGGACGTTACAACCCACTAACAAATGTATTTTGAGATAAATAATTGGGCACAGATGCTCTCAGTCAGGAATAGTGAGATGTCTGTCGGATTTCGCTAGGAACGTTTGCACACACAGATACAAAGACACACTATTTCCCCCTCTGTTTGGAAAGGCTTCAAAATGGTTGGGTATTTAAAAAAAGAATGTGCTTTCGCTCGTTTCCTACTCCTAGCAATCCGCATTCCTCTCCTTTCCACTGCCCCATAAGCCCCTCTTGTGCGCCCTGCTTGTGGGATAATGTGTTTTATTATTTGCCAGCGTGATTGGTGGGAAATCTGAACTTCACACCTCCCCCCGCCACCAATCTTTCTGACCAAACTACGCCCCTGATAAGGAGAACAAAAAAATAAAAACATAAACAAGTACTGCAGAGCGACTAGACTGTGCTTTTAAAAGATGAGTCCCGACCTATTGCACTTGCCAGTGCTATTTTGCACTAATGCTCCAGCACATATTTATTTTTTCATTTACCATTATAAAATGGCCATCAGCCATGTTGGAAAGATATATTAAAAATGGATGCTGGTGCAGGAATGTGGAGGCATATGCATGCACGCACGTGGCAGTTGTCCTGGAATGGTGGGAAGCAATTGTTCACCATTCCTAGAGGGTCACTGAGTGTATACATAGGATGTACAGGAAAGTGATGCACTCCTGTGGAGTGTAGAAAGATAATTAACAAAGTAGTCGCTTTGCGTTTTGAAAGATAATGAACCATGTAGACCCCTTATGCCAGCACTGGAAGGATACGAGGCTTCCAATCAGAATGAAGTAAAGAGGCCATGCTTTAGAGCAGGATATAGATAAGAATCGGGAGGAAAGCCATCAAATGAGGAGCAGGGAATTCAGATGACAAGAAATTCATCCAGTCACGAGCCAGGGGCTTCGCACTTTTTAGTATTGCTGGCCATAGGTCTCTGGCAGGAGGCAGATACAGCTGTCGCAGGTGAGACCTAAAACGGATACCGAAAGTGAAGAAAAAAGGTTCAGCAAATTCAAGTATCAGCCTACAAACCCGGAGACTGAAGAGCAGTTCTATTTAGGCAGATGTGCACGTGTGAAGAGACGAAATGTTACTCACAGTTCAAGAACTGGGCTGACCAATGACCTTGCCATAAGCTGTGGTGAGCAGAAGTAAAATGTGAATGACAGTTGAACAAACGAATAGGCGACGAGGGTTGGCCAAATCCCCTCTATAAATGTATGACGTTTTTATGTGTGATTTTTTAGATTACATTAATCTAACAAAATAGCTAAACTCTGTATCCCAGACCTAAAAAGGAGTTTGTGATGGTGAGCATGAGCCACTCAACTGCATATGGAGTAAATGTAAATTTGCCGACCTATGGAGCGAGAGCTGTACGTTTTTGTGGCTAATGTCCTCCAGGCTACACTGAGAGAACATGCACACCACAATATTATAAATCACAGCAGCTGATGCTTCCCATCTGACCCTCAATGATGGTGATTAACCACCTGAGAGGGTGTTTCTGGAAACTGACTAAGAACATCCAGTGGGTATTGAGTGCAGTTACTAACATAGCTACTAACTTCTGGCTAGTTCAGTTAATCATCACAACAGCAATCAGACAAAGTAAATTCCAGGAGAAAATTTTTATTAAACTGATGATTCCTTTTCTACATTGTCAAATTTCTTTTTTTTTCAGGTCTCTGACTACATTCCTCCTTGCCCTTAGACAATGTCGGACTAATTCCCTTTTCAGATGCAGAAGAGAGCACTCACTCACTATAGGTATTTTAGGACGGGTTTGTAGGGCCCACCTAGAAATCCTTGTAGCATGGAGTTTGCCAAATGAAACCTTTGAACACTGTCTGAAAATTGAAAAGCAATTGCCAATCTGGCAGCTTTCCGCGCACCAATGAAGTGAGCGTGCAGGAGTGATGCCACCCTCATTCACTGAGACACAGTGTCTCACGAAGCTGAGCGAAGCAACTCCTGCAGATATTAAAGCGGCTCCTTGACTCACAGCTCTTGTAGGAACCGGTCCTGAAAATCGGTAAAGAACATTGAAGAAAGGGTTCCACTGTCGGAAGTGACCCTTCAGCAGAATACTTCGCTACCGGCCGCAGAAAACAAAGCTCTTTCCTTCTGCAGAGCATGAGCCCTCCTCGGACATTTCTCTGCATTAGAGCAAATATCTTGGAAGGAGATGGGAAAAGATCAATATGTCTAATAAGTTATTTAGGAGATATGTTCTGCAGGATGTGCTCGTACGGGACTACACCCTACGTGAAACTTGCTCTGCACTGTAAAGTATTGGAGTTTATACTATTTCTTTTTCACGTAATCATACTTAAAAAAAAGGCTAAATCACACGGACAGATCTGTGACTTAATAATAGTAACCACCGATGTGCCACAGCACATATTTGAATGGCAGAGGAAGATCAGTTAAATTACCTTTCCACTGAAAGACAATCTACACACCTCGTCGTGCTTTCCATAAGTTAGGTTCTGCAAGAGCCTGCCTATGGACCCCTCTCTATATCTAAACAGTGAAAGAAGGAGGAAAATCATTTCCATATGAGGCTTCTCTATTATGGAACGCGCTTCCAATCCAGCTATGTCTCGCTGTTGACTATTTAGTACTGAAGAAATTGCTGAAACCCTATCTCTTTGTTTCATTAACTCTACATCATAAAAGCTGTAGTATGCGACTCCTTTTCGTTAATGATCTGTTTATAGACTCTATAAAGTAAAGAAATAGGGGATTTTGCTGCAAGGACTGCTTACTTAGAGGTTCCTTATTGAGGGTCAGGATGAAGGAGACGTTGTTTTTAATAGACATAGTACATTCACAAGCACAGTCTGTTGTTTCTTTCAGTTATAGGGATGGTCACAAACTTTTTAAGTCATGTAAAGTGAAGAAAGCCCTTATGCTGTGAACAAGGTTCCTTGCGAATCGAAACATGTTGGCGTAACTTTGTATCCTGAATAAAGAAAGTGAATCCAAGTGTATGTGGTTTTGTCTGTGATATAATTTTACTTACAGGCAATTTACAGTTGCCTACTTTCAGGTTTTAACAGTGGGGCACATACAGTTAGCACCCCCTCTGACATTTCCTTGTGCGCTCTCTGCAAGTTAGTAGTTGAAAAGTCTGTCCTACATTTTCTGTTTTATGATTTTAAGAAGCACATACATGTTAGTCAGATATTTGGTAGAAAGTGTGCAATGAAAGAAAGCCATTTATTGAGGGGTTGCTGCATAGAAGATGTTTCAAGAATTGAGCGCTCTGCAGGGTGGTAAAAGGGGGCCCTGTGCTCCTTAGCTGGGTAATGGTGCCACTGCACACGCTGAACCGACGACAGTTATGGCCCTGTGCACAGATTGTAATCGGTTCCAGAATGAATTGATGCCTTTGTGACAAGTGGATAATGCTTTGAACCTTATCTGCTTTCGTGGATAACCAGTGTAGGCAGAGTAATTGCCGAGAAACAGGGGCACTTTGCAAAAGTATTCTGTATTTTCCTAAGTATGTATTTTGGCAGGGAGTTATACAGTAAGTTACAGTTATCAAGTCAGGGTCCTGTGATGGGGCAAACCACCACTAAATCTCTGGTCAAATGGCAATAAAGGAACTATTTTTTTTTAAATATTCTAAGGGGTAGGAAACACAATGAAGATCGTTGCACAATCTTAGCAGAACCATCAAGTTTGCTGCCAATTTAGTCCCGAGTTTCATACAGAGTATATGGGTTTAGGGCACCCTCCTAAGTAGGGTGGCTACCAGGAAAGGGTCCACAAAGAAGGTGAATCTTCTAAAATCATAATTCATAATTTGTGATTATCTTTTTCTAAAGGGGCTATCTTGAAATTTAAAATCCCAGTTAGTATTGCATTTCCATTACAAGTGGTCTTGTAGTCCAAGTGGCCACAAGCTATGAAGATTTGCTTATGGGATGGTGAAAGGGGCAGGTGGCCTGGTCTGATGAGATGTCTTGGTGCACCTACTACATACAACTTGTTTGTGATTTTGAAAGGTGAGGACGAGATGGCCAATGAGCTCATGAATGGATTAAACATAAATGTTTAAAAAATCATTTTACACATACAATGATTTATCGATCTGTCAACATTTGCATCTAAGGTTAGTAGTGAAGGATGGACAACTGCATGCTAACTCCTACCGTAAGAAACTTGCAGGAAATGGTCTCCTGCATGCTAGCAGAAATTGTATTTATTTTACATGTTTGAGTGTTTTTATTGCACAAAATGCAATGGTCTAGAAACCCATTTTCACCGGGAAGCATGAAAACAGGAAAATATTTCATGGCTCCCCGTGAAATACAAATTCCATCAAGATAATGACAGCACCCAAACCAATATGCAGAGCTTTATCAGCCATGTCAGAGGTATGGGACTATTCTTCACAGACAACCAAATTCCCCAGCATAGTTATCTAAATTATGCAATAACAAATGCAAAATATGTGGCACATTCTCTAGTGGTAGTTTCATCCATCTGAGCTAGAAAACCATCTCCATTTTTTGTGAAATCCACAAATTATGTGGCAAATGCAGTAAATACATAATTATGTGATAAACTCCACAGCCTTAGAATCACAAACCCACTAACTAGTCCGTCCATGTATTTTCGACAATTCATTCATGAGAGGTAAAAAAAAACACACAAAAAAACATTGTTATTCCAAAAGTACCCCTTTTAGCCTCACTCCAAAAAAACGGATTTTCTTCAGGCTAAATCTCCTAAACAAACGTATAGTAAGAAAAAATATATAACAGTAAGTTGTGCAATACAGTCCTATATTGCCATGTTGGGACTCTGGTGCCATTTAAAAAAACACTCAGCTTTTGTCCTCCGGGTTTATAATTTCACCAGAACCTCTTGATGGCAATAGTGAATCCTGTTACACACTTACTCGTCAAGTATCCTGTCGTGAACTATGCTGTCACTAGAGCCGCTCAATGGCAATACTAGATCATATTACACAGTTAACTGTTATGTATACAGGTCACATTAACTGTACAATATGATTTTGAAACCCCTACATTTTCACCCAAACATGTGTGCGTGTATATATATATATTTATATATATATAAATATAAAATAACTTCGAAAAACAAAGGTTACAGGAATGCTATAGTTAGGTTCAGATTTTACATGCACAAAGCCACAGAAATTCAGCTTTTACAGTTAGAGTTAATTCAAGTAAATATAACTTGTGCCCTAAGGTAACTGTAGCTCGAGTCGCCAGCATGCACAGTTTTCTCATCAGTAATTTTACTGCAAATGTTACAATGATATTATCAATGATGTCAAAGAAGATGTCATGAGTGATGTAGTAACAGGAGTATTAGCAGTGCATGGCGATGGCGCGAGTTATAGTTACCTTAGTGCAGGAGTTATAGTTACTTGAAATAACTCTTAACTGCAACAGCTGAATTTCTATGGTTTTGTGTGTGTAAAACCTGAACCTAACTATAACTTCCTGTAACCTGTGTGGCCGTTGGTTTGCCCTTTGCGCATGCCCTGAATGGTTAGCTTGCTGCCCCATCCATCTCCTCCCTACCCTCTGTTGTCTGAGTCCATGCACCATCCCTCTCCCTTCTGCCCTGCATGGCCCGATGTGCTGTCACTGCTCCTTCCCTCTTGTCCTTCATGCTCTGTTATGCTGCAACTGCCCCTCTTGTCTGACTGGTATGGTCAGCTTGCCTCTTTCCCCTCTACTCTCTGTTGTTCATGTGCATGGCCTCATCCCCTCACTATTGCTTTCCATGGTCCGTTGTGCTGCACTGCCATCCCACTTGCCCTTAGTGGTATATTGTGCTGGTGCCCCTTACCATCTCTCTCCTGCCCTTTGTTCTCCAAGTCCATGTCCCTGCCCCATTCCTCCGGCACTCTGTTAGCCAATATACAATAGTTGCCAACATTCTGAACTTGGTAAGAGGGAGATTTTGAAAGAAAACCCTGGGGAATTGATTTTCCCCATTGACTTATATTGAAAAAGAGGAAATTTTGGGCTGGAGGCAGATAAAATAAAGCCCTTTTGGGCTTAAAAACATCAGGTGTCTCCTGCCTGAATTGGGTCTGTTGGCATGTATGGTTGTACTGCCACTGCCTCTTCCTTCTGCCCTCCATGGCCTGTTATATTGCCACAGCCTCTCTTGTCTGTCCTGTGTGGTTGGTCTGTTGTCCTGCCCCCATTCACCTGCCCTCCATAGCCCGTTGTACTGCCATTACCCCTCCTGTCTACCCTGCATGTCCAACTTGTTGCCTCTGCACCCTCCTCCCTGCCCTCAATTATCTGAGTCCGTATCACTGACCTCTGCCTCCCCACAGTATTTTAATGACCAGCTAGATTGCTAACATTCTATATATATTACAAAAGTGTGGCACGCCTGATGTCATCTTAATGTGTCCTTGTGTAATGTAACTGATACTCATGTAAAGCACTCTAATACCTTCGGGTCAAGTCTGCGCTATGTAAAACTGCACAAAAACTAAAACATTTTACATTTTGCACACTTCTATCGTTGGGCTATGCTTGGGCTACATTTGGGTTCTTTTTTCTCCGGTGGCCATCTTGGGAGACATATTTGTCATGAAGCTCCGTAATTTCCTTATTTACTGCAGTATCCTCAGTAGGAAATACTTTCAGTTTTCCACTTTGATTCCATCAATATGGCGTTCAGATGTGCCACATTTTTGGCATAAATTCAGAATGTTAACACTCTAGTTGATCATTAGAACACCGTAAGGCGCTGATCACCAGGGCGTTAACTGGCTGTCTGCTGCTGGTGTTGGAAGTGTATGTTTCAGTACGCACATCAGAATGTTTTAATTAAAAAGACATGAATAATATTTGAGAACTCACTTAAAACATCCACATTTTTCTTTCTACAGCACTAACCATAATTTCTAAGACAAAATGAACCCCCTTGTTTTGTTTCTTTCTAAATTAAATGCTTTAAGTTTTACCATTTGATAAAAGATGGCTTCGGGTATGGCACACTTTTGTCATAAGTAAGACGGTTAACTCTCTAGTTGTTTTTTTAGAACACTCTGGAAGGCTGCAGTAGACCACACTGGAATCATCTGACAGGCTGCTCCTGTTGGAAGTACATGTTTTACTGAGAATGCCTGACTTTATTCTCATACGGCTGAGAAAGATGGTGTGAATTTACAGAAAGTATGCTCTCATTTTAGCTTCTGGAACACCTTCCATCATCTCTATGGGAAAATCATGAGAAAACATGATTCATGAAATACCAGCGGACGGCTTTTCACAGGGTAAAATCACCTTAGAACACATCATGATTCCTAAAATGAATATGGTACCATCAACAAATGATTTATATTGTAATTAAAATCTGTTATCACCCTCTTTACATATTCTCCTTTCTGTGACAAGCAAAACCTGTCATTCACTACAATGCATTTCAGAGGGGTTCTAATATGTATATTGGTTCCAAGTTGGCTGCCAAAATTTCCTGGTTGGAGTTCTTGCAGCCAATCAGATCTCACCATGAGATGTGTGCTTAGGCTCTGCCCAGATATACAATTTTTTTTTTTTTTTTTTAAATAGCTCAAAAGCTACTGAACAGATTAACACCAAATAGCAAACAAACATGCTTTCTGGACCAAAAGCTATCTTTCTGGCAAATTTCATGTAATTCCATCCAACAGTTCAGTCTGTAGTTGTGTTTAAAATCTCTATGGGAATTAAAATGGGAAAAACACTTTTTTGACCCCCATTTTTCCCCAACCACACTTCACGGATCACCCCAAAACTTTACATGTACAGCAAGACCCTTAGGCATAGTTGTTTTTTGAAAATGTCAAAGATTCTTAAAATGGTGCCAAAAATACAGCAAAGTCAAAAAATGTTTTTTTATATGCGAACTAAGTCTTAACTATACTAATATATGTGGAATGCTATAACTATTCCTTGTGAGGTCATCAAAGGGCACTGATGCTCTCATATATATGCGTGTATGTGTATCAAGGTTATCACAATTAGTATAATATTACCAGGTAATGGCATCACAAGAAGTGGGAGTGCCAATGACCTTTCATTACCTCACAATGAATAGTCATAACATTCCACATCAATGACATCACGAACAACTAGTATAATATTGAATGGTTTGCCTTAAGCATACCAGTGCACTTCTGTGACATCTTAAGGAGTCATGATGCTAATTATGTCACAATCAGTTAGTACAATAGTCTGTAATAATGACCACACCAACAGTAGGCGTAGAATTCTATTTAAATGAAATTATAAGCCTAAAATACACTCTGGTCCAAAAATAACCTCACCAGGGACTGACCTAGCAATCCATGTCCGTAGCATCACAAGCAATTAGTGTAATTGCATAGCGATGACATCACAAGCAGTAGGAGTACCAGTGCCTCTCTCTGACCTCACAAGGATAGCGGTCCATATCAATGATGTCACAAGCAGCTAGTATAACATTGCATGCTGATGATCCCTGGGTACCAATGCGCGTCAATGACGTCATACAGAGTAAGAACATCATTCTGTGCCAAAGATAACACAAGCAACACCATTGCACGATGATAACACAAGAATTTAGTACAACATTTCTCAAAGGCATTGCGACTCAAGAGCAGTCACTGGAATGCAGTGCTTAATTTGTGAATAAAAACGTGCCGGTGCCCAAAGCTCTCTTGTGGAACATGCGGCTGCTGCAATTAAATGTGCAAACACATAGCATCAAGGCAGCCTAATTCTTCTCGGGCCTCTTTAATTCATTCATAGCCACTCCCTGCCTCTTCAGCTCACTCTTGCAGCCTTCTGCTCTCTCCCTTTGAACGCTTTTTCGTTTTCCTCTTCCTCCGCCTTTCCCTTATGTGTCTTTTGCTCGCAGTAAATGCCTGATGCAGAAAACTAAGCGCCGGCCCCCAAAAATAAGTATCGGTTCTCCGCACCGGAAACAACAAGCACAATTTAAGCATGATGGAATGTAAACAAACCTACCGGCAGCGTCATTTTAAGAAAGACTGTGGTGCTCTAAAAGCGTTTCGCTATCCCAGATGTTTGGGGAAACATCCTTGTGGGGCGAACTTCACGTTAAGCCCAATCAGGAAACATGCTGCAAGTTTGCAGCTCATTTATTTCACCATGTGTAAATGAGGCAGAGACAAGCACCTTGAAGGTTTGCGGCTTGAAAATACGGATGGCAGCTGGCTCCATTTCAGGTCAGTGATTTGCAAATTGTACGGCGTACCGTTTTGCTGAAAAGCTTTCAGATGAATCCATACAAATTCCCCGCGTTGCCTCGAGCTAATGAGTCCGTGTCACATGTAGTTTTTCAGACATCAGTGAGTCCTAAATGGTGCTTATAGGCAATGGCTTCACATCGATAGAAAGTCAATGAAAACAAAACTGATTTATTTGCAGTCTAGGAGTTGTTTTTGTAGGCTAATTTAGAAGCACAAATTGAGCCAGTCAATCCCTAAATGAAGACCTCAAATAATAATAAAAAAAACGGATAATCAAAAGAAGAAGAAAGTAGCAGAAACAAACCATTGAAATACTAAGAAAGCACCGGGCGCTTGCATGCCCCAAGCCCGAGCTGCGGTATTCACTGAAACTAAAATCGATGCAAATATCACTGGAAACTGAACGAGCACAGCTGTGGCCAAGATCCTCTCTTTAAGGCGGAATGCCTGCAATAAAACCTTATATTAAGAGCTCAGTAGGAGAATTAACAGTCGAGTGGTTGCATAAATCAGCCCTTTCCACGCTTAAACGGCAATGAAGCTCCCCGAAATTAAGTGTTTAATTAAAGTATTAAACGCAGAATTATTTTTCCTGTAAATAGCAATATGCAGTGAGCATTTAGAACAAACATCGGACTTATCCTACTCATGTTATGAATGCATCTTTGTATATAGCAAAGCAAAGCAGAATTGTATTGCCATCAACTTGCAATTGGGCGGTTTTTTACAGCTTAGCTATAGGAGATGCTTAGAGGCCGCTGGAGGCCCGTCTGGTTTTTGGTCACACAAGTACCAAGTCTCCTGTATTATAGAGCACTGGAACATGACCATTATCCTGTCAAGGTGACGAATTACTTTCAGGAAATCCATTAGCTAGGTTTAAAAAAGACTAATAGGGCTTATAGTCAAAGAACTAGTGAATCGCAAACTAGCTTTCAACCGCTACAATGGTGCTTTAATATGTACAAAGGCAAACATTTAAAAGATTGGTTAAAATTGAATCAGATGCGGCTCCTATGCTAGGGCGGAGGAGCATCCCCCACTCCCCCCCTACTGTCAGCAGCTGCAAACCTTTTACTACAAAGCAATAATAAACTGTGTTTATTTTTGTTTTATAGTAAAAGGGACAGGGCCAGAGGCTGTGACGACCACTGAGGGAAGCACACTCTGCACTCCCCTCAATGCGCATGTATGTTTGGCCGGCCGTCTCGGAGATTATTATTTTGGGCTCCCCCCAACCTAGCGTGGGGATCCAGAGATGACAGAAAGAGGGTGTGTGTTGAATGGTTTGGTGGTGGTCCCACTGTCGTCAGACCACTACAGGCTGAGTTATGGGCAAAAATGTTCTTCGGAAAAACACCCAGCAAAGCATTATAGGGCAAGTTTCTGAGTGCAGCAAATTTTGTATTATCTTAACTGTAACACTCAGAACAGGCCTTAGAGGACACCATAATAAAAACAGCATTTGTAAGAAACATGGTCATGTAACCATGTAGTTAGCCCCTAGAGGGCATTAAGACATTAAAACAAAATGGCAGAAAGTAATGCAGTGTATCCATATATATAACCCCTAGAGGTCATAGTGCCATACACATTTTCAGGCCTAGCAGGCCTAGTGCAATACTATTACACACAAAGCCCTTAAAACACAAACTACTCCAAGCTGTAAAATAAAAGTTCCAGCCATGGAAAGAGGTTAAAAAGACAATAAATGGTGGGAGAGGTTACTATTTTGGAGTCCCCCCAACCTAGTGCAGGGACCCAGAGATGACAGAAAGAGCGCTTGTGCTGAACGGTTTTGGTGGTGGTCCCATTGTCATAGGACCACCACAGGATGAGTTATGGGCAAAAATGTTTTAAAAAAGAAATGCCCCACAAAGCATTATGGGGCGAGTTTCCAGAGAGCAGTGAATATTGTTGTGTGGGCTCTTCTGCTGTGCCGGGAGAGCTGCTTTGAGGATTTCTACGTTTTTTTTCTGTTTTAAATGCTCCCGTTTGTATATTTTTCAACTGCTAAATTTGTAAGTAAGTGGAACTCTTGTAAAGCGCTCCTCAGATTGAGGTCAACTTATAAGAAACTTCACATAGTCATGTAAAGCGTTATTCCAATTCAGTATGCGCTATATGAAACTTCACGTCTTCATGCAAAACGCTCCTCCAATCGAGTTTGCGCTATATGAACTATTAAAAAAAAAGTTAAATAAATAAAAAAGAACCCCCCTCCAGCTTGTAGCCTTTTTGCGCAGACACCACAAAGAAACAGAGGCATGCCCAGAACAAGGAAGAGGAAGAAACAACATACGGCCATACAGCTCGAAGGGACGAGGGAAAAGGAAAAAAGTAGTGCGCCACACTAAGGTATATGGCCCATCGTGCAATAATCCATGTAACAGGGTCAGTCTCCAAGGTGGTATCAAAGCAGCCTCGAGGTGGGGCAAACAAAGCATTTACGTATGAAATCAAATTAATTTTTAAAGGCAGGCCAAAGAACGTATGAAAGTGATGGGCGTGAGATAGGAGTGGGGGCAAGCCCACAGATGTAGATTACAAAATGTCGAGAGACGACGCTTGCGCCCTGCCTAGGCTCGACCTAAAAAGGGCTCAGAATGCTTCAGTTTCTTTAACAAAGCCTGTGTGGTATGCTGTGGTAAAGCGAAGGCATATTTTACCTACAGTGCAGAAGATATGAAGGAGGAAAGATGTTTTATAGTGTCAGAGCAAGACTCTGTGAAAAATAGGAAGACATGTATACAAAATACAGTAGTGTTATGCTAGACCTAATAGATGGACTGCATTTATTACATCAAAGAGACTCACATAGAATCCAGACAATTGCAACTAATATGCAGGTCTTGTGGTGTTCACATCTCAATCAGAGAGCTATTAGAATACTGTGGCAAAGGCAGGAGGAATTTTTCAGAGTGCATGCTCTAGGATATTTCACTAATTTATTGAAGCAGTATTGTTTAAGATTAGTACTTATACCGTATTTCCAGGGGAGCCTCAGGACACAAAGGTTGTTTTTGTTTCATATTTCACAGTTTCTCCAGGTATTTTGCTGTACTGGTGGTATGCACATCACATTTTGTCTAACATCTAAAACACAATTCCTCTACAGAAACGGGAAAATAACCACTCCACCACTTAAGTATACATGTAGTCTTTAATATAAGTAAGTGTCCTAAAATATCTTGTTGCCTGCTATTAAGGCAGCACCCATGATTCTTATATATTTTATATGATTCTTATAGGTTCATCCACTGTGATCTACAGTCATCTGTCAACAGGACTGCTTGGCGATGGATTTCTCTTGAGTATGTAATATATCTATATTTCTGTTATTGAATTTTGCATGCTGATTTACATGCATTTTTGGGTGAATGTGCACATGCAATTCGACAGTGGATAATGAAACATACATATATTCATACTCAAAGGAAAGAAGATCTAATATGATGAGTATATACCACTCCCTCATCAACCAAACCAAGGTCAAGATGCAAACAGAGTAACTGAAGGAAGGACACTCCGAAAACAAATCGCCAACAACTAATTTTAGGGTAAGTATTTTAATGTTCAATGCTCTCATTTTTACCTTCATCAAAGTAAATGTTATAAATTGTAAATTATATTTTTTTTCAGTTCAATCCTTTATACAAGATATATGACAGAACTCTGTGAAACAATATATATTTTTAAATAATATCAAAATGCAAAAATAGGGGCAAAAAGTTGTTTGAAATACGTTTTCAGAATAAACACAAATATAGAAAGGAACAAGTGTTAAGATTACTGCTTTCCTCTTTTTCTACTTTTCATTGCAATAACTCTTTGGCTGGATGTAGGAGTAAAAGTGCTCTGCTCATATGAGATTTGCCTTGTGCTACACCTTAAGCTAGCCTGCTCTTACACAAACTGCTGTTCTTGACGCCTCTTCACTCTCTTCCACATCACCTCCCTCTACCCTTCCAGCATGTGTAGTTTCTAACTCTTCCAAACATTTATAATTTCTTCAGTCTTTTGGCAACATTGCTGCTGAAATGGCCACGCTCAATCTTTCAATCTTTAGATTAACAGATCTATGAGACAGATTTGTCGCTGCAGCAAGGCGACCATCAGATCTTCCAAATCCTTGCAATCCACTGCTTAAATGTCTGACAACGTTGTACGCCAACTCTACCCATATTCATTAATCCACATAGCATGGGTGTTTCCTTTGTTAAGGGACTGATTTCCATACACATTGCCTCATTTGAATCACAAATGTGATGAAAAACAGATATTGTGAGTTCCTCTAGTCCACTCATTCTTTGGCTTAAAGTATGTATTACACTTAGCTGTTTTTTTTCTGTACCTGCAACATAAATGTTTCTATATTTTAAAACTGTTGAGCAGATTGTAATTCAGCTTGCAAATTCCATGACACATTTGAACTAGGCCTTCTGTCCTCTCCATGTATTTGAAGCAATCTACTTCTCATAATATGCCTGCTTAAAGAGGTAGTTATTTAAGTGTAGGTCTAAAACTATGTGCAGGTCATTGTATTTCAGTCATCAGTATAAAGGTTATTCTTTTTCTAAACTGGAGGTTAAAAGCTGAGCATCAGATATTTTTCCTATTTCAGTATCAGCTGTAGGCTCACCTTCTTCTTCACATCATTCTAGTTACACAGTGATTTCTTTAGAAATATACTTAATATAATTTATTTATAAAAATTGTTGTACATTGTAGTACTTTTGTCCTAAAACTACACAACCCAGGATGCATTGCAGTTTACCAACTCATCATTAAAATTGAATAAGTTATTTTAAATATCTTGGAAAACAAATATAGCTGTATAGTAATAATGCAATTAAGAAAACAATCTATATTTAAACTTATAACTTTAGAAATGCATTGTGAGGGCTGTAGTTTTTATAACTATGTATTCCACTTCCAAACATGATTTGTCCACAACATATATACACATTTGTTTGGTTTTGTATATATGTTAGAACATTTAGACTGTGGCGATAATTTTGTTTTCTAGTTATAAAGATGATCAAAACAGAACTTGATCAATTGTCTTGAATCATTGTTATCTTTTTATTCCAATATTAATGAAGTTTTATGTACACCCCAATTACATTTAAAACCTAAATAAAAACAAGCCTGAGTCACAAACATGCTTGTGGGTTGTTGTGAGTCAAAAGACCTCTGTGAATTAATAATATACATTATAATGTATTTATTTATAGCAGTAACTATCAACGTTTGGGTTTAAAGTGTAAATTCATAGAACAAAATTCCTACTCTCAGGAGGAACTACAAAATAATGTTCTGGGATTCTGAGGTTGGGGGGGGTGATATTGATGCTTGATATTGGCAGTAAGCAAATTTCCTTCTTCAGGCCCCTCTCTCCTTAATCAGCAATTGTCATGTCCATTTGCTTTGCCGTCCTGCGATGCTGAGTACAAACAGTTTATAGGTGCGCCGGAGCGGTGCTTTCATTAGGCACTTGCCTAGGACTTTAGGAACTGGGAGACCATGCTTTTCTTTCTGATATAATCTTTCTGTTTTAACACTAGTGACCAAACAGCTAGCCTCTGGGGAAAACAAAGTGATTTGTTTCGTATTTGCTCATTCTCAGAGTCCGGAGTGTAGAGTATGGAGAGTACAACACTCCTGCTAATATTACACTAAACCATTCACCATCTCACATCAATGTTTTATTTCATCAAGGAGATAGGGAGTGGGATACCTAACCTTAATCTGGCAAAACCCCAAACTCAGAACAATGAAAGATGTGTCCCAAAAGCAAATTTCAAGTTTGCAGAAAGGATGCACTACACCTAGTCCAAGGACACAGACATGCTCATGAGTATACAGAAGTGAAATTGTTTTACAGGAAGGTACTGCCATATAATTCAAGAATGCAGCACTTCATAGGACAGTGCTACGCCAACTAAAGAGAGTCAACCCAACAGTTACCTTCACTGAGTCTGCATATACACAATGAAAAAACATTCCTTACAGTGTGACAGGGTATCACAAGCCAAAGGTGTATGATGCAAAGAACTGTTAGAAATGTAATTGTCTTGTGGGCAATTCACTATTGCAGAAGTGGACAATCGATGGCGTGGGTTATGGGGCTACTTACTCACAGGTTGGTGCTTCGGGTAGGGAGAAGCCCTTGGTAAGTGTTAATCACACATCAGATCGAGCTTGTGATATGACCGGCTCAGATCTGCACCTGCCACAGCCCCTAAACAAGGTCGATGCACAGTTCTGTCAGCAAGTTCCTCGATCTCTACATGCCTGGGTCTGTCTTTGCTTTATTCACCTAACCTCTGTTCCTCGTCTGTAACAATGGAAGCCGGTGTGCACTGGTGAGAGTTCTAGGCTGAATCTGAGGCTTCCACGTGAAAATTATAATTCATTAGTCCAAAGCAGCTACCTGGAATATGCCACAAATCTGAGTAAAGGGCCTTCCTATTCGCAGTAGTTGCAGGAGCCATGCTGCTGAGGCAATTGTGCATATCCTTGATAAGATGCAGTGTGCATAAAAATGTTTTATTCACAGTACACATTCAAAGCTATATAACTGCGGTGCCTCATTAATGTCTATTAAGTTATAGGTAATTTTCAGTTTTGATAGGGCTAATGTGTCATGTTAAATAATTTGTAATTTGACTATTCAGATAAAGAAATCTAAGAATAATGAAAGGTTTTTAATGAACACAAATGGGAAGTGCAAGGTAATCCTTATGAAGAAAGTATCTGAATAGGAAGCCCTACTCATTGAAACAATTACATGCTTGAAGCACCCAATAATCAAATATATTTTTTAAAGTGAAATAAAAATGCTTTATGTAATGCGTGTATTAAACATAGCCTTGGTAATCTGTCTGGTCCAAATTCCATTTGTTTGCTCACTGACCCTGTACAGACCCATATGCAAATCAGTCGTTGCCTCACCTCAATAAGAAAGGTCAAACAATATAAGCTGGTCAAGTCCCTTGGAAATGGGAACTCAAACAGCCCTACATCTGTTTTGGCCTACAGGTGGCGCTAGAGTCCTCTGGCACTGTCAGCACTGGACTAATGCACCCTTCACACTTAAAAAACACAGAAATGAAGGTTAGCATGCTTGAATTAACCCCGGCCATTAGTGACTACTCTTTACCCAATGTAAACCTGTATCCATCGAGGAACTGCCCACCACATAACACATTATAAAATTGCAAATGTGTGTGACCTTGCTTTCCATTCATAGAATTATTACCTTCATGTAAGAAAATAATATGATCAAGCAGGAGGTTGCTTTGGTTTGAAACAATTCTTCCTATATTCTCATTTACTACTAAGGCCCGGATTCCGAGCACCCCAGAGGGGTAGGTGGTATTTATTACACCCAATATTTTCCCCGTACTTAACATATGCACCTTGCCTCATCCTTCAACCCAAACACACACCCTCCAAATAGCCCCCCCCCTTCTGGCTTGTGTGTCCCCTACAAAATGTAGGGAAAAGTAAAAAGGTTGTACCAGGGGTTGGCCATGTGGCGAACCGGACTTACTTCAGCTCTGAGATGAAGAAATGTGTACGTCCCTCCCTAAAGCTCTCCCTAACCCCCTCCTTACTCATCCCAGATTCCCTCTCCTTCAGTCATAGGTATTCGCCACCTACTCCCCTCCGTCCAGCCCATATTTACTACTAACATGTATACTTACGTGCACAGAGACTTCGTAGTCGGAGGGTAGATCTCTGTCCAGCAAGATAGGATAGGAGGAGGCAGAACCTCCACATGGAAGTTTGGGAACAACATTTGTAGTACCTTTTGTAGTAATAGTGTAGCACTACCAAACACACTACAAAGTACCGTTGGTGAATAAGCCACATCACGTGGTGAGTAAGCGTGTGTGTGATTGACACTCGGATATAGTAAAGCATTATCCTTTGAGGCCTCAAGTATGCTTGGGAGACCGTCCACCCCAGAGCATCTGAAGCACTTCCCAACATAAAAGACTGCTTTCTTTTAAAGATTGAATACAGGGACCTTTACTTTACTGTAATTGAAAATGATTTGCAGACTCGGAGTTGGAATAATAAATTAACCCGTCATGGAATTAAACCGTAGGTCTCCAGAAGGGTGTGTACACATGAGGCCAGGGTAGGTGGATGGGAAAGTATGCGCGTACGCGTGCGTGCTACATGAGACAAGTGACACTTCTTATTGTGTACTTGCAGTGAATTAAAAGGTGTCTGCGTTTTTTTTATTTTTTATAAATGTTTGATTCTCAATAGAGAACGAACATATATCGCCTTAGTTAAAAGTGGATTACTGCACGGAACATGTTGAAAGTTAAAAAGTAAAATTAATATGAAAAATGATGTTGAGTTAGAATTATTTAGTCATGAATTATGCAGTTACTAAATGTGTTTCTTCATTTCGCCCATGCGGTTGCTTCCCGCCTACTTAAACTTTACAAGTATTATTTCAAATGTCATTTGAAGTTCAGCTTTGAAGCTGGGACAAATTCCTTTGTTTTGAAGGCCACCAGAAAAACTACTAATGCTTAACAATGCAGACGATGTATGTCAATGAGACATGAAAGGGAATACTCGTTCAGAGGCAGAATAACTTTTATTACCCAACTCCTGTCTTCCTGTTGACACTCCTGTGATCTGAATGTTTGAGATCGCTGGAGCAGGAGCTCAAACCATTCTACCTAGGCCCAGCAGATATTCTACCTCAGAGAACTCCAGTCTTTTCTGCAATAGGAGCTACTTAGGTACAATAAAAATCATCCAGAGCTATTAAAATTATTAGTGTTCTAACAGTGACGTCAGACAAGAATACATTATCACTCGAATATCAGCTTTAAATATATTTCTCAAGTCCAACTATTTTAATCCAAATATCCTTTAATGAGTTTTGAAAATGCATAAATTTTCATTGCCAATGCAGGATTTTCAATTCTCTTATTGCTATATTAGTTCAATCAAGCATCACTTTTTAATTGGTAGGCTGGGCTGCACACAGGAGAGCTACTCACAGTTAGGTGGAGCGCTACCAGTAGCATGTTCTACATCATATGCATATGTACACTTTCCAGTCCATCACAGACATTGTCTCGCGGTACTGAAAAGAAACTATTTTTTTTTCTTTTAGGGTTCAGGGTAGGTTTGAAGGGTCCCTAATTCCAAAGAAAGTCCATTTTCTAAATACAGTTTTCACAAGTGACACACTGTGTACTTTGTCACCATAGTTTTGAGAGAGTCTTACTTTGAACACTTTACAGTGGTGTGCAGTACCTACAGCATTTTTTTGATTTACTAGTTTCACCCCAGAGTGAAACTTATTCTACTTCATTTGGAAAATAAGTTCAAACTCACTGAAGAAATGATGCCTGTGCTTTTTATTTCATTGAAAGAGAATCTTCATGAGAATTATGTAGATTTATTTTGGAGTGTTGATTGTGGATATCGGAAAAGTACAGATGGAGGATTGATCGCACAAATCTTCAGTCATCTGTCTTTGAGGCTACCCTTAAGTGATCATGGACATGGAAGTTGCTACCTCAAGAGGATCAAAAGGGAAGTACATCCTGCACACTGTCCCAGTCTTCACCTTTGTCTTCAGAATCTTTCTGGAGGGAATAGACGCAGTCTTTTCACCACAGCAGATCCCGGGGGAATGTACGTACCTGATGTTACACAAGCCCCATAAAATACCACCCATTCTGGGACCAGGGCAAGGCTTGCTGTACCTACTAGCATTGTTTCTGAACAGAGTAACTCGATCTCAAATTAAAAGACTGGAAATAGACAGCTGGTCTGCTGTCAGACTAAACATATGCAGGTATACCACCTCCCCAGTATAAGGGATATCTCCAATGAGACAGACCTATGGTGTTACCCAAAAGTAGAACTGTATGCTGCCTGTTTATCTATGCTTGGACAGAGCCTGATGCCCTGCTGATGCTCTGCGTGCATGTAGTGCTCCCGCTGTGGACCGTTCTGGCATGGAAGCAAGACAGAATGCTATGAGCCCCCTGTACATTCGCCAAATACAGGGTCAGGGATAGCTGAGCGTTATCTAAAATTTCAGGTGAGCTGAGTAGTAAATTCACTACCTCTAGGGCCAGATGATTGCTTTGCTTGTTCACCTTTGAGGTATCCATCTACTACATTTTTGGGGCTACCCAATAGCCCCCCTCCTTTGTGGCACGAATCCAAAGCCATTGGCACCCTCAGTCACCTGGTTGCTGGAGGGAGGCCACTAAGGTGAACTTCGAAATCCACTGACCATGCCTTGCAAGGCATAGAGCAGGTACGCGGCTGGTTGGTGCACTGACCAAATCCTGAACTTCTAAGCCATCGTGAGAGCCTTGTTTGAACTGTGGGTGTGCAAGCCAAACTTTCCCCAAGGTTCAAACAACCTTTCTGCCCACATCAATGGCAAGTCCTAAATACCTTGACACGGAGACACCAAGTGAGTGTCCCTAGCACTTTTTAGCCACAAGAAAGTACATTTCAAGGGACCCATAAACTCTAACTCCAATCCAGGAATTAAAGCAAGATTTGCAGCCCCATAACATTTTAACACGGATGTTCAGACATTTGTTTTACTGTATTAGAATCTTGTTTTCTATCCATATATGTTGCATCAATTACATGTTTAGTGTAACAAATGTAATATATTTTTGTAGTGGTTAGTATGATTTTTTTATAGTTCTCAATTTTACTCTACAAACACACACAATTAATAAAATTACAACTGGGCGTGAAATAATAATTGTAATTGTATTATGCTGTATCTGCTCTCAATCTTCACATCACCTGTAGTCTAGGCCCAGACTGCTCGACCAAGCTTTACCAGAAAGACAATGAGGTTTGGGATGCATCACACCACTAAAGCTGAAAGACATATCCTTGGAAGGGAGAGTTAACAACCCTTACTAGAAAACAGTGACATGTCTATGACCCAAGAAAAGCCAAATGGGTGCTGACTACTTCCCCTATGGATTATCTGTATGGGAGTAGACAGGACAGTTGGCAAATTAAAGGATAGTCGTAGCACTTTCTCATTTGACTTGGAGATGACAGGGAGGGATTCTTTCTTCAACTCCACAACATTCCTAGACAGTTGAATTCCAGACACTGTAGTAGGAAAAAAAAGTTTTGGCCCCGTCAGATAGGGGAGGGGCCATGAATCTGAAGAGAGGCTGCCTGGTGGCAGCTGGGTCTTGCCTTGACGAAACAGGGGATCCTGGGTAATTTTACAGTACGGCAAAGACTAAGTATTGTAAAAGGAGGCGGGGGAACTGCAAAAATAGTTATGATTGTGTGGAAGATTTTCTCCAGTCACTGGCAAGCACACACAAATTTGGCATTTCAACAACGTCCTCCTCAGAACACTCCTGGATCTTGGAAGACTCCAACTGAAGGGTGCCCTGCTGGAATAAAAACCCAGATTTCTTATTCTGCTGCAAGAAGAAGACTCAGACAGGCACTCCAGGAAGCATGAGGCCTTCTGGTGCCCAGTAACTGCTCTTGAAGGGTCAAGTGG
The DNA here is from genome assembly GCF_031143425.1 of Pleurodeles waltl. Taxonomy (NCBI): domain Eukaryota; kingdom Metazoa; phylum Chordata; class Amphibia; order Caudata; family Salamandridae; genus Pleurodeles; species Pleurodeles waltl. The sequence goes on from NC_090442.1 coordinate 302,086,472, forward strand.
TGGTCCTCCTGCTTTTAGGGGCACAATAAGCAGTACGATTCGACTCAACGGCCTCAGCTGACTAAAGAGAACTAGATCCTACAGAGGACCTGGACGGACAGAGACCTGGAGCTCAGAAGCCTACAGTGAAGAGCCAGAAGGGTTAGGTTTGACCAAAACACTTTTTCCCATAGGTTGGGCCTGATTGAGAGTATGGCAGACAGGTTACACTGTCACAATGTAAAGATTTCTCATCTGCCTAATTACAAGTTCCATAGCATATACTGCACTTGTAATAAGGGAGCCCTAATACAAGTGCCAAAGCATATAATGCATTTGAAATACAACAGACAGTATATCCGTCATGGAGTAACCTTCTGTCAAGCTTTAAATCAGGCCATTAGTCTACAGGTGAAACCTTAGACTGTTGCAACCCCCTTTGTCTATTTGATCTATGCTCCATCTGGCCAGCCTGAAATTATACATCCCTTTTCACAGCAAACTGTTGTTTTTCCATAACACTTAACTTTTTCTAGGCCCTTTTAACTTTAAAGCTTTAAAAATCCTAATCTACAGTTCCCCTCAGCCTATTTTGATGAACTGTGTGTCATTTTTCACATTAAACGTCTTTTCCTAAGTGGTTTAGAAATGTTATTATGTGTGTTCTTTACTTTAAAAGTGTTTATACTGCTTGAGCTTAGCAAATACTACTCTGGTGATTGCCTGCTTCTTGTTTAACAGATATCAGGTGTTGAGCAGCGAAACTTTCAGAAACATGTTTTGACCTAAACAGAGTGAGTTTATTGAGTTGACATGACTACCAAAATGAATAACCCTATTTCTGACACGTATCCACTGTCATCAGTAGTTTTGGGGTGTCCCCTGGTTGGGCTTTCTCAGAAGTCAACATATACTTTTGTATAATAGGATCTTGGCACCTGCCAGCTGACAGCTCTGACTGGCAGATGCTGCAACAAATGAGCATGCACTTTAGCCTGAGATATAGATTTTCCACAAGTCTTAGCTAGAGCATTCTTGTTTTTTAAAATAAGTTTAAATAATAAGATTAGAATACTGCAGATCTAAACAGAAAATACAAGTAGTCAAGTGTTCCTAATTTTATCAACGTGATAATATTTTTTTATTTGTACCCTACATACAACCTTCTACAATGACACCTTTACTTTTTATACATACAGGTACAGCTGTCTATTATTCGTGGATGTATTGCAAAACTGCATGAGGATTATTTTTCCAAAAAAAGAATGTGAGTCCCATATTCCTTATGGCCAACATTTTATAGATTTCAAAATTTATGGCAACGTTTAAAGCATAATACATCCCAGCTGAGTATACTGCATTCAATCAAAATGTATTCAGTTTAATAAAATGTGTATCTATTGAACAGTGCATAACATTCAATTTTACAAGAGACACAAATTCACACTTACATTCTGCGGTTGTCCAATGAAAAATCCTTGAGATCCGCACTAGAATACTGAAAAAGGGGAAGTAAAGTTAGTGATGTACAAAATAAAAAATAAAAACATACTTTATTACACCATCTTAATAACATGCATTCATAAATCGTACTACTGGAACCTAGTTCTGACTGGTCCTTTGAAAAGCTGGACCTCTTTGCAGAGATTTTATTATACCCTGAACTGGCAAAGTCAAACTCTTTTTGAGGTTACTTATATTGATCAATAGATTTCACTGATGTTTTCTCTTATTGACAAAAGTAGATCTTCTTTCTAAGCCAATTCTTGATATATATCTCCTTCCCCATGAGTGAAAGGTTGGTAATTTTTTCACTTTGACAAACACCTTTGCATTTAATGGAGTTCATTAAACTGTTCTCTAGGAATGGCAGATTACGTGTCCACTTGAAAACAGTTCTCCTCCCAATTCTCAGCTTTAAAAGGGGAAGTGTGCACTTATTAAACTCATGCATATCTAAGACATAGTGCTGTGAAGTTCCAAATGCTTATGCCAATATCTCTCCAAATGATAATCACTTAAGATGTAAAACAAAAGGGATGGGCAGCCCCACGAAGCCTCCACTTAAGACTGTTGAAAAAGAACCAGGTGAGACAAATAGAGATTATTATGTTGTAGTGGCAGGGACATCGAGTCCACAGTCCCACAGCATTCAGGCGAAGCATTGGCAAAGCCAACAGGTCTGCCCTAGTCTCTACATTAAAGGGCAGGATAATTTCACTCTGACCTCTAAGAATTAGTGATGGGTCCTTCAAGGCCCTTCTCATAGTTCAAAAGTTTACAAAAAAGGAGCATGCTGCAAGATCTACATAGCCCTTCAGGTGCAGGCGCCTGGATTTTGCTTTACATAGTTCATCATCTCCGTACTGAGACTGTGGACTATGGAAAGGGACTCAATGTGTCTGTAAATGGCATGCATGATCACGGTCAGAATGGAACAGAAAAAAGGGCCAGTCACCAATACAAAAGTGGCCCTCATTAGCTAATCCAGTAGCTAAAAAAGTGGCCCACATATGCAAATCATGGCAATTTTGAACTTGTAAAGACATGCTGTATTAATATTTTGCAAGGTATGGGAGACTGCACGCACGTATGCTTCCTGCAGTCAGTGTTTGAGGTGATGACAGGGAAATCAACAGTAAAAGCTGGCCCACCAGACAAAAACCCCAGACCACACACTGACCTTTCAGACCAACCATTCGTTTTAAACTATAAAAATGTTTTAAAATGATGGAAAAATAGGATTGCTGGGGGGGGAGGGTTGGGAATGGGTGGCAACAGAGGAGCAGGTGAGAAGCAATAGCAAATGGGTGGAGCAAGAAGGGGGAAAAGCAGCACATGGACAAGAGAATGAAGTCCAGAAAGAAGCACATAAGCGAGTGAGAGCAATACAAATAGTTTGGAATGAGTTGAGAAAGTCCACAGGTGAGAGAGAGCAGCACGTCATTTGGGGGAAGAGAAGCACAGGGAAGAGAAAGAACAACACAAGGGAGACAGCTGGGAAATACATGCACTTTCATGGAGTGCTTAGGCAAAAATAAAACATTATTTCCACGTGGAAAGACATAAATAAAGAGACTTTGCTCGAGGGCAGGGACAACCACGGGACGTAAAGGGCAAGTAATTGAATAGTAAAAAAACAATTGAAAGAGACAATTAATCCAGCCAGTGGTAAGCAATGGGTGGGCTTCAAGCCCTCTAGAAGTTCTTGCTGAGCTGAAAGTAGGTCTTTCTCAAACAGAGAGATGTAATGTCTGGTGGGTTGGACCTATAAACCGTAGTTGGGTAAAAAGATAAGATAGGAAAATTCTTTGCATATGACAGGGTATAGCCAAGGACGTAAAAACTAAGACAAGAAAAACAGATGATGCGGCGATGATGACACTGAATACGTTTGCATGTAGCCAGTAGGCCACAGGGTACATTCGAGGGGATTAATGCACCTTCAACTGAGACCTGATTACAACCCATACGTCCCAATTCAAAACACCTAGAGCAGAAGCTCAGTCTGTAGGCTATAGTTTCAATAGTGCACTTAGTGGGAGCTGTGCCACAGAGTAAAAGACAGAAACTTAAAAAAATAGGCGTATTTCTACTTGTACCATTGTCACACACATGACAACTCACACTCCTGAAGGCCCTGCTGTGGTGACTCATATAAAAGTGTCTCTCTCTTATACACACAGACTGAGGCTATACGCACCTCTCTAAGGTTCAAACCAATGTATAGAGCATGTACACGTTTTGTAGTACTTAAAACTCAAGACATACACTGTACAGTACTTTTTTTACCCTTAGCCTGGGTTCTGCTTTTAGTCCCGTTACACCACAACCTTCATTGCATGGGGCTGCAATTACTGATAAATATTTATGCAATAACATTATTAATCTGTGATGTTTGTTTTCCTGATCAGGATGCATTGAAAGACTTCCATATCCCCACCTTAAAATGAGCCAATAATGTGATGATGCAAGTATATTTGTGGTGGGTAAAAGGTCATTGGTGCTGTGCACATCTGTCGTTGCCCTGACTACCAGCTAGGCCTTCACAGGTGCAGTGGCTAGCATGAACATCAACAGTAGGTTATTTTGTTTTACATATTTGGAATGGGGCATTACAACAGGCTAATGAGTTGTGGCAGCTGGGGGTTTTTCAGAAAGCCAAAATACATAACCTTGCTCATGAGAGAGATCACTTTTTATTATTAAATTAGTGGCATAGAAATAGGATATGGCAGCTAATAAATCTATGGTTTCAAAAGCCTAAGAGAAAATAACTGAAAATGTGCAGGTTTAAATTGTGGTGGACGTTTGTGCCTACCATTCGTATTTTGCCACCACATTCAACAATGAAATTATTGTAAATTCATAAATGAGTGAATTATTAATAAACCTGAAATTATTATTTTTTGGTAGAAACAGTGGAAATAAAACATATTGTGAGTAGTAACTGAATATGAATTAAACACAATTACATTGAAATAAATGAATTTCAAAATAAATTATGTGTGTAGAAAAATTAATACACATTTAAAATTGCTTTGAAATACCACAAATAATGTTTGAAATTAAATAATTTGATTAGCATATTTGATTTAAAGTTTACAGTGTGTAATAGATTTTATTTAATGTATTAAATGTACTTATAAGCATTTAGGTGGAGGTCATTTGTTTATTCTGTCCCCTGTGACCTGAATTATTTTCCTAGGCTGTTAATGTAATGTTAAATGTCCTGTTGTATTGTAGGCAAGAGACATGTTTCAGATGCAATAATGTAACAATATTTATTATAGCTGTCAAATAAGGCGGGAAATCACAGTGTTGATGTGAAAGAATATTAGTTTAGTTTATTGTGAATCATGTGAAAAGAACTGAAAGTAGCAAATCATTAGAAAATGTAATATTTCAGCAGAACTGCATTACGTCATGAAGCAAACAATGCACTTTTGCTGAGAAGATTCCTAAAAGTATTAGAACTTGGTGGTGCCATCTACAATGATTGGATGCTGAAACTGACACCCAGAATGTGCCCACCTGGTGGACCAATGAATGAATTGTGCTTACGTTTAATTAGTGAGAAACTTTGGAACTGAATTCAGTCCTCTCCCTTGCATTGGTGCTGTTTAAAACTCTGTCAGAGTATGTCTATTCTGTTTTAAGTCTGCTCTCTCATACTCCTATTCTTTAAGTTTCCTGATGAGTTTTCTCATCATAGTTTTAACTGCCCTGACCTGTTATGTGGTTCAGTTCTAATAAGGCCAACTAAATCTGATCTGCTAATCTGTCGTATGTGCAGCTCCTGTTCTGCACCATCATGATACTACTGTCAACAGACACAGGAAGATGGTGACCGCTCAATTTTGATGAATCAGCGCTGTATACCGTCCCATGAGGAGAGGTATAACTAAATGTGGTTTCTTGTTTCCCTATTTTGTTGGTTGCTTACACCAGTATATTTTTGTAGTGGGTTATTCTTGCTTTTGCCTGCATGTTTTAGCCCGTTCCCACACATGCAAGTCCCAAATCTGGTTAGAGTTGGGAATGGCCCAACTCTGAAACCTGAAATTGATTGTGAAAACTGTATTTTGATGATTTACTGATGTCACTATCATCTGCTTCAAATTTTAATAATAGTGTTTATATAGTGTTGTTGCTAATTTACATATTCTTTTGGAGTGTCCAACAGTATTGATGTTTAGTAGGTTGAATCTTTTTAGACGTTTTGGTCAGCCTATGGTCTTCATGTATGTTTATAATTTAGTTTTGCACATCATTTATGTGACATTGATCTTGGGATTGTAATAAAGCTTTGAAACTTTATTCCGATTGGCGTTTGGTTTAGTTTTAAATTGTTTATGGTGTCCACAATTGTTATGATATAATGTAATTGATTTGTGGTTGAATGATTCAGGCTACTACACTCTTTGCCAAGTCCAAAGATTCAGTCGGCCGCCATAGGTGAGAAAAGTGATGGTGTCTCACCCGCCGTGCTCTGGCGGTTGTTGAACCCGGAACCAAAGAGAAGTCCCTTTTTGGGGCCCCCGGATGCGCGTCCAGCACTCGCAGCCTCCAAAGCAACCAGAAGTCATCCACAAACCTCATCCAGATCAAGGGCTTCGCTACTCAGGGTAGTTAAAGCTGAAACTTTAAATTAATTACAATGGGTCACACCTTGTGGCTATGACAACCATATCTAGTCAGGACTTAATTTGTGCTGGTGGTCCCTTATCTTTCCTCCTCAGATATTTCTCAAGAACAAGGTAAGGTAAAAAAACATGAAAGGGAAAGCTGGAAGTAGAGAAAGACAGAAAAACAGTCACAAAGGGAGAAAGCAGGGACCAGCAAGAGTGAGATAATAGACAGGGAGTGTCTGGCAGTGGGTTAAGGCCTGAGATGGATTCAGGACTTATTACAAGGGCTGGTATTTAATAGCGCCAGCCGCAGGTTTCAGAGCAGCACATTGGAAACCAGCACTCATTCTTTTAGAAATTAAGAACCATATCTAGGTGTGGACCTCACTTCAAAAAATCTTGATTTGTTGTGGAGACAAGGAATGGCTGCTGGTTACAGAACACAGCGCACTTGAAGTTGAAAACCGCAGTCAATGATGCTCTAAAAGACAAATATAGTTCAAACTAAGTTTTTTGAAAATTCATATTTTTTTCTACTTTATCAAGGTCATTTTACATCACTACGCCAGTCATCCCAAGTGTTCCTGAATTTCGTCCCATCAGACGAAAGAAAGAAATGGACCAAAAAACGATTCTGTTATAACTTGCTTCCACTTCAACTGGAGAAGATGGTAAGGCAGACCAGTTCTTTGTTTATGATTGTATCCAGTCATAAGCGTGCAATACCAGGTTAGAGGTGGCTCAGTTGGATCCTTCATTGCAAACAAAAAGAAAAAAAAATCTTGGCAAAAAATATATATTTTTTTTGCATCAGTGCAAATTTTATGTAATACTGTAAAGCCAACACGTCTCTTATGTTATGAATATTTGTAAAGTGCACATCAACCAGAAATGTATCCAGGTGCTAGCTTAGAAAGTGACTGAGCTGGCTTAGTGTGAGGTCCAGGTAAAGAGACATGTCTTCAGTTTCTTGTGAAATTCAAGGACTAACGAGGCAGCTCTGAAGTACCAGGAAGTTCGAACCAGGCCTTGGTTGCTAGGTGTGAAAAGGAGCAGCTATATGGGTTCAGGGGAAGTGAGTGAGCAATAGGCCGACCAAATGTAGGTTTCTGGAAAGATGTGGAAATTGGTGGGGCTGTTGAGGTACCTGAGGCCTAAATTGTGCAAGGATTTGTCCGCATGTGTGAGGAGCCTGAAGAGTACATGTTTTTGAGGTATGAGGTGATGTGTGTGCAGGAAGGGAGATTTGGTCTATAAATTATAGTACCTCTTTCAGTCACTGGGGAGTTTGGACACTCAGCGCCTCATTTCGAGCTTGGCGGGCGGCAGAGGTCATCCGCCAAACTCTTTTAGACACAAAACTGTCATTCCGGTTTTCCACCCGCTGGCCCTAATATACGTTTTCTGCTGGCCCAGCGGAATAGTCACCACAACTTTGACGCCGGTTCGTAATCAAGCCGGCAGCAATGTTGAGGTGCTTCGGGTGCAGCAGCACCTATCATGCTTTTCACTGCCTGTAACTCGGGCAGTGAAAAGCATGACGGACTGTCCATGGGGGCCACTGCACTGCCAATGCCAAGTGCATGCGCAGGGGTCCACATTGGGCCCCTGAAGCCCCCTCTCCGCCAGCCTTTACATGACGGTGGGACCGTCACGCAAAGGATGGTGGAAGCGCGGGTCATAAGCACTGCCCTGGCGGATTGAGACTGCCAGGTCGTCTGTGCCGGCGGTCGGACCGTTTCAGCTTCGCCATGGTCATAATGTGGAAGTCAGACTTCCCCTGTCGGCGGCGGTCTGAATGCCACCGCGAGTCTGGTGCATGGACCACCAGACTGGTAATGAGGCTCTCAGTCATCACAGATGCATTCTGTCTCCCTTCTATCAAAATAAAAAAAAGGAAGTTGAAAGAAATGAAAAGGGGATATATTAAAGGAGAAAATAGAAAACTAAAGGACTGGCTCCGCAACCATAGCTCTGAGTTAACTTATTTTCAGGTGGATGTGCATGTTATCTGGCCAAATGCCACCACTCATAGGGCAGTAGAGGCAAAGGATGGAGTGGGCAGGCCCATTACCCCGGTTGCTGTTATAACAAAACAATTGCAGAATACAGCTGATGTAAAGTAAATGCCCTTTATGGATGTTTATATATGTATGTATTGTTAAGGAGTTTATTTGTTTTTAAAAGCCTGACAGATAACTAACCGGTCAGTACCTTCTAACAGGATCTAGCAAAATACCTGTTTACAACTTGTAGCACAACAGGATAACAATCAACCCAAAAGGTAGTTTCTGCCAGGGCTTTTCAGCAGATGTTATTAGGCTACCCTAGCTAGAACACAACAGACTCTGGACAGGTACTGCCACTGTTTCAGTGTGAAAAAAGCCCTTAAGAATAACTGACGGATTGTATCAATTATCACTAACATCATTACAGTGTACCCCTTGAAGGTTGCATCTCAGCAGAAGATGATTTTTTTTTAATAACAAACATTATTAACGTTTACAAGTCAGCTTGTAATAATATATCCACATTTGACCATTAGCACCATAGTACAGATGTCAAAGTTAAAAATCAAAAAACAAAACCATGATAGGCCCCCCATTTCCTCCAAACCTTCTTGTGTTTTTGCAGGCAGCCCCGTGCAGCATAAATAGGTTTCTGGAGCTGGGAACACCAGTCCACACCTGCCTTCCACTCCACTAGGGATGGAGCACATGGTGAGTTCCACTTTAGGGCAATGTCTCGCTTTGCAATCAGAGAGGCAACCCCTAAATATGTGCAGGCCGCCGGAGGGCCACCAAGGACTTCCTATAATGCCCAACAGGGCCACTCTAGGAGTCAGGTGAAGGGGTCGCTTCAGCAACTCCGAAAGTTCCTATTGTATCTTTTACCAGAAAGGTGCCAGTACGGGGCAGGGATAGACCACAAGTTAAAAATCTGCATCAGATGTGGATCATCGAAAACAAGAGAGCTGGGGGATTTTACCAGTTCGGTGCAGTCGTATGAGGGTCCGGTAGGTCATGTGAAGAGACTTTAGTTGGATCAAATGGGGACGTGTGGCAATAGACAGCTCATGCGAGGTCTGGTCTGGCATCTTTCCAGTCTGCTTCATCTAGTTCACCAACCCACCCTTCTCAGCAGTGTTTAAGCTTGTCAAAACAGTTTGGAGCATTAACAATAAGAGAGTGGTAAATTTGGGAGATGACACCCTTGCCAATACGCCTTGTTAATAATCTAGCTTCGAGGTGGCTGAACTCTGGAATTTTGGTGATCGGGGGGATGTTGGCAGCGAGGGTGAAACACAATTGTAGATATTTATGAAATTGTGTCTGGGTAAGGTAATATCGATCTCTCAAGTCCTGAAAAGTCAGTATATGGGACTTTGTTCATATATCCCCACTTGTTAAACCCCTCCAGGCCTGTTGTACAGTGCAGCCACCTCCCCTTACAGAGGGGTTCAACCCCATTATTCGGTGGTCCCAGCCAAGGAGCCATAGGGAGGATCTCCAACTTAGAAAAACCACTCTGGTTATGTCCAGGAGGGTGTGAGGTATTGGCGCACCACATAAGATGCCCATGATATTCCCTGGGCCCAGTAGGGAGAGCTCAATGAGAAGTCGAGTCGTTCCAGCCACCACTAAACCATTCTTTGATAACAATCAAAAGTGAGGCCCGGTTGTGACACTGGAGGTCACCCATCCCCAGTCCACCTTTGTATAGGGCTTGTCGGCCAGTGATAAAGGCTATTCGCCACCACGGCCAGGCCATAGGAACGTTTGGAGGATAAAGTTGAAAGTGTGGAACCACTGACTGGGGATAGGGAGTGAAAAGTGCTGGAAGGCATACAGGAAGCAAGGTAGGATCATCATCCTGAAAAGGGATATGTGACCCGCAACATTGAGTGGGAGCTGCATCCATTTCTGGATATCATGCCTCATGTTTGCCACCAGAGGTGTCAAGTTGAGGTGCCTCATAAGTTCCGGTAGCAAGGAGATGTGAACCCCAAGGTACTTAAAGGAGAGACGTGGCACTGGGATGTCATATTGCCAGGAGTGTACACTGGATCAGGACCAATATACGCTTCAGGCCTCGAAAAATCATAAAAATGTTACTAGACCTGCAGGTCGAGCAACTGTACCATAACTGTAATGTACTCGACCCATGAACAAGTTTCAAATTGTGTGATCCTAGCCAAATTTCTTTGTTTACAGAGTCACCTTTTTATTCATTCTCACATATGACTGCACCTTCAAATATGTGGGCTCAAAATTTCTACTGTACCAAAAAACGTCTTTGTTTGATTAAACAGACTAAACGTTTGCTCCATGTATAAAATTAATATAACCCACATATAGGGGACACAGATCCATTACTTGCCTCTTAGTTTACCCAGTCTTTAAACATAAACATTGAAACACTGCTCTTTTAATAAATACATTACTAAAGCATGATGTGGTCGCACACTGTCATTTACAGACAGAACATTTCCAAGAAATGTCCAAAAACCTTCCCACTAACTTGAAGCTTTACTGATAACCCTATATAATGTACTAACAATCTGTGAAAAGCATTTTCAGAAAACATACTTATTCTTTGCACATCACCAGGTAAAGTGTTTTGATTTGTTTTCATCCTATTAAAATATTTTTTCTTCACACAGAAGTTCAAACAACTACTGAAATATATTTTGAAATGTTTGCACAGTTGACTTAGCTATTTGAATGTTGTATGTTGAGAAAAAACTGACAAAATCCTGGAGTCAGAAGGAAAATTAATAGTAAGACAAACTGACTTTTGACCTCTGTCTCTGAACACAGAGCTCATGTGACAAGAACAAGATTTAAAGATCTCCTTCACTTTCTGACTGAACAGAACATCTGTTCTTTGTTAACTAGTAGGTCCTAAAAATAGCTCCACCAGTAGAATTTTGGAGGCCTGCTCTTGGACCTATTCATACCAAGACCGGAGGGTTGCTCATACAGGTACAGACTGGGACCTATTCTGATGGAGACCAGAGGCTTTCTCACAGAGGTCAAGAATGCGGAGACAATGTCCTCATCTCAAGACCACCCACAAAACTGAGCATCACAGCGCAAGAGAGGGCGAACAGTAGAGGGAATGGCTATAATTTTAGCTGCCAGTAGAAGCCTTTATGGAGTATCCAAAGGCTTGCACAATGCCTCAGGGGCTCAATGGCTGTTGAACGGTGGTGAAAGGCTGGCTGAAGTGCAGAAAGATCTTGTGTGCATGCCACAGCAAGCATGTCATGGACAGCCGGGCAATCAACAAAAAAAAATGTGATGCCGCTTGTTGGTGAACATGTGTGAAGCAACAGACATGAGTTGTGTGCCCGGCATTAGGGCACTTGAGTAACTTTCAATTGGGTCTAAGTTGTAAATGCTGTTAACTTTGTCACTCTCCAAACACCTTTGTCGCTTAGCGTCCTAGGTAAGCTCTCCTGTTGGTCCTTCTTCCATAAACACGTGCAAAATGTGGCAGGCTGGTGAATATCATGAGCCTACTGCAATTCTTTATGTCACCACCACTAAAAAGTGAGCGTCCGGTAATAGGATGTTAATACGTTTATTGTCACAATAACCATTTGCGCATTCAACTGAGTTATAGCTTTGAGCCATTTGCGCATTCAACTGAGTTATAGCTTTGAGCCATTTGCGCATTCAACTGAGTTATAGCTTTGAGCCATTTGCGCATTCAACTGAGTTATAGCTTTGAGCCATTTGCGCATTCAACTGAGTTATAGCTTTGAGCACACATAAGTCTAACAAAATTCTTTTTTTTTTTTAAAGGATGGCCTGGCCTCTAGGGTAGACATAGCTGCCATTGACCAGAAGTTCTCCATGATGGATCTGGTGATTCTTTTAGCTGCACAATAATGACTTTTTGAGGCTGTGCTGGTGCACAAGTGAGTCGCTGTTATTTCCTTACCACTGCTCTGGCCTGAGGTACTGATACAATAACACTACCTCAAGAACATTTACTTCCCTCTAGACCCTGCATGTCTGAGGTGGGGTAAATACCTCTCTGAGGTCCTCATTAATAACAGTATGTTAATTAGAATTAGTCGAGTAAAAGCAGTTACTGGCCCCATCAGAATTCCACATTTTTTGTAATGACACAGAGGCTGTTTAAATCAGCTGAAATTTCTGTGTGAAGACTGAAGACACAGGGGGAGTTACTGTGACCAGACCCAGAATTACAGATTCTCCTGGTAATGCCTCATTTCACATTGGACCATCAGGGTCCAACTCGTAACGGGTAGGGTTTTTTCCTGCCCGCTGCACTGGCAACTCTGTGGAGAGTAAAATCTGGCCCATTTTGTGGGCCACTTTGAATGAGGGCCATAGTGTTCTCATACCTTAAGAAAGAAGAGAAAAAACACACAGGCTGAAATGGGTGTACTACACAGTCAGCCACTGTCTTCCTCTGAAATGGACTATTTACCTTAGTTTTGACATTCTGTTGAACCCAATTGTGACTACACTCCCCTAAGCACAGCGCACACTGCTGTAGATATACTTGACTCATAACGTTGAGGCCACTCGAACACCTGAGTTTGTATCCTGGTCTGTTGCAACACAGATGGATGGGGCACAGGTCCACTTCAAACAGAAGTCAGTGATGATTTCCAGTGTTCTATCCACAACTGGTGACTAAATGCTGAAAGCGTATGCCCTTTTGGTTAAAGTACTACTCGTCAAGGTGTGCTCAGGAGCTCAATAGAAACAGAGCACAATTCAGTGATCAGACAAATACAGCTAGAGAGATTCAATTTAAAAGACAATCAAATTTACAAAGGTGTGTACATTGAATTGAAAAGTTCATCTGTAGGGGCGGTTTGCATGAAAGCTCATCCTTTCGACTTTTGGAAATGGCAACTGAAGTGAACTTGTTACTTATGCCTGTCGCTTGACTACATGTTATTTTTAAAAAAAATACACATTTAGCAATAGTAACACGGGGTGCAGTTAAGCTAGGTGTGTCCTAAATTTATGTTAAGTACGCCACATCATATGTTTTTTATGTACTCTATTTGCCTCGATTGTAGAAAGAAGAAAACTTATCATATCATATAATTTACGCCTCTACCTATAAACGAGGTCAAACTGCTGCATTACTAAAGCATGATGTGGTCGCACACTGTCATTTACAGACAGAACATTTCCAAGAAATGTCCAAAAACCTTCCCACTAACTTGCAGCTTTACTGATAACCCTATATAATGTACTAACAATCTGTGAAAAGCATTTTCAGAAAACATACTTATTCTTTGCACATCACCAGGTAAAGTGTTTTGATTTGTTTTCATCCTATTAAAATATTTTTTCTTCACACAGAAGTTCAAACAACTACTGAAATATATTTTGAAATGTTTGCACAGTTGACTTAGCTATTTGAATGTTGTATGTTGAGAAAAAACTGACCAAATCCTGGAGTCAGAAGGAAAATTAATAGTAAGACAAACTGACTTTTGACCTCTGTCTCTGAACACAGAGCTCATGTGACAAGAACAAGATTTAAAGATCTCCTTCACTTTCTGACTGAACAGAACATCTGTTCTTTGTTAACTAGTAGGTCCTAAAAATAGCTCCACCAGTAGAATTTTGGAGGCCTGCTCTTGGACCTATTCATACCAAGACCTGAGGGTTGCTCATACAGGTACAGACTGGGACCTATTCTGATGGAGACCAGAGGCTTTCTCACAGAGGTCAAGAATGCGGAGACAATGTCCTCATCTCAAGACCACCCACAAAACTGAGCATCACAGCGCAAGAGAGGGCGAACAGTAGAGGGAATGGCTATAATTTTAGCTGCCAGTAGAAGCCTTTATGGAGTATCCAAAGGCTTGCACAATGCCTCAGGGGCTCAATGGCTGTTGAACGGTGGTGAAAGGCTGGCTGAAGTGCAGAAAGATCTTGTGTGCATGCCACAGCAAGCATGTCATGGACAGCCGGGCAATCAACAAAAAAAAATGTGATGCCGCTTGTTGGTGAACATGTGTGAAGCAACAGACATGAGTTGTGTGCCCGGCATTAGGGCACTTGAGTAACTTTCAATTGGGTCTAAGTTGTAAATGCTGTTAACTTTGTCACTCTCCAAACACCTTTGTCGCTTAGCGTCCTAGGTAAGCTCTCCTGTTGGTCCTTCTTCCATAAACACGTGCAAAATGTGGCAGGCTGGTGAATATCATGAGCCTACTGCAATTCTTTATGTCACCACCACTAAAAAGTGAGCGTCCGGTAATAGGATGTTAATACGTTTATTGTCACAATAACCATTTGCGCATTCAACTGAGTTATAGCTTTGAGCCATTTGCGCATTCAACTGAGTTATAGCTTTGAGCCATTTGCGCATTCAACTGAGTTATAGCTTTGAGCCATTTGCGCATTCAACTGAGTTATAGCTTTGAGCCATTTGCGCATTCAACTGAGTTATAGCTTTGAGCACACATAAGTCTAACAAAATTCTTTCTTTTTTTTAAAGGATGGCCTGGCCTCTAGGGTAGACATAGCTGCCATTGACCAGAAGTTCTCCATGATGGATCTGGTGATTCTTTTAGCTGCACAATAATGACTTTTTGAGGCTGTGCTGGTGCACAAGTGAGTCGCTGTTATTTCCTTATCACTGCTCTGGCCTGAGGTACTGATACAATAACACTACCTCAAGAACATTTACTTCCCTCTAGACCCTGCATGTCTGAGGTGGGGTAAATACCTCTCTGAGGTCCTCATTAATAACAGTATGTTAATTAGAATTAGTCGAGTAAAAGCAGTTACTGGCCCCATCAGAATTCCACATTTTTTGTAATGACACAGAGGCTGTTTAAATCAGCTGAAATTTCTGTGTGAAGACTGAAGACACAGGGGGAGTTACTGTGACCAGACCCAGAATTACAGATTCTCCTGGTAATGCCTCATTTCACATTGGACCATCAGGGTCCAACTCGTAACGGCCAGGGTTTTTTCCTGCCCGCTGCACTGGCAACTCTGTGGAGAGTAAAATCTGGCCCATTTTGTGGGCCACTTTGAATGAGGGCCATAGTGTTCTCATACCTTAAGAAAGAAGAGAAAAAACACACAGGCTGAAATGGGTGTACTACACAGTCAGCCACTGTCTTCCTCTGAAATGGACTATTTACCTTAGTTTTGACATTCTGTTGAACCCAATTGTGACTACACTCCCCTAAGCACAGCGCACACTGCTGTAGATATACTTGACTCATAACGTTGAGGCCACTCGAGCACCTGAATTTGTATCCTGGTCTGTTGCAACACAGATGGATGGGGCACAGGTCCACTTCAAACAGAAGTCAGTGATGATTTCCAGTGTTCTATCCACAACTGGCGATTAAATGCTGAAAGCGTATGCCCTTTTGGTTAAAGTACTACTCGTCAAGGTGTGCTCAGGAGCTCAATAGAAACAGAGCACAATTCAGTGATCAGACAAATACAGCTAGAGAGATTCAATTTAAAAGACAATCAAATTTACAAAGGTGTGTACATTGAATTGAAAAGTTCATCTGCAGGGGCGGTTTGCATGAAAGCTCATCCTTTCGACTTTTGGAAATGGCAACTGAAGTGAACTTGTTACTTATGCCTGTCGCTTGACTACATGTTATTTTTCAAAAAAATACACATTTAGCAATAGTAACACGGGGTGCAGTTAAGCTAGGTGTGTCCTAAATTTATGTTAAGTACGCCACATCATATGTTTTTTATGTACTCTATTTGCCTGGATTGTAGAAAGAAGAAAATTTATCATATCATATAATTTACGCCTCTACCTATAAACGAGGTCAAACTGCTGGTAAGGAAATCTTGCACTTTTTAAGCGCTGCCAAAACTGCGCTTGATCACAAATTCTTACCTAGAAGAGATGCAGGCAGATGAAGAACCCCAATATGGATTCTAGTGATTATTATAGACGGCACTGAGAAAAACAAAAGTAAAATACATTGTAACGATCTTGATCTGCCCATAAAGAGCAAACACAAAAGTCGATTAATAAAATACAATGAAGACAGCCCGTTTGGGTAGATCAGTTGAGTGGTCCTACCAACTGTAATACAGACACTTCTAATATTTCTCTCAGAGTGGAAAAACAAGATAATGCTACTCAGCATTAACTTTTTATCTGTACTTTAATGTGAATTGGAAGCAAATGCAAATATACCCCCAGATCTTCTATCTGACTCAACAGCAGGTGCGAGGCCTGCTTTGAAGTGCACATCAATGAAGGAGATGCATTTGCAAGTCAAAATTCTTAGGAGGTTTTTGAGGAAGACTTATGCTCCATAAAGCTCCCAATATGGGATCCTGTCTTGCCGACATAATTCAGCTCTCCATCGTCTACCAAAAAGGCCAGACAGAATGTGCTCCCTCTGAACTGTGAATACATCCCGGGCCCTACCGGGGAGACATTTTTTTCAGATGAGGAGCCAAGCTGGCTTTCAGTTCTACTGAAAGGAGATGTGTAAGCTCACTATATTTAACTCAGAAGTGGGAAATAAAAAGTAACAGAAAAAGAAGCGCTAAAGAATATTTCCATTTTAATACACATCAGACATTCCGGATTTATGAGATTTTCTTACAACGCCAAAAATAAAGCCTGAATTTGTGTATTTTTATTTCAGGAACTCTCTTATGAATATTCTAACCTAAGCATTTCATCCATGGACTACATTGTTGGTAGCAAACATTTACGAAATGGTTTTTTAACCCTTTATGAGATGAAAGGAAAACACGTCAGTGAAAGTATTGCTGGAAACTGGCGCTGGTTTGCAGAAATAAGCATAAGCAAAAACAAATGAGTAGCCATCAACGTTAAGCTTTATCTGCTAAAAATGCACACCCCAATCTCTAGGGGGGAATAGGGAGGTCTTTAGCCTGAATGTTTAGAGCATCATTCACAAGTTTGCTGTTTCAGATTTGACTCGTGGAACGCAGGAGTAAGCCAGTAGTTCTACAACACTAAAGGGGTAAGTCATACCCCTGCAGATGGTCTATTACCTTGGCAGTGGACAATCTGCCCTATTTACAGGTCACAGGTTGCTTAGAGAGGATCTCAGATCGTGAAAGGAGATGCCACTGCAACAGCCCCTTAACCGAACAGCATGTTTCCCAAGCGGGAGTTATTTTAAACGACCCACTCAGCCAACATAATTGTTTAGACAAAAGTGGGAGATTGTCTTCTCTAAACAAAAAATAAATGGCCATGAAGCACAGGGAGTTTTCTCCTGCACATATGGGCCATTTTGTATTTTCCCTGTCCAGGTTAGCTATAGGCATGAAAAGTCAGTGATGGTCACCCCATCCTCAGTAGAGCATGACGACTGCCACTCTTACCACGTGACCCTGTATTGGATGGCCACCCAAGGCAGGGGTTACTTTTAGTGCAGTCAGATGAAGCCACATCAAGAGTTTTCAGGTCTCTAAATGGTGGGGGAGAAATGCAGGTTTGGTGCGGCAAGAACACCACCACTTTACAGTGTTTCTCCTGCTCTGCCAACCCTGAATGAGGCTCTGCGTCACAGCAAATTATTTGTCAACCAGGCACATAGCATTTTAAGATGCCTGGCATGGCAGACACAGGTAGGGAAACTGAATGATGGTTGACCCTCTCGCTGGGGTATGGTACCACCACTATGACCCAGTGATCCTGTGTTGGACGGACAGCTATTTCAATGGTTATTGTCAGCAGAGCCAGATGAAGTTCTGTTGACAGTTCCCATATATCTAAATGGTGCAGGAGAAACACAGGTTTGGCCGGGGTGAGAGAAGCACCCCTCACAATGTTCCCCCCATTGAGTCAAACCTTGAATGTGCCCATATGTCTCGCTAAATTCTTTGTGAATCAGACCCGTAGTATAATACCCATACAAAAAATCCAAAGAGAAGTGTCTAACAAAGGATTCCAAAGAGTGGGCTCTGGTACCAGGAATAGGAGACCGCGAGACCTCAATAGAGACTTTTAATAGAATTTTAACTGCATCTTTAAAGCAAATTATACTTTCCCAAAAATCAAAAATCAGTTGTGGTCATCCCACCCTCAATAAGTTCTGAAATGTCATGCTAAATTAGACACATGGATCCCTCTGCTGCTTTAAGCCTGTGTTTGTTATCTGCAGATTACAACATATCTTGTTCTTTGTCATAATTTCTGCTTTGCTTTAATTTAATGCATACTCACAGGGTAATTTAGATTTACTATAGAGTTTTTAGAGGAACTGATATGAAGTACTATAGATCTGAAAGGAACAGTAATATTTTACAATACTTGTAGAGATGGTCTTTGTCGGGTACTCCTATTTTAAATTCTTTTATGTAGTGTAATCTAATGCTGATTATCAGTGGTTGCAGTGCAATCATGATGCTAGTAAGGATGCCTGCTTTGTACTCTTAACAAGAAAGGGCATTCCGTGATTCCATTAAAGTTATCTTATATGATGATGACAATCCCACTGAAAAAGTTTCCAAAGCTAAACCAATGTAAAACTCTTGTAAAGAAATTCTATGAGACTTAATCAATGATTTTCTTGGCGTTGATATAATAATTTCTACAAGTTTATTTACTTGTTTTGCTGTCCCTTTGAAGAGGCAGCTGCTGCTCAGGCTAGCTCTGGTATGATTTTACACAGTTGTTGGGCAATACTATCCACAAATAGTCTGCTTCCATGATTTAGGAACGAAGTGGGTCTTTAACTCCTAATTGAGGTTTTTTATCCAATATGGGACAATTAGTATTGTTGTTTCATCCACAGTTTTCCCTTAACTGCTATCTTACCTATACCTGTTTTTGATAGAGGTTACAATTTGGTGGTTAGTTCTTTGTTAAATTGAGTGCAGAATGTGATAGTTTATCTGTCTACACATAGTGCTTTTGGTACACTGACATCTTTTATAGCTTGCACGATTTCTGCTTTGCACATTAGTACTTCACATTGCTTTCTTATTTGTAACGCAGCATGTTCGCCTTTCAGATACTGTATACTTTATCAATTTCTGCTTCTTCAATAGTTATGCTTTTATATAATAAGGTCTGAAGATGTATGCTATATGTTCAGACTGTTTGTTATTATTGTTCTTCCCATTTTATATCATCTGTACTCTAACTCAATTTTTTGGGAATAATGTAATCCGATGAGGGCTTCCTCCTCTTAGTACACCCCTGCAAAACTATCTTCTGTGAAAATAGTCTCTTTGGGGGTAGCTCTAATACTTCTGTTTTGCTTTTGTACTAGTTGTGCTATGATTGGGGTTTCCTGCCTGTACATGAAACCATTGTAACTTTGTAACAATTATTTTCTCAATTTTTCAAATTGATGCTTGCTAATATTTCTTTAAGCCAACATACCTATCATTACAAAGAGCCTAGTTGCACTCTTAAAGGACTTCAGTCTATTTATGGAGCTGATTTCTGCCAATATTTTTTACAGTAATTAGTGATTTAGGGCTGGTTCAAAGTTTGGCGGATGGGGTTACTCTGCCATCAAATGGAGGGATATCCCATCCACCATATTACGCGTTCATTATATCCTATGGACATTGTAATACGGTGGAGGGGATATCTGCCATGTTTGTGATGGAGCAACCAGTCTGCCAAACTCTATATCAGGCCCTTAATCTTTTATGGTATTTTTTGTTTTCTAGGTTTTGAAAAACAGTGTCATTAAAATGTAATCATTTTGAGTACTTGTCCAAAGTGACTAGGTGATCAGAGATATGTCCAGCAGTGTGGTCTGAATCTGTAGCTGGTTAGATATGTCCATGGCAGAAAGGTATAGATTTGCAGGTAAAAGGATTGCCACATTTGGAGAATGAGCGACATCTGTTTGAGAAGACTGTATAATCTACATTCTGGGCTTTGTATTTGCCATTGATTGGTGATAGTTGGTCCTCCTACAGTTTTTTTTATGGTTCTTTGGACCTTAGCAAGGTAGAAGTGGGGCAAAGTTCTAATATTAGCTCTCATGGGAGGTTGATATCACCACCTGTGCATTATCTGAGAAAAGCAGAGAGTGAGAATGCATATATGTCAGCACAAAATTGTGGATCAGCTGGGGTTGAAGATTATGGTGGTCATTTTGATGTTGGCAGTAATGAATGCACCTCCAGCGGTAATTACCACTGACGGCATGGCGGTGCAGACCGCCATAGAAAGTTAACAGTAGTGAACTTCACTGCTACCCACCGCCAGGCCTGAATCGACCACCGGACTGACGGTAGCCCATTTCGAACCGGCGGTGAAGCCCAGAATGCCGGTGGGATAATGATCCCATTTCCACCAGGGATTTCCTGGCGGAAAGCATACTGGTGACAGGAATACCCATTCCTGTCACCAGTTTGTGACACGCCAGCCCCCCCCGCACCCTCTGAACCCTGAAATCCTCCACCCTATCCCTCCTCCCCCGATCATCCTGTAAGCCTTCCCCAAACCCCCTCATCATCCCCCACCCCACCTCTGTTTAGGCCACCCAACCCGCCAAATACACATGCATGCATACATAGACATACACACATGCAATCATACACGCAGACACACATCCCCCTTCACAAACACACATGCACACCCCCATTCACGCACTCACTCACACACACCACCCTTCCCTCTCGGGCTGCCCTTACCTGTTCCGTAGTGCTGCTCCTGGAGGGATCGGGCTCCCTGGATGATGCTCCGCCGGCATCGCCACATCTCCATACACCGCCACACCTATGACTGCATCATTAGAGGCATGGCGGTGTCTGGACTGACGTGGTGGTGAGGGTGGAGCAGCATCCACCCCCACCACCAACCGCCAGCATGGCGCAAGGCAACCCTTACTGCCATCAAAGCCGGTGAGGCTCCAGGTGTCATAATATGGCGGGATGCCTGCCGCCACCACTGGCGGTCTTCCGTCGACAGTCGGCACGGTTGTTGACGGGGCATCCCGCCATGTTCTAAAGGAGGGCCTATATGTTTAATATGAGAACATTGCTGACCACTCTGGTATATGCTCATGAGTCTAGCAAACCTCATTAACAGAGTTATGAAGTAACATTTTCATAATGACTTTTTTTAATTTGTGATACTTATAACTACTCTTGTCTTCTGAGAATGAAAATACAATTTTTTGCATTCCCTCCATCTTGCATCAGAACTCACTGCAAAAACAGGACTCTGGACAGACTGCCCTATGTGCAAATGTGTTCACCTTTTCCCCACTCTTGTAAATGTATTCTCACTCTTGCAACGGACACAATATCTGGAAGATTTTAGCAACACAAAAGGATGATGGCCAGAGTCCTGAAACCTTTCAACCACTCACCCCCAGTGAAAGATCTGTTTTTTTTTGCTCACCATGCCACCCCAGTTTGGACCCAGCCATATGCAAATCAGTCTTGACCATGTTCCCAGTAGGAACAGTCCAGCCCGAAATGCCAGACCAGGTCCTCCCTGGACCGGAAACAAGCATCCTGAGACCAGTTTCAGGGTATCACCCCTCATCAGCCAAGCTAGCTTGAATCCAGTGGCACACTGAGCAAGGGACCCACGTCTGGGCATACCCTTCCCACTTAAGGTTACTTTAGCAACACAAAAAAATACAAAAAAGGGATGATGGACGGAGTGCTGAAACTTTTCACACACTCACCCCCAATCACAGATCTGGGTTTAATCCATCATTCTTTTGCTCACCATGCCACCCCAATTTGGGCCCAGCCATTTGCAAATCTGTCTTGACCCTGTTCCCCACTGAAACAGTCCAGCCCAAACTGCCAGGCCAGGTCCTCCCTGCACCGGAAACAAGCATCCTGGGACTGGTTTCCGGTATCACCCTTCATCAGCCAGGCTAGCTTGAATCCAGTGGCACAGTGAGCAAGGAACCCACGCCTGGGCATGCCCTTCCCACTCAGGGCAATTTTAGCAACACAAAAAAGGATGATGGACGGAGTGCTGAAACCTTTCAACCACTCACTCCCCAGTCACAGATCTGGGTTAAATCCATCGTTCTTTTGCTCACCATGCCACCTCAGTTTGGATCCAGCCATATGCAAATCAGTCTTCCCCATGGGAACTGTCCATCCTGAACTGCCAGGCCATGTCCTCCCTGGACTGGAAACAAGCATCTTGGGACCGGTTTCAGGGTATCACCCTTCATCAGCCAGGATAGCTTGAATCCAGTGGCGCAGCAAGCAAGGGACCCATGTAGGGGGGATACCCTAGCCACTATAGCCACTGGATTCAAGCTAGCCTGGCTGATGAAGGGTGATACCCAGAAAACGGTCCCAAGATGCTTGAATCCTGTCCTGGCTTGGCAGCTCAGGCAGGACTGCTCCCATAGGGAGCACAGTCGAGACTGATTTTCATATAGCTGCCTCTGAACTGGGGTTGTGTGGCAAGCAAAAGAAAGATGGATTAAAGCCAGATCTGTGACTGGGGGTGAGTGCTTGAAAAGTTTCAACACTCCGTCCATAATTTTATTTTGTGATATTGCCTTGTGTGCCCTAAGTGTCCAGGGTATGCCCAGACATGGGTCCCTTGCTCGCTACGGCACTGGATTCAAGCTAGCCTTGCTGATGAAGGGTGATACCCTAAAACCGGTCCCATGATGCTTGAATCCTGTCCAGGTAGGACCGGACTTGGCAGTTCGGGCTGGACTGCTCCCATTGGGAGCAGGGCCAAGACTGATTTGCATATAGCTGGGTCTGAACTGGGGTGACGTGGCAAGCAAAATAATGATGGATTAATCCCAGATCTGTGCCTGGGGGTGAGTGCTTGAAAAGTTTCAACACTCCATCCATCATTTTATTTTGTGATATCACATTAACTGGAAGATGCCAATGAAGCCCAGCAAAGTTTCAACCACATGGCAGAAGGCTGAGCCTTATGCAGCCCAAACACTATTTGCACCAAGTGACGGGCCCTGGGCTAAAACTTAGATGGCTAGCTGGTAGAAGAGGCAAGAAATCTGCAGCCCAGGTCAAACGAATAAGAAGCAACAGGAGGCGCTGCCTAACCTGTATATGACAATCTAAGAAGCATCGCAACTGGAGTGGTAGAAGAGCGACACAACTCCAGTCATTGTGGCCCACCAGACAGGTAGCTGGGAGTTGGCTTGGTAGACAAATAAGTGGAAAATGTAACAGAGACGACAGGTGGAGGGCTTTTCCCACCTACCTCATGCAACTGTGGAAAGGCATCTCAATACTGCAAAGGACTGATTTACAGCGGCCAGTCAGCAGCTCACACACTAGGCTGAGCACTGCCAAGGAAACGTCCATTGGCTACTTGAGCAAGTTGTGCCCAGCTGAATTACGCAACAAGTAGCTCTCAACCTGCGGAGCTCAAATGGATTTAAGCCTTGTAGGAGGTGGGTAATTGAGAGCGGGAAAATCTTACCCCTTCCCCATTTACCCATCGAAAATGCAATATTTTTGCACTGAATATTTTCATGTGGGAAAAGACAAGCAGTCTCTTCACAAGGCTGCTTCCGTCCATTTCCGAGAACCGCGGGCAATTGCTCCTCTGCAGAGTAAACCATTCCAGTGCCGAGAAACTCTTTTATTTTAATTAATTGTTGATGACTGCATGGTAATTAGTTTTCTCCTGAACAATGCCAGTGCTCCGTGCAGAAAGCCAGACATTGGTAACACACAAAAAAAGTTCTGTGCTGCGTCCCTGGGGCTCTGACAGCGCCAAGAGCGTCTCGAGAAGGTGCTTGAAGAGGGAGCCTGCTCCGGCAGCCCACTCATCCTCGCGCCTTGGAAGTCGGTGTGCTCTCGCGAGGGGGCGGGTCCAATTATTAGGCTGCAGGGAAAAAAGACAAAGCGAGGAGTGCCTAAACGCAGCAAACATTGCAGCATGTGTGCGCTTCCGTGCCATCATTAAGCGGGGGTAGAAGAGAAAAAACTTTCTGCCGCGGGCCCCAACCGGAGGGGACATTATCAACTCTTCGGAGTCAAATCTGTCAACAGCCTGCCTTAGCCACACAGTGTTTTCACAGACCCTGCGTGCTAATGACAACACACTGAATGCACACTCGGCGAGACTCAAAACTATGTAAAGTTGCTTCAAGGTATAAATACTTACTGGAGACAAACTGTGAAATCACACGGCATGTCAGCAGGGAACAAGGAATCGTTTATTCTTAGCACTTCGAAGCCACGATCTCAAATCCGAGACTGTAAAGTTTCTTCCAAAAGCTATCCCCGATTCCTGTCTCTCTGTAATGTTGTCAAATTCTCACCTCACTGCACGGAGGCTGACTATGCACAGTTGAATCTGAGACCCTCTCGCCTCAGGTTTTGTTCGAAATCGATCACACGGTCTTGTTACCTCAGTAGATTTCATCAAGGCGGCAGCAAATCCTCCATCCAAACGCGTTCACATTTGGATGAATGAGACGGATTTTATACTAAAGACCGACATTCTCATAACTCGAAGCTCTCCATCTGGCGTCTAACCCTTGGAAGGGCTAACGCTGTTCCATGCCCAGCAAAAAGGATCAGGTGTGTTTGCACATCCAATTTCAGCAGTGGCAAAACGTTCCAATTACCGGCCTATGTAAAGACGGATCTCACCTCTTCCTCAAATAAACCTGCCAAGACTAGGCTTTTATAATGTGCGCAATGCCGTAAGAACCCCAAAAGACATTCATAAACTACAGGGAATTCAAAATCACGAGTCCAATCTATACCACTTAAAAAATATGATGTACTGCCCCGTTCCTCAAAGAACCCCTCTGCCTCACACTGGTGCAAAGGATAAAGGTCAAACTACTTGGCCCAAATACTTACAGAAGTTGGCTCCAGTTTAAAACGCTCAACTGAAACCAATCAAGTGGATCAAGGACACACACACAAGATTCCAAGTGGAGACACAACGAGACAAAACAATCATTGCAGATGCACAACTATAGAATTCTCTACACAAAGACCTGATTCCCAACAAAACCTGACAACCTTCAAAATAAGTGTGAGGAAAGGTCTCCTCACAGAAGCCTTGTGTGGTTTTATTTCCTTCTATATAGTGCCACTAAGGTGCCGCTATTAAAGACAAAGCCCCCTCCCCAAGACATGGCATCCACCGCTTGAAGCCTGCCTTTGCGAAGACACACATTTCCCCCTATTGTGTATCTATTGCAGTTTGATACAAACAGATTAGTCACAGATAAGGAAAATTGGCTAAATGTAACCACTTGTCACACTCGATTAACCCACTGGTGGCCACTCTGTGGGGAAGCCTCGTTCAGACAACAAACCCCAAATGCTGTGTTGTGCAAGTGCAGATTTTCTACTCTGTTGTATCATCTCAGGGAGTCCTTTCTTAAAGATGGCAATGAGTATGCCAATGACTGGAGAAGCACAACAACATTGTGAGGTGGCCAGAAGAACAGCAGTCTTGCAGCCAAAACATACCATTAGTGCTGCAGCTCCGATTTAAACACAACTGCGCCGGGAGCCAGGCATTTAACAGATCTCTTGTAAAGGACAGGAGTAAGAGCGGGAAAGGACTTTGCTACAGATCGCTCTGGAGCGGTAGATCGGTGAGTATATAGCCACACCTTCTATGAATGCATAATGACAGGAAACCAAAAAGAAGATGAAGGTTTAAGCATTGACAACTTTCTGTGAGCACATGTATTTACGAAGTAAAACTATAAAAACAAAAATAGAGTTACAGCGTGGCTAGTAATGATGCACTTTTTTGGTTAAAAACGAGCATTAGCCCTGGTTACCGCATTTAAAAAATATATATTTTTCGTCAACCCTCTTAGCCGTTTCCTTTCAAACAAACAAGTGGTGAGTTGGGGGAGGAGGCAATATGGAGGGAGGGAGTGTGGTGGATAGGAAGCACATGGACATCAGAGGTTGGGCAGGGTGGTCTGGGGCAAGCACACTTACAACAGGGGTGGGCAGGAGGGGCTGGGACAAGGACACTGACTTTGGGTGGGCAGGAGTGGCTAGAGAATAGCACACGGACAACGGAAGTTGGACGGAAGGGGCTGGGGCAAGCACATTGGCAATGGAGGGCGGGAGGGAGGGGGTGGGGCAAGTACATCGACAACGGGGATGGGACGGAGGGGATTGGGACAAGCAAACGAACAATGGAGTGGGAGGGGTGGCGGCAACCACACAGAGAACGTAGGGTGGGAGGGAGTGGCTAGGGGAAGTAAATGGACAAGCACATGGACAACAGAGGGTGAGCAAAAGGTAGCTGGGAAGCACATGTACAGTGCGAGAGCTGGGCGGGGGTGCTGGGCCCGAAAATATAGGGAGAGAAGTACACGAGGGAGGCAGATGAAAAACACTCACACTTGTGTAGAGTGTTTAAAGAAAAATAAAAAAAAAGTAGCACCTCAAAAAAGAGAGCAGTGAACTGATACAGTAATAAGTCCATGCTCCAGAAAGTGACAAAGAGGAAGGAAGTCTGGTAGATGACGAATATTAAGCAAGCAAATGAAGCCAACCAAAAGTAAGCAATTGGCCTCCTCTAAGCCCCTTGTATGGTAACAAAAGTTCTTAGAAGTGACAGGGCATGTGCTGTCTTAGGCAAGATTTAAAGGGTCAGGGCGAGAAGGACAACAGGATAAAACAGGCAGAAAACCAAGGGTAAGGAGGAGGAGGGCACAGAAGGGCAAGGCAAAAAAGAGAACAGTCCTTTGATCAAGAAGGTGCAGCAGCAAAAACACTCAGAATGTAAGTAATTATTAATGAAATAGCAAAGCATAAACAGCTACTCATTGGAAATACTCTTACTGACTCAATTTAAATGTCAATCAACAAAATTGTAATCAAATAACCCCATCCTGGAAAACATCTTGTGATGCATATCACGAAATCCTGTTAAAATGCCCTTGTTATGTAAAACACACAATTTAGTAATTTCCATCTGACTCTTTTCAGTAGGGTAGCAGTGAGGTCTCAGGAAACGGAGGAACTACCAGGAAGAGATACATGGGAAACACAGAACATGATAGTCTGTTACATGGACTGCCTCTAAACAAAGGTTCAATGGATTAAAGTGGTGGCAGATCACACACTAGCCCAGAAAGTGTGATGATAAATTTGGGCTAAATTACATGAATATCTTGAGTAGGAAGTAAATATATTCTTCAGAATTATTAATTTAGCAAGACAATGCTTTTATTTGCCTACTTTGATTATATGGCACATTCTTTATTAGAAGCTGTGTATCCTATAGCTCGTTTTTTTCAAGTTTAGTTTTTTGTGAAACTTGCACGTAGTACGCAAAAACGCATGTGCAGTCATATGATTGAATACTGAACCTGAGTTATGCTTGGCACATACAAAAGTCGTGGACGAGACCAACTCAATCAGTGCCATGGCAAGGATGCCATTGGCCAAGGTGCAAGAAAGGCAAATGGGCCCTCTCAGTGGTGGGCAGCTCATAAAACGCAACAATAAACAGGATTTAGAGGGCCCATAATGTCTTTGGGCTCTGGTGCCACTGCACCTGCTGCACCGTTGGTAGCCACGCCCCGTACTGAATGTATTTTCCATACAGTTGCTAAAACCATGGGGTGAATGTTGCTAGTGCAGTGAAGGCTGCCAGTGAAAGCATCCAGTTAAATAGTTCCAATGAGACATTTGCTGCTTGACCCAGGCTCCAAAAAATAAAAGGACAGGCAGAGCAGAAGAAAATAAAAAATGAAGTTAACTACACGAACACATTACTCATTATTATTATAGTTACTCTAAAGGGCATGCACTACCTGAGAACAAAAAGGTCTAATTTCAAAATTATACGTGATAAATAACTCACGTTAAGCATATGCCAAATGTAGCTATAATATAGTATTTATTGACGTTTATTAAGAATGTATTTTTCTTACAGGAGTGCATGATTTAGAAGATCTAATGTGAACCGAATGACAGTGATAAGCACAGAGGGGCTGAGAAAAAGTTGCAATGATTACATATGGAGTTTTGCGTCCTCAACACTTACTTTCCCTCAGCCAAAACATCTTCAATCACGAACGCATGTTGACAGAAAATATCTTTCTTGGAAGTTCTCATTCATTGCAATTCTGTTTTATGAAAATACGCATCTTTCACGAGCTATTGGGAATTTGTTAAAAAATAAAGACTCTTCCCGCTTGGGACACCCCTGGTGGGGAGTAATCGGCTCCCAGCACTCCTTAACTCACGCCCTAAGTATTTATTATGCACGTCATTAATATTTAAACTCTGCAGGCTTGAGACGCAGGCTACATCCAGATTACACAGACTGTGGAGTGATTGATGGCGCCTGTTCTATCTGCTCCTCCTACCCATCAGACACCGGGGGCACAAAGAAATGAGAAACCCGAAGGACCTGCCCCGTGATTTGTTCCCGGAGAGCTTTCACTCAAGTGATATTTATTTCACAATCTGTGCTCCAGTTTTGTTTATTGCCCCATCCAAAGTTTAATCATGCGGCTGAAAAGAGGCCTCACAATGTGGAGCCGTTTGATAAATATGTGTGGGGGCCAGGCTTGAGAAAAGACTGTGTCTGCGAGTTGGATTTTTATCCAAAGCGGTGTTTTAAGATGCACCAGCTTTCAATTAGAACGCTGGGTGGGGGCACAACAGACTCCAATCCAAAGTGTAAACAAAGGCAGAAGCTGTTAAACCTCAGTTTCTAAGTTAATTTCTAAATGTGAGTTAAAAATCTATTCAGTTTCCATTGCTCAGGCAGCTGATTGTGAAACCAAGATAAACTGCACTACCTATTTAAGGTCCACCTAAAACAAGGTCCATCAGTTGACTACAGACATTTACAGCCACCACGAGTTAATCGCATAGGGATTCCTTATATTGATGAGATTCGACCAGGTATTTTTCCCTTTAATGATTTTTATTTTATCAAGTTACATTCACATTTTCTAATAATCATTTAAAGGACTGGAGAAATCATTACATGCAAGGCATAGTGAGGCGTCTTATCAATTTATATTGACTAGTCACTGCATGACATCATAAATTCTATGTAGTTTCAGCAAATTTTCCACAACTTGCCTCCTCTTCCCCTAACGTCCATAGTATCTCTGGCCAATCTAGAAACGATCTTGTCTCTTTTATTCAATACTCAAATCGAATCGAATATATTCTTTATTCGGTCAATGAAGACTATAAAAGTGCATATAAAACCGCAGAAAAAAACAGGTAGATCATTTGCATGCTAGTTAAGAAATACTATAAAAAGAGTAAAACATTAAATAAGAGTAACCTGTTCAAAATACATATATAAAAAAAGAAAACAATTCGTCACAATAAAACAGACTCCCTCTACCATATGACACGTTGGATGTACATTGCAGTTAAAAAGCAAATCCTTGCTGTTGGCAATGACTGAACTTAAGAAAGTAAAGGCGGGCCTGCAATATCCAATGTTGGCCTGTTTCAAGAAGGGTAAAATAAGCAGTTTCCTCAATGATGCATAATAGTTGCAAAAGAAAACAAAGTGCAGTGTGTAGTGCTTGGAGTGGCCATTGCATGGGTACAGGGGTAGTTCGGCAAAGTAGGTGCCCTGCATAGGATAGGCCACTAAGAAATGGGAAATATTCAGCCTTAATCTCACCAACATGTACAAGTTGGTAACCCAGGTTAGGTACAGCTCAATGCCATTACGGGTACAAATTACTGCATGTGCCTGGACCGTAGGCTTATTGACTTCTGATCGAGGTCTCTCGCCATTACATTTAGACAAAAACATGCTTTCAAGAGTTTTCTTGATGCTAGTTTGATATGTTCCTGGGGTCTTAAAAAGATCACTTGAGTCCAAGCTCATGCTGGTATCGTGAATATATCTAAGCCAGGGAATTTTCAAGCAATAATCTAATTTTAGGCAGTTGGTAAGAACCGCCCGGCTGAGCAAGGTTTCAGTCTTTATTCAGATCTTAAACCATAAAAGCAGTGGGTGCAACTTTATATCACATGACTGATAAACACTATCCCAGTTTCGGAGTGGTAGATGAAGGAATTGGCAGATTTTGGAACCGCTAGCAATTGTTTAATGAAGCCACTTTCGAATCTCACTAGACCTTTTTGGTCACTGTGGCCCCAGACATCTGCCATGTAACTGGCACCTGTGCAGCACATAGCTTTGTATATAGTAGCAAGCTCTCTAATTGGCTTATTTCCTATTCTGGTGGCAAAGCTGAAGACCGCCTCTTCAGTTTTAGCAAGAGCGGCAGCCCTCATTTTAAATGGACCTTAAGTCAGTTTTTCATCAATGGTATCCCAAAATAAGTAAATGTTGGAACAGTGCTAACTCTATTGTTATTTACCTTAAAAACAGTGTTATTTCTGCTACAACCATAAACTGTAACATGAGTTTTAGCCTGATTGACAACAAGATCCAGACGGGCCATGAAGGCGCAAAAACGGTCAAGCAAATGTTGTAAAGTAATTGCTGTCCTAGCTGTTAATACTGTGTCATCCGCATGAATCAGGGCAGAGATACTGCGATTGCCTATTCACGGACAGTCACCATTAGGATCCTGCAGACCTTCGTCTAGGCTATTTACATACAGGGAAAAGAAGAAGGGGTCCAGAACGCACCCTTAATGTATGCCTTTGGCAAGTGTAAAGGGTTTGGTTGTCTCCTTCTCCTCCCCAGGACCTTGTGTGACACTGGCTGTCACTTCGATATGAAGCTCTCTCAAAAAAGAAATGATTTGACTCCACTCCAAGATCCAGGATAGTGTTCCACAGATGGGTTTTATTTACAGAATCAAAAGAGGAGCTTAGATTCATGAAATCTATAGATCGAGCTTACCTTTCTTGGCCATAATAGTTTGCTTATCAGTAAGTATAAATTGAGACACTGCTTAACTGCCCCTATGCCCGGTCTAAAATCGAATTGAAGATCTGATAGCACATTGTACTCATTTTTCCAGGTTTGCAGGTGCTCCAACATGATTCTGCCCATTATCTTGGCCGTAGACTTAATCAATGATATTAGACGAAAGAACTGTGCATTGTCTTCAGAGCCTTTTTTAAAGATCATGGTAATGTTTGCTTGGGACTATGCCTTTGGAGGGCCTGTTGCTGAAATGGTCTTAAAGACATTGGTCAAAAGTGGTGCCTACAATGGTAAATTAACCTTATAATAGGTCGACTGGTATCCCATGGGAAACGTCCTGAACAACCAGGTCTAAACCACTACTTGCCTGAACCACTACTGCTAAACAACTAAAAAGTCTCTACAACTAAGTACTGAACAACTATTGTCTAAACAACAATTGTGCCTGAATAACAATTGCCTGAACAACTAATTTTAAGGTAAGGTTTTCTTTTTGTTTTTTATGGTTTATTAGTTGTTTAGAATATATATATATATATGTTAGTTGTTCAGGCAATTGTTATTCAGGCACAATTGTTGTTTAGACAGTAGTTGTTCAGTACTTAGTTTTAGAGACTTTTTAGTTGCTTAGTAGTGGTTTAGGCTATAGTTGTTTAGGACCTACTTGTTCTGTCACATTTTCATATCCCATCTGGTCCGGGGGATTTCCCCACAGGGCATTGGTCTATTGCTTCCTCATGTCAATTTCCAGCCTTTAAGAAGGCATAGCAGCGGGCGGAGAAATGGAGGAAAGACCTGAGTAGGCTTGGGTTAAGACTGAATTATTATCTGCAAGGGTTGAGCCCTCCTTAAAGATAGGATCCGAATAGGATGGCTAAAACGAGCAACCCAGTTTTCCGTACGATCACCATATCCAGACCAGATTCCTGGGTTTTCTAAAAATATCTACAGTTTACCACCTCTCAAAAGGCTTTGCTATCCCTCAGATCACTAGCCTGCACTGTGGAGTCATAGGCTTCCTCACTAATGGTTTTCTTCCTGCCCCTCAAAGCTTTCTTATACACAAACCTGTAGCTGTGAACAGACTCTAGGTTCCTAGGGACTTCTGTGAGAGCTGTTAACAACTCATTATGGGTCTTGGTGCAGTTGGCATCAAACCATTTAGGTTGCTTCCTGGTGTTGGGTATGTTTGTAAGCATGAGCAAATTATATACCACGCCACAGATTCTGTTGAACCCAGCTACTATTGCATTTGCCCTGGAATTAACGTTATCATCCAAACAAGTCAAAAAGTCTGGGAGTGTTGAACCCACAAAAGCAGCCAGGAAAGAATCATTATCCACCTTTGCCCAGTCCATAAACAACCCTTTATTCTTAGAGTAGAGCAGTGGTAAAGAATTAGCCTTCAACTGCCTCTTGAC
Source organism: Pleurodeles waltl (assembly GCF_031143425.1). Classification (NCBI taxonomy): domain Eukaryota; kingdom Metazoa; phylum Chordata; class Amphibia; order Caudata; family Salamandridae; genus Pleurodeles; species Pleurodeles waltl. The sequence goes on from NC_090442.1 coordinate 302,118,810, forward strand.
AAAAACGGAACTGCTAACTGATAGGGCCAAAATCAAATAATCACTAAAAGGAGATTCTGCCACTAAATAGTCTGCAACCCAATCTCTTAGATCCTTTGAAAATCTGATGAAATTAACTGGGCAACGGCAGCCCCTCCCAATAAAAGTGCGGGTGACCCTGGATTGACGCACAGGGAATCAAAGGCAAATACTAGATTATAATTAATGAGTACCAGATTAAGTTTGTCGCAAAACGGGCTGTGGGAAAAATAAGGAATAGGGTCCACAGCATCATCTACCAGCCCACAAGACTTGGTCAAAGATAATAGGCAGTACTTCCTCTTGAAATCCCCCCCCACCAAAAAACACAATCACATCACTACCTCTTATGTTGCTAACACAACTATCAATCTTCTCACACAGCGATCTAGCCACTTCAACACTGCTTGGGGCAAAACCATTGTTTTAGAAGTTTATCAATAACATTTTCTGGGTTGGACATTTTAACAGGAGCAGTTGGTAATAAGCAGAACAAAGGGCCGACCATATAACTTGGGCAAATAAGACAAGGGAAATAACGGCCCTTCACCCGGCCCATAGAGCCTAGACTTGCTGGGGTGAAACAAGTGGTAAAGCCTTCAGTAGCCAAGTTTTAGTTAACCAAGTCTCCTGGAGGGAGAGTACTGCATAGCTTTCAGTGAATTTGCACCAATCTAGGTTGTCCAGCTTGTTTCCCAGTCCAGCCACATTCCATACTGCAATCTTTAGCCAATTATCAGTGTTGTCACCCAGTGTGTTGTCCAAGGTGTTACCATCCCCAGGAGAGGAGGGACTTGCTAAAGCTGCTCCTATCGTTGCTGACCCATGGCCAGAGCTTAAGCAAGTTTAATCAAAGGTGGAAGCATCAGCAGGCAGGCAGGCTAGCTGCTCCAGCTGAGAGATAGGCATGAATCTATTTGAAAGACGATGTGGATCTATATGGACCCATGGCATACTGCCCACTGGCCTATAAAATAAGCCTAACAGAAGTGCTACTACTGTCGAGGAGGCAGTTACACAGAAGCTAAGACTGGTCAGAACATCTTTAGTTTCCATTCTGTTCTTGAAGTTGATAACGATAGTCACCGTCATTGAGCTTTCTTGAATTTCCTACCAGGGAACTCTCCGTACAAGGTTGATCTGGCTGTGAAGTTGCACACTACTCCCAAGCCTTTTGTTTACACAATGCACCACCTTATTCATCAGTTGATAATGATCCTCCCTTGAGTTGTGCTTCAGAGAGGAGTGGAAGGGGGGACACCTCTAAGGACCAGGACAAATGGAGTGGCTTGGGAGGTGGGGGATAATTGTAGTGTGGGGAGTTTTGGGGGATGAAGTTTCTTGGGAGAGAACAGCACTGTTACTTGTTGAACCAAAGGGGTCATTGATTTGTATGGGCACCCTTTCCTTCCCCGTCGGCCTGGCCAATAAACTGGGCCTTTTCTCTACAAGCTCACGTGCCACCCCTCTGGGCTGGACGACTTGCCCAGAAGATGCGCTGGCCAGTTTAGCTGCTGCACTGGGTGGAACAAGCAGTGTTAGAATTGAGGAAGAGCCCCGGGAGCCAGGTGGTAGTAGCCCTGCAGAGTAGAATTCCCCAACAGCAGAATTCAAACTGTTTAGTTATTTCTCAAACTGCTTAAGGTGGGCTAAGATCGGCCCCAAAGTGTTCTAAACAGACGGTAGAACACCCCTGCAAGTCTCTACTACTAGATCAGATGTCAAAGGTCCCTGAAGAAAGTCATCCAGAGTGGTGCCAGGCGTAGAGACCAGGGTATTTACTTTCTGTTTCCCCATGATAAAAGAGCTAGGAACTCCCAGTGAGCTCCTGTGTGCAAGGGTGAAGGATTAAAGTACCTTGAATTGTTGGCAGAAGAGAGGTGGCCCATCCCAGCCGCTTCCAGACAATGACAGTTGAAGACGGGCCTGTCTTGGCCCGGTCTTCGCCCAGGTGCACTACCGAGCACTTCCTACACTGCAGAAGTTGAAGGGCACTTTTAAGCGCCTGATGTTATGCCCCTCCTTGATGTGGCCAGTAGATAGCTGGGGGACGTAGAAACACCCCAGCTATGAGGGAGGTAAGAGTCCATGACAGCCCATGCTGCGGGAGAACAAAAGCTGGCATGCCCTTATCCAATACTCAATGTGAGGCTTCCTGTTCTACTCCAGTTTCTTAACACTAATGGAATTTCCTAATCAAAGGTCTTTTAATGCATGGTTCTGTAGGAATCAACTGCCTACATGGCCAAGTCATTTAAAATAAGGGTCTGGTGATTTTTTTTTTTGTCGGTGTTAGCCCATAGTCAGGATTATTCTTTCTACTACATTAGCTCACAGTTCTTAAACTTCCGAACAGTGGATCACTACACGCTTTCATGTATGATTTCTTTATGCAACTCAACAATCAGCTGATTGGAGTGCTTGAGTTTTCAATTTTTATCTGGAGACCAGTGTAGCTTTAGGTATATTTTTTATTGCATTAACATTGAGGTTCAATTTGAGTATGTCGGACAGCATTCTTGCTCACTGAGTTGCAGTGATGTTTGATCCCATGTCCTCATTCAATTGAAGTATATTTTTGTCATCAAGTTATCTCGTTTGACTAGTCTGTATACCATTGAGATATAATATTTGCTATATTCCCTGAAAATATTTTCCCAAACAATGCATCAATCATATTTCCTCTGCTAACCTTTAACTACCCTTTAATTTATAACATAATTCTGTAGTTCACTAGTCAGTATTTGAAACCCCAAGCGACTTCTAAATAGCTGTATTTTACTTGTGTCTCTTAACTAATATCTATCTGAATTTAGCTGAGTTAACATTTCATTTCTTAAACTTTTTGGGGGATTTGAGGACTATCACAAATGTACTTTAACTTCATTGTTTTTGTAGTTGTATATTAGTAATTATCTTCAACTCGGTATGTAGATTTTAGTTTAGTTTTAACTTATGTAGTCTCTAAAGCACAGCATCCTTAAATTAGCCATGAGGGGGGTCCATGTTCTCTCATTTATCTAAGGAGGGGGCTAACATCAGTCCTACCACTCTATAACATACACAAGTCACCAAAACCACCATTACCAAGATCCAAACACAAGGAAACCGTATTCCACATAAGCCTAGCATGCAAAAGCCTCACTTCACAATTGCTAACAGTGAACAAATTAAAACTCCAGAGTTACAGCCTGTGGGAGATATTTAAAAAGGAAATTCTGAGCACATTCAATCTCACACGAAAATTAATTTTGGGGTATAAATATTAATGAAGCTAAGCCGCAAGTGTCAAACTATTCAGTGTCATGCACACCTCAGAGAGCTCTGCATGCCTAATGCGCTTCTGGTGCATGCTGAAGGCTTGGCAAAGGGGGCGCTTTGGCCTCAGTACTTGGCATTTGGGATTTTTACAATTCTCGCACTGCAGAGCTATTTCATATCCCCTGATACCTTTATTGATGCTATAACTTCAAACATTCTATGTTGTGAGCTGCAGATTTTCCTGTTCCTGGCTTCTGTTGGCCCTCAGTTTTGGCAAGCCTAATTTATACAGTGAATAAAACTAAGCTGCAACTAATCATTTTTGTAGCCTGGATGGGACTTTTACAGAGTAAACTGGTGATTCATGAGCACACACAAGCACAGTTCATTTGGGCACCGTGTAGACCAGGGGCTGCACTAGAGATAGGGCGCACTGTCCCACACTGTACAGTGACACAATCTTAAGTGTGTGCGCCAGGCGTCGACCAGGACAGTGCACACTACCACAGCAAATGTGGCCGTACTGTGAAAAGTCAGTGCGCACGCTAAAGCCATTTTTCCCTCTGCACCCATATATGTGCTGTGGTACGGTGCAAAGGAGTCCCTCATTTACATGGGTGCATGCACCAGTCCATATGAGGGAATGACCCTTTGAGATTGCACACCTGCACACTCAGTGCCATTGTGATCCATTTTACAGAAGGGACATCGCAAGAGTCTGCAGCCCTCTCTGTAATATCATAATGGCCCAGGGTGCAAAAAAGCCACACACGCCGTTGCACCCTCGGACACTTTATATAACAGCCCCAGAAATGTCATGAGCCCAAGATATACAAAAAAACAGTATTCAAAGCCAACATTTGAGCCTGGGTGACTGTGTACTCCCATGCTGCGTCCTGCTAAAAAGATTTCCACAGCTCGTAATCCACTTTTATAGCGAGTGTCAACATACTTTATATACCTCAAATACACTGTCCTGTGTGGACACCCCGGTGATAAAATAATCCCACACAAAACCAAGAACCCGCAGCAAATCTCAGGAGGAAGGGAGTTATGTCTGTGCAATTAATTGAGTGCACCTGGATGTAAAGCACTAGTGTGGCTTCTAAGAAACTAAGGCGCACAAACACAGCAATGCAAAGCCAAGGGAGAGCGCCATTTGCAGTTGTTATGGTTATCAGGGATTGGCTTCCAGGTTGGGTTTGACTTTTCATGTGTACAGTGGCGTGAAGGAACCTCAATCCCGAGTAAGGGCATACCAGAGTATTGTACTCCAGTGAAAGTATCTGGTCTTTAGGAGACAGATCAATGTAGCTGCCGGACAGCTTAACTGCAACCTAGTGCACATTCAACTGCAAATTTAAGGGCAGAATTTCATACACTGAATGTTTCAATATCGTAAAATTTTTATGTGAGTAAATGTGCTTTTAGTGGCATGTTTGTGTGTGTTTTTTTGGGTCGATCTATATGTCAAGTCAAGGCGAACACCCACAAAGTTGTAGGTTTTCACCAAACGACTGAGCAGTCAGTTTCCCTCCACGCTGTACATTTAACCTTGTTAAAGGCAGAACTAAATTAGTATTTACAATTTTGTGTTAGTGAAGAGGAAGGTAATTCTCAACAGGGAGAGATAAAGTTTTAAAGTGTAAATGCAAGCTTGTGTTCCATATCTGCGTACAGAAATGTTTTCTTAGTAGACTTCGGTACGTCTGTGTGGTTACAGATGTGAAGCCACAAAATCCCAAAAGCATTCCCAAAAATCTAAATTTCACACCAAACACAGGAGTAAGTCTATAGGTGTACCATTCTGACTACCAACAAGCAACGTTTGAGAATTGGAGCTAAATTTGTAACCGGTCTGTGGTCTTCTGAATTGTGACCCTATTGTCCAAGTGCCGTTGCCACCAACACATGTAATCATTGTTGGTTGACACAACACTGTTGCAACCAGTTTCGCGCTGTACTCCATTCAGAGTTGGCTCGAGGCTCTTCTTTGTTCCAGATTTTCGGGATCAAGGTCTTCAGGTTCCTGAGTTTTTGTCTGGCATCTATTTGTAGGAAGACCACAATCAGGAATGGGCTTTTTGCTGGTGAATAGGCCTAGACCTGAAGGTTCAAGAATAAAGGAGCGGGGCAATGTGTATGTGTACTGGTAGTGCTGAGCTGAGAGCCACACCGTGCAGAGGATCAACTGAGCTAAGCACTTGGGCCAAATACTAAATCATTAAGGATGAGTTGAGACGTTTAACTAATAAATTGTACCAGAACAGACTCAGGAAGATAGTTTACAATCATTGTTTTAACTTCTACTCCAGAGTGGCTTTTGAACAGAGTACGGTCTAAGGGCTCTTTTAAGCTGCTTGTGCAATCTCTTGTGGTCTGATGAAGACAACCTAAGGGTCGATCCAGCCATCAAGATGGGTCAGTAAGTTACATCGATACAGTGGTCAAGAAGGGTCAGTGAGTTACATCTTTCTACTCTGTTCTGGAAGTCACAAGATCAAATCCTGTCAAAGGTGGCTTCAAAGACAGCTTAGTGTAACCTCTTTCAGAGGTTTCTAAATTGAGAACTGATGGATCAGATTGTAGGTATTAATCAACCCTGCTACTTACAGAGTTGAAAATGGCACAAATGTGGCATTAAGGGATGCATAGAAAAAACGGATGTTTATTAGTTGAGGTAAAAGCATGGCTCCCAACATAAATCTGTGCAGAGAAAGGAGTGGTTTGTCTACCGCTCTCTACTGATCTGATATTTGGCATGTAGTATTATATATTATTCGTGCAGAGAAAACAATGGTTGGCCAACAGTCATGACCAATAATATTTTTTAAAATATCTTTAAAGTAGAAAGCTTGTTTGCAGAGACATTCTAAGTCACAGATAAAGTGAGCAATTTCCCAAGACCCCCACCTCGCATGCTCCCATCCATTAAATTGATCTTTCTCGTTCTCAATCTTTCTTTGTCTCCATTAGAACCTCTCTCTGCCTACCTCTACTGTTGTCTTTCCATCCATATCATTTCGGGGCTTTTGGACCCCAAACAAGATATATTTTAACTTTTTGCTCTTTGCATACAAGTTTCGTATAATTCAATGTAATTTGGCATCATGTAGGCTTGAATTAGCAGAAAAGCGGTCATAAAATTCTAAGTTGTTCCAAACTGCAGACTCCAAAATATATCCTGCCCTGGGTCACAAAATAGACAGCCGGTTTCATCAGCTTGTTTAAAGGCAATGGAAGTATAGTTAAATAACACATCAAATCAATATTGTTCATCTATATGTATGGAAGACAGAAGTGATCCGGATCTGAGATGTGCTGGAGCGGTACCTATTCATTAATGTATATATGACTTCATTTTTTGCTGTTTAGGACATCTCTGCTTGCAGCTACCTCAGAGTCTTGTCTTGGTGAGTCTGCACTACACTAATGCCATCAACTAATGGCTAGGAAAGTTGTCTGAGTTTGTAACACTTTGAAGTAACTTACCACAAAAGGGACACGTAGCAGAAGCATAGGGAAGTAGTGGCAGGCGTGCAATGTCCCAAACCCTAAGCAAAGCAGTTTTAGGATTAAAACTCAGAGTAATAACCTGGTCTTTATATTGCCTTGCTACCATTGGCTTATCGTTTAATAGCACGGTACGCAGCATCTGTGCATTGCTGCACTTAATGGCAGTAGTTACATTGATGCTGGAAGGTTGAAAGACAGATGGCTGTGTGGGAGATTCGGCTGTCACATGCAGGATGCAGCCAGATTCCAGCATTGTCCATTTAGCTCACTGGGCGACGTCAAAAAGTGGGGAGCAAAAAATCTTGGTTTATTGATTTGGGTAGTAGGGTTTTGGTACATTTGTTTATTGATTGATTGCTTTATTTCTAGATTGACATAAATGTAGATATGTCTCAAAATGGAAAAATCCTTGTGTATTTAATTTTCGTGTGTTACACATTTAATGGTTCATCGCACAAACTAAATGACTTTTATAAGTATTCAAATCTGTTATCGGTTCATGACTTAGGCTGCGTGTTATACTCTCGATATGAAATGAGGTAGGAGGTAGACTAAGCCAAGCCAACCCAGGCACATTAGGCAAGTGCACAAAATGTGCAGCTTCTCAAATGAGAACCAAATACAATTAGAGGCAGCAAGCGATTATGTTGGAACAATTTATGTCGAAATTTTACTAAACAAGGTAATGGGGTAAAGTATGAGCATTCCAAAAGCCCATGATGGTACGACCTAAGCTGATTAACCAAGAAACATCATGGTGGCATAACAAGTGATGCAGTACCTCGACAGCTTCAACGGGCATACCCAACATCTGAAGACCAAAGGCCAGGATAAAGCAGATCCCCCCACCGTCAAATCTTCACAGCGACCCCTCTCTTCAACACTTTTGTTTGGTTGATTTCAACACCAAAGCCTTTGGATTACCCTGGAACCTTTTCTACAATGCACTAAACAACTGTACACATGACAGTATCAACATATCAAAACATTGGAAAGAGCATGCATTTTGTCCAAGAACTAATGGAAAGGTGAGAGGTAGGATTGCTTTCACTGCAGTCCAAAAAGCATAGGTCAGAAGTAGGAACTGGGAAGAAAAGATCCACTAGCTCCTCCCATCAGAAGTGACCTCACTGGAAAGGTGGGTGAGAGGGGCCCAGCTGGTCATACTTGCCTGTTTGAAGTAACACCCCTTGCAATTCTGGCACAGTAGTGGCTTGGAATGGGAACGCGGCACTATGCCACCCTCACTGCATGAGGGGGGGGGGGGGAGTCATAGAAATGTGTAGAAAGACTGTGCATTCGGAGAGAGATACAGAGCAGAGCGGGATGGAGACAGATAAAAAGGAAAGAAATGCAGAGGGTGCGGCAGAGGCAGGCGATGCATTAAGGATACAGCTGTAAAAAGATGCAAAGAAAGATGAAGACAGGTGGACAGAAAGAGCTGCATCTGGAGACAGAGAGAAAGATATAGAGATGCAGACAGAAAGATGGAGAGGGAAGTGGAGGTACATACACAGAGAGAAATATGCAGAGCAAGAGACAAACAGGAGAAAGAATTGGGAATAGGTAGAGGTGTAGCAGGGCTCAATGGTGCACCAACTTTGAAGGCCACACTTCTGTCCTATACAAGGTGAGGTGCTTTCAGGATCGTCTCATTCACAAGTGAAATACAGTGATCGGTAGTAGCAGGGAGTGCCACACTGCGCTGCTGTCCACCAGTGCCAAGGAGTTCAGATACAGTCACCAGCACAGTATAGGCTCTTCCATGCTCCAAGTTCAGAATTCATCACACCACCACCATGTCACTCAGACAGACTGGCAAAGGTGTCCTGGAGGAAATAAAGTAAGTCAAGTCTGCACACAAGGCTCAGGTCCCTCCCGCGCTCTTTACTACAGCGCCAACATGTATTCAGATTTGTGATGAGCACTGTAAAAAGTTAATATAAACTAATTCAGTCATATAACCCAGCTCCCTAACTCAAATCAAATAACCTGTCATGTAAGGAGTCAGCAACCTATGGGCTTAAACATGGCTGCTCTGCGGATGGCCTGGTAGCACTTGGCAATCCCGAGGGTGCTTCTTCGCACGGAGCTGGGTTTCATCACCGATTCTCGTGTCCGTATAGTGTAAAGAGTGGTGCGCTAGGCATTATGAGAAGGCGAATGTGCGTTTGTGTTTTGCCTCAGCTTCTTGAATGTTTTTATCATGCGTTCTGTGTCGGGGGAGCGAGCTGCAGGCCTCGGCCATTTATCTTTCTCCAAATGGACGAGCGAGTCTCCGAAGGTGGGGAGCTTATCTTGTTATATTCCGATTGCGAGCATCGGTTTTCTTAATAGTGATTTGTACTCTTGGGCTTTGAGGGTGTGCGATGGTCTTAAGACCACAGGGCTTGAAGGACCTCTCTGGAGGCAGGATTCCTTCAGTGTTTGTACCAAGGGGCTTGAAATTAGAGGGGTCACTAGCAATCAGCGGTGGACTGGGGAACCAAAAGTAGCCCTGGCGGCAAAAATGCTCAAACAAGTCCCTGCTTACGTCACCTCCTGCTATCTTTCTCTTTTCATCCATTCTCCCTCCCTCCCCCTCCCTCTTCCTTTCTCAAAGCCCCTCCTCGTGCCTTCAGCAATCCATTCAGGGTGAATGACAGAGGCACCAGGATGGGCCCTGGGCCTTCAAACCCGGCCTCCAGTGGCTCCAGCGTATTGGGGAAATGCCCAAAGGAAGAAAAGGCCCTACAGGCCCTGCTAGCAGCGAGGAAGAAAATACAAAGCCATATGGCTGAGGGTTTAGAGGAGACCGAGGGTGGTGTTGTGAGCACAGTTTAGAAGTACCTCAGTGGTACTAATTTTCAGAGTAGACTAAATCGGCCTTTGTCATGAAGAACATCTATGAATTGACATTGGCATTACATCCAGGGAGCCTCAAAGATGGCGGAGACCTGCAGAGCAAGAGTTTTAATCCAGCATAACGAGCTCAGCCTTTTGCGATTACACAAAAGACACCCTCTGACTCTATCTTTGGAATGAAAAGTGGTGACTGTACTTCTCACAGATATCTTATTCTCTTTTGTTTCTCTAGCAAATCACTGCACTCACGGAAATATGCGGTTGTGACCGTGGTGGTACATCTTTGGAAATAGCCCTTTTTGCAGGGTTATTCCCCCAATTTTTGCCTTCTTCTTCCTTTTTTTTCTGATCTGTTTTTGCTGGCTTATAGTCTCTGTGCACTTTACCACTTCTGATCAGTGCTAACCTGTAAGTGCTCTGTATGTAAATTGTATTGGTGATTGGTTTATCCATGACTGGCATAGCTGATTTGCTAGTAAGTCCCTAGTAAAGTGCACTAGAGGTCCCCAGGCCCTGTAAATCAAATGCTACTAGTGAGTGGGCCTGCAGCACTGGTTGTGCCACTGACATCAGTAGCCCTGTGAACATCTCTTAGACCTGCCAATGCAGTGTCTGTGTGTGCAGTTTTAAACTGCCAATTCGACCTGGCAAGTGTACCCACTTGCCAGGCCCAAACCTTCCCTTATACTACATGTATGGCACCCCTAAGGTAAGCCCTAGGTAGCTCCAAGGGCAGGATGCAGTGTATGTTAAAGGTGGGACATATACTGGTGTGTTTTACATGCCCTAACAGTGAAATACTGCCAAATTCGGTTTTCACTGTTGCAAGGCCTATCTCTCTCATAGGCTAACATGGGGGATGCCTTTAATTATCCTTAAAGTGCAGTTTCCCTTTGAGAGCATATAGAGATTTGGAGTTTGGGGTCTCTGAACTCACAATTTAAAAATACATCTTTTGGTAAAGTTGTTTTTAAAATTGTTTGAAAATGCCACTTTTAGAAAGTGGGCATTTTCTTGATTAAACCATTCTGTGCCTCTGCCTGCTTGTGTATTCCACGTCTGGGTAAGACTGACAGTTGGGCTGGTGTGAATTCCCTCCAGACAGTGACACAAAGGGAGCTGGGGTGTAGCCTGCATATCCTGATGGGCCATCTGGGCTAGAGTGGAGGGAGGAGTGGTCACTTACCCCCTTAGGGCCCTCACACAATGCAGTCTCCGACCCCCTGGAGTGTGTCTGGGGCCAGGCCTGGGCACGGCAGGATTTTGTGAACAACAGAGACTTTCCTTTGAAGTATGCCTACTTCAAAGGCAGAAAGTGTATAGTAGTGGCTGCAAAACCCCAGACTTTTTGAGTCTTTCTGGATCAAGAGGAACCTCTGCCAAGGAGAAGACTGAAGAGCTGGAGGAGGAGTACTGCCCCTTTGAGGTGTGTGATTTGGTGGGTTGGCCTGCAGTTTCTGCTTTTGCCTTAAAAGAGAGTAAAGGGTGAACTTTACAGTGTATCCTGCTTGACAGAGTTCTCCAAGGGCTTGGAGTAGAGCTTGCCTCCTGTTGGATGTCTCTGGGATATCAAAGACTTCAGTTACATCTGCCTGCAGCACTGGGAACTGTGTGTTCTGTGCTGTTCAAGAAGAAAAACCACCAACGATGCCGCTGGCCTGAACTGTGACCTGCCACCGCTGCACCGCCACGCTTCACGCCGCAACTCTGGTCTCAGTGCCATCTGACGCCACCACCGAGCCGCTGCTTGCACCGTAACCTTTGGGCCCGCACTCTGGCATAGCCTTGCTCACATCACAGCCTGGGCATCCCCAACGACCCCTGCTCCTGCTGACACCGGCACCGCTGCCTGCACTGTGGCATGTGGACACTGCTCGTGGGGCACACAAAGCACCGTCCTGTCCCGCACCACAGCCCCGGTCAACAGATGCCAGCACCATTGACTGCAGTGTCGTCACCAGGCGTCCCTGTCTGCACCGTGACCTGTGGACACCGCACGGAGCCTGTCCCGCTCAGCACCACCGACTTGGGCCTACCGATGACAGTGCTTCAGCAATGACAACGAATCTGCCTGCACCGTGAGCTGGTGACAACGCATGTCGCCAGGCCCCACATCAAACTGCAGCCCTGGTCTCACTGACACCGCTGGATGCTGTCACAGAGTTGCTGCCTGCACTGTGACCTGTGGGCACTGCACGTCACATCATCCCGCTTCATACCACAGCACGACGCCATCCACGCCAATGCTCCGGACTTCATCAGCCCAGAGTTCAATCTGCAATGCGTGCCACTTTAAAGGCCCGACGACCCTTGCCACACCGCTCTTCGGATCTCAATGCAAGGATCACGACGCCCTACAATTCCAAGGGACTGGTTACGGCCCTTCCAGACACTGTAGCTGGCATGCGACGCCACAGCCGGCACAAACTATTGTTCGCGACACCATGATAGCCCCAGACGGAGCTATCAACTTCAAGGAACTGTATTTTAAAGTTAATTCTTGCAAAATTAATTTCTTTATTACTGTATGTTGGATTTTTCTCGTTTTAGTCTTGTTTCACAAAGATAAATATTGGCTATTATTCTAAAATTAGTGTGGTGTTCTTTTGTAGTGTTTTCACTGTATTACTGTGTGTTATGTGCAAATGTTTTACACATTGTTTCTGAGATAAGCATAACAAATGCGATTACTAGATTAGTCCAAACAGTGTGCTCTAACCCCTCTCCCCCCCATCTTGCACTTAGTCCATCATCTAATAATCTTGTTGCAACAATTCTCTGCTGTCAAGAGGTAAATCAGAGTTCCATGGTATTTTTATGTTGCGGTTGTGATTGTCTGCTCGGAGTCTGATTCAGTGTCGGAAGTGTTATCCTCTGATGTGGGAGCATCCATTGTCTTTAGATTTTGCAGCAAGGAATCCCAATGTGTGGCATTGTCTCTGGGCCTTTGTCCCTGTAGAGCTTCTTTCAGCAGTACTGTGCTCTCAGTTTCAGCCCATTTCTCTAGTGCATTTTGCCACCTATCCACTTGGGGACCTCCTGGGTCTTTCCAATGCGAGGTTATTTCTCTCTTTGCTAGAATCAGCGCCAGGTCTATGAACCTATTGGTTATTTTTTTAGCTGAGGGACGAGGGAAGTCCCCCAGGATTGCTACTACTGGGGTGGGCGAGAGTGATCTTTCTGTGCTGGAGGATATTTTCCTTAACACTTCTGTCCAATATGGGTTGATTTTTCGGGCAGTTCCACAGCATGTGTAATAGGTCTGCTGTTGGTTCATCACATCAGGGGCATTTAGAGTTGTTCGTGTTGTAAAATTTGGGTATTAGTTGTGGGGTTAAATAGGCTCTATGATAGATGTATAGGTTTATCAGTTTGAACCTTGCATTCCTGGATACTGAATAAATGTGGGAGGTGATTCTAGACCATTGAGTGTCCTCTAATATAATATCTTAATCAGTCTGCCATTTGGTTCTGAGTTTATTCATTGGTAAGCAGGTTCTGTTCTGTAGGGATCTATATATTCCAGAGACCACCCCCTCCTGGTCCCCCATTGAGCAGAGGAGGTGACAGCCTTCATGTATAGCTGGTTCACTTGATTTTGTGCCCCATAATTTTTGGTTAGTGTTGATTAAGGCATTGTGGGTGAGGAACAAGCCATAGGGGAGATTGAACCGTTCTTGCAGCTCCGCGTAGGCACAAAGTTTACCATTGCTGAACAAATCTCCCAATTTCGTGATGTTGTATGTTATCAGTTTGGTAGTGTGCGCTGTGATGTGTCCCTTCGAGATGAGATTTAAAGATATTAGGGGGATCTCAGGAGTATAAGGGTTTTTTGTGCAAGTGCATTTTAGGAATTGTTACCAGCAGTGTCTCGTCACTTCCCATTCTAATGGGAGCTGTTGTTTTGTTTTTTTGGGGTTCAGTAGAATACTTAAGATATTTTCTAGTGGATAGTTTAGAGGGGTTTGCAAGTCTTTTGTGCTTGGGGGTTCGCTGATTAATTTTGCTATCCGTTGTAGTTGCCCTGCCCAGTAGTAGATCTCTAAATCTGGTGCGCCTAAGCCACCTTCTGAGGTGGGCCTTCGGAGAGTGTGGAGTGCGATTCTGTGCCTATTCGGTCCCCATATAAAATTCGCAATTAGGGAGTCTATATTTTTTAACACTCTTTTCGGGATTTTTAGTGGGATGGTGGAGAAGTAGTATAGTAGCCTGGGTAGTGCTATCATTTTGAGTAGGGCGACTCTCCCAAAGACAGTTAGGGGTAGTGTCCTCCAGAAGCTCTTCTAATATGCTCATATTAGGTTTGATTCCCCTAATTGCCCTCTGTAAATTCCCCTCTAATAGGTCTTCTACTTTGTGGTATATGTTGACCCCCAGGTATTTAAATGTGTTCGGGGACCAGGATAGACCTTTGGTGTCTGTGGGTTCCAAAGTGTCCCTGGTTAGTGGAAAGATGGATGATTTTCTCCAGTTGATTCGGAGTCCAGAAGCTTTTCTGTAATTTTCTAGCATATCTATTGCCCCTGGTAAGTCTGTATCCAGATTCTTAAGAAATAGTAGCATGTCGTCTGCGTATAGTGCGGTGTAGTGTGTCTAGCTATTGATTAGGATACCCTCAAAGCACTTCCTGGATCTTGCTGTTTGTGCAAGGGGCTCTACTGCCATAGCAAACAGAAGGGGAGATAATGGGAAGCCTTGTCTGGTCCCTCTACCTACCGGGAAGGAGTCGGAAGTGGTGCTACCTGTGCGTACTCTCGCTGTGGGATTGGTATATAGTATCTTTGTCCAGCGTGTGAATCCTTCTCCTAGCCCAAGTTTTAGCATGACCTGTTCTAGGTAGTCCCACCTTAGGCTATCAAAGACTTTTTCTATGTCTACTGAGATTATCGCTGCTTGAGGCATTGTTGAGGGCATGGCATGTAGTATTGAGACTAAGCGTCTGATACTTTGCGCTGTGCTGTGTTGTGGGATAAATCCCGACTGGTCTTGGTGGATCAGTGATGTCATGAGGGGCAAGAGTCTGTTTGCCAGTACCTGACTTAATATTTTATAATCTAGGTTTAACATGGATAGTGGGCAGTAGGAGCGGACGTCTGTGGGTGGTTTATCGGGCTTTAGTAGGGGGATCATTATGGCCTCGTTGGTTGATTGAGGTAGTCTATTGTTGTGCCATGCTTCTGTGTATATTGTGCAGAGTCTTGTAGCTAGTAGATCCTGATATAGTAAATAAAACACCATTGGGAGTCTGTCTGTTCCCGGGACTTTACCCCTTGCCATCCCCTGTATCGCTATTTTAATTTCTGCAATTGACATAGGAGCGGCTAGGGAAAGACTTTCCTCAGCTCCTAATTTAGGGAGGGTGAGATCCTTTAATTCCTGGACCTGAATGTTACTAATAGTATCCATGGGTGGTGCCTACAGGGTTGAGTAATATTTGAAGAAACAAGTATTGATCTCCTTTTGACCGTGTGCTCTGCCACCTGAATGTGTCTCAATCTCGACTATGGTAGTTTGTTGTTTAGGGGGCTTAGCAAGCCATGCTAACAGGGTGCCTGCCTTGTCGCCTTCCGCGTGTTGTTTGTTTAAATACTGCTTGTAGTCGAAGCGAGATAATCTAGTGTTTGCCGTGATTATTTTAGTTTCGGTCAGAAGGGGGGTTAATTCAGGGTGTGTTGGGTGCTTACACTCAACGTCTCTGAGGGAGTCTTCAAGCTTTTTTAGTTCAGTTTCAATTGATTTTCGAACTCCAATACTCTCACCAATACAGTTGCCCCTGGTCACTATTTTGAAGGTTTCCCATTCAAGGGATCTGGAGGATGCTGTCCTTGCGTTTTGTGTGAAAAATTCCTCAATGCTTTTGTGTAGGAAGTGTTTGAATGCTTCGTCTTCGAGTGCATCTGTTCTCAGTCACCAAGTGAGGATCGACGATTTTTCCCCACTCCACGCTAGAGAAACCATCAAGGGGTTATGATCCAATACGGTGCGACTCAGGTATTCGGCTGTTACTGCAACAGCAGTTGTAGTTCGGGGGATATTAGGAAGGTGTCTAGTCTAACGTGTAGGTCATGTGTTATCGAGTAATAAGAGTAATCTCTGCAGTGCGGGTTAAGTTGTCTCCAGCAGTCTCCTAATTGCCAGTGTTGTTGCCATTCTGGAAAGATTTGACAGTTTTTGGAGTTTGTGAATGCAATAAGGGTGGGTGCGACCTATCCAAGTGGATATTAGCTATGCAATTGAAGTCCCCTCCAAGTATTTTCGGACCTGTGAGGGTCGGACCTAATTCTCACGATAGTTTATCGAGAATTTTTTTTTAATCTAAGTTTGGTGCCTATAGGCCGCCAATTGTTACTTCCTTTCCGTCCAACCTTCCCTTGACCACTACATACCTCCCCTCTTTACCTATGGTTGTTTGTAGTACCTGGAGTGGTACCCCTGGTTGTACCCACATTAATACTCCCCTTGCAAATGCTGAGTAGTAAGTGGCGAATATTTGGCCTCTCCAACTTTTTTGGAGTGCTGTGACTTCCTGTTCTAGCAGATGTGTTTCCTACAATAGGGCTATGTGTATCCGCCTGCGTTTGAGGTAGTTGTATACTTTATACCATTTGGGCATATTATTTAGGCCTCTAACGTTCCATGTTATCATTTTGTAGTTTGCGGCCATGGTCTGTGGATTGTTAATTGTTGATTGTTGGTGGGTGTGGACCAATGGACAAGTTTGCTAAAGTGTTTAATTGTTGAGGATCTACTGAAAAACAAAACTTAAGGGTGGGATTGTTTTTTCATTTAGGAAGAGTGTATGCAGGGTTGTGCTCTTCCCCTTCTTCTTTTCCCAGAGAAGATTTCCACAGTAGGAAGGGCTTCCCTCTGCCCATTCCTCTCCCAACCACCTGCAAGGTCAGAGCTCCAGTAACTGGAAGCTTCGCTTGTGTCACAGACTCCTGCTTTCAGGCAATATCACCGCACTATATCTCATCATCGTAAACTGTCTGGGAAGGACATTCAGCCTTGGTGTTCATGTAACATAATGGACAAAATAAGGCATTATTCAAAAGACAACATGATTGTCAATATAAATGTTTGTTTCTGAGGCCTTATATTCAGGGACAGATCTGGGCAGTGAAACCACAGCCCAGAACTATTTTCAGATATTATTTCTTTTTCTACCTTAACAACGTGTGCATCGCTAAATTATTAGAATTTTTTGTCCTCCAAGTGGCCAGGGAGGATTTTTTTGGACTAGGTATAAACTACCTACTGATTATGGGATTAGCCTGTCGATCTTCACACGCCTTTTGAGAGATACTTTTCATTTAGTTGCAAAGGCAAGTTGCATGAGATCAAACATGGAGCAAAGGGGTGAAGCATGGGTGGGTGCCAGCCAGGTGAAAGTGTTTGCCAGAGGCCCCTGTAAGGGAAGTTCCTTGTCGTGGATAGACATCTGCAGACCACACACCCTCACACGACTATTGAGGAAAGTGATGCTGTCATTGAAAGTAGTCTACCTTCTGGTTGCCACGTCATTTTGAGTGGATAACTCGATGCAGGGAATGTCATCCTACTACGCACCTATTGCCTGAGTCCAAAAAACGACCCTGGCATTTAAAATGGATGCCATTGAGTGTAACATGTGTGAGATGGCAGCTTCTCGGCTGCATGTCTGGATGAAGCATGGACTGAGAAATAAAGCTACCCCCAAATCCCTGGAATCCTGGCAGTGATTGGGTGGCAGGCTATTGAGTGATGGAGATAAGAAAGCAGATGAGGAAGAGGAAGAAATCCTACAGGATGATGAGAAGATACAATCAAACAGTGAGAAGAGAAGAGGCCGAAGGTAGGTCCCACCACTGAAGAACCCAGGCCCAAAGGGGTCATAAAGATGCACTGAGAATCACAGGACCACAGGGAGCGAAAGCATGCAAAATGATGAAACATGGAAGAGGGCGGCCATCATAGAAGATCCCTCGTGGTGCCACTACATAAAATAATCGCAAACATACCATGGCTGGTTCCCAGATGAAATTACATTTCGAGACAAACATTTACCCTCGAGGATGAGTAAGTCCAGCGTGAGGAAGAACAGCCACCACATTTTACCAACAAAGATGCAGAAACAGTGTCTGAGTCACGCACAAGAGGCATCAGGCTTTTAATGGTAGAAAGAGTGCTGGCATCTACACGCCCAGTACCCGTAGAGCAGAGCACGTGCACTGGAGAGGTTTGGCACATACTGAGAACAACTGCAGGGGGTGGGCAACCATCACCACTGTTCTTGGGGTGGAGCTAGAATTCCCTTCTATGGAGAGGTGCATGTTTGTGTGTGGAGGAGGGTTGGGGGATCATCCACGATCAAGAGGCCAAATGTTACTACCTGAACATCTGAAAAAAGATACAAGGGGGTTCCTACAGGTGGGATTTCCATGTAATCCTGTAGAAATCAATGCCTGCGTGCCATCTGATATTCAGCTCCGTGTTTGCAAAGAGTGCCTGGCCTGAGGGACTTTCCCATTTCCCCACCCTTCTCAGTAAGCCCTCCCTGCCACTCTCCTTTCCCATTCACTCCTGTCTATCACCCTTCTTAATAGACTGGGGCGTTACAGGGCCACAGCAGGACGCATATATGTGTCATCCTTTGTGAAAGTAGGGCAGAGGATCCCTCAACTCATGCCAGTAGTTAACGTGGACTAACTCTTAAGACTACAAGACTGACGAGGCAAGTACGCGTGGGGCAGTGATAACTGCCCCGTATGTGAACTTTAAAAAATGGTCAAATTACACCCTAGTCAGCCGCACAGATTTTTTTGCTGAATAACCTGAATACGCTTCATGCAAGAGAAATAAGATGCTGCTTTTTTGTGAATATGTTCCTCACTAATTTGTTTGCATGAATTATTACTATGGGACACTCTGATGAAACGTGGTACTTAATATCCACCATGACACATTGCTACATGTGGTGTTCATCTCTGCCTTTGTTTGTTAAAGGAGCAGTGAAGATGAAATAAGATTGTTTTGTTAGTGACATCCGCAGTGCACCTGAAGAAATGAGATGAGTGGAGCCGATCTTAAAATGCTTTTACGGTAAAGTTTATGAAGGCTGCGGTTTCACATTGTAAATACTGGGATATATTTGGGTTAGAACCAATAGGTAATTAATTAATCGTTTAGCTTCTGTAAATATTAGCGCCTGCTCTTGTTCCTGCTTTTTGTTATCTTCTGTTATGTATTGCAGGATTTAAATTAATCAAGAATTCACTACTAATAAAAAAACAAGTGTACAGCGTGTACATGTTTTTATATCCCTTCTGATGTAAGGTATAAGATGCGGACTGAATTTTCAGATTGCTATTTGCGATTTTACTACTGTTTTGTACATGATAATAACCAATAAAGATTAAATAAAGATGCAAAAAATCAATGTTCCTCTACTTTTAGCAATTGGTCAGCATAAAAATTAATCTGTGTATAATCTTTATATTAAACGTACGAATATCTTCACTGAGTTGCCTGCCACTTATCTACCACTGAATTGCCCCCCGACGCTTAAAATAGCCATTACTATTAGTAAAATCAATGGTACACATTTGATCAACCTTATATGGATGAAAGATGAGGTGAACCTATAACCTGAAGGCCATATGTGGATTTTAGCAGCAGGAGAATTAACCTACTGAGCTATCTAAAGTGAATTGGCTGTGCCTCGCCGACAGAACACTGAGCTGCAGTATACACTTAACTATCTGAGCTGTTTTACTGGGATTGAAATCTGTGACGTACAAGCCACACAAACCTTCATTACAACACAGCACAGGACTAGGCAGGAGCAGTGCAAGCTTCCCAAACTACAAGAGCAGAAAACGGGATAGACTGTCCCTTTCTCCATATCCCTCTCCCTCTCCCTCTTTTCATTCTCACAAATCCCTCCCACGAAGTTAAATATTAGGGTTATGGGCAAATGCCAGCAGAAACTAACTAGCAGTAGCAAAGCCAACAGGTCTCGCCAAAGGGAGAGCTATTAGTGTGTCAATTTATTTCGTCCATGTTGTGCAGCTGTGATGCTGCTATACAGCACATCTGAAAGTTAAAAAAAGGTACTATGATGTAGCACGCTCTGACAGTGAGGGGCATAATGGGACTATACTGTGCCTTCACAAAGAAGGTTTATTATCTTACAATTGTGCTGAACTTCATCGTCCTGACTAAAAATAAAGACAGCAGCTAGAAGGCCATGCAGAGCAGGGAGCACAGTGACTTTGTAGCATCTAGAAACCTGATGGCATGACGTTTGGTTGCCTTTTTCCTGGCGGGATGGGAGTGAGCAAGCAACGAAGAGGGAAGGCGGTGTGGTGTGGACAGAACAGACAACAAGATAAACTGGACCAGCAACATTGCAGAAGGAGGGTGAGAGGGCAAGGCAAGCAAGAACACAGGGAAGAAAGGGGTACGAGTAAAAGGCAAAAAAGTACTTCTCAAAGCAGTGAGCAGTGGAATGACACAGCAAGGGAAGCAGTACTTGAGCCATGCATCGGGGGAGAAGCAAACACACGAAAAGGAAGTGAGGCTGGCACTCACTGACCAAAGAGAAGCAAGGAAATGAGAGTTACGATGAAGCCAACCAAAGGTACGGAACAGGTGAGCTCGGAGGCCTCTGACAGTAAACAAAATGGCTTGCAAGCGGCAGTGCCTGTTGTGTAATGCTCGACTTGAAGCATACCATGTCGGAAGAAGGCTCAAACTATCAAAGAGGCGAAGGTACCCACCAAACTTATTGAAGAGCATAAAGCAACTAACAGTGCTCTCAAAGCATTTAGAGGCAGGAGAGTGTTTAAGGAAGAAGCGGGATGTGTTCTGCCTGGGAGGAAACAGGATATATCATGCAGCCTTAGGACCTTTACCACACAGGTGTTTGTACCTTTTCCGCACAGTACTTTAACACACAAGTAAGTATTTTGTTTTAAATAACATACTTTTTGTGTTAATGAAAAAAGTAACTTTAGGGCTTAAAGCTGGCTAGAGGTAGTGGGAGGTGAGGGTGATTTTAGGGCTTAGTGAAGGGGAGATGTAAATGGACGTGTCTTGACTTGAGGGTTTAGGGGTGGATAGTGGTAAAACTTTTTTATATCACAACATGTTTGATGATGACTAAAACATCCTCTACATTATGAGAGGTACTCCAAACATAAGTAAATGTGACACAGTGGTAAAAGTTAATTCAGAAAAATACATACTGTATGGCAACAGTCTTAAATGAAGGGAGCATGTTTACAGCTTCCTCATCAATAAAAGCATCATGCAACCGAAATATGTGTTTTGGAAATTGATCACGTGGCACAAAGTTTTGTTATTGCAAGCTGTTTACATTCAAGTTCTTGGAAATACTGGTTAACAGGAGCCTCAGAGCAACTGATTAAGAAATCAATCAGTACTTGGTCCATGCTCCAGGGAAGAAAAGAAACACAAACACAAAGTGAAACAAACCGTCACTGACACACTCATCAATGAAAAGAAAGAAAATAAGATTGACAATAAAGCCTACCAGTGGTTAAGTAAACAGTGGGCTTAAAACCCCTTTTAGTTTTTTTTTTTTTTTTTTAAACAATACATTATCACAAGTGATAGCGCATGTGCTGTCTCGGGTGAGGCATAAGAAATCTAATTTTACAGTGGTATGTTTTCAAACATAATGTAGTTGGCTTTGTGCAACCCAAGTGGATGAGAGCAAAACTCCTCAAAGAACGCTTTCTTGTGTGCATTGTTGCTATGGTTAGTTAGCACTCGTTAAGTACACAATGTGCAACCAGTAGTGTATGTCAGTTTTAACAACTTGTAGGTTTTTGAGAAGATAACACTGTAAGCCCTGAGGTCTGCAGACATTCCTATCGCCCGACAAAAGTTGAGTTAATGCCTAATCTACACTACTCCTATTGCTGTATAGGATGTGATCATGCCAAGCCCTGTCAAGGGTTAAACCCAAAAGTGATAAAATAAACTATAAGCAGTGGGCATTGTTATGGTCTTTGAGCTTTGCAGATCAGCATTTCTAAAATTAGAGTTTGTGGTGGTTATTGGAGCAGAAGACAACATGTGCAGGCCCTGCAGATAAGCATTACACACAGGAAGAATCATCAGACTGTGCATGAAAATGAAGTTGGGGACTAAAGAAAGGCTTGCCTGTTAAACTCACTTGGTTGAGGCTTCGGCGAGAAACGCAGAAAGGAAAAGAACTGGACAGTTTCTGACAAAATGCGTATGCAGTGCAAGGTATATGTCACAGAAACAAAAATACATTGGTGAATGGTACTATTTCTGAAAAGGATAAAGAAAAAGCTTGAAATAATAGATAAAGAAACAATGTGCAGTTCTCTGACATGTTTATGAAGTACCTTTAGAGCGCAATGAAAGCCTGGGAGAATGTGAGTGAACATACAAAAAGCAGTCTTACTAAGGTAAGAATGCTCAGGAATAAATGTTAGCTACTCAAAACCATGAGCTAAGTATAACAAGCATTTGCAATGCAATAGGGTCTCACATTTCTCCGAGTTACAGCTATTAGCAGTTGTAAACTCCCAACCGGATTTTACTTGCCACATTGAATGGAAAAAACAGCGCGATCGCGCTGCTACAGTTCACTCGTAGTGAAACCTATTGACAAAAGTGCAATTATCTACATAACCGGCAAAAGTGCAATTAACTATGTAACAGGGTCGATGTTATGCAAAGCGCTCGACTTCTGCCAAGCGAGATCGCGCTGCGAACAAATGATAAAAAGTAGTCCACAAACTGGACGGAAACAGTGAGCCTCGCATGTTTTCAGTACTTGGTCGTTGTACTTGAGGAGGGCTAACCACTGGAAAAGGCATGACGTATGCGTGCCTTCCACTAATGAAAGCAAGCAGATTTCAACAGGCAAGCCCACAAACCAATGAAAGACACTGACGTGACGTGGACGGGGCTCAGAGCCCTTTTCTAACTCCTAAAGTGTCTCGCAAGCAAAACGCATGCGCAAGCGCATCCAACGCAAGCTCGACCCTAAAAATGGATAAAATCCATCTACTCTAAATTGAACAAAACATAATCTTGGTCATTCCCACACCACACACTTAACTAACGACATTATGTACGCTTGCAACACTTTTACATGGAAGACGACCATGGATTTCAAGATAGTCATCCATGTAAGTTGCGTCTCTAAAAGTGACAAGGCACTGGCCCGTCAAAAGAGGTGGCCAGTCCAACATCATTTTCACCCCCATCATAATCATGTGATCAACAAGTTCAAGGCGGAACAGGGGAAGACTCTGCTATCATGTCCATCATCTATATACAACATTCATCATATGGCGAGTAACAGAAATTGGGTAAATCATTTGGGAGTGGGGTGTCCTATCAACTTCATAAATCCATTCTGCTTAGGTTAAAGCACAATTCTGAGAGAATTTCTGCTTGAACACTGATAGCTAAGGACATGCCCAGAGAAATGCATTCTAAGTTCAAGCAGTGCCAACTTTTAAAGCAAAGAAAACAATGCAATGAAGTTCCCAAACCAATTTACTAAAATAGTGAAAATAATAACAATCAAAATGGCAGAAATATCCTCAAAATAGGTTAAGATGAACAGGAGATGTGAACTTTTGAAATGCTGAGCCATGGAAAAGCAACAGTTCATTGTGGGCAATTTCAGGCACATCGCTATGGTACGGAGGTCGTATACACTAAGCAGGTGCTCCTGGTAAAAGATTTTAACTTCAAGCCTAGTCTCCAACTAATGGGAAATATTCTTTTGGTCAGCCATGCAGCCCCTACTTCCTCAGGGCAGGCTTCTGGGCACCAGGTTCCTCTCCAGCCAACTCTCTAGAAAGGACTATTTCGCTTTAGTCAGCAGGGCCCTTTTGAAGTCAGGGGTCCTCCTGCCTTGAAGCAGGTAAACAGGAGACCATTCACTCGACCTTTGAAGAGCAGTTCCTGTTCCTGAATGGCAGCAGGATTCAGGAGTTCTTTTGTCTTGAGTGAGTACTCTTCTTCCCGCAGGAGTCAGGACTCTTCTTCCAGCAGGGCCTTCTTCAGATGGAGTCTTTGCACATCCAGGAATTTTCTCAGGATGTGACTGCTCAGGTGCCAGATTCATCCTGGACACTAGCCAGGGATTTGAGAAATTCTACCACCCAAACTTAGTAATTATCTTGCAGACCAACCACCTCCTTTTGCAGTACATCCTCTTTGCTTTACAGGAGCCCATGTTTCAAGATGTCAGATCACAGCTAACAACAGGCAGAGCTGTCTTCAGCTCCTTACCGACACCACATTCAGATATGTTCTCCTTCCTGACAGAACCAGATATGGTCCTCCTTCTTACTGAGACGGTAGCCTGGCTGTCTGGGAGGTTTCTATGAACGAACAGAAGAAACCTCTCCTGCACCTTAAAGCCAAAAGAGGCAGTGCTGTAGCTGTCTTTATAAAAACTGGCTTTTCCTCCATGGCAATGACTTGTTTCTTTGCCAACGGTCACCGCTGTGCATTCAAACCATAGTCCAGATAAGCTACAGTAGTGCAAATGGCAAACATATTTTGTGTCATATGTGTGGGTGGTGTAAAGATACACTGCAACCCACATGACATTTAACTCTGCATTCTAAAGGTGCACTTTAGGCACCATTTACAAATGACTTATAGGGATATATATGAATTGGGTGAAATCATTTGAGGCAATACCATTTTAGGTCCAGAGCGCAGAGAATGTTACTCTGATTTCCAGTGCCATATTGTCCTAATGCCAGCAAAAACAGGATGTATAAAAAGGCAAAAAATTAAATCTGGAGTGACCATGCAGAACACGTAGTGTTGCTACATTGGAGTAATGTGAAGAGTGCACATGGGACTTTCAATGCCTTTTTAGCACAAATCTCACTACAACCCTCTTTAAATTAGACCTATGTGCGTATTCATTCGTAATTGTACTACAAAGTGCAAGCAGCAATCTTACAAATGTTACAAGGGATGTAGAACCCCTAGAGGGACACACCTTGATGAAAGAGACACATTTTTTCAAATGTGGTTGGCCCCCTCTGAGGCAAGCTCAGACCAGCTTAAAAACTGGACGAGGAATTGAAACCAAAATGTGAAAATAATGCACTCTTAATGTGCAGGTGCTGGCAAACCCCATCACCTGTGACAAATCTAGCAAAAATGGAGGTTATTAACCAGGGGCCACATGAGCACATGGAAGAGTAAGTAAGCTGCAGAGGTCATTTCAAACAGGTGTAAAAAGAAGAAACCCTGGCGTGGGTGGGCGACGCGGTGCCGGCGCTGCGGATGTGCTTGGCTTGAGTCATATCTCTTGCAAGGATGCGAGAGTCTGTTTCCACAGAGACTAAACCTCAGAGGAGAACCTCAGGCTATAATCCACGTGCTTTACCTCGGGCAAACATCTGGAAAATTGATTCTGCAATATCTTACCTGCCTACAGGAGAGGGAATAAAGCAAACAGACCTTGCTCGGTTTTTCATCGTGAAGCTTTGAACTATGGTTTGCCCGCACCGTTTTATTCCACACCTTATTTCACAAGCAACAAAAAATGGTGCAGCACATTTGTTGCATGGCGGAGCCATGCCTCAAGTATTACTATAGCTGGCGGGCATCTGCGCTTCCTTTACTGATATTATTTGTGTTTGTGGTTCACATCGCTAAGTTCAGGAGGTGTTTTGATGTCACATTCTTAATGCAGGGTCCATTCATTCTTGAGTATGTGTCATGCTAGTTTGTCAGTGTCAGTGTACATTAAAAGCGCGGACTGCAATGAACAGCAAATCATTGGGCGCGCAGCGGCAGGACAGCGTCATTCACTCTCATGGACCAGTCCGCATACAGATGCCAGCGATGGGGATCCAGGCATTTATGTGCAGTCAGTCCTCGCAACCAACACACAAGATGGATATGACAGCTGAAGGGAACACCACATTACTAACAGAAATATTCACATTCTGTATTAAACGTATAGTTGAATGGAATGTTCTTCCCTTTCTATTTTGTCAGTGTTTGCCGAAGTAACATTTTCATTTTTTATGGGCGAGCACGAAGCGCTCCGTCACATGCTGTAATCTCTCTTTGGGCTTCTAACACGCCCATGCCAGGTCGTCACTTACACTGGCTCGTGGGCTTGCCTTTTAAAATCCGCTTGCTTTAATTTGTGAAAGGCATACATACGTCATGCCTTTTCCAGTGTTTAGCCCACCTACACACACCGGTACGAGGCTCGATGTTTTCAGCCTGGAGTCTGGACTACTTTATCTGTTTATTTTCCATGCAGCGTGATCGCGCTGCATTTTACATAGCGCAATTGTGCTGCGTTTTTTTTCTTTACAACGCTAATAGCTCTAACTCGAACAAATGCGAGACCCGTTGCATTGAAAATACTCATCTTAAATCGGGCGTTATTAAACTGAGGGATAGTAACGTGTTATTAACTGCACTAAACAAAATGCCACTGTATACAAAATACAAGTTATTTATTACCAGGTTCTTTCACATTAACATATAGGTTCTCGCTTTTGTTTTTAGTTGCTTGCTGCACCACTCTACTTTTGTGCTATTTGTTTAGTCGATGTGGTGTGAATTTTGAGGTCTAGTTTAAGTGTTTAAGAAGTGTTTAAGAAGTGCTGCTAATGCTGAACAGGCTGTTGTTTTTTGTGTGATGGATCCAAAAGACTGAGCCACCCCTATCTTCCCTCTGCAAAAGAAAGCAAGCAACCACAAATGTGCTTCACCCTACCAAGGCGTGGAGGGAGTATCGAACACAGCAAGACTGAGTCCAACTTCTAGGGATACCATCGCCACGTGGGCCTATTTGGTGAGACGAAAGAGTGATGGATGAAAAGTCTGTGGATTATAATTTTCTAATTCAACGTCCATCTACTACCATATGTGTGCCACGGTGTAGCGCTGTAAAGACAACTGTTGCTGTACGTTGGTGAGTTCCAAGTAGAGATAATTTTAGCCACTTTCACGTGAGAATTCAATGACTCTGGATTCTGTGTGGATTTCCTGTGAAGTATGATCTTTAAGGGCAAATGAGCAGCTTATTGGATCCACCTCACTTAAAGGCTGCTGCCATCTAGATCCTCCCAGGATTATTAGACCTTGAACATAGTGGACCAAAAATGTGATTTTTTTTTTAATAAGTGAACTTCAGGCCATAGCCCATATCCTTTCCCCACAAAACACCATTGCTTCTGTACTGCATTTTGTATTTATAGAACAGGGAAAATAGTCCCAAAGCAGGCATCAATATCTCTGGTCAAACCTGAGATTTTTGTGACACCTTTTCAGTACAGAGTGCCAAACTGTGGAACTTCTTTCCTATCTATATCAGAAAATTCAAGAGCCTTGCAGCTTGTGGGGGTGGGGGTGGGGGTTGGGATGTTTCAGCAATACAAAGTTGGTCTCTGCATGAGATCCACATCATGTCATCAATCACTGGCTGGGGCAGTTGTCTGATACCTAAAGGCTATGTAACAAAGCTCATGCCACACTTAATGTCTTAATCCTTTGTGCCTTCTCCCAATGTTAGATATGCAGTGGTCACCATGCTTACCTATTTGGTGATGGATGTAGTTACCATTGCATGCCTCATTACTTGTAGTGCATTGTCAACTCATCCTACCTAGGTTTCTCCACATTCACTCACCATGGCAAGCAATGGCATACACCCTGGACAGGCTCAAAGCCATCAAGCATTAAAAATGTAGGTGAATCACACTCAACCTTTCTCAAAATACCACCATCTTCTTCTGTCATAACGTACATGGTGACAGGTTTGGAGCACATCCAAGAATCTCACTCGCTTCACTCACTCTTCCGATGGAAGGCATACACCACAAACGCTCTCTTACAGCCTCACATTGAATCCTTGATCTGCAACAACAGGCAGCAATGCTCTGTACAAATGAGCGTTAACACAACATAACCACTAATGAGTCTTAACAGAACACCCATACACATCCCCTACCACTACCATCCAGCAAGCCTGAAGTTAACAGATGGATTTATAGTACACCGCTAGCTCCTTCATTATTTAATAAATCATTCCTTATGCATGAGCAACCTCCATGGCTGTAGTTCAAAATCTAGGACGAGGAGCTCTGAAAGCTTAAACCAGCGACTCAAAAGTTGATACATCTACAACATGCAATATGCAAGAATCTGCAAGACACTCAAAATTCCATTTAAATGCAAACCAATCCAAACTCAGACAGCAAATTACGGAAAACACATCTACTGTACAAGAGGCTCGCTTACAAGAGCAGCCGCTCTGCACCTCCCGCACTGCACAGATATAATTTAATGAATGGATGCATACAATTGAGCGTCTTAGCAATAGATCTCCTCCACACTTCCAGGAAGCATCCGAAGGGATGAAGATATGGATTAAATGGTCCATGAACATAAAACAGAGCTGAGACGCTGCGTGGCAAGCTACAGAGACTCATTTGTTTCCAGGAGATAATGGACTTCAGCTTTTTTTTGGACCTACACCCTTGACAACCTCCAAATTGCTCAGAGGTCAAAAGAATTAAGGGCAGCTGTTTTTTTTTTCTTCATTTCTTTAGTGTGGATGTCTCACTCCTCCCATGTGCCGCAGCCCACACGTACACACATAAATTAGCAACAGCCTAGGAAAAAAACCTACAATGATTTTTGGGTCTATATCTGTTGAGGCTGTCTTACTGCATACAAATGAGAACAAGCACTTGCAATGCAACGGGTCTCGCATTTGCTAGAGTTAGAGCTATTAGCGATGTAAACTCCTAACTGGACTTTTCATGCCACACAAATAGAAAGAAAAAAAATGATCGTGATCGCGCTATGTAAAACCGAGCACAATCACGCTCGCTGCGTGGAAAATAAAAATATAAAAGTAGTGCAGAAACTAGTCTAAAAACATCGAGCCTTGTAAGTTTTCAGTAGTTGGCCGGTGCACTCGAGGCGGGCTAAACACTGGAAAAGGCATGACGTATGCATGCCTTTCACTAATGAAAGCAAGCGGATTTTAAAAGGCAAGCCAAAATACCAGGTGTGGTTACAAGCCCAAAGAGAGATTACAACAGGGACTGAGCGATTGTGCGTGCGACCCTAAAAATGGCAGGCACAGCACTACACGTCTGTGTGTGTCATTGTTATAGTACAATTCAGCACGACACCCACAACTCCAATTAAAAAGTTACTGAAATATTCAGCGCCTTACAGTTTTAGTATTTTTGTACGAACACGTGTCTGATAAAGCAACAGCCACGTTTTGACTTTAGTAGGAGTGACACGGAGTAGGTATGTTGTAGAAAAAAACAATTAAGCAACCAGTATAGTGAATACTGGCTACTGTCTCACTAATGGGTGAATGAATAATCATTTTCAGAGTCTCACCATTTAGGCTTTATTACCATCGCCCACTACAACTCATTGAGATTGACCAACGAGGATGACTGCAGAAAAGGAGCATCTCTGTACCAGGCTTGGGGTTAGGGCACAAAAACGAACCGACTGCAAACAAATGTCAGTAAATGCAATTTGCCTTAAATGATTACTTTACCACAAGCAACGCAGTGAAACGTGGGAACTTTTGGAAAGTGGACGGTGTGACCTTTCTGAGGCGGTTTCACATTATAGGGATTTTGCAAGAAAAACCACCAGTCACCTGTGAGGTTAGGTAAAGGAGCAAGGCGGGGGGAGCAGTGAGAAGGCTCGCAAACACAGTACAGATAGGTACTGACAAGGTCTGTAGGTCTGGCCTTTTTACGGGAAGTGTTTGCTAATAGATGGATGACTGTGTTGTCTTACAGATAGAGAAACAACATCTCGGGCTACCAAAATATGGAAGTAGGGTTTTGGCTGCATTGCTGACAGAGTTGAGCTGTACCCTAGAAGAGGTGTGTTATGAAAACGAGACAAAATATTAAGTTTGCGTTGCTAGTGGTGAGCGTTAAGGGCAGGCACATGAATGTACTGTGTAGTAGACAGCGGGCCAGGAAAGAAAGCTTCTATCCCTATGACGTTACTTTGTGAACAAAGTAGTTGTAAATCAAACAGGATGTTATCCTGACAGCAACGTAAAACAAATGAACAAAAAAAGGTGATTAGTGAATGTGGCCTTGGACAGAGTGAGGCAGCCAGTCTGCAACCACCTACTAAATAAAAAAAATCCACTTGTGTGGAACTCTACAACAGTCTTCTAACGTTCCTGCCTTCAGCTTATCTCACACTCAAAAGTGACTCCACGGAGCACATGCAGCGCAATAAAGGATACTGTTAACTTAGCACACCGCCTCCCAGAGGCAACACTGATCTGGTGCGAGGTCTTAGTACCAATACAATTCAGACTATCTGTGACTGGGCCCAACTCATCCCTAGTTGTGGGATTTTAAGGCTAACACAAGGTACATGAAAACAGTGCGGATGACATGTCTAACAGACCGGCAAATGTTTAATGGTATGGAAGTCGCACGGCATCTGTGGTGTTGTTTGGGTGAGTAAGACTCCCAAGGATTGGGGTAGGACCTTGCTTGTGTCAGTGATGGCATAGCACACAAGCTTCATGTGTACAGCCTTAAAACAAGCATGGCAAAGCTGAAAGGTCTATCATTGGCAAGCTGGCATAATGGTTAAATGTATTTTATTTATTTTTTAGAAAGCATATTCTACAAAAAAAACAAAGAAAAAAAAAACATATGCCACCTAAATGTGGCCACCATACTAAAACGTTTACATTAAAAACATCAGTTACTGATGTGGCTCATTTACCAGTGATGCTTTTAAATAACAGGCCTTTGAGTTGTGTGGTTGTTGTGGTTGTATTGTTTTTGTTGAATGAGGTAAGATTAAATAAAACATACTCAAGTTGCAGGCAGCCACAATGTTACTATGTCTTATGCACCCTTTATTATTGCAACTTTAAATGGGAGATGGAAAAACAAAATCACTTAACTAGGTATCCAAAGTGTAGGCACAATAACAAGGAGTGACAAAAAATAGATAAATGCATTTTGAACCCGCTTTCTCACCGAAGAGAAAGGAACTTTTTTTTTTTAGCAGGTGTGAACAATGTGAACAAGATCTGTGCATTCAATCAAGCAGAAACGAGCCAATAGGTAAATTGGGCTGACCCATTTCAACAGGCATTATGCTGTTGCAAAAATAATAGTCTGGTGAGACATATAAAGGTGTCTCAAAGGTCAGACAAACATTATATTGAAAACTCCCATGAGTAAAAGAGTCTCGTTTTGCACTTACCAGCAGTACCAGAAACATTTAAGTATTTTAACAATGTGACATTTGAGGTTGCATTATAATTAAGAGAACTGCTATTTGATAAAATACTACAATTGCAAGACAATCAACAGAACTTGCTAAGTTTTACTGAACATAGTCAGCTAAACCTGAACCCAAAATGTTTTAATGCCATTCCCAAATTCAGTAGTGAATATTTTCAGAGCAAGGTAACATTTCCATTATCAAATATACGAAGCAAACTTTGCAGTATAACCTTGGCTGCACTGTTGCTTACCCACACGGAAAGGAAGTGGGAACTGTGAATGGATGCATCAGCAGTAATGATACATGGCATGATAAGCCCCTTGGACATAAAAAATGCATCAATATTTTACTGTACTTTTTTCCAACATAAGTTTAAAATCCTTAAACAAACCAAGAATGCCCGATTTTCCCAGTCTTCTTTGCTATTATTCTTACAACAGAGAAGGTTGATAAATTACCTATTTGGGATAATGTACCCATTATCTTTTGATGTAAAGGTATTACAAATCAATGAGAAGTTTGATGGTCAAGTAAAGGGCTGAGGCCAATGGCCTACCTCAATTCTACGCCACTGAATACTGAGGTGATGTGAAATATCATTTGTACTCTCCGTAGAGTGTATTTTATTTGTTGTCACACATGGACACTCACAACAGCATTTGCTCCCCACACCTTGATCTCTTATCTTTTTCATGAAAACCATCTTCTTATTGCAGGTATGTGAAATATTTATGGAATCTCTCTTGTGAAACTAAACATTCCATTAAGCAATTTGAAATTTGTTGCAAACACATATTAAGAAGTGTACTATGAAGGGTCCCAGGGGAAGTGAAGGCCACAGCCGAGTCTTCCACAGGGAGTCTTCGTGACAACGGAGAAGGACAGGATAGGTAGTTTGGTGGGCGGGACTTAGAGTTTATAAGGTCAGGAAGGGTGGGATCTTCCTCTCCCTGTGGCAACCCAGCACTACCAGGTGACAGCACAATTTTGTGTATTAGGCGTTGGGCCTCGTTCTGTGATAGGAAAGTTGTTGTAGCTGCCGTGCAGCATGACTGACGATTTACAGGTGCACTTTGGGTGCAGTGCCCAGACTTGGGCTCCATCCCTGACATTGTTTTGGGAATTGAACTCGACACTGTCAGCATTGGTGGTGAGATTGCTAGAGAGGAAAGTGCCGGAGATGCAAAGTTTTCTGGAAGAAGTGATTGGAGAATGGAGGCTCGAACTGAGGAAGGTGCAGCAACTACTGGGTTTTCTGAATTTTGCATGAGGAGTGGTGAGGGGGGTGGACTTTTTGTAGGAGGCTGGGCCTGGCTAAATCTGGAGCATTTTTGCCACATAATTGGGTGAGGAATTCTACGGCGGTGAGCATCTATCTGGTTGCCTGGAGATCTTTTCTGGATGAATTATTGGGGTCTCAATGCAGTTGCGGGAGGAAGATACGATTTGGCAGGTGCAAATTCTTTCGGATGCAGCGGGCCCAGGGTTCTGGCCTTTTCTGGGATGGGAGGTGGGTTGCAGAGCAGTGGCCAGAGCACTGGGTGCAACAAGGGAGGAACATAGTCTTTCTAGAATGTTTTCCCTTGTTGGTGGCATTGTTGTTCTGGGAGGAGGAGATGTAAAACAGGACAGTGATGTTTAGTGCGGACAATATGACTGCGGTGGAACTAGTGAATAGACAGAAGGCAAGGGATTCGAGGGCCCTCTGTTTTGTTGTGCAATTTCATGTGCATATGTTTACAGCTGAATTCTGTGTTTAAGGCTAAGCAAGTTACCAGAGTAACCAATGCTATAGCTGATTCATTGTCTCGTTTACAGTGGCACTGATTTCACAGACTGGCAGCGGGGGCAGAGACGGTCAAGTCGCCCGTTCCGGCAGAGATCTTGGAGTGGGGGGCATGAGAATGATTAGACTGGTGAAACAGCTTTTAACTGGGTCTATCAGGACGATTTAGCTCCTTGCCCGGATTGAAAATGAAACATCTGAAGGGTGTACTAGCAGGCCGTTGAGTCAGGAGCAGAGTGACAAGGATGGAAGAGAGTTACACTTTCAATTGATAAGGGTTTGTCGTCTGTGACTTTAGCGGGGCAAGTTGGCAGATTTGTCTTTTTATTGCAAATTATATTGGGGGTTGACCCTGGTAGGAATTATATTCTGGGAAGGGTGTTGAAGGGTTGGGGGCAGAGAGAAGGGTGCCAGGGAAAAGGTTTGAGAGATGCTGTCACTTTTGATTTGCTGTTGGGGATTCGGGCACAATTGCCTGTGTGCTGTTATGGCAAGTTTGTGGTTCCTTTGTTTAGGTTGTGTATGGTTTGGATGATTTTCAGGGCTTTCCGGGTGTGTGAATTGTTGGGGTCGGGGCACAAGTCAGGGGTGTTTCATGAAGACATAAGTTTGGAGCAGAGGCAAGCGAGGTTCTGGTTGAGGAAATCTAAGATGGATCAAGTCCGGAAGGGGAAATAGATATGGCTACAAGAGGGTGGTTGTGAGGTAGCGTGTCCTGTGAGCGAATGGCACAGGTTTTCATGCTGGTCAGGGTGCAGACAAAGGGAGATTTTTTTGTCACAAAGGTGGAGCAAAGATCACAGTAGCTTAGTTGCTGGCAGTTTTATGCTTGACATTGAGGATGTTAGAGCAGGAGATCCACCTAGTTTTGGGACTCATTCCTTCAGCATTGGGGCAGTAACTGAAGCAACGCGATTGGACTGGGACTGGACTCAGATTCACAGGACTGGTAGGTGGAAGTCAAGGTGTTGTGAGAGGTATGTGAGAAAGTGAAGTTGCTGGGTTCATAGCTGGCTCGGAAGGTGGGGGTGCACAGAAGTTGCAGCTAATGCTAATTCCCCCACCCCCCTTTTTCTATAGGGTATGTGTCCAGTCCGAGGAGTCACAAGGCAGTGACCAGGCTGGTGGATCATTCATTCATTCACTAGGCTGCTAAATATGCGGAGTGGCAGTTGTTCAGATGGAACCTGGGATTGTCAAGCAGCAGGCATGAGTTGCTATGGTGGGGAAAAAGCAGAATGAGATGGGGCAACCTTTTACCTTTGTTGGCTACATTGGTGCCTAAGTTGGGATGCCCTGACATGCTTTGCATACACATGGGAGGGATGGGGGATGATCTTGTCTGCTTATCTGGTCTGACTTTAATGCAACACATGCAACAGGACTTAATGTTGTTGAAACAGAATTTGGCGGGGACTTGCTTAGTATGGACTGAGTTTGTGCCTTGTCAGAAATGGAGGGGGGCAATCAAACATGTGGTCATAGACAAGGCCAGGCAGAAGCTCAAGAGAGTTATGCAAGTTTTTTGCATGGCCAGGGATATGAAGGTGTTGGAAGAAGAAACAGGGGTGTTTCATTCAGACGGTGTGCATCTATCTAATCTGGGCAAAATCTACTACATGCTGGAGTTAAGGTATTTGTTGAGTGAATTGTATCATGAGACGATTTGCTGCAGTGGCAGATAAAGGAGTGTGTTGCAGTATGAAGTGGGGGGTGGGGGCAGTAAAACACCGTCTGATGGTTTTACTGGGTGGCAGTATTATGGGGAGGGGGGCAATGCAACATATCCACCCCTCGGGGGGAAGGGAGCACAAGTGAATGATAAAGGTGTAGGGATGTTTGGGACGTATTAAGGAGGCTTCACTGGAGGACGCTTGGGTAAAGGAAGTGAGAAAGTTGGGAATGGAAAGTGGTTATCAAGTGAAAAGTGAGAAGAAGAGTGTAAGTGAGAGGGTGTGAAGGAGTGAAGGCACGGGTCCAGGGAAAATGTGGGGCTAAAACAGGGATTTGCATTAAATGATGTTATCATAACAATGTTATGTTTCAATTGGATGCAACCCTGTCTTAATTAAATGGCCTTTTACACTTTACTCTGGAGAAGCGTTAGATTGTTTCACAATGTAACTTTGAAAGGTGACTGAGTTAGAAAGTGTGTAAAGTTACACATGGTGCCTGACTTTCTTGTTAAGAAATCCATCACTGCAATTATAAGCTACCAGAAACACCTTATAATAGGTTAATGGCGTTCTATTTCCCTTTAAGAAGATCGAAAAAGAAAAGTTGTATTTGCTTAAGTCACCAATGCAACTCTGCTCATTGTCATGCCGTTTCACATTGTCTGCTGGCACTGTTAGCAAGTATTGGGGCATCGGAACTCAACTGTGAGATTACAATAAAGTAGCTATGCAAGTATTTTATTACAGATGAGTAATCATGACTCAACTAGACTGTAACAAGCATTGGCAGAGACATTAGGTGTTGCCTCTTAGATTTGCCAACAAAAACCTATGGATTTTTCCAAAGCTTTTAGCCAATGCTGTTCCGCAATGGCAAAAAGAACAAAATGTCTGTTCACTGATGCTGAAGAACATCAGAAAAAAAAAGAAATAAAGTGCACGTCTGTGTCATCATGTATGTGGACAGAGGTGTCATTATGCTATGGTGGCCCAGCATGCGGGGGCATATACACAAACGCATCAAGACGTATGCACAGACATATAGAAAGATTCTGCAATCCTCTTGTAGCACGTGTATGCCCATCTTGGGGCAATACACTGGAAAAAAAGAATAAATTGAGTGTGAAAGCATTCTTTAAGAAATGAGAAGCCCAGCAGCAAATTGCAGCTGCTGGGCTTTAAAAAAGATAAAAACAAATAAGAAAGAATGCATCAGAGAGAGGCGCTCTGACAGCAGAGAAGTGGGCAGTGGGGTGGGGGAAAAAATCAATGGAGAAGACTGAGCTGTTAGTAATGGAGGAGCTCCGAGGTAGGGATTGAAAAATAAAATGCAAAGCCAGATTTGGAGGAGTGGGTAAACAGTGGACAAGTTGGGTGGTGGGGTGAGAAACTACGAGAGCATGGGGTGGAGGTGGGATTGAGGGCTTCAAGGGGGAAGCAACACATGAGAAAGAGAGAGAGAGAGAGAAAGAGCGAGCAAGAAAATACACACACACCCAAGGAGCACTATAGGCAAAAGAAAAAGTAGTTCCTTGATGAATGTGAGCAGTGGAAGGATACAAGTCACCCAAATGAAAAGGATGGTAAAGAAGCTATGATCCAGGGGAAGGACCACAGACTTCCCAGAACCTGGACCCTGCTGCTACTGAAAAACCCTTCATCAGATCTGAAGACTCCGGCAAACTATAAACCCATCTTTCTGCTATCCTACCCAGGCAAAGGCCCTGGATAAAGCTCATCAAAAACAACTAGACAATTAACTCAATGGCAACCACCTCCGAGATTCAGCCCAATCTAGATTCAGACTTAATAACAGCACCAAGACTGCTCTCATTGCCACCACAGTCAACATCCATCTTGTCATGGACAAGGACTACACTACAGCTCTCATTCTTCTTGACCTTTCTTTGGTCTTCGATACCATCTCTTAACCAACTCCTCATCCAGTGCTTCCACTACACCTGAATACACGGAAGTGAACTTCAATAGATCAGCTCCTTCCTCACAGGTCATGTGCAGACAGTCAGCCTTTGCACCCTACACCTCACCCTCCAACCTGAACTATGGAGTCCCCAAGGTTCATCTCGTAGCCCCAAGCTCTTCAATGTCTACATGGCCCCACTTGTCAGCATGGACGGAGCCCATGGGCTCAACATCATTTTGTACTCCAACGATACTCAGCTCATCCTCTCCCTCTCTGAGGATACCTCCAACACCCAAACTAAATTCACAGACTGCATGTCGGAAGTCCACCACTGGATGAAGACCAACTTCCTGAAGCTCAACTCCGAGAAGATGGAGGTGGTACTCTTGGGGAAAGACACCTCACTCTAGTTCTCAACAATGTGGCCCTCAGAATTAGGACCCACACCCACTCGGTCAAGCCAAGCCAGTAACCTAAGGATCATAATAGACAAACAAATCTTGACGTACACTCAGGTCCACTCAATCAATTCCACCTGCTTCCACACACACAAACTCCTCAGGAAATATTTAAATTGGCTTCTGCTCAACACTGTCAAACTATCTCCCAAGCCCTTATGACCAGTAAGCTGGACTACAGCAATGCAGTATAAGATGCAATCTCCACACAACTCACTAGGGGACTACAGGTCCTATAGAATGCATGACCGGTCTCACACTTAACCTCCCACGCCACACTCAATTATCTTTGAACTTTAAGGACCCCCTTTGCGCCTTACCATTCACA
Organism: Pleurodeles waltl; assembly: GCF_031143425.1. Lineage (NCBI taxonomy): Eukaryota > Metazoa > Chordata > Amphibia > Caudata > Salamandridae > Pleurodeles > Pleurodeles waltl. Next base: position 302,155,921 of record NC_090442.1, read on the forward strand.
AACACTTTTTTCAAACTATTCACACACACATACAAAGCACTGCACAACCAAGGAACCACATACTTGAACAGAGCATCAACTTCCACACCCTCACCGGTAATCTTTCCTCTGCTAGCCTACTGCTTGCCCATGTCTCATACGAAGATCCAGAGCCCGTGGCCGCACTTTCTCATATCTGGCTCGTAAAGCTTGGAACAGCCTCCTTCTCTTGTACATTAGAGCAGCCAGTCTCCACAGAATTCCGGCACAAAATTAAAAACGTACTCATTCAATAGGACCCAGTCAGGGCAGTAATCCCCCTGGGGTGACATCCATGCACTAACAAATGCCCATAACATAACAGGTTTTTGCAGGCTTTCAAATTCATAAATTGCTGTGGTTCAATAAGCTTGAGTGGTCATACAAGTAATAAATATGATCAGAAAGCATACAACAACCTTTAATTGATAATAATTCAGTTTCATGAAGAGAAAGAGGGAGCGAGAGACCATACATTTTACAAGGAAGTGTCGGAGTACCACAACATACCTTGTTCGGGTCAGTCTCAATTTTTTTCAATTTTTGTAAATTTGGCAACAAAATGAAGGATCATATAAATGAGCTCAGGATGGAATTTTTTTGCCCTAAAATTTGGATTTTGGTTGAAAGTGTGCAGCTCTTTTTTAGATTGTACTCCAGGTGTGCTCCATTCTTTCTTTGTTGCAATACTCACATACCTGCGGGCGCTCAAATCTTCTATTCTCCATTATGCCTTGTTCCCTCCACCCCTTTAGCACTTTCCTCCACCCCCTATGTCCCCCTTTACACTTAATGTGCCTTTTGGACCCTGGAGAGGGTGTCCTTGGGGGCGCTCAGCCTTGCCTATACTGGAGGATTTAGCCCCCACAGATCACCTGATGGCAAGTGCTCATTATTCTGTATTACATACATTTGAGTCACAGTCCAAGCAACGTTTGCATAGCTGTCTGGAACTACGCTTTGAAGATCTCTTCAAAAACTGCCTGTTTTTCTCCCAGGGTGTAACCTTCGATATTTTGTGACTCTTTTGCTGGCACTGTGTTAATTAAATCTCAATAAATAAAAGTTGCAAAAGAAATGCAGCTCCTTTTAATAATTGTGCTTCATTCGTTCTTCATGGCTAGTTTTGTGTGAGCTGTAAAATTACACATAATGCTGAAAAGTCCTGCCCAATAAATCACATAGGCTGGCATTAAATATACTGTATAAATCAACAAATGGAGAGGGGTTGGGCTTGTGAAATAGCACGGTTTTGCAAATTTTGCACAGTTCTCCAGTTTTTACAACACACACTAGTACTCTATATATTAGATAATGATTTTATGAGTCAGATGCTTGTAAAATATAAAATTGTGGACTTTCCTCGACTAACTAAATCACCCAAAAACGTTGGTAGACAAAAAAGTTATGGGTATTGAAAAAGAAAGAGAAAAAGAGAAACTGTTTAGATATTACTCTGTTCCATGTCTTGGTGTGTCCACTCAGCTAGAAGATGTAACACCAGAGCAACAATGACTCTTAGAAAGTATCATATTGCAAAGATGGAAAGTGAACAGATATTCTTATTTTGTAGACTTTCTACATCAGGATACATGTAAAGCATAGGCTAATGTTGAACCACATATTACATTTCTATTAAGTTCTGTATTATGGTCTTACAATCAAATTTCATTTTTTCAAAATGAAAACAGACCTGAAATCAGTAATGGCAAGATCAGAATTGGTTGAAGACGTAACAGACAGAACCACATACAATCAGTAAGATTCTGGAAAGTTAGGCTTATAACACTAAAGAAACAGATATTTTTTCAAGAATAACTCAAAAATGGCAGACAGCAGAGGACCTGATCATCTCCAATGAGACATGGAACACAATAAACCACTACATTTTTTTCTTTTCTAAAAGCAGCGAATGTTCTTAGAATACAATTTTGTTCTAAGTGGTTATTGTATAGAATGTTGGTGTTTTTAAATTAAATTAATTCACACATTTGCTGTAGACGTTTGCCACAAGTAGAGGGGACCTGAAGACATCATATGGCTGCACCCGAAATTGACAAACTACTTGTCAGCAATATCACAATATTGTCAGAGTATGCTGGGTGTAAAATTGCCAGACAATCCTCAAACAACTTGATTGGATTACCCCTCACACACGGTGTTAAGTTCAAGCGACCACAAACAAATAAAATGTAGCAATGCTTGTAGCATGGTCTTAAATACTGCACAATTAAACACCAATGTCATTACCCTCGTCTGAAAAGTGGAAAACTAAAATGGTGAAAGTGAGAGAATGTGAACGGCATTATGTATTAAGAACTGGTTCATTGACAACTTTTTTGTCTCTTTGGGAATATTATATGTAAACATGCAGAATGGATTGACTTGCAGAGGGCAGATATGGAACACGTGAGCTTCTTCCCTGCACTCCAGTTTTAGGATGTTTTACTATATAAATTACTTCGAGCTTATGAATTCGTATTAGGGCAGTGAGGAGAGTTTATGTTATGCACGGCTCCCCTTTACTCCTCTGCACCTACATAGCAGTTGAAAGCAGGGGAGGATGGTTTTGTGGGCCATACACAACCCTCATTGTTTATTTGATGTCAATCAGAACCCCTCAGTGAAAAACATCCCCATAATTGACTATTCCCCCATCTATAATTCAATATATTGTATTCACTGACCAGAGAGCTGTCCTGACCCATGTGAGAAATGAAATCCGATAAGAAGTGGGACACCTTTGTTACTTTAGTAAGGGGGGAATAAAGAAGTCACCAAACTGCACCACTGCGGTGATCAACCTTCTTCTGTGCTGCTACCCACCAGGCTGTGACTATATGATCTGTGTAGCCCTGGATAACTCCACAGTGCTGTAGAGGAGAACAGTGCAGCACACAACGCCGACTGTAGCACCTTAAATTCCAGAGTGTGATTTCACCAACCAAAAGTACATTCAAGGAGTTAAACACATTTACTGACTAGTGATCTTTAATGCACTCCTATAACTGTAATAAGGGCCTAAGTCTTCTTAATGCAAAAGGGGAGAAACACAGACTTACCTTCTAATAAGTAACCTTACAAGGGAAGCTTAACTAGGCAGTACTGGGGATAGACAGAGATTTCTGTTGTGCACATATTGTAAATCTCTAATCCTGACTTGTTCATTATTTCTAATACTTGTGACTATATAACTGCCACCACAAATGTATTGGCAATTGCATGAAAACTATTTACATCGAGCAAGCACACCTGCAACTCATTTATCATTGTTGCTCTTTCGAGAGGAATTCGTGAATTTCACAGTATAGCTTGGAACTTGGGAGGAATAAAAAGAGGGTTATTTAGGCTCATTAGCAAAATGTGTTCACCTCAAGGACAGGGTGGATTAAATGTTCTCGGTAATCAAAATGTTTCTGGTGATTTTCCACAATAGTTTGTACTTTCATTTGTTTCATGATTGTCATCATTCTATCTGATAGTGAAACACATTTGAAGCATTTTACAATATGTCAATAAATACACAAATAATTTGTTTTCAAACACAGAACAAAATTACATGGCATGGTGCAATATTTAAAGTAAACACGGTAAAATATCTGTGAATGCTCCAGGTATGCTATTACTATGTGACGTTCTTCTGAGAGCCTTACAGGCATGTCTCCAATGGCCCGATTTTGTTGAAAAAATAAAGTCTTTATTCAGTGATTTTGTTACACTTCTTTTTAAATTTTCCTATAGGACAACAGAGTACCTCTGCCTGGGAAAACAATTTTGGCATAATCAGAAAACAGGTGCAGGAACACTGGGCCCGATTTCACCAGCCGGAAATGGCACAAGACTTTGGCTTCAACAAGAATCAAGCCTTCTCCTCCAGACAATGACAAAGGTATTCCTTATTCTTCCAATTCATCCCCAGACTTGCCTGTGCCCCTTCCTCTGCCCCCAACTCACACGGAAGCCACTAATCACAGTTACCACTTGCTCCTTGCAGGTTGTAAATGAGAGAGTTAAACCTTCACAATAGGCAATATCATGCAGAATGCCACATTGGGTATATGTGTTTCTGCTGAATTATTCTCATTCTGAAGGGTCTAATTCAAAATGGGCAGAATTCCACGTGGAGATACTACCCGTTAATGTGGTAATTCTGACTCCCGGGAATCTCTGCAGGAAATTCCGCCTAACTCATTCTTAGGCTTCTTTTCTCAAAGGAGTGTGTGATGTTCAGAGCCACTTATTCTCTCTCTTGTTTACCTGTGCTAAAACAGAATGTGTTCATTGGAATGTGTTAAAAAGTGCACTAGGCTTTTACCAGAACTGTGGGGTCCTCCAATCACTTGTTGCACATCAGTTTTCCAGTCCTGTTTTTTTCTTTTGCAAATCAATGTATTCCTGTGTTTTTGTCCAAATGGTTCAATAAAAGAGAACTAAGACTACAACATTCAGAATACTTTCACAGCACAAGGGGGTATCAAAGGGTTGTATGACACAACCACACATGCCGGAACCACGCATGCCTTAGCAACGCGGTTGGAACCACGACCTCATCTTTTCCACGCATGCCTTTTGCAACTAATTTTGTAGTAAAAGTATGCTTAGTAAAGGAATATGTAGACACGCCATGTGCGGTTATGTTATACAACCCCCTCTTAAAAACTACCCCATTCCCCCCCTGAGGCCCAGACCTACCCCACCTCTATAAACCTCCCCCCAAAAACCCTAGCCCTTGTTTACATAAAGAAACTAACCCAACTCCCCACCTGTGCTGCGCACTAAAACCTCCCCCACCCCTAAACTACTCCGACACCCCACACCTGCCCTGAGCTCTAAAGCCTTCCCCCACCACTAATAACTAAACTCCCCCGACTCCCCCACCCACCCTACACCCTAAAAAATAAACTACCCTGCCCCTAATAAACTACCCCAACAATGCCCAACCACCCTGAGCCCTAAAACCTCCCCCACCCCTAACTAAACTATCCCGAAAGCCCTAAAAAATAAACTACCCCGACCCACTCCACCCCTAAAAAATAAACTACTCCGAACCCTCACCACCCTAAGCCCTAAATCCACCCCCACTGCTAAAGACTACCCCCAAACCCTGCCTCAGCCCCACTTACCTCACTGAAATCCTCTTCCTATCCCTCCTCCTCTCCTTTCCTCCCTTCTCCCGCTCATCCTTAAACCTTCCCCGCCCCTAGAAACTAAACTACCCCAACCCACCGTAAGCCCTAAAAAATAAACTACCCCTGACCCCGAAGCCCTTAAAAATAAACTATTCCTGACCCCCTACCCAAAGCCCTAAAAAATAAACTACCCTGAGCCCCCCACCCACAGCCCTAAATCCACTCCCACCACTAAAACCTATACCCCCACCCTGCCCCAGCCCCACATACTTCACAGCATCCTCTCACGATCCTTCTTGCTCTTATCTCCGCACCACCAGACCGCTCTCTGCCTTAACTCTGCCTTAACCACACATATGCATAGTTTAGGAACATGCACATATGCATAGTTTAGGAACATGTGTGGTTAAGGCAGAGAAGAAGGCAGTTGTGGTTTAGGCAATCGCTATTCCGCTTGCGTGGTAAACGTCCGCCTGGCTAAGGCTGTGTTGTGTAGGATGTTTCCCCTATAAAAGTGGTAGTAAGCAAACAAGGAGTGTTGCAACTCTATGCTCCTAGCAAGTCGTGCAGCACTCAGCGACAATGCTAAACCCCATTCCATTATCACTAATTAACACTGTCATTAACACATACACTACCTATTAGACTGATGCTTTAGTAGCTTATTTACTTTCAAATAACTAATGATGGGATAGTGTTTCTGCAAACATATTTGCTGACCCATTTGTTAGGTTGCATATTAGGAAGGCCCTGCGACTTGACACTTGGTCTTCCATTACGAGCTTCCTGTTATCTCTGTGGGGAGATATCAGGGACTTAATTAATGATTCCAGCTGGTATTTCCACATTAGAGAATAGAAGCTACAAGTCAACCTTCCCAGAACAGGGAATAGCTTCCTGGAAATGGAATTCTCAGGTTCTCTTTCGCAGATTTTCCCTGATTCCGGAGAGTTTAACACAGACATTTCTAACATGCTCTGAGCAGGTGGGAATTAGCTACGTGATGGCCAGTAAGAGTCCAGGATGGGAAGGCAAGAGGCAGGGAGGGCGGGCGAGACGATTTTAGGATTTGTGTATTGGGGAATTGCCTGCATCCTCCCTAGACCCAACCCCCTATCCCCCCCCCCGACCCCTGATGCTTGGAGGATGGGCGAAAGCCAGGCTGCGACTCTTCCCTGCAGCCCCTTCCCTGGTTTTTCCAGGAGCAGATCCAGACATTGTAAAATTGCAAAACAGGTATGGTGGTTCTGGACCCAGAAAGTTTGGTTTTGGGACCACTGGACCATTTGAAGTTGCCCAGAGTGGTATCCTTCGCTCTGGGCAACTCATGGGCAACACATGGTGGAGGATTTGCAGGCATCTCCTGAACATATTTGCAAACTGACCACATGTGGATCAAGCAAAGCAGCTCACACTTGGATCAGTGGCTGATGCCATTCAGTGCGGACACATCCAAATCTTTATATGAACATAACATTCAACAATAAAAACTGAAAAGGACTCACAAGATTTGAGTAACTTGAAACCAGGTAACCGGCTGCACGCAACTTCCCACTAGGCACGGACGCACACCAGGTCTAGGGTAGACTATCACAGGTGTGATAGGAATGACAGCTCTATGCCTCCATTTGTGCACATTTCATGTGCTTGAATGAATGAGTGGATATGAAGTCCAAGAAGCCTCAGCTCAACAGTTATTGTCACATGTCTCAAGACACAGGCTTTATATTTTGTAAAGTTCACCACTTACCGTGAAGATATAATTTCTGCAGTAGATGGTCTGTAACAAACTAGTTAGGAACTCTGTCAAGAAAAAGAAAAAACGAGCATCAGAACACGTTTTCTACATGAAACACAATTGTGTAATTAAAGGATGCGTTTTTACAACTAATAAAAGCTAAGTGAATGCTTATGGATGTAAAACATTCACAGTTCAGAGCACATCACACAGCATACTAGCTAGCCAGATGGAAGGAATCCATCACCAACGCTCAAAGGGAGGCCATTGTCGATCCTTCAAGCCACAGAGCTACAACTATACAACAAGCATTTGCAACGCAACAGGTCTCGCATTTGCTTGAGTTAGAGCTATTAGTGCTGTAAACTCTTAACCAGACTTTTCTTGCCACATAAATTGAAAGAAAAAAAAACAAGCACGATAGTGCTATGTAAAACCCAGCGCAATCGCGCAGAAACTGAAAACCAAAAAACTGAGTGCGAACGCACTATGTAAAACCCAGTGTGATCGCGCTGCGCGGAAAATAAAAAGATAAAGTTGTGCAGAAACCAGGCTGAAAACATGGAGCCTCGTATGTTTTTTATAGTTGGTCGGTGCGCTCGAGGAGGGCTAAACACCAGAAAAGGCATGATGTATGCATGCTTTTCACTAATGAAATCAAGCCGATTTTAAAAGGAAAGCCCACGAACCAATGAAAGTGTCAGGTGTGACCTGGGCGTGGTTAAAAGCTCAAAGAGAGATTACCACAGGGACAGAGCACTTGTGCGCTTGACCGTAAAAAACAGAGATCAGTAGTAGCGGGAGAGGTGAGCACAGCTTAACACGTGCCAAGAGAAGTTCAGAAGCATTTAATCCTGGAAGAAGAATGATGGGCGTGTGGACCTATGGATCACTGAGAAATATATCTTAATTGTGCGTCTGTTTAGCTCCCATCAACATGAAAAAAATCGTAATTTTTACTTGACTCCAAGTTGAACAAATCAATACTGGACATATACTGCTTGGTGGCCCTGGCAAAAATTGAAAGAGAATATTGGCTGTGTGAAGTCCACCACATGAAAGCACATGCCCCAAGTAGATCTAATGAGAACATAGGCAAATACATTAAACATCTAAATCATCCACAGGGAATGGCCCGCGAAGAAGTTCTGAATAACTGCATTATGGCCAAGACCTCTTTCATGTCACCGCAGGCGGCGAGGATTTGTATGGTGTTTGTCGGGGGTCACACAGCTGAAGTTATGGTGTGCTCTGCCAGTTATGTATGAAATTTGTCCTAGCAATTTCTTAAATGCAAAACTAAAGCCAGGATGTGAAAACCTGGCACTGGAAGACAGCGGCCTGACTGAACGACATAGTGGCTCTGCAGCAAGAAGCCTGCTCAAGCCTATTTTGGACAACGTGGCCAAGGTTAACTTGGCTCCCTACCTCTCTATGTGCAGAGCCACCACTGACATTTGCAGAAGAGCAAATGTTGCACATAAAACACCCTAATGCAAAGCTATCTCTGAACTACAACTCCTAGAAAGGACATAACTATTGGACAATCTTCAGTCAGGGTTCACACCCAAAACATAGCAGAGCTCTAAAATTAACAGAACAAATGCTCTATCACAGTCAACGCCTAAAGCCTTGCTGTGGGAAAAGGAAAATCTTTCATTTTGCTATGCCGGATAATTTAAAAGCAGAATTATACAACTATTAACGGACAAACAATAGTTAATTTAGGTGACCAGGGGGAAGGGTGAAAAATGTTGGCTCAAAAAATGTTTGTGGTACGACCTTAAGTTCCACCACTGGAAGTTACTATAATGCCAACTATTTCTTATTAACACAGCGGGTGTCTACCCGACTGGGTACTATTATGCCATAAAACATTCACACGCCTGGCAGCAATATACCTTCAGAGGTGTAGCTTCAGAGGGTGTCACACCCTCCCCAATAAATATTTGCAATAAGGAGAAATTAATATAACATATACAATTATCATATAAACCCAATAAAAACCTTTATCATAAATACACTTTTGGCATTAGACTGTAATGCTCAGAACAGCCTGTAGAGGACAACACAATAAAAAATAGCATTTGTAAGAAACATGGTCATGCAACCATATAGTTAGCCCCTAGAGGACATAACCACATGAAAATAAAATCACCAAAAGTGTAACCATATAATTAGCCTCAAGAGAGTATAGTTCATTTCATATTTTCAGGGCTAGCAGTCCTACAGCAATGATATTACAAGCAAGACTCTTAAAATACAAATTACTCTCAGCTGTAAACCAAATGTTACAACCATGAGAGAGGTTAAAAAGACACTGAATGGTGTGAAGGGCTGTTATTTTGGAATCCCCAGTAACCTCGTGTGGGGACCCAGGGATGCTCTAGGCTGAAAGAACAGGTGGTGGTGAACAGTTTGAAGGTGGACTCGTCCTAGGACCACCAGAGGCTGATTTAGGAGCAAAAAACTTTTTTTTAAATGCCCTGCAGGTACTCTTATACCTTAGAACTATCCACAGCCTTGTCATTTGTCCAAAATGAGTGTAAACTCGAACAGCAGCATGTGGGCCACATGGTACTGTTTGCCTTTCTGATTATCTGTCCATTCAATATAGTGCTGCAGATGTTCACTGAGTGAATGCTCTCCGCTACATACCCACACACTACAGTGAGGATTCTCTCTGGCCACCTCACCATACTCATATCAGAAGCTACACATACTTACATTTGCAATAACATTATACTCATGTAATTTCCATCCCATGAAGACATCATTAACCGAACTGTCTCAATGTTATGGCAGGCGCGTATGTCATGTACAGACTGTTCAGGCAATGTTGGTATCGTCTACAAAAGCGTGTCACTGTGCACGCTGGGCCATTATTTCTGCTTCGTAGCACAGAGATAATTTGCCATTCGCTATCTCTTTAGCTTCACTGCAATTACAACATCTTAGGCATTTCCCACTGAGTATTTCCAAATAAGGCAAAACGTGCCTGTAATTGCCACCTTATGTAATGCAAATAAATGGATTTTATTTTATGTTCTGAGAATGCTTTTTATTATTTTTTTCAGTGATTTATTTTATGAATATATATTTTTTAATTATTTGCAATATATTGTTTAAGTCTATAAAAGAAAACTTAATCCACTGAACCGTCCACCTTGCAGCAACTGAGTTAGGTAGAAGACAATTAAACAAATGAAGTAGAACTCACGCTGCGACATTGTCGGTATTCTATCGAAAACGTGAAAACTCTGCATTGGAATTGTACGTGCGCAGCTCGGACTAACGTGTCTGAGTGCCGAGCTTTGAAATAAAAAAGCACTAGGGAAGAAGGCTGAGATGAAGGGGGTTGGATATAATCATGCAGAAACAGTTTCTCGTGAGAAACCTAATAAGCTATTTTTTTCCACACGTCAGGCCCGGTTTACACAATGGGTACATGTTTGCAGGAAGTGATGTGTGTGCTCCATGATTCGTGGACATAATTCTTTCAGTGGCTGAGGCGTCATGAATGTTTAGGGACTTAAGCAGACTGATCATCTCCTGGCATTTCCACAGGCATGTCTGTGATTGTTGACTTTGCTACAATGCCACCAAAAGTGTGTCTGTGAACTGCAGTAATTCATGTGCACCTGTCATTCAACGATCAATCCCTGATCAAACCAAACTACACAGAGGACCAACTGGCTCCCCCAACAGGTGGGATGGCGAGTAAAGTAAAAGATGCACATGCTCCATCACCAGCTTGTGTCCACCACACCCTTCATTCTTGTCATCAAAGGACTCAGTGGCACCAGAGAGAGCGGTGTGGCCACAGAACACTGCATTCCTGCTTGTAGTCATCAGGGTTAAGCGCCAGAGACAACAGGGTGCTCGGCTAACCTATAGTACCCCCATGTGGCATTCCAATACCACCCTGTTCACGGCTGATGCAAGCAACTTGCTTGGTCACCATCAACAGTGCACAATTTAGTGATAGCTGCTACTCAAATGTTCAGTAACTCGCCCCGAGATAGGACCGGCTACTTGCTGCAAAACAACGCACCCCCATGAAAATAAATCAAATCTCTCTGGTGACTTGTGCGCTTACGTTGTAAACGTCCTCTACAGGAAGGATCTGGGCATACACGAGAGACGGCAACAATGTGACACATTAAAAGCAATAAACACATATCTCTGCAAACGAGGGTAGGCAAGCCCTGCTTTAAAAAGATTAGGTTGTATTTGAAACAACGGAGCATTTCTTTCTTTTATCAATAACACGGTCCCATTAGAGAAGACTCCTTACGTGTTCAGTGATGGGGACAAGTATGGCCTACAAACACCTCAGCCGAAGAGTAGAACAAACTTGATATTGTGTTCCAGGGCTTGGGTCATTTTGCTGCTGTATTCCAGGTTCACATTTCTGTTGTTTTCAAGGTTAACTTCGGTGTTATGGTCAAGGTTCACACGGCTTTGGTTTTCCAGGTTCATTTTGCTTTTGTGTCCCAAGATCACCTTCCTGGTCAATACAACATTCAAAGTTTTGCTAACTGTTCTTAAAGGCGTAGGTAGGGTAACAAACTAGTCAATTTTGGGTGTTGTTGTCTTGTTTGTTTCCTTTGAACAATTTAGAATAACACACCTAATGGCAATGATGGTGTAGGAAAATCTAAGCAATGGAAACAGTGTCTGCAGTGACATGAAATGGGTTAGTCACCCTATACCGCATTAACTGAAGAAGGTGCAAACGAATGTTCAATGTCAAAAGGGGAAGGTTCTTCAACTTGCCATGTTACAAGAAAAATCTCGAATTTCTCAAGGCTGACAGCGCTGCTGAAGTAAGAAACAGGGAAGAACCAACCAACTCCATCCGTCCCTGAAGAAACATTAAGATGAAGTTTAAAAAATCTCGTCTGAAGACCAGGCAAAATACCTGTCAAGGTTATCTAATTGCTTCTCATCAGTTTTACCCTCCCCCGCCCCACACCACTTTAATAACCTCATTTTAATAACCTCATCTCAATAGTATCCTCGAGTGTGTTGTTTTTCTTAGTCAATGCAAATATTAGCTAAACACAAGCACTGTAATTGTCCACATAGAAAATAGAGGTTTTCTAGGCAGAGATCATGCAGCTCAAATGTATCCTGTGGTCTCAGCCTGTTTTGAATATGAAAATATTCTCAATACCGGAATTAGCATTACTGAATTAACTTCAAACTGTGTGTAGAATAAACGGTGCAAGCATACTGTAAAAGTGTTTTGCTAAGGCGTTAATGGTGCCAAATGGTAGGCCAGTGAGATTGCTGGTGGCACGAATCAAAGTAGAGGCTTCTAGGCAGAAGCATATATCACTGAGCACTGGGTGGCAGGGACTAAGGTGAGACAAACCTGGATTGAAACAACCACAAAAGAGATACAGAACTCTCTTTGGCCCTTTGCGACACATAGAAACAACAAAGTACGTTTTTCTCTTACTGGGGTGGCTACGCATGCCAACCTGAAATAAGTGAGCAGCAACCTGCTGCTACTACCATAAATTAGAATTGTATTTTTACGCTCAGGTGCTTAATTTTCAGGTGGGTATCAGTGTTAAATATGTGGCAGTGGCTATATGTGGTGGGCAATGGCGCTCATTTTGGGGGGATGTTTTTTTTTCCACTAGACACTGACAGGAGACAAACAAACAGAAAATGGAGAAAAAAGAGGAAAGCGAAAGATAGGGAAACAGTGGCAAGGGAGAAAATGTGAATGAAAAAGAACCTAAGCACATGATGATAAAGAGACAGGAAGTGTAGGATTGTGGAGGAAGACACGAGATCAAGGATAGACATCCTTGGCATTAGACAAAGAGGCATTCAGCGGTGCCGGCAGCAGGTTCCCAAGAAACATCTTGAACTCCAACTCTCACCTTTTTTTTTTTACACCTTAAGAACTATTTTCAGAGCATCACGTTCTTAAACTTAAACTACCAACTCGTTTTAAGGATATATGTTATCTTACATAAGCAGGATCTGTTATACTTGATTGAGAAAAAAAGTTTCCATATTAGTCCTTTAACGCTGTCTGAACTAATACAACAATCTGACTGATAGAGCTTAAACTGATGAGCTCACTACAAACCAGTTTTTAACCTGCCAATTTAAAAGTTGGTCGAACTCTGGGTGGTTTTTTTTTTAGTTACTGAGCCATCTGTACCAGAACTCTATGCATTGTCTGTGTTTCGTGGCTGAGGGTTACTCACTCTAAACCTGCAGAGCTGTTTTAATCCAGGAATTGATTACAAGTCAAGGGTGGCCTCGTCTCCTCCTGGATCGCTCTAGATTTGGAGAAATCCCTGCTGCTACTTGTGGTCTCTCCTATCCTTACCAGCATCAGCGAATTAGGCCGTTTATTGTCTTTTACCGTCTTCACATACAGAATTTCTCTCTGAAGCTACCTACTCATTTTCTTGCAACTTCCATATTCAACACTTTCTATCCTGTCTATACTGGTATTTAATGCAGCAAACCTGAAAGTCAAACCAATAATGTATACCAATACCCTGAAGACAGAGTTTACAACAGAGCTCTGTTAGCCTGATGCCTCTCTCCAGCTCCAGCTCCACCCCAGTCCTTTTTGCAAGGGCACTGATGAATCAGGTATCTCCTCATCCGCTTGACCCTTTGCTTAAGCGATGTTACAGGGTATCCTGCTTGCACTATGTACAAACAGCCTTCCTCAGGACATGGCTTTGGGACAGAGCTCAGAAGACACATTATCTTCTCCTAGGGCTGTGTTCCCCAATGGCAGGAGCAATACTTCTGGCTAGATGCGGTATAGCGGCCACCTTTCTGACCACATAACCTAGAGGCAGCTTTATAGTACTTGTTTTAGCACTTTGAGAAAATGTTGTGGGATTCTGAGTAAACCACTTGATTTATCTGTGACTCACAAAGTAAATATGTGTAATTGTAGAATGTAAATAAACTGTGCATGCTCTATGACACAAATCCATCTGCATTGTCCCAATGACGTGCTCCCACTCCTCCCCCAACGCATCCTAGTTACTCTGCTAGGAGCTGAACCCCATAGAGTACAATGTAGTTTTAAAAGGTTGTGTTCCTAACAATGACCCTTTAAAAAGTCCCATACGTACAACGGAGGTTTAGATAGAAGGCTGTCAAGTGCTTTCCTGGTGATTTTTTGCCTCATTATATAACTTGACTACTGGTAACTCCGGTATATGCCTGCCAATCGGAAACATCATAACATAAACAGATCTGGGTTCGGATTGGCCAGCCACAGTGGAGCAGCCTAGTCACCCGATATACTGGCTGGCACCTCGGTATTCCACGTGACGCCTTGGTATGACGACGGGAGTGTCTGATTCCAAATTTGGGAATACACGTGCGAAATGGGAAATCGGACGGTAAGCATATGACTTTACTCCCTTGTAAATGAAACAATGTTATTTACTCAGACAACCTTTCTTTTGATAGAGGTGACATATAAACCTCTACGGACACACCGCCACACAGCGCCGTCATTTATAACAGCTAAATATCTCGGCAGGTTTATTGGAGGGACTGGGTGCGTCACATGAACCTCTTACCTCAGTAAATCAAAACATTTAATGAAAATGTTACGAGGAGAAGCCATTGCCATTTAAAAACTATTAGCGGTAAAATGTTTCCAGAGTTATTTAAACATTAATCACAGATGGAGCAGGCATTTACTGGCAATTCCCCTTCCTGGAGAAGGGGAAGCCGAGAGGTTAAACGGGGCCTTTCACTCACACGAGGCGCAGCGCCAGGCAGCTCCCCTCGCTGCGCCTGTCTGACCATCTAGCGCTTTCTCTGGTGTGTATTTTTACTGCATGGCTGGCACTGTGTTGAAGCCGCAGGCAATGTGCATAATGCTGTGATCTCCACCCACGTACATGATCTCTTGTTGGAACATCTTCCCTTCTAGTGAAATACCCGCTACTCAAGGACGAGCATTCACAACTTTGAGGCTGGAGCTGCTCTTGGTTTTGAAGTGTTTTAATGGTTTGTTGCAACCTACCTATCTAGTCGATGCTCCCACACCATGGCGCCTTGATTGGAATTGCTATTTCTTAACTGTGATTCGGTAAGAATCGCAGTTCCTAATTTTTGTACATCTAGCTTCTGATACTTGTTTACCACAAGGTGGAAATAAAGACCAAGAAAATACCCTGGTCTGAAAAACAAAAACTTCAAGTCATTTCGAAAGAAAAAAGACTTTAATTTGCAAAATTCATAAAATAAAAATTATTAGAGCATTGGAATGTTGGGAGCTCCATTGAAAACAAGGGAATGCCCCCGGCTTCTAATGGCCGGTAGAAGCTAGCTTCAAAATTCCAATGCTGTGGAACACAGGCCTCACAGAGCCCAAGGGAATTTCAATCCCCTCATGCTCTGTGAGGCCTTTGTTCTATTTATTAGAATATTCTGCCCTCTAATGGCAGAATGTTCTAATAGCCTTATAGCCCTCCCTCTCCCTTGTTAAAGGGCCCTCGCCTTTGATGACGCAGAAAAAAAACAGGTCCGACATACATTCATACATATCGTGTAATCAAAACATATAATGAAGTGTGATTTTAGTAAAGAAAATAATGTACGAGGGAAATTGTGCCCTCGGGGTAGTTCGCCATCATTGTAAACGAGCTTTATTAATCATGAAGTATTGAAAATGTAGTAATCCGTCATAATTGCAAATGTATGCCATGATTTCTTGTTTGAAAACTGTTTTGCTTAGCTTAAATTTAGTACAGGCTTTGGCCTAGTTGCCTGGTTTCAAATTCTAACTGCGTGGTTTTTTCCTTGAACTAATGAAACATATATTCTTGCTTGAAGTTGTATTTTTCCAGTAGAGCTGACTGATACACTTATCTCCAAGGTTTCGTATTAGGCCGGTTTCATCCCCTTTGATACAAGGTCAGTCTGCAGGTGCGGACAATGAAGGTACAGATAGTAAAATAATTGGCAACCCATGTTACAACTTGTGTTCCAAGGCTCCAAGGACAGTGTATGCATAAATGAGCGCTAGTAAAAGACAATTTTCATTGGACAATTTGAAGCCAACCTATGAACCCTCAAATGGAAGACCCTGCAGAATTTGGAATGTTTCTTACTTAAACCCGCTGGACAAAGAGAAGTCAGCCATTTTCCTCGATGCCAGTTTGAAGCCAGATGCCAGACTCCATTTTGGACGACACCCTGATGCCCTTTTCTCTATCTGAGAGAAAGAGACTTTAAGAATTCTCACCCTAGAGACTAACTTTGATTTGCCCCGTCTTGCCCATGCAGTAACTTTGCCCCATTCTCCTTGCCGCTGCAAGGAATCTTGCCCTTAACTTTTCCCCTTTGAAACTTGCCCCATGCTGATCAACCGGTACCTGAAGGATGAAGACTTTTCTTGAATGCTGATTGTATTTGGTAAATATGAAAGGATAAATGTATTATGCATTGTGTTTTTCCTTTTAGGTACCAACTGCTATTTTGATAGGGCCCTAGTTAGAAGTTTTCCAAATTTGTGTTGACTAAATTCATTTTGCATGAAGCCCCACATGCCGATGCTAATTAGAGGTTAGTCGAGGTATTCATTCAATGTATCATGCTAAATTGAAATCTTGTTATGCTGACCAATGTATGAAATTAGTCAAATACAGTTAGTCATATTAGTGATTTGCATTGCGATAACTGAGTGTATCATCATCCAGATTTTGCGTAGATTGCGTTTCCTCCGCCGTTATGGACAGCTAGTAATGTTCATATACATATATCATTTGATTTTGAGACTTATATACATCGTGTTAGCTTTGTTAATATAGGGAAATAAATTCACTAACTTTTAATAAACTGGTGTGGTTATTCATGACTGAAAGGTCATGGTGCGCCGAAATACCAACTGTCATTGATTTCTGATGTGCTATATTGATCTATTAATTGAGTATTGACTACCGATTACAATAGTTATTGATTATTGATCTGAGTGACTCGACTATTTTAGGATGAGGAGAGCCCGACTCGGTTAAAAGATTCACCGACCTCCAACGTGTACAGGTACAGGTAATTTATAAGGGCTGGACGCGTTATCAGTAGATGGTAGCAGAGATTGATGGTTTAGCCCTTTGGGACCCCATCCGAACAATAGACAGAGTCAAGTTAGAATTTTCTTTGATAAAACAAGTTGGAGAGATGATGATGCCCTAAGTCCCCAATGACTTTCCCGGCATCTCGGAGCTTGCGAATGAGGAACATGGAGGTATGAGAATGGTCTCAGCGTTTCTAGTGACGGTATGAGTGAAGTTAGGGTTTCGCGCTTGCACAGCTTATCGCCGCAGATTAATTGAGAAGTTTGTGAGGATTTTAAGGGGGGTTAAAAGATATTAGAGGAGTGTTACTCCAAAGGTGTGAGAGTAGGGGAGTCGTCGAACTTCACGTGCGTGTGTAGCGCTTTGAGCAGAAAAAAATTGTCCACGTGGTTGTTGATGTTGAGACGGGCCCTGCGAGGTCAAGAGACTCCGGAGTATGTTGAAAAGTGTATGTGACACTTGTTTGATGTTGTGATCTGGTCAGGTTTAATAGGTTGATTGGACGTGGTCAACAAGTCGGTATGAATGTTGCGGAGTGAAAGAAAAACTTTGACTTTGAGATTTGACGAATTCTAAAGTGCACTAGAATAGTTCATTGATCAGTTGAGAGTAAAGTTTGCGGGTCAAATTTTGCTTGCGAAAGTGGGAAACCGAGAAAGATGGAATAACTGCCGAGGCTAGTGAAAAATCCCTAAGGTTTCTGAAGCGATTGTATTACCTTTCCTGTAGTAAACCGACAGATCTGTTTTATTCTTTTGGTTAAGTGCTCGCGTTATATTGCAGAAATTAGTTTATGAGTGAAGCCGAATGAAAAGAGGACAAGCCGCTGGACTTTGTCAGCCGCAGTGTGTGAGTGTGACGTCACTAGGAGCCGCGCTGGGATAGGTCGGTTGGTGAGAAGGGTCGCGCACGGATTGGACGCAGTCCGTGAAGCGCAATTGGAAGGGGGAAAGGCAAGCAAAGAGTATTCCGGGAATTAAAGTTGCTTATTGATTACATATTTTAGAAAAACAAAAGACGGAAAGATGAAATTTTTCAAAGTATTTAAGAGTGCCATGAGGGGAGATTTTATATTAAAGCAAATGTAGGAGAAGAAACACCGCCTGAGGGTACACCAGCTTACATTGTCATTGAAGAAAAGGGTGTAGCGCCATGTCTATGGTTAAAACAATGGTGCAAATTAACAGAGAAACATGGAAGTGTAGCGTTCCCTATCCACGGGTCGTTTAATCTAAGAGTTTTAGAAAATCTGAGATTTGCGCTATACGACATGAAAGTACCTCCAAGACCAGCACAGTTTGAGGCACTAGCAATTTGGGAGCTAATAGCTAGAAACCAACAACAAAAGAAATTTGAGACAAGAATAAGAAAAGTAGAAAAGACACTAGCGGATGCTAGATGGGACAGCACACAAAAGGTTTGGAGATCAGACGTATTGCAGGGGATTAAATTGTTTCCAGCGATTACTGATGAAGCGGAGACGGAAGGAAGGAAAGCCACCTATAAGACAAACAGGAGTCAGTCCAGAGAGGGAGAGAACAATAGAAACTCGAAAAGCGGAGACGAGTCAGATGATGAAGAGTTCATTATACAATTGCTGAATGATTGCCCACCACCATATGTGGAAAGCGAAAAAGGCTTAAGCATTAGTACTGCCCCTCCAGAACCAGTACAGGGTAATGTAACACCAAATTTGAGAATATCTCAGAGGCCGAGCAGCTCCGACATGCCTTTCTCACCACAAATACCACAGATTCAGAAAATATACCCAGACGTGCCGACATTGAAACTTGCTGGTAACTATCAGCCACAGGTTCAAAGGCACTGTTGTGATGAGCATAACATGGGAATGACTTCTGATTCAATGGCGCAGGGAGGACAAAACTATCAGAGACCGACATTGACTCAAGCTGAATCAACACAGTTCTCGATGCCCCAAAAGCAGACACAAGAAGTGCGAGTAGTAGAAAGCCAGTTAGGTATGCCAGCAATGATGAACCACAATGTGGGGATTAACATGCCACAGAATTCGGGGAACAGACAGAATCCAGACGCAATATCTCTACCTATCACTGTAGGTCCACCAGTACCACTGTACATACAGGCAAATTTAAGCACAAGCGACCAAGGGTTAATGATACAGAATGGGACAGGGAGAAGATGCATAGAAACTACTCTAGAGACAACTCCGATAGCGGCACTGCCAAATGGATCTGGGTCCTTGTCGGAATTTAGTCCAATTCCAATTTGTGCTCTGTTAACCGTGGTAAGGTCACATCCACCACTATTAGTACCGTTAACCTCACAGACTGAAACATTACAGAAACCGTCAGTGGCAGTTGATGTAACTGTTACACTGATGGGACTGAATGCGCAACAGTTAACACAATGGTTCAACAGCCTGAACTCCCGACAGAGTGCATCTAGCGGGAAGGGAGAAGAATACCTGAATAAAATAAGGTTGGGTATGGAGGCAGATGAACTGGTTGAGGGAACAATGGGTTTGAACAGATTAGAATCATACACAGAGGAAGAACTAAGATACATGTGCCCTAGGATTACAAGAGAAGTAAGCAGCATACATAAGAAGTTACAAGAAATTACAGACAGAAACGAGATCGATATAAGTAAGACTAAACACCTGAACAGAAGTTACAGGTTAGACTTTGAGACAAAAGATTTTGAACACATGAGATCCGCAGGGATGAAAACGCACCTTAAAGAGATACTGCAGAGTGCACAGGTCTGGAGATGTTTAGATAAGTGGGAAAGCAGGTGGGTTAAGAAAAAGGACAAAAAGAAAGAAAATACTCCAGAACGGAATGAGAAAAAACAACAGAATGACGATCTGATAACTATGTTACCAATGAGAGAGACAGCAGGGGGAAAACTTGTACATGTACCGTGGCACAGGTGCAATATTCAATCCTTTACGGATGACTTTCCCAAATTGAGAGAGAAGCCGATTGAGTGGTATCAACAAACAGATAGATTTGTGAAACTCGTGAAGTGTCTCTGGGAAGACTTGAATACTTTGTTTGAAATTGTGGTTCCGGCGGATTTGTGGGAAGATTGTAAAAGGGCTGTAGGTTGGCCGACGAGTGAACCGGAGAGAGACAGGGACACAGGTGCGCCATCACCCACGGTAATGAGCTTTTACCACAAGGTGATCGAGCACTTGAAAACCAAGGTTGCGTCGAAAAATGTGGATTGGCAGAGGATTGACAGAACAGCCCAAGAGGTTAAAGAGTCTATACATGCGTATTATGAGAGGTTGTTGAAAGCGTTTAAAAATTACAGTGGCACGGAAACGATTGAGGCAAAGGACATGCTCCATTTTGTGTTCAGGTTTGTGGAAGGGTTGAGACCCGAAATCAGCCAGATGATTAAAACGCATTTGATTTGTTGGCAGTCGAAGTGAATCGATGAAGTGTTGAATTATGCGAAATACTGCAGTGATGAGATTGAGACCAAACAGAAAAGATTGAAAGAAAAGGTGATGGTGATGCAGCTCAGAGCAGCTCAGACAGGTTTACAAGGTTTGCAAGGTTTTCAACAACAGATGCCGCAGCAGCAGGGAAATGCTGTGTTTCAGCCGCAGATGAGAGGCAGAGGCCGAGGAGGTTTTGTGAATAATGGTCCTGATTTGAATACCGGTATGATTCCAAATGGTATACAGGCAATGAAGAAAGTGATGCCATGTCACACGTGCAGAATTGTCGGGCATTGGAAACGGGAGTGCCCAATGATGGTGCAGGAAGGTGTAGGTCAGCAAAACAATGATGTCAATGCATTCCAGACTATGAGAGGACCGAAACTGAGAGGTCCAAACCCAAATTTCCAAAACAATATGAACCAGCTGCAGGGTTTACAACCCATGCAACCGCAACAGGTGCAAATGCCCCATGTGCAAATGACACAATTGCAGCCAATGCAACAGCAGTTTCCTATGGTACCTAATCAGCAAATGCAAATACCCTTAGCACCAATGAATCAGCAGCAAGCAATGCTTCCTCAACAGGTCACGGGTCAGGGAATGAGTCAAAATGACACAGTACACCAATTCCCACTACACAGCGAGAATGGAATAAACGATGTATGGGAGAGTGAAAGTTCAGATGAGGAGGGAAATTGTGTGCTTGCAGCATCCTTGGAAGTTGATCAAAAGGGTCCGTATGTGGAGGGAAGAGTTATGGGTCATCGCGTTTCATTCTTGGTTGACACAGGAGCTACACGTTCCACTGTCAGGAGCGATGAAGTACCAAATTTGCCACTTTCAGGGAGAACAGTTCAAGTAGTGGGAGTAGCAAACAGGTACCTGACGAACCCAATCACAGATCCAGTACAAGTCAGAATTGGTAACTATCAAGGGACAAATAATTTTGTGGTATGTGACTCAAGCCCGATATCACTGCTAGGGAGAGACCTATTGTGCAAATTGGGATGTTCGATTATGTGTTCGAACGATGGAATTAGAATTCAGAAAAGCAGTGATGGGGAAGAAGAGGACAGTGTAGAAGGGGATGAGATGGAGACTGTCGATGAAGAGTATCCCCTGATTACCCTTTATCCGATGATCACTGAAGCAGATATTCCTGCTGAGTTACAGGAAACAGTCGGAAAAGAAGTGTGGGATATGACAGGGAAAGAGGTGGGATTGGTGAAAGGAGTGGAACCAGTGAAAGTGACCGTAAAACCCAATGTAACCTTTCCCCAGACCCCACAGTACCATATGGCACAAGACACTCTCATGAAAGTCGCCCAACTCATTGATGAGTTTGTAAAGCAGGGGGTACTGAAAGAAGTGTTAAGCAGTCCATGTAATTCGCCAATCATGGGACTAATAAAGCCAAGTGGAAAGGTCCGAATTGTGCAGGACTTGAGGAAAATAAATGACATAATAATAAAATGTTGCCCTGTAGTACCAAATCCAGCTGTGATAATGTTTCAAGTCCCTTGTGATGCTGAGTGGTTCTCAGTCATCGACTTGTCACAAGCATTCTTTTCGGTGCCTCTTCATGAGGACAGCCAATTTCTCTTTTGTTTCAAATTCTTAGACAGAGTTTACAGTTGGTGTCGAATTCCTCAAGGGTTTTCGGAGTCACCGTCAATTTTCAATCAGATTCTAAAGAAAGATTTGGAAGCGTTGGAATTGCCATTCGAGTCAACCCTAGTACAGTACATTGACGACTTACTGATTGCATCCAAGACAGAAAGTGACTTCACAGCCGACACCATTGCCCTATTGAACCATTTGGGAAGGAATGGACACAAGGTGTCTCCTTCTAAATTACAATTCTGCCAGAAGAAAGTGAAATATTTGGGTCACCAAATAGAGAAAGGGTCACAAAGGATTATAAAGGAAAGGATAACGAGTGTACTCCAAATGAGTCCCCCAAAGACGAGGAGGGAGGTGAGAAAGTTTTTGGGAGTGGTGAGCTACTGTCGCCAATGGATTCCCAACTTCTCAACTCTAGCAAAACCTTTGCTGAAACTGACCCAGAAGGATGCATTGGATGAAATTGAGCTGAAAGGAGATGAGATGGATGCTTTTATTGAATTGAAAGAATGCATGTACAGGGCTCCAGCTTTAGGTATGCCTGATTACACAAAGCCTTTCACATTGTTTTGTCAAGAACGTGATGCATGTTCCTTGTCTGTCTTGACCCAAGCCCATGGCAGCGTAAACAGACTAGTAGCATATTTTTCAGCTACTTTAGATCCGGTCGCAGCAGCACTGCCAGGGTGCTTGCGTGCCGTAGCCGCAGTTGGTATCAGCCTCACTCAGAGTGAAGGAATAGTGATGGGACACCCTTTAACAGTCATGGTCCCTCATTCAGTCGAGATACTTTTGACATGTTCCCGAACACAGCACATGACTGGTGCTAGACTCACAAGGTATGAAACAATAATTCTGGGATCACCTAACGTGCAGCTGAAACGGTGCACTACGTTGAATCCAGCAACCTTGTTTCCCAGTGAAAATGCCGAAATTGAGAACGCTGAAGACATCGAGCACGACTGTCTTCAAGTGACTTGAATTTTGCACCAAACCAAAACCTGATATCAAAGATACCCGATTGGAAGAAAATGATCACATTATTTTTGTTGATGGTTCATGTTTAAGAGATGCACTGGGTATACTGAAAGCAGGGTACGCTGTATGTACGGTAACAGGTGTTTTGGAAGCATCTTGGCTTCAAGGAGTTTACTCTGCACAAGTAGCAGAATTGGTAGCCCTTACTAGAGCTTGCCAACTCTCAGCATTAATGAAAGTTACCATTTACACTGATAGCCAGTACGGGTTTGGAATAGTGCATGATTTCGGACAATTGTGGTCACAGAGAGGCTTCATGACCTCTTCAGGATCACCAGTGAAAAATGGTGAAAGAATAAGAGAATTGTTACATGCCATCCAATTACCAGGAGAAGTAGCAGTGGTAAAATGCAGTGCACACTCGAAGGGACAAGACTATGTTTCTCTGGGAAATGGATATGCGGATCAAGTCGCAAGGTTTTGCGCATTGAACTGTATATTGCTTAGGGATGAATGGAATTTGATAAGTGAACCAGAACTCGAACCAAGTGAGATATTTGCTCTAAAGGTGGTAGATACGATGGACGAATTGAAATCCTTACAGAATGATGTCAGTGAGGATGAGAAACTCTCATGGACCAAATCACAATGTGTAAAGAGATTAGATGAATTGTGGGTTTCAAGTGAAGGGAAATTTGTTCTTCCAAACAGCCTTTTGACACAGATAGCCAGATTTTACCATGGACAAGCTCATCTTGGGAGGGATGCCATGATTAGATTGTTTAAAACTGATTGGTTTAACCCCAAATTCCGTCAAGTTGCTGAAGCAGTTTGCCACCGTTGCATCATTTGCCAACAGATGAACGCAGGGAAGGGAACCGTAGTAAATTTGAGCCACATAGGAAGAGCAGGGGGTCCATTCAGCAGGATGCAAATGGACTTCATTGAGATGCCTGTGCATGGAGGCTTGAAGTATGTGTTGGTGGTTGTGTGCATTTTTAGTCACTGGATCGAAGCATACCCTACACGCAGGAATGACAGTCTCACAGTTGCAAAACTACTCTTGAGAGAGCTAATACCACGTTTTGGATTCCTGATCTCTTTAGAATCAGATAGGGGAAGTCACTTCAATAATGAGGTAATAAAATTGCTTTGTGCAGCACTGAACATTGAGCAAAAGCTGCATTGTAGCTACCGCCCTGAAGCATCAGGTCTAGTGGAGCAAATGAATGGCACATCGAAATCAAGAATGGCGAAAATATGCGCATCAACAAACTTAAAATGGCCTGACGCATTGCCTTTGGTACTAATGTCAATGAGAAACACCCCTGACAGAAAGACTGGACTGTCCCCACACGAGATTCTCATGGGCAGAGCTATGAGACTTCCAGCAGTTCCTGCAAATGCGCTTTTGAATATTACAGATGATATGGTGTTAGACTACTGCAAAGGTCTAGCTGATGTGGTTCGCTCTTTCTCTCACCAGGTGGAGGCAACCACCTTGCCACCGATCCAAGGTCCCGGACACGCCCTGAAAGCAGGTGACTGGGTCGTGATAAAGAAGCACGTGAGGAAGTCGTGTTTGGAACCCCGTTGGAAAGGACCTTTTCAAGTGATTCTGACGACTACCACCGCTGTGAAGTGTGCGGGAGTTCCCAACTGGATTCACGCCAGTCACACAAAGAGGGTATTGTGTCCCACAGACGAGGAAGTTAAAGCGCTGAAGTTGCCAGTACCTGATAACAAAGTACCAAGCGCTGAGACAGAGCGAAAAAGAACTAGAAGTGAACAGGCAGAAATAGAGGAGGGAGAAATATTCTCTGAGGACGAAGCAACTGATTCACTTGGGGAAGACCAAGGAGGAGCCTCAGAAAGCGACGAAGCAGCTGAAGGTAACAAAGAGCCTGAAGCAGCTGAAAGTGACAAAGAGCCTGAAGAAAGTAACGGTGACAAAGGGCTCGAAACAGGTGAAGAAGCAGGAGAGCCTGATCAGAGGAGGGCTTTCCCAGAAGCAGACGATACAGGAAAAGAAAAGGAAAACCTGATTGACTCCCCAGAAGGAGGGGACAAGGCAGAACAGAACAAAACTGCTCAAACTCCTTCAGAAGAGATTGCAGATCCATCAAGTGGACACAGTGCAAAAAGAAGACCAAGCATATCGCCAGTAAAATTAAGAACTAGAGAAACATTGAACGACAGTGAAGGGCCAAGAGTGAAAGAGAAAAGAAAGGAAGTGTCTGTCGTAGTACCAACACCAAGTGAAGAAAAGGACTTGGCCAAAGAGGAAAGTACCAGTGAAAAGGAATCAAAGAGAGATGCAAAATTGAAAAGAAAAAGGATACCGAGTAGAAGGTATTCCGGTCCGGAGTGGGCATACGTAGCCAATAACGATTGGTCAGACGAATTCGTATCCCTCAGTCTTGAGAACGAAGAGGCAGAACTTCATTTTGGAAATAAAAACTTTATGGACTCTGTTGATTGAAGACATTGATCACTTGATTGACTTTTCAACCGGCTAAGACATTGCTAACTTGATTGACTTTGAAACCGATTTTGAGACAACACTGCTAACCGATAAGAGACTAAGCTGCTAAAGAAAACTGTGTGAACACTGAACACGTTCAGCTTTGTAAATACCTGCAAATACGCTTTGATAAAGTGTCTTCAACTTTCTGATTCTATACAGATCATGACTAGCTTCACTACACAGGGGCGTAAAATGAAGTGTTGTAAATACATGTGTATAGGTTTAATAACCGCATGCGTACTAATCCTTGTAGCAATAGTTCTTGGAATGCATGGTAAAAATGAGAGTGAGACGAATGATGCTTCTACTTCTAAACCTATTATTGTTACTGAACTAACAGCTCTGAAGAGACTCGAGAAAGACGAGAGACACTTGCATGATAAGAAGGAACTTTCATCTAACATTTTCTATCGCTTGCTGAGTGAGTATGTTGAGACCATGGATGCGAAAGATTGTTATGTGTGTACACAAATACCTACCTCAGTAGTGGAAGGGGTAACGTATCACAGCATGCCTCTTACGTATGGAATTACATGTAGTATAATAGCTTCCAGATTTTATGGTCAAACGTATATTCATTATTTTTACACAAATTATGATGTTACTTTTGCATATGTCCCCATAATAGGGCACCTAAGTAAAATAGCTAGAGATTATTATGCCAAATTAATGAGGGAATTCTTCGAACCAATGTCACCTTTTCACACAGCTCACGCACATAGAGAGAACCTTACATGCTTGCTTTCACCAGTAGAAATAAATTTCTTAGACCGCACTGATGATAGGAGGGAAGAAATGAAGGAGGAATTAGAAAGGGAATTACACAAAAGAACATCTGTAGATAATTATGCTTTTGCCGCAATAAAGACACAAGGAAAAATAACTTTAGATACATTGCACGTAGGGAAATTTTGTATATATAGAGCTGAATCATATTATGACACAGTTTTTGTGGGAACGAGTGAATGTAAACACACGTATGCATTTAAACCTAAGTGGACGTTCATGCTGAATGGACAAGACCCAGTTATTCCTGGAATATATTATATTTGTGGACTCAACGCCTATTATCGTCTTCCTAAAGGATGGTATGGGAGGTGTTATTTGGGAATAGTGTTCCCAAAGATTTACCAACTAGACGACTTAAAGAAATTTCCAAGGCTGTCTGAATCACATCATGTTCAGAAAAGGGAGACAGCTTCTGGTGTGGTAGGAGATATATTTGGAGCATTGATTCCTTCAGTAGGAGTCATATTGAATTCAATCAAAATACGAAAGTTGTCTTCTATTGTGGATAACATGCTAACAAAGTTTTCAGGAGCTATAATCCTGATGGATGCTGAACTTGCTGCAGAAAGAGCTATGACTCTTCAAAATCGGCTTGCGTTAGACATTCTTTTAGCAAAGGATGGCGGCGTTTGCAAAATGCTTGGTACATGTCACTGTTGTACATCATATACCAGACAGCAGTGGAAAAATTAGAACGATGCTTACAAATTTAACTAAAGAAAGTGTAGATTTAAAGGAATTGAAAGAACCCGGAGTTTGGGAGAAAGTTGGAAAAGGATTTGCTTCTGTGGGAAATTGGCTCAGCAACGTTTGGAACGGATTGTTACTAAAAATAGTAAAGGAAATATTAATAATATTAATTTGTCTATTAGGTTCTTGGGGAACATGGAAAGCTTTCAAAATGTTAAAAGCAAGGAACAAAAGAAAAAGAGAAGAGAAAATAGAGAACAAAATGGTGGAAATATATAGAGAAAAATCAAAAGGGACTAAAAGAAAAAGGGAATTGACTGAAGTGCCAAATTACTATACAGAATTTTAATGGAATAAAATTTGTGGGTAGATTTGATGTGATGACATAATTAGTCATCAGAGGAGGGATTGATGACGCAGAAAAAAAAAGGTCCGACATATATTCATACATATTGTGTAATCAAAACATATAATGAAGTGTGATTTTAGTAAAGAAAATAATGTAGGAGGGAAATTGTGCCCTCGGGGTAGTTCGCCATCATTGTAAACGAGCTTTATTAATCATGAAGTATTGAAAATGTAGTAATCCGTCATAATTGCAAATGTATGCCATGATTTCTTGTTTGAAAACTGTTTTGCTTTGCTTAAATTTAGTACAGGGTTTGGCCTAATTGCCTGGTTTCAATTTCTAACTGCGTGGTTTTTTTCCTTGAACTAATGAAACATATATTCTTGCTTGAAGTTGTATTTTTCCAGTAGAGCTGACTGATACACTTATCTCCAAGGTTTCGTACTAGGCCGGTTTCATCCCCTTTGATACAAGGTCAGTCTGCAGGTGCGGACAATGAAGGTACAGATAGTAAAATAATTGGCAACCCATGTTACAACTTGTGTTCCAAGGCTCCAAGGACAGTGTAAGCATAAATGAGCGCTAGTAAAAGACAATTTTCATTGGACAATTTGAAGCCAACCTATGAACCCTCCAATGGAAGACCCTGCAGAATTTGGAATGTTTCTTACTTAAACCCGCTGGACAAAGAGAAGTCAGCCATTTTCCTCGATGCCAGTTTGAAGCCAGATGCCAGACTCCATTTTGGACGACACCCTGATGCCCTTTTCTCTATCTGAGAGAAAGAGACTTAAAGAATTCTCACCCTAGAGACTTTAACTTTGATTTGCCCCATCTTGCCCATGCAGTAACTTTGCCCCATTCTCCTTGCCGCTGCAAGGAAGCTTGCCCTTAACTTTGCCCCTTTGAAACTTGCCCCATGCTGATCAACCGGTACCTGAAGGATGAAGACTTTTCTTGAATGCTGATTGTATTTGGTAAATATGAAAGGATAAATGTATTATGCATTGTGTTTTTCCTTTTAGGTACCAACTGCTATTTTGATAGGGTCCTAGTTAGAAGTTTTCCAAATTTGTGTTGACTAAATTCGTTTTGCATGAAGCCCCACATGCCGATGCTAATTAGAGGTTAGTCGAGGTATTCATTCAATGTATCATGCTAAATTGAAATCTTGTTATGCTGACCAATGTATGAAATTAGTCAAATACAGTTAGTCATATTAGTGATTTGCATTGCGATAACTGAGTGTATCATCATCCAGATTTTGCATAGATTGCGTTTCTTCCGCCGTTATGGACAGCTAGTAATGTTCATATACATATATCATTTGGTTTTGAGACTTACATACATCGTGTTAGCTTTGTTAATATAGGGAAATAAATTCACTAACTTTTAATAAACTGGTGTGGTTATTCATGACTGAAAGGTCATGGTGCGCCGAAATACCAACTGTCATTGATTTCTGATGTGCTATATTGATCTATTTATTGAGTATTGACTACCGATTACAATAGTTATTGATTATTGATCTGAGTGACTCGACTATTTTAGGATGAGGAGAGCCCGACTCGGTTAAAAGATTCACCGACCTCCAACGTGTCCAGGTACAGGTAATTTATAAGGGCTGGACGCGTTATCACCTTCGGCTCAGGCCTTTAACGCTGGAGAGGACCTTTAATGGACGGTATAATCTGCTACAGTGGCCTATAATGCTATATTATAACACCTAGTTCAAAATGGCAAGCAATAAAGACCCAAAAGTATATGAACATTAATACTTAAAATAAACACATCTTACATTATTTACAAACACTAGAAGTCAATTTTCTAACCTTTAACGAAAAAGGTGTGTAGCTCATAATTTCCGTGTCTTGGCCATAGAGGTTGCATAAAGCTGTATAATGTTAGCTGACCAAAATATGATTGTTTTTCACCTTAGGAGTGTAAGCAACAATGCAGCCAACTCCAGTGACATGGTAGGCAAATTGGCTCTGTTGTGAATGAGGCGTTACACAACCCTCAGGTAAGAGAGACACGCCACTTGTTTACAGCTACTTATCTGAAATTTGTTTTTTCTTGTACCTTTTCTCCTGCACAATGTTCCATTTCTTATCCTTGTACTACATAAAAGCAATGGCAAATTAACCAGAAACTAGGATTCATTTAAAATGTAGGATTTCACTTTGAAACTGCAGACAGAATATTTGTTTCCAAATTTGTAGTTAAATTAATTCAGGCAGCATTACTTTCCATAGTCCATTCAGTCCTGTCTACCACTGTTGGACTATCTCTACACCTTGAATGTTCTGAAAGTATAACAGGCAGCAGATCTTTTCAATTGTCACTCAAATGTCTAGAGTGTAAATAACCGGCTCCTCTAAAACGACCTATCAGTCTGGAAAGCTGCAAAAACAGTGCTGTTCCCTTAAATGACCAACTGCCATGTGCTATCGGTCTAATAATTTAAGATATTTAGAGGCACGCCTCCTGGGACTCATCCATCCTTTTTTTCAAATTCAGGCACTGGGTCCCTAGGGTCCTGCGGCCACCCTGGATGTACCCCCCCCCAAAAAGTGGTGCGCATGCAAATCGCCCAAATACCCTACGGACATTTGCGCTACATGGCACTTTATAAAATGCATTTGGAATGCCTTTTTTAAACTTGCTCATGGTTACCATTGACTTGGGAGTCGATGGTAATAGAATTTCCTAAATGCCCATTTCAAATATGGGCAATGCTTTGTACATGTGCTTAGAAAGTCGCACATAGAAAATCCCCATTTGCGTTTTCCTATTTGGTGATGGCAAAATGCGATTCCCAAATTGCGTTTTTTGACCCCCTACTGGCCTTTTTTCATAAATCTGAAAAGGCAATTTAGCATTTATTAGTGGACCAAAATTGCAATTCGGTCCGTTAAGAAATGCAAAATCCTTTCGTACATCTGGCCGTAAGTCCCCAAGTTATGTAATGGCTGCCTACAACACTTTTCCCCTATTGCAGACAGTCACTCAGAGCCTTGCTCCCATGGGAGCCAGATGACCCAAGGGTGAAAAAAAGCCAGCTGGACCAATCAGAAGGCTTTGTGTTTTTTAAACTAGGCTTAAAGGGCTCTCACTAGAGACCCTCAAACCCAACCGTCCAGCTATACAAATATACTTGGAGCTTCATAGCTCCAAAACTACAAAATGGATTTATACAAAATCACTAAAAACACACTTTGAGGACCAAGATCTAGCTTCCTGACAAATTTGGTGTAATTCAGCTCAGCCGTTCAAAAATGTTTATGGCAAATGCATGGGGATTCTGCGTTTTAGGAGCCCCCCACCCCACCCCCTTTTTTCTCATCCCCTGCTTGACAGGCTGCCTAATACATATCACTGTTTGGCTTTAATGTCACTCATTTATTTGTTCTTATTGGTCAGTTGCTGTATGCTTCTTGCTCATTTTAGTAGGTGCTAATTTTTTCTGTGTTTAGCACTATAGAGTGCGTCTTTTTCAGCTGGCTCCCTTATATACTTCCTTTTTCATGTTCCTTTCTTGTCTGTGTTGGCCTGTCCAATCTGATCTTTCTCTTCCTCTTGCTGTGTTGCTTTGCCCCCATCTCCTCTCGCTGTCCATGTTGCCTTCCCCTCCATCCTCACTCCTATTGGGCGTATTGGCCATCCTCGACCCTACAACCCGTTGTCCGTGTTGGCTTTAAAAAACCCTCCCTCGCTTTGTCTGTGTTGTCCTGCTCCCACTCACTATAAATAAAAGAGAGCTATGGCATGGACACCGCTGGTCGTCATAGTACTTTTTTCCCCTCCGTACTTCTGTTGTCCGTATTGCCTCCCTCCCTACATGGTCCCTGTTGCCCCCCCCCAACCCTCTTTAAAAAAAGTGCTATGACATGGGCACCGCTGGCTGTGTGATAAACATTTCCCCCACACATCCTGTGTGTCCCTCCATGTTGTCTCACACCCCACCCTCCCTCTAGCATCACAGCATTTCTTTTTGTTTTATCTCTCATCAATATGGCTAAAAAAACATTGGAAAAACCAACACCTCGCAAAGACAAGATCCACTGGCTTTGGGCCTACTGACTTTGCCAGTGCTTATTTCTTTTTGGGCATTCTCAAGTATATTTAAAGGTTTTCTCATACAATGAAGATAATCAGCAACTATTTGCATGTCCCATTGTGTCTCTCCAGGATGCTCTCTGCTCTTTCGTTGTGAATTCACTTTCATGTGCACCACTAAATCATTTTTTTTGTCTTGATATTCTCTAACTTTATCAATCACATTGAGTACATTGACTGAACTCAATCACATTGATTTTTATTATTATGGGTTCCTATTTCTATGTGATTAAGTGTAACATTTTGGCATGCTCCCAAATACCGAGCACCTTTATAACACCTATCTCAGTCTCCGTGAGAGTCAACTTAAACTTGTGATGAGCTGTGTTAAAGTGACTTACAATGATTTCTAATATTCATCAGCCTTGTGTTGGCATGGAAAATCAACAAACTGAAAGGAATGAGTAACAGTGTCCTGGGGTCAGAAGACCATGGGCCTGATTACTACCGTGGCGGATGGGATACTCCATCACAAACTTGACACATACCCCGCCCGCCGAATGACAAGTTCTGTTATATCCCATGGAACTTGTAAGATGGCGGGTGGGATATCCTTCACGTTTGTGAGAGTATCCCATCCGCCAAGGTCGTAATCAGGCCCCATAACTTAAAAGGCCTCTTTTTCCTACAGTGCCTCCTTGGTAAAGAGAGCATTAACTAGGTTAAAAGGAGGAAGGTAGTGTCTGCTCACCACAGGGCGCTAAGTCAGTATAAACAATCTGGATCACTGGCAGGGGAAGCCATCACTGACGCACTGCCGACTACAGAGCCCGGGAGTCACTGCATTCAAATTATGACTCTTTTACTATCCAAAAAGGGATAAAAGACCCCATTTTACCCACCCTCTGGGGGTTCATGGCACGCTCACTACACCACTGTCAACGGGAAAAAATATTAGTATTTTGATAAAATATTGACATAACTTCGTGCAAGAAATCTCTGTTAACTGCATTAAAATCTGAATTTAGCTTGTAAGTGATGACTGAATCTGGGTAATAAATCGCTCTTGCAGCCTCCGGTAATCAGCATTGATGAAATGCCTGATTACTCTTGACGGAACAAGCAGGCGACAGACACCAAGTGGCCGTTCCCTGTGTCTGAGCCACCCGCACGCTCAGTCCCAGCATGGATCACTCGCTATCTGTCGAGGAATTGGAGCACGCTGAAGCCGCTGATGGACGGCGAGGGAACGCATTACCTTCCAGCAGGTAATAGCCTGGGGGAATATTGGCTTCCTTGTGATAAGCATTTTGATTCTGGCTTCTCAGCAGACAAAAATAAGTCCATTCCTGCTCGTCAAGCTTGTTTAGCAGGTGTTTTTTTCATGAGGAAGATTGGCATTTTCAGCTTCTGTACAAGACTACAAAGAGTTCTGTTTTCTGATAACTCTCCTGCCTCTCGATGGAGAGATACACAATGCTGCAGGTGTTAACAAACTGCATAATTGTTTGTAGTATGCAGTCTGCATCGCAGAATGTAATAAGACAACATAGCCATTGGTTTTCTCTTTCATATTTGTTTAGGCATTCTCTGCCCAGGTTAGCTTGACTTTCATAACCAATGTAGAAGTTCTTTGAATTTTTTGGATCTTAAAAAAAAGTTAATGTTTTATAAAATGTGTAGTTATCCTTGCACGCATTTACGAGCCAGGGACATCAAAAGAAGTGGGCTCTAGGACAAAGGTCATGAAAGCGTACTCACTGATCAAGGATCTCATTTCCCATAAATGACACCACTGCAGCGATAGAAAAACAGATTTGAATATTGTAGCTATTTCTAGAAATAAACCACAATTATTCTTCCAAAATTTACAGCCATTACTGTGAAAATCTCTAAGTTTCTCTGTTAGCATTATGTCATGCATGTGAAGCACATTGTAGAATTTTTTGGGATACACAGGATCTTAGGAACACTCGAGGAAATCTATTGGCAGTCGTGATCATAAAAATCTTGCACCTGAAATTTCAACCATGTGATCGTTTTTCCTAATGGAAAAACACTTTTCACTATCCCTCCATCAAATATGGGTGTGTTCTGTCGCCATTTCCCACCCTGGAGAAGCTTTTACTCCCCTTCGCAGGAGTAAGTCTGCATGTGATTCTAGGATAAGTACTACCTTTGCAGGACATCACAAGGATGTTCACTTACAAGGTGGACACTTTATTCAAGAAAAGTATAACTATGTATAAATGCTTTGGGGATCTGGCTCAAGTTATGTAGTGACCATAGATGAGATGAAGCCTCGATGGGCTGGCAATCACGCTGCTCCGGCAGTGAAGGCGAAGCCTCTAATGGCACAAGGCAAGACCACCATGTTCAAAGTTCCTGCCAATGTGGTATGGAATTTTCCCTGAAAGTGTTTTCACCAAAATGGCAGGTTCACTTTGGAAAAATGTGTCAAATGTTGTCAGGCTACCCTGTCATGGCATCCAGGTCTGCATGTTTCAGCAAAGCAAAAAAGCAATGTGCCTAATGCATTTGAAGGCTTCTCCCACTGTCAGCGGGCTTCTGTTTCTTTTTTGTGCTTGCGACTGCCATGCATTTCATGGTGGTCGTGGGTAGGAAGATCCACTCCAAATAAGGTTGGCATCTGACAAAGTGAATCTCCTGTGGCATTGTTCTCATACCAGATATGCTGCTGGCAGAGGTGGAATCGCTAACATTACAGAATGGGGCTCCTGTCAGTTTTTAGCAGATTTCTCATTACTACCACACCCTAACCGAATGCCTATATGCAATAGTCTGTTCCAATCAGGTTATAAATCAAGAAATGCAAAAAAGATGAGATATGGGTAGTCTAAGACATTTCTTCTGCAGAGAGCGTTTCCTCTTGTAGTTTTTTAGTATTTTTTGTTTTAGGCCTCAGGATTGTGACATCTGCTGCAGACTGAAGTCCGCTAAATAGGCCTCAGCCACATGAGCTCCCCTAAATTAGCCTGACTTTGTTCTTCCTCTGCAGCTCATGCGAATGAGAGACCGGCATGACAGCCGTTCTGGGCCCGAAGGCTGACAACGAAGAATCCTAAAATATTAACAGCTATCAGGTTTGCTGTAGAACTAACAATAAATACGTATACAAATGCTCTCCTAAATTGGAGCACCGGAAATATGTCAATGATTTGCATTACATTTATACCATTGTGCCAATTTGAAATTAAAGTACAAAAGTTTACAAATCCCTCCCCCCACCATTTGCCGCTCTACACCCCACCTTAGATGGCAATGTGACAGAAAGTAAATATGCAAGCTGTCTTGAATACCAAAATAAAACGTTTACATTGGCCAAACAGACAGACAGCTGACTTGGTGACTATATAGTGTTATGAAAGCCTGTCTGGGTAGGTCAATAAATGTTCAACTGGTGGAGATAATAAATGTTCTGGGAGAGAAGGCATGGCTACAGGCAAAGTAAAAAGTGGTTGAAAAGCCAAACACACTCACGTCCAGAGAGTACTTGAAGGATTTGGCAGTAGGGAATGGGAGGTCTGGGAAACTACTTCAGAGATTCAGTAACTGTAATCTGGCTATAGTAGTCTGGAGTAGGCAAAGAATGTCAGCCTCCTGCCAGAGTCAAATTACAAGTCTGGTGGAAGAAGAAGATGTTAGAAGTGTTGCTGGGACTTATTTTGGCGCCAGATGTATGGCCGCATGTAATGGTCGCACACCCTGAGAGTCAGTTAATCATAGGCTTTGTGACCAGTAAATGTGTTTTTTTTTATGTACTAAACCCATTTAGTGATTTGGGAACAGGTCACCAAATTGCTAAATGGATTTAAGAAACCATACCAAATGAGTATGTGAAAGGGGAGTGCTTAGGGTGTAATTATCAAAGACTGATTCCTTATGGTATGTATTCATGTTTTGCAACCACACTCCAGTCTCAATACATAAATTTTTTACTGACTACTGAAAAGTAGATGTAACTAATTCGCAAATGAGAAGTACCCCCTGGGCAGGAGGGGTTGGGGCAGCTTCTCCTTTCTGAATGGTGAAAAAAACATCTTCTTTAAAAGGAATATACAGCTGTTCATGGGACCTCTGTAACTTAAAAAAAAGAAAAAGTTTTAAAGTATTTTATCTTTTTTTTCTTTTTAAACACAGCTTGTCTTTAATGAAAAAAAACTGCAATTAAAAAAACGATTGTTTTATTTAAACGCAATCGCAGACATGGTGGTAGTCTTCGGACCCCGGAAGGCCACCATCCCTGTAATGGCAAAGAATCGCAGTATGTCCCAATTTGTGACCTACCTTGTTAATATGTATGAGGTAGGTTGGATTCCAGGTGTTTCTGTCACAGTCAAAAATAAGGCAACCAGCACGTTTTGGATCAACTACAATTTCATAGTAAGATAATCTTGAAGAACTTCAAAAAGTGAATTGTGACAGTCCAGTCTAGATTTGCTAAGAGGAGTGGGTAGCAGAGGAGATATTTTTCTAATAATTTTCAGCATGAAAAAACAGATAGACACACATTTACTAATATACTCAGGGGTGTGGAATTTAATAAAATATCTACTTGTCCATGGGACAGGTTGCTTTTGAAATGTACTTGTCCTGTAAAAAAATCTACTTGTCCCTTTGGTGCCATGTAGTGCGGCGACAAATTACAACAGCAATCTGTTTATGTAAGAGTTCTGATAATAGTCTCTCTGATTATGCCAGGGATACTACTATAGCAGAGCTTGAAAACTTGCAATATCAATCCCTACTACAGCAATTTTCTTATTTTGCCACATTTCCGCAGATCTACATACTGGGGCTGGAGGAAGCAGTATGCAATAGTTCCAGAGCTGGAACTCCTTTAAGTCTGAAAACCGGCTAACTTCCATCTTTTAAGGATTTTCTCCTGCTCTTCTCCAATCTTTTCCCATAATGAGAAAGGTTGGAAAATTACTCCTGACAATGGCAGAAATAGAAGTTCTTTCAGGGTTGGGAAAAAAGTGGTTGGACGGAAAGTGAACTGGAAACGATCAACAGATTTTCACATGAGCAAATCTACACATGGATATTTGCTGGTGCTAAAATACAGTTCACAAATATTTTCTAGGAGTCTGATTTCCTGGTCTACTTCTGTAAGTTCTTGTGAATTCATGAAAGTCGCTAATTCAAAGGCATATACCATGGGTGCACTTTGTGCCTTTCTTTAAGAATAGGGTCCATAATTAGGTCTAGCGTTAACAAAGATATTTTGTTTTTATTAAACTTCTATTTCTCTATCTAATGTCTGGCTTTACTGTGAGTGATCGCATTTGCTCTTCCACAAGGAGCATATTGGCACACAAAGTAGTTTTGTTCAGTGCCAGCAACTACTTTGGCAATCAGTGGCATAACAAAACTGCCCCCCACAAAGACCTTGGTGGGCCCCACCCTCCAGACTCATTCAGGGCAGGTGCTGTGCTGAGGGGACCTCTTTGAGGGGGGCTCCGGGGCCTTTGTTACTCCACTGGTGGCAATGTGTGCTTTTGAGACCAAAATTTTTTTTTTCTTTTTGCCAGTGTTTGTTAAAATGGCAAGGGCCTGGTAGCTCCAACAACAATAAAGTGTTACAAAAGCCATGTCAAAACAAGACACACATTGACAAAACCAAAAGACTCACAGAAAAATGATGGATCAGTGGGCTTTGCCAGTGCTTGTTTATTTTCATGCTTCCTATAATCTTGTTGAAAATGCTTACACTGATTTTTCCATTAAGAATAGTTTTTTGGAAATACTAACATGCATCAACACATTTAACTAAGTGACACTTCAAAGAAATAGCACATAAAATTTCCTACTTGCATTTTTTTCTGAACATTTTATTTTGAAAGCAAAGTATCATAAGCTTTTGCCAATATTTGCATGTAATCAGAGCATTCTGGGAGCATTATACTTAGCCTCATATTGTTAAATTTTTCAAACGTGTATACTCTTTTTTTTTTTTATTGGAATCACTGCCAGTAGTGCAGTGTGTCCTTAAAAAGTTTATTTATAGCGCTCGCCCTAATAATGAAGGCTTTTCAATAATGAACCATAAATACAAGTTCAAACAGCATTAACAAATGGACACATATTACATAAACTGCAGACAGTTCCCTTCTCTGTAAACTGTCAGCCAAAGGGTTTGTCCTGCAGGGGTTAGGCCTGCTTGTCCCAAGGATAAAATAAACATAAAAACTTGTTGTCCATGACCCCAAACAAGATGTCCTGGGCGTCAGGTGATAGGAATTCCACATCCCTGTATACTACTCAAATGTTAATTTACTTTAAAAAATGATTAAGAGATTTTGTGTCCTAGAGACTGGTGAAGGAGAAAGGGGGGAAAGGGGCACGAGTTAGCCCAGCAGTTTGATGTCCAAATGGATGGATTTCCAAAGATGATGACCTCTGTCTTATCTGTACTGAGCTGAAGGGAGCTGGAATTCACCCAGCTGACAACAGTGCATTGACACCTTTTTACCTGGTCTTATAGATGAACCAGATCTCCATCAAGTTTGAAAATAATTTGGGTATCATCCTCCTATGCAAAAAACTTAAGTCTGTAGAATGTAATAAGCTCTGCTAGTGGGGACCCATAGATCTTATAAAGTGTTGGGCTCAAGGAGGATCCTTGTGGAACCCCACATTTACTGGTAGTAAATGCCGAACGAACTGAAGGGGATAAAAACCACTACTTGGGATTGATGTTTAGGAAAGGAAGACTACCAGTTGTGGGACTGTGTCCTTAATCCCGATGTCAAAAAAGGTGATGATAAAGGATGTCATGGGAGACTGTCAAAAGCGGCCAAAAGAGCTAATAAAATCGGTATAATATAGTTCAATCTAGAAGATGTGTAAACAATGCAGTTATGTTATCTGGCTGCCTTGAAGAGGTCTAGTTAACCTAGGAGAAAAGGATCTTAAGAGCTTTGTAAACTTACTATGAAAAATCTCGAAGTTGGGACCACAACTGTTGAGTGGGCGCCACAGAAGTATTAGATGAGCAAAGGTGTTTTATGTGGAAAAGCTCTTTGGAGGGATTTTTTGCCAGATAATTCACTTCAATGTGGGATGGTGTACTAGATTTATTTTAATAATAAGAGAGAGTTTATTGGAGTATTTGTAGTAAAAGAGAGGTTGTTAGTGATTAAAGTTTAGAGGAGGTAGAAGGAAAGTAATACCATTGCATCATTGTTGTGTAGTCCGTAATAGAAGCCAAATAAAGAGATGTCAGTGAGGATGGTTGATGTAGAGGGAGAAGAGGAGAGGACTTGAGATGGAGCCTTGGAGAATGCCTGCTGGTACCGATACAGGTAGGGTGTGTGAAAAGCTCCCAGAAAACAAGAAAAAACATTGGATAAATAGTGGAAGGAAAACACCAAGCGCTGCGATGGCTAAGCTTTGGAATGAGACAACGGCTAGCACAGTGTAGTGGTCAACTGTGCTGAATGCTGCTTAAAGTTGGTTCAATATAAGGACAGAGGAGGAGACTGGCGTGCAGAGAACAGAAAAGCAGATGTTTATGTGAGGGTTCTGTCAGTGAAGTGGAGTTAGCAGAATCCAGATTATATGTTTAAGAATTAATGTAGAGGAGAAAGGTAATAGAGGGGACGGTAATTCACCACAATATATTTACATATCATGGGGGAAAATAGGAATTGAGAGACACTGTTATTGTTTGGTAGAAGAGGCTTTGGTGGCCCATTGCTTCTTCAAAGTTATGACCACTATGAATTTAAATGATAGCAAATAAAAATAGATGCCAAAAGCTTTCAACGAATCAACACGATGTTAGCAGACAAATACATGCACGGGGATGTGCTCTTCAGAGAGATGCTAGTAAAAGTTGGAGTGGAAGAGAGGAACAGAGGTGAACGTGAGGACATGGTGGCTGTTAGGAGTGCTTGGAGGGTTTGTGATGAAGCCAGTGTTGGACTAAACCATGAGCTCATGTCCTCAATTCTGCCATGCTCTGCTTGTCCACGCTGAAATGCAGCTTGACTGGAAAACTATTTTCCTCAGAGGGCAACGTTAGCTTCGTCCCGTGGAAGGCTAGAGAGTTCTTGTGTGAAAGCATCATCACCCATTCGCAGATGGAGCCAGTAAGAATTCGGCCGCACAGTTGAGGTCAAGGATTGTTGATATGGAATAATGGAACACACCAGCTAGCAGCTGAGGGTGCTGTTTTTCAAACACACCATGCCTTCTTGTTAGGTTCAAGGCAATCACTTGCATCCATTGGAGCGTAACATTTAGAAACTCACATCTAAACCATCAGCACCTTTGGGAGACTTACATTTATTTGAATAGGGTTGGCATACCTTGAAGCCATTTATATTGCAGCCTTTTTCTTCTTAGGTGTTTGCTAATCAGGTGAGTTGATTCTTGCCAGCTTTCCTCTTGCTTAATTCTTCCACAGAGGGTCTCTCCATCCCCACTGTTACATTCTCATAAGGTGCACTAAGGAGCACCCCCCATGCATATTTAATTAATAGCTTGTGGAGCTCAGGGAATTCATGCTCAGTACCATTTAACATTTTAAGGGCACTATCCACGACACCTGTCCAATTCGAAGAGGGAAATTATTAAAAACCTCGGCAGTCTGCAGTCTCTTAAATTTGCTAATGACATTCAATAAATGTAAATGTATTTATTTTATTATATATACACATTGCTGTACTCAACCAAATACTCAATGCATATTCTATTGTGGTTTAGCGCCAGGGAACTTCCTTAGAAGGTTTTTCATTCATTTGCATAAATAAATCTAGAAGATGTGAAGGCAGGAGGATTAGTAGAGGATGGTACCTTATCAAAGTAATAGTAATGCACGGCCCATATTGTATGGCGTCAGCTGGACATGCCAATCACCTTAACTAACTGATGGAATATGTTGGCATAGGTGCTACAGTACCTCACAGAGCATAAGTATCCCACAACTTACATCGACCCACAGAGCATGGTTTAAGAGCTGATCTATTCCTCATAGATCCTACAGGCGCAGGCACATGAAAGCTATCCCTAAGGCTGTGTAGACCTTAGAGACATTAGATAAATGCTGCAGACCTATATATATCTTGGCTATCCCATACCTTAAAGCATTAAGAATCATACTGCCGGGCTATCCTTAAAGCGACACAAACATGAATGCTTTGGAGGTATCCCTCAGATTACACAGATCAGACAGAATTATCCCTCACCCAGTGAATACACTGGCAGTAGACAGAAAATCTATCTCTTGGCTCCACATGGACCTGTAGGTTCAGACAGCATAACTTTCAATCAGGTGGTACACAACTGACAAGCACAAAATTCAGCCAGTGCTATCTCACAAGCTTAATCAGCAGAGTTATTAGTCAAATCATATTGACCTGACATCAGAGAGATCACATCCTCAAGGCTACATCAGCCAACTGGCTTTCGACAGCAGAAATATCCCTCAGCAGACAAAGAACATATAGACACTAGCATTATACAGGGAACTGTCACTCAGGTGTTAAAGAAAGTGCATGCTCGGGCCTAACACAACAGAGGTGTTTCTCACCTTCCATAGATCTAACTGCTGTTTGCTTTTGGACATGAAGGCATATCTTGGATTTCAAAAACATTACAGTCCCAGGCATCATCCTGGAGAGCTAACTCTCAGTTAACATGGAACGTACAGGTCTTTGCTGCACGTTGTAGCGGTATCTGTCAGGTCACACAGACAATGATTTGGTCAATGGGCAGCTGAGCTATTTCTCAGCATAAATAGAACATACAGGCTCACTCAGGTATCCAGTTTATTTATTCATGTGGATGTTTTACAGTGCTCTGCATGTCGTTATTCAGACACTTCAGAGTGTTAAGGGGATTTACAATGGTCTGTTCTGACTAAAAAGCCAAGTAATCGGCACATCCATCCAATCAGGTGGGAAGGGGCCCATAGTTCATATTCTGCATTAAAGGGCCCTGGTCGCCAGGATGTGTTTTAGAAAGAGATTGCAAATAGTTCAGGCTTCGGAGATTCCTGAAATAAATGTGCTTGGGTTCAGATCTCATGGAGAGGTTGATGGTTTCCAACTGAGGAGTAGTGTGGAGCTATATTCGGAATGTATTTTGTACCATTCTGCTCGATAGTTTTGTGGATGGTGCAGAGAACCTTAACTTTCATGCTGTCTTCGACTGATAGCCAGAGTAGAGTTTTCAGAGCTCCTCGATACCCTCACTAGGTACAAGCAGCGCTCTACAAATCCACCTCACATTGCATTACAGAGCAGGCTTGATTTGTTGCTGCTTGTCAAGGTTGAGGCACGTTTGAGCAGCCTGGTAATGAGTGTTACTGCAGTAGATGAGTTGGAACACGATGAGGGCACTAGTCCGTTCCACCCAGAAGTCAGTTTGGAGTATTTTTTAATTGATCCCTTTGACCGTTGTATAAACTTGTGCAATGCATGATAGTTCAGTGCCAAAGAGCATCCCCAGATTCCTAAATTGTGGAGCAGCTGAGTGGGTCCCAAGGCTTGGAGACCAATCAAAGGGTAGTGCATGTACTCACTTTCTCCCATACTGAGGATCTCAGTCTTGATTCTATTGGGTGTCATCTGAGTACATCTGGAAATTTAAATCATTGTGGAACTGAGCCTATCTTGAACAAGAAGCTGGAGCAAGCGGATTCTTGTGGGATGCCGCTGGTGACATGGCATGTGAGTTATTCTTAGCTTGACTGTTTGACTGTAGTTGGAGAGAATACTGGATCCACGATAGAACTGTGCCTGCTGTTTCTGCCAATTTTTCTAGTTTGTCCAAACAAATTGTATGATCCACAGTGTCCTGTGTGTGAGGAGTTTGTGGGTTGTTTTCTTAACTTAAGATGAATGTACTTTTCTTATATAGGCTGAAGTTGCTTTAGTGTTCCCAGTGGGTCTAAAGCCATTTCGGTGGTCATACTGGAGATAACTTCATTCCATGTTCTCTTGGTCTTGTTCCCTCCTTTTCCAGTATTTAGTTATGCACAGCAATCTTTCAGGCTCTGCTGAGACGGCACAGGTATGCCCCAGGCTCAGGGCTCACTAACAGTATCTCTGCAGTTACACGTATAAAAAGTATTAGTCACAGAGTTATGTCTCATGTTACACTACTTCCT
Organism: Pleurodeles waltl; assembly: GCF_031143425.1. Classification (NCBI taxonomy): domain Eukaryota; kingdom Metazoa; phylum Chordata; class Amphibia; order Caudata; family Salamandridae; genus Pleurodeles; species Pleurodeles waltl. The sequence continues at coordinate 302,198,485 of NC_090442.1, forward strand.
TGGTAAGGCTGATTAAACATAACACGGATCAACAAAGTGGGTTTTTCACGATCCCTCAATGTCACCAAAGAACGGGGAGTCTATTACTTGAGTCTAGTCTCTTTAATGCCTGCCTGGTCTCCAACCTGCCCTGTCAATTGTCTAACACATGGCATATCATTCTGTTTATTTTGACTTAGTGTATTGGTTTCAGATATGAAACAAACCTGGTACCCGCCTAGTGAGTTCAAGTTAAGGGTATTGTTTCGATGCCGGCAGGGTGAGGTAGGTACACCAGAGGCATCTAGAGAGCCCTGCCGGCTTGGCAGGGATCTCTCGCTAAAGGGGCTTCCCCTCGGCCAGCACGGTGGGAGCACTTTCAGCCATAATGCCCTGCCCAGTGGGTCAGCATATCAAGGCAGCTCGCTTGGCATTATTTGTATTTTACAGAAATAAAATATCAAAGCAGGGATAGCACTAAAACAAAAAATCAATGTCTCAGGCATGCTGGGGTTTTCACAAGCACCTGGGGCACATTTCAGTATTTTTCTCCTTCAGAACTTCCATGATTTATAACATGGTTGTGAACATATAAAATATGTATAGGACTCGCTAAATAGGGCAGGCCTGCTGATACGCGGTAGCGAGTGCCCAGAGCATGGGACTGGAGGTCAGGGTATCTGACAACTGCTGGCCAATTCCCCAAATCTGCATTTTGTAACAGCACCCATAAGCTTTAATACCCAGGATCTCTCTCAACCGCTCTCTTCTTTCCCAATGTGTCTCTAATACATTCTTAATTTCTCTACTTCTTCGCTCTCGAATGTCTCTCTATTACCCAACTTTACTTTGACTCCTACTGTCTCCCTAATAGGTGTTTTATGCAACAGAAACTTGCATTGCCTCCCTCCTCTTAGATTCCCTGCATTCCAATACAAAAGAATCAGTTTTGGGTGTCCATAAAATGGATATGCAAATCTATAGCACTTGCATGAACATTTTATACATTTGTCACAATTTCCTTCTGTCTTATTTAACAATCCGTATTTTCGATATGCTGAGAACTAGAATACTGCAAAAAAAGCAAAGTTGCATTACCTCATGTGCTCCAACGTATCCCACATTGCAGCAGAATGAAATTTAATATTATGCCATTTCTTGGCATCACAAGATTCACAGTCGATAAAGGAAAACAAACTATTAAATGATGTGCTGCCCCATAGGGTTACATGAGTGAGAAACACAGGGGCACTTTTGTTAAATCCAGTCTTGCTAAATTCACTCTCATGCATTTATAGCCCTTCAGAGGAAGCTGCTATTACACTGGTTCCTGTGGATTAAGCTTCTTCTACATAGGCATTTACAGCATTCGGTCCACGTGCCAAACCAATAAAATCACACTGCAGAAGAATGGCTCGCATTAATAAGATCAGAAAACACAGTAATGCCCCGTTCTCAATAACATGTATTGATTTTTTAATAGAGTTTGCCTCTGCTATTTTACTGCACATAAACTGATGGAATTAAATGGAAGAAAAACACTGCAAGTAAATAGAACCACTTTCTTATTTTACTACAAATTGTAGGTGTTTTGTCTTATCATTTTGTTCTTAAAAGTCACAAAAGTTGAGACCACCAATAAGCGGTTCTTAATGGGAAGATTCATCGGAATCTATGGCCTAAGCAATTTTGCCATCTAGAATAACCTTTTGCGGAAATGAACCAGATACTCATTAAATAAATAAGGTTTGTTCCTGAATGGTTCTTTTTAATGGATTTACTCCATTTGTTCTGCAGACTGATAAAGTAGCAGCTGATGGAAGCTTCAGCAAACATTAAAGTTGTCAGAAATATGGTATATATGGGGGGGGGGAGGCATAACATCTTTTTAAAGACAATCTGGTCAAAAGACAATTCTGAGAAAATATAAGCTCAGCACCTGGAAGCAACTACGCAATCAGCAGACAGTCTGCAGAGAGGTGCGTTTTAAGTTCAAGCAATACCAGCAATGTTAAACTAAAGAAAAGAACACAATAACATTCCTAAGCCAGTTTAGAACAAGCATTTTCAATGCAACGGGTGTTGCATTTGCTCAAGTTAGAGCTATTAGCATTGTAAACTCCTAACCGGACTTTTCTTGCCACATAAAGTGAAAGAAAAAAAAAATAAGTGCTATGTAAATCCCAGCGCGCTTGCACTGAAATTGAAAACTAAAAAAATGAGCATGATCGCGTTATGTAAAACCCAGCACGATCGCGCTTTGTGGAAAATGAAAAGATATAGTGCAGAAACCAGGCTGAACACATGGAGCCTCATATGTTTTCAGTAGTTGGCCGGTGCGCTCGAGGAGGGCTAAACACCGGAAAAGGAATGACTTAGGCATGCCTTTCACTAATGAAATCAAGCAGATTTTAAAAGGCAAGCCCACAAACCAATGAAAGTGACAGGCGTGACATGAGCATGGTTAAAAGCCCAAAGAGAGATTACAACAGGGACAGAGCGTTTGTGTGCTCGACCCTAATAATAGAAGAACAATTTAAAGAACAGAAAGACATAAATTTCAATAAAATATGGTTTGATTACTGTGGTGGAAAGGAAGCAAATTTGTCTTTTCTGCATGGTTACCCCCACTTGTTTTGCCTGCCAAGAAGAGTAATCGACGGGGCATCCTCTATTAGGCAGCACTCATTCCCTTAAAATAAGGTGATGATACTTTCCCGATCATTTCAGAAGTAGACAATGGGCCTCATTTCTGTTTGTTAAGAGCTTTAACCGACACAGACCTTGCCTGCAGAAAAAAAAGATTATGCCTCTTCAGCCTCAGACCTGCTCCCTTACTTTTCTGCAGGACTCAGATTGGGCTTTTAGTAGACACAGTTCATGTATGCACAATTATTAGCGTCAGAAATGCATCCACTCCAGTGATCTATGTTCCTGCTTTACCAACAGTCTTTACTCCTTCCAGAGTTGACAAAATGAGTACCATTTTGTTGGGTATTAATAAACATCTATATTCAGAGTAAAGCTATCACAAGTGTAGAACGTGGGCTTTACAAACACACATGCTCTTCTACTCTATGACCACTAACGAACGACCATTCTCCGATGATGGCTGAATATAGTGCCACGAGGTCAGCACTTAAAGCACTCTACATAACAAATAAAGAGATGGGTTTGCAAGTTATGATGATGTTATCTGTGATTTAATCTAGGAGCTGTTCTAACAGAACTAGAGCAAAATCTCTAACTTCCTCCTTACAACCATTCTCAGATGATGACTGAAGACAATTCCATGAAGCCACTATTGTGATTAAAAGGCACTGAAAACACTCAACATAACAAACAAAGAGATGGGTTTAGCAAGTTGTGATGGTGTTATCTGTGGTTTCACCTAGGAGCAAAATCTCTAACTTCCTCCATATGGCCCACCAAATATTGTTTCAGTAGAAATGATTTCTGATAATAACAGGGTTGTCCTAGTATTTTTACAGCACACAACTGCCTCCCTGCAAGTCACACAAAGTGTTGAGTATCACGTGTGAAAACCGGAAGGTGTATTGGAAGGAATACGAGGCACACAGTTGTAGAAACATCACAGGGCACTTTTAATCAGCAGTTTGAAGAAAGAAATAAGAGATCCTATGAACATCTGTTAAACAACCTGGTGCTGTTGTCTTTATGAAGCAATTAATTTAAGTGCATTATGTCGGAGGTATTACTTAATGAAACTGTATTGTTTTGGTGCCAAGGGATGCAGGAACCTCTGAATTTCATGAAGACTACCAACTCACAGGAATCCAGTCACTGCCACCCAAGGGTATTGACACTCTTTTGCAGACAAAACGTGTACTGGCACAGATTTTTGCATGAATGCTTTTTGCAAACAAACAGAAAGATCGAAGGTCGTCGCAGCAGAGGCATGCAAATATTTAGTTTAAGATTTATGTATGTATTACTGAGTTTTAATATATATACCTGTACTCGGTCAACCTGATGAAAACGGAACTGGATTGTATGCATATTAAGTGATCTATCCATGCTATATGATTGAGCAGTTCAAGTTAGGATACGAACGTAGATTTCCATCCTCAACAGCAAACAAATAAATCACAAGACCATATTTCCTATAGAAGATCTATTGAAGCCCAAAGTTCAGGTGATAAATACTATTGAACAAGCTGTAAATCAGGCACCTGTGCACTTCCAAAATGATACATTTTGAGTGGCTACTTGCAGGTCAATATCCACCAGGAGATTCCTACCCAATAGACGAGACGAGCCTCATTATAGCATTAACTCATATATTCCCACGTCTTCTCCCCATGACAGCCGCCTGTGAAGGTTACTGAGCTCTAATAGTGAGCTTCTCCTACTTCGCCTCACATTTTAGGAATAGCCAGTATCATGACTGCACTCACCTTAAATTCAACAGCTCCCATTCCAGTACAAAGGTGTCCAGCGGTTCCTAACATTTGTCAAGAGTACAGAATGTTAGCACTCTTGTTGTTCATTAAGACTTTGGGGGGCTACACTAGAACACTTGGGAATCAATTAAAGGCTGCTGCTGTTGAAGCACTGGTTTCCTTGAGCATGCCAGACCTTTTACAGAAAACGTGTCTTCATTTTAACAGTCTGGAGCAGTAACCTTAAATTCCATGCTAAAGTTAAGCTCCTGGTCTTGTTGATTTTCTGCAGCCTCCTACGCAGGAGATGTTTGCAGCTATGCAGATCCTATCCCAGTAAAATGGTGTTAAGGAGTGCCTCGATCTTGTCATGACTATAGGAGGTCAGCACTTTTATTTGTTCATTAGAACTCTGTGTCACTCTACACTAGAACTCTGGAGAATCCACTGGCAGATTCGCGTTGATGACATAAGGGTTCACTCAGCACGTCAGACTGTCTTTGTCACGACGATGAGGGAGGATTTATCGAGAAGCTGGCCTGCAGCCTAGAGCACTAACCACGATGTAGGTGATAAAATTGAGTACCGTTTTTTGTTTATTTACTGTAATCTCCTTCATCGGAAATATTTTCATTTCTACAGTTCCGATTCCAGCAAAATGGTATTTGGGTGTATCTTATATTTGTCAAACAAATAGATCGTCTGCACTGTATTTCCTCATTAGAAATCCAAAATAAACCTGCAGTAAGAGCTCCAGGGAATCAACTGACTTGCTGCGTCTTCTGCTGGCAGTACAGGTTTTACTCAGTGTACCAGGCTTTTGTGTGACATGAATAGGACGATATTTGTGAATTCTTAGAAGTTGTGACCTCATTTTAGCTTTTGTAGCAATCAGCAGAATTCCCATGACACGTTCATGAGAGAAAACTGCTTTTTGCCAAAGAGAGCTCATCATTCATCATGGCTCAGGCAGTGTAGCAGCAGAATTCTCATCATATAGTCATTTTACAACTCACCACAGGTCCCAAAATGTGTATGGGACCAAACAAATACTTTACACTGAGACTAATATTTGCAATCACCCTTTCAGTATGCTCCTTTTTGTGACCCTCAAAACCAGACATTTGCTTCTTGTAATCTTCCGCCTAAATATTGCCATAAAATACAGCAAACAGTTTTGTGTTACACCCCAGATGTAATGGTATGTTTTACAATGACGACATTATTCAAGGGGAAGGGGACTCCAAGGTAGTTTTTGACGAGGGTGGAGTGTGGCCCTGGGCTGCACCCGGACTCCACCTTGGTAAATAACTGCCTGGGAGTGTCCCTCTTGGATAATATTGCTTCAATATACCATAACTGTTTCATACATTTCATACCAATCTAAAAAGATACAGGTACACTTCTAGAACGAGAAATCTCTAAAGTCCATGACAAAGGACTTCACATGGAGGAAGGATAACTTCAGATGTGCATTCTTGAACAAGAAAGCATACGAAAGAATGCATAATATTTTGCAAAAGTCAGTTGAGAGATTTTAAAATTAATTGGCTGTGCCAATAATCTGTGCTCCCTGCATGGCACTATGTTCGTAGAGTAAACCTAACACTTGACACAAAAAGAAATTGACATATTCCACAAATGTGCAGCACATAATTACCGGAAAATGTTTGTCTTCAATTTAGAAAGTCAGGGGTTTGTACACAGCAAAGGATAACAATATTGTTGGCAACACATTATGAAAAGACAGGACTGGGAGGGCAGGGAATGACGTTTCTTATTGTCAGTGAAATAAATGTTGGAGAGAATGGTAACAGTCCTTACTGGCTTACTGACAGACTTAGTGAGCCCTTATAGAGAGTCCTTACTGGCTGATTTAGTCACTTACTTGCCTTGAGAAAGAGAATGCTCCCTTTGTTCTTGTTGGCCACTACTACTTCCTGGCCAGGGAGAACAGAAGGGTTCAGACCCTAGGCGGATCCGCCCATTTTACTCATATATTAATGTACACAATATGGGATTGAATGGCAGGTCAGCAAAATGAACCAGGCTGTAAACAAAAACAACTTTCATCAAATGATGTTGTAAATGATGCGTGATAACAGAGAACACAAATGCATTTGTATAAAATATAAAATAAAAAAAATCAAACAGCAGCCTTCTTGCTTAAGTCTTGCTTATAGATGAAATGAGGCAGGTGGTGAAATCTGTAATAAAACCTGGGACTAGGAAGGAAAATACTGCAGAATTGCTAAGGAGATAAAAGCAACAGTAATTGAACCCAGATCCGGCAAGAAATGCAGCTGGTAGGCATTAGGATGGAAGTATGGCCCTGGGCTACAAACTCCGCTGTCATAGGAACAGTTATATTTGGAGCCCTGTTGCCTGATGATAATGCTCACGGTTTCAAGGGTGATATGGGATCATGGAGGAGCAGCTTTGTTAGGCATATGTCTGTGTTCTTGGTTCCCTTACTATTTCATGGGGGCTGGACTAAAAAGGCAGGATAGTCATTTAGCAAATTGTGACAAAAACAAGTTGTTTCATAGGTTACAGTCCTATTATTAACACTGCTCATTTTGTTTAAGACAGGCCTCTCCAACAAGTAGCTCATAAGACACTGGCAGCTACCTGTAAATAGCTCTCTTGTGTAAAGCCCAGCCTGCTCATTTTGAAGCTTTGTTTGACTGAATATATGTACACTACCATGTAAAGGTTTATATTTGAGACGAAAATCTGTGTATATTCATAAGTCATAAGCTAATGTTTGGAGAGAATGCTCGAATTTCCAAAATCTATTTTCAAGTTGATATTTAAGTGATAAATAATTTAGCATTGGGGTACACTTCTTACTAGTATTATTACCTTTGTGCAAGGAGCATTTTGAGCTCTACTAGTACTGCTCTACTCATGCAAAGGCATTCTAAATATACGAATCCTTTTCTACATACTGGTGTTAACCCTGCCTGGTGCACAGAGGTGTTCACTGCTGGTAATCTTGCACATGGTGGCCCCTAGAATAATTCTGTCTGAAGTGGTCACTATTATACCAGCAATATTATCAGTAGCCCAGGATGATGTTCATTAACCATAACTAGCTCTCATTACAGAATAGGTTGGAGACCCCCTGGTTTAAGAGAACTGCCATGGTAGCCAATTCTTTGTAAACCTGTGTATTAGGGAAGGGAACATGAGAAAGCGACATGACAAAATGAGAGTGATTGGTGCTTTTGTTCTAGAAATTTGTTTGCGAATGACCATGAATTACTGATTTGACTGGGTTAAATTAACAGCTTACAGAAGGTGAGCCAAGACTGGCAAACATGGAAGTCTTCAATTCTGAGGGCACATATTATTCATGGAATCAAGCTCCCGTTGATCTGGAGCATCACACTAGAATTGTGAAGATATTATGTAGGAAATAGTTCTGAACTCATGATGATCTTAATATAACCTACAGAATAAACAGGGGCTCTGAGCTCATCTTCTCACTTACTGCTGTAGGTATGTAAGTACATGGTATTGCTATAGCGTGTACCGAGCCAAAAGCTAGCAGAGCTCGGTAAATGGTCAAAGGCAATCTTAAAGTCAACGAGTAATAGGAGAGGAAGCTGGGTTGTGGATGGTTAATGCATTTTACAGAGGTGAGTTTTTAACTCTTTCCGGAACTGGAGAAGCGTTGTGGCGGACCTGATGGATGCAGGGATATTGTTCCAGATCCTGGGTGTATAGATGGAAAAGGCCTGCTGTCTTGTTTTTAAATTTTCACACTTCTTACTCTCCATTCTGATGTTGTCCTGGCTACAGGTGTGCCGAGAACGACCAGAGATAAGGTTATCTGCTAGACAAGCTGGGGTAGTGATCATGATGGCTTTGTAAACAATTCAGGATGGGGGACCCTCTGTGTCTCATGTCTATCCAACAAACTCTTAATGATATTCATTTTACTCTTACCTGCCCATTACTTGGGTCCCCTGTAAGATTACAGCCTTTACAATGGATGAGCCCTTTTTACCATGGCCCCTCCTGAATGGAAATCCCTACCCCCAAAGGATTAATTATTCTTTCTGTGAAAAACAACAACCATATTTATATCCATGAGCTGCTAAACTCTACTTTTAAGACTGCTTCTCTGCTGAAATGTGATGGACTTTTGTACTGTGGTTATTCCTTTCAGGAGCTCGAAGTGCATAATTCCTCTTTGTCTCTAATCTAATCAAAGTAAAAGCATATGTTTGCAGTAATACAATTTGTGGCTTAAACTCTGTACCACTGCAATATCTTCTCTCAACAGTATCTCTAGCTGCAAACGAAACCTATTGTGCGTGTAGCTTACTGACCACAAACAGGCATACAGGCCATATTTTGAAATGTAGGTGGGTCTATCTGTTATCCTTTCAAGGCTGATAAAGGAAACATCCATTTTATGTGGGTAATAATATTTCTGTTACAAATATCGTACATTATCTAGACATTTGAGAACTCATGTGTCCTACACATGTACTTTATTATCTGTATTATTAAGAACTGGTCGCCAAAACTTGACTTAATTGGCCAGTTGGGTTTTCTCCAATAATGTATTTCCCTCTAAGAGGAGCGCAGGAGTGCTTGGATGGGGACAAGTGAGTCGTGGTTTGCCCTCATTATTTTTACCTCATTCGCATAACCCGACTCCCCCTCGATGCTGTGATTGCCCTGTTGGTGGGGAGGGCAGGAGTATTACTGAATGAGTTTATGACCTGCCGTAGGTATGTTTCCATAATATGTGCATTTATGCTGGTGATGGTGATGACCTGCCATTCAGAAATGTTTTCATGATATGTGCATGTATTCTTTGTACTAATGTGTTAACCTGACTGCTGCTGGTTTGCAGAGTACGAGTAACCTGTGTGATGTTCTGACAGCTGCTTGTGTAGTAGGGTATTACTGATACTTGTCGTTTTTAGTCTAATTATGTTTTGTGCAATAGTTTCTTTTTATATAACCTCTTGAGGAGTTTACTTTGTGGTGTATTAATTGTGTCACTAGTGTTGTGTGTGTTGTGCAAATGCTTTACACATTTCCTCTGGGATAAGCCTGACTGCTCGTACAAAGATACCAAGGTAGTGAGCAGGGGTTATCTTGGGCGTGTAGCTCCCTTGCCCTAACTAGAGTGGTAGTCTGTCTCTGGCTGAGGAACCCCATTTGTGACACCATATTTGCACAGGAGGCAGTGGGGAGTCAAGAAAGTGGAGTTCTGAGGTCTGATGGTGTCAAATACACAAGCCATGTCCTCTTACCAGGACTCCAGAGTACACGAGCTACTTTCACTGGGTAATCTCCTTTCCAGACATATTTCAGTTAGAAGACTAACATCCCAGATGCCAGCAGAATTTCCCAGCAAGGGCCTTCCCATACCTGGGGGAGATGACAGTAACAAAACGGGGCAATCATTCTACTTGGTCAGAAGTGGTTAGGGACTTATACTGGGATTCCATGTGGTAACTGTCAGTGACTAGGGCTTGGATTCTGGTGCATAATAGTCATTCCAAAGTAGGTGAAACCTTAGGATCAGAAGAGGCTAACATCTGCATATTCATGGAAGATGAGAGTTTTGAGTTAAAAGAGGATGAAAAGACGAAAAATATACTGAACAACACTGTAGAAAATAAAGTTGGGAAATTACCGTACTGAAAATATTGACAGTACAGGATAAGCAACATTTGTTGGTTCTTACTGAAAGGAGTGGAGATCTTTGAGAAACAGGTAGAGGTAGGCACAGAAGCAGTATTTCGAGTGATACTGTAAAGTGTGGCAACGATAGAGGTGTCAGCCTAGAGAGAGATGGATAACATAAATGGCCCACCAACAACCTCAGCCAGACTTAGATTCCTGTCCACCATGCTCCCTCTTTTACAGAGCACACAGAGATCCTCAGCTAAGGGTGTATGTGAGCATGGGCATATGAGCACAAGGGTTTATTAAGACAAGCATTTACATTGGAGTTCTGAACAGTTAGATGCAGAAAAACGTCTAAACCCATACACTCTAACTCTCAAACATCCATCTGCACCATATTGGCCTTCCACTCATATCACCATGAACTATTCCTGCCCAATTCCTGCATACTTCAGAAACATTACTGTCACAAAACGTTCAGATAACACTATGAACCTCATCAACATTCCATTCGCCCCAACAAACAGGCTGAGCACACACTGCACCTAGTGCTGAGCCACACACACGTCACAGTCCTGCAAGTAGGCAGTGTAGCAAACTTCATCACCACACACAGTGTCAATGCTATCTTCATCACATAGGCATATCTCTCCCCTCTTCCACACACACTGTCAATATCCTGGCCCTCCCAGGCTATGGCATCCAAAATAATGGCTGACACAATATAGTAGATGGAGATATCAGTGTCAACTACTGAACAAACTAAACATGCACACTCATTCAACAACCACCCAATTGCACCTTCAACATTTGCTGCTGTCTGCAGTGCAGACTGACACATTCCACTTAGTCTATAGCCCAAGCAAGTCCAACACCACCAAAGCCTTAAGCAGCTATTTGAACAATAACTCCTTCTGTGACCTCAATATTTCAGGATCCACAACAAACAAGAATTTAAGGAAATCCCTCCTCAAACTCCTAGAAACCTTAAACTTCAAAAACCTCATCACTCTAACTAAATCACAGCACAGGCTGTATCCTTGAGTTAATGTGCACAGCCAATAACAAGTCTGCTGGATATCTCTGCAGTCTTGTGCAGGCAGAACCAGTAGACTAAGCAGCCTTGGGCAGAAAGATCCAGCATCCTCGGATGAGAAATTCCACGAGTGTTATGTAGAAGATATGACTTAGTGGCTAGAGTGGCTGACTAGAGAACCAGGGACCCATGTTCTAATCCCAGCCTTGGTGCGTGGCTCAACATTGTGTGAATTTCTGGACTACTCACAACATCCCTGTGCCCAACAAAACGTGAAATGTAATGTGTAAAATGTATTGTGTAACCCCCACAAGATGTGGGGATCTTATAGATAATCTCCAAACCCTCATGTAATGTAAAGCATCTGATTCTTCCTAGCTAGGTTTGTACTATATAAATCCCAATACATACATTTAAAGAGTCCACCTTATAGAGGAAACTCATGATTTGTTTTGGGGATAGGTTTCATTTTTATTTGAGTATCTGAATTATCATTTACATAATAGTAACAACCCTGCCCATTGCCATTACTTAGATTAATTAATTGAAATGTGTACTGAACAATCGATCAAAGATCCTATCCATAAAAAGGGCACCTGCTGAACTTTACTCTCTGCTGTATGTAATCTAAGTACTTCATCAGGTGTTTGGCCTGGACATTTTTGATCATGCTGTCCCTTGGGCCTCCATCTTTGGTCACCAAAGATTTGAGGAAGCGGGTCCCAATTTGCTAGGAAATAGGGTAGGGTAGGGCAGGCGTAGAGAAAGCTTTCAATCCCTTCAAACGTCTACATGTTTCTCTGTATATTATAGGGGCAGCCCGTTAGTGATTGGTGCATTATACTAGACTACTTGTTGTTTCCCATTGGTCACTTTCATTTGCCTGATGGGAGTTGTAGTTTTGTCTTGACTGCAGCTGCTAGTTAAATAAACAAGAAAAGAATAGCATAATACTCACCTCCGTGTATTTAATAAAATTAAGACTTTCCTTCATAAACTACTAGGAAAATCAACATTTAAAACTGTCTAGGAATTTTGCCAACCTCCACCAACTAAGCTCAGAGAATGAGCCTTCCAAAGATCTCTACAGAATAGCTGATTTCTTCTCCACTAAAAGCATTAAGATCTATGAGAAAGTCAAGGATCAGAAAGAGGGCACCCTCAAACCCACTAGGGAGCCGGTACACAGAGTTTCAATTAATATTTCAGAACTGTCTCTGATTATCCTAAACAAGGTAAATGTCAACTTATAAAGCATCACATCGGGCTCTCTGGGTGGTCCCTGTCCGATAGCCTCTCTTACAAGCATATTCCCTGGAACAGAGTACCAATTCAATCTGTTTTTAAAGTCCCAATACTAGCAAGACAAGAACCAGGGCATTTCAAGAAAGGGGTTGTAATTCCCCTATTGAAAAAAATGCGAGTGAACCCTTTCTAGTTGAAACAACTATTGGCTGTTATACAACACCCCACTGTGTCTAAGATCAGGTGAAATACCGAGCTATCGATTCACTTTGAAGAACGGAATCCTCAAAATGAGGGTCAAGCAGTTTTCCACCCGAGATACAGAACGTAATCTGTATTAAGAGCCATAGTGGATCAGCTGGTGCTTGGCAGGATGAGGGACAGAGTGAAACAATGATGCTTCTTGTTTTCTCAGTAGCATTGGACATGTTCAAACAAGACATCCCGCTGGACACTCTGAAGCCACTGGTTTTGCTGGACAGGTTTCCGATTGTTTGCCTCTTTTCTTTCAAACAGAATTCAATCAGTATCGCTGCCTCCCTTTCACTCCAGTAACAGGATTCTCCAGAGCCCAGCTTGTTCTAATCATGTTTAGTAACTACTTCAAGCCGTCCGGTGTCCTGATAGGCTCTTTTCGGTTTGCAGCCCTAGCATGTGTGGACGATATGCAGGGGTTGGCCAAGCCTGACCAGCTTTCCATCAACTCCATTGGACAGCACCGAGATTGCGATGGATGTCGTGCACATTTTTAAGACTGAATGGGGACAAAATAGAGGTGTTCGTCAATGGGCGTTCAGAGACTTGGGCTGCATATTTCTGGCCTCAACAACATGGCCCCCTATTCCCCACATTTCACTGCAGATCGTCAAGATTCTTGGAGTGCTCTTCAATCAGAAGCCGTCTTTCTTATTCTAGATTCAGTAAGTTTTGCTCACATGGTTTGCTCAGCTTCTGAGAGAAGTCTGCTGCTTCATCCAGTTTGGGCATTTGGTGGAGTCATGTGCTCCTGTTCCATGTAGATGATGGCAATGAGCTGTATCGTTATCTTCCTGATCAGACCACTTCAAGGCTGCAGAATATGGCTGTGAGACTTAAGGGTCTCTGGCCAATCTGACAATACTAGCGAGCTTTTTCTATCACTTGCTGACACCTAGTCAGCTGCATCGCACCTCCTCATGTCCAGTTTCAATCTGCTGTATTGTGGTGGTTTCTATTTTCTGGGCCCCAAGTTTTGGAATGACCGCCCGTCATAACATATGGAGCATCTCCAGCTTTGGTGCTTTTAAATGCTGTGAATGCATTTTTGTTGGGTCTGTCCTGAAGACAGCTTTAACTGTCTCGCCAGTTTCCCACATAAATTATAAATCAAATACATACATATAGGTCTGCAGTTAGCCCTCTTCAGGCATTAGCCTCTTCAAATGTCAGTCACATTTCGCTTCCACCCACAACGGAGTGCAGCATTAAGCAACGACAGCTCACTTAATCCATTAGCAATCTTATACTGTGAGTACAGTCGTTTTGCTTGATCACAAGTGCACACAGCCTGAAAAGAAGTGTACTTCTGTGCAAGGGTTGGTATGTTTATTCTGCCGAGTGACTCCTTTATTTTTATAGTTTGCTTATGTTTGCCATTTTATTTGTGTATTTCAGATGTTAGCCAAAAATAACACACTTACCATGAACCTATTGGCTTTGCCACTGCTTGTTTTCAATCCGTCTCTGCTGGCCTTTGCAGCTCATATTCTTCACTGTGGTTGTGTCTGTGTCTGTTTTTAAGCATCTTAAATGTTTGTTTTTATTCTAAGCGTCATGGTGCGTTAGTTAACATGAGAAAAGTAGAAAAACAGGAGAAGGAGAAAGAGAAGAATGAAAGGAGAGAAGGAGAAAAGGAGTTTAAGAAAGAAGTGGAGTGGAGAGGGGGGAAGCAGAAGGTGCAGGGCAAGGAGTAGTGGTAGTAACAGAGAAGAGTAAAGGGAAGGAGGAGAAGAACGGGAAGGAGGAGGAGCTTAATTACTTCCTTTAAGGAGACTGCTTGTGCAGTCATTATTCATTAAATTACAACACTAAGTGGCATGTGGCTAACTAGTTCCTTGAAAGCGGGTCTCTCGACTGCCGTGCAGTGCACAAAATGCAAAATGTGCCGGGCCTCTGCAGGAGGTACAGCTGTTAGAGTCATGTGCGTCGCTTCAGGGGGGGTTTCTGGGGTGTCAACACCCCCCACCCTAATAAATGTATTTTCTAATAAATAGTTGGGTGCAGGGGCTTTCAGTTGGGTATGGTTAACTGCCTGTCAGATTTCACAAGAAATTCTTACATACACACAGACAAAAACACACACACACACACTTTTCCTCTCTCTGTTTTGAAAGTCCTACAAAATGTTAGTTATTTTACAACAAAAAAATGTTTTCTCTCACTTAGTACTCACACCAATCCACACTCCTCTACCTTTCCACTGACTGCCCCGCAGGCCCCTGTCATGCACCCTGCTTGTCGTATAATGTATTTCCACATTATATGCCAGCGTGATTGTTGGAAAATCTGAAGCTCAATCCCTCCCCCCACCACCACCAATTTTACTGACCAAACTACACCAATGTTTATAGCATCTCCAAGTGGTGTGAGAGACTCAGTCTCACATAATGCTTTTGCACACTGGGGAAGCCTTATGGGAGGTGGCAATACTTGCACATTCACTTCCAGCAGTGGAGGAGGCTGATACCCCCACTGTGCTCACACTCACACACACACACTAAATAAGGGTACTGTTCCTGAGGAAATGGCATAGGTCTAAGCTTGGTGGCATGACTTTAGGCTGCAACCATCACAAACTTGAGTATTTATATACACAATAAAACTGACCTATTTGCTCAGGAAAGATACCGAAATTGCAGTGCGGACCTGGAGAATGTCTCCCGTATCAGTCACAGCATGGGGTCATCATGCTTTGCAGACTTGGGGTGTATGTAGTTCTGCCATGACAGCCACAGAAGACACTGCCATGATGTGAAGACGTGCAGAGATAAGAGTCTATGGTCGACTTTCTCTGTCCAGAATTACATACCAGATAAAGACCTGCCAACTTTGAGGGAAATCTCACCATGAGATAAGGCAGGGGCCAGAGTTTTTAAAGGGGGCGTGGTACCTGAGCCCATTACTTTTTTGAGGCACCAGGGGATGTACCATAAAGAGAGGGTGAAGTTTTGTGCCAAAATTGTACCCCTACTCCCAAAAAAAATCCAAACAAGCTTCTGAGGCCTCTCCTAAGGGGCTTGTGAGTTTGCAAAATTCCCCTCTGACATCAGGGGTGCCAAGCCTCCAAACATGAGCTGGAATCCTACACCACAAGGGAATTCCTGCTCATGTTATCACCCACCACGTGATATCAGCTCATCACCGGGGGGGACCTTTTGTGCAGAGAAGATAGTGTGTGACAAAAGGTGGCACTGTTGCCATGGCTGCAGATAGATTTATTTATTTACAATTTTATATAGTGTGGACATGGCCCAAAGGCATCAGAGTGCTTTACAACACACAGAATACTGAGTAACGTCGGGTTACATTGACAATAATTGAATTTTTATGTTTACCTTAATGTAAGTATACAGGAATTGCCACAAGAGACATTAACAACAAAAGGGTGGAGGACATGAACAGCTAAACGAAGCAGATAAGGATGCATAGAAAGTAAGTAAGTGTGGTCAAGGGTGAGTTAACTAAGATGCCTATCAAACAGGAGGAGCTTGAGGTCCTTTTTGAAGTTTGCTAGGCAGGTGGTTAGACGAAGTGAAGGATGCAGAGAGTTCCATATTCTAGTGGCGCTGACAGAGAAGGACTGATTCATGTATCATTCTCACCTAAAAGTGGGGGGTTCCAGGAGTAGGGACTGGGCATTTCTGGAACCCCTATTTGCCCCGGAGATTTTCAGTTTCTCGTTTAGGTAGGAGAGTGAGGAGGAGTGCAGTGCTCTGTGCGTGATGCAAGAGATTTTGAATTGGACCCGCGCTTCAATGGGGAGCCCACTGGAAGATTGGCAAGGCACAGGAAAGTTTCAGGCAGCTTGGTCTTTTAAAGTGCTGTTTTTTTAGCAGTGACTGTGTGAAATTTCCCTCCTAGTTTCTGGCACAAGACTGCATAAAGCCCGTCCCCCCCTTCTTTTTTAAGTAAAAAGGCTACATACATCTTGCAGTGTGTGTTTAGGAGACTGCTTAATCTGTTTCTGTGATTTAAATTGTGTTTAGACCCTGTCTGCATCCCCTGTTTTTTGCCTTAAAAAATACATTTCAGAGTGCACGACAAGCAGTATTTCAGTGTTTTTTTTTTTAACAATCTCTCTCTTACCTGAAAAGTAGACTCTGCTACATTGGAAGTGTGGATTCAGCCTGTCTGCATCCAAGGAGATTCTGAATAGAGCAGCAGCTGCCTCCTCCCTTCCCAAAGGGACTGGGCTTCAGTTAACATGACCCTTATATAAGTTTCTATTGGTTGTTGCATATGGTGTTGTGATAGGTTGTTGGGGGCTGGTCTTTCTATTGGCTTAGGGATTAGAGTTTGGCTTGTGATTGGTAATAGGGCTGAGATTTTGATTAGTTCCTGTTTTTTTGGGCTGGGCTTGTGATTGGTAGTAGGGCTGAGATTTTGATCGGTTCCTGGTTCTAGGGCTGGGCTTGTGATTGGTAGTAGGGCTGAGATTTTGATTGGTTCCTGGTTTTTAGGGCTGGGCTTGTGATGGGCAGTAGGGATGAGATTCTGAATGGTTCCTGGTTCTAGGGTTGGGGTTGTGATTGGTTGTTAGGATTAGGGGTATGATTGGTGATTAGGGCTGGGACTCCCATTGGTTATTTGAATTAGGGTTACAAATCTGATTGGCTAGGGTTAGGACTAGGTTTCTATTGGCCAGTAGGGCTATTTAAGCTTAGGGCTCAGGGCATCTCAGCCCGGGCGTCGTGGCTAAGGGTGGAGAGGACAAAGGCAGCTGCCTGTTTGGGCCTGTTCAGGACTGGTAGGGCCTAGTCCCAGAAATACTGCCCAATTTACCATTTATCAGAAAGGAACTTAATCCCTACATGGCCATGAACATGCAAAAGACATCCAACTCCTGCATCACAAACTGACCTCATACAGATTGCAATGTCTCATCATCCAACACGATACCCCATATACAACACCTTTACACATATCCACCACAACTACAACAATAAAACACCTTCATTCTCACAGCAAACATTACTCTGTCCACTCCCTCTAACACAACCTGCCATCACCCACACACAAAACCACACTATACATTACTTTTAGTCTTTAAGATACACACTCCCTGTTCATACAAACCACCAACACTATCCTCTATTTGCTCCACACAGACAACCTTTCATCATGACAATTCCTAAACCCAGCCTTCCAACACACCATCTACAAATACCCTTCCCCTCTTCATTAATTACGCTCAACCATACAATCCTCACATTCACCTCCAAAACACAACACCCCGTAACACTCTAATTCCACTCACCAGCAGTAACTCACATACAAATCCCTCACCGAAAAACCACTACATCAATATCCCCTCTCACTATTCCACAAAAACAATACCGACCACACACATTAGCACATCAAATCAACACAAACTTTCATTAAACTTATCGTCACACCCACTCCCACCCTCATGACTACACAAGCACCCAACACAGCAACATTCATTCACCTGCCTCTCACCCACTGCACAATTTAGAGCCTTACATTATGATCCACATGCTCCTCCACCACCCCTAACCCATACTCCATCCACACTAAACGGATGCAAACAAAATAAACATGCCACTCTTAACAACTTTGCATCCCCTTGTCTATTACATAATAAGGCTACCCTAAAAAAAACAGTACACTCTTCATGTCTCTATCAGCCACCAAGTCCACCACCCACACACACAGACCCAAAAAAATGCCTCCTAAACCTGCTGGAAGAGGAACACTATATTGAAAAACAAGACTATTGTGACCCTCACACAGTTATCACACCTAACACACCTGCTACAAGCTCAAACTACACTGCTCACCCTTCTCCTAATTAAAACAACACCACCACTAGCACACTTTTTCTATACTTCCAGCTCATAAATGCTCAGTCTCTCTAAAAAAAACAAGCACCACATTTACGACCTGCTCATAGAGACACAACCTGACTTACTATTCATAACGGAATCATGGTTGGGAGATGACATTGCCCCAGTGTTGCATGAGGCCCTTCCTCCGGACTATCAAACCATCACACAAAACCGTATAGGCAAGAGAGGAGGTGGACTAGCTATTATATTCAAACAGGCAATAAATATCAGTAAAACAGACAACATTTCCATGCAAGGTTGTGAAGCCCTCCTCACCAGATGCCACCCTACTCCAACTTCCTCCTGTAACATTCTCCTCCTGTACAGACCTCCACCTAACAACACTACATTCCCAGACGCTTTTCTAGATACAGCCTCAAACCTTATTACATTATACTCAAACCTATGCATTCTTGAGGACCTAAACATTTGGTTTGAGAAACCCAATATGCCCCATCCAAAAGCTATCACTACTGGCCTAGTCGCATTGAACCTACATCATATTGTACACAATCCCACACACATCGCTGGACACATCCTAGATGTCATTTTTGCTAATCCTGAACTAGTTACCTTTCATAGCATCACACCAATCACATGGTCAGACCACAATTTGATAACTTTCTGACATAAAACACCACAAATCAACACACCCCACAACGACCTTGGAGCAAACTCAATTTTGATGACTTACAAACACAACTAACAGCCAACACATATCTAGATACAATTAATTCTGTTCCAAAACTTTATGAGTGGCTACAGGAAGCTTTTGATATCCAAATACCATTCAGAAAAACTAAACAGGACAAAATAAAACCAACACCTTGGAGAAACACATAACTTAAAAAGATAAAGCACCAAATCAGAAAGTTGCCATGGACCTGGCTCAAAAAGCCAACACTCAAGACAACTTGCAGCTGCACAAACTTAACAGAACATACAAATCATCAATAAAAAAGCTAAAAAAAGGTACTACTCAGACCGAATTCAAAATGCAACCAAATAATTTTCTAAAATTCTCAATGAATTCTGAAAACCTACATGCATGGAAGGAAGTCATTCCCACTACTCAAGATTTCACAAACAAACTGGCAACTCATTACACAACCAGGGCAGACACATTGGACTCCTATTTAAAACAGAAGAAAACCATCAGCACCAACCCCTTTCCTAAAATACCCTCTAAGAATAAACCAACCCAGCCTCTACAGACCTTCAAACAAATATCACAAGGTGAATTTATGGATTTGGTCAAAGCAAGCAGACCTTCCAGTTGCCTTTCTGACCCTTGCCCACCTCACATCTTCAAGAACATTCTTTTATCTACTTCTGCTGTCACGCCTGTAAGAAGAATCATCAACAACTCTTTAACTACAGGAACTTTTCCTGTAGACCTGAAAAAGGCATACATACGACCGTTATTAAAGAAAACAAACCTAGACCTGCATGACCTCAACAACTACAGGCCAATCACAAATGGACCTTTCCTGAGTAAACTGATAGAAAGAGCAGCATTCACCCAGATGTCACAATTCATTGAAGAAAATTCTATACTTTCAGACTTCCAAACTGGATTCCGCCCAGGAAGAGGCACTGAATAGACACTCATAGCAATCTGGGATGATCTTAAAAACACAGTCGACGGCAATGGAGTTGCTGCACTACTTCTCTTGGACCTCTCGGCTGCCTTTGATACGTTTGACTATGACACCCTAATTCAAAGACTCCACAAAGCCAGCATAGAAAAGACTGCTCTCGACTGGATTACATGCTACCTTCAAAAAAGAACTAATATAATCTATTCTTCCCCACTTCTCGTCCAAACCCTACCTCACAAAAGCAGGGGTCCCCCAAGGATCAATCATCTCACCTTTGCTTTTCAACATCTACATGATATCATTACCAGAACTGATCAATGATTTTCATCTCACATGCTACAACTATGCAGATGACACACAAATACTACTTAAATTAGAATGCCCCAAAAACATTGAAAACTCACTAATCTTCAGTTGCCTCAGAGGCGTTGATCAGAGGATGACTTGGAGCCATCTCAAACTAAATGCCCCCAAAACAGAAATACTCTTATGTGGTGACTGGAAAAATTATGACCCACTGTGTGCCTGGCCGGATGATCTCGGACCACCTCCTCAATTATCCAAGGAAGTTAAAAATCTTGGAATCATCCTGGACTCAAAGTTAACAATAAATACCCAAGTGGACAAATTGGCACGAACAAGCTTCATCACCTTCAAGACTCTACGACGCATCTTCCCCCACCTCGGATTTCCACACAAGGTGCAAGCTACTATCTTGCTTGTAGTATCCAAACCGGATTATGCCAATGGCCTCTACCATGGATCATCTCTATCTATTATGAAAAAACTACAATGTATTCAGAACTCCGCAGCCAGGCTACTATTACATGTAAAGCTGCAAGCCCACATCTCCCTTGCCTTGAGAGCACTACACTGGTTACCCGTTGCCAGAAGATGCACCTTCAAGCTGCTTTGTATCACCCACAAAGCTATACATGGAACAGGACCGCTTTTTATCAGAAACAAAATAACCAAAAGCATTCCACAAAGAAACCTCCGCTCAAGATTGGCACCCCGCCTTAGAACACCATCATATAAGAAAAAGACTATAGGTGGTACATCCTTCTCCGTTCAAGCAGCCAAACTATGGAATTCATTACCCCCAACTATAAAAGCCACAGATAACTATCTTGTTTTCAGAAAACTACTCAAGAGTTGGCTCTTTCCTTCATAACCACCATATTCAAGCAGCTATGGACTGCATATGCCTATGTTGATAAATATGTTTTATCTGATTACGTGTATATTCTAGTTAAATATAGTTCTTTAGAAAATATGTATCGCTACTATGTCATAACAATTATCTACACACATACTCTTTAAACCTGTTTAATGTATATTTACTCATGCTTTAAATATGTATATGTATGTACATATATGTGTGCATACATGTGTGTGTATATATATATATATATATATATATATATATATATATATATATATATTTATGTATTTTATTCTATGCTTAACATGTTCATAGATCATTGCATAGCTCCTAGATAAGTTGTTATATTATATCACACTTTGTCTACCCATCACCATATGTCATGTCTCTATCAATCTATCCTCCATTCCCACTCGGACTCATCCCATATCCATTTGACTTCATCTCCTAAATAACCCTGCCTAAGCTGTTCCCTCCTCTTCCACATCTAACTTAACCAAACCTCACTTTACTACCATGATCTTCCAAACAACCCTACTAAATTCTCCCTCATTTATCTCACCCTGCTACTATGATCTCCCTACCACTTTCCAGACTCTTCCCTCCTCCTTCCCCCCATTACTCATCCCAAACCTAAATCATATTACCATAAACTCCCAACTAACACTTCTGGATTCTTCCCTCCTCCACCCCTCCATTACTCCAGTCAATCCAACTAACAAACTCACATATCCGTTGGCTCAAATTAACTCATAATAATACTAAAACTGTACTCATATTTCCCTATACTAATCAACCACTAATTCCTTTTGGGTTCCGGAGTAGCGTGCTACTCGCCGAAAAGCGCTTTGATGCCTCGTCAGGGGTAGTAAGCACTATATAAATACTATTACAATACAAAAGACAAAAGCTATCATTAGTGCAGCAGCTGCAGTGGCACCGGAGCCATACGTGTGTGCTAGAGTCATTAGACCTCAATTATAGCTGCCTTTTACTAGCTTCGCTGATAGTAGGAATGCCCCCGCAACTAACGAAAACACGAGACACACACATATATTCAGGCTGCCAGAAATAGAATGAAAACAAACAGCGTGATCCCGGAAATCTGCCTGGGTATTCACCGCTAACCACCCTAGCGGGGTTACAGCTCAGACTCGTTGCTCTAACATCTCTAGGGCCTTTAATGCGGCCTGGGAGTATGTATAACAAGCTGGAAACCTTGCACACCACAAAAGTAAATGACTTTGAAGTGAGAGATATATTTATGAAGAAAAGGAAATAGGTCCAGAAAAATAGGGCCCAGGAGACTTCACACCACATACTGAAGAAAACGTCTGTTTAATATTTAGTTTTCCAGCTCCAATGAGTTGGCATAGACAGATTTCTTTATTGAATAAGAGAGCTCCCCCTAATGAACTGAAAGTAAAAAGCATCGGATCGGGCGCCATCTAGTGATCAATCAATGTATCAATCACAAATCTCAAGTCAAAGTAAGCCGCTATCGTCCGAGGATGTGTGTGTGATAAACATATGTAGTACACCTCCTGGGCGAGTTAAGCACTTACTCTGTAACATTAGAACCTGTGCTATTTCGCCGAAGTGTTGCAATAAAACTAAGCACTACCTGTTTTAATGTTCAGAAGAATCTGATATAAATAATAGGTGTGATGTCGTTCACATATCAGTGTTCAGTGGATTAAATTCGATGTTATATATACACGAAGTGCACTTGCAATTATATATTTGATGAATGCAACAAACATATTTCCTGACATTCAATTGTAATTTTGGAGGTTCTCGTTGCAACAGATTTTATAGGTTTGCACTTCAGCGATCAGAGTAAAATGCTCCCTAGTCAGTCCTCTATCCTTTTCAATGAGTTAATCAATTCTGTTTATACCGATCCCTCAAAACCAGTAAATGAGATCTCAGGTCAATGTATACACACATAATTCATAAAAGTTCAAATCTACAACAGTAAATTAAACAGAAAACACATGCAAAATAAAGCTCATGGGCAATG
This sequence comes from Pleurodeles waltl, assembly GCF_031143425.1. Taxonomy (NCBI): domain Eukaryota; kingdom Metazoa; phylum Chordata; class Amphibia; order Caudata; family Salamandridae; genus Pleurodeles; species Pleurodeles waltl. The sequence goes on from NC_090442.1 coordinate 302,221,702, forward strand.
AAAACTAAAACGTTTGCTACGCTTTGTGAAAACGTGGACCTTCGGAGCACTGCAAACTTGGATTCTGAAACACACTGAAGAACAAGTATGGTGGCTGACTGGTCCAACAGGATCTTGGCACGTATCTGGCCCTATGTGAACTTCTACCACTAGCTAACTCGTCCATCCACACCTGAGTAAGCAGGTGCTGCGCCCTGCTCACGTCTGAGTCCATGAATCAAATGGGCCTATCAAAGAGACAAAATGGCGCCTAGAAAGGGGGGCCCCCCATAAGAGCCTCTGAAAGAATGCGTATTTGACAACAGGAGTTGAGACCACATCCTTCAATTCCTACAAACGTTTACTACCCTGCATAGGAGGCAAATAACAGACGGAGCTGTTGCTCAATCTTCTGAATAAAGCCAAACCCTGTGGTCATGCCCTCGATTTGTGTCATCTCTGGGCCACGTTAAATGAAACAGAAAAGTTGGGTCACGTGAGAGTTTTACATGTTCTACTCAACAAGGGCATTACAGCAGCATATACAATTGATGTGAAACTAACTGAACTTAAAACATTTAATCAGTCATTTATTCAGACACTGCAGACATAATTTTCGTGCCTCGATATCCTCCCAGGTGATAGTGTACTCTAAAAATCTGGATAACATAACACATATCACCTTTACTGGTCAAACTACAACAGACATCCCAGCATATCTAGGTCTTTAACGTACCGGAAATCTCAGGGGAGGACACGGAGTGCCACCCCTCCCCCAGGAGGGGCTCTTGCCACTGTAGGTAGATAAACAAGGGGGAGCTGGCGAGAGAAAGGGGTGATTTGAGGGGCAAGGACAGTTTTTATATGTAAGATGCTAGCTAGGGCTGAGGAGGGTCTCTGACTCAGTGAGGTTGGAGTTGGGCTATATGTCGTCAAACGTGACATGTGAAGAGGTAGAAAGAGCGGATGCTTATTTCTTTCGGTCCTGTGTTTCTTTTTTTTAAAAACCTCTCCTTGAGGCTTGCAAGCACTTTACCATGCAATAAAGAGGGATACATCCAACCAAAAAAGGCTAAACAGAAAGGGGCAGCCAGGGGGGCATTTACACAGCCAGAGTTTGCCGCAAAGTTGGACGAGATTTAGTAAGACGTACATGCCTGGCTTTACTATTCCAGAGCATTCACAAATGCTGTGTATATGTGCTGCACACACAAATCCTGTTTATCACATACATGAACTAAAGAACGGGGTGTGACAAACCATCTGATGATTGACTGTACGCTTCAGTTGTAAAATGTTTTCTCATGCATTGCAATGGAAGCACTTCCTGGAAGGTGGGATGACACACTGGGTAGCCGCAGGAGGCGAGAGAGTAACCCTCCTCCGGTGAGGCCACAGCCAACATATTTTAAAGAACGTGTAATATATGTCACACACAAAGCGTTACTACCAAGCCAGACCTAAAAAAGAAAATATCAGCCAACTGCACAAGGGGACTTAAGGAAGAGGGAGGGTGGCAGCAATGGAGACGAAGGAGAAGCAGACACCCACACTGTCAGAGGCTGGGTAAGGGTGACACTTTGTAAGGGAGGCGAAGGAAAACAACAAACACTTATTTGGGGAACAAAAGGACCACATGTATGGAAGGAACACCTTTTACACATTGGTGGGTAGGCACGGGGCAGCAAACGTCTTCTTACGCGCCATAAGGGACTACGGAGGAGGCAGGAAGATACAGCATTACAGACGAGTCAGCATTCACATGTATTCGTCATTTAATTCTGCAGCAAGGCCATAACCTTTGTAAAAGACAGTGGCATTTAAGAAACAAGCTCGGTCACCAGAATTTTGAACTTTGAAAACTGCATTTCTACAGTATGTATACAATACTCCCCATTTTAAGGTAAGTAACTAGAAACAGACTTGGGACGCTTCTGATCCCGGTCACTGGTGACGCAGCGACATTCAACGATTCTGCCTTGAACAGGATTATTCATGTGACCACTTTTTAGGGTCGAGCCTGCGTTGCATGCGCTCGTGCATGCGTATCGCAACAAGACTCTTTTGTATTTAGAAAAGGGCTCGAAGCCCTGTCAACTTCACGTCAGTGTTTTTTATTGGTTCGTGGGCTTCCCTAATAAAATCTGCTTGCTTTCATTAGTCGAAGGCACGCATACGTCATTCCTTTCCCAGTGGCTAGCTCTCCTCTAGCGCAGCAACCAAGTACAGAAAACATGCGAGGCTCGCTGTTTACCATCGGGCTGGTGGACTTCTTTTTCTCTAATTTATGAGCGCGATCTCGCTTGGCAGAAGTCGAGCGCTTTACATAGTTGATTTCACTTTTTCGGGTTATGTACATAAATGCACTTTTGCCCGATAGGTGAAAAGTCGGGTTAGGAGTTTACAACGCGATCAGCTCTAACATGAGCAAACGCGAGACCCGTTGCATTGTAAATGCTTGTTTACACTGAAGTTACACATGAACGCGTCCTCCACCTGTTCCTGCAGAACACCTCTGGTGAACAGCCAGACCCCTGCGCGCCATAATAGCAGCCCCCGAGGGAGCAGGCGCGGAGGCACTGCTGTGAAGGAAAATGAAGCCGCCCCGGGGCGTCACACGAGCCTCTGTAGCGCCTGCGGCGCCACGGGAGGGAGACCGGTCATGTACCCCAACCCTTCAGAGATCCCCCTCCCATTCAGCCTAAGGGAGATGAATTTCTGTAAGAGATGGAAGATTAAGGGGCCCCTCTTCACATTCTGCAGAGGGAACCATCATTTTGTGTTACGCCACTGAGGCAGGCCTCGTCGAATGTGGTGAGGGGCCCCGGAGTCTTCCATGTCTCAGATATTCATTGCTTTTAGGCTCGAGGGGGAGGGAAGGCGGGTTGAATGGTGGGGGCCCGGCTGCCTCGCAAAGACCCGTGTTTTACGTCCCGGCACAATGTTACTGCGTTCCCTCGTACCTGTGCGCTGTTTAAAAAGGCCATATTACGCCTCCTTTGCAGATTTACCATAAGGTGTTTGACTAAATATAAGCAAATGGCACGATAAACAGTGAGAAACCTTTGTTTGTGGCAAAACACTCATCTGTTCAGAAATGTGTTTTCTGTGCGTGTGTGTGAGCGAAGAAACTTGCACTGGGGAACAGCATGAAATGTTTAAATAAGCGTTTTACCTGGGGAATTAAATTGACTCCGAATGCACATATCTAGCGTTTGCGACAGAGGGCGCTAAAGCGCTGCATTTCGAAATAATTAGAAGCTTGCTAACTTTCTGAATTCACAGAAATCCGTGTTATTAAAAACCCAATTTTTCAAAAAACTGCTAAGATTATGTGAAAACGACCCCAAAAGCTGTGTTACCAATGCGATAACAGTGTTCTCATCAAATGAATCGGAGTTTTTTTTTTGCCTCGGATCAGAAAGGCATAACACATCCTCAAGTGTCATTCATATGAACGTGCTTCCCTATCGGTACTGTTTGGATGCAGCGCGATGAGCATGATGTGGGCAGCCACCCGGAAAACCATGCACAGGCAGTAAATAATCGTTGCTACCACCTGCCGAGAAGCCAAAGTTGGGCAACTCCCTCCCCCCCAGCTCAGCCCGCTGCCCCTGTTTGGGCAGCTGCCTTCTCCACAACTAGCAACCGACTGCAACGAAAATTAAAAGTAAATATGGCATGTTGAACCTGCCGGTGTGTAACAGAAGCAGCTGTTAAACCGGATCCAGTATCAAGGCACCTTCACGCTACTGCGTCCAACCTTGCGTTACGGAAGCTACATGCATTCTAGCGCGTGGCGGCAATAAACAAACAACAACAAAAAATCCAAGCTCCGCCCGCTAAATTGTGGCTGTCGAAAGTGCTTTAAATGGAAACGGGGAAAGCGCAGGTACTCACTATTTAGAGTACATGTTTGCTCCTTTGAAGTGCCGGTGCTCTTGCAGCAGTGCTGAAAAGTGCAGGTACTCTCCCTTTCAAATAAAAGAAGTGCAGGTACTGAGTACCCGACAGTACCTGCCCATTTAAAGCACTTGCTGTCTGGCGTCTCTTTCGCTTTCTTCCTAGCCAGCTGAAGTGTGGTCTCACTGAGGGGCCTGGAATGTTTCAAGGACACAGACAGGGCACGCTCGTGACAGATGCCGCCCTTCGTCAACCCTACGGCCCAGCTGCTACGTGAACCGAGGCGGACTAGGTTCTGGATCGTGAGTGTTTCAAGTACAAATTGATCAACTGCATCAGTCTGGTGCGTCCTCTTCCCTGGGCTGTGTAGATTAGGTCCTCGCGCATGAGTGGATTCAGGGCCTTAAATGGGCCGGGTCCCACCGGGTCTCAGACAAGGTAATAATACAAAAAGACATTGAAACGGCTCCCTGTCGGGTCTTATATTCATTAATAACTTTATTTGCAAAAAAACACCGATTCGATTTCAGAACAAAAAATCTAAAACATGCCAAGGTAATTCATGTCAACAATTTAGTTCTTTTTTATAATACACGTGTTTTACTTACTCTTTCGTTCCTTAAGCGTGTTAGCTAATTCCTGGATGTTATGTTGCTGCGTTTCTTTTCATGTTGCCCATTATTCTTGTCAAAATAGCTTCCAAGGTGAAAGTAACAGAAAATGCAGCGCTTGCAGGTGAGTGGGTGCATTGTGTGTTTGGGGGATGGTAAACCGAAGGAGGTACCAGGAAGTGCTTTCGGGAATACAAGAGGTGTAAGATATGCAGATGGACGAGATGCGGAGAGAAAAAGGGTGGACGTCTAACAGAGTGAACATAACAGGTGGGAGTGAGGTGCTCAGAAGACAATTCCCTCCCCTCCACAGGTCTCAGTTATATTTAATTCATAGTCTCAGTTGTTGTATAATATACCTCGATACAATAATAGAAATAACAGAAAGCTCGGCGAAGAACCAAAATACCAGTTGGTGGCACACTATTGGAATCACAGAAATTCAGTAATGTGTTTCAGCCACACCCTTAATTGCATAGGCCACACCCCTTTTAGAGACATCCCCTCACCCAACACACACACAGTTTTTTCATCCCACTGAAAGCCCTGATTGGTTTACATGTACAGTTGTTTCACCACATTCAGTAGGCCGTGAACTCGATGATAAATCCTGGATCTTGTGTACATGCCCATCCAAGTACACGGCCACAGCACCCAATGGTCCATGCCACTTCAGACCATCAGACAGCCCCAGTTATGTTTTGTATGTGAAGAGACATCCGACGAAATAGTCACAGCTGTCAACAGCTCCACGTCACACATGATGCATTCAGTGACACCCGGGACTCCTGCAGTGAGATCAGCTGACAGTTATAGCAATAATTCTTGTTATTCGAGCACATGTTCTGTGGGTTCTTCTTCCCACGCTCCTCACAAGTATCCAGAGGCCTCCTCTATCGTGGAAAGCCGACCCCACGGGTTATTTCCAAGAGAGGAGTGTGGCCCTGGCCATTGCAGCTCTCCCACTCAGCAATCGTGGTTCACACAGTGTGGGAGCCACTTCCGGTCCACGCTGATGTGCAGAGGCGCTATCCAGTGCCCTCCTCTGTACTGTGAACAGGCTATTGAATGATTAGTAATCATCCATCTGCAAAAGAAGTGACTTAACTGTTTTCCCGCCGAAACACTCTTTCTACGCAGAAGCCTGGCAAGAGTATTTCATTTCCCTTCATCTACCCGCACAGGAAGTGACATTAACGAATTACGCATCATCCATCTGAAAGGGGAAGTGACATCACTGTATTACCCATCATCCATCTGCACAGAAAGTGATATCACTGATTTTTTGCCACAAGCATTCTTTAAAAGAGAAGCCAGGCAAGAGGCCAGCGTTAACAGTCCACAAACCAGAACCTCTCCTATCATTCATTGACTCCGTGCTGGATTTTAACCATGTGCAGCGCTCTGCTGCCCACTGGACTAGGTTTCTGCTACTGAAATACCACAAACATAAAAATAAACATACAACACCTATCAAACAACCATCATTTCAAATGTTTTTCGAAACATTATGTTAAAATGATTTATATCTCAGCTGTTGTCAAGAAAGTTCATTAGAAGAATAACCCTCAAAGATCCGACAGTTTTCATTATAGCTGCTCCTACTCTGCTTGTCCATTAATATCACAACACAGTTCCCTGTAACAACCATTCTCTGATTGAAATGCAAGATGGCTCAGTGAGTTAAGCACTCCTTGCTTGCATCCTTGCTTGAACTGCAGGACCATACATGCCATTTAGCATTCTGAGGTTGATAAACCAAGTACCATTGAGATAAGGATAATGTTTGTTGTTTGTGGCACTTAGAAAAACAGTGGAATTAAGCACTACGTAAAATACCCATGGCAGACACGGACCCTCACAAGTATAGCTATGAACACATAACAATCTGGCTTCATAATAATATGCCTTTTGTTTACAGTTATATGTGAGATGCATCTCGTATGTAATTCGGATGCTTATGGTAAAAGGGAGATCAAACTCCTCGAAAAATATGTGAACATCCGTAGAAATGTTCTAATATTTTCGCAGGTAAAAGTGAATTCAATAGGGGGGACCCGCAATAGTGGATACAATATTAACGTGGTGCCAGGGATAGTTAAACTACAACAACTTGCACGCACTGCAGGTAATAAATTAACATTATTTAATATTTCGACAATCAGTTCATTGAAATAGGTAGGATCTCTGTCCCACTCGACCCGACCTCTCCTCAGCGCCCCCAGGTTCTAGAATCAGGAGACTCACGTGCCCTGACGCCGGGGCTTCTGCACCTCCACACGCTGCATTCAAGCGCCCTCTCTACGCGCCCAATCCGCAAAGAACTTTCTAGAAGTAGTTCATTACTCTTCCATTTATAAGCCTGATTCTCAAGCATTTTCTGTGAGTAGTTGTACCTTATTCTAAGAATAACTGTGATTTATTGATGTATTTACTCGACTAAAACATGGTAACACTTGGCAAAAGCTCCTGAAATACAAGGGCACTGAGGAGTCCATGATATTTCATGTCTGTAGTAAAGTTGGATTTTGAACTCCAGCTTTCATTTGAACAAAAAAACATTAGAAAAATTAAAATGACACACAGCTCCTTAAAAAGCGGTAATTCTCATATAAACTGTACAGACAATTGTGTGTACAGGAGGGAATTCCCTCAAAATAATTCTTGAGAGAAGAGTTGGTTCTCATTTTGTTTTATTACAGTTGAGCACGAATTGAAAATGTATAACAATATAGAAAAACAAAATGCATGTATGTCTCAGACAGGTTGAACCTGTCCTTAATCGCGAATAAAATATACCCAAGGCAGAGAGTGCCTTACTCAGAGTGGCTCCTCAACAAAACAATTTCCAAAAGATTAGTAAACCGTATGAAAGGTGGAAAAAAATAGTCCTACAGTTTTGGCGCATTCGTTGAAAAAGGCTTCAATGTGCGTAACTTCTCGTCGGACTAGGGATTTACCTCGTGCTAGGGCTGTATTTGTATGTCGTCATCATAAACTAACCAAAATGTGGCGACTTTGTCCTTGATTTTAAACAATTTAATAAGTCTCTGGCAGATAATTTGAGCACAGACTTGTGGGGCTTTTCATATGGCCTAATATGTGCAGAAGTCTGAACGTTTCAGATGTAGTTGTTGCTGCAAGTGCATGGTCGCTGTATACTGTTAGATTAAAGGCCAGCGGCAGTTTTAATATTTCTGCAGCTATTGAACAGTGGCAGCTCAAGGGTTTCTAAATGTCATGGATAAATTGGGATTTGTCGCCTTGTCTCATGGCCATGAAGCAATATTTAATACTTGGAGAGGCAACGCGGCTGCCCTTTCTGGTGCGCTGTTACAAAACTCCTGTACCCCCAACCTTTTCACCCTCTTTCATATTACCTTCTAAAGTGGAGCTCAGCACCTGGGGGTCGCTGCCTCTTATCTGTGGGTCCTTCTCGCGTTGTCCGGAAGCCGGAGAGCGGGTCCTCTCTGCGGTCCTTTGCGTGACCCGGAAGCCAGCTCCGTGGCCTGCTCTGCGGTTTCTTCTCAGAGCCTTGCTGCCTCTGCCCCGTGGCTCCTTTCTGTGCGGCAGTGCTGGGTGGCGAGGGTGCCCTGTTGTTTTTGGTAGCAGGCCTGCGGGTTGCGTTTTATCTCAGCGGGAGAGGCGCACAGAATAACACACGGCCCTTGCTTTTAATCTGCGTGTGTCCCAACAGGCCTCGGAGCGGTGATCTTCAGCAGTTGGTAGCTGTTCGCCAGGGGCCCGTATTTGTTTGTGGAGTCCCTTGCCCCGCGCCTTACACTCACTGTTGGCCATTCTGTCGACCAGCTGCCATTTATGTGACACGAGGCCCGTGCCCCGGCGTTTCCTAGCACAGCATCAACGTGGGAGACTCCCCCCCCCCATCGCACGAGTCACAGCATCTTTAATTACAGTGAAATATAGGGCAGAGGCAGCGGTATTAACGGGGTTTTTATGGACTTGTGGGTGCGCCACTTAGTACATTAATGCCATTTCCGATCCCATAAAATGTTTATTAAACTGTCTGCAAGATATAATGCGATTTTTGCAATCAGCGACCGTTAACATGCAATTAGTTATAGGTTGTAGAATAGCTAGTAGAAATTCGTTGATTTTACGATATCCACTGTTAATATTAAAACTTAGAAACTCACGTGACCGTGTGGCTTCAAAGCGGACTTTGAAAGTCCCGTGTGTAGTTTAATCCTGGTTTCACCACTGACAGTGGATGATCCTGGGCAAATCATGTCATCTCTTTCTGCCTCCTTACACAAGCCACACCGTTGCTTTTAACTGTATCCGCCGGTAGCCTCGTGTGTTTTTTGTAGCTGATAGCGCGTCCAGTCTTTATAAATTACTTGTACTTGGACACGCTGGAGGTCGGTGAACCTTTTAACCGAGTTGAGTTCTCCTCATCCAAGAATAGTCGGATCGCTCAAATCAATCATCGATAACTAATTATAATAAATAACCAATAATCAATTAATAATCAATCAACACATTAGGAATCAATAACAATCAGTATTTGACACACCATGACCTTTCAGTCATGAATAACCACACCAGTTTATTAAAAGTTAATGAGTTTATTTCCCTGTATTAACAAAGCTAGCACAATGTATATAAGTCTCAAAATCAAATGGTATACGTATACGAACATTACTAGCTGTCCATAGCGACGGAAGAAACGCAATCTACGCAATATCTGGATTATAATGCACTCGGTTATAGCAATGCAGATCACTAATATAAGCAACTGAATTTGACTACTTGCATACATCGGTCAGCATAACAAGATTTCAATTTAGCATGGTGCATCAGATGGATACCTCGACTAACCTCTAATTAGCATTGGCATGCGGGGCTTCATGCAAAACGAATTTAGTCAACACAAATTTAGAAAACTTCTAGCTTGGACCCTGTCAAAATAAGCAGTTGGTACCTAAAAAGGAAAACACAATGTATAATACAATTATCCTTTCATATTTACCAAATACAATCAGCATTCAAGGAAAAGTCTTCGTCCTTCAGGTACCGGTTCGATCAGCATGGGGCAGATTTCAAAGGGGCAAAGTTAGGGCAAGTTTTCCTTGCGGCAGCAAGGAGAATGGGGCAAAAGTTACTGTATGGACAGGACGGGGCAAAATTAAAGTTAAAGTCTCTAGGGTGAGAATTCTTAAAGTCTCTTTCTCTGCGACAGAGAAAAGGCATCAAAATGTCATTCAAAATGGCGTCTTGAATATGGCTTCAAAATGGCATCGAAGAAAATGGCTCACTTCTCTTTGTCCGGTGGGTTTAAGTAAGAAACGTTCCAAATTCTTCAGGGTCTTCCATTGGAGGGTTCATAGGGTGGCTTCCTTTTGACCAATGAATAGCGTCTTTCTCCTAGTACTCATTTATGCATAAGGTGTCCTTGGAGCCTTGGAACACAAGTTGCAACAATTAATTCTATATCTGAGTCTTTATTGTCTGCACCTGCAGAGACTGACCTTGCTTCAAAGGAGATGAAACTGGCCTAGCACGAAACCTTGAGATAAGTGTATTAGTCATTTCTACTGGAAAAATACAACCTTAAAGTAAAATGTGTCTTTGTTTATACAAGTGAAAACCACGCAGTTACATTTGAGACCAGGCAACTAGGCCAAAGCCTCTGCTAAATTTAGGCTAAGCATAAAACAGTTTCAACAAGAAAATCATAGAATACAATTGCAATTATGACGGATTACTACATTTGTCGATTGTTCATGATTAATTAAGCTCGTTTATAATAATGGCGAACTACCGCGTGGGTACATTATTTTTCTTTGCTAAAATCACACTACCTTATACGATTTGGTTATATGATATATGAATATTTGTTAGTCTTTCTTCTTCTGCTTCATAATAGCCAAGGGGCTGCTAACACAATCAATCATCCAGTTATTGGTAGGGAGATTGTGTATGATCAATAGACCACCGGATAAATCATTATGCATGTTATGTTTAGTCATGGATCATTCCCATGACGTCCACACTGGAAGGGAGATGACTCCAATCTCCCTACAGTGTCAGGCAACAATGGTTGAGTCGGTGACGTAACCGACTGTAATAAAAAGGGACTCAGGAGGTTTTCCCGCCAGTCCGAGCAAGTAAACCAATTGGCATTCATGTGTATTATTTAAGTAGGCTGTCGCCACTCATTCATGCCCAAGAATCCAACAAATTGGCGACGAGGCGGGCAATCCGAATGACACGGACTCCCTCGTGCACCTACCTGCTCGCTCCCTTCGAGAGCGATCGTTTTCGAGTGACGCTGGCGGCCCCCTGCAGGTAGTGGGGTTCCCGCTGAGCGCCTGTGCTTCCTGGTTCGCGCCAAGGGCTCTCATTTCCTGGCCCCAGAGGGCGTGTCTGGTGTGTTGGCGCGTGGAGGCGTCCCTGCCGAAGGACGCGGCTGTAATCGGACGCGACCCAGCGCGCGCCTGCTTTTCAACACCGAGCAACCGGCCCAGCGTTCAGAACGCTTTTCGACCGGAGCCCAGAGGAGGTGAGCAGAAATCAGGTGGGGTGCGGGAGGCCCACAACTAAGTTGGTGCACGCGCTGGAGTGCACAACAATAAGAAAGGCATCAAGAGTCCTCCTACAGAGACTTGGAGCCTCTGCTCACTTTTCTCTTTTTGCTGTGTTGTCTGCCTGAACGTTTCCTCCTCTGCTGGAGGTGTTCTTTGCTGCATGATCCATCCACCACTGGCTGTGTCCCCTGGAATGCCACAGGACAAGTGACTCCTGCGCAGAGTAGTAGGATACCACTCAAGCAATTCATTCTCACACTTCAGGTGTGCGTGCATGTGATCTAAAGCGCGGAGTGACTTGTGTGCGAGTTTCTGGCGATTCTTCTTCAGTCGGAGTGCACAGGACGTGCAGTGGGGTGGTCCAACGTCACATGCGTGAGGTGCAACCATGGCATTCGTACCGGCTTTAGAGCCTTTTGTTGTAGAAGGTCCTCCCTCAGCCCAAGCAGCTCGGTGGAAGGAGTGGGTGGACAGGCTAGAGACCTACTTTGCTGCAACAGCTTTAGACAATGACAGACGCCGTCCCATGCTACTTCACTTGGGAGGTGCAGCTATTCATAAACTGGGACAATCAGTGGCCGAAGAGGGTCCACCGTTCACCTACCAGTCACTAAAGCGGGCGCTCACAGCTCATTTTGAACCCCTAGCGAATCCCGATTACGAACGTTTTCTTCTCAGGCAAGCCAGGCAACTTCCGCACGAATCAGTTGATACCTTCTATGCAAGACTGAAGGACCTAGCTGGTACCTGCACCTTAGTGGACGTTGAAGATGAAGTCCGGGCGCAGTTCATACAGGGATGTGCGTCTGTGAAGCTGAGAGAACACATATTACAGATACCGGGTATGTCGATGGTGAATATCTTAACGCTGGGAAGGTCCAAGGAGCTGTCCAAGGTACGTGCAGCCCATATGGAAGCAGCACTGCAAACCCACGTCAAAGTGGAGCCAGTGAACGCCGTTACCGCAGTGGCTGCGGATAGAAAGAAGTCCAGGCAAAAGGCCACCACGTCATTGCCATCCTGTTACTCCTGTGGAGGTCCGTTCCCTCATCAAGGGGTGTGTCCTGCGCAAGGCAAGAAATGCACAAGTTGTAATAAATTAAATCATTTCGCCAAGGTATGCAGGTCAACACCCCGTTCAAGGTCACAGAAGTCCAAAGCTGTCAACGCTGTCCAACCTCCAGTGGTGACGGAAGATGATGATGATCTGGACGATGATGAGGAAGGTGAAGGAACAGTCCATGTGATACATGCATTACAGCCCAGTGGGCATCCCCGGAAACGAGTACCAAGATGCCCAGTTCTCCTGGCAGGTCAAAAAGTTGACGCACTGATTGACACTGGCGCTTCCATCAGTGTGATGGCACAGTTAATTTTAAAAAGTCTCCCTATTCAGCCCAGGCTACGACCTACAATGACTCAGGTATATGCATTTGGATCATCACGGCCATTGCCATTGGCAGGTGTGTTTTCCACAACACTATCTTATGAGGGACATGCAATACAAACTAAGGTATTTGTCACCCTCACTGGATCAGACATGCTACTAAGCTGCCGGATGGCAGAGCAGCTAAATCTCATCTCATTCGCATTCAGTGTTCACCTGGAGACTTTGGAGAGCCTGGTAGCTGAGTTCAAACCACTATTTGAAGGTATAGGCTGCCTGAAGGATCGCATGTTACGATTAGACATTGACAAGTCCATACAACCAGTGGCTTTGAAGCATCGCAGGGTTGCTTTCCATCTGAGGCCCAAAGTGGAGGAAGAGCTCAGGAAGTTGGAGCAAGCGGATGTCATAGAAAAAGGTCGATGGTCCCACTCCACGGGTGTCGCCCATCGTGATTGCCAGGAAACCCAAGCAACCTGGGGAGGTGAGAATATGTGTGGATATGCGCTTGTCTAATGTTGCCATCAAGCGTGAATGACATCTAACACCTACTGTAGATGACATCGTTGCAGAGGTGGCAGGGTCAAGATGGTTCTCGAAAATGGATCTGCGGCAGGATACCATCAGCTGTTATTACATCCCGATTCTAGAGAAATAACTACTTTCTCCACTCATGTGGGTCTCAGGCGCTATTAACGCCTGAGTTTTGGGATCTCCAGCGCCACAGAGGTCTTCCAGGACACCATCCATGGGGTACTTGCTGGACTACCAGGAGTCATCAATGTCAGCGATGACATACTTGTGCATGCTCCCAGCGTGGAGTCACATCTTGTTCGCCTACGAGCCACATTCCAGAGGCTTCATGAGAATGGTTTAACACTTCATAGAGACAAATGTTCCTTCCTACAAACAGAGGTGGTTTTCTTTGGGTATCGGTTCTCTGGAGAGGGAGTGTTGCCAGACCCGGCAAAGGTAAAGGACATTCAATCTGCCATGGCTTCCATCAACGTGTCTGGTGTCCGCAGCTATCTAGGCATGCTGAATTACTGCGGACGATTCATCATAACCTGACTGTACTGACAGCTCCCCTCAGAGACCTCATCAAGGCCAATGCGGTGTGGGAATGGGGACATGAACAGGAAGCCGCTTTCCAGGCCACCAAATCAGCACTATCTTAACACACCACTCGAGTCTACTTTGACCCCAGGAAGGAGTCAGAACTGTCGGTGGATGCTAGTCCCACAGGGCTAGGTGCAGTGTTGGCGCAGAAGCAGATGGACGGGGAATGGGCCTCTGTGGCATATGCCAGTCGAGCCCTAACAGAGACGGAGCAACGCTATTCCCAATTCGAAAAGGAAGCCATTGCGGTGCATTGGGGCTGCAGACACTTTCATTTGTACCTGTATGGTCAGCCGTTTGTAGTGCACACTGATCACAAGCTCCTGTTTCCTTTATTTAACGGGTCCTCGTCCAAGCCCCCACCACGAATTGAAAAGTGGGTTTTGCAATTACAAGACTATCAATTTCAGGTGGCATATCGACCTGGAAGTTTGAACCCTGCCGACTACCTCTCACGGCATGCCAGGCCAGCTACTTCTCGCGAAGTTGCGGATGCGGAGGAAGTAGAAGAGTACGTAAGATTGATAGTGGAAAGGTCTCGACCACTACCCCTGTCCCTGGAAGAAATCAGGTCGGCCACAGACGAAGATGAGTGTATGCAGTTGGTGATGTCTGCTGTGTTTCAGGAAAATGGCATTCCATCCTTCGAGACGTCACTCTCCGGACAGCGGAAACCCGCACCATGTTGTCCTCGCTGCACAAGGTCAGACAAGAGCTGGTTGTATCTCCTGAAGGATGCCTGCTGAGAGGGCATTGGCTTGTCATTCCCATGGCTTTGCAACACTCTGTAGTAGAACTTGCCCATGCATCTCATCAAGGCATGGTAAAGACAAAGTCCAGGTTGACGAGCAAGGTGTGATTTCAGGGACTCGATGACCAAGTTGAAAGAGTTGTATGTCAGTGCATGATGTGTCAAGCTGTAGGTCTGGCTGAACATCCCCCACCGATCATCACGGAGACCATTCATCCTGTTCCATGGTTTCGAGCAAGCGCTGACTTTGGCAGTCTGCCAGATGGCCGTCACACTTTTGTTGTGATCGAAGATTTCTCAAAATATCCGGAGGTTGAAATCGTAGACTCTATTACTGCGGCTCAGATCATACCGCGTCTGGAGAAAATAAAGGCCACCCATGGTTTGCTACAGGAGATTCGCACTGACAATGGGCCTCCTTTCTCAAGCCAAGAGTTTGCTGAATACTTACTGTCGAGGGGAATTGTGGACAAGAAGATCACGCCTCGTTGGCCTCAGGCAAATGGTGAGGTGGAACGCTTTATAAGAACTCTTAATAAGGTACTGCGAATTGCCATTGCCGGGGGTCACAATGTGGACTGTGCTGTCTATGCATTCCTGCGGGAATACCACCCAGGCTACCACTGGAGAGACGCCTAGTTCAGTATGCATCAATCGGAAGGTAAGGGATACCATTCGCCATGTTCAGGAACTGTCGGAGTTGCATAATCAAGTCCGGAAGGCGCTGTCACAAAGGAAGGACAGAAATGACAAGATGTCACGGAAGAGGAGAGCCAAGGAACGAACTTTTCACATCGGGGATTTGGTGCTGGTAAAATGCAGAAGAATGGGAGCAAATTTGTGTTACCTTTCGAAAAGGATCCCTGGGTGGTAAGTGAGATTAAAGGCACCATGATCACTGCTAGATGAGGTCAGGAGAGGGTCACAAGAAACATTTCATTTTTCAAAAAGGTACACACCTCTGGCATCCCAGCGACAGGAGTTCCTGAGAAGTTTTCATTTGTTTTGGACCCTGCAAGCACTGCCAGTCAAGAAGATGTTGTTACTGCATCTCAAAGTCCATGTATGATGACTGATGGTGCATCATCCACTGAGACAATGAGCTCAGAGGTGCAGAGCCCGGAGGGGCGTCTGGTTTCGGAACCTGACACACATGGATCCGCGCCGGCTGGCCCAGCTGAGTCAAGCCGTGGGAGCGGTCATTATAGTCTACGGCCCTGCCCACAATGCTCTACCAGGCTACAAGGATTTGTATTAGACTGATTATGTCTCCTATGTTATATACATGCTAAATCTGAACCGTTTATATATTAGTTTGGAACATGAAAAAATGCTTGATGTGTACATATTTTTTGTCATGGGTAAAGGAGGAATGTTATGTTTAGTCATGGATCATTCCATGACGTCCACACTGGAAGGGAGATGACTCCAATCTCCCTACAGTGTCAGGCAACAATGTTTGAGTCGGTGACGTAACCGACTGTAATAAAAAGGGACTTGGGAGGTTTTCCTGCCAGTCCGAGCAAGTAAACCAATTGGCATTCATGCGTATTCTTTAAGTAGGCTGTTGCCACTCATTCAAGCCCAAGAATCCAACAACGCACATGCACAGGATGGGGCGTGTACACACAGTGCACAGAACTGCCCTTCACCGAGTACAAATGTACAGTGATCTGTAATCACTGCCAGTGCCCCCCCGCCCCCGGCGCTGCACCCCGCTTCTAGCACGGGCTTCACTAAGGCTTACCGTGGTGGGGGTAGGAAACCCTAAAGGTTATTCTGCAGGCATTCCATAAGTTTGTCTACAGTTGCCACAACCTGGCCTTTAGGGCTGGACTGAAGCAGTCGAGCTAGCTTTCTACTTTAATTCATATTTTAATATCTGTGGAAAAAGTTGTGGGAGTGGAGTAAGACTAAAGACTATCCTTCTGTTCTGAGCAGTTTGTTCCATGTTTTGAAATGCATTTTCAAACCTAAATAACCCCATTCTTGCAGAATACATCGAGGCAAACGTTATGTTCTAAAAGCCACAAGGCAATACCTTTTTTTTCTATACGCCGTTCAGATAAAACACCACAAGGGAGCAAATATACTTTTTTCTTTTAAAAAAACGTGCAGTGCAGCAAAGGTGTGCATATTTTGCAAAATGGCACCGCAACGTAAGTATATTTCTTAAAAGCTAACTTTTTCTGAACTTTACAAATAAGATAGATGTGAAACCAAGAATTAGCAAGCTTTATCAACACCACTGTAATGTGGCTGTTACTCGATGCCCTACACATCTGTAATTAGTTGGTTTAAAGAGGAAGAAAATATATAAAGTGATAGAAAAATACAGTCCTTTCTAAAACGGACACAGAATTGAACTAAGGTTTGTTGTATTTTCACTACTGTTCTATAACCATCAAACATATTCAAGGCACACCACGCAACCACACTATCAGTACACAACAACACTTCACAGTATTTAATACTAACATTAGTAAACTCTACCCCTAACAAGTCTTTAGGAATCATACACAACCAAGCAATAAACAACTCATCCCATAACTGTGCAAAAAGAGTGCTCAGGGTAAGAATGCAATGGTTCCAGAGTAGAGCTCAGTGCTTGAAATTGAAACATAGAAGTGCAGGTACTCTGTATCAGAGTACCTGCCTGTTTCTGAGAAGTGCTGGTACTCTGCAATGAAAAGCATTACGTTTTTTTTTTAGGCGTGCAAGTACTCTCTCTCACAAAATAAAAAAAAGTGCTGGTACTCAGTACTGGCCCATTTAAAGCACTGGTAATGCTAGAATCCAGCCCTACACATGCTGATAACAATTGTATATCATATTGGGAGGGGGGGGAGAGAGAGAGAGAGAATATATATATATGTATATATATACAGTGCTTATATTTCACCGTAGGCACTCATCATCCAGTGCAATACATGGTCGTAGGGGATATGCAAAAGAAAAGAGACTTGCTGAATCTTGTTACCATCAGTCAGCATTCTGCCTCACCTGAATAGTCTGCGTAAATAGCTGATGTCCTTCTAACACCACCTTAATGAAAACACCAGATGTAAAAAGAAAATGGCATAAGAACTACTCCATATCCCTGAGATATGGCTCCTGTACTGCCCCCTCATTCAACCAGCTGCAAAACCAGTAACGCCACACAGTGCAATCGTCCCCTTTATTCTTGTTATAGAGTCAGGCAGAATTGGAGTACAGATGGTGCACGCAATAGTCATCAAACCGTACATAAACTAGAACTCCCTCACATTGTCAAACACATTTAGGGTACCTTTTGGGAAGACGGACTTTGTCCAAATTTTCATGAAATAGCACCCTAAAAATACAGTAACAGGAGGTGCTAGAAGAAATATCTGAATAGTTTCAACTTCCACACACCTCCCCACGGGTATGATGCCCCACCCATTTGGGTAGGTCACAAGGGTAGGACTGGCCGTAGCGTTACCACGGCCAGTGCAGTTTTAAGGATGCCATTTTCACGGAGTTTCCACGAGTTACTTTTTTAGTGTTTCATCAAGGGCGTTCTGCACTCCCTGGAACAGCAATACCCTACACTTCTAAGATACTGAGCAAGGGATTGAAGGGGGTCACATGCGTCGCCTGCAAAGAGCCTTCTGGGAATCAGGCCTTAACATCATACTGTTTCCTTCTTAAAATTCAATGAAATCAAATGCAAACAGGACATACCATACATGTTCACACTCCCACTTGTAAAAACAGTGTTCACTTTGTTTGATATCGCAACAGTCAAAAGGCAGAGTTGAGGGGAACTATGGACTGCTCAAATGTGATATGTGGCAAACTATTTCACATTTCAAGATAGTCTGGGAAATTCACAAGAGGAACACTTGTTTTGCTTTTTGTGAAGGTTCCATTGCCACAAGACCCCATTTTCTACAGTTTAGGATAATGCCATAATGGCGAAGGGAGAGGAACAATAAACTTTCCAATGTGGCTGCCAAGGCCAACGTTTTTGGACTTTGCCAGATTTACCAAAGCAAATTGGAATGCCCAATCCTGTTACCCTTCTCATCATTTCCTTCTATTCCAGTATCTCTTGGAGGCAGGTACCCTGATGCAGGAAATAATGGAAGGAAGCTGTGTCCTTCTGATACATGGGTGACATGCTTCCACAGTTTGGCACCTCTGGAAGGTGCAGCAGGTGGGAGCCAGGATGGCACAGAAGTAAAGCAGTGTTTTACCAGAAGTGCTCTGGGCTGGGGTGTGACGAGCAGTGCCTTAGCATATGTCTGTAAGGCCAAGGATGTGATCTATATTCAGGAGAGCAATAAAGTCACGTAGACCAAAATGGACCACTGGGTCCATATATATTTTATCCTTGCTTTCTATATCCTCACATGAAGATTAGGTGCATTTCATTTATTCTACTTAGGCTTTGGGTGTAAGGCGAAAATGCCCGAAATGAGCCCCCAAATACATTTTAGGCTGTCACCTTACTCCAGCACTCACAGATAGTGGCTGATGCCTGTTGTATAAAAGGCCATACGAGCTCTGTGAACATTCAGTGTCTAGTTCCTGTGCAAGGTCATGAGGTGTGTGGGAAATCTCCAGATGCCAGATCCAATTTGTGAAATGTTCAAATTAAAACTAAGAAAATGAAAAGTGATGTCAGCCAAAAGCAAACCATGACTAAAGAGGACTAACAAAAAATGATCTAAATCATACACCAACCGGAGCTTTCAGCCAGCCCTCTTCATCATGGGTCTGTTGTTGTATTATTCATATTTTTAGTCTTTCACAAGGAGCACATCCGCACACAGTCGTTGCTTTCAGTGCCAGGGACTGTTAAAGCAAAATGTGCTTCTTGAGGCAAAAAGAAACATTTTTACTTGTAGCCATTGTATTTTTTATTTTATAGTGGCGAGTGCCCAGCATTTCCCAGAGGTTTTACAAAAAAACAAAAACATGACGAAAGAAAACACGCTCATTGACAAAGCCAAAAAGCATAGCAGCCACGCTAAAGAAGAGGCTTGCTTTTTATGGTTTTTGTACTGTGCATTTTATTTCACCATTTGACTGTTCTTTGTTGAACTGCCCTCTCATTGTGTCTACTTAATTTATTATTAAATTAAATTATTATTACCTGATTATATCTCCTCATTGGACTCATTTATGCACGTTTTGATATTAACTTGTATTTACTAAACCTGTAAATTATTTTTGTGGAAGTTATTCTAATGTTGTTTTAGCATGCATAATAAGACAATTCTTTGTAATGGTTTAACTATACAAATACAAATGTACGACTTTTGAGATTGTGATGTAAGCCATTGTTTGAGACCATATTTTGGAGACGTACAGACTGCTGAATTGCAGGGTTGTTTTGCTTCCATGGCTGAAACAGGTAGATTTGTTTGCTTGGGCATATGTTTGCTTACATTGTTTGATTTTATAATTTCCACAACACGGCTGCCACTATGAACAATAGACTTAGTTGCAATGTTATTTCACTTACTAATGAACCTTAACAACCTGCCGTTTTAGGGCAAAACAGCCTTTAATAAAAGGGCATTTGAAAATCGGCCAAATTTCAGATTGAAATGGCTGTCTTCATGAGCTGCCGTGGGATGCCAGGAGTGCTTTCGGAGCTCATTAGGTGAGAGCCTTGAACGATGGAGCATATATTACAAAAGCAGCGAGACCTGGCAGCTCACCATCCTAAAAACAAAAGAACGATCAGTAACCTAACAGGAGCTTGAAGCATGCTGCCCGGTTTAAAGGTTTTCCAACACATTATTGGCTACTGCAAATTCCATCACAGCGGTCTCTGCCAAAACACTGTTGCCAATCGCAACTCTAGTTAGATTCCTGATAGCAATTAGCAAAATGCTAATAGATATTTCAGCTCAAGTCACACAATGTGGTGATCTGTACCCATAGTCTTGTTCGGGCATTTCCGTCGTGCACGTGGCATGTTCGTTCCCGGTAGGAAACAAAAAGAAGAGAGCTTTGTAGATGCGCGTGCCAGTCATTCCATATGTCTTGTCCCACTCAGTCTCCAGTGTTGCTACCCAGTTCCTCCCTCCCGAATGATTTTAAGTTAAATGACTTATCCACGAGGGCAGCAGTTCACGCCCCTCCTTTCAGCTCAAGGTCATCACAACACCACAAAGGTGGAACTTGCACGTCTTGGCTAATCCGGAGATGCCTGGGAGTTGGTGTTCATTTTCTCGCACGTTGCACCGGTTTTCCCAAAAAACGGTCTGTATCAATTGCCTGCAACATTTTAGGATGCTGGTCTAAGCAGTTATAGAGAACATTTGCTCCGTGCTACTAGGAGGAAGGGAGGTGTGTGTGTGTGTTTGTGTGTGGGGTAGTGGGTACCAAAAGCCCTTTTCTTCTAGGCAAGACTCGACGCACTTGTGTCAGAGGCAGACCACAGAATCTTCGTTCAACATATGGGGGACATACACTTAACACGGCAGATTGCCGGTCACAACAGGGGTTTCCCTATTTACATCTTAGAAGCTCCAATGTCCAGTTACTTCTACGAAGGCCAAGATTCGTCAGAAGAAACCAGAGGCTGGCCAGGTGCGCTAAAAGCAGGCATTAAAATAGTTAAAGCCAAAACTGACCTATGTCACAGCATCAGAGGCACTGCCTTCATCTGCAGGATGGTCTTGGGAAAAACATGACCACGATATGGAAGTTGAATAGCGCCTTGAAAACAAGTGGCAAGTCCACATTCCAGCACTGATTTAGGGAAATTGATCAGGCATTCAGATTGAACTTCATGATCAAGAAATACGTTAGATTGAGAAGAATCTCTTTTCTGCATTTGTCCATCTGAATTCAGTTTTCAACAGAAATCCTTTAATAAACTCGGAGTGGTCTTAAGAGAAAGCCGAGATGTCTCATTACCAGCTCCTGGCCTCAGAAGCACACGGAGCTCATGAACCCGTTAGATGGGGTCCGAAGGGTGAAGCTTTCACATCATTAGAAGGACTGGATGCATCTTGATGCCCACCTTATTCTGCCCATATAGCAAACCAGATTGCCTAGGTATCTTTGCCAAGTGACTGGCGACGATCCTAGGCTGGCTGTGAAACTAGTCACAACTTTATGATTTGTGGATGACATGGGTCTTTTGGCAAAATCACCAATGGGCTTGGCCAACTTGCTAAGCAGATCCTCTGAGCTTTGCATGAGTCCTGGTCTTATCATAAACACATCAACGACTAACTGTGATTTATCACCCACGTCCATCGTTTAATTGACAAATTTGTTTGGATGGGAAACGTTTAGAAAAAAAAAATCTTCTTTTGCTCCTTCAGAAGTTTGCTTTTCCAGTAATGACAGAAAGGATTGTGCGGGTCAGAGGAGCACAACTACGCTGACCCACGTAGTTGGCGCTACTAATTATTACTCCCATCCAATTACAGTGGCAGAGCTGCTTAATTCTGCATTTAAAGTATATCATCATCATGGTATTGTCGTTTTGGCTGGCCATCGATGTGGATCTCCTATTTGTCTTAGCCTATTGTGCTTTCATTTTTCTTTTTTATAATTAAAAACATCACGCACGGGTTATAAATATATTGTTTTTCAAAATAAACCATTTTAGATGAGAATCATTCTCGTCATAGAGCAGTATGCACTGAATCCCATTCAGTTCAAGACCTCCAGTTGGTCAGAAATGTGCTTAGCTGTGCCAGCGTGTTGGGCTGTGGGTGAGAATGTTTACGCTAATTATATATCACAAAACAAACCTCGTTCATCATACACCGACTATTCAAGCAGGGCGCCGGGGGTAAGAACACAAGTGTTCCAGTCATGACTGTGGAAAAAAGAACACTTCCAAACTGAACCCGTCTACACATTCCACAGAAATGATCACTGTGTACAATGAGCGCATTTCCACGGGGTTGAGGGGTATATTCCATGGTCACCAGTTGGCTTTTGCAGGTATCTATTTGCAGAATTATGTGTTTATTTTGTAAATGAGCCTGACTAGGTTTCACGTGAATATCCCATTAATCCTCCTTGCATTTGCAGAATATTTTACATTTCCAATCAATTACTCTAAGGACTGCTAAACCCCGCCCCCCTGCCCCTTGGAGCTGAAATGCTACGCGCAGGGTTGTCACAAGTGAAATGTGGCCTTAGACTGCGGAATGTGCGGGCCCACACAGAGCGGGCAGTGCTGGCAAGGGTCCCAGGGTGACATCACTGATGCCATGCGCTTGAAGTGCCACTCATCGTTTGTCTTTCCCAACTAGGTCTGTCCAAATATAAACTTCCACCATTTTGAAGGAATTGGAAAATGACAAAACAAACTAAATATTGCTTGTTGTCTTACCCTCTTCTTTCCGTGAAACTTCAGGTCGCCTTTCTATGTTTTCTAAATCTGATGCACCTTTACAAATTAATTCTTTGTTACTGGAAAATAAGGCGAGGCATTTTTACTGCTCATACAATCAAACTTTTCAAAGTCTTCCGTGTAAATGTTTTGTTTCTGGGCGCTGTGGCATCCCCTTGCAGATGCAGCTGGATCATTGCAGAGGCACCACGAGATGGAAGAGACCAAATCTGTCCTCCGCTTCGACACCAAATACCTTTTTTTTTTTTAATAACGAACGTATCTCAGCAGGAAGACCTGAGCTCAAGCTAGGTAACTAGCAAAATATATCTGCCCCGTGCCAAAGCATCTCACAGGGGCTCTGTCTCAACATCTTGTGGGTGCTCAAGTCAAATTTAAGTGCACAAAATGTGGACCTGCCATCAGACACAGCATACAATTCTGTCAACTGGTCGCACTAACAGTTTGTACGTGGATCTTCCATGATCACACGTGTTACCCAAAGTCTCGAAAATGGGTGTACCCTAGCAGTGTCATGATAGTTGGTGCTGCAAACATGGTCAACGCTCACAAACATTAGTGATGCCTTGCCTGCACACTCATTTCACTTTGCAACTTATACCAATTTCAAGTAACCATTGCAATTATTGTTAGAAAAAACACACCAAACACCACCCCTAACTCTATGCATGCAGTCCATTTGCTTTCTAGACAATCCAAAGGAGCAGGGCTAGGGTTTACATTCATATGTCAGGGAAATTAAAACATTTTAACATTTTAATTTTACCTTTCTCCCTTCACTTCTACACCAAGAGCATCACCTGCGGCGTACCCCGAGATGTTGAACCCTGTTCAACATCTACAAGATGGCTTCCGCCCTCTCTCGCAGACATTGTCAGATCCTACAGACTCAATATAGTCTCCTAACGCCGACGACAATCAACTAATGCTCTCCCTCACCAAAGACCCCCACAACGTCAAAGTCAACTTCCGTAATGCAATGATCAATGTAGCAACATGGATGAAAAACAGCTGCCTCAAACTAAACACGGACAAAGCAAAGTCCTGATCTTCAGGAAGAACACCTCCATATGGGACCACAGCTGGTGGCCAGCAGAACTTGGACCAAAGCCCTCTCCATTAGACCATGCACAAAACCTCAGCATCATCTTCGACTGCCAACTATCCATTAATCGACAAGTAAACTCAGTTGCCTCCTCCTGCTTCTACATCCTCCATGTGCTCTGCCGCATCTTCCAATGGACCCCTATTGGCGCCAGAAAGACAGTCACGCACAACCTGATCACCAGCCGTCTTGACTATGGCAATGCTGTCTACGCCTGAGTGTCCTCTCAGCTACTTAAAAGACTACAGACTCTACAGAACACCGCAGCCAGACTCATTCTCAACCTCCCCAAGCATG
The DNA here is from genome assembly GCF_031143425.1 of Pleurodeles waltl. Classification (NCBI taxonomy): domain Eukaryota; kingdom Metazoa; phylum Chordata; class Amphibia; order Caudata; family Salamandridae; genus Pleurodeles; species Pleurodeles waltl. The sequence goes on from NC_090442.1 coordinate 302,245,764, forward strand.
ACCCCAAACCTCAGGAACCTCTACTGGCTCCCCGTCCAGAAGAGATGCCAATTTAAAATCCTCACATTTGCATACAAGGCTCTCCACAATTCTAGAGCTGTCCTATATCAAACATCGACTGAGCTTGTACATCTCAGCAAGACAACTACGCTCCACCTTGCTAAACCTTGCACGCACACCCTGCATCCATCGCAGCCGCAGCGGAGGCCACTCCTTCTCCTACACAGCAGCTGAGTCCTGGTACAGCCTGCTCCTCCACCTCAGAACAGCTCCCTCCCTGGCAGACTTTAGAAGGTGAGTCAAGATGTAGCTTTTCGACAGACACAGCACCCTCAGCACCCAGATACCCTTAGGGGTGATTGTGCTGCGCTTTACAACTGCTATGATTGATTGACCTGGAAAATGACACTTTTTTGTGAAGTTCAGAAAATAATCCAAAATGTATTACTATAACTGTAGATGTCTCAAAAATATCTGAATGAAAATACACATTCACACTGCTGCTAGATAATACTTTTTTCAGCATTAGTTGTAAGTCATTCTTTACCAATTAATCACAAAAATATTTTTGTTATGCTTTTTAAAAATTTTAGAATTATTTAGCAATCCTATGTGGTCAATTCGCTGTCAATTGCTCTTGCTTTCAAAACATATAAATACATTTTACTTTGTTTGGTACATTCTGAATGGTCATTATTCTTTTGTGTTTCAAGATCTTGGAACATATATGGATCTATGCCCTGTGTATATTATCAGAACTTAAATATGTTATTTAACATGTTGCAGGATGTGTGTGACTAAAGGGGTGTAGAGTTTCTATGGTTATGGTGGCCAACAGATTGAGCAGGGCCAGTGAGAGGCTGAACGGGAAGAGAGGCAAGGATGTCAGATCTGCGAGGTGGAGAACATTACCATGGGCTGGGGTGAAGCAGTAAAACAGTAGTGTGAAGGAGTCAGAGGGTGATCTGTGAGGAGTTTGCGATAAAGGACCAAGTGACCCATAGGGGGAGAGGACTGAGGAAAAGGATGACCCAAGTGGAGATGACTACCGAAACTAAGAGGGAAAGGTTGACTCGCATGCAAAGTGGAGACAGAGAGAGCCATAATTGTATAGCAATGTGCACAGGGACAGATGCAATGGAGAGTGTAACCTACAAAGGAGGGTATGAGGAATAGCTTAGCTCAAGGGGGGAAAGAATGATAAAACACACATCTCCACCACATATTTTCTTACACGATGGTTGGAGCAAAGACCAATGCAGCGGAACATTCATGCAGGAGAGGAACATGCTACCTTCTGTGGAGGAGACAAAACTAGCGGGAAATAAATAATAAGACTTGGCCTGCATGCCACACAATGACCAATGAAACAGGCACTGCAGCCCCTGATCTCTCCTAAAGGGAATGGAATTCTGAACCTACAGACTAACAAATTCTAAAGCAGGCACACTAGACAATTGGCACATCTAACAAGGAATGGACTGCATGACAGAATTTGAGGTGTTCCTACCACATTCCCCTGTCCTCTCAACAGCAGTCTCTACTTCTGCCAGCCATATCATACCCTCTGCCACTATTAACCTTATACTTCACTTCCATCTGTACATTCAGAAACCTTGTTTTTAGGAAACTCTGCCAGAGGACAACTTGAACAATACTTGGGTGAAGAAGGCCAGGATCCAAAGTAGAACAGCCACAGATCATACATCCCTTCTTAACACTTCTTTTAACTCAGTGATGTGATCCAGGATTGTAATTGCCCCTGAGATTATTCAACTAAACTTGAGTCAAGTAGCCATCTTAAACTGATACCTGATTCCTGGAGGGTGACTTTCATGGTTAATGTTTGAGGAGCTACAACTGCTTCCATGATCCTTTTCGCAGGGACCAAACTGTATATGCCATGCCACTGAAAATAAAAATGGTCCAAATAAACACATATTTGGAACAACTAATGTAATGAACACAGGTTTGATTATTTATTACTACAGTGTAAAGTTCTAATCCATGTTTTGGTCATAGTGGAGCTGTTTAGTCTGGGCCTTTTGGACCAGGATCAATGTCTAAGATGTTACTGTGTCACACTGTTGACATGAACATTGCTATTCTGCTCGGCTCTGTCCAAGTAAATAGGTTTATAACTCATGCACATGAAAGAACAGCACTGCATAAACCATATATGCAGATGTGCAGGTAGTAATGTGCTATTTATAACCATCTTTGAGGGAATCTCAGGTTTACCCTTAGGTTATCACTTAATTTACAATCCTTCTGTGTGTAACCCACATTGGTGTTACAGGGCCTGTTCAGAGATGGCTCAGTTCTATTCTTACAGAGAATTTTCAGCAGAAGCAGTAAATGTGCATGCATGGTTCCAAAGCTCCAGCATATCCTAATCCATGTTAATGTTTGGTGAGCCTCCAGCTGACTTAACTTTGCATTATACATTGACATGATCAGCATCACACGTAAGACACTCAACTGTGGACTCGTTTGTAGCATTAAGAGGAAGTAGATCCTTTATTTTTAGACCAAGAACTCACCCTTGATCACTGTAATACACTTCTTGGATCAGCTCTCATTCTCTCATTCCCATTTGGACATTCAGAAACCTTATTCTTAGGAAAATCTAGTGGTGGACAACCTGAACAATGGTAGAGTGAACAAGGTCAGCGTCCCATATAGAACAGCTGCAGGTCCTACTTCCCTTCTTAATACTCATTACAGACGGCTTTTCATCAGAGCATTTGTGATCCCTTGCATTGATTTTTAGCAACTTGTGGATTACAGTTTCTGCAGAATCCAGAGCAACGAGAGCATTCTGCATATTGAAAACTAATCACACATATTCAGCCAAATTTGGATTCACCACAGTGGACTCCAGTGTAGAAGATGATGACTGACAGAGGCTAGTGAAAGGAGTGGACATTTTCAAGAAAGAATCAAGGGGCAAGCCCTAAAGTTATCCTGTGATCCACTGCCTAAATGTTTCTGCTTTCCAGCAATAGCATAACAAAATAAAACGATGAGGCTTCAGTGCACGAGACTCCCCTATTGAGGAATGGCATGTTACTCTGCACACCACATTACAAAATTATTTTGGCTATACAAGTTCCATGGTAACACTCCTCTTCTAGCATGATATCTCTACTGACCCTTATCTGTCGCCATCCTGTGCGAATGCACCTCACACCCAAGCCTCAAAGCACTACAGTTTTTCACCAAGCGCTTGAAAGGCTACCAGGCACCAATGCACTTTTATAGTTACGGTAGTAGCATGGACACAATCTGAAGTGAAAGACAGCTAGAACAAAACATTCATCTATACTTCTCTTGGTCCTCACTAGAGATGAGATTACAATGCGATATTGGGCTGTGGATTCAACACATGCGGTTCTTTCTTCTACAGAATGGTCTAGCTGAAATCACCTGCTCTGCAGTGCTGTTTGATGTTTTCCTTTATGTGCGCCTTTACATTCCTTCCGCAGGAACAACAGGGAAACAATTGCATCTTAACACAGCCTCAGTCTTAGCTCATGAATGCGAAGAGAAGTTGTCTTTGTGTTGCCTCAAGACAAGCAGTTGGTTGATGACGTGCGTGTGAAGTGACACTGAAAACGAATTTTACACTCCTGTGCTGCATCTGTAATAAGGACCAGGCAAGGGAATGATGCTTCTTATTTGATAATCAATAAATGCTGCAATATTTCGATTTGCAAGGCATGTTCATGTACAACATTCCATAGTGCTGTCTGTTGTAACCATATTTTTTTGTTTCAATGTGAAATGGCAGTATGGAACTCGACATTCTAAACCCTATAACCGTTTAGGAACCTCTCCCCACAGTAAAACCTGTGCCAAAGCGGAATGCTAGTGGGTGCCTGACACATACATGATCTTCCCATGTAACCTTGGCCCAGGCTCCTGTGGCTGTTTGTGTGTCTCTTCCATCTGCTTCATAGGAGTCCCTCTGGCAGGGGCAAAGATTGAGGTGTTAGGTTTTTCTACACAGTAATTTTTGTGTTGTCAGGCTATAGTTCAAAAAGGTTTGGAGTCGGCTAAGTGTTAATTTCTAGTACACTCTTTCTAATTCAGTTTGTCTTTCATTTTTTATTTAAATTACACATGATGTGTGTTTCATTGCAGCATAACGTTGATCTGTGGACATTAACCCACCAGTGAAGCTAAATTCTAACCCCTGGTCTTCAGCGACCAAAGCAACAGGTTGCTTCACTCAGACCTGCATCTTGTGACAGAAACTGGAAGGTTGACAGGCCTGGAAACGTTGCACAGAGAATACTGCTTCACCATACTGCCAGGGGAGTCCACCCTGCCAGGCATAAATTACAGAGTAAATATTACTGCTTGTGTGGGTGATAAAACAGGCCGTTATACCAGTGTTAGAGAGCAAACATTATTAATAAAAATGTGTAACTAAAATGAAATGTTTAATGTGTACTAAAAGGCCTAAATAGAGAAACGTGTTAGAAAAATAAAATGTGCATGTTTAAATGTGGTCGACATGGTGTCAGCCACCTCGAGTTCAATGTGAAATAGAAAGTGACTGTGAAAATGTATTCTGAATAATTATAACTACATGTACTGACAAAAACAAATAATATTAATGGACTACAAAACGAATGGTTTGAAATGATTAGAAATGTTTTATTCTTCATGTTTTAGCATTAGTGAAAAGGCCTACATTTTAGTATTTTTCCAGAAGCAATGTGTTTAAATGTTATGCTAATTTTACTGAAACGCTTTGCAAACATTGTTTATTAGACATCCTCTTAAATGTGCACAGTGGAAAGCTACTGTTTTCCCTATTCTGCTCACACCATACTTCCTTGTGATAAAAATTGCAACTTTTAACAATGAGCTTTAGTTTCTGAAAGGAAGCAATGCTAGCTAAATGTTGTGTTAGGTGTTTTTAAGAATGTAATTGTTATAAGGAACCTGCCATCCAGAGAGAAGCGTAAGTAGAATGAAGAATGGTACAGCTGAAGCCCAGATTAAATTTTATTGGCCTCGCACTAACCCACCTTATAGTCTTGTCCAATAGACGCCTAGCTAGTAATTTCTGGGACTTTAATTTTGTAAGCTTTAGGTGATGTAGTTCAGTTCAGATGCTGCTCAGTTTTTGCCTAGTTCAGTTCTGCTCTTGTTTAACACTTCAGTTACATTAGGCCCAACATTACTGAACTGGTTTCCCTTTCCATGTTCCTGATGCTGATCTGTTGTTCCTGTGCTCAGCTGATGAAGAATCTGCACGCTGCTGTCTCATTTAGGAAAAGTATAATCAACATGCATTTATTTTTCCTTTGCAGGTTTTTACCATTAGAAATCTAGCCACATTTTTGTAAGCCTCATATTTAGATGTTTTCCAAATTAATTTTGGTCTTATTTTTAATTTATTTTTGCATGTGACAAAGCCCAGCCCACACATGCTTTTCAAATTATAGTTTGGTAGTTAGGATTTCTGCTCCAACACATAATTTAAAAGTTTATTAAATGAACTTGATTGATTCAATTGCACAACTAAATGTACTCTGTTGCTATTTTTCAAATTATTTTGTTTTTGTTCTGCACAATTCTCTCGGAGTGTGTAATGGTAATTTCTCTTATTAGGTTGAGATTCTTTTAACACTTTGGACAGCCTGTGTTGTTTCTCTATTGCTATCATTTGTTTTTGTGCATCATTTACATGACCTTAGTATTGTCAATTTAAGGGCAATACATGTTTCAACTTTACAAAATTGGTGTGGTGATTCATGACCACATAGGTCATGGTGTGTAGAAATTACTGACTCATTATTGCATATTGGTATTGTTTATTGTATTGGTTATCATTGTTTGATTGGATGATCTCATTATTCCTGTCTGAGTCAAAAGATTTGAGTCGACCTCTGAGGGTAGTAGATGTAACTGCCACATTATGTGTCACCTTAGCCTAATTTTAAGAGGCCGCACACCACAGCAGCATGATTGCAGAGGTGCAGTTCCACGCAGACCTTGGAGGTGGTGGCTTGGGGGGGGGGGCTCTAGTAAAGTTCCCCCACCCACCACCACACTCCAAGGCAGATTTCTCTGGAATGTTAACTGACACTAAAACAATGGGTATCCCTGCAAGGGCTTAAGAGACAAATATTGTGGATATTTTCAAATGACTGTAGTCGAGAAAAACATAGGCATTTGTCTGATTAGGTTAGAAAGTATTTTTTTGAGATTAGGCTGTTCAGCTTTAAAGCATATGCATCAAAATGTCCTAACCGCTACAATTCATACGGGTGTATTCAAACCCTAGTAGCCATCCTCTCTAATTTCAGATGACACCGATAGACAAATGATGTTCTGAAGGTGCTGTACACGGCTAATTTGATTTTTTATCATGCATGAATTCATGCCAATGATTCTTGAAGAGACCTGCTCTACGACCGTTTTTTCATCTGTTTGATGTGGTGCCACACAGCAGGGGGCTCACAATGTCATAAAAAAAATATCTTGTGACTTTTCTTCTGACTCAGGCCAGGGAAAGTCCTATTCAAGAGGAGGCACCAGGGACCGGCTGGGGACAGACAAGATGGAAGTAGTCGATGGCTTGGACCTGGCTATAATTGGTTTCACTTTAAATATATTCTTCTTCTAGTTCTTCTTTCGGGAGGTTTAGATGTCAATGGTCTACTCGGCATAGGGAAAAGCGCCCCCGCCAAAGTGGGGGGCGCGGCCCGTTAGGAGCCGGGGGCTACGGGGCCCTGCACTCCCCTCTGGTGCGCACCTAGGGTGCGCAGATGGCCGGGCGGACTTCGAGGCCCGGGGGCGGAAGTCTTCCCCCAAAAGGAACGTTAGGTCCACGTTGGGCCCTGACCGGTTCCGGCCGCCGCGAACTGGTGGGGGGGCTATTTAACGCCACCCCCCCCCCAAGAGGGCAAGTACTTCTTCACTATTTCACGGCGGCCGGATGGGAGCGGGGTCCCGCGATTGCTGTTTGCTGGCTGTTCCTGGTTCTTCGCGCCTTCCAGGATACATTGGAGAGGTCGTCCTCGGGCTCCCAGGATTTCTTTGGCGTCGCGCGATCGCTGTTTTTACTGGTTTGCGGTGTTCCCTGGTCCTTCGCTCCTTCCAGGAACCATCGGTGAGGTCGTCCTCGGTCATCCTCGGGCTCCCAGGATTTCTTGACGTCGCGTCCAGGGTCGCGTGTGGAGGATTCATCGGCGTAGGGTTCGGTAAGTATTTTCGCCGCGTGGGGCTAGCCCGTGGGGCTTTAATTCAGTAGATTTAGCACAGTGTGCAGCGCGTTGTCGGGGCAAATATTAGCTGCTTTAATTAACGTTGCTGCGCGTAACAGGCGCGATATTCGGTCCTTTGGGAGTGCAGGAGCGCCGCGCTTAGGCTGGGGAAGGAGAGCACTGCTGTCCCTGGAACAGTGCCAGGGTCTTTCTTATCAAATAACCCAGCAGCGCGTAGGAGGCGCATTTTTGAGTGGGAGCAGGCTTTCCCCGGCTTCAGGGCGGCATTGTGGTGGGGGGTCCACGTGGGGGCGAAGAAGTTTATTCAAGCACCAGATACTCCTGGATACTCTTTGGGTTGTTTAACTAATTTTATACCTTTCGCATTTGGGATATTTTGCACATGTTTGGAATCATTTGTTGTACATTACATTTTTACCATTGCCGCATTGTTTATTGCCCTTCTGTTTAACAACTCATATAATCTTGTTTTGAAGGAGCATCACTGTCTGCCTTAGAGAACTAGTCTCGTGCTGGGGATATCTCACTCTTGAGATATTACTGTGTTGTGTAGGGTCCCATTTTGCTGCTTCACTGGGGAATATTTTGCTACTGTTGCATTAATTCAATGAAAACCCCACAAGCCCGTAGTTGTTGGTCAAAGAAGGTATTGTTGATTTAAAACTGGGGTGGCAACTGGGGGTTATACAGTTTCCTCTTCATTGCCTGGCTGGTCTTAGCTGGGTTGAGCTGTCTTACTTGCGGTACTTGATCTATTAGTTAACTGTGTTTGTATTCATTTGTTGCAGGATCATCAAAAAAAAAAAAAAAAAGAATATATATAGATAGGTATTTTCTAGACATTGTCAGATTAGGGGGGATCCTTGCATCTTACATTCGATCATGGCTCCTAAGAAGGCGTGCGCCTCAAAAAGAAGTGGGAATGATCCGGAACTATCACAGTTGTTGAGATTGGTCCTAGAAAAATTAGGCAGAGAGGAGGCAGGCGAGGTCATGGGGGCACCCGTTCGTGATGCTGGTGGGGATAGGAGCAGCCGCCCTAAGCGGTCCCACGTAGCTCCAAGCGCGGCTTTTCCTCCAGTCAAGCGCGCGAGGAGGGGAAGAACGCAGTCTCTTCCTCTCTGCCCCTCACTATAGCTGCCCCTACTGCTGTAGCCAGTCCACCTGTGCATATTGACCTACCAGAACCTCCCGCACCAGTTGCTGCACCTTCCCCTGTAACCCAGGGCACAACACCAGTACTAGGGTTAGAAGAGGTCTTGGCGGATATCCGCAAATCCTTGGCCTCTTTGGCACCCGCGGCACAGGCAGGGGCCCCTCCCGCCTCCTTAACAGGGGTGGCCTTGCCCGCAGCAGTACCTGCAGCACTGCCTGTACCCCCCCCTGCTTCTAAGGTTCCTGAGCATCTTGCACCGGTACAGGACACATCCAGGCAAACATTGCTTGAAGTATCCAGGTTGTTAGCCAGTATTGGTACACCACCTGTTGACTCGCCCCCTCCTACAATGCCGTGGGTGGCGGATGATTTTTTACAGAACACACTAAATGAGCTAAAGTGGCAAGTGGATGCGCTATCGGCTGCACATACAACGAACCTACAGGCATCTGTGCTCAGCCAGAGTGTCACCCTGACACCTGGCGCTGTTGTCGCATCACCTCCCATAGTTCAAAATGTCCAGCCTGGGCCCAGCAAGGTTCCGGTTCAGGATAACTCTACAAAGGAAGGGACATCAGATGCGGTGCTATCCAGACCAGGTAAGCTGACAGCACACGTTGCTGCAGAGGTTAAGGAGAAGATCTGGAAAGGGGAATTTGTGGATATCTTTTTATTAATAAGGGCAAAAAGGAGGGAGGCCGAGTCTAAAGATAAAGAACCCAAGTCTTCATTCTTTGGGGAGAGGAAACCCCGAGTGGAAGAGAGCATTACTAATTGGTTATTGGGTTTTAATGTATTCATGTCAGTCTGGTTGGAAAAGAAACCGGAGTTGGCATCCTCTTTGATATACTATGCAAATAAAATATTGAAGGCCCAGCACACTTATGGGGGGTATGCTTGGTTAGAATACGACAGGGACTTCCGCTGGGCTAGGGTGGAGGATCCATCCATCGGTTGGGATCAAACTGAGGTTGAAGTCTGGCTGGAATGCGTTAACAACAAGGTTTCTGGGAGGCACCCCTTTCGGACTCAGGCCCATAGCGAGAGGAAGGGCTCTTGATGGGCATTCAACCGAAACGGGTGTTCACGTCCCGCAGGGTCTTGCAAGTTCAGGCATAACTGTTCCTTCTGCGGGCACCCCTCCCACCCAGAATCTAAGTGTATCAAGAAGTCTAAAGAGAGGGGCAGGGATTCAAGTAAGCCAGCAAATTGACCACCCTCTGCCTTCTCCTATTAGACGAAACACATTGCTCCCATGGTTACAGGCTTACCCTGCATTAGATGCCGCAAAGTTACTTTTTCACGGGTTTTTCTACGGGTTCAGGATCCCCACATCAAATGTCACACCAGTAAATCACTGTAAAAACTTAGTCTCAGCGTCACAGAACTCTAGCGTGGTGGCCAGGAAGTTTGCAAAGGAGCGGGCCCTGGGGAGGCTGGCGGGCCCCTTTGCAAGACCACCTTTATCCGGCTTTGTGTGCTCCCCTTTGGGAGTGGTGCCCAAGAGGGAACCAGGGCAGTTCAGGCTGATTCGCAATTTGTCTTCCCCACGGGGGTCATTGGTTAACGATGCCATTGACCCCCAGCTTTGCTCTGTCCGATATGCATCAGTCGACAACGCATTGGTAAAGGTAAGGGCACTGGGCCATGGGGCCCTGTTAGCAAAGACCGACATTGAGTCAGCTTTCCGTCTTCTCCCAGTCCACCCTGATGATTATCATCTCTTGGGTTTTCAGTTCCATGGGGAATACTTCTATGATAAATGCATGCCCATGGGTTGTAGTATATCATGTAGCTATTTTGAACAATTCAGCACCTTTCTCCAATGGGCTTTCTCACTTCGCACTGCTCACCACGATGTCATTCATTATTTGGATGATTTCCTAATCTTGGGTCCCCCTGGGTCTGACAAATGCGGGTGGGCACTCCAGGCCTTGATCGCAATGTTTGAGGAATTCGGGGTTCCTTTGGCCCCCGAGAAGACAGCCGGTCCCACTACGTGCATCACTTTCCTGGGAATTGAAATTGATTCAGTGGCCGGGGAGTGTCGCTTGCCTCAGGAGAAGTTGTTAGCTTTCAAGGAATCCATTCATGTAATGTTGTCTCAGGAGAGAGTTACCCTACACCAGCTTCAGGTGCTGGTAGGCCAACTAAATTTTGCATTGGGAATCATCCCCATGGCCCGCCCCTTTTCCAGATCTATCACTCGTTCAATGTCCGGGCTGGTTGAAAAACATCACCACACCCGGCTATCTGTGGAGGTTAGGGGAGACCTAAGGTTGTGGGAGTTTTTTCTGAAAAATTTCAATGGTGCGGTCATTTGGCCCAAAAAGGCAATCTCCAACCCAACACTGGGTTTGTATACTGATTCGGCTGGTAGCGTAGGTTTTGGAGCAATTTTGGGCCCCCGGTGGTGCAGAGCTGACTGGCCCGTAGATTGGGTTGGCAAGGGATGGACCAAGAACATAGCCTTCTTGGAGTTATTCCCTATCGTGGTAGCAGTAAATATCTGGGCGGAGATATTGAAGAACAGGGTGGTAATCTTTTGGTCTGACAACATGGCAGTAGTAGAAGTCATTAACCGCCAAGGTGCTTCATGCCCGCTGGTCCTACGCCTATTGAAGCACCTGATCTTAACACGCTTGCAACACAACATTACTTTCAGAGCTAAACATGTGCCGGGGGTTCATAACAACGCTGCTGACGCTCTGTCTCGCTCATTAATGCAGGAATTTCTGCGGTATCACCCCCAGGCGATGGAGAAGATGTCGGAGTTCCCAGAGTCTCTGTGGAGAATTGGTGCCCCGCCCTCCCCGATTTAGTAGCAACATCTCTAGCACCACGTACTAAGAAAGCTTACGAGAATGATTTTTATAATTACAGGCGATTCTTACAGTCACAGCAGATCTCTGAACCATTCACTGAGTTCGCGGTTTGTGCTTTCCTGACGCATCTAAAAACCCAAGGGCGCCCAGTATCGTGCGCAAAGGCTTATTTGTCGGCGATACGTTTCTTCGCAAAGATCAGAAAACTCGAGGCACCCTTGAATACATTTATTATAAATAGGGCCTTAACAGGTTGGGCCAGGGTGGCTCGTGTTCGAGCAGATTCTAGGCGCCCCGTTACCGCACCCCTGCTCGGGAACATACTGGGCGCACTTCCAGGCATCTGCTCGTCCCCCGCAGAGGCTGCTTTATTCTCCGCGGCTTTCACTGTGGCCTTTTACGGGGCCTTCCGAATCAGTGAATTGGTGGGCGCAGCCAAGGGCGACCATGCGGGGGGGCTACAATGGGGCGACATTACGTCCGGCGCTGGGTTCCTTTCGATAGTCTTGCGCAAATCAAAAACGGACCAGCTTCAGAGGGGGGCGCGTATCTCACTCAGGGCCGCACCCGGTTCACCATTATGCCCAGTACTGCTTACAAATAATTACCTCCAGGTCCGCCCCCGGGCTGGCTCGTCCGCTTTGTTCTTACACCTCAACGGGGATTGCTTATCGCGTTACCAATTCTTGATGATCTTCAAGTTGGCCTTGAGGTCGTTAGGCGTGGAACAATCAGGTTACTCCTCCCATTCTTTTAGAATAGGGGCAGCCACACTAGCGGCAGGTGCTGGCTTGGCGGCCACCACAGTGAAAGGCATCGGCCTGTGGTCATCGGAGTGTTACAAACGGTACATTAGGCCGGAATTGGTCTAAAGGTAGCACTGTGCTTGTATATGAATGCCTCACGCTCTTTTCTTTTCATTTCAGTACAATGTCTCAACGTGTAGTTTGGGTTCTGGGGCATTCATTTGTTCGTCGGGCGGCATACCGGGTGCAACAGCTCCGTGGGTCGAATCCGGCGATGGTTCAAGGTGTGGCGTTCCACTGGTGTGGAATTGGCGCTGCGGGCGTCACTCAGCTACAACATTTGGTCAATATGGCGAAGGGATGCGAGGGGCTTCAGTCCCCGGATCTTGTCATTATTCACATAGGAGGCAACGACTTGGTGCGATTGGGCCGCAAGACTCTAAGAGAAACAGTATTTTTAGAAATTACTGAATTGGCAAAGCAATTTCCAAATGCAGCGACTGCATGGTCCCACATGGTGCCACGTCGTAAATGGGGTGCTGGGATCAGGTCAAGGACTATCAACGTTTCGGTACGACGGCTGAACGCCGAGATGGCAAAACTTTGCCCGGGCCCAGGGCGGCTATGGAACATCCCCCACAAACTATTAAAGGGCTCACACATGTTCCACAAGGACCAGGTGCACCTATCTGATACAGGGACCGATCAATTCATTTACGACATGTGGGCTTTTGCGCGTGGTTTGTTTTATGGTGGGGAGGGCGAAGGACCTTTTGGGCCCTGGTCGCCCTCGTGGCGGAAATTGAGATGTGACTAGAAGCAACAGGGGGGGTCCCCAAGGTGGGGCCCCCGGGAGGACACCTGGGATAGGATCCTGAAGTTCTGAGCCAACCAACGGATGTACACACCAGATCAAGGGGTAAGGGAGCTCAGATCGCTGGGGGGAACATGGGGCTCCAGCCCTTGGCCGCCCCGTTACACCCCGAGTCTGATTGGTGTTTGGAGGAGGGGGCAGAACCCGAAGCATGAGGACAAGGTACAGTGTTGTAGGCAGGGTAACCGCCCCTCCTAGGGATACAGGTGATAGATGGGTCACCTGTGTGGTCCAATGGTGGTTCAGGACAGGAAGGGATCCTGTCAGAATTGATTTATGGTCACAAAAATGCTCATGACGTATAGATGAAGATGTGTAGATATTGATATGCTTGAAAAGTTATGAGATGTTTGATGTTTGAATAAAACACTTCCAACGTTTAATAGTTGTCTATTTGTATATTTCTGGTGGGGAGTGGGGGTCGCATGGAGGCCTCCGGGTCCTAGGGAAAAGTGCCCCCGCCAAAGTGGGGGGGCGCGGCCCGTTAGGAGCCGGGGGCTACGGGGCCCTGCACTCCCCTCTTGTGCGCACCTAGGGTGCGCAGATGGCCGGGCGGACTTCCGCCCCTGGGCCTCGCGAGGCCCGGGGGCGGAAGTCTTCCCCCAAAAGGAACGTTGGGTCCGCGTTGGGCCCTGACCGGTTCTGGCCGCCGCGAACTGGTGGGGGGGCTATTTAACGGCCCCCCCCCAAGAGGGCAAGTCCTTCACTATTTTGCGGCGGCTGGACGGGAGCGGGGTCCCGCGATTGACCCACCCACCCTCTCCTTGTTGTTAGGCAGTAGGCATGCGGAAATTGAGATGTGACTAGAAGCAACAGGGGGGGGTCCCCAAGGTGGGGCCCCCGGGAGGACACCTGGGATAGGATCCTGAAGTTCTGAGCCAACCAACGGATGTACACACCAGATCAAGGGGTAAGGGAGCTCAGATCGCTGGGGGGAACATGGGGCTCCAGCCCTTGGCCGCCCCGTTACACCCCGAGTCTGACTGGTGTTTGGAGGAGGGGGTGGAACCCGAAGCATGAGGACAAGGTACAGTGTTGTAGGCAGGGTAACCGCCCCTCCTAGAGATACAGGTGATAGATGGGTCACCTGTGTGGTCCAATGGTGGTTCAGGACAGGAAGGGATCCTGTCAGAATTGATTTATGGTCACAAAAATGCTCATGACGTATAGATGAAGATGTGTAGATATTGATATGCTTGAAAAGTTATGAGATGTTTGATGTTTGAATAAAACACTTCCATCGTTTAATAGTTGTCTATTTGTATATTTCTGGTGGGGAGTGGGGGACGCATGGAGGCCTCCGGGTCCTAATGTGACTCGTTCCACAGATGTGCTCCAATCAAACGCAGAATCGGACAACTTGGCATCGCAATTTTTGAAACACACCCTCTTGACATTGTGGTAAGCTTGATACTGCAGGATCACCTTAGAACCACGATGGTACTCGGGTAACCTGTGAATGGGGAGTATGACTATCAGAAGTTCTCGGGGACACCACTAATCTCTAATGAATGTGTAAGACAAACAAGATTTATACTGCTACGTGGTTCTGTGCACTAATGGGCGAGACAGAAGCACCCAGTGTGGTGAGGAGTAAACCCATCCCAGGAAAGAGCCGTGCCTCGCTTCCTGCTGCTAGGTACCATTATAATCTCAGATCCTGACGTAGTCCACTTACAATTGGCCCATCGTGCACTGGAACGAGTTTTCGAGGACTGCCAGGAATATGTGGCCATTAAAGGATCTTATATGTACCCGTGGCACCGTGGACCGGAGGCGGGTCAAATACAGAGATGTGAGCCTTGGACACCACTGGCACGAACCCACTACGGAGGTAAATCAACTGAAGAAATAAGCGCATACAGCTAAATAAACAAGCATTTCCAATGCAATGGGCCTCACGTTTGCTCGAGTTAGAGCTATTGGCGCTGCAATTTCTTAACAGGACTTTTCTTGCCACACAAACTGAAAATAAAAAGTAAAACAGTGGACGTAAGCGAGACGATTCCAAGCGCTATGGCTGCCATGAGTGTGTGCGCGAATGAGAAACACACAAAAGGAAAAAGAAGTTCGCTCGTAGTTAAAGTTAACAGCAAAAGTGCAATTATCCCTTTAACAGGATCGATGGCCAAGGCAGTAGCAAAACCGCCCCAAGGCGGGACAAACGTAAAGAATTTACCAATGGTGATAAAGGAGTTTTGAAAGGCAAGCCCATGAACAAGAGATAGTGATGGGCGTGCTGTGGGTGTGGATAAAAGCCCAGATACATACCAACACTATGCTGCACCTCTAAAACGAAAGCAGAAAACAATTGAATAAAATTTTACTATCCATAAAATGTATTCGAGTATATGACCCTGAGACCTGGCCCAGCTCATTGTACAATTCCATTCTTCTTTGTTTGTGAAAATCTGAGAGCTGGAAGATGAGGCTTGAGAACAATACACAAAATGCTGTATGTACAAAAGGAAGAAATGGTGATGCACGCATCTTTGGTCTCTCTGGCAGAAGGTGGCATTATCCACTAGGTGGCAGCACTGACTAACACTAAGTGAAGAAGGCTGCATCACTTTAATACACGGCCATTCCTAACAAGGCTACAGTACACCGACTACTCCAGCATGACAAACATTAATATTGGCTCCTTTTATTGCACCATTAGAAATGCACTAAACAAGCAAAGACGGAGAACCTCTGGTGTCATATGCATGAACTCTGCGTTTAATGCACTGCAAGATCCTCAAAGTAGGAGGCAGAATGTGAGCCAGCTTTACATAACCCAGAGGAAGGATGTGAACTTTGCATGGATGCACTGTAAGATCGTCTAAGTAGGGGGAAGAACATTAGCTAGCTCTACATAAGCCAGAGGAAAGATGTGGGGAACTAACATGTTACAGTGTCCAGGTTATCACGGCCCTTTCTTGTAGGAGGAGGCAGAAAGCAGGAGGCACGAGGTATAAAAACAGAGTGGAAACCATTTTTGACAGGAGGCATGTCATCACTAGGATAGTTGTTTTTCTGCTGTAGAGTTAGCTTGGTGTTCTGAAAGATATATATTCTGACCCAGGCCAGGAAAATGCCTACTCAAGAGGAGGGACCGGCTGGGGACAGACAAGATGGAGGTAGTAGATGGCTCGGACCTGGCTATAGTTTGTTTCACTTAAAAAAAATATATATATATATTATTGATGCATGGAGCAATAACTAACCACCTCGCATAAACCCTGGCATGGATTAAACACAGTTGAAAACACCACGCCATTTTAAAACATCGATATACTATGAAGGAACCGAATAGACGCGAGGATTGTACCTTTTGTTAAGTCGGACTAGGCCTAGTTCAGTCCAGCATCAAAGCCACACAATGAAAGCACAGACGACTGCGCACTTTCAAAGTACAAAAACTGAAACCGGAACCAATAAAGTTTCTAGAAGTAATGGAACTACCGTTTGGTTTTAAGATGTAAAGTAATGACTCCTGGATTTATTGGTTCCGGTTTCAGTTTTTGTACTTTGAAAGTGCGCAGTCGTCTGTGCTTTCATTGTGTGGCTTTGATGCTGGACTGAACTAGGCCTAGTCCGACTTAACAAAAGGTACAATCATCGCGTCTATTCGGTTCCTTCATAGTATATCGATGTTTTAAAATGGCGTGGTGTTTTCAACTGTGTTTAATCCATGCCAGGGTTTATGCGAGGTGGTTAGTTATTGCTCCATGCATCAATAACGAAAACGCCTCCACTGAAGACATTTACACCCACTTCAAAAAACCCTTACCACTTTCTACAGAGCTTCGTTGCTGTTGAAAGACGGTGTGATGTCACTTCTACTGCCCAGGACATTCTGGCGAATCCCCATCTAATGGCATGGGCTAGATCTGAACTGACCGATCTGCGTCATTTCAAGACAGACTAAATCACACTTCAAAACACACTTTTCTATTTCTCCAATACATTTGTATTGTTTACAGATCTTTCTATTTCCTAACACGTTCCGACACCAGAGGGACATTGAAAAATGTACGAGGCCTGCCCGGGCCTTGCATGACAGCCCAACAGCCCACCTGGTTCACATGGCACTGATTGTTCTTCAATGGAAACCGTAACAGAAATGTCCAAAGCAGCGTGAGCTTCTTTCAGTCTGGATCAACATCGAACGTTTTTAATCAATGATGCCTTTCCGGTCCTTAAAACAATTATGAATCAGTTCCTTAATCTTTGAAGTGCTATAGACTTCACATAAACCGCCCCGGGTTGATAACTCTTGATGGTTTGCACGCTGAGATCCCAATAGCGTTTGTTCAATTTTGCAACAAACAAACTATCTTTACTGATGTTGTTTTCCGCAAACCAGTTTGAAAAATATTGTGAAAAGGGTGATTTTTCAATAACATTTTGGCAATGTGTAAAAATATGATTTTGCATTAATTTTATTTTAGTCTAATGACGTTTAAAACACAAAAAACAGTTTGTTTTGTAAACTCAGAGGGGCATAACTTTACCATTTACACACCCACTCTTTCTTTCCAATTTCGACATCTCCCTTTTTAAAATTCAATCTTTTTATAAGAATGGTGTCCAGATTTTCATGACCATTCACTGTTTCTCTGCCCCAGATAAAAATCGATTATTAACAAAGTGTACACCAGAAAATCATTGTCTAGCAGTGCCTGAATATTAGGTGACAATATAACACAACGAAACGACAACCCCAGAAAAATAAAAGGCTAACAAGGCCCTCGAAAATGTAAACGTGAGACCTGCAGGTAAGTAGATGAGTATTCGGCCACCTAAGCTGTCGCCCGACCCTAAGCTCTGTGAAACCTAGGGAATGCAGAAGAACCCACCGTGCCCACTGCACGGACTGGCAACGGGCTGCCCTTGGGGTCATGGTGGATGAAGTGCCCGGCAGCGGTGGTTTAGAGGAACCTATCCATAGCATTAATCATGTACTGACAAAAGAGGTCCTGCAGGGCTGCTCCCGAGCCATTAACACTAGTAAGAAACCAGCCAGTGCTCAGTTTTAAAACTTTTTTTGCTTTATGCTGACGCTTTCCATCATTCACAGCAGTTTTTGTTCTTTCTCTCACAGCCAAATCTAATGTTTTTTTGTCTGGGATCCAATCCCGGTGGCATAGTTTACACGAAACACTGCCAGATGATTTTTAAACCAGATGCATAATGTCATTTATTGCAAAAGAATCATTGCTAATTGCAGATATATGCTTCAGCCTTTCCTATTAACTTCTTTTCAGTGAAACAATACAGTTGGGATTTTATTCTCATTTAACAGAGCCCGGCGCTTGTAAGGATTATTAATAGAGGAAAGTGTGTAATTCACTTTTATTTTTAAAGAAAGCAAACTCCGATTTCCCTGTAAGGGGGCGAAAGTTCCCTCGCTTATATTTATGCTGATGTATTTCTAATTCTATAATGTTTTTTCCTACATACTAATCCAAAAGAATTAATAGAAATCGAATTGACTAGATTTGTCTACTCTGTTAAACAAAAGGCCATAGTGTAACACCTGTAAACATTCATAACTATGTAATTTAAACAATATAACAAATTTCGCATGCCGATTACATGCATCAGAAGGAGTCGGTGAATGTTGAAAGTGGTGAAGCAGAAATAGCCACTCCTATTTGTACCCAGTTACAAAACTGAAATAAGCAGGAAGGGGAGGAGCTAACTGGCTTCAGCTCATTGGACCCCTCTCATTCATAATAAGTCATCAGAGGAAGACAAATCAGCCAAGTCATAACAAAGCGGGCTGGGATCCAATCAGTGAGTGCAAACCACATCAACTCTGGCAGACTACTCAGAACCCCCATATCCAAAGAGGCACAGCAACAGGTGGTCATCACCTGCTACATCATCGAGCTCTATCAAATGAAGTCTTTAGTCATTGTTTCACTTATCTGTTGGAAATATAATGTGTGAGTTTAATGATAAACTGTAAATGTTCCTTTCATTTTGTTTGTGACACAAGGTAGCTCTTATTTTAGGTTTATGTATACATGCATGTATAAAATATTTCTATAGCGCAAACCTAGCCAAAAGGCAGCATAACACTGTACAGGGTCAAAACCAAGCATAAAGTCAATAGGTAATAGGAGAGGTAGCTGGTTTGTGGATGGTTAATGGACTGGGATGTCGCGCTCTTTAAACAGGTGAATCTTCCACTCTTTTCTATATGGGCGCAGTATGGGGGCTGTCCCGATGGATATAAGGATGTTGTTCCAGATCCTGGGTGCATAGATGGAAAAGACCTGCTGTCTTGTTTTTTTCATTGTTCTACTCGTCAGTGTGCAGTCAGATGATGTCCTGGCTGCAGGTGTGTCGAGAAAGACCAGAGATGGTGAGCTTGTCTGCAGGATAAGCGGAGGTACTGGTCACAATGGCCTTGTAAATGAAGCTGCTGGTTTTGAAGATAGTGCAGGCTGGAAAGAGGTGCCAAAGGAGTTCCATCAGCAAAGAGGTGATGTGAACATTTACTTTCTCTTCCTTGCTCATTCCTTGCAGACAGTGCTTAAAAGCTGCTGCTAAATGTGGCACCATCTAGGCTTCCCCATTCACACCTTCACAACCCCAAATTCCCTTCTTGTGTGAACAGGTCTTCCCAAACTGCCAGGCGAGGCACACTCTAGAAAACATGACATCAATCACTTTGTCTCCAGTGGCAAAGTAGGTGAAAAACGATGAGTTGAAATGCTACCCTGAGTGACTGCCAGTGGTTATACTATTGCAAGCATTCCTCCCATCACCTTTTGTTTTTAACACACTGCCCTACGTGGACAAGCGTATGCCCAAACATAGGTCCCTCGCTTACATTGCCATTGCATCCAAGCTATTCCTCACTCAGGGTAACAAGGCCAAAACGGGTCTCAGGCTGCTTGATTTCCCTTCTGAAGGGGGCCTCACCTGGCAATTCAGAATAGACTCCTCCCACGAGGAGCAGTGCTACTACTGATTTCATAAGGCAGGCTTTTGTCTGGGGTGGCACAGTGGGCAAAAAAAAATGGGTTGGAATGCTACCCCAAGCAATTGCTAGTAGTTAGACTATTTGCAAGCATTCCTGTCATCACCGTTTGTGTACTTGAGTTCACAGAGTCACTTCCTCCGTATTGCCAAACCTTAGCATTCAGAGGTACTGTGAATGTTAATGTTTGGCAATGCAGAGGAAAGAGAGATTTGTCTATGTACAGCTAACAACCAATAAAAGGACATCTTTTCACGGAGAGCGGATTTGATTTTACATCCCGCAGACAAAAGGAGACCACTAACTAATACGGAAGTGCTTACATGAAGTTGGAGGCCTCCTTGTGACAGCGAAATCACAATAAGTTAAAGGTCTCCTTGTGAAAGCTAAGACGCTACAAGTTCAAAATGTATGTGTACGCACAAGAGGAGGCATCCGTTTTTCTGCTAGAGAAACAGAAGTGGTGTTGCAACTGACCAAAGCTAGTCACATGGATGAGTGAAGTTTAGCTAATATCCTAATAAGTATGAACTTTGCTACTCCTTACTCTGATAGAGATGGATATGCAGAAGTTTAGTAAGGGCACATGATTTCTATATTGGACAGGCCCCGTGGCCAACCTCCCGCTGTGCATGGCCAAAGTGGGGTTGGCTGCCGTGCACAACAACAGTTGGATTAACATATGGTAATTAAATATTACTTTATGTTAATAAAACCCTAGAAATTCAGGGGAAAAAAAACAAAGGTTACAGTGACCTTGCCCCCATACAATCGGTTCTCAAGGTACAATTGGGAAGTTGGCTGCTCCCTCTCTCCCCTCATGCTTGTGCTGTATCTGAGTATGCTGGCTCTCATCCCTTTATGTGGCTGTGGTGTGCCTGCACTGCTCTGGAATTAGGATGTGTGTAAGTAGTCCCACTGGCCAGCCGTCATGATCTAGAGAATTATCCCTTGCTTGTCCAAGGCCCCACATTCCACCCAAAGTGGATGGTAATGGTATCTATGGGCACGTGTGTACCCGGAAGACCATTTGCTCTGGGTTGCAGAGGACATGCCCGGGGTACACAATCTCCAGCAAAGCTTTCTCCTTCCACATGACCTCTTCCAAGGGTGGCCACAAATATCACACTGTTATGCTTGAAATTTAGGGTGCAGTCGGGTACCTTCAAGCCTATGGGCATCTGTAATGAAAGTTAACCGCCACACCCAAGCGGCAATCAAAAAAGGAGAAATCTCACACTCTGTTGGATGGATTCCCGCAGGGATCACTACGTTTCAATTGTGGTGCCATGAGAGTTTATTTTGAGTTCCCACTGGCACCAATGTTTTCTGCTTCTTGCATGCAGCTTAAATTTAGGGTATCTGGACTTGCCTCTCTGGTGAGCCTTGGTGATCCCCTCACATGGTGAATTCCTTGCAGCAACCCCAAGTTCTTTCATGGCAGACTACGCTCCTTTTCTGCACGCTCCAGCTATCCAGAACATTTGCAACATGCATGGTGACTGTGTGCAATAACAAGAGTTGTCCAGGCCCACCTCTAGGCTCCCAACAACAAGGCCATTCCAACAACAGTCCAGGGGCCCCCTACTTCAGTGTACTCCAGCAGGTCCTCACACCACTGTTGTCAGGAGGGAGGAAATACGTTAGTGTAATCAGCCTGGAAAGGGGACAAAGTCCAGCGTATACGCTAATGACTCCAGACTGCTGGGTTCATCAGGATACTTGTCCTTACTCTACTCTTGCCGGTTGTTTTTTCACAAATTTCTGAACCTTTGCAGGGACTTAGGAGGGGGCGGTGCAGTTTTATGGGATAGCTGTAGCAACCACACAACCTAGTGGAGTCACATTATCCCTTCACCTCATAATGTCACTTGGAGGAATTCAACTGGCCCAACCATTTACTGCATTCTGAGAAGGATGAAGGATGACAACACTCTCCAAAACTGAGGCACACCTCTCTCTGAGCCACTCCTTGCCCTACATGATTTACTTGTTCCCTCCCATACACTTTATAAATGACCCTCTGCTGGGAACCAGAGACATGTCGTGGCCCTCCTACTGTTGAGGCCAGAGGGCAATACGTCCTAGATTAGCCTGTAAGTGTAGGATGATGGGCACCAAAATCATCTGCGTCGTCCCCCAGGGTTCGTCCCTCAGCCCGACCCTCTTCAACGTCTACATGGCTCCGCTCGCTAACATCGCCCGATTTCACAACCTCAACATCATCTCATACACGACAACACTCAGCTGACCCTCTCCCTCACCAAGGACTCCGCCAAGACCAACCTCCATGAAGGAATGAACGCCATCGTCGAATGGATCAAGAACAGCTGCCTCAAACTCAATTCTGACAAAATGGAAGTCCTCATCTTCGGCTCCACCCCCTCTGCATGGGATGACTCCTGGTGGCCTGCCACTCTCGGATCCGCTCCGACTCCCACCGACCACGCACGCAACCCAGGATTCATCTTGGACTCCTCATTATCCATGATCTAGCAAGTCAACGCCATCTCCTCCTCCTGCTTGAACGCCCTCTGCATGCTCTGAAAGATCTATCACCACTGAAACCAGAAGAACAGTCACCCAAGCCCTCGTAAGCAGCAAACTGGACTACGGCAATGCCCTCTAAGCAGGAACCACGGCCAAACTCCAGAAGAGGCTGCAATGCATCCAGAACACCTCTGCACGCCTCATCCTGGACATCCCCCACCACTGCCACATCACAAGCCATCTGAGAGACCTGCACTGGCTCCCTGTTAACAAGAGAATCACCTTCAAACTCCTCACCCACGCTCACAAAGCACTGCAAACACCGGACCAGAATACCTCAACAGACGGCTCTCCTTCTACACACCGACCCGGCAATACTGCTCTGTGGACCTTGCCCTCCCAACCGTCCCACGCATCCGCAGAAGTACAACCAGCGGCAGATCATTCTCGGACCTCGCCGCCAAGACGTGTAACACTCTTCCCACCCACCTGCGTCTGACCAAAGACCTCCTTCGCCTCAGGAGACTTCTCAAGACCTGGCTGTTCAAGCAGTATCAGCACCTCCTCCCCTCAGCACCTTGAGACCCTCAAGGGTGAGTAGTGCGCTATACAAATTCCTTGCTTGATTGATGGATATGAAGATTCCAACCCTGCCGCTCGCTCCAGTAGGAGTTGCCTAATCCCCCAGACTAGAACCTGCTTCCTGGGATATTTGAGATGCCAGCTGGTGCAGCAGAGTAATTAAATATCACAGTCAGTGGCCTGAAGCACAGATCGCATTATGAATTCAGATAAATATATCAAATTGTGAAGTAGATAAATAGATATAGACAAGTCAGAATCTAACTCATATGTGGAATCCATGCCCACTCGATTGTGGACAGGTCAAGAATTCTGACACTTGTACCATGTGTCAATCTGGAGATGCAATAAAACCCAATTAAACATACATTACAAAGCAAAGCACTAAACTATACCAAATTTGGAACAATGTAGTCTCTGTTGGTCTCCAGTTAAATACTATCAATTTAGTTTGGGCTCCATCTGCCACTGTGCTGTCTCTGCGCAGATGCCAGATGGATTCAGGCAACAGTCTTTCCCTCTGAGGCTGCTTACGTAAACTACTCAAAGCCCACTACCCCTTCTGTGCACAGTAGCTGACATTAGTCTAAACGGGGGGCATCAGGGGTTACAGCTCAAAACAGCTTTACCAGTATCATTCCTCGAGGTGAGGGTAAATTAGAGTGTCCCGCCCCACAGCAAAGGTCCAAAACCCATGGGTTCAAAAGTGAAAAACTGGGGAATTGGGGGTTTATGTTTAGAACCTGCTTTCTCACAACCCCTAATCCGAAGGTAATATATAGCATATTTTGTCTGTCTAGTGTGACCACTTAAAGCTTGAGGAACTGTCAAGACTTATCTCAATGTCATAGGAGGGCTTAAATGGAGTGTTCATGACATAAGAATACCTTAAATCTCACCTAAAAAATATGTATATCCTACTATAAATGTCTATCAGATGCGCAGTGCTCTTGTTACTCCTTTGAATAATAGTATAGGCATTTGTAACTTCGGGCAGTAATAGCACAGCTGGATTAGCATGTACAAAGCAATATGCACAGGTTTCTGTAAATCACATGTGCAATAATTTAGATCACACTGTGCTGTTTTTCAAATTGATTCCTATGAGTCTAATACACATATTAATCTGTATAGTGCATATTATTACAAGCACTCTGTGGTCATGTTTACCTTTTTCAGACAAATAAACTCTTTGTGTATCTAGGATTAACACTGTTTGATTTAGGAATTTGGACAAATGCAACCCATATTCATTGTATGCCTATAATTTTCATTTTATATTTCCACCACTTATCACACAGTAGAAATTGATTCCCTTGTAATATCTTAAATGTTTCCACTTTTAATAAACATTCAGTCATGCATCATCACACGTCACCATGTGTATTAATAAGACAAATTAATTTAAAGTGTCCCTGACAACAAGATACATTTTAATATTTATAATTAATATTTTGATACTGAGTGGCCTTGCCATATTTTGCGTTAAATAACCACAGGTTGTATCTCTAATAAAACCAATTCAAGTTTCTCTCTAATTCAAAGACTGTGTCAGGTATAAGAAATATGTTATTTTAGAATTCCCACAGGGGTCCATAAGAGCATACTCAATTTAAGTAGCATTTCCACCACTGTTTTCTTGGTAGGAGGTTGGTGCTCCAAAACATAAATGTGTCTCTATGTGGTTAAACTGAAATTTAAGTTGATCCTTTTTAAAAATCAGATTATTAGTTAGGGTGGATGGTAGTCCACCACAAATAATAATATTATTGTTCTTGTTAGGTCCAGTGAAGTTTTCAGTTCGTTTTTTTTTTTTTTTTTAAACTTGCGCTAAATGCCTCCTAGCTATGGCACAGAGTAGACAGAGTTAACCTAAAAGGAGTCTACTATGACATCTGTCAAGGGATCCAGGACATCAGGAACAGTACTTGGGGGTCAGGATTCACTCCAACATAAGCAGCTAGTAAGGTCCAGGGCAGGTCCAGCTGAAATTGGTCAGCTGGACTCTGCAGGAAAGTGGGTTCCTGCCACTACTGTGTACCTGTAGCTTAATAGGAGGTCAGCCAACTGACCTTTTGAGTCCACTTCACAGTCCACGCTACAAGTGGGAACTGGTCCTGCCCGCATTGTTCTTCTCACAAGTTGTAATTGCAGGTGCAGTCCTTCATCTGTCTTACACAGGTCCAGATGTGTTCTGCTGGGGGCACCCAGGGGTGACACATTTATGCCTGGCACTAGCCAGTGGGTGGTAGCGCCTCTCTTGGCCCTTCCCTGGCCAACAGGGAAAATGTTTCCAGGGGTAACCATATGCACAGTCGCAGCAGTTCCTATTTGACACCAGCAAATAATCCCAAACTGCACTTCTCTACCCAAAACCAACATGGCAGAATCTTTCTTCCCCTGTGCAGAGAGCCTGTAACCTCCCTAGAGGTGTGGCTAGGGAAATGAGCAAACCCTCCCTGGTGGTCACTCAAAACCAGATCTGGGAGCACCTCTTCTCCCACTGGGACTGTTGCATGGCTATCTAGTTAGACAAAAGGGAGGCAGGGCCAGATGTGCGCTACATCCGTCAGTGACAGGTTGGCATCCTTAAAAGATATGCAAGGGGCTGACATAGACCCCTGGCCATCCTGTCAAGAGAAGGTCAACTTCTCACACTTTTTGGAAATATTTGTTACAAATTCGACTTAACCAGTAACTTGGATTTGTAATAGGTATTTCAGTGCTTTTTATCTGGTTCCACAGCAAAATTATTTGACTTTAACATTAACTCTCAGTGTTTTTGTTGGAAAATGGCCTTCTCTGAAGGGTCAATCCAAACATTTTGCCTTTCTCCTCCTTTTTTTCTGACATCTTTTTAGTTGGCTTTAGGACTCTGGGCACTTTACGACGGCTAACCAGTGATAAAGTGCATGTGTTCTCTCCCTAAAACATGGTAACATTGGCCCCAGTAAAGTGCACTACATGTGCCCAGGGCCTGTAACTTAAATGCTAATAGGGGGCCGGCAGCACTGATTGGGCCACATAAGTAGCCCCTTAACCATGATTCGGTCCTGCCATTGCAAGGGCTGTGTGTGAAGTTTCACTGCCACTTCGACTTGGCATTTAAAACTACTGGCCAACCTGTAAATTCCCCTTTTATTATATACAGGTCACCCCTAAGGTAGGCCCTAGGTAGCCCGTAGGGCAGGGTGCTATGTAAGTAAAAGGCACAACATGTACTATACGTTTCACAGGTCCTGGTAGTGAAAAACACCCAAAGTCGTTTTTCACTACTGTGAAGCCTGCTTCTCGTTTTTCACTACTGTGAAGCCTGCTTCTCTCATAGACCAGCATGGGAAATACCCTTATATACTTTTAAGTGGTAATTTCTGATCTGAGAGAGTAGCCTTGTCATGTTTGGTATGGTTGGAATGGTAGTGAGAAATCCTATAGTAAAGCTGGATTTTACATTACTATTTAAAAAATGGCACTTTTGGAAAGTAGGCATTTCTCTGCCCTTACTGCTCTCTGTGCCTTCCAGCCTGTTTCCAGTCCATGCCTGGTCTGTGCTGGTTGACAACTCCCCTTGTGCATTCCACTAAGACAGCCATAAACACAGGACACTCAGCTGCATCTGCATTCATATGCATACTGATGGGTCTTCCTGGGCAGGAAGGGTGGAGGGGCTCTCAGTTACACTTCAAAGGCTAGTGGCCTGATGTCACAAAAAGGACTGATAATCCTCCACAGGTCTCCTGGCAGACAGGGGTGCGTTGAAAAGGGAACTTGTGCACTTTAAAAACACTCTTTGACGTTTACACCACTGAAAAGGCACTTTTGGGTATATACACTCGGTCTATGACCCCACCAAATCAGCCACTTTTGGACCTACAATTGGGCTTTGTCAGAGGGACTGCCTGGCTGCCCTAAGGACCCATCTGGACTGCTTTGCTGGAGGGACTGCTCTCCTGCTTGTTGCCCTGCTGCCTGCTGGCCCCTGACTCTGCTGGAAGGACTCTTCCTTCCCCCACAAATGCTCCCCAAGGGCTTGGACTTGGCTTTCCCCCTGTTCTGAGACTTCACCAAAGAGAGAAAATCCAGCACGTTGGAAAATTGATACAACACCTACAAAAATCGATATAGTACCTGCCTTGCGGCTGAAAACTTGCTGCGTCACCTACCGGATGGACGCAGCACCTGCTCCATCGTACCAGTGAGTTTGGGATTTTCCATGTATCGTCCCTGGGCATCAAAATACCCCCGCTTCACAGTGAGGAACCAAGGCTGCGCTTCCAGAAATCGACGCATCATCTTGCTACATGGAAATAAATGATGCATTGCCCTTGCCTTGCCGGAAAAAACAACCATTGCTTTACTTTTCCACGCATCTCCTCCTCTTCTGCCCTCGGCTTTATTATTTTTGACACAACCCAGGTACTGTGTGTTAGAAGGATACAACCACTGATTCTTGTGGATTAAGACTCATTAAAAAGTTTTAAAAGCTATATCCTGACTTGTGTATATTGGATTTTTTGTTGTTTTGGTCTTATTTTATTCAGATAAATATTATCTATTTTCCTAGACTGGCGTGGATAACTTTTGGTCGTATTTTCATTGTGTTTCTGTATGAGTTATTGCACAAATACTTTACACATTGCCTCTACGTTAAGCCTGCCTGCTCCGTGCCAAGCAACCAGAGGATGAGCCCAGGATATTTTGGGTTGTGTTGTGACTTACCCGGACTAGGATTGTGGTCCCTGTTTAGACAAGGAGCATACCTCTGCCTACTAGAGACCCAATTTCTAACAGTTTTCCTATGGAACAGTAAACACTGCTACTTTGAAAATAGCTTTTTAGGCCTTTTGACTGTCACCACATGCTTGACATTAAACTTGTACATGTCCCACTTCTAAATATCATACACCCAGTCTTATGAATATTTAAGGCCTAATTAGGGGTGTCTAAGTAGTATTTAGTAAGAGGGATTACACGTGGGTGTATATTTTGATAGATCGAATTTGCAGTTTAAATCTGCACAGCCAAGTTACTGGTGTGTAGCGAAATTGGTAGTGTTTTGCTTTCTAATACATGAACTACAGGGTCGGTGCAATATGATTAGTAGAGTTTAATTGGTTTAATGATCTTATAGGTAGAGTTTATATGTTGTTTCAATTATTCTCCTGGCTCTCTTTTCAATAGAAGACCTCTTGGTTACAGTACCAGTCTCTTCTGGTGGGACTCAGCATACCTCTTGGAAGGAAAGACAAAGAATTCTGGTCTCAGGTAAGTTGATTTTCCATAATTGTCGGATAGGGTTATTAGGGACGGGAGTGGGTGGCATTGTGAAGGAGGGTTCACACTAGTGACACCAGATTTGTGCATTTTTATGTGTCCGTGACATGCATAGGTGTCTGTGATAGTGTTTTCATATTTCTTTATAGATGTGAGCCCCTTTTTCCCCCCTCCGTTAGTACCCACTCCCTCCCCTCTCCCGTTTTCCCCAATTGGTGAGTCCAGCACAAAAAACACTCGTACCTTGTGCAGCCACGTTCCTCCTGGAACATGGCTGGGCTGTTGGCATGTAGAGTTCTGGATTCTTCCTTTTTTTTACCCTCTCGTCCCCTCCTTCTTCCGTCACCTTCTCTCCTCGCTCTTCTCCTTACTTCTCTTTCCGCTCCATCTCTCCTTCTCTCTCTGCTCAGTCTCCTCGCTCTGCTCCTTCTCGTTGCTCCACTCTTCCTCCTTGCTCCGCTTTTCTTCCCTGCTCCACTCCTTCTTGCTCCGCTCTCTTTCCCCCTCCACTCCTTCTCTTTGTTCTGCTCCTCCTCCTCGCTCCACGTTTCTTCCCCGCTCTGCTCCTTCTCCTCACGCCGCTCTCTCTCCCTGCTCCGCTATTCCTCCCCTCTCCACTCCTTCTCCTCACGCTGCTCTCTCCCCCCGCTCCGCTCCCACTCCTCGCTCTGCTCTTCCTTCCCGCTCCACTCCTTTTACTCGCCGCTCCCACGGCTCTCCGCCCCCTTTTCTCTGTCAGTGCCTCCGAGACATCCTCCCCCTACGTCACAGGGTGGGTGGGGGGGTCGTCATGGTAACAGGTGATGCCAGAAGTGCCAGGAGCGCACTTGTCACGGCATCCCTGTTACATGGTGGGAGCCTGCTGTCCTATTTACCATTGTCGCTTTATGGTGGTATAATGTGTGCATCAAGCAGTCCGCGAGTGGCATTTAACATACAGGCCTTAGCAGAAAAATATATCAAAAAGGTGGTGTGATCATGTAAAAAGGGGCCTTCTCCTACAGATACATATACTTTCTGCATTTTTCTAATGTGACCATTACTGTATAATGCTCATTATGAAGCACCCAGTTCATAGCCTCTGTGTGCGATGTCTTGTTGGTATAGGTAAATATTAGAGTAATATGGTCAGAAAAAGCTCAGTAATTAGTAGATGGACATCCAGGCTGATGGCCACATTGTGATGAGTGAGCAGCAGGGAAAGCGAAGTGTCAAAGTACATTACTTTTGTGAGGCAACGAAAAGCAGTGGGATCCCAACTAAGAGATTCTTTCCATCAACGTACAGTGGACAGGCAAACATCACATTATAAAACAGTGGTTCAAAAAGCAATGCTTTATATTCTCAAACTTGGGAGGGTCAAGCCATGCATCCATGGAGCATCTGATAACAGAAAAGATCTTAGCTTGTTAGCCCTGGCAGAAACTGAACTACACATATGTTAACAACCAGCATACTATTCAACTACAACCTTGAAATCAAACTTTAATTTTACTAATAAGGACAACCAGGGCAGTTGCCTTAATTTGATGACCAGATCCTAACAGGGTAACAAAAAGGTAAGATAAGTTTCAAACAAATGTGTCTCAAAACTTAATTTTGAGTCCTCTAAAAGTGATAGGTGGGTACAAAACTACTTTGTGGACGAAGGCAGAAGGGAGAAGTATTTATGAAAGGGTTTCCCACAATGCAAAGATGACCACTATCTGCAAAAAGACCAAAGAGTAGGTATGCCCACAACTCAAGGAGTTTATTCTAATGTGTCCCACACCAAAACAATGCTTTGAAGCACATCTAAAATGTGTGATCATTAGGAAGTCATTTATTACAGGGACTAGCATTTAAGCCTATGCAGCCAGTTTCCATAGATAGATTTCAAAAGCAGCTACTGCATACAATTAAATCACAGCACATTGATAAGAAAATGTCTTTGTAAAAATATACAGTTGAAGAAGACATACAAATAATACCAGGTTGCCAGGGCACTATACCTATGATTAAATGACTGTAGTAATATCCATTAACAGTCAGTGATACTCAGGGCCACTGGAATTATGCAATTGTGCAGGTGCAGCGATTTATGCATAGTTATAGGTTTGCTAAATTTGCCACATAATTCATCATCTGCTGCATAATCTGCAGATTTTAGCAAAAAACAATTTGTTTCTAGCTCAAACGATTCAAAAGTTACTACAAATGCAGCGATGTGTTGCCACGCAGTGGAAGGCCTGTTGCAAAGCTGGACTGGTCACCTTTCTGTTGCTTATTGCTATATTTGGGTGTTAAATAGGTACTAACTAGGTGCAACCAATATCCTGGCTGAATTACCAAGTTAAAAAATGATGAAATAATTAAGTAATACTATTACAAAATGTGTGCATTATGCTGCATAGTTTGCCTTTCCTTGCTTCTTAATGTATTCAACCATGCTGCATGATTTGACACTCTCCTGCCGCATAATTCCAGTGGTCCTGGTGATACTACCATATGTCTTCCTTACCTAGTATTTGAGATCAGATAACTGATAACACCGCAGCCTTTCACTAACATCTGTATGTTATGGGAGCCAACGGATAATATCTATGGTGTTATTGGCCATGCTATGTATGCTGCTATGTGGAAGGACAACCTAATGGCCCTTCAACTGAACTTTTTAATGGAACTGTATCTTTTTTGTAAAAGACATTAGACCATGATCGTCATGGCCAAACGTACCAACCAATTTGCAATGTTTTTCAGTGTTTTTTGGTTTTGCAATAATGTCTTTAGGCTCTGGCTGCCCTATTCCGTGGGCGCAGATCCCGGCATTTGCCAGTGTCCTACCCCTAAAACTACGCCTTAAGTGCCCGCTGAGCATGCACTATCCCTACTCGCTCAGAGAACAGTGGACATAAGGCACTAGTACCAACAGGGTTCTGTCACAAAGTGCTCTACACCATGTGCTGCAATGCTTCACCATGTTCTGTGCCTTGAACTCCAGCCCTTAAGTGCTCGGAGTTGCAATCTACTGGGAAGGGAATGCAAAAAGTCAAGATCCCTTAGAAGCATTTTTGTGTCACCATCATTAGTTAAGATTCTGTCAAAGATAGCAGGAGCGATTTACACAGGTCACAAAAGACATGGTCTCCATCTTCATGGAAAGCTTGATACTCGTTTTACAAGGATTTATTTGTATAGCATTTGTTTTAACTTTCCTATAAGAAATAAAACAGTTTCACTTAGCCATTCCATGGTCAATCAAAGATGATTTTGTATTTGTGGATATTTTTGTGTAACTTCTTCAAATAGGGCAAAAGTTAATAGCAAAACAAAAACTCATTTTTTTATGAACAAACCATTTCAAGCAATCACCTAAACCTAGGCCCAAAATAAGATAAATGTCCACCTCTTTCCAACTCTTTGAGCGGTGCATATGTGTAGCTTGGCGGTTAGAGGGTAGCATATAGTGTCACTCGCTTGCATAAAACATTGCCATGTCACAATCAGCCAAGGGCCCTTTAGTTCTAGAGTCACTGTTTAGATCAAATATATAGGTGTTATAGAAATAATCAGAAGATGTGCTTCTGTATCAAGATCTCCTCAGTTGATAATTTCTTAATTCAATATATTACCATAAAGCAAATGCAATGCACTTTGTAAATACACTCATCCAACCTAGAAAGCACAAGAATGACCCAAGGAATAATTCCAATTTAGGTGGAGCAAAATAACAATGAAAGCCATTAACAATCCTTAGTATACTCAAAGCTCTAAAGACATATCTCATATTAGGCTCTCGGATTCACGTTTTAGTGCCAGGAAGCCTCCAGGGGTACCTATGTGCGTTACACTCTAAATGCCTACTAAAATACCCGTTTCATGACTGAGTCTTAAGCACAAAACTCATTAAAATATTACCCGGTAACAGTCTAAATCGCACTTAAGCAAACACTTTTTTGGGAAAAAGTGCATTTTCAGAATATGGACTGCCTGTCGTTCTCATTTTTAAAATCCAATACCCTGAAAACTGCAATAGATTAGTTGTGACATCTTTGCAGCTTTGTGTAAACCTGTCACCCCTGCATCACTGACTTCTTTTTGATGTTTGGTTCAAAGCTACAGTGTGCGCCTTGTGCCCGCGTCTCTCGTGCACACTTGCAAGAGCTGTATTCGCCTTCTAGACACTGAGCGACTTCACTCCGAAGCAATTTTTCGTCTCAAGCACAAAGTCTGTCATCAGCTGGCAGAGCAATTTTATTAAATGCCACTCCGTCCCATGACAGTGCTATAAAAAGAGATGTATGCATCACTGTCTATAGAGCACTGCTCTGTACCAGACACAAGTCACATTGATGGCAGGTTGTGCCAGGGCAAGAATGCGCAGTCCAACCAACTGAGGTTTTAGCTTATTTCAGGCAATTCAGTTTCGTTTTTCAGAACCTTCAATGTTTTGCACATAAATGGTGTGGGCAGAGTGGGGTTAATAAAGACGTTTTTTGGTTCGACGCTGCTTATTTTATAATTTCCTCAATTTTTCCTAACATCATGGCGATATTAAAGACATAGTATGCTTTGCATCTCTTTATATGGTTTACTTAAATATGACATTATAGTAAAAATCAACTCGTGTAATAAACTGCACAGGAAATTGTTATTTGCCCAATCCCTGCCATCCATACTGACACTGTGCTAAGTACTTAAGAAATTAGAAACTTGCGCCTTTCCGAATCCCTTTCTATTCATGAATGGAATCAGCTGCGTTTGAGGTTACCCTGGCAACAAGGGTGAGGCGGCAGATTGTTTACCGCGCCATTTCATTAATTTTTCCATGCAAACGTCATTCTATTAGACCACCCAACTGCTCAGTGCTAAACTAATAATATGTAGGTGGGTTTTAGGACATGGCTGCACGTCCATCACTTCCATCTGCCCAGTGGGCCACCCACACCATATTGCAGTATCCCTACTGCCTTGGCAGGGATCATATTTCCTGAAAGTGATCAAGCCAACACAGCAATGCCTGGTGGATGCCACCTTTTTGTTTTGCAAAAATACACGCTAAAGCAGGCGCTTATTTCTGCACGTGATTGTCCGTGATAATATTTTCTGCAGTGCCTGCCATATCTTAAATGGTGTGCCTGGGCATTACAATGTATGCATGGGACACCCACCTCAAATTGTCATGGGGTTATTTTACACTCTGTTCGGGCACACAAATTTAGTTTAGCTTGGACCTGGGGTCTGTACCTTATTTCGTTTTTAGGTAGCCTGCTTTTAGGGTGGATGTTTTTATTTTCTAACCAGCTGTAACATTGTAATTCTGCAAAAGCTTTGTTATTATTCCGTGCACGACATTTCACCATGTGCCCTGGCCCAAAGTAGATGAGTCAGAGTACATGGTGATCCAGACAGCAATTGTCGCCACAAGAGTTCTAAACAGTCCGACACTTAGGCGCTTGCCGACCTCAGGGCCTTTCACAGAATTAAAGTATGTTTTCTTATTAAAACACTATGTAGGCCAAGGGACAACTGGGGGGCCATTCAAGCCAGGATTTTGTCTACGCTGGATGCCATTTCATTGGTGATCTCGGCCCTGTCTCTACGGCCAACCCCCAGAAATGGCGGGCAGATACCTATACTCCAGATAATAGGGGTGGATGCTCCTTTCATGGACTAAGTATGGATAGACTGGGCTATCACTGCTTGCTTTTGATTAGGAGTTAGGGGTTAGGTAGAATTCATCTATGTAGGTTATTCCAATATGGTGGTACTGTTTATTTTCTTCTCGCTGGTCACCACCATTCTAATACTGTCATGCCTCATTGCCCAAATAATTGTAGCTCATATATTTGTTCGTAGATTGCAGTCTTTTCAATAAATGTATTTAAAATCATCCTGCATCTCTTTCTTTGCCTATGTGTGTCTGTATGAGACCTTTGCTAATGAGAGAAAGGGGTAAGACTTGTCAACCACAACTTTCACAGAGTGTCATGTTTCAGGCTGCCACAAATCACCTTCTCTTCCAGGTTTGGGTGAGGTTATTAGCTAGCCAGAAGGGTTGGGCTGACAGCTGCCAAGACAGTGTGGTATTGACTCGGTCACCCACAAATGGTGGTGCTGCCTCCCCCAGTCCAGCAGTCTCATTCTAACAACAGGAGTCCTATGGCAAAATAGGGCACGTGTGCAGATTGCACTGACTTGGTATTTCTGTGGTCCATGGGCTACCAGCTCACAGGTTTCAGACAGCAGGGACAGCATAGGCACTTCCACTGAAGGCCTAGTAGTTCTCTCACTCCTAAATTTGACAGAGAACCATGGGTTAGCAAGGATTTATGGCTGGTCTCTGCCTAGAGGGGCACAGAGGGCCAAAAGTGCAATGGCAGAAATGCATCCCAGAATAATTACTGTTAGACCTGGCATCTTTTGGCATATTTCCCCTGTCTTTTTGCCTTCTAACCTTCTGTTTTTATGGTATGCTGGGCTCTGTTTTTGCTGGTTTAATGTCTCTGCTCTGTGCACTTTACCACTGCTAATCAGTGCTAAAGTGCAAGTGCTCCCTATGGAAAATTATATTGGTGATTGGCTTATCCATGACTGGCATATCTGATTTACTAATAATTCCCTCGTAAAGTGCACTGTGTGTGCCCAGGTCCTGTAAATCAAATGCTACTAGTCGGCCTGCAGCACCGATTGTGCCACCCACATGAGTAGCCCTGTAAACATGTCTCTGACCTGCCACTGCAGCGTCTGTGTGTGCAGTCTTCCACTGCCAATTTTGACCTGGCAAGATCCACTTGCCAGGCCCCAACCTTCCCTTTTACTACATGCAAGTCACCCCTACGTTAGGCCATAGGTAGCCCCATGAGCAGGGTGCAGTGTACGTTAAAGATAGGACATGTACTGATGTGTTTTACATGTCCTGACAGTGAGGTACTGTCAAATTTGGTTTTCACTGTTGCAAGGACTGTCGCTCTCCTAGGTTAACATTGAGACTGCCTTTAAATATATTTTAAGTGTAGTTTCCCATTGGGAGCAGATAGAGATCAGGAGTTTGGGGTCTCTGAACTCACAATCTGAAAATACACCTTTTGGTAAAGTTGGTGTTTAGATTGCCAGTTTGGAAATGCCACTTATAGAAGTGTGGAGCACACAATGTTCATGGAGGAATCATCTGTATGCAAATATTTCAGCAATATTAAATACCGCTAATGCTGTAATTAACCATAAATCAAATTCCATTAATGAATAATTCATCAAACAGTGTGTAATTTGTTTCTGGAAAAATCAATAATTTTTATCTATTCACTAATAATATATTCATCAAAGAAACAAAGAGAATTCTTAGTGTTTTTATACAAACACACTGGTGAACCCTCTAGTCCACAATCCCTTTACATCCAAGGGACGGAAGGAGAGCACCAACCCTCCTGACTCTCCAACCACGAAAGGTTTGAGTCCTGTATGCAGTATTTCAAGCAATCAGAAATCATTCCTAATGGACTCCAGCAGCTCATGCGAAGAATTATGTAATGGAGAGTATAAGGTCAACATTTCGGTCTCCCAAGGATCAAACTGGCCATGAGACCATCCTCAGGACAATGTGTCAAAGTGGATTAAATCTCAATAATTGTTGCTCTACAACACAATAAATAATCCACATGTTTGAAAGGCTGTATATTTGTTGCTTTCCTATATTGATGAATATATTATTAGTGAATATATAACAATTCTTCATTTTCCAGAAACAAATTACACACTGTTTGAAGATTTGGTAATTTATGGAATTTGATTTACGGTTAATTACAACATTAATAGCATTTAGTATCGCAGAAATATTTGTATGCAAATGATTCCTCCATGACCATTGCGTGCTTTACAGTTTAGATTACCCAGTTCTGTGGGGAATACTGGGTTACCCTGTTTATTTGTCTCACTTTTCGAAAGTGGGCATTTTCTTGCTTAAGCCATTCTGTGCCTCTGCCTGCTTATGTATTCCACATCTGGGCCAGACTGACAGTTGGGCTGTTGTGAATTCCCTTTAGACAGTGACACAACAGGAGCTGGGGTGTAGCCTGCATATCCTGATGAGTCTCATGGGCTAGAGTGGGGAGGGAGGAGCTGACACTTACACCTGAAAGGGCTGTGCCTGTCCTCACACAGTGCAATCTCCAACCCCCTGCAGTGTGTCTGGGGCCAGGCCTGAGCAAGGCGAGATCTACCTTGCCAACCTGCCTACTTCATAGGCAAAAAGGACTATAACTAGTGGACCCAAAACTCCAGACTTTGACAACACTTCTGGATCAAGAGGAACTTCTGCCAAGGAGAAGAGCTAAAGAGCTGGAGGAGGGGTACTGCCCATTTGCTGTGAGTGCTTTGTTGGGTTGGCCTGCAGTTGCTGCTTCTGCCTTCAAAAAAAGAGGAGAAAGACTG
Source organism: Pleurodeles waltl (assembly GCF_031143425.1). Classification (NCBI taxonomy): domain Eukaryota; kingdom Metazoa; phylum Chordata; class Amphibia; order Caudata; family Salamandridae; genus Pleurodeles; species Pleurodeles waltl. The sequence goes on from NC_090442.1 coordinate 302,282,346, forward strand.
GACCTTGCTGTGTGTCCTGCTTGTGAAGTTTCTCAAAGGGCTTTAAGTAGAGCTTTCCTCCTGTTGGAAGTCTCAGGGATATCAAGACTTCAGCTTCATCTGCCCACAGCACTGGGAACTGTGTTTTGTGCTGCAACAGAAGAAAAAACACTGCAATGCCGTCAACAATGCCGCTGACTTCGCACCGCAAGCTTGGTCTCACCGATGATGCCACCTGACACCGTCACCGAGCTGCTGCTTGCACCGTAACCTGTGGGCCCCGCACTCTGCATCTCTTTGCTCACACCGCAGCTTTGGAATCCCCGACACCGCCGCTTTTGTAGTGTTTTTACTGTATTGCTGTGTGTTATGTGCAAATGCTTTACACATTGCTTCTGAGGTAAGCCTGACGGCTCATGCCAAGCTACCAATGGGATGTGCAGGGGCTATCTGAGCTGGATATCCCCCCTATCCTGACTAGAGTGAGGGTCCCTATTTGGACAGGGGCAAACCCACTGCCAAGTAGAGACCCCATTTCCTACAGTTATGAGTGGCTGAGATTATTTCAAGCACTTCACTCATCACGTTTTTGATTTTTTAATACACTCTACATTTCACATTTGCCATTTTAAGTGCTGTGAATAAAGAAAATGTTACGTACCCAGTAAGCATCTGTTTCTGCCATGCAGTGCTGTAGATTCACATGGTCAGCATAATCCCTCCATCTAGTGTTGGGCTCCTTAGTGGCAAGTTGTTCTTCTTCAAAGAAAGTCTGTGGGACACGAGGTAGAGTGACTCCTCCTCTTGCTGGTAATGAGCATGGTCACTGACTCTATTGTTAGATTGTTTTCGTGCAAAGCAAGTGAGGATAGAATGTGAATTTTAGCATTGTATAGTAAGATTTCCATGCTACATGAATGTGTGATGACTTATACAAATAAATGTAACACTCACAGGTGTCCGGGAAGGAGGGAGGGCATGCAAATCTACAGCAATACATGCCATGAACAGATGCTCACTGGTTAAGTAACATTTTCCGTTTGAGCAGTGTGGCTGAAGATACACATGCTTAGCATACAGTGAAAAGCAGTCCTCCTCAATAAGCAGTGGCTAACCTGTGGGGGTTACAGTTGTTTGAAATAGTAAACGTAGAGCTGTTTGGCTGACATTGGCTTGTTGACGGGCCAGCACATCCACATAATAATGTTTGATAAGTGTATGTGATTTAGACCATGTAGCTGCTTATACATTTCAGCTACAAGAATATTCCCAAGAAAGGCCATTGTATCTCCTATTTTACAAGTGGAGTGAGCTCTAGGAGAGATAGTTAAATTTATTTTAGCTTTAGCTTTAGCATAGCATGTCTGAATGCATTTGAAAATCTAACATGCAATGCTTGATTTAGAAGTCGCCTTTCCCATGTGTGGTTTTGAAAACGCAACAAAGATTTGTTGTGTTTTTCTAAATGATTTGGTTCTATCAATATAATACATAGGGGGTCTTTTAACATCTAAGGTTTGTATGGCTCTTTCCGCAACATTCAGCTTGGGGGAAAAAAATGGGAATTCATTAGCATGATTAAGATGGAATTGAGACACCACCTTTGGATGAAATGTATGATTGGTACTTAGCACCCCCCCCCTACCGCTACATATTTGGAAGGGTTCTTCTATAGTTAATGCCTGAAGCTCACTGACATATCTTGTAACTAAAAATTATTCTTTCCAGGTTAAAAACTGGAGGGGGCAGGAGTGTAGGGGCTCAAAAGGAGAGGCCATCAATCTTGTTAGTACAATATTGAGATTCCAAGTAGGGGCAGGTAGAACCCTTGGAGGAATGAATCTTTAAGGCCTTCTAAGAAGTCTTTAATAACAGGAATCCTGAGTAAATGGAATGGATAACAGAGTCCTGAACATTGGGTTTTAAAGGATCAATTGGTTTGGAGTTACAGTAGTGGACAAATCTTTGCCACTTTGCAGCATAGCAAGCATGTGTAGTTGATCTGCGGGCTTCATTAAGAATGCCCATACATGGGCGAGGTAGGTTTAAATAACCAAACTCTAGGAGTTCAGGAGTCAGATCGCCAGGTTGAGAGATCTGGTGTCTGGGTGTCTTATTTCTCCGTGGTTCTGCTTGAGAAGGCCCTGCCTGTTCAGCATTACTTTGTGGGGACTACTGAAAGTTCTAGGAGTGTGGTGAACCAGGATTGCCTTGCCCATGTGGGGGCTACTAGAGATGTCTGCCAAAGTTTGCAAACCACAAATGGAGCAGTAGGAGAAGTGGAAAAGCATAAACAAATATCCCTGACCAACTCATCCATAATAGTTGGACTGTGGTGTGGGAACCTGGAGGCGAAGACTAGGCATTTTGCATTTTCTGCTATGTCTGGGTGACCTCAGTGCCAGAAGTAAGGTGGAGGACTTGCAGGTGGAGTTCTCTTTCATGGACTTGCTGATATATCCTGCTGAGGAGATCTCATCCTGGCAAGCACTCCATTAACAGGCAAATGTTGTATCGAAGAGCCAATTTCAAATGAGACTGGGCTCGGTAAGATACCCGAGGGGAGCTGGTGCTCCCTGCTTTTGGAAATAGACAACAAGACTGCCATGTACTGTTATTATCAAGACTACCTTGCCAGTGAGGTGAGGAATGAAGGCTTTGAGCACAAGGTGAACAGCTAGCACCTCCAGGTGATTGGTATGGAGATGTTTCTAGCCAAGTGTCCAGCGGACCTGTACAGAGCGATTATGTGAATGCTCTTCCCTGCTCATGAGGTAGGTGTCCATTGTTATGATTTTCTGCGGAATTGGGTCCAGAAAAGGCTGTCCTTTTAGGAGATTGTTGGTGTTCCACTATTGCAGAAAGTGGCAAGCTTGACGGCTGACCAACGCTAGATTCTCTAACTGACCCTCCACTTGAGACCAGTGGCGCATTAAGCACTCTTGCAATGAATGCATGTTGAGTCTGGCATGAGGTACTATGGCTATGCACAAATTCATCATAACGAGGAAACACATAACTGTACTCACTGTTACATGCTGATGGGGCTGGAACAGAGGACTAAGCATCTGGAATGACTGGATCTGGGAGGCATTGGGTTAGGCTACACCTCTGTGTGAATTGAAGATGGCTCCTAGATATGGCTGTATTTGGAGAGGCGGGAAATTAGATTTGACTTGCATTGATGGTAAATCCTAGTTGATGAAGTAAGTTTATGGTGGCCTGACTGCCTTGGAAGCACTACTGACGAGTAGCATTTCTGATGAGCTAATTATCTAAATATGTAAAAAACACAGATGTTTTGCCTGACTAAGTGGGCTGCTACTACTGCAAGACATTTGATGAAAACACTGAGGGAGGTTTTGATTCCAAATGGGAGCACCTTGAATTGAAAATGGTGTTTGTTTATTACCAATCTGAACTATCAGTGATGTGCTGGGTGAATGGGAATGTGGAAATAGATGTCTTTCAGGTCAAGTGCAGCCATGAAGTTGTCTTATTTTAGTAGTGGGTGACATCCTGAAGAGTGACCATGTGAAAGTACTCTGAGAGGATATATTGGTTTAGGGGTCTGTGGTCCAAGATTGGTCTTAAGGACCCATCCTTTTTGGGAATAAGGCAGTATAGTAAATAGACTCTTTTTTTAGAAGTACCTGAAATCCTTCCTTGAGCAAATGTTGATGTTCTAGTGAAAGTTTGTGTTTGCGAGATGGAATGTTTGGAGGTGTGGAAGTAAGCTCCGGACAATAATCATTTTGGATAATATCCAACACCCATTGATCTATGGTGATGTTTCACCAGGCGAGGAAGAACCCTTGTAGTCTTCCCCTCTCCCCCAACAAGTGTTGTGTGACTGGGAGGGTGGTTGGCAAGTCAGGGTTTGTTGGAGGTAGCGGAGGGCTTGGTGAAGCCACTCTTGGTTTTACCCCTGGAATTATTGCCCCTAAAGGAGTCCCTGTAGGAACCACTGGATGAGGTAGTGTGTGTTTGGGGGCAAAGGTAAGAGGGGGAAGGATCCGTAGAAGTAAATTTTGACCATCCTCAAAAGGGGGAGCAGTGAAAAGAACTATGCTGTGATGATGTTTGCAATGCTCCCACAAACTTTGCCTGTTTCATTATCTTTCTTTATATTCTCAAGTCCACTGTCTGCTTGAGGGCCAAAGAGGTGTTCGCTATCAAAGGAAGTGTGAGGATGTTTTGTTGCGCTTTAGGTATGACACCCGAAACTCTAAGACAGGTGTGGCTTCTGAGTAGTACACTAGAACCAATGCCTCTTGCTGCTGGGTCGGCTGCATCAAGGGCGCAGCAAATGGAGGTATTAGCAATACATTTACCCTCCACAATTATCTCATATACCCTTTTTTATGTTCCTCAGGACGATGTTGAAGGAGCCACTCCACCTCATCCCAATGAGCTCTATTATAACTGTAGAGCAGGCCAAAGCAGTTGGCAAATCTCCACTGGTTGGCAGCCTGAGCAGCTCCCCCTCTACCCTGCTACATCTATCGTCTTACTTTCCTTGTACGGAAAAGTTGATCAGTTGTTTGCAAGTTTGCTCTTTCTCACGCTGTGGCAACCATCAGAGAGTTAGGGGGGAGCTGGACTCTAATGTATGTAAGGTCCGTTTGAAAAGCTTTATACTTTTTATCAATCCTTGGAGTAATGACAAGTGCCTTAAATGGGTCTTTAAAGACGTCATGTGTGTACCTTTAAGCATCAGCAGATACTGTGCTGAGGGCTGACTAGAGCAGAGAGTCTCAAACAAAACAAAATCATCCTTTAGTGGTTCTGTGTGGAGCTGAACCTTGTGATATGCAGCTGCCCTGCCTATGTCATGAAAGCTAGTGGTTTTGCTTGGGGAAGATGGTTTTGCCAGGTGCACCCTCTAGGGAATGTGATGCTGGTGTAGGAGGTGAGTGTGGTGTAGCAGGTGGTGGTGGAATGGTATGCACATGATAGTCACCTTATCAGCCATTTTTCTGTACTTTAGTGGCACAGGTATTGCCAAAGCCTCCTAAAAACTAATAAGCTGTCTCTTTGCTGATTGTGCCCCAGTATGAGGCGGTCTAGGCAGGATGCGGCCAGTCTCCAGGTGGATGACCAGACGTTTTTGGCATAGGTCAATTTCCTCCTGCATGCGTTGAAGCACCGGTTCCAGTGTTTCGGATTTGACTGGGTTTTGTGAAAGAGTATGATTTCGGCTCCGACACAAGCTTTGATGCAGAGGTTTTCATTTCCAAGGCTTTTGACGTCAAGCCTTTCTACTCAGAGGCTGTCGATGTCGAGGTCTTGAGTCAATGGGCTATTTCGATGCAGAGTGGCGTTTCAGGGCAAATACTCTGGAGTCAGACGTTCGGCTTGAGTCTGTTGATGAGGGAGTCAGTTCGAGAGCACGTGTCTTCTGCTGTTTTCTGGGGCTGAGCCGGGGCTGGGTGTATCAGACACAGCTTCTTGGTACAGACCATGCCCTGAGGGCAGTGGTGGGCCAAGTGAAGATTTTGGTCGGTCCAGAGTCTTTGGAATGGGTTGCTGGTGTTGGGGCTGGGACAGACAGGGCACTGTACTCACGGGCTGTCCCCGCGGGATGTCCTTCATTTCAAGCTTGAAGCTGAGCTCTATCCAGGTGAAAAGGAGCCCTCATCTGCTGCCAACACCTGTGTGTGGGCCACCTCCTAAAGGTCTTTGGCTCTAAAAAAGTCCGATGTGTCCTCAGCCCTGTCACAGGACATCTCGAGTCATCAAGCTTGTCGATCCTGGACTGGACTATGGACTGGAAGGATTTGCAGACCTCACAGGTGGTTTCCTGATGGTCTGGTAAGAGGCACAAATTACACACCTGGTGGAGATCGGTGCACAGGTACTTGACATGGCATAGAGGGCAAAATCATGATCAAAAACAATACCAATGGTAGAGTTTGGGAAGATGAAACAATGATGGTGTCGAACTGGAGCAGAGAGCACATGTCCGAACCAGACAGTGGAAGAAAACAATCTAACAATGGAGTTAATGGCATGCGCATTACCAGCAAGAAGAGGAGTCACACTACCTCTCATGACTCCAAGACTTTCTTCAAAGAAAAACAATTTGCACACCTCCGACCCCAATTCTAGACGGTGGGATTATGCTAAGCATCTTTATCTACAGCCACACATGCCTCGAACTAAATGTTATCACTATGGTACTCAATAATGTATCTGCTATGCAGATCTGTGCCCAAACTGCAAGTATCTTTAATGCGATCTGTTCAGTCTGCACATAAGCAAATACTAAGCTTAGAAACATGGTTTCATTATAAAGCACTAAATCAGACCCGCTGTCCTACTAACACTGGGTGGGATGTGTAGGGGCTTATACGAATTCCAGGACAGTACAATCTTCAAGGGCGTCGTTCTTTAACTGTTAAGCACATTAAAAATGAAATGCAGCTAAAAATAATGAAGAGATTGTTTCCACCAATTACTCCCAGACAACATTAATAAAGCAACACGCCACCAAGGGATCCACCGAAGACACCCGTCCAAAACGCAGGAACCACCGTACCCCATCGCCGGAGGGTCTATTTTATGTCCCTCCGATCAAGCTCTTGTCCTGTTTCTGGAATGCATGAACGAGCACTTCTGCACACTGGTGGGAATGTTCCTTTGCTCTCGTGCCATCGGACCCCCCCAGTGACACAGCAGATTCAGGGTCCGGAATGCAGCTGGCAGGCAGCTGGCCAGACTCGCAAAGCATTTTCTCTAGGATATCTTTGGAGAAACCGAAAGCATATCAGATGAACCGAATCCCTTAGTCATTTTCACATAGAGATGTGTAACAAATTCGGCGGTGCGTCGAGAGTCTAATGTATTGTCACACACCAAGGTCACATGTTTACATTCCTCTCCGCGATGTAATGCCGGGTTAACAAAGCTTTTCCCACTCTTAAATCACACTTAGGACTGCATAATGTTGGGTCCAGAGTCCGAGATCCCAAAACCTGATCTATCTATTGAAGATTTCAGATATTATCTGACCCTAGTTCCCACTCGGAGCAAGTCCGTAAAATATTCTGCTGCAGCAAGTTTAGGAATATAAAAGGAAGCAATGTTCACAGGAGAGAAAGAAAATGAGGCCATTTGGGAATGTGGTGGATGCACAGAACTTTAGCGCTTAGAAGGGCTGGAGTGTGGAAACTGGGCGTGAAACCGTCCCAAACACCTCAATTTTTGTCTAGTACCTTTTGTTTGGAGATGTATTGGTAACTTAGTTAAGCCAAAAATCGCATAATTTGCCCTGAAATAATACCCGTTGAGCCAGGCTTAGGCATAGAAACCTAAGTTTGTGTAGCTCTCCTCTTCTTGAGCAAAGAAAGGGATTTTTAAACCTAGCAATGAAGATCTTTCCACAAATCAGAGGCATCTTCACAACTTGTTCATCATTTTTGTGACTCGGGCTACAGGTTAATATCTTTAAGACACATAGGCTATCTCAAAAATTGTTACAGCCCATCTATATTTTAAAAGAACCAAACACATTTGCTGCAGCTCTGATTAGGGGCACAATATGGCTAATTTTACCCAGTGGAAAACAATCATGTACAGATATCGCCCTTAGATGCTGTCCACATTTTCTATTGTACGCACTTGCACGTTATATATGTATTTGTTAATCATATTTCGTGTGCTGAAGGACCCTTCTGTCTTTTGGCATCAAAACATAACACATAACGTGCATCTCGTAGGACCTTTGTACATTCATTCACTTTTGAGTGACAAGCAGTTGTTCTTCAGGGTCGCCAGGTGGGGCTGTTTCTCTGTTTGTCCGCTAACGGCATTTACTCAGCCCCGTTTCCAGTTTTGTTGTGTAATGTACCCAGGGTTAACATTTTGGGAGCAGTATTGTAAACGTTTAGTTCGAAATCACACAATTATAAACAACAAAGGCTAGGATTTCCACCATAGTGTATACAATGGAGCAAAAATACAAAACCCAGTGTAAGCCCTCTTGTTTCGACTCCAGTGCTCTGTTAGTGTCAAAGCAGAAGCTGCAAGGGCGCTTCTGTAGTGAGAAATGTACAAGTCCACCTCATCTGCAGCTGCAGGCGCCAGAGCTGCCTCAGGATACTTTCAGCCTAACCTGTTACTATAATCAACCACCCTTTTTAGGTCTCGCCTACCAGACAGAGAAAGCTGTCTAGTTGTGAAAGCCCCTTTTCTGGGCTTGCTAAAGTCTTGTAGTGGGTTTACAGCCCTCACATTACTCACCATCGGCTGGCTTTATGGTCAATCTCCGTTGTTTCCTTCTTTTTCAATGGTTCGTCTTCCCCTTTTTGTGCTGGCCTTTCCCCGGAGCATTTCACCTTTACCAGTCTTTTCTGTGGCTGGCTAAAATCCCTCTACTGCTCCCTTTTAGGGAGCTACTTATTTTTCTTTAAGCACTCCATGAGAGTGCATGTGCATTTTAGCTTTCTCCCTCGTGCGCCTCTGCCCTGTGAAATACCTGCTTCCGTGCTCCATGTTGCTTTCTCCCTTGTGTTCTGCGCGATCCCTTGCATGCTTCCTGACGACCATCAAACTCCCACAGCAGTGTTACTCTTTCTCTGGTGTGCTTCACGCACCCCCATGATGCTTCCTCCTTCATGGCAACTTTTCCGCTCGCTCCCCACTGGGCTTTACTTTTATTTTATTTCCTGTTCCTTCTCTGTTGCTATCCCTCAACGCGCCCCACCATGCACTCCTGCCCCCTCCCCAAGGAACTTTTTTTTATTTAGAAAACCGTCTCCCTTGCTCCTGGTGGGAAGAAGAGGGCACTAATGAATGAGAAAAGGTTGTTCTTTGGAGGTACAATATCCAATCATAGCAGTGCCAATAATCCTGTGTTCTACGGCTCTCTCTGTGGGTGTTACCGGGGGAGGAGATCCGTGCATTTACCTTTGCAATGAAATGCATTAAGCGACTGTATGTTTAAAAGCAAAGAAGAACCACAAGCAAAATGGAGAACTCTTGTATCAAAGAACCAACAGGTGCAAGAAGTGCCATCAGATCTCTCCCTTTCACCTTTGTGGTCATTGCCTCCCTCCCTCCATACAGTGTTGTCCTTTCTTTCCAGGCCTCAGCTTTCTTCCAGGCCTCGCTGGCCCTCCTCTCTTGGACTCTCTCCCTCACCTTTCATATGAATTTCAGGCAAGCGAAGACCACTCAAGTTATGAAATAAAATGCATTCAGTTACAAATAAACAGGGTGGGTAACTCCAACTGTGGTGGCAGACATGTATCCATGAGAAGTGCCTCTGTCTGTCTGAATTAAAGTGTCCTGGGGAATAGTCTTGTTTGATTAAACTTCGGTCATAGCATGCGCTAGGAGACGCAGGGCCATTTGGGAGATGCCACTGAATTATTGAACAGGATTTAAGCTGAATAAATGAAAGCTCCCTAAGTATGCAGCTCTCCTAGCGAGTCACATCAAAGACAACAACGAGTTCTTCTTCTTGAAACAAATACCGTGGGGCATCGGGCATTACCGCCACTGCCATCTGACAGTGTAAGCAGAATCCATCCTGACAAAACCCAGGGGTTCACAGCTGCCTTTACATTGAAATGCAATTACATTATTGTAAAATCTGAGAGAACAGAGAGTGCGGAATAAGATGCAATTTGGGAAAACGCAAGGCTTCAGTTCCCATTGCTCTGTACCAGGTAAATATTCAAAACTGTTTAAACACTTTGTCTTCAAGAAACTCTTCACTATTTATTATGCATTGTGTTCTCAGTAAACATAATAAAATACCGTTTTGTTTTGCATACAAATTAAGAGAAGAGCTACTTTCATAAAGCTTTCTTTTCAAAGACAATCATTACTTTGAACATAAATGTCTTAACGTTCAGACAAGCAAAGTAGCATGTCACATTACTAAATGTAGGATCTCAAAGCTGTAGAGTGAATCGTGAGGGGGAACTCCTGACAATTTCATTTCAATATAGAAAGTGTTCTAGGTGGCAACGCCTACGGAGCTCGGTATTAAGGGCCCGATGTACAACATTTCTTGTCCATTTAAGTGGGAGTGCACATATACACCATGCATTCATTCTCAAATGGAACTTTTCATTGTGTACATTTACTTGGACAGATACAACTGCTGAAGCACACATGTATTTGTGCTCATGAATATAGCTGGAGGTGTGGCAGGATTGGAGATCAGCGAGTGCATTCAGAGGGGCGCCCTGGAATCTGTGCCAGACACATTTATGTGACTGGTGCACAAACAAATGCAATACAGGCAGACGACATTTATCTCCCCGGTCTGCATTGTAGACTCCAACCTCCACCTTGTACGATATGCACGAGCGTTGAGCACAATTACTATTTACACTTCTAACTTGGAATGCAAATGCAATTCTTTGTATGGTCATTTGCAAACCACTTTCCAGACAGGCCACATTCATAACCCACTAACTTCCAACCAGTCTCATGAATAACTCAGCAAAAGCCTTTGCTTTCTAACCCTCACTTCTCTTCTTTTCGTTACTCACCTAAGCCCTAAAACCAATGTAATGTTAATAGCACCACTCTGGTCATCGCTCAGAACAGCAAAGGCTTGGCTGAGGCGATACGCTGTGCTAGAGCTTTTTGTGAACAACCTAACACCATACATTGCAATCTGGTGGCACAGGGCCTTCATAAAGGACACATTTATGCGCAACTCACTGTACACAGCTAAGCTAGTTATGGTCAAGTTAGATAGGGCCTTCAGAATTTTCTCCACCTCTAATTACCCCATTTTATCTAGTGTGAAACAGTTCATCTCTCCAGTCGAGGCTCGCGGGTATTAAAGGTGGTGGGGCGTCCCACGCACGTGCGAGGGGGTGGAAATCGGGGGGGTGGAAATATTAATAAAATGTAAAAAATAATAATAATAATGAAGTTGCCTGAACGCCGTGCTCTGCTGCCGCTCCTCCATCTCCTCGGCATGCTGCAGGCACAGGCTCCCAGCCTGCAGCCAATCCTGACACTGCACAGAGCAGCGTTAGGACTGGCTGGGAAAACCCAGCCAGGGCACTCCCAGGCAGACTGGAAACCTTTGCAGGCTCTCTCCAGCCCAGCAATTGTGATGCTAGGCTGAAGAGAGCCATGTGTGCATGTGTGTTTGGCCGGCAGGCCGGCCAAACACACATGCACTCTGAGGGGGAGTTTTTTCATCACCCTGTGGCCCCTCCCCTTTACAAGGAAACAATAATAAATGTTATTATTGGTTCCTTGTAAAGGTTTTACAGCTGCCGCTGCATGTGGGGTGGGGGGACACGCTCCTCTGCCCTAATGGATCCCTGCATCTCTCAACAACATTTCCCAAAGTTTTATTGAATTTTAGACAACTATGATTTTTGATCTCTACTTCTTGGGCCTGAGAACTGCTGATCTGGCTTCTGTCTTTGCAGCTTCTCTCAGTATAGCCTTTGTAACAGAGGGACTAATTGAACACATGCGAGGTGTGATGGTTGACACCAAGAGATCCTGAAAAGACTGTATGCAGTTAAGGTCTGTCTTGTTCCCTTCTGGTTTCCGCAAAGAAATGGTAACTCCTCCCAGTAGCCACGGGGCCACCCTGTACTTGATAAACTTGTACAATGTGTCACATGTCTCCCTAAGAGGTCCCATTGTAAAGGAAAATCCATAAAGGACAGAAAAAACCTTTGTGAGAACATTGTTTGTTCTTGATTGTTGAAAAGTTTTAGAGGGGTTTGAAAGCAAGACACAAAAACTACAATGAGTAGGGAAAGAGTTCTTCATTGAGACTTTTGGGCAAAAGCATCCAAAGAGGAAAACTGCTACAGAAAGTTAGCAAAATTCAGGGGTAAAAGGCATCTAATTTTGGTGATGAACGTGGTGAAATAGGGTTGATTCGAAAGTGGTGCGAAGCAATCTTCTCAGACCTTATATACAAATTAGGCAGGAAGTTCTGACAACAAACTGGAATGCTGGGCAGCTTGTTTAGAAATGGATAGAAGCAAACCACGGCAACCTTGTCATGCAAATGGAGATCCGCTTGTGTGGTTGTATGGCAGGCACAAGAAGGGCAACCGAATGTTTGACATTCTGCCATTGATCCATCTGGCATCACTGATCCTCCATCCCACTCGCGGTCTTCCTTCTCACTCTCCACCCAGTGTCCCGAGCTGTGCGTCGCTGCAGTCTGCGGTCAGCGAGAAACCCTTGAAGATGCAGCAGCCGCAAACAGGCCAAAGGCCGCTCACGATCCTGGAAAAGCAGGCCTGCAATCATCCCTCCATGCCAGGTACAAGGATACTTTCTGAGGCGAGCTGATGTGGGGCCAAACGTCCATGCCGCTGCCTCCATGGAACCAAAGCGTCTGCCCAGTGAATTCTGTCTGCGGGCGCAGCAGAGATGTGAGATGTTAAGAAAGGGGATACTATGTATTACCTGAGGTACACAGCTCAGTCTGCCCAGGGGCATCTGTTCTGTGTTGGTAGCTTGCTGTTCTGTGCCTCACAATGATACACCTAAACTATGGATGTGTGCACACCGTGGCCCCACTTTAGTACCCAGTAACTTCATTAAAGTTATAACCCACTTCATTTTTGAATCTTTCTAATCGCACAGAATCCCATTAGGCGACAAAATTCTAAATCAAGTTCAAGCACAAGACTGCAGGAGGCAAAGCAGTTTGATTCTGGAATAGGACACACATAACTGCACAAAGTAATCCTACACTGATGCTTGACCTGCTCCATGGCAAGACATTTTTGTCTTTTTGCTATTGTGGTGCTTAAAAATTAGTCCCCTTCACCTTACAAATATTTGATAAAATACAATTATGTATCCTGGCAAAATCTTAATGTCACCGACATGTCACTAGCAAACTTTTTTACAGCTTCACTCTGCTATTAGAATGTCTGCTTGCAAAGCTTATGGCTAGAAGAGAACTGGATTTCCATTTGTCACTGTTACTGCTATCCTCATTAAAGTACACTGCTGAGGGTTCTGCAGTGAGAACCTGGTCACATATCAGCGTATTGAAAAGGACCCTTCCACTCTTGGTGAAGCCTACGTTCCCCTGGTTAATGCATGTAACGTTCATCCTTCTTCGCCGCTGCTTTTTTGTTACGAGTTTGTAGACAGGGTTTGCCAGCCAAGTTCAGATTCCTGTTAGAAGCAACGGACCTCATGCACTAAACCATTTTGTAGTCAGCAAACCCTGTGATTAGCAAAATTACAAGGTGTGCCACTGTGAACTGGCATTTGGCAACGTACTCAATTCCTTTTAAGAATCATGACGAATTGCCGTTAGGAGGGGCTACCGAGCGGGCGCCATCTTCTAACTTCGAAGCGCAACGGCACGTGACAGCTCCTGGGATCGCAAGCCACTGAAAAGCCACAGGAACCTTAAACGGCGTGGCAACGTACTTGCAAAGGGGGAGATGTCCCTGTGAGTGTAAGTCATTACCCCATGATACAGAAAACGTGACAATAACCCCCAAACCACTTTATAACCTCTTCCTTCCCGTGCCCTCTGAACCCTGCCACCCACTGCCCAGCATTATTTTTATTGTAAGTTATGTGGAAGAATCATTTGTTTTATTTGTTTAAACTCACTGAATCACAGCATTATACTTTTTTGTGCATTTACAGAAACACTAGTTTATGTATCCAGCAAATTAGATTCCCCCCAAATTTTCCACATACCTCCTAGGTGGTAATTTATTTATTTTTAACTTTTTCATATTGAAATGTCTTGGCTATTTTTGCGCACTAAATGGGTTATATCCATAATGGCATAAATGAGACGCTAATGAGCTTTAGGTTCCAGAAAGTCGCCTTGTTTACCGTTACAACTTGGGTTCAAAGATCACATTCCATTCACATTTGTTGCAGTTAAAAAGTTGGTAACCATTAAGGAAATGAACCTGGTGTACAGAATACATTATGCTCAGTTCCCGGTATTTATAGCTAATAATTTCCAACTCTTCGACCCACACGTTTTCCTGTTTTCTGGCACCTCTTACCCAACAATTAGTGTGCATTATGGCCACAATCCATCCCTTTACATAGCTTTTGTTTTGGAACGCCCCGTCAACACATGCATGCACTTTCAGTTGTGTTAAACCTTTAGGACGTGGCTCTTTCAATTTAGTAGACTAGCTGTTCTCTTGGATAATGCTGTTGATCGGGTGCTTTGTCATAGAGAATGATGAACGTTTCATCTTAATGAATTAAGAGAAAATACATGCGGACAACTCCCTTTCAGGCTATTTCATTTTTTGGGGCATATTATTAGAATTCATTATTTGTAAGGTAAACATATGGGACCTAAATTTATGAATTCTGATTCTCAGAAATATTCAGCTTTCTGGTTTTGTCTATTGTTTCTTTCAAGTTTTTAAGTGGAAGAATTAGAAACTGCAAAAAGATGAATGAGAGCCCTCTGAATGTGTAGGAAACTAGCTCTAGAGCGGAGCACGCCAGGCCTTTCCTCAGTTCCCTGAGATAATAGTGGGCCTTGCTGGCATGGTACACAGATCGCTCCACTTGGCATGGTACACTGCTGACCATTCTGCCATACTGTGGGAACCTGACTGATAATAAGATTCCATGCTTGACTCAGTGTGGCATCTCACTAACTGTGACAATCTCACTCTTAATGATAGCCATCTCTGGCAAATAGTGGTCATCACTGGCTTTATTGTGGAAATGCCCAGCATATGTTAGAAACCCCTGACATAGTCCAAACATAATTATGGTCATCCAATGCATTGTGCCGGCCATCCCACAATTAGTGGTCCCCCTTCCTTGTATTGTGGAGGGAATTACCAAACATGAACAAATCCGTTTTCTGGTGCAAAACGAGTATTTCGGAAACGCTCTCACTCACGCTCATTTTTTTTTTACAAATCCGGTGCAGTTGCACCATATATGTAAATCCATTTGGTCAGTGATAGTTCGTGCTGCGCTGGGCCAGTTATTGCTTAGCTATGACATACTGTGTTTGGAAGCTGCAGGGGTAGCAGATGTCACTGGATGCTATTTCCCAACTCATGTGGAGGTTACTGCATCATTTTAAATGACAGCTTTTTTATGACATTAACAAATTTATTGATGCCCAATGTCTTGTTAGGTATATCAACACAGTTCTGTTGTCAGAATAGACTAGGTTTGGTCAAAGGTGCTAATCAAGATAGAAGACCATGAACAGGAGGTACCGTTTCCTGTATTTAGTGATTCTTAACATTTATATCATGTATGTTTTTTCACATATTTAATATAGAATGAGGTTATTTTAGTGGTGGACTAAAATTGTAAGACAGAAGCTAAAATGGGAAGATTTTGTTGTATCTTTCCTAAACCAAGATGTTTCCCACATAGTGAGAGTTATGTTCCAGATCAAACCAAATGTGGTCTAGAATGCAGAGGCCATCTTTGAACTTTGAAGTATAGAATGGAATGCCCTCACCTAAGCCGTCGACATGTTTCAGTTCCTACATCCCTTGAATTCTCTCAAGAACTATCAGATGGTTTGATGTTTTGCAAGATATGACTTACAGTGGGTTTGCTGTGTTTTCTCCTCTTTTCGTTTTTCAGGTGCTACAATCGTGGTCCATGCTAAATTAAGGTAAATATTATACTCCCTGCATGCATTTGATTAGCACTGCATGTTTAGTTGCTCACTCGATATGAATTCACGTTAACACCGGGGCTACCCCATGATATTCGTCTTGATGAAAGCCTGGGACCGTGTAGGCCAGTTGTAGGGGCTGAAACATGTTGACGGCTTAGGTGAGGGTCTTAGGACCATAAAATCCTATTGAACCCCCCCATTTTCTTTTAACTTGTACCCAAATTTACTAATAATAAACGGTTACCTTAGTGAAATTGAGATATTTTTAATTGTTAGCTCCCCAGTAGGATAAATATAACTGCTCCCGGAATGTCGGTAGAGCCCACCCTGGCTTTTAAAGGGCTGGGGTGGACCCTATGATGAAGCATGCCACTATTAGAGAGGGTGAGGGTCACATGTAAAGAAAATAAATCTTTTCTTTTTTGATTAATCTCTGATCTGATTTTTGAGAAAAGGACCAGAAGTTGGCTCTTTGGCAAACAAATACTTTGGTTGTGAGTGTTATTGTCCCTGTTCATAGCTATCTACCCTGAGGGATAACCTTGCTGCTCAAGTCTTTCGATCGTGAGGTGTTGAATCTCCGATGCCTCTTGCTGGCTAGGCACACCTTGAAATTACTAAAATATTTATTGAACCTACTTGGCAAACTGCTCTGCAAAAAGGAAACATATAGCCCATTCAAAATATTCTGTATGGAATGGGTTGACTTTGTTCCCTTTTCATAGTATAAGGTGGATAGTTATCTTCGTAGGTTCTCTGTCGGAAGAACGCATGCCTTTACCACACATACTGTTATTCCGCAATCTTCACAACAAATGTGTCTTTAACACACATTCCTTTACCACGCAGATCGTCACAACAACATGCCTTAGGGAAAGTGCTGGACTTTGGAGTGGTGTAATTTACTATTCCTAGTCCAGTCTGCGCAGCAGTAGGCAGATCTCCAAGGCATGTCGTTATAATGGCATGCATGGTAAACGAATGCGTATTAAGATGCGTCCGATGTAACGGCTGCGCTTTAACTGCGTCACATGGTTTGGTCGTTGCGGTAAAGGCTGTTTCCATATATTCATTACCCGCCACTATGAAGTTGAAAATTTGCCCACATATTGACACAATATTCTTTATCTTCATAGCAGCGTTACACTTCAGTTTAAAACACTCCAAAAGTAAATCATAATATATAAAGCAAATAATTCATAAGCCAGTTTCAATATTAGTAAGCAGCCTAACAGCCTGCCATTGTAACAGACGTCTTTAAATTCCACCCACTCAGTCTTGAGAAGCCTGCCTTACTTGGTGGGGTTCATTTTCACAAAAGTGCATTTACTGATGTGGAGAAATCATTTGTGTCAAAACTGTAATACAGGCTTGCCACAGCTAATGGCAGCCAGTAAGGATTTGTTGGTTGCATTTCAGATACAAACTCTTAAAATCTGAATGTTTTCCTGAAATAAAAATAAAAACAATGGCCCTGAGGCACAGGGTGTTTTTTTTTTTTTTAACTTAGCACAAGTTTATTTATCATTTTCCAGCCTGGTCCACCATGCCTTGAATGGCAGTTCCAGACCAGAGAAATGTGTGTCTTGGCATCTTTATAGTGATGATGCAGGCAGGTAATACAGACCCAGACAGTTCATCCTTAGGAAACCTCTTGTTGGATCCCTAGCGATCCCACCACCACTCAACGAGGCACGGAACAGGTTTATAGCCGGGCCCGAGTCTGATCACACACTAAACAAGGCTCTAAGTAATCTGGCACAGATCATGGCTCAGCAAGAAGTTGGGCCTTAAACCTTTTCACATCGCTGCATGTTAAGAGTCTCCACAAACGTGAAGCCCTTGAAAGCCACTTATCTTGAGCCCCCTGTGTCGATTGTGAACAACTGTGATGCACTGTGGTTTGTGCTCGTTGTACAAACGGAGAGCACTGTGCGAGCAAGTTCACGAGGAGCCAGTAAGACGGACAGCTGCACCCCACCAGTCACAAAACCACCGGGCGCACCCACAGAGAAACTGCATTTCATTCATCTGTGCCTCCTCCTCATTGCGGAGGGAAAATGTGGCAAATGCCAGATAGGAATGTCATATCTGCAGTACATATCGGGTCTCAGTTGCCAGCTCTCTCCGACACTAAATCCTCCTTTATGGTCTGATGGAAGCACATGCTGCACGGGACGGGAAGATGGCGTCACACCCACCCAATCAGTAGCAGTGAATGACAGTGCACTGCAACCACAAAACAGTGTCAGGTCTGAACCGAGGGGCCTAAAATATTGAATTACAAGCTGACTGATTTATTTCACTTCATTGTTTGATGTGTTCCTAAGCTGGTGGGATAGGACAAATATTGTGAATATAAATATGATTGCATCTCCTGTATTTAAAGAGCAGGAGCA
Organism: Pleurodeles waltl; assembly: GCF_031143425.1. NCBI lineage: Eukaryota > Metazoa > Chordata > Amphibia > Caudata > Salamandridae > Pleurodeles > Pleurodeles waltl. The sequence goes on from NC_090442.1 coordinate 302,300,331, forward strand.
TACCCTGCATGATGTGCTCCATGGCACGGTAGGGTATATTGACTCACGGGGAACCTCAGTTACAGAAACCGGAATGTGATGGTGATGGAGTAGAGAGAGGAGCCTCCTCCACCGAACTGGAAGCCACTGCGCATATGTTGTTTACACATTTCCTGTTTGAGGTACAAGGAGAAAAAACGATGTTCAAAATCATACTTTGTAGGGAGAAGTGTCATAGAAGGAATTACAACTCAGGTCTCCTGCGACCGAGGTAAAATTAAGCTACTAGTCCGGATTTGATCCCTGGTAGAAAGGTTCTTAACTACATATCATTAAAGACAGAGAATTAAAAGGTGGTATACCACTCACTGTATACCTGACATTTATTTATTTCAATACAAAATAACATTCAGACATTTGTGTGGGTGTATGACATGGACATAGAATGACCAGTCCAAAAACAGAGTTGTGAGATCTTCAAGAACTACTGTCCATACGGTCAACTGGCAACTTTGTTTAAATTTGCCAAATCGATTATTTTGGACTCTGCCGTCTCTGAAACTGTGCTTAGAGCTGCCAGTCAAGGATGTGTATTTCCACTGATTGCAGGCATCTTATTGTGTCCTACTGTCCTGGGTCAGCAGATGTTAGCGAATACAAATCACCCTGCCCTAGTAGTCAATGATACAGTTGTTGTTTAGTAAGATCTCTGGTTAGTACCCTGCACGCTGCCCAAACAAGTATGTTGGCGGTTCATACATAAAACAAAGAAGCATTAGGTTAGAGAAACCCATCCAATTTTAACCAATCAAATTACCACTTCCCCAGCCTAACCGGTAATAATTTAGAGCATATTAGGTAGATAAATTATAAGCTGCTCAGAAACATTTATTTTGATCACAGGTGCTTTTACAATTACAGATTGTATTATTCGTTTGACAATAACAAAATGTTTGATAAAAGAAATTGCGCTGGTAAATTACACTCCTTGTTTATCACTGTATGTGGTTGTAGACACTCAAAGCAGGAATATTTATCATCATTTTTGAAAACGGAGTCGTTGCTTTTCCGTGCCTTTTCTCTATCTTCAGGTATAAAGTCCTAGCATGATTAATCAGTGGCAACTCTGATTGCTCCATGTATAGGAGTGAGAAGAAAGCACTTTTCCTAAAGTGAGAATAAGTAATATGGAATCCTTAGAAATTCCATCGTCCAGTTCACACACGGAATACATATGTAAAAGATATTCCTCAAGATAATATGATAGGGAGCACCCTGATATGTGCTAGGGACTGAGAAAACATATACTTTTTTCTATTTGGTTCATGGAACAATTTAATGACTCATCACAAAAAGCATCAGTGGTTTTACTGCTACAGTTTACCATTAGAATGTGCGGCAGGCGCTAAAGAAAAGTTGCCCAGCAATACAAAAGCAGTTATTCATTAATACTGCATACCTGTTCCGGCATCAGCAGCTTCCAAATACAGTATGTCGTAGCTAGAGGAAAGGTCTTCACAAGGACAGACGAGGGGGCGCTCTCATAGGCAACAGTAATGAACTTACATCTCCACAGCAGAGTGTGGGCTTCTTCATTCCTTTAACTATCCTTAACTGCAAGGCTCCCTCTAGAGTACACACACCAACATTCCATGCATCAACACATTCTCCCAGCCACACTCACCAGTCTACATCCTGAAACAGCGTACCTTGGCCTTACCACTACTTCTCTGGGAAAACGAACGTAAAGAGGTGATCATTTTCTGGTGGTCACAAGACGGTGGCCATTATTTGTGTTCAACACTGAATACGATTCATTTAATTCCTGCACTGCAAAGCAAGTGGGTGGAGTCCATCTTTGTTTATGGCATATAATCAACATTTTATGATTATCTTTTTGAGATTAATGTTTTAATAGTACTATTTTGTGTGTTCTTATATGTTGTGTTTAGAATTCATATAATCTGAAAATATATTTGTGTTTTATTAACTTGGCTTGAGTGAAGGCCTACACATAATTTTCTTTTTCCATTTAACTTTCATTGTGGAGTTGTTTTTTCTTAAATGTTTCTTTTGAGATGCAGGTGTTAAGAGCGGAGACTGAGTCAACAAGAAGCTCATTGTGCTTGAAAGATAAGAAAGCCTGGGACGGACTATATAATGACGACTATATAAGGACGAAGAGAGAAGTGTTCTGGAAACTTGGCAGTCATAACTCTTTTAAATTTGCTGATACTGAAGAGTATCAAGAAAGGACGCGTCAGGGGTTGAGAATTGTAACTTCCAATTAATTTTAATTAGGGTTTCATTCAAGAAGCTTCGAAGTTGATGTCATCATCGTAGGAAATTGTGATTTAAGGAGGGTTTAGTTAGTGAAGATTCAGACCCTTTCCTAACTATAGAGCTGAACGGACCCTTCTGAGGTGTAAACATTATACGTTTATGTGGCTTCATCACACCTCTCAGAACAGAATATTCTACTGAATTTCTATTTGCAGACCTTTCTCATATATTTTTAGTATTAGGATGGTGAGTGTTTAGTTTAAATAGTTAAGCAGGAGAGTTTGGTTCTCGAGACCAAGAATCATATACTTTTCCTGATCTTTTGTGTCGTTGCAAATTAAGTTTTAGTCTTGTGTATGCTAACTAGGATAAACATTGTGCAACGCTTTAATTCTCCTTTAGTGATATATGTTTATACTATGGTTTTGAGAGTCATTTATGTAACATTGACTGAGTCTGTAATAACCCATTTACCCTATGAATTGACTCTGAATGTTATTATTTGACATTTGGGTTATAAAGAAATTATTTGATGAAATTGAAATTTGTTACTCTTCACCCCTCAGAACTAAGAAGAAAAGGTTCATCGGACCCCAGACTTAGTGAAAGAGTCACAGGCTCTAACACAAAACTCTCAGGCCAAGACATCACACTCTTAGCTAAAGATGGGCAGATGCTACCAAGCAGACACGCCCAAGTCATATCTACAAATGTCTTGTTAAAAGGGAAAACATCACAGTGAGGTAGCACAGGAAGATGTTTGTGCACAGAAGCATGCCCCTGTTTACAAAGCTGTCATACAGCATTCATGTCAGGTGGATTTAATGCACTGGAACTATTACCGAGCTTATTACCATACGTCTTTGCCGTGTCACCAGAATCCTATATAATTGGCGTGATTAGAAGTGCTAATAAATGGTGCCATGTTCCAGAACGCCCTGAAGCGTCTCTGCGCCCACAAATAATGCAGCACACACAAACATGGACTTCATGAAGACCACCATGTCAACCAGAAACACATATATACAAATACATAGGAAAAAAGGATGACTGATTTTGTAAAGTGCACGCAACAAAACGATATTTGGTAATCTGGCAGTAATAAAACTAGAATGCTCTTTAGGTTATATGTTCACATCATGGCCAGAAGATTTAAGACAGAAAACACTTTCACACAACTCTTAGTAAGTAGCCATTATCCTCATACTGCCTGGTTTCATGTCCTGCTACACCAAATTGCTGCACACAAATTCCCATCGAATAACACGTAATAAAGTGGTCCTTCTTACCTTTCCGTTTCTGTGTGGCCCGAAGGTTACAGAATGCTTCGCCCTAAAAGAAGAAAAGAAACATTTCATCAGCAAGGGCTGCAGAGAACCGAGTCTGTAGAAATGATTTATGTGCAGTACTGATAATTATCGGGTGAAGATACCCTCTGCACTGGCACAGCCTGGCTCTGCGGATTCTTAATGCTAAACCTGTCGGCCTGTACGTCTAGATGCCTTTTCTTGGCATGCACTCATGTCTGATTTCTAAATTACCTCGTTTGGGAGCTGTGAGGTGCCCTCTATTTCTTTGAGCCACCAACTTAGTGTATTCTGAAAACAAGAACTCAATGGTGTTGTGGAATTCAACACTCGCTCACAAGAAGGTTTTCTGGGGGCAGCCGACTGGAGGGATGTTTGCCCCCAGGACGACTGGGGGGGCTTGATGCAGTCCCACGACTGCGACCGGGTTTTGGGCTACTTTGTGGCCCCCATAGAACCGCCCATTTCATTTACCAGCCACCATTTTGTCATTAGGTGACACAGTGTCTGGTATTTTATAGGCGTGCTTTTTGTATTAGTATTGTCAGGAGCAGTTTTTGCAGGAGTTGTTTATGGCTAGATGCGAGATTGTGGTAAATATGGCTGACAAAGTTGCTGAAGCTATCAGGCTGTTGCAGGAAGCAGGCCGGCTCAACCTGCTGGCCAACGGTGCAGAGCTCAGAGGCAGCCAAATGCGCCGGGCTTTTGGTGGGGTCACGGCTGCAGTGCTGGCGCGTTCACCGCAGCATCTCGTCCCTCGAATGCAACAGGTAATGGTAAGCGAATTGGGCCGCACGAGAGGGAGGAGAGAGGCCCCTACGACACGGGCAAGAGGGCGAGTCTGTGCAGCCAGCCACAGCAAAGAAGGTCTGTGCAGACGGGAGGCCCCACAATTCATGGAGGCTGCTGGAGTCACACGGAATGTGCAAGCAGCCTCAGTGTGGGGGAGAGATACATGATGGCAGGCTACGTGGCATGTGACGCTGCTAAGAGCAGACTTGATGAGGTGGGAGGGAAGGGAGAAGCCCAACACACAGGCATGCGTATTGCCCCGAATAAGGGAGTGAGCAAAGCCATGGTCTGGGGTGACGCAAAAAGTGCAGAAGGAGGAGCTGGCTCAGCACTGACCCTCTTGTGACGGAGTGCAGCTGAATGGGCAGCAAAAGGACACTGTGGAGGGTGATGTCCACTGAAAGCCCGTGGCTGGAGAGGGCACCAGAGAGAGTGCGAGACAGGTGGCAGTTAGGGGCTCCAGAGGAGGAGTGAGGGAGGGAGAAGAAGTGGGCAGTACAGGTGCGTCGGAGGAGGAGGAACTAGCAGTTTGGGGGGAGAGGCCAACGTGTGGACTTAGAAGTAAAAAAGCCTGTGAGGGTCTACCCCAGGTCTCGGCGGGGCATCAGGGAGAAGGCCAGGGTAACAACGGCAGGCACGAAGAACAAAGAGCATTCAGTTAGAGCAGTGGAGGCACAGGTGTAGGAGTGTGGATATCAATTGGAGCAGAGTGTAGAGCGCGATAGTTTGCGCTGGTTGCAAGAGGAGGGGGGTCGCAGTAGGTTTTGCAAGCGCTAGGGACCAGCACACTGGGCCTTTACTCTTCCTTTCTGCAGGTGCGATCAGTCAGATGGAGAGCAGACTCAGAAGAGCACAGTGCAGCTCCAGTGCCTCGAAGAGAAGTGAAGACAGAGTTCAGTGTGGCCACCCGGACGGCATTGTTGGACCACACAATCACTTATACAGGAAGATCTAGGGTGGCCTTGGCAGTGCAACAGGCAAGAGGGTTTGGTGCAACCCCTGGCACAGTGCAACATGGGATGCAGCATCCTGCATCAGCAGGCCAGATGAGAGGGCATGGTATGCCCCCCTCGCAACATGCAGATCAACGGGCATATGTGAGACATGACATACAACAGCAATGGGGTGCAGCGTGAGATGACCAATATGCTGGGGGCCTTTTGAGTTGAAGGATACAACCTGGATTACGATAAGGAGAGTCTGGAGGAGGTGAATTGGTGGATGATGACATGCAGTTGGATGAGCATAGTTGGTGGCAGCAAGGGGAGAGTCAGGGGTGTGGTTCTAATCAGCATGTGCCTAGTATTTTGCAGGAGTCAAGTATCGGTCGACCATGGTTTGGAGGATCCAGTGTGCCTGAAAAAAGGGCGCAGCTGAGAACGGTTAGAGTTTATGACAACATATGATGGGGGCCATCCAAATTTGGGGAGACAATCTTTACTGCAAGTGGGCTGCCAAGTGTATCAGCCTTTTCAGGGGGCGCCCCACCTGAGGAGCTGTGGGGGCCATGGGCAAGGGGACAAAGTAGTCAGCTGGGGGCCTGTTGGGACTGTTAATTTTGTCACAAATTGAGAAAGGGCTGTCAAGGGTCACAATATCAGGGAAATTGGTGGGCATCGCTTTCATGGGAAGCTTCAGGAAGTGAGCTGGGGAGAAGGATGTTGGAAGGTTTGGCCAGGAAATCAGGGAGCAGGGGACAGATGAGAAGGCCATTGACTTGGATTTTGTTTTGACCAATGAAGCGGACATGAGGTTTTGGGAGTTGGGAGAATATCATGGGGCTGGGCAGATGGTCTTCCAAATGTTTTCAGTGGTATGTAAGTGCAGGGGAGGGGGTTTGCTGAGCCATTTCCATATTCTCACTTGCCTTTTCTATGTTTCAGGTTCGGTCCCTGGCCCGGAGGCCGTGGGTTTACCTATTTGGACTGTGGGCCACTCATTCATAAAATGGGCTGAGAGGCAAGAGTGCCAGTGGTGTCCTGAAGTGAACCTGGAACTGGACTGCAGGCTTTTCAGTGTGCATTGGTATGGCAGGGGAGAAATGCAGTGGAAAGAACTGTTTCTCCGCCTCAACAAGCGAGGGTGGAAGGCAGAAAAAGCTCAGTTATGGGCTTTTTCTGGGTAGTGGTTGGCCTAGAAGTTGCGGTCATTTTTTTAGAAGATTACTGTTGTTGACAGAGGTGAGCCAGGCTGAAAGGGAACAGGTGGGCTGGCTCATACGTGAGCGAGGCAGGAAGTTTAAGGGTCATTAGGAAGTTAAGTTAGTTAGAGGTTAATAGGTGCAGTAAAACTTTATGGGATATAAAGGTCTCAATTCCAGAAAATCGGCCCAGGAAGAAGTAGAGACTTGCAGGTTTATGTTTTGTGGGGGCAAAACACATTTAGGGGTGGGGCCGGTTTAACTTAAGTGAACATATATGTATAATGAGGTTTTAATTTTGTAAGGCAAAAGGCCCAGGGTTTTTATGTGACGTACACCTGTTTCAATAAAGCAGCCTTTTTCACACAATGGCGGTTTTAGTGGTTTGTGCTGTGCTTCTCTCCCCCAAATCATTCATACATTCGCTAGTCTACCAAGCATGAAACAGAAGGGTTGTGTACGAGTGATCTTAGCCCAACAGAGACACAGCAACCTCCGAAGTCATTTGGGTTGCGAGGTCCAAAAGCAAGGAAAGCAGAGGTAAACAAGACCACAGTCATAGGCCTTACAGTCCTGCCGCTGTTGGTCCGTGCTTGGTACCTGGACACCTAGTTCATGCCGCTCCATATACTAGGTAGCCTACTTCTCATGGTGTGCTCTTTTACCATGTCACAAAGTCAGTGGATCAATACAATTATCCAGCCTCTATGTTTTAATTACCTGGTGTTTTTGGCCTAGAGACAGCTTTAGGAGTTTTTCAAGGCTTGTATAATAGCACAAAGTCATAACTAAAAATACACACTAGATACATAGAGGGGAATTTTTTTTTCCATTAGTCTCGTCAACAGATATTCAAATTTTGCTTCTGCCTCTAATAGTGTGCACAATGGGTCAATGCACATTAGCCACTGGCTGTCTTCCTCTGGTAGTGACAGCATTTGCCTGCTCATATTTGTACATCCACCTGTAAAGAAGTGCACTTCAGGCCAGGGCTTCTAGGCCATTATATAGCCTTGCCAATTTTTTCTTTTCATTGCTTTTATTTTTTCATTCTTCTTGTGTTTTTAACCTATGTCTTCAGGTTTCACTAATTCTAACCAATAGAACCTTTCACTATGCGTCAGTAAGAATCATATTTTTCTGTGAGTTGTATTAAAACTAAAAATCTGTTCCATGACGTCAGCAATCTAGGAAGCATCAGTACTACTCTATGCAATTGTTCCTTTTCTTTTTTAATTTAAACTTTTTATTGCAAGCAGGTTACTGCCACGGTTAGGCACCAGCCCTTTTAAAAACTTTTTCTTCTTTATTTTAGTGCATACGATTGCAATAGAAACTTAACAAGCATTTGCAATGCAAAGGGTCTTGCATTTTCTCGAGTTAGAGCTATTAGCATTTTGAATTCCTAACTGGACTTTTCTTGCCACAAATTGAAAATGAAAAGTAAAACAGTTGACGTAAGCAAGCTGATTCAAAGCGCCATGGTCGCCATGAGAGTGAAGGACAGATACAAAGGGAAAACGAAGTTCGCTCGCAGTCAAACGTATCGGCAAAAGTGCAATTATCCATGCAACAGGGTCGATGGCCACGGTGGAAGGTAACAAAACTGCCCCAAGGAGGGACAAACGTAAAGCATTTACCAATGATAGAGGCTTTTTGAAAGGCAAGCCATAAACAATTGATAGTGATGGGCATGGGGTGGGCATCGTTAAAACAGGCAAAAGCAATTTTGCGCTCGACCTCAAAACAAATAAAGGCAGACTGCTGTGGAATTCAGTGCATTACTTGCCATTTATGCTGAGAGGTTCTTCACTGAACGCTAGCTATTGTAAAAACCTATGCGCATATCCACATACCCTGAATAGTGTCCGCACTCCTAGCTATGGGAGGACTGACCGAATAATAAACAAGTGGGTCAATGGGTCTTGCCTTTTCCAATGAAAGTGGTCCTCTAGTGGTTGGCGAGTTTGTGTGTGTGGCTAGATAAATGTGAGTATGACACAGTGGTTGAATGGTTGGTGAGTGCACTGATTATAGAATTAGTGAGTGAATGAGTGCATGGATAACTTGGTGTGTGCTGAACTTATGTAAATCAGCAATGATTTGTGACTGCAGGACCTAATGACCTAATTATCTAATGAAAATACATAACAAAAACACTAAACAAGGGCAAAAAACGAATGTGTACAGAGTAAGTGACTGTAGGTGTAGACAGACCTGGAAAACCCTGAGTAAGACAGATATTTAAGTAATGCAATATTTTTCATATGGAAGGCACTGTCACTCAGCAATCTGGTTCATACTATATAAAACTGCCAATATATCTATATATATAAATAAGCAGGCCTATTCAAAGCGCCACTGCCGCCATGAGCGAGAAGGAGAACCATAAAAGGAAAAAGGAAAAGTAAAACAGTTGACATAAGCGAGCCAGTTCAAAGCACCACGGACGCCATGAGCGTGAAGGAGACTGTCACGACTCACGTGCTGCTTGCGCCTGGAATTTGCAGATGTGGTGGCGTGAATCTTCAATGTTCGGCTTTGGCCCAAAAAGGGGCGACTCTTTCTGGTAGCCACGGTGCTGTAGGCAATGGAGACACCAAGAACAGACCGTGCCCTTCAGAAAGTAGCGCCAGAGGGAAAAACCCCTTCAAAAGGGGAAAAACCTCCAAACAGGAAAAGTCCTGGAGAAAAACAAGAACAAACAAACAGGAATCCAAAAGGAGCAAAAATCAGAAAACACAGAATGCTGAGTCCAAAACCAAAAGGCAAGGAAATCAGGAGCGAAGACACCAACTGAGCAGAAAGTGTTGCAGCGCAAAGAAAGAGGAAAAACACAGCCCTTATATACCAAAAAACAGGAAGTGACCCACAGGAAGTAAAAGGACACCATCTTAGATAGGGAAACAATATATAGAACAGAATAGTAGAGGAACCATAGAGAATAGGGAACAAGGAATGCTGGGAAAGCACAGGAATCTGGGAAGGAGGAAAATACATAAAGAAAGGCACACAACAGACTGCAAAAAGAAGAAAGGACAAAGAAACGAAGAAAAACAGGTAAGAGGGTTCAGAGACCCCTGGGACAGTGAAAGGCAGAAGGAAGAACGAGGCCCCAAGCAAATCTGGGACCTCGAAACGCGCAGGAGAGGCTGGGGGCGCGCCGCGTCTTAATAACGCGGTGCGCGGCCCGATCCGAACGCCCGGCAGAAGTCGAGCTCTCGGCTCGCGCCGCACCGCGCGGCGCGACAGTAGGTCCCCCTCCCGAAGGCCCAGGTTTAAGAGGGAATAAACAGTGAAAGCGTTGAGTCAGGAGAGGAGCGTGAACGGAAGAGGCATCTTCCCATGAACATTCACTGAGAGGATAACCCTTCCATTGAATCAGATACTGAAGTCGTTTATGAAAAAGACGAGAGTCACAGATTTCCTGCACTTCATATTCAGGAGCATCATTCACAAGGACAGGAGGTGGACAAGGAAACTGACGTGAGTAAGGATCAGGCACATAAGGTTTAAGCTGAGAAACATGAAAAACCGGATGGATCTTCCATGTATGGGGTAAGTGAAGACGGACAGTGACAGGATTGACCAACTGGAGAATACGGAAAGGCCCATAGTAACGAGGTGTGAACTTGTTTTGAGAGAGACGTGAGGGCAAGAATTTGGAGGAGAGCCAGACTTTATCTTGCAGATGATAATTTGGATTGGTTGTACGTCTCTTGTCTGCAGCCTTCTTCATATACCTCTTGGTATGTAACAAATTAGATCGAATTAGTTTATGGAGTTGGAGAAGGCGTTTGGAGAAATAGTTAATAGCAGGTAGAGGAGAGTTGGATTGTGGAGAAGTAGGGAAAGAGGTAGGATGAAAACCATAGGAACAGAAAAAGGGAGTGACCTTGGAGGCACTATGGACTGAGTTATTGTAGGAAAATTCAGCTAAAGAGAGGTAAGTGCTCCAGTTACTTTGGGTAGAATTGCAAAAGCATCGAAGATATTGCTCTAGTCCTTGGTTCAGACGCTCAGTCTGTCCGTTGGTCTGAGGATGGAACCCTGAAGACAGGGCTCTATTCATATTCAGTGTTTTACAAAAATGCTTCCAAAATCGGGAGATGTACTGAGGTCCTCTATCAGAGATTATGGTATGTGGAAGTCCATGGAGACGGAAGACATGATCTATGAATATTTGACCTAGTTCTTGGGAAGTAGGCAGCTTTTTTAGGCCAGTGAAATGAGCCATCTTTGTGAAAGAATCCACTGTGACCATGATAACCCGGTTTCCTGCTGATGGTGGGAGCGAACACATAAAATCAGTAGAGATAGTATGCCATGGGGCCGATGGAACAGGCAAAGGTTGTAGTAATCCTGCCGGTCTGGTGTGAGGTATTTTGACTTGGGCACATATGGGACAGGCCTGAACGTATCTTTCCACATCCAGTTTCCAGGTAGGCCACCAAAAAAATCGTGAAAGTAGTTCTTGTGTGGCTTTGATGCCTCTGTGACCAGCTACAGGGGAATCATGGCACATTTGTAATGCTTTCTTTTGCACCTTGTTTGTAGGGAGGAATATCAGGTCTTGGTAATAAAAATATCCTTGTTTCTTGTACAATAATGGTCTTAGTTCTTCTATGTCATGGTCCGATAGGTTGGCGTATTCTTGTTGTACTTCTTCCAGGAAAGACTGAGCCACTCCAATGATCTTACTGGGTTCTAGAAGATACTGGGATGAGGAAGGAGAACACTCTGGATATCGGCGAGACAGAGCATCAGCCAGAATGTTTTGAGATCCTGGAATATATGTAATATAAAAATCGTACTGACTGAAGAAAAAGGCCCAGCGGGCCTGACGACTATTCTGGCATACAAAATTTCTTAAACATTGTAAATTACGGTGGTCTGTCCTCACCTCAAATGGTTCCTTGGAACCCATCAGAAACTGCCTCCACTCAAGGCAGGCTGTTTTCAGAGCCAATAATTCCCTTTCAAGTACGGAATAATGTTGTTCAGCTGTGGAAAGGATATGAGACAAATAGAAAACAGGATGTTCAAGGCCATCATCCTCTTGTCGTTGGAGTAAGACAGCTCCGATGGCTCTCTCAGAAGCATCAGTTACTACTATAAATTGCTTGGTGGTATCTGGATGTCTTAAGATGGGGGCTTGGGTGAAGGCTCTCTTTAAGCTTTGAAAGGCTGCTTCAGCAGCCTCAGTCCAGACAAATCCCTTCTTTAAATTGTCCTTCTTTAAGGTGTGAGTTATGTGGCTAGTCTGACTGGCAAAGTCTAGAATGAATTGTCGATAGAAGTTTGCTAAACCTAGGAAACATTGTGTTTCTTTTATGGTAGAAGGAGAAGGCCACTCTAGGATAGCTTGTACCTTTTCTTGATCCATAGCTATGCCGGTGGGACTTAAATGATAGCCCAGATATTTGACTTCCGTTATGTCGAACTCACATTTCTCTGGTTTGCAAAATAGTTGATGATCACGAAGTCTTTGAAGAACTTGTTTCACATGGGAAGTATGGAGTTCAGGATTTCTAGAATAAATAAGAATGTCATCTAGGTAGATCACGACTGTCTGATTAAGTAGGTCTGAAAACACTGAGTCCATAAATCTCTGGAAGATTGCGGGGGCGTTAGTAAGACCAAACGGCATAACCCTATATTCAAAATGGCCAAATGGGGTCCTGAATGCTGTCTTCCATTCGTCGCCTTCTCTTATGCGTAAAAGGTGGTAGGCTCCTCGTAAATCCAATTTAGTAAAACGTTGGGCCCCTCTGATTGCTTCCAGTATGTCCCTGATGAGAGGCAAAGGATAACGATCTTTAATGGTGATTTTATTCAGACCTCGAAAATCCAGGCACGGACGAAGATCCTTAGTCTTCTTGGGCACAAAAAAGAGAGGGGCCCCAGCCGGAGACGACGATGGAACAATAAGACCACTCTGTATATTTTCGTCCAGATACTCCTTTAGAACTTCCCTTTCGGGTTCCGTGAGGGAGTACATCCTCCCAAAAGGAACAATTGTGCCGGGTTCTAATGGAATTGCACAATCATATTCTCGATGTGGAGGTAGCACAGGTTTTGACGGTTTTTGGAAAATATCCTGAAACTCCAAATAGTGGTCTGGGACCCCTTGGACCGTATTAATGGACATACCAGTGGCACCTTCAGTAGCTAAGGATCTTTTCGGAGACCAATACTTGTCGGAAGTAAAACAGTTCTCGTGACAAAATTGCGAAGACAAAGAGACTGTCCGGGTAACCCAATTTATATATGGGTTATGTCTAATGAGCCACGGAATTCCAAGAATGATGGTATGGTTAGGGGACGTAATAAGATCGAAGGAGATGTGTTCTTGATGGTTTCCCACCTGTAGACTTAACATCAGGGTAGTGGTGTCTACAGGACCAGAGGATATCAAAGATCCATCCACAGTGTGTACCTGTTCGGGTACTTCTTTTGCTTGAGTAGGAACTAGGTTAGCAGCAGCCCATGTCTTGTCCATGTATATACCACTAGCACCACAGTCTAGTAATGCCATAGTCTTTTCTTGATGACCGTCAGGAAGTTGTAACAGGACAGGAAAGATGAACAAGGCAGTTGTATTGTCATTAAAGGAGCTGATGGAAGGTATAGCTGTAGATCCCGTCCCCTCCCTTCTTACAGAGGACGGGAGGTGGCGTTTCCCGAAGGTCTGGACGGACGTACTGGACAGGTACGGAGTATGTGACCAGCAGAACCACAATACAGGCACAACCCTCTCTTGCGTCTGTCTTCTCGTTCACTAGCAGAGAGCGGACCTCGGGTAGTATCCACCTGCATGGGTTCCCCTTCGATGTCTCTAGCAGGAGTGCGAGGTTCCTCGGAACGCTGCAGGTATGCACGTGAGCTACTTGGCTGGGTAAACCCTCTACTCCTTTTCTTTTCCGATCTCCGTTCCTGAAGACGATATTCGATGGACAGTGCTTGATCCATCAGGCCACGAAGATCTTCCGCTCTGGTAGAATGCACTAGTTCATCCTTTATTTCTTCTTTGAGTCCTCTACGAAATAATGTTACCAGAGTACGTTCCACCCAAGTGGTCTCTGCCGCCAGCTGACGAAAACGGGTTATATATTGCAGGACGTCTTGGGAGCCTTGTTGGATGTCGCACAAGGCTTCTTCAGCGGAGGCTTCCAATCCAGGACGGCTAAACATTTGTTTGAAGCGACTCACAAAGGCGGAATAGTCTGACAATACAGGGTCGTCGGAGGACACCATCGGGGTTGCCCAGGCCAAGGCTGGACCGGATAAGGCACTGATAAGATAACCCACCTTGGTCCTGTCGTGGGAGAATTGAGTAGGTCGGAAGGCGAAATACACCGTTAAAGCATCCAAGAACTCGCGAAGCTTGGTTGGTTCACCAGAGAAACAAGGGGTAGAAGCGGAGATTGTCGGAACATCACTGGTGCGGAGGGCCAAAGCCTGTCGTAACGCAGCATTTTCATTACGTAGTTGTTGCAACTCCTGGGCTTGTTGCTGAATCGTGGTTAACAGAGATTGCTCCGGATCTGCAGCAGCCGCCACTGTATTATCCATGGTGTTTGAGGACGTCGGAATGGTTAGGCGCTGCAATCTGTCACGACTCACGTGCTGCTTGCGCCTGGAATTTGCAGATCTGGTGGCGTGAATCTTCAATGTTCGGCTTTGGCCCAAAAAGGGGCGACTCTTTCTGGTAGCCACGGTGCTGTAGGCAATGGAGACACCAAGAACAGACCGTGCCCTTCAGAAAGTAGCGCCAGAGGGAAAAACCCCTTCAAAAGGGGAAAAACCTCCAAACAGGAAAAGTCCTGGAGAAAAACAAGAACAAACAAACAGGAATCCAAAAGGAGCAAAAATCAGAAAACACAGAATGCTGAGTCCAAAACCAAAAGGCAAGGAAATCAGGAGCGAAGACACCAACTGAGCAGAAAGTGTTGCAGCGCAAAGAAAGAGGAAAAACACAGCCCTTATATACCAAAAAACAGGAAGTGACCCACAGGAAGTAAAAGGACACCATCTTAGATAGGGAAACAATATATAGAACAGAATAGTAGAGGAACCATAGAGAATAGGGAACAAGGAATGCTGGGAAAGCACAGGAATCTGGGAAGGAGGAAAAGACATAAAGAAAGGCACACAACAGACTGCAAAAAGAAGAAAGGACAAAGAAACGAAGAAAAACAGGTAAGAGGGTTCAGAGACCCCTGGGACAGTGAAAGGCAGAAGGAAGAACGAGGCCCCAAGCAAATCTGGGGCCTCGAAACGCGCAGGAGAGGCTGGGGGCGCGCCGCGTCTTAATAACGCGGTGCGCGGCCCGATCCGAACGCCCGGCAGAAGTCGAGCTCTCGGCTCGCGCCGCACCGCGCGGCGCGACAGTGACACACAAAAGGATAAATTAAAAGTAAAACAGTTGACATAAGCGAGCCGATTCAAAGCTCCATGGCTACCATGAGCGTGAGCGCGAAGGAGACACACAAAAGGAAAAATAATTTCTTGCAGTCAAACATATCGGCAAACGTGCAATTATCCATGTTACAGGGTCGTCCCCAAGGCGGTAACAAAACCGCCCCAAGGAGGGACAAACAAAGCATTTAACAATGATAACAAAGGATTTTTGAAAGGCAAGACCACGAATGAGGGAAAGTGAAGGGCGTGGTTAAAAGCCCACCCAGATACCAAGACGTCAGAAAAGCAGCGCTTGCACGCTGCTATGCTGGACCTAAAAATGTAGCACGACTGAAAGACAGTCATGATTACAATAGTTCTCTATCTGAAAATAAAATTGTAGTCACTTCTAAAGAGCAGTAAATGAAAGTAGAGGTTGGAACTGGTGACAAGAAGCCAAGCTCATGCAATGAAGGTTGGGGCTGAAGAAAAGTAACCCAGAGATCATACAATGAAAGTTGGGAATGATGAAAAGTAACCCAGAGCTCATTCAACTGTTTGTCTTCAAGTGTCTTCTGTGCTAGTGAAGAACTATTCTGGTGGTAAAGGTCAGTGCTTGTGGATGGTATCTGGAATGCTCTGTATTTTCTAAAGGCAAACTACTGAAGATCCTTTTGCCCATCATTTTGGTGATAAATCTATTCAGCAATTTGGACTTGGTGAGAATATCTTTTGGGAAAGCCCATATGGTGTTTTTTAAAAAAAAAAATTTAGATTGTTTGTGTCTGCCGTAAGAGTCTTGGCAGCAGTGTGCTGCTTGCAAGCTGACTCAACTTATGTTAAAATGTATGACATAAAACTTGCACATTTTGGCAGCTATTTTATTTTAAGCCTCTTAGCCTCTAGTACTGTGTCAGTGCAGTTCCGGCAAATCTATACTTTATTCCTTTTTAAAACTTTTTTTATTTTCCATTTCAATTTGATGTTTACAGCAAACGAAGACCAATAAGTTGTGACTTAATGCATAATTAGCTTATTCAGATATCATGGTGTATAACAAGCAGTTTATAATCTTGTCAATTTAATATACATACAGAAGACAGATTCGAGAAGAATACAGCATTGGCATTTGTTCATGGATCTTACCAATTGCTACGCTAAATTCATAATAAGTACATGCAAAAAAAGAAATCAAAAACATATTCTTGATTATCAGTGACATGGTAACTATAGCCATTGTAAGGAATGTAGATAATTAATTGCTTGAGTGTTAGCTGTGTCATTCCACTCCGAATCGTTTTGGAATGTCTTAGTAAAGAGTAGAGACCCCCCTTCTTCTCTTTACGTAAACCTAATGAACTGAACTCAGTAAAGCAAGCAGGAGGGAGTTGCTAATGGCTTTCTCAAAAAATGAAAAGTAAAACAGTGACATAAGTAAGCCGATCCATCGCGCCACGGCCACTGTGAGCGCGAAGGAGAGACACAAAAGGTAAAAGAAGTTCGCTCGCAGTCAAACATACCAGCAAACGTGCAATTATCCATGTAACGGGGTCGGTTCCCAAGGCGGTAACAAAACCGCCCCAAGGAGAGACAAACGTAAAACATTTACCAACGATACAAAGGCAAGCCCACAAACGAGTGAAAGTGATGTGCGTGGTTAAAAGCCCAGATACATACCAACACATCGAAAAACACATCGAAAAAGCAGCATTTGCGTGTTGATATGCAGACCTAAAAAATAATTGTCTGCATTCCTGAGGGGGAAGTTGTAACTCGAGACACAGAGGTGTGGAGGGATGGAGCTAGAACTACCTTTAGAAATTCTATGTGATCTTTCTAGCAAAGTAATTACCCCTTCCAGAGCACTGTTGTTTTGTTAATAGTGGCTAAATGACATAAGTAAGCAGAAGTGGCTGCTTGTGAAAAATCTGGCGCTTGTGAAGAGCTTCATATGTATTGTGCTTACATTACATTGTGCGTTGTCCTTCTTTGAGCCAACATTACTACTATCACAACATACTGTGAGAAGCCACCTTGCACAAAGAGAATGTCGGTGCTTCAGAGGAAAAATGACCGATTTTCTGTTTTTATATAGTATTTGTACAGCACATTATATCCGGAGGTGTCAAAGTGCTAGAACAAGCATGGAAACGGACTCCAGGAAAGAAGAGCAGAGATATATAAAAAGAAAAGAAAAGAAAAATAAATCAGGCCAGACTAGTTTATACCAGTCAACGAATCCACATCCCCCGTCTGACAATACTGTATAAAAGTGGGTCCCAAACTTTCTCACTTTGTTTCAGTTTGAGCTGCTTTATTGCTTGAGGAGGAGGACCACTGTGTTCCTAGAGTAGTACTGCTGATATGCTAAAAGTGAGGGACATCGCCTGGATTCTTCAAGTCTTGCAGGAAGAAGCTGTGGCACTCCAGGAGATTTCTACCTGCTGATAAGAGAGAAGAGTCTTGACTTATAGCAGTCTGCAATGGTCAAGCCCAGTGTCAGTAACAGCTAGAGGGTGCAAGAGAAATGTGGTAGAGCCCCGAGAATACCCAGGAAATGCTCCAGCCTTCCTGGCCGATTGCTGAGTTAAGTATGAATGAGGAGAAGTCATGTTTGACTTGAACGTCCCAACCACAAAGTAAAATATATCCAATATGGAGACCGCTGTGGAGGAATACACAGACATTTCTTCCTAAAGAAGACCTTAGATATTCATTCAACTTTTCCCTCTGACTCCTCTCAAAAGATAGATCTGCAAGCACATGACAACTCCCAATCGTCCACAGTTACATTTCCTTTTTTTCAATCAGTAAAGGAAGACTTAGTTACTAATTACCTGCATATGATAAAAACTGGATCCCATTTAGATACCCCCCCCTTCCTTATGTTTTAGCCCTGGGCTTGAACATAATCTCGCCTATACTAACAGATATATTGAACCATTCCTCAACATCTGGCCTTGTATCCCAGCATTGCAAACATGCAGTTAAGCCTCTATTTAAAAAACCTAAACTTGATGCAACCCTTTTTAGTAACTACAGACCTATTGCTCTCCTTCCCATTGCATCGAAGATAATTGAAAAACATGTCAAGAATCAACTAACATGCTTTCTTGAAAGTCAAACTCCTCCATCCTTCGCAAATGGGCTTCAAACCATAACATAGCACAGAATCGGCTTGGTTAGCCATCATGGAAGAAACTCATCAACGACTGGATGTAGGTGAACACGCAGCCATTATTCTATTGGATCTCAGTGCCGCATTTGATACTGTGGACTACAGTATACTACTCCAAACACTATTATCAATAGGAATTGAAGGCAACACACTCAAGTGGTTTTCCTCCTTTCTGAGAGATAGAACCTTCCAAGTCCTTGATCGTTCCTTCTTCTCCAACACATTTCCCCTCACTTGTGGGGTCCCTCAGGACTCCTCGCTGAGCCCCACTCTTTTTAACATCTATATGTCCCCCTTAGCTAAGATTGTGGAACCTTACGGTCTCTCCCTGGTATCATATGCTGATGATACTCAGTTGGTAGTTTCTCTCTCCAGTACTGGCAATGCAGTACAAGTCAAACTATCTTCCTGTCTCGCAGATGTAACTAGATGGATGGCTAATTCTAAACTCAAACTGAATGATGATAAATCGTAAGTAATGTTAGTTGGGAACTGCCCTCTCCTTAAGTCTCCAGCCCTGGTATTGGAAGATCTTAAAGACCTTCCTCACCTAAAGAAAACATATAAAGTTTAGGCTTCTGGCTAGACTCTCGTATCACAATGGACTGCCACTCCAAAAAGTTGGCCGCAACTTGTTTTGGCCTACTAAGAACCATCAGAATTTTTTTTAAGTTCTACCATTCCTGGCTAAAAAAACTCATCATCCAGGCCCTTATATTATCTCGTCTAGACTATGGTAACTCTCTTTTCCTTGGCACTCCTGGCTACGTAAAAAAGAGATTGCAGGTTGTGCAAAATGCCGCTGCACGTTTGCTTATGAACACACCCAGACACCTCTTTGCTAAACCAGCACTGGCCCCACTCCATTGGCTTTCCATAGAACAACGTATTAACTTTAAGGCTATTTGCATGGCATATAAAGCCCTCCATAACAAGGGTCCGTTGCTTCTCAGGCAATGTATAACACCTCATACCCCTCAGAGGGCACTTAAATCTTCCACCGCCATGCTGATCAACACTCCTCGGTTTAGGAAAGCAATATGGGGAGGCAGTTCTTTTGCTTTCAAAGCTGCCTACCTTTGGAATTCACGCCCTCTGGAACTCCGGCAAGAGCAGCTGGAATCTTCTTTTCGTAGGAAACTGAAGACATTTCTATTCACAGCATAGGCATCTCTTAGTTTGGCTGTCTACTTTTAGCACTGGGAAGCCTTTGGGTAGCCACGCGCTCTAAAAATTCACTAAACTAAAACTAAACAGTGACTCCACCATTGTCCCACTACAGTGTTACACCAGCACCTCAGACCACAGGAAGAAGATCCTTCCACCTCAACTGCTGAAGGGGTGTTTGTGGAGGTGCTAAAGCGCTAGATGGCAGACCAAGAAGAGGAGATCCGGTTGCCCAATCGAGCAATAGTGAGTGCAACAACTTTCCCCTATACCCAATCCACTAGTACATCTAAACTCAATATACTAAGTACACATCACATCAGGTAATTCCATATGCCTGAAAAACACTGACTGAGCTTTTGGCTTAGTGGGACATTTTATCAAACATTGCTATCACCGCCCAAGAACTGAATAGTCTTTTTTTTACAGAATGACCTACAATTTACCAAACACTAAGCTGTTGCCATGCTGCAACATAGCCTGCACCTGAGCTTTAATTGTGATTACTTCCATATTTCCCTGCTGAACAGAAAGAACATAATAGGTCCACTAGGGCATCACTGTAGAGCAGCTGATACTTATCTTTTTCTGAAAAAATTAAGCTTCAGCTAGACAATACATTATTGCATCTATTGTGTGACTGCTTTAAGTTCAGGGTCAATATCCTCTTCTCTACATCCTGGAGACATCTCAACGGTGGCAATCAACTTCAATGACCACCACTGTGGGTCAGTAGTCCCCATCTGCCATGTGGCACCCTGCGAACGGGGAGTGACAACTCCAATCGGTTGTTTGCAAAGGCTTTTAGGGAATGTAGTTTAAATTTAGTGCTACATGACACTTATTTTTTCAAATTAAAACGAGGATATGTATGTTTTATTTGCCAAAGAGAAACTTTTTCCACCTATGGAGCTGTGCCTAATGGACTATCTTTTTTTTTGCAATTTTATATAGCGCGGACTCGACCCGAAGGTACATCAGCACCAGTTACGTTATACAAGTACATATTAATTTTTTGGTAGGCACAGGGAGTTTAATTGATTTGCCCAGAATAACAGGATGTTGAACAGACGCCGAGACTCGAACCTGGTTTCCCAGCTCCTTTTAAGTCATCCAGCTCTGGCCGTTATGTGCCACATCCTCTCATCATTTCTTCAGAAGTGCTTGGTGCTTGTCATAATTTTCAGCACATAGTCTACTGCCCACCATTAATAATAAGACTGGTGAAATGACATTTTTTACAGCTGCTTCTTAGTACTGTTAATGACCCAAGCGCTTTCTCCTGCCATTTAACAGTTCTCACCAGACTGCTCCTCTCCAGTCCCAAGCTGTCCCTCCGCCTCCTCCATTTGTCAGCCAGTCCTGGGCCACCTGCCCCCTCCCACCATATTCCACCAGGACTAGACTGCGCTTCCTTCCCCCGCCTGGACCAAAGGATCTCAGTAGATCCATTCACTCCCTACCCTTCCTTACCGTTACGCCATACTTCAGCGTGAGGCCCTTCAGCGTGTCTGCAGAGGTCATGGAGTGTTTGATGTACTTCTCGACCCAGGAGGCCACTGTCACGCTGGCCGTGATGCCGTAGGAGCGTGTTTTGGTGCGTGCCAGGCTCAAGGACAACTCTGCCTTGGATCCAGACTCCGAGCGGGAGTGTGGATAAAGAGGTAGGTCGAGTCTGCCTCCCTCAGTGCGTGGGTAGACTCGGCTGTGTTCGGGAGGGAAAGCGTAGTCTCAGGCTGACACAGAGGGATGCAAAGCCAGGCTTGGCGGAGGAACCCCTCCCAAGCACACTGGCTGCTGGCAGTAGGAGCAGGCAGCCAAGCGTCTTGTGCATCCCAGCAGAAGCAGCACAGTAACAGTGAGAACCCGAGGCTGTGTACAAAGCCAGAGCAGCAATGTGACACCAGGGCTCTAATGGAGAGGGCCAGGGGAAAAAGTGGGGAGGGTGGGTCACGGCATCCATGATTGAGACAGTAATTCACACCCTGTAACTCACAGGAGACACACCGCAGCCTTGAAAGGATACTGCAGCCATATGGGAGGTGAGCAGCCTGCTACAATTGATTAAGCGCTTCATGACAGACGCTTTACAGCCTTCTGAAGAACACACACTGTTCGCTGCTCCAAGCATGCAGTTTAAGTAAAAATGTACACTGTTGCACCATAAGAACATTGTGACATAAAGAAAAAGTACAACACAAACCACACGTACTGTTAAAATACAGTGAACACATTTAGCACAAATAAAGCTCCTATAACTATGCGGAGAAGTCATAAGTTTCACTCTAGCAGTTATCTGTATAGCCAAGGTATCTGACGTTGATACAGCAATTACCAGTCATACAACAGCACAAAGAAACCACACAGCAGCAAGAGCAACGAACCTAGGAACACACCGTGAAGCATTTAAATGCATATTAAAAACTGTAAGCACAAAATACGCAATATAAATAAACTGACACATATTGCATATAGTGTAGCTAAGCATCACAACATTAAATGGAGGCATAATAAAAACAAGCATTTTGTCTCCCATTTCAACAAAGCTCTAATGAAGTTAGCAGAGCAGCCTGAGAAGATTTATGGTCCCATAAACGAGATAAGCAATGCCCTGTGTGTGATGTTGTGAGTGCTGCCAGGGAGGGGCCCTGGAGAGAGAGACACCCTGCAATACGATGTGAGGTCATATGGTGTTTGTTTAGTACCAGCCGGATATGAGGACAGCACTAGAATAAAGCCAATGGGGAGGAGATGCGAGGAACAGAATGCTGCAATAAAACTCAGGCAGCTACCAGCCTAAAACACCCACAGTGAAAAGGGAGCGCCAAAGAAATGCCAAAGTAGTCCATCACTGCAACAGATAAAGAAACCAAAGTGGAACAATACAGTACTAGGTCACTGCTCCAAAACAGAAAAAGGAAGGAGAAAAAAGGCAGAACTGACCACTAGCGAGTAAGAATTTTTAAAGGACACTGCAACCAACAAATGAAATCGCTTCCTTTCACAGTATAAGTATACTTAGTATATACACCAGGTCGAACGCTAACGCTTGACCTAAAAATGGCCTTGCACCAGCTGGTAATTCTAGTTAGCCTCACAGCTCAGTCTCAAAAAAGTGCCACTCAATGCCAAGTGGCACTGTTCTGTTCCCAGAACTGAGCAACATACAGTCCCTTTATCTGGATAAACTAAAGTCATCCACTGCCAGCCATTAAAAACCCAACTAAATGTGTGTTCATTTTCAGCGTAATGTCACAGCCATTACAAAAGCACATCTATTTGTTTTACACAATTTGATCGATACATCACATAATTAGCTGATTCAATCTCTGTAAAACTACCTAACACATAAAAGGTGTTTCCCTATGTACTAAACTTATTTTAGAAGTGGGTGAACCTTTAACAACTCCCAAAATTGGTTTAAATATGCTCTGAAAATCACTGTTTTGAAGTGGTGTGCCATGGACATCCTTTCCAAACACTGATGTGATACCCTATATGCCAATATCTTGTGACTAATTCCAATCACATACAATTGCTAAGTTATTGATTCTTAAATTGGGGTGTAATTTGTGCTCAAAAGGAAGGGGTCCCTTTTGGATCCTTTCCTTTTTCGAATTAGGACGCAAGTTTCACTGCCAACACTCTCTGAATCATCACAAAATTATTATTATTTTTTTTAAAACAGCTTTTTTTTTTACATAAATTTGGCTTCTTTAAAAAAACAGATTTCCTAATTAAAAAGCAATCACAGGGATTATGGTCTGTGATCCCTGCAGGCCACTAGCCCTGTCACAAATCATAGAGAGTCAAAAATTGCTACCTGCCCAATGAATATACATTCATTAGGCAGAATAGTCTGTGACCCAGTACAATTCATTTTTTGTGAACCAATCTAGCAGTACAAACGTCAGTTGACAAAACGAGTTTCTGGTTGGAAAAAGTAGAGTCACAAACTGTGACCACTTTTGCCACCAGAAAGTTGGTATATCTAGCCCTTTGTCAATATAGAAACATTTTGCTAACACCTGTCTGAAACTACATGTAACTTCCTTGTAAAAATCCTGCAAAGCTTTCTCATGTACAAAAGCTAGCATAGCTCCTACAGCAATGATGGATCGGGCTTTAGGTTGCATCTGTAATGAATGTTTCTGTATTCTTGTAATGTTTCAATACTTTGAACTACTAATTGTATATTATAAATATACAGAGAGTGAACGAGAGGATGTCAAAAAAGTAATATTTCCCATTTTAACTCTCACGATGCTTGTACTACTCTAGAGAGGAAAGTGGCTTAGTGGAATAATATCAAACTTGACATGAAAGTAGAACTTTAGTTGCAAAGTGTCGTTATTTGATTTGGCGTAAATCACTTCAGTTTAAAAAAAAACTTTATTTTGTCTCAGAGGCCATATAAGGTAGTTAAAAGTCTCAGGAAGTTAGTATAGCCCAATAAAACAATAAACAAAAACCCATCCTATGACTAATGAACAATAAAATAAGTAAAGATAAAATATTACAAACATCCAAAACATAAAAACAAAATAAGTGAAATCTATAAACAGATAAAACCAATTAAATATATATCTTGATGATATACAAAAGTCCATCATATTCGCGTAGATCACCAGCACAAAATTAAAAAACTACGTTTGAGGAGCATAAAACTTGGCCTTGAGTCACCACATGACTAGCAAAAATCGAGTGATCGCAAAGATCACTGGCTTGCAGTTTTGCCTGCTTCTGACTGAGGAGACAAAATGAAAGGAATGCCAAGAAGGAGGCACTCTTAGTCTGAGTAATAGATTTATAAAGGCACTTCCCAAGGTTATACAGGGAAAGAATAAGGTGAAAGTTTATGTCAAATTCCGCAACACAAGTGCACTTCTGAAAATAATCACAGCAGTGGAATAATAATGATCACAAAACTCAACAATGGTTATTACATGTATAAATAAAAAATACAATAAAAAATATATATATATACATATACATATATAATCCTCAACAGATGGAACAGTATCCACCCGACGGCTGCACTAATCCCTTAATCATATCCAGATCGTGAGGACGAAGTGAAGTTCAACAGTTCAGAGTTAAATTTTATCAAATTTATTCCATATAATGGTATCACAGTTTCCTGCACATAGTGTCAACGCGTTTCGGCAAACGCCTTCTGCTGGACAAACTCGGCCAAAAAAACGGCATCATATATATGAGTTAAAAACCATCATTTGTTTTCATTTCATTCTAGTGTGAACTAATAAAGCGGCCATCTTTAAACATGCAAAAGACTCAAGTAGACCTGCATACGAATACACAGTTTTAACTTAACGATATTCACATATGCTGCTTTCGGCAGTCTGAACTTTAGGCCATCATATGTCCCGCACATATTTCATCAATTCATAATAAATGCCAATAATGTGATAGATAATTAAATAGTGATTCTGAGTCTAATTAATATATTTACCTAATATGCAACAAAGTCCTTGTATGTGAATCTATCATTATCTCAGTATCATATCATAATTGACATTTTTAAAGACATATATTATTGCATGTTTTAAACCATTATCATCAATAGTTCTTAATCAACAATTTCTATATAGTTCACCAAATATTTATAAAACTTATTCTTCAACATTCGTTTTTATATAAATATTTTTAAATACTTTCAAATATTATAAATTGTTGATAAATATAATCATAGCAACAGAATAGCTAAAATTCTATAATTAAATGCTAAAATGACATCCATTATTGTTTCAATTATACAATAAATAAAATCATGATCATTGTTCAATTCATAATCTGAAGCCAATCATAAAGTGTCAAATGCAATAAATATATACAGATAGTCAAAATATATTGCTAAACCGTGCTGGGAATTTATTTTTAATAGCATCATATATTTTAGCCCATATGTATGGTCATTTTATTCTTTAAGTCCAACATTTACCGTTACCCTTCAAAGTGTCTAAAGATGCTGACATAAGAAAGATAAATTTGTTTTGTAAGGCTAATCTACTCTATTTCGGTCTTTCATTCAAGATTCTAATTTGTGCATGTAATAAAGATAATAAGGCCACTGGATAAAGTGCAAGGTGCTAATTATCAAAACCACTTCTATAAAAATGATGTGTATATCACAGGTGGAAAACAGTGAAGGAAAATGTATCTATTCATCTACTCTCCTATGAATTTGAAGGGAAGAAGGAATCAAAATCAAAAAATCAAACAATCAAAAAGTCAAAAGACCAAAAAAATCAATCAAAGACAGGCACATATTCTTCTGAATTCCTCAAAACAACATAAAACATTAAAATCACCCCTTATATTTGGCGATTATAGATGTTATATTATATGCAGAATCCAATAGATGCAAACTGTTGTACCACTAGAACCATCTCCTAATGTGTCATGACTGAAATGCATATCTTATAATCTATCATAAATGGACATGTAATTCCGCATCAAGATTGTGCCCCCAGGGAGATTCAGAACCAAGTAATAGAATCATCTTGGATTCCATTTGTCTGAGCTCAGATGTTCTATCACCGGCCCTAGGGTTATTTTTGACGAATTTAATACCATAGAATATTAGTGTACTGGAATCCCCTTTATGTGTATCCCAAAAATGTTTGGCCAGAGGATATGTTCTATCTTGATTTTTAATGGCTCTAAAATGTTGTAAAAATCTGATCTTTAGCTTGTGGATGGTACTGCCAATGTATTTTTTATGACATCCACATTCAACAACATAAACCACATTTTCAGTATCACATGTGATACGATCCTTGATGTCACAATAGCGACCATCAAAAGTTTGGTATCTCTGCATATTATGTGCATATTTACAAGCCTTACAGTGGCCCATATATATATTTAAAAATGCAACACCATGGGACTTGACACTTGGCACTGGCCACCTGGGAGAAGGAAGGCTGGGTGCATAGCCAGGTCAGAGGCTGTGAACGACAAGAGATAGTCATGTGTGTAGGCTGAAATCTGAAAGAACCATATCATGAAAATATCACAGAAAATTATTGAAAAAGCTCCAAAGTGAACTTGTTGTCGTGATTGTTAAGAGTACTGCATGTTTTAAATAAAACTCTGAATTTTACAGTGAGGCTGAGATGGTGTGCAGTAAGGTCATTTCTGCTTGCAGAATAGACTGCAAGCAGAAATGACCTTACTGCACACCATCTCAGCCTCACTGAAAACCTCTCGAGATCTTTGGTGAGGAAGGATGTTTTGCCCTACTATTAAAGAACAGGAATAAATCACAGTTGAACTAGTTGTTCACAAGGAATTTCTGGTGAATAAATCCAATCAAAACTGTGCAATAATGGAACTGTTCCTATCGGGACATTCAAGTTAAATTGTTTATATGTAAACAGATCTACTGGAATTATAAATCTGTTCTTATGTGAAACTAATTGTTAAATTGTTTTTTGTAATCTGCTTTTTGCAAGATCAAACTGTTCTTTTGTGAAAGTGCTCTGATACCCACGCATTAGCACGAAGCAAAACTGTTTGGCGAATACTCCAGATAAGAGAAAATATAATCAGCTGACAAGTAGCTTTGCATTAAGCCGTATAACAATGGTTCTCATACAAAGAACTAATACTTTCCCCCCACTACTCCACATATATATGCATCGGAATTCCACAGAAAATCAAGATTAGATTAAGTATGTTTGTCGGGAGTAACAACTGTGCAATGATCCTGAAAAAAGTTACGTACACTTTGAACAAGTACTTGAACTGCCCACAGGTGTCTCCATTGGCGTTGCCAATGTTGTTGTCATATTATACAGTAGCACAGCTACTGTGCAGCATGCCATAAAGTACAAATAAAGTGCTACGGCGCAGTCGGTCGAGTTTATGCTATATAAAAATGCCAAACAAAGAAGAAATAGTACCTCAATCACAGCACGAGTAGCAGACGGACACCAATTAAGACAAATCAATCTGTACTTGTTCAATGCTTCACACAGACAAAAGAAAATTATTGTTGCACTGCTTGCGCCTGTCCCGACTGAACTGGGTGAATGGAATATGTGGCACTCCTAAGAGGCGAGTGGGGCAGTTCTTGGGCGGCGCCGGCAGACCAGTATTTCCCCCATGCAGTCTCACCTCGGTTTTGGTCCATCTGAGTGCACCTTGCTGGGAACATTCTGGGCCATAGTAGGTCAGGCAGTGTCTGTGGGGCCATTCTACCAGTCAAGTCTTCTTCCTAGAAACCCTCCTTAAATGTTCTGGAGAAATATGTATCTGCCCAATCCAAGATGGCAGACACTATTTCTATTCCTTTCTTATTCTAAACAGTTATGGAGGCGATTCCACTTCCTCTTCCTGTTCAGGGCCTATTTAAGGGAGGGTTTTCTGTTGGTCAGTGTGTCACACTCAACTTTCAGTAGTTTCCAACTCCATCCCTTTTCTTCCAGTCTATCGTCCTTCAGGTTCCGGAGCCTGTCTTCATTGCTCCTACTCTTGCTGTCTCCTCTGGTCTTCTATACTTTGACTACAACACCAGGGAACTCCATAACCCCATGGAGGTTATAACCTTTTGGTGTTTTTTCTCCGTAAAGGGGCTCCTTCTGGAGGATACTTTTCTGTTGGGTACTCACAAGTGCTGGCAGCAATGTGGCTACTGGAAGGGGTTGCCCTTATCTCTAGCACACCAAGACATGGATGATCAAACATCAGAACCACGTGGGGAATCCTCACAGACACCATAGTCGTGATAGATTGTGAAGCCCACAAATGAGCCAAGATCAAATGGAGCAAGCCTAAAAGCTCCTCCAGTTGGTGCCCACTGAACAAGGTAAATCTATAATGTTGATAGTGCAGCAGCAAACTCAAGAACTGCAGCAGTTACGCAGTAAGAATCTTGCCCTACACCAGGCTATAATTTCCAAAACTTCAGACATACCAGTAGTGTTCCACATTTCTCTGGCAAGCCAAACAAGTTAAAGGAGCTCCTAGACTCATTCAATCTATATTTTGCCGTTTGCCCAACACAATTTGCTCAAGATCATGCTAAGGTAGGCTTCCTAATTAGTGCCTTATCCGGGCTGCAGTAGCCTGGGCGACGCTTTTGGTGATCTCTAAATATCCAAGACTGTCAGATTATTCCACGATCATAACTGCCTTCAAACAAGTTTTCGAGAGGCTAGACCTAGCATGTTCAGCTGAAGAGCCACTCTGTGATTCCCAGCAAGAAAAACAGGGCGCTCTCTCCTATATAACCAGATTCCTTAAATTAGCTCTAGAAACAACATCGATGGAACAGACTTTAATAACATTGTTCAACAGAGGGTTCAAGGAAGAGCTAAAAGATGAATTGGTCTATTCTCTCTGGGCCATTTCTTTTGCTGAACTTATGGCTCGAGCCCTGATGACAGCACAGATTGAAGGGGTAACAAGTGAAAAGAAAAAGGTCTCAAAATCCCTCAGCAGTAAGCAGACCTCAGTCCTTGTCTATGAGAATTAAAAATTCCCTAGAACCATCTGCAGCTCACTCTGGAGGGGAGAAAATGCAGATAGAATCAGCTGGAGCATCGCTCACAGAATACAAATGGACACACCACAGAAAGAATGGATTGTGTATGTATTCCGGTTCCCCAAATCATTTATTCATTCTTGCCCTCTTCACCCTTCTGGAAACCCAAGATCCCATCTCTTGTGAGAGGGGAAAAGGCAGCGTTCTGTGAAATCCCCTTCACTGGTGTGTCTAGAGATTGTCAATCCTCACTTTTCCTCCTACCAGTTCGTTTTGGATTGCCCACTGATAACACCATGGAGGTCAATGCTCTCTTGGATTGTGGGGCCAGCGGAATATACATTGACAACTCTTGGGCTAGAAAGCAAGAACCGACACATCAATCACCAAAGACACTCCCGAACACACACATACCGCTGATGATATTCCTTTAGCTTCAGGGCCTGTTATCGAGATGACAACACCATTACAGCTACTCTTTGGTTTCCATCAAGAGGAGATTTCCTTTGATTATAATTGCCACCCCTAATCAAACCATAATCTTAGGAGTACTCTGGTTAACACAACATAATCTGTACATCAACTGGAAGACTCATACCATCCTATTTTTGTCATACTCACTGTTTGAATACTACTGAGTTTGCTCCAGGTCTATTTGCTGAAACCAGAATGATAAGTTCCTTGCAAGGAGTACCAGCATTGTATAAACCACTATGCAGTTCTCTTTGAGAAAACAAAGAAAATAGCTCTAACACGTAGAGTATTTGATTGTGCAATTCCAATCAAACCTTGAACAACTGTGCCCTTTGGAAGAATTAATTCTCTATATGAATCTGAGAAGGAAGTCCTTAAGCGGTATCTAGAGGACAATTTACAGAATGGCCTTAGTAGACAATCATCCTCTCCTGTGGGAGCCCTGATGGTTTTTGTATCCAAGAAATCCAATGAACTAAGATCATTAATTGACCACTGAGGACTAAATAAAATCACCATCAAGGATAGTTATCCTCGTCCACAGATCACAGATATCTTGAAAGAGGACATCTGTAAGAGGGTCTCAAATATTCACCAAACTTGATCTAAGTGTGCGTATTGTCTTCTATGTATCAAGAAGGAGGTGAGTGCAAGATCACCTTTAGGACACCGTTAGGCCACTTTGACTATCAGGTCCTTCCCTTTGGTTTGAGTAATGCCCCAGCAATTTTCCAACAATTAATGGATCACATGTTTTCTGATATCCTAAATCAATTTGTTGTCATTTACCTAGATGACATCCTGGTATTTTTCCAAGATCCATCTATACATTTTTCCATTAACGTGAGATGCTAGACAGACTTCGTCTAAACCAATTATATTGAAGGCCAGAGAAGTGTGATTTAAATTTTTCCGAATTTGAGTATCTCAGATTTCGACAGAGCAGCCAAGGTATATCAATGGATACCAAAAAGGTTGCCACAATAGTAACCTCAAGGAGACTCGGCGATTCCTTGGTTTTGCCAATTTATAGGCAATTTTGCTCTCCTCATCAGTCAAATCACATGTATCCTACGGAAGGATATGCTGCTTCATGGTTTCTGTTGGGACCTATAAGCTGACACTGCTTTTGAAGAACTGAAATAAGCTTTCACTCATGGCATCCCAATCCTAAGGAAAAATTCATTGTTGAGACTGATGCCTCAGACAAAGCTCCAACAAGATGCCAGGTTAGAACAACCCATCTTCTATCTCTCACATACCCTGACTGATTCAGAGAGGAACTATTCAGTTCTGTAGAGAGAACTTCTTGCCATGAAATTAGCCTGCTCTGACTAAAGACAGTGGTTGAAGGGGGCTCGAGAACTTTTTGAGATCAGAACAGACCACAGAAATTTGCAGTGTCTTAGGAATATACAATGTAAAGCTGACAAGCACAATGGCATACTTTTTCAATCAATATGAATTCTGCATCATTTACATTCCAGGCTCACAAAACATTCTTGCTGATGGCCTTTCATGAAGATATCCATACACTCCAGTGACATACCACCAACCAGTCCTTCCTTCCGACAAGATCACTGGAGTAGTACAGTCTTTTCTGGAAAGGGCTCAAATGAAATATGGCAAGGTGCCTCAAGAAGAGTGGAAAAAGGTACAAGGAACTCTGCATGAAAAGGGAACATTATACTCTAAATGAAAGGCTCTGTTCATTTTAACTAAAGGATTGAAGACATAAGTACTCAAGATGTGAAGATGTGCCACAATTCCCCTGTAGAAGGAAGGGCAAAAGGGGGATTATTACTACAGTGGAACTGAAAAGCCCATGTTTTTGGTGCCTCCTGTCTGTCAAGATACTGAACTACTAATAAGTCCAGTCTCATTTCCACTCAAAGCAAGACCTCTCATTCGCGCCAATCTGGCCTTCTTCAACTATCACCTGTTGCTACAGAGCCATGATACACAATTTCTACTGATTTTATTTTGGCAATGCAACACAACAAGATGATGGATGGAGTGTTGAAACTTTTAAAACATTTACCTCCAGCAGCAGAGCTAGGTTGAATCCATTGTTCTTTTGCTCACCATACCAACCCAGTTTGGACCCCGCCATATGCAAATCATTCTTGACCCTGCTCCCAATGGGAACACTCCAGCCGGAACTGCCATGCCGGGTCCTCCCTTGACCGCAAACAAGCATCCTGGGACCGGTTTCGGGGTATCACCCTTCATCAGCCAGGCTAACTTGAATCCAGTGGCACAGCGAGCAACGGACCCACGTCTGGGCATAGCCTGGCCACTAAGGGCGAACATAGCAACACAACAAGATGATGGACGGAGTGCTGAAATTTTTCAAACACTCACGCCCAGTCACAGATCTGGGTTGAATCCATTGTTCTTTTGATTACCATCCCACCCCAGTTTGGACCTAGCCATATGCAACTCAGTCTTGACCCTTCTCCCCATCAGAACAGTCCAGACCAAACTGATCGTGGTTGACCCTGGACCGCTGCTTCTGATGCAGCAAAATGCTGACGCCGCATCGACCCAATCACCAAGGGGCCTACACCTTACTGAAGGAGGGTCACCTACTGCAAGAGCACATACATTTCTGTGTAAGATACACTGCACACTAATACAGAAAATAGGGTAACATTTTTTTGTAGAGTACCTTTACTCTCCCCGAGTGAAGATTAGGTACACCTTTGTAGATTATGAGTGCAGAGTATAGTGGTGTTGAGTGCAGTGGCGTAGAGTGTGGTGGAAGAGAATTCACTAGCATACAGTGCAGTATCATAGAATGCAGTGATATAGGTTAGAGTGCTGCATAGCCGAGTGCAGTGGTGCAGAGTGGAGTGGTGCAGAGCAGATTACAGTGGCATGCAGACAACTCTCAAGAGTGCACTGCTAGGTAAATTTCCTTTTACTGGGGCTAAGTTGTTTGGTTCTTAGCTCGAGGAACTGGTGAAATAAATCATAGGGAGATTGCAAATGAATGCCTACTGTCCACCTCTCAGACAGACGCAGAGGATTCAGATTCCACAGATAATTTGCCACTTCTGCTTCTAAAGGATCTTGGTTTCAAGGTGGGGATGGGAAGGTCCACATGCTGAGAAGTCCCTGCTCCAGCTAGTCTTCTCACCTGTCACAACTCACCCATCCAGTCATGACTATGCCAAGAAGTTATGAGGGAGGCTTTTGAAAATGTAACAATACCCATAAAGTCTCTATTTCAAACTTTTGGGTTCTCAGAATGATCAGATCAGGCAAACTGATCAGATTCTTTGTGATTGTTTTTCTTTCAAGCCCAACGCCATCCTCTTCATCATTAACGTCTCCATCAGGGAACCTAGGACTTGATCAATAAGGGAGCAGCACGTTTAAAGTGCAGAAGATATATGCTGCCCATTTTCCTCTTACTTTCTTTCTTTGAGTATATTATGCCTGTGTTTGTTTAAACTGGTTTCCCTGATCCACCAAGTGCATAAACAGCCAGGCACTATAAATGGTTAATTGAATGTGTTCCTTGTCAGTTATGAGTGAGTAGAGAAACAAACAAAAGAACTGTTCTGGTTGCAGCTCATAGTCTTATGTATAATATGGTTAAATGACTGTTCCTCAAAGTGTCACAATTGTATCGCTAATCTAACTGTAAAGCCAACTTGTCTGTTGCCAGTGATTGTCTCACACTGGCTTTCCCACTGCTAGGAGAAATCAAGGCGCTAAGGTATGCTTAGAATGATGCGCTAATCATATATGCTTAAGTATGGTAACTAGCGGAGTAGTCCGTTTTGAAGTCTGGTGGAGGGGAGGGGGTGTGGAACATGTGGGTGTATCACTGTTTTTTCTGTTCCAAATACTGGGGCAGACCGAATACAATCTAAACCTCCCACCAGACAACGAGCAAGACCACACCCATTTACTTATCTTAAAGTCCCTACTTACCTATGATAGTCACTGGTATTCAAGAAGAGCCTTTGGCCCAGGAGATTCAGTGTCTTTAAAATTACTTACATGGAAAGCGTTTTTTCTACAGGACGTAGACAGAGGGATATGTGCCAACCTTCATAATAGTCCCCATATTAGATTTTGCTTGTTGTTTGTGCTTGGGTGTTAAACTTGGGCCGGTGTGGTGAAACCTCTGCCTAGTCATTGTTCACGTGCAAAAATGAAAAAATAATGAAGGAATGCGATCACAAAACGTCTCGCATTCCGCTGCATAATTCGAATGTTCATGCAACATAACTAAGTCAATCCTGCCACATAAATTGGTCCTCTCCTGCCGCATAATTCAAACGGCCCTGGTTTTGGTGACTGGAATCAGAAACCTTAGATAGGTATTATTAACAAGTCTTCTGTCCAAAGAACTGATTAAAACGATGGTCCTGGTACTTGGTAGACAACCCAGAAACGAGGTGTTATTGATTTACATCTATGAAGTAGAGGCACAACATGCTTATTCGAGCTGCCCATTTTCACGCGTCATGGCAAGTGGCTAAATCAGGACTTTCATTCCCAAATGCCAGGTTGCAGATCCTCAAACTCAGAAGCCTTTGGAGCGCCCCTCCTCAATTGCTTCACATCACTGCCCTGAAAAAGTCCGACACATCGACATTATCCAGATCAGCACAACTGATTAGCATGGAGCCCGAGGCTCCATATGGGAATCCCCTCAGAGCCCCCCTGCTTTGCCAGGACACCGACACTGCACGCAAAGTCGAGAACCGAGTGCAGCATTCGCCTGTACCGAGCACCAGTCTAGAACATCCCCGCTGGCACTAGCCGTTCACAGCAAGAGGTAACTGGCCTGCGCCTTACGCCATTTAAAAAAAAAAAAAAGAAAAGAAAACTGGCATAAAAAATGACCCGGAAAATCTGAATTCTGCACATTTTCAAGATGAGGCGGCGATGGCCGTGTTTCAGGTTTCTACTAGACAACTGGCGCGTGGCCCTTGCTGGCAAACGCTTTTCACTCCGTTAAAGGCAGAAACAAATGACGTGGGTAACGAACTAAGGCCGACAAGCATTTCCCACGTTTCACACCAGAGACATGGTACGTCGTGCGCTATTTTGGGGGTGTATTTCTTTTAAAACTTCAGGGCCTAACCAAGTACACATTTGCCTCTGTTGAAGGCGCTGTGATTTACAATGAAAAGATGGTTTTCGAGGGTTTGTGCAACCACAAAATACCAAAAGAATGACGATTAAAGTGTTAATGCCAGTTATTTAAATATACTACTTTCATTTCTACAAACACGCCTCGCCTTTTTTGTGGAAACAAAGATATTTTAAGCAGACAAACTGCACGGCGCTGGCTCCCTCCGCAGTGTGCCCCACTTCAGATAACAGTTTCACATTTTTTTTCAGTGTAAAGTAAACACGATGAATAGTAAAACAGTCTTTTCATTGTAACAAAGGAGTTACTGTGCCCGACTAACCACAGCCCCTTGGAACTGCCTTCTTTGTCCACACGACAATGCATTCTTTTGTTGTGTCTTTAAATTACAGACAAGTGAAAAATAAAGCCGTCATTTGACAACCACACTATCGGTTTTATTTATTTCAATAGGAGTCTAATTTAACTCATCATAGCGCCTGCACTGGTCAGTTCGTGTTTAACACACTCTTACAGCTCAAAGTGCCACGTTTCAACAAAACCCGACTCAGAGGTTGGGCAGTCTCAGTCCATCCACTTACATGTCCATGCTCAGGAAATACCACACCCATCTCAAGGAGGCAAGAAAAACAGCCCTAGCTCTCGGACGGGAAAAAAAGCCCCAACAACTGCAAAGAGGTCTTCAACATCATCAAGGAATTCTCCAACCAGTCAGTCGCCACCAACTCCATCACCCCTTTGCAAGACTTCTGTGACAAACTAATTATTTTCACGACAAAATCCTAAACATCTACAGCAACTTCGGCCCCCAACACTAGACACAAGAACTCATCAACTAGCTGCCCACCACCACCAAATTGGAGGACAATCAGATCACAAATTTTTATTTCCTCATCCCAAAAGACACTGCTGAAACCCGGAGAACAATCCACTCCGGGGGGCTCCCACCAACCCCTGGTCCTACCATAGCTTCAACCTTGGAGGAACTTTGATCAGCTCCCACCTCACCACCGTTATCAACACCTCCATCCAAAGGTGATCATTACCGAACAACTGGAACATCACAGCTCTCTTGAAAAACCCCACAGCAGAACCAAAGAGGAGCTTAGCACCTACAGACCGGTCCAATGCCTGCCCTTACCATCTAAAGTTGGGGAGAAAGCTGCCAACAAACAACTCTCCAACCATCTAGAACAACTCAACCTACCAGACACCTCGCAGTTCAGATTCCGAAATGCCCACAGCATGGCAACCGCTCTCACTGCAGATACTGATTACATTCGAACAACAGCGAAACCACCACATTCATACTACTCAACCCCTCCGCTGTCGTAGGCACGGTTTCACAGAGCACCCTTATCACAAGACTTCATACTCTGGAATACATGGTCCTGCACTGGGCTGGCTCACCTCCTTCCTCTCTGACTGGACCCAGCAAATCATACTCCAGCCCTACACCTCCAAACCCCATCTGTGGTGTCCCCTAAGGATCATCACGGAGCCCTACTTTCTTCAACCTCTACATAGCACCACTTGCTCACACCATAAGATCCCAAAGAATCAACATTTTATCATATGCAGACAACACCCAGCTCATCCTCTTCCTCACAGACAGCAACCTCACCACCCAGACCAAGTTCAACCCCTGTATGTCCAATGTAGCTAACTGGATGAGACAAAACTGCCTTAAGCTCAACACTGATAGAATTGAAGTATTGATGTTCTGCAACAAGAGCTCTCCAAGGGATTCCTCCTGGTGGCCAACAGACCACCTTGGTGTCCCCACCGACCAAGCTAAAAACCTTGGTATCATCGTGGACTATATATTCATAATGGCGAAACAAGCGAACGCCGTCACCTCCTCCTGTTTCTTCACCCTACACATGCGCCTCAAAATATTCAACTGGCTCTGCACCGACACCAGACACACAGCCACCCAGGCCCTCATAACCAGCACACTTGGCTACGGCAATGCACACTATGACGGCATCACAAATCAACGCTTACAAAGACTCCAGACCTCCCAGAACGCCTCCTCCACACCCATCCTCCGTAGTGCCACATCACGCCCCACCTCAGAGACTTACACTGGCTACCAATCCAAAAGAACTTCTGATTCAAACTGCTACCCACTCATTTGAAGCTCTCCACAACATCGGCCCTGCCTACCTCAACCACCACCTCAACTTACACCAGGTAACTCCACACAGCCTCACTCACCCTTGTGCCAGCATCCGGCCTCCACAGGAGCGAGTCAGGTAGATGCTCCTTTTCCTACATCGCCACCATATACTGGAACAACCTACTACACCACATCAGGACCTCCCCACCCCTTCTCGAATTCCGCAAGAAATTGAAGACATGGCTACTCAACTAGGAGCCTGATTGGCCTACTCAGCTATTACTGCACCTGGATACCCCTCTGGTGATAAGCATGATCTACAAATCACCATAACATCCAATAAACTGTCAAACTCTCTCCTTATCCACAAAAGGACACTACTGAACCACCCCACTTTCCAGAAGGCCATAGAAACCTGTCTCTTCTAGTCTCTGACCATTAGCCAATCCCACAAAAGAATACAAAACAACCACTGAACCCTGACAGAAAGCATAGGTTAGTACACCTTCCAAAAAACCATCAACACAGATATGTTTAATTAAAGATATATGAAGCATGAGCTATCATGCACTACATAATTTGTAAGCATGAACATGCATACCAGCAGCCTTAAGTAAGGTACAACATGAACAGACCAGAACATGTGAGGACCCACTTCTTCCTATATTTGTGATACTCTAACGAAACATACAAGGCCACCCGCAGTCACTGTTATTTACAGTGCCTGCCTCAAACCATCACTGATAACATGCTGACTTGCCATTTCATGTCTTGTTGATTGCCCATAAGAGGGCAGCTATTTTTAAAAGCTTTGCTACTGGGCATAGGTTGTATGTAGTAGATGCTTACTCTCCTAAAGTGCCTTGAGTGTCTGGAGAGACTGGTCTCTTCATGAAAAGCTGTGTGTAGGAATGAATACTGTATGCACCAAGTAGTTACCCACCCATTTGTGCTTGATTTCCCACAAGAGTTTGGCTATTTAATAAGTGTTTGTTACAGTGTGTACTTAATAGGGCCTTAACCACCTAAGGGACCTTGGTTGTGTAGAAGTTGTGGGCTCTCCATGGACCGGTTCTGTACAGGGCGAAAACTGTTTACAACAGATACTTTCCCTCCCATGTGTGGTTGATTACCCACAAGAGGTCGGCTTTTCTCAAAGGATTCATAATAGGACATAGGCACTTCTCTGTAGCAGGGCCTTGGCCACCTGCTCGGGCTTGGATGTCTGGACAGAGTCAGTTCATCATGAAAAGTTGTTGAGGAGCAAAGACCGTCTGCAGCACTGGCCTGCCTACTCATGTATGGTTGATTGCCCACATGGGTTCAGCTATCCACAAACTGTTTGGTACAGGGCGAAGGCTGTGTTTAGGAGGACCCTGGTTCAACTAAGGGAGCTTGTGTGTGTTTGAAAGGTCATTTATGGTATACATGATTCTGTGCCACTCAGTACTTGTTTTCATATCTGAATTTTTATGTTGGTTTACAGAGTACGTTGAACAGCAGTAGGTTCGATGATGTCACAAGTTATGTCATCAATAATTTGAGATTTCTTCACTGACTTCATTAATGATGTCATTGTACATGTCATGAAAGATGTGAAATGTGAGACAATAAGCAGGGCTTGATGGTTGTGCAAGTTATATTTAGCTCAGTGAATTATAACTAGTGAATTTCAGTGTTGTTTTGCATTGAAAATGGGACAATATGACTGACATTTTTGCCTAGCTATAACAGAACTTTAACCATTGTTTTTTCAGCCATACCCAGCTATAATGTCACTTTAAACATTTTGTTTGTCAGTGAATTTATGTTTTTTTATATACACAAAGTAAAATCTTATTATCATCCCAAACATAAACAGGTGGCAACTTCCTATGCATGGCCCACAGTTGGTCACAGGGGCTGGTGGGACTCTCGTGGGAACATACAGGTTGAGCTGGCACC
The DNA here is from genome assembly GCF_031143425.1 of Pleurodeles waltl. Lineage (NCBI taxonomy): Eukaryota > Metazoa > Chordata > Amphibia > Caudata > Salamandridae > Pleurodeles > Pleurodeles waltl. The sequence goes on from NC_090442.1 coordinate 302,338,747, forward strand.
AACAGAGGGCCCAGGGAGGAGGCACTGGGTAACCGCAGGACTCTGACAGGGGCTGTCTCAATCTTTCTTTAGTTTCTGGGCATGGGAATTGAACCCCTATGTTCTGTAATAGTGGCCGCAATATTTTCTTTCATGTTGAGACCAGCCAGTGAGATCACTAGGTCCTGCAGGGCTGCTGGGCTCCGCAGGACTGAATAGGCCAATTGCCCTAGAGACAAATCAAACCAATGCATTTTTTTTAATCTGCACTCCCACTGGAGTCCCACAGGCCCACCCATCCACATATCTCTATTTTTTAACTTTAATTTCTCCAAAATGACTTAAGAGATTTACACCACATCACAAAATGCAGCTTTTCTGGGTAAAGAAATGGCTTTTCTGCCAAACTTAGTGTAATTCCAGTAAGGCGTTTTCTCTGAATCGCTATTCAAAAATCCCTATGGAAAATGCATGGCGAAATTGTGTTTTGCAACCCCCCCCCCACCTTTTTCAAAGTCCCCGCCTGACTAATCACCCCGCAACTTTCTAGGAAGGTGCAGAGGTAGATGACGTTTTTTTTATTTTTTATTTTTTTAACTTTCGTGAAAATGTATCATATTGTGCCAAAGTTATTAGCAAACAAAAAAAACCACTTTTCTTATTGAAAGTCTGATGTAACTAGAACTAAACAGTATATATAGGTAATTAGAGCCTGTTTAGAGTTTTGCGGATTGGGTTACTCAGTCACAAACATGACAAGATAACGAATATCCTGTCCACTGTGTTACAATTCCATTATTTCCTATGGACACCGTAATACAGTGGGAGGGATATCTGCGACGTTTGTCTGTCAAAGTTACCGGTCTGCCAAACTCTAAATCAAGCCCCTAGTTTGTATCTGAGTAAGTAGAGATTGACTACACTTAACTCCAGATTGACATTTATCCCAGAACTGGCTCAACCAACGCTTGTTTTGTATTTCTGTTCACCTTATGTTCTCCTACAGTAATGAACATAGGAGGTCTGAGAATGGAGTAGGATGAACTGACCGGCAACAGCTTCCATCAAAGCCATGGCGAAATGAGCTTCTATGCGTCTTCTGCAGTGACCCTTCATCAAACATGGCCGCCTAAACCAGGTACCTGTACATTTGTTTGGGTGACACCCATGAGCTAACACACATGCTGCCAGCATAGCTTGGCAAAGGAAAGGCTGCCAAGCTCTCACCGTGAGTTAAACTTGTATGAGCCATTAGATCTGTTCCATGAGGGAGATTTAATCTCTTATTTCATTGTTTAAATCCTTCAGTGCTTGATTGAAACATTGGCTATTGATGTAATAATAAAAAGGTTAAACAGATGAGTTGGCTGGTAACAGTGCAACATCTACCGGGCTAGTACATGAAACTAGCTTTAAGTGGAACTACTGCATCAAACAAAGGGCTTTGGTTCGCTCTGCAGATTTATTTCTAGAGGACTTTTTGGGTCACTTGGAACGAGGGGGGTATGTAAACCTCTGATGCAGACATTTAATTGGGCCCCCAACTACACCATTAAGTTGGCCCTCGATATCAAATTACTTCCACTCTTTGACATGCGCGGTTACAGATCAACTTCTATGTTTTTAATGTGGAACATTTACATTCCACTGGGGGTTGTTGTTATAGTACATGGCTGGCTCGAACTGGCTCATTAATCATAAAATGTGGCTGCAGCAAACGCAGTAGATAACAAGGCTGTACATTTCAGATTTTCATTCAAGAGTTTCCTGGATCACCATAAAAGCGTCACAAACCCCTCGACCCAACACTCCCAACCACCTTCACATGCCAACTCTCTGCACATCTCACCTTACCATATTTCGAGCTTGTTAATCAAGGTCCCTTGAGTCATAAACACAGAGGAAGGGACGTTCTCTATCCATCTGTACCTAAAATGGAGTTAAACTAAAGTCTGTATAGCTGGTCACGTTCCTTTGTATTATGTCATGCGTCTGTGCGTTTGTTGCTGAAAAAAATACTAACAAGAGAGTGAAAGAACTAATATATACGTGCATATGGCAAGTTTTCACTCAGGGAACATCACTTAATTACAGGTGAGCTGTAACTGGACAACTGAAAGGTGACCATCATTTGACCAAATCTAAAAAATGCCTACAGTGAAAAAGCAATTTAAATAGTATTCCTTTTGTGTACAGTGTATGGATGTAATTAATAAATAATCTGTGATGAGAGAGTGTACTTTTCAGATGCAGTCCCTTATTCACTAGTGGCAGAGGGATACACCTAAAAGTGTTGTAGAGGAGGATGAAATACACGAAGGCAGCTATCCTTGCTCACATGTAGTAGTTTATTCTTCGAGGTACAGCATCGTGCAGCTTCCCTCTCACCAGCCTCTCTCGCAACTGCCACCCTCAGGAATCTCACCACCCCAACCTTCCACATTCGATACTGCCCCTAGGAATTCCAGAATCCCCATTACAACACACCTTTTCCCTTTAAACAAAAAAAAACAACAACAAAAAATATTATAAAAAAAAATATGAGAACGAGAAAGAAAAAATACAACCATCCCGAAAAACAAATACAACAAATTAAACTAACCGACCATGAAGTTGAACCTTAAATACAGGATGACAGTTTTTTTTTTTTTTTTAAACAAAACCGGATACATTTCCAATGAATAAAGGAAACAAATATCTAAGTAAACTGAAACTTGGTAACATTGTAAAGTACTTCACAATATTAGATTACGAAAAGCATAACACAATCATACATAGTCCTTCAAGTATAACGGAGTCCGGTGATTCCTTTGAGATCTACGCAATGGCATATGGTCTACCACTCTCCCACTTATACGACACGGGCTCTCTGCACCTGGGCCCTCCTCATGCCCATTCGCACCCACATCATTGTGAACAAGATCACTATCATCCATCAACATAAAACTGTTACTACTACTCTCCACGTTACTGTTCTGAGACTTTACAATACATTCTTCCTCTCTCCTCCGCTCAGAGTTCGCCTCGGCAAATTTAGCTACTCTCCTCAAGTTCCACTTTTCTCCATTCTCCAACACGACAAATAAAGGGTGCACCTCTCTCACTCGGAATGGTCCCAGAACTTGTTCCACATGCCTGCTTTAACCTTAACTTTTACCCAATCACCTTTACGGATTTTAAGTGAACTCCCAACACACCTAGCCTTATTACCTTCACTATAATCTGCAATCTGTCCCTCAAACATACATTCGCTTAACACATTTCTCATCCATGCCGGAAACATTCTTGTTCCTGCCTTTCTACCACTCATCATCTCAAAAGGAACCTCCCCAGTCACACTGTTCCTAGTGGTGCGATACGCCCATACCATGTCTGACACCAATGATTCAACACATTTGCCTCCAGATATAGCCATTTGTATAGTGCCCTTCACCATTCGATTTGCCCTCTCAACAATTCCATTGGCACAAGGATTGTACAAACTCGTGCAAGAATGCTTGATCCCCGCCTTCAACAAATACTCCTTCATTACTGTTGACACCAATTGGGTACCATTATCCGTAATAATCATATAGGGATATCCCTCTTCCCTAAATACTGTCTCCAAAATTTTGATAGTAGACTTTGTAGTAATTTCTCTCATTAACCTCACCACTAACCACTTTGAATAAACATCAACCATTACCATGGCAAATCTCAATGGCCCTCCAACTTGACACAAAGGTCCTATAAACTCCACACACACGCTGTGCCACCACACACCAGGATTTTCAATGACACCACCAACTGATTTGCTACCAACATTCAACCTCTTCTCGCTATTTCTACACATACCACACTTCTCTACCCACACCTCAACGTCACTGCCCATGCCTGGCCACCAGAAATTTTCTCTCATTCTTATCTTGGTTAATGTCTGTCCTAAGTGCCCCACATGGGTCAATCTAAACAAATCCAACCGCAAGCAAGTTGGGGGAATCAATTTCTCACCTCTCATTAATACCTCACTTTCACACAAGGTCAGTTCATCCATTACTTTCAAATACGGCCACGTAGGAGAGCTTACACAACTCTCCCTTTTTGCACCACACTTCATCAATTCAATCACCTCACAGAGAACTACATCATCTTTCAGACTCCTCAGCCACTTATCTTTAGAAATGGCACCATGCATGCTCTCTAAAACATCCCCAACACTTGCAAGAACAACCTCACCATCATTCTCCCGACTCATATTGCAACAATCTTGGATTGGCAATCGAGACAAGCAATCAGCTTGTACGTTGCGCCACCCAGAAATGTGTTCTACAACGTACATATATTCCTGCAATTTTGAGGCCAGTCTGACTAGCCTAGCTGATCCTTTTCCTGCACCACCGGGTGCTAATATTTTGACTAAAGGTTTATGATCTGTGTGTAAGACAACTGTTGTGCCCCAGATAAAAGTCTGAAAATACTCCAATGCCCAGGCAGCCACCAAAGCCTCTTTTTCAATTACGGAATAATTCCTTTCACAAGAAGATAGAGTTCTGGAGGCAAACGCAACCATTCTCTCACCACCACTATGATGCTGAGATTGTACAGCACCAACAGCACTCGCATCCACCGTAACAATCGACTTGCGATTCACTTCAAACGGAACCAATACACCTGCATTAGACCCCTCTTCTTTGATTAAATTGAAACAATTATCTTGTTCTACACCCCAAAAGAAACTTGTATTTTTCTTTAGCAATTTTCTCAGTCCCTCAGTCTTATCCACAAATCTCTGAATACATTTCAAATAATATTCGACCAGGCCCATAAACGACCTCAATTGGTCCCTGTTATTTGGTGGAGGAGCATCCCTGATAGATCTTAACAAATCTTTCTATGGTTTTTCCCCCTTCCTCGAGAGAGTGTGTCTTAAATATTCTACTTCCTCCACCCAAAATTTACACTTCTCTTTCTTAAGTGTTAACCCTGCAGAACTGAGCTTATCAAAAACAGATTTCAATGCAATGTTATGACTGCGTATGGTCTCTCCAAACACAAGAATGCCATCCTGAAAAAAAAAACCATTTTCTACTCCTTTTAATACAGTTGACATCATTCTCTGAAATACACTAGCCGCCGAGGACAAGCCAAACGGCATTCTGTTAAATTGAAAAGTTCCTTCCGGTGTAATAAAGGCAGTTAGTTTTTTTGAATCCTTATGTAGTTTAATTTGATGATACGCGCTCTTGAGATCGAGTTTGCTGAAAAAACACCCCCCTTTCAACATTAGCAACATTTCATTGATATTTGGCAGTGGAAAGGTGTCTACTACGATGTTATGATTGACACTGCGTAAGTCCACACAGAATCTCAGACTCCCATCTTGGTGATGACTACTGGAGAAATCCACTCCGATGTTTCTACGGGTTCGATTATGCCTTTAGCCAACATATCATCAATAAGTTTCTTTACTTCCCCTCTGATTGATATGGGAATTTTCCGTAAAGCATGTTGTACAGGTACGGCATTGTCTTTTAAAACGATTTTATGTACATAGCCTTTCAATGATCCTATTTTTTCTGAAAAAATTTGACTGGCTCCTTCACAAATGTCTTCAGTAGAAATATCCTCCACTACCATAACTTGAGATGGGGTTCTAGGATTGATGATAATGTGTAGGTCATACTGATGTTGCCACCCTAAAATGGGTGGTCCTGACTCTGCCACGTACACCTTGCCTTCAACTGATCTGTTTTGGAATGTTATGCTTGCAAGCATAAAACCCACTATGTCAATCTGTTCACCCTGGTAACCACCAGGATTTATGTCTTTCGGGAACAGAGAAACACTTGACCATTCACGATCTACCATGCTTTTAGGTATGATGGTAAATAAGGATCCTGAATCTACCATAAGTTGAACTTTTCTCCCATTGATGATAAAGTCTGCTTTTGGACGAGTACATCTGCCTACTAGATTTTATTGTACGCACAAAATCCTGTCATCAAAATCTTGATCTTGTACCATTGCGACTTTACTAGAAAATGCTCTACACACTTTGGCAAAGTGGCCCTTCTTTCCACATTTCCTGCACTCCTTACCCCAAGCGAAGCAACCCTTGAAATCCGCATTGTGTGTAGAGCTCCCACATCTAAAACACATCTTATAATTTGATTTCTATGTTCGTACAAACTTGTCTCGACTACTGGACTGATTCTCACGATCTCAACTACTGAACTGATTCTCATGACTACTAGGCTGATTCTCCACAATAGACTTTTTCTTTTCTTATGACAGATACAGCGCTGTTCCCAACACCTTTCCTTGCCATTTCTTTCATGTAATACTCAGATTGTTCAACAACTTTGGCAACTTCAATTGCTTCTTTCAGCGATGGATTTTCATTGCCCATAACCGTTCCTGCGTTTTCTTACTCTTACACTGGACAATAAGTTGGTCTCTTATTTCATCAGATATGTTTCCAAATTGACACTTGGTGGACAACTGTCTTAAGCGAGAAATAAAGTCGTCTATTGACTCATCTGAATTTTGCGGTTGTGTATAAAATTTGTATCTACACATAACTACACTTGTTTCTTTTGAGAATCTTTTTTTTAACCTAAGTTTTGCTTCTTGAAACACATCTTCAATGTGTGACCCATCTTCACTGGTATGTTCTGGTAAGTACTTAAACACGTGTTGACCCTCTTTACCCAATACACTCGTTAGAATAGCTTTCTTCCTTGTAGGACTAAATGTTCTACCATCCAAAGCCTCTAAATAATTTTCAAACATATCAATCCATTCTTCCCATTCGATCTCAGGAGTTCCAATGTCTTGTAAGAATATTGGTGGCGCAATGATAGCTGAACTATTCATATTCACTTTTTTATGTTGCCAGAAGTAGTCCTACGACACTTTTATTCTTGTGTAACTTCACTGCGTAGTCCTCTTTCGATGTTACCAGAACAGATACTTATTTCAGCAGTACGTCAAAAGAATGTCCTCGGGTGCGCTTCCGTATCGAAGAGACGCCTCGGTTGCCAGTGGAAGTAGAAAATAAACAACGCTCGTGTCGAGTCACAAGTGAGTCGGTAACTAAGCAACAGGTTAGTCCAACGCGAGTCGTGGAATCTGAGGAATGTTTCGTATTACAGATGGTAGCTAAACATGCGTGTTATGCCTTTCTCCACCAGCATTGGCGAGTGCTAAACCCTCACGTAAAGTCTTGTAAAGGCAATGACTCTAGACAGTCCTCTCTCCCAAATGATCAACACGCAGTGCGATTCCCACCCGACACGCATTGACAGCTGCAAACGGAACAGATCTGGCAGTGCTGTGCAGCCATGGCAATTTAGGGTAGGTCGCTTCCCCCGCCGCTGCAGCTCCACCTGCCCAGGCTCCTGCCACCTCCCAGCAAAACCGTAAGTACTCCCTGCGCTCCCCCCGTCCAGCCCCTCGTTACTCACCTCTGTCTCCTTAACTCTCTCTCCTCCAACTTTTCTTCATACCCCTGCTGTCCTCTCTCTGTCCATTTCCCTTCGCTTTCTGCTTTTCCTTCTGGTAGCCATTTTTCTCCGTCTTCTGCTCCTCTTCTGTAGTCCATTTTCTTCGTGTTCTGCTCTTCTCCTGTGCTCTTCTCCTCCTCTGCACCCCATCCTTCGTGTTCTTTTCTTCTTCTGTGTTCTTCTCCTCTTCTGCACCCGATCCTTCGTGTTCTTTTCTTCTTCTGTGTTCTGCTCTTCTTCCTCACCACATTTTCCTCTTGTTCTGCTCTTCCTCCTCACCGCATTTTCTTCTGCTCTTCTTCCTCACTGCATTTTCTTCGTGTTCTGCTCTTCTCCTGTGTTCTTCTCCTCTTCTGCACCCCATCCTTCGTGTTCTTTTCTTCTTCTGTGTTCTTCTGGTGTTCTTCTCCTCTTCTGCACCCGATCCTTCGTGTTCTTTTCTTCTCCTGTGTTCTTCTCCTCTTCTGCACCCGATCCTTTGTGTTCTTTCCTTCTTCTGTGTTCTGCTCTTCTTCCTCACCGCATTTTCCTCTTGTTCTGCTCTTCCTCCTCACCGCATTTTCTTCTGTGTTCTGCTCTTCTTCCTCACCGCATTTTCTTCTGTGTTCTGCTCTTCTTCCTCACTGCATTTTCTTCTGTGTTCTGCTCTTCTTCCTCACCGCATTTTCTTCGTGTTCTGCTCTTCTTCCTCACCGCATTTTCTTCGTGTTCTGCTCTTCTCCTGTGTTCTTCTCCTCTTCTGCACCCCATCCTTCGTGTTCTTTTCTTCTGTGTTTTTCTGGTGTTCTTCTCCTCTTCTGCACCCCATCCTTCGTGTTCTTTTCTTCTTCTGTGTTCTTCTGGTGTTCTTCTCCTCTTCTGCACCCCATCCTTTGTGTTCTTTTTCTTCTTCTGTGTTCTTCTGGTGTTCTTCCCCTCTTCTGCACCCCATCCTTCGTGTTCTTTTCTTCTTCTGTGTTCTTCTGGTGTTCTTCTCCTCTTCTGTGTTCTTTTCTTCTGTACTCCTCTCTTCTCTTCTTCTGTGTTCTTCTCTTCTTCTGTACTCTTCTCTTCTTCTGTATTCCTCTCTTCTCTTCTTCTGTAATCCATCTCTTCTCTTCCCTCTCTTCTTTCCCTTCCCTTCTATCTGACCCCCTCACCCCCGCCCTCTGCTTTCCCGCCACCACCACCCGTTCGGCCCGCCCCCCTGCTCCCATTCATCGCCCCCCCCCTCCCGCCTGCCGCCCCCAGCTGACCCCTCCTCCCCCCCTCCTCCCTCTTATGGCGGCCGATGTGTGGCCACGCGGCTGGCGCGCCAAAGGCAAGCCCGTCTGCGCTCGTCCGCGACTGGACCGCGCCCAGCGCCACGACCCCTGGCCCCCAGCACTCCCAAACCCCGCAGCGCCGCTACGTCCCCACCTCCCTCCACGCACTCAACCCGGGACGCTCTAGAACGACGTTACTCAAAGTACGACCCGCGGGCCGCCAGCGGCCCCACGGACCTACCTTGGCGGCCCGCGAGTGAGTGGTGGATGAATCTTCAGCTTCCATTTTCTGCCCGGCGTCAGCGCGGAAGACGTCTGAGCATTTATTTTTTCACGTCTTCACACTTACTCTAAACCATGCCCTTGATTACCAAATCCGAATGCTTCTCTCAAGAAACTGTTTGCTGGTGAAAAGGAGAGTCTCGTGGCTGTAATAAATAGACTATACAGTTTAGATACCCATTTTCAGTTATTGGATGATAGTAGCTGTGCCAAAAGCTATATTCGGGTGGTTCTTGAGGAAACATCAGGAATGAAGGCTTAGCAGCTAATTTAATTAAACATAATCAGCTAAAATAATTAAAATATCTAGGAGGTAGTGCTGCCTTAACCAGTTGGCAGAATCAGGTCTTGTGTACTTTCAACGTTCTCTGCAATAAGCTCTTGAAATTATGGCGCTGGAAAGCGAGGTCAGCAGTGAATTGCATTGCCTTTTGCACGTGATATGCAAACATTTAATTTGCATTCCAGATATAAAATGCATGCTGTTATCTCGAATTTACGGCTTGACAGGCAAGGGATGCCTCAGGAACAACAAAGTGAACCGGGCAGGGAGGCACGGTAGCACTCCCGGCACCACATTACATCTGCCAGTGCAGTACTAAGATGTTGTTAACATATTTTGTAAGTTTACCTTGTAGATCTAATTGACACCTTAAGAAATTAAAAGATTATGTTCATCAAAGTTTGACTGGATTTCATTGGCTCCATTTAGTCTCTCTTTCATTCGGCTGTCTTTAGAAGTTAGACCAAATACTGAAGTGAAAAATACTTCAACAATATTAGATTCCATGGCATTTGTGTCCATCAAGGTGACAGGAGCAAGCAGTCTATCCGCGCCAGATATCACTAATTGCTAAATCTAGCCCCTCTAAGCCCCGCCCCTCTAAGCCCCGCCCCCCCGCTGTCACTTCAGTGCGGCCCTTGGCCGCAAACCATGCTGCAATTTTGGCCCCCGAGAAAAAGTTTGTGAGTACCCATGCTCTAGAACCTGCTTCCAAGCCAACCCGAAACGCACTCATGGACCGTTCGCATGCCTTACCTGCAAGCACACCTTCCACCACGACTGCACCCCGCCCGCCAGCTCACGCGCCAATAACCACCTCAAATGCATCCTCATCAACACACGCTCCGTCCACAAGCACGCCATTGAACTATGGGACCTCCTGGACTCCACCGCACCGGACGTCGCCTTCATCACTGAGACCTGGATGAACGCTTCCTCAGCCCCCGACATCGCCATAGCCATCCCCGACGGCTACAAGATCACCAGGAGAGACCGCACCAACCAAGTCGGAGGAGGAATCGCCATCATATTCAAGGACTCCATCAACGTCACCACTTCTACCGAAGACACCCCTCTCGCCGCCGAACACATGCACTTCCAGATCCACACCGACCCCAGGACCACCCTCAGAGGAACTCTCATCTACAGACCCCCTGGACCACGCGCCCTCTTCAGCGAATCCATCGCTGACTTCATCTCCCCGCACGCCCTAGCCTCGCCGGACTACATCCTCCTCGGAGACCTCAACTTCCACCTGGAGCAGAACAACGACCCCAACACCACCACCCTTGCTCGACAACCTCGCCAACCTCGGTCTCAAGCAACTGGTGAACACCCCCACCCACATCGCCGGACACATGCTCGACCCCATCTTCTCCGCCAGCAACCACGTATCCTTCAGCCACTCCTCCATAATACACTGGACCGACCACAGATGTGTCCACTTCACCTTCAGACGCAAGACTCTCCACCTCCGCACACAACCCATCCCACGCAGACATTGGAACAAAATCTCCACGGAACAGCTACTCTCCACTCTCAGCCACAACCAACCTACCATCTCCACCAACGCCAACAACGCAGCCCTCAGCCTCACACATTGGATCACCAACTGCGCGGACAACTACGCACCCCTCAGACGCCCCCCAAGACAGACCAACGCCAGGAAACCTCAATGGTTCACAGACACCCTCAAGGAATCCCAAAAAACCTGCCGTACCCTCGAGAAAGCCTGGCGCAAAGACCACACCGTAGAAAACATGTCTGCCCTCAAAAACGCCACCCGCGAACACCATCAGCTGATCCGCGCCACCAAGAGAACATCCTTCAAAGACAGACTGGACAAGAACACTCACAACAGCAAAGAACTCTTCAACATCGTCAAAGAGCTCTCCAATCCCAACGCCAACTCCAACACGCCCTCACAAGATCTCTGCAACTCCCTCGCTACCTTCTTCCATCGAAAGATCACCGACCTACACGACAGCTTCGGTCCTCAGACCCAGCCAACCACCACAGAACCCACAGCCCCAGCCATCACCGTCAACGCCTGGACACACATCAGCGTGGAAGAGACCAAAACTACCATGAACACCATCCACTCCGGTGCCCCCTCGGACCCCTGCCCCCACTTAATCTTCAACAAAGCCGACGACATCATCGCCCCCATCTCCAGACCATCATCAACAGCTCGTTTGCATCTGCCACCTTCCCCGAGAGCTGGAAACACGCGGAAGTCAACGCTCTCCTGAAGAAACCTTCGGCGGACCCCAGCGACCTGAAGAACGTCCGCCCCATCTCGCTCATCCCCTTCCCTGCCAAAGTCATTGAGAAGACCGTCAACAAGCAACTGACCAAATTCCTTGAAGACAACAACCTACTCGACCCTTCCCAGTCCGGATTCCGAGCCAACCACAGCACAGAAACCGCCCTCATCGCAGTCACCGATGACATCAGAACTCTGATGGACAACGGAGAAACAGCCGCCCTCATCCTCCTCGACCTCTCAGCTGCCTTCGACACGTCTGCCACCGAACCCTAATATCCCGCCTCTGCTCCACCGGTATCCAAGGACAGGCCCTGGACTGGATCACCTCTTTCCTCTCTAACCGCTCCCAAAGAGTCTACCTCCCGCCGTTCCGCTCGAACCCCACCGAGATCATCTGCGGCGTCCAACAGGGCTCCTCGCTCAGCCCGACTCTCTTCAATGTCTACATGAGCCCCTTCGCCGACATCGCATGCAAACACAACATCAACATCATCTCCTACGCCGACGACACCCAGCTGATACTTTCCCTCACCAAGGACCCTACCATCGCCAAGACCAACCTGCAGGATGGAATGAAAGATGTCGCAGAATGGATGAAACTCAGCCGTCTGAAACTGAACTCAGACAAAATGGAAGTCCTCATCCTCGGAAACACTCCGTCCGCCTGGGACAACTCTTGGTGGCCCACGGTCCTAGGCACTGCACCAACCCCCTCAGACCACGCACGCAACCTAGGATTCATCCTGGACCCGCTTCTCACCATGACCAAACAAGTCAACGCCTTGTCAGTGCTTCCTCACTCTCCGCATGCTCCGAAAGATCTTCCGCTGGATCCCCACCGACACCAGTAAAACTGTGACCCAAGCCCTCGTCACAAGCCGCTTGGACTACGGAAACACCCTATACGCAGGAACCACCACAAAACTCCAGAAACTTCTTCAGCGAATACAAAACGCCTCCGCTCGCATCATCCTCGACATACCCCGCAACAGCCGCATCTCCGCCCACCTGAGACACCTGCACTGGCTACCCGTCAACAAAAGGATCACCTTCAGGCTCCTCACCCACGCACACAAAGCCCTCCACAACAAGGGACCCGAATACCTCAACCATCGCCTCAGTTTCTACACGCCCACCCGTCAACTTTGCTCCGCCAACCTCTCACTCGCCGCCGTCCCCTGCATCCGGCGCACAACAGCAGGTGGGAAATCCTTCTCCTACCTGGCGGCCAAGACATGGAACTCCCTCCCCGCCAACCTCAGGACCACCCAGGACCACCTCGCATTCCAGAGGCAGCTCAAAACCTGGCTCTTCAAGCAGCAGTAACCCCCTCCCCTAGCGTCTTGATACCCTCACGGGTGAGTAGCGCGCTTTATAAATATTATTGATTGATTGATTGAAGTATCCCCAACACAATAACTGCTCCAACTGTGTTACACGTAATTACTTGCCGATGAAAGACGGATAGGATCCAAATCGGAACGAGCTTTCAAAGTGACCTCACACTGGTCTTGATCTGCCGTACACGTAGGTTAACAGCACGGACTGTACCTCGGGGCTGATGACTCGTCGCCAAATAAATGTTGTAGAGGAGGATGAAATACACGAAGGCAGCTATCCTTGCTCACATGTAGTAGTTTATTCTTCGAGGTACAGCATCGTGCAGCTTCCCTCTCACCAGCCTCTCTCGCAACTGCCACCCTCAGGAATCTCACCACCCCAACCTTCCACATTCCATACTGCCCCTAGGTATTCCATAATCCCCATTACAACAAAAAGTCAAACAGTAAGAAGATGAAACTAATGTAGTCCTTCGACCTGATTCAAGATGTGACTGGCAATGAATGTCTCAAGCCAATGGCGGAGTGTTCCTGAGTCAAAGAAGCCAATGGCTAAAGGAGGTTGAAAGAAACCCCCTTGGAATATGTGTAAACTATTATTTCTTCATCATGAATGGTGCTTAACAACTCAATCCTAAAAGCAAGAAGGTTGCCTTCTATTCTGTAGCATCCTTTTTGCAGATGTATTTGTCAATGCTCACTACTCAGTGCTGCCGTGCTGCTTACTGACTTATTGTACATATCGGGTAAGGGACTGAGCTGAGACATGAACTGAGAATGTAACACCAGCTCAACCCCATATTAAATATTAGTTGTAAAATGCAATCAATAGTCAAAGGATTACGTTAGCTTTCCAACAGCTCCTTACCACGCCCCTGCTATGGATGAACCCCAGAAATACATGCCCATATCACAAATATCCTCTTGTAGATCAAAGGAGAGACTGGAGGAGTCGTTATGTTTGTGATAACTTCACATTTATTTTAATCACATATTCGATCAACTCTACAAATCTGAATTATATTGAGGCCAACGATCCACTAGAGTCATGGAGGATTTATTTTCATCTAATTGAAAAGGCAAGAATGCATTGCATGAAGCTATGCTGTTGGTCCCAGCAGCATGTGGATTCTCTTATAATCAATACCTGGTCTAAGACGATTTACATTGTTTTGCTCTGTGTTATGTTATTATACAACCACGGCAAACAGAATTATCCCAATAATTGCACAAGCACAAATGTGTAAGATGCTCACACCAGACAGGCCAATCAATCTCTGGCTTCACCGGCCCTGAAACAGCACTTTCTTGAAGACACCAGCAGCATCCTTCGCCTGAACTTGGCTATCAAAAGTACCAGCTGAAGGCCACCCTTTCCTTTATTCATCTATGGTGAATCCGATTCATAATGTTATTGATTCATCCCTTGGTACTTATAGCAAACCTTCACCCAGAGTCTATTGTCTGGACAGACTTTCTCAAGCACTACATATGTAAATAAACATGCAGAGCATGTTCTTCATTTTAGCAGAAACAACTTCCCTTTAGGTATTTAAACTTCAATTCGGATGGGTGCCCTCGCCTCACCCACCCGGTTGGTGTCTCAGTGTCTACCTCTTCAGTATTATATATTTGAAGGGATTTCCACGAGTGAGAGATCCATTTCTGCTCAAAAGGTTGTGTGAAAGGAAGCTAAGTGGCCAACTGGTATTTTTAAATGATGCAGCTGTCAAAATCTGGCTACTCCTCTCCAAAGTTTGGTTATGTTGCTAAAAAGAGCTAGGGTTTTGCAATGTGGATGCAGGGGGCCGTTTTGGACATGTTCACAGTATTACCAAGTGCCTTAATGACTTCCCACTGCTGTTGTATTCAGATCCGCTTTGGGCACTGCTGGTGCGGCCGTCGGTCTGCAAAGGTCACCGCATCACAGGAGAAACCCGTCTAAACTACCCTGCCTCATTATCCGCCGGTTATGGAATTGTTTTCTGATATAATTAACATTTGTTCATATGGAATGATTAAGGATAACTGGATTCATTTAGTTTTCTAGATTGTTACTTAATCAGTCCACAGAAGAAATTGCAAAGAACATGCAAGCAATCGCTTCCTTAAGGACTTCTCGTCAGGACTTTATATTTTTTTAACCTTTTAACCTGGTTCAATTCAAGGTCATCAAGAGGGGGGGGCGCAGTGAATTACAAGTGAAAGCACGGTACAGATCTATAGTTAATTAGAAGATGCCGAGGTGAGAGTAGCTATGTGTATCTAATAAGTCAATAACTGTCATGAGAAGGAAGACTTCCAAAGTAAACAGACAAACAAAAAACAAAGAAAATAAGAGGACACTGTCACACTGTAGGGAAACATTTTTTTCATTCCTCAAGCTAAACATTTCAATCATTTAACCATTAAAATGTTAAAATGGGGTGGGGCAAGTGGTGGCAAGGTGTGTTAGTGTGGGTGTCTGCTCTAAATCATGGAGCCTTATTTTCCAATCAATACATTATATATTGGTCCGAGAGCGGCGACCTGATGGCTAATAAATCCAAAGGAAAGGCATGTACTTACGACTTAGGAATCTTAAGTAGCAGTAAAAAACAAACATTGGCAAAGCTAATGGGATTGACAATTGTACTGCAGTTTTCTCCAGTGCATGTCTGTGTTCTGCAGAGTGCACACAGACAAAAACACGTAAAGAAGGCTACCCAAAAATGGCTTTCTGTAATATGCTTCTATTTTTTTTAATGCTTTTGTCAATTTTTGCTTGCCAGTCCTCTTGAAATGGTAAACTTATACAAGAGTAAGAAGAATACTGTTCAAAGATGCTATGTTTGTAATCAGTCAAGAAAACTGGGGAGCAGGCAATGACAAAAGCATTTGACAGGTGTATAGAATAGTAGAGGAAATAAATCAATCCTTTTTCCTGTAACATCCACCTTACAGATGCTTATAAATCAGCAAGCACATGCACTCCAAAGTCAATACAAAAACTGTCACAGATAAACGTGTGCCCGGCAGCCATGGATTTGCAACAATTGTTTTATATGGCAACAAGCACAGAGACTTGATTCTAGTGCTTGTATGATTCATTTTATTTATTACTTCAGCACTAATTGGTTTCTAACACAACACAGTCCTGTCCCAATCAAAATAGATCTCCACTGGGAAGCCCAATAGTGATTCCATATCAGAACAGTACATTGCAGTGTTCCCCGTTTTTGGAACACTGTTTTCATTACAATTTCATTCCAAATATAATCAATGTCCCAGGTGAAAGCAACAAAGAACTTTCAAAGATTTCCATATTCCAATATGTTCAACTTGTGTGTTCCCTGCTACAAACGGTCCAGTTTTTTTTTAATTAGGTACCGACACCAGTATTCAACCTGATTCTCTGAGCTCCCTGATTAGCAAACAAGAGAACGGATTCTAAAATAAATAATGCCTAGGATCACGCAATGGTGGTCAGAAGGAAAAGGTTATCGGAATCTCAATCACCTATCCGAAATTTTGAAAATTGGCCACTAGACCAGACCCCCTATTTATGATTTACACTGTGCGAAACATAGCTTCATATCAATCAATGGCCACACAGTAACACATTTGTAGGTAGCATGTCTAGGTATGCAGGTCTCATCTCTATAAGCCCAGTGGAACCCAATGCAATCAGCACTGACATTTTATTTCCCACCCTTTTTTCTTCTTCTATTTCCTTATAGTCATGCTTGCCATAAGCCCATGAGAAGAAATGGCAAGCACTAAAAAGTAGTGCATCAAAAATAACCTGGAGATCAACTCCACAAAAGCCAAGGTCGTGATCTGGGGCCCCACTTGAAAAGAGTACAACACAAACCACTAACTCTGGGAAATCAGCCAATCACAACAATAAAATCATTCAAGAACTAAGGAGTAACTTCGTCTGACAGCCTGTGCTGCAAGAAGCACAAGGAAGAGCACTAGCCAGAGCTGAGGAAGTCTCAAAGTGCATCTACCAGTTTGAGAAAAGGCACAGCCATGTATCCTGACACAATCATGCAGGTCAAAGTTAGAGGTATTCTTTGGTTTTGGGTATGTATCTGGTATTTAGCAGTGATCATTGAGTGACCGGCTACATGGAAAGGCAACTATAGAAACAAGCATTGACATAGACAATAGGTCCCACCTTTGGGATCTTATAAGTATTTAGCCATGGAGCACATCAAACCTTTATCAGAAATAAACTGTGTTTGTGCATTCCTTCATAGACGTGGCATTAGACTGTAATGGTCTGACACATTAGACTATGTGGCCCTTGAGGGCACCACATTACAAGTAGCATTTGGAAGAAACATGGTAATGTAACTATATAGCTAGCCCCTAGGGGGCATGGTCACATTAAAAGAGAAGGGCAGAGAGCACTGCATTGTAACCATATACTCTGCCTCTAAAGGGCATAGTGCAATACACATTTTCAGGCTTAGCAGGCCTGTTAGAATATTTTTACAAACAAGGTCCTTAGAACACAAACTACTCTCAGCTGTAAAGCAAAAGCTCCAGCCACGAGAGAGCTTAAAAAGACATTGAATGGTAGTAGAGGTTATGATTTCGGGGTCCCCCCTAACCTAGTGTTGAGATCCATTGCTCTAGGAACACCACAGGCTGAGTTGTGGGCATAAATGTGTTGTAAAAGAATAGCCCGCAAGCCGTTATGGGGCGAGTTTCCTGAGTGCAGTAAATACTTGAGTATTGTCTCTCCCGCTGTGCTAGGGAGAGGCGTGCTGAGGGTTTGTGTGGTGTGTTACACTATTTCTTTATGCAGTGTATTACAGAATTGTTCCTTTTATCTGTATTTTGTTCCTTTTAGTTATATCTTTCGCTTAGTTGGTTTCTCCCACTGTTTCCCCTTCTTTCCCCGGTGTTCTTGGACTCGGCGGAATGTTAGGAGAGCTTGGAAGCACTGGGAGTGTGGAGTGGAGGCTGAGTATCTTGGACTCGGCGGAATAGTGTTTGTGTATGATTTTGCTACGCGTACGCTGTGGCAACCGTTTCTTGGCTCGTGTACCTGGAGTCTCTCTGTATTACAGCTCCGTTGCCACAGCGACGGGTACGCGCACACGATTCCTTGACTACGCCGCGCTCACGAGGAGCGCGTGTGTTTGTAGTGTTGCCACAGCGACGTAAACGCTTTCTTTAGCCTGCCGCGCTCTCGGGTTAAGCGCGCTGCTTCACAACAACTTTTAGTTCTGCCGTGCACCCGGTTTTGAGGTGTACATTTTTTTTTACTGTTGCCACTACAACTGCTACATTTTAGAGGAAGTGCTCAAGCATTTTGTTAACCTTAGGAGACGGACCGTGAATGTACTTGAAGAGTGGCTTGTTTTTGTTAGCATACGAATTTACAAAGATACCAATTGTATTTTGGCTTGCTCCACGCTGTTGCAGTTTAATCTGTCTTGGATATTTTCCTTAATATTATGCAGAACATTACACCTCCACCATTTTTTCTTGCCCTTCCTGGAGAACCTCCTATACCGTGGCAAAAATGGAAAAAGGTTTTCCTGACCTATATGCGTGTTTGCGGCAGCAATTTGTCATCTGAAAGAAAGACTTCTGTGTTACAACATTGTCTTGGTGCGGAAGGTCAGGAAATCCTGGAGACTTTACCTGCAATAACAACTTCAGATGGTGCAGAAGGTGACAACTCTCTTAATGAATTTGAATCTACGCTGCTTAGACTAGACAAGCACTTTCTACCTAAAGTTTCAATCATTTTACAACGCTACTACTTTGGAAAACGTAAGCAAACTGACGATGAATCTATTGAAGACTTCGTGACAGCATTACGCAAACTGGCTTCATCATGTAACTTCGGAGAAAATCTAGAAGAGCGCATTAGAGATCAATTCATGCTTGAGTGTAAATGTGACAAAGTAAGAGAGGCGTTATGGGCCAAGAATGATCCATCATTGGATGAAGTGTTAATTATTGCAAAGCAAGTTGAACATTCAATGGCTTGTATTGAGAATTTGAGGAAATCGAGAAATGTTGCAATGGATGTCCAAGCTCTTGATACAAAAACTAGTAACAAATTTCAAGCCAACATTAGGACGAGACTAATGTGTTTTAGATGTGGCTCTACAACTCATTTAGCCAATAGTAAAGACTGTCCTGCAATACTGGTTATCTGTAACAAGTGTTCCAAGAAAGGACACTTTGCTAAATATTGTAAATCATCAACAAAGTTTAAAGTCAAAGTTCAGGAACTTGATTGTAATGACGATCGAGATTTTGTTTTGCAGATTATTAATGATGTTAATTGTGTCGCTAATATCAGTTGTCAATATCCTTCAGACTTTGTGGATGTCAACGGAACATCTATTTCAATGATGATGGATTCGGGTGCGAAACTTTCTCTTGTCTCAGTTTCAGATTTTACTAAGCATTTTAAGGAGAAAGTTTCTCTACTGGATCCTGACATCATTCCTTACAGTTATGGTGGAAAACCTATTGAGCTGAAGGGCTACTTTGAAGCTACCATAACTTTCAAAGGCAACACAATTACTGGGAAAATATATGTTCCAGTTATTGGCGACACAATTCTAAGCTGGCCACATCAGAAGATGCTAGGCATTATATTGAATCCAAATTCTATTCCTCAGGTGTTGGTTCAAAGTGTGTGCAGCATCAAAGATGACATCATGGGTGAATTTCCTGACGTATTTACCTCTAAAGTGGGGTGCATTATAGGATACAAACATCGCATTTGTCTTAAGGAGGGTGTAAAACCAGTAGTGTGCAAGGTCAGGAAAATCCCTTTCACTTTGCAGGACAAAGTTAAATCTGAATTGCAAAGGTTGCAATCTGAGGGCATAATTGAAGAAGTCGAAGCTGCACAATGGATCGCTCCCATTGTAGTTGCTGTGAAAAAATCAGGGGACATTAGGCTTTGTGTGGACCTTAGACAACTCAACAAGGCTGTGATCGAGGACAGATTTCCATTACCTAACATCAATGAAATGGTCAGCCTTTTAGGGGAGGCCAAATATTTCACAACTTTAGATTTGAGTTCAGCCTATCACCAAGTCCAATTGTGTGACGAATCTAAATTGCTGACTTCATTTATCACTCCTTTTGGCGTATTTAAGTTTAATAGGATGCCATTTGGTTTGTGCTCTGCTGCTTCCGTATTTCAAAGATTAATGTACCATATTCTTGGCAAAACTGATGGTGTTAGTTTTTTTCAAGATGATGTTCTCATTTTTTCTAACACCCTTGATCAACATCTTTCTAAGATTAGAGAAGTCTTGAAAATTTTTCGTAGTAAGGGAATCACACTTAAGGGAGAGAAATGCAAGTTTGCATGTTCAGATATCACTTATTTAGGCCATGTAATTTCTGCTCAAGGTGTGAAACCAAAGGAAGATCTAGTCAAAACTGTTGTTAATTTTGCTGATCCTGAAAAAAAAGAAGACGTGCAAGTGTTCTTAGGCATGGCGGAATTCTATTCTAAGTTTGTCCCCAATTTTGCTAGTAGGTCTTGCTGTATTAGAGAATTGTTGAAGAAGGGTGTTGATTTTGTATGGTCGGAAGCGTGCAGGAAAGAATTTGAGGATTTAAAGAGTGCACTATCCTCTGCTCAATCCCTCAGCAGCTTTCGTCCAGGGTTTCCATGTTGTGTCATAACTGATGCCTCGGATAAGGGTTTAGGAAGTGTTCTTAAGCAAAAATATGATGGTAAGGATGTAACTATTGCATTTGCTTCCAGAGCATTGAGGGGAGCAGAGTCAAGGTATTCCACCATTGAAAAAGAGGCTTTGGCTATTTATTGGGCTATAAAGAAGTTTAAACAGTTTCTTTGGGGATCTCAGTTTGTTGTACAATCTGATCATAAGCCTTTACAAGAAATATTTGATAAGAAAGGGCTAGATTGTATTTCCTCACGTATTTGCAAGTGGATTGTTGGGCTACAAGACTTTCAATTTTTTGTCAGATATGTTCCGGGTTGTGAGAATCGTACAGCTGACTGTTTGTCAAGACTAAGGTCAGTTGGCTGGGACCAAGACACAGATTGTAGCACATGGTGGATTGATGAGAATGTTAAAGTGTGCACTTTGACTGATGGTTGTATCACAGAAGATGAATGGTTAATGGAGTCTAGTAATGACACTAGTTTAAGGCGGGTGAAGGATTTGATTGAATCTAATCGCATTCCAGCTGATTGTGACGAAGAGAGTGTGTATAAAAAGGTTTGGAATGAACTTTCTGTCGAGGATGGTTTGGTTTTCAGGAGTGGGAGACTAGTGCCTCCATCTGGTCTACGAGAAAGGTTGTTACATCTGGCTCATTTAGGCCACCATGGAATTTGCAAAACAAAGGAACGTTTGAGAGAATTTTATTGGTGGCCGAGGATGGATTTAGCATTAGAGAGAGTTGTTCGCGACTGTGTCAATTGCAAATTTGCAGATAAAACGCTCAAGTGTAGGTCTCGTCCTTTGGAAATTAGAAAAATTCCTAATGAGGTGTAGGAGGATGTTGCAATGGATATTATGGGACCTGTGGTTTGTGGTTCTGCTTCTAAGTACATTGTAGTTGTAATGGACATGTTGTCTCGCTGGCCGGAAATTTTGATTACCTCTGACATAACATCTCAGTCCATTACAAATTTTCTTGCAGGGGTATTTTCAAGGGAAGGATATCCAAAGTGCATCATAACGGACAATGGTGTTCAATTTACCTCTAAGCACATGTGTGAGTTTCTAGCATCTAGAGGCATATTACATAAAAAAAGTGCTCTATATCATCCTGAAACTAATGGTATGGTTGAGCGCTTTAACAGGACGTTAAAGGAAACCATTCAATTGGCTAAATTGACAGGATGCGGTTGGATAGAAGCTGTCAAATCTAAGGTTGAAAGTTATAGATATACACCACATTCCAGTACTGGTCAGTCCCCATTTGTATTGTTTAAGAAAAGAGTGCCTAACACCAACATAAGTCCTTCATGGGTGAATAAATATATTGGAAGGAATTTGAATCATGAGGAAGTTAAAGAACTAGCTGTAGCCAAGGAGAAGACTTTGCAGGAGAAGAGGAAGTGGACACATGATCTACGCAAAGCAGTCAAACCACTTGTTGTTGCAGTTGATGATGCTGTTAGGATTAAGTTACCAAAAAAAAAATCGCACAAGCTTTTCTCAATATAGTAAAATATTTAAAGTTACTAAAGTGTTTAAAGGAGCTATCAAAGTGGATGATGGGCGTATTTGGAATTTGAATAGAGTTGTCAAAGTGTAAAAAAAAAAAATATTTTCTTTTCCTTTTAGGGGGAAGATTGTGTGGTGTGTTACACTATTTCTTTATGCAGTGTATTACAGAATTGTTCCTTTTATCTGTATTTTGTTCCTTTTAGTTATATCTTTCGCTTAGTTGGTTTCTCCCACTGTTTCCCCTTCTTTCCCCGGTGTTCTTGGACTCGGCGGAATGTTAGGAGAGCTTGGAAGCACTGGGGGAGTGGAGGCTGAGTATCTTGGTGGTGGATGAAGTTTCTTTTATGGATTAAACTGGAAATAAACCAGCATCAAATCAATCCTGCTGTGTCAACTTGAATTTCTACCTTTAATGATACAGAAATACTACATTTTCCCTTGTGTTTTTTCTATTTAAAAGGTGCCAATATGTATATTTTTCAACTGCTAAACTTGGAAAGAATTTATGAAGGGGGCTGCAAATTTAACCGGTGCTCATGTAAAGCGCTCTAATCTTCCAGTCACATTCACACCATATAAAGTTTAAAAAAAAAAAAAAAAAAATCCCCTTCCAGCTAGTAGCCTTTGTCAGGTGCAGAAACCGCAAGGAAACAGCAAGATACCAGAGGACGAAACAATATACTGCCACGATTGTAAAGAGGCAGAAGAAAAAAGTAGTGTGCCGACACTAAGTTATATGGCCGATCGTGCAATATTCCATGTAACAGGGTGAGTCTCCAAGGTGGTAAAAAAACAGCCTCAAGGTGGGACTAACCTAAAGCATTTACCTAACAAACTAAAGGAATTTTAAAAAGGCAGGCCAAGGAACAAATTAAAGTGATGGGTGTGGTATAAGCCCACAGAAGTAGATTACAGCATGTTGAGACACAGTGCATGTGCGCTGCCTAGGCTTGACCTAAAAAGTATTAAGCCTTTCACAATTGTCAGTTACAATACCATAGGAAGACAGAGAGGCCCACATCTGCTCCAAGATGAAAATCAGCAACATCACTGAATGAAAATGGAAGGAGGCCTTAAACTCCAAAAAGATAATGCTAATTTGAACCTAGAAGAAATACTGCAATTCTCTTCCCAGCACAAGATTCTAAAACTCTTTCACTGCCGGAGCACTTGCTCGCCCAAGAGCGAAAATGTTTTGAAAAAAAAACCAATGTAATTGAGTTGTTTAGGCACACTGATCTCTTTGCTATCTTTATGCACGCATACAAATTGTATGTTATTATCAGTGCATTCAGGGCTATTTATTGGTGCAAACTTTGCGTCACTATCTCATTATTTTCTACACATTATAAGTTCTCCATCACTGGGTCCAGATCACCCTCAACCTGGCTGGCTGAGAAGGACAACAATCTGAACAGGACACATGTCAGAGTTTGAACATTTGTTCTCCAAAACATGATTGCTGCCTTCAGCCTCTCACACTATAGATCATACCCTTTCTAAAGCCTGACACAAATGGGTGTATCTCTAGGTCTTCTGAATGTGGGGTTACAAGACATGTGTGGGTTATCCATGGTTCTCAGCAGAGGAACCAAGGTCTAAAAACAAGATAATTTTTATGATCAGGAGATTCCATTGAAGCTCTCTGCAGTATTTGGGCAGCAGGGGAACCAAGGTCTAGAAACAAGATAATGTTTATGATAGGTGTGATTCCATCGGAGATATCTGCAGTATTTGGGTAGCTGGCAAACTTTAGCCCCACACATTTATGAAAACTAGCGGCACATGAGAAACCAAAGTGATGAGGCATGTATGAATCACTAAATGTTTTATTACCCAAAGTCCCTTGTGAATTCCAAAATATTGGTAAAAATGGCAATTTCTTAAATTTCTGAGAAAATGCCAGAACTTCAGGCACACTGAAAAATTCAAACCATCCAGTGAGTGTATTCACACTTCTCCTAATAAAAATGGTACCCTACTTGTGTGTGAAAGCTATTGAACAGGAAGAGGCTAAAACGGTGACCATATGAAGAGCACATGGACTCCATATTCACTTATGGTTACTATTGTTCTCTTTCTGTCAGTTAGGATAGGCCAACCAACACATGATTTACTTTTTTTTTTATTGTGTGAACACTATGTGGTCAGAGTTTTGGTGTTCCTCATGCAGTCAAGAGAACTTTCCATCAGAAAAATGTGAAGAAATCCTTTTTTAACCACCAAAGTTTGACATGTGAAATTAATTCTGAGTAAGAAAAAGTGGTGGAATCCTTGCAAGCCACTCCACCCAGGACTCCTCTAGATGTAGACTGATCAGAAATATCTGGGGTTGGTAAGACTTCCTAGGTACTTGACAACCCACGGCCAGACTGGTTTCTTGATCCTGTGAGGGGCCGACTGCTGTTTAGTAAGATAGGAATTTTTCTTAGTCTTACAAAAATTCCTAAATGCATCGGAAATTTTAACTGGGTTGCAGATGTGTTTGGGTTTGCATCTGCAAAAGGAGCCTATCACTGTTTTTGCTGAGGCTAAGGAAAATTCGAAGCAGAATACTGGCTCCTTACTGGTGCACAGACATGTGTACCTCAACAAGGTGTCAGGCATTGTTTAGATTTGTTTTGTGATGAATGAAAAAACCCAAACGAATCTGGGCTCCTTCCTGACAAGTAGACATTTGCAAATGTGCTCCAGCAAGGAACTAGAAGCTGTTTGGATTTTTTCTGATGCTAAGGAAA
This sequence comes from Pleurodeles waltl, assembly GCF_031143425.1. Taxonomy (NCBI): domain Eukaryota; kingdom Metazoa; phylum Chordata; class Amphibia; order Caudata; family Salamandridae; genus Pleurodeles; species Pleurodeles waltl. The sequence continues at coordinate 302,363,551 of NC_090442.1, forward strand.
AACCCAAACTGCATTCGGGCTGCTTTGTGGCATACAGCTATCATGCAGACAATGATCTCAGAGTCAATGCAAGCCAGTGGAGTAGTTCAAGTGTGGGGGTTGATACTGTCAAATTTGTGGAGGTTTAAGCAAACTCTGGCTACACATAGTTCTGTGGTCATTTGAGTTTTCTAGAATGGCTAGTGTAGTAATATTTCAATAGGTAAGGCATGACAAGAAACAGGCTCTGAAAAGCTCCACCTTATGGCCGGTTTGTAAAAATGGAAGAATTTTTCACAGCTGATGACCCACAGATTGACACTATTTGCCAACAATTTGATGTTGGTGATGAACATAATTTAGGGCTGAAAAGAATACCCGGGTCCAGTACTTTCATGAAGGTCAGTGGAAGGGATTCAAAGTCAAAAGACCAGCCAAAGTTTAGAGAGACAGGTACATAGTCTTCCTAGAATAAAATCTCTCCCAGCAGCACAGGTACAAAGGGATCTCTCCTTCACCCGCACACATCTGAAAGTTCACCAGATTCTGGTCTACGAGCTAACCCAGTGAAGGAAAGAAATAGTTTAGCATTGAACATGAGAGATGCACATTAGGAAACACAACAAGGCACAGGATATGATCAACCAATATAATCCTTGGTTTTGCCCCGTTGGCAAGAAATGATTTGATCAAAGACAGCTGGTCCAGAGAACCCTATGGGTTGTTCTTTTCTTTTTGCAATGTCCATCGAGAGCAGAAGGTCTACCCTCATATTAGCAAGGGCTGATTCAATGACCACCACTGCCCTGAAAGCAGACTGATGGTCATGAAGGAGGCAGTTGAGTACCATGTATTGCTGATGTTGCCCCTACACGTCCTTTTCCTTGATCCTGCTGGGGAAGGAAAAGTGCAAGATAGGCCATTAGTTTACCAGTATCTTTGGGTTAGCAGATTTATTTTCCAGTATATGTCAATTATGGCATGTTTCAGAAACAGCTCCACTAACGTCTTTGATAATCTCTCATGTCAATTGCATACATTGGGCCGATGGTGATCTCTTTTCTGAGTCCGTATAGTGTCACTGTGCTCGGAAGAGGTTATTTATATATACAGACAGACACACACACACACACACACCCCCCCCCCAAACATCCACCACCCCGCACCCCCACTGCCTCATTTAGCTCTATTCAGCACCACTCCAAGAGCTGTATCACATAAAATGAACTCTGGGAGAGCTTAGGTAAAACACAGTATCTGCCACTGTTGCCTTATATAGCTGTAGAGCTGAATCAATGCTATTTTACCACCTTTGACAGTGGCAAAATGTTTCTTGTTACAGGACCGTGAGAGGCATGTGCTGCTTTTGGCTTGGAATGTATCAGCATTTATTGAATTATCTAATTTAAATAAAAGAGCTTAAGAATGTAACACACACAGTGCAACATAACACAATTAATACATAATAAGGCACACCACATTAACAGCCAATACAGAACACAATATCTCAGTCACATTACAACACATCAAAATGGATAGCACAGGAACACAAAATATAACACATTACACCCAAAACAAAATGCCACACAACAAATATGCACATTCTTGTCCCAAATTACTAACTCTACAAACATGATTTCATAATAAAGAGGAAAAGGCACTATCCTAAATTACACAGAGCACAGCGCCAGTCAAAAATGTTTTGTGATCCTGCCCCAGGTATTTACATTTAAACCATGCTTATCTCTGATTGCATTTTAGCAACTTAACCTCGATAGTGCTCACAAATCTGAGAAAGAGCAAATGACCCTTTTCATATTACTGCGCTTGCCTGAAACTTGAGCTTTGGAAAGGTAAACACATTTTCATTAAATACCCACACACCAGGCCACTGAACACGTGCTTTGAGTTCCAATATGCCTTCTTCAAATGAATCCATTTAATATGTAGATTGCTATGTAGAGTTTACTAAATCAACTAATGTAATGCTCTAGCCAAGATTCCTGGCCAGGCGTTCCTTGCAGCAGAGGGGTGCCATTAGTCGCTCCATTAGCAGGAGCCAAGGCAGGGAGTGGGTTGTTTGTTTCGCCATGAAGGAAGGCTGTGACATCATCAGGGGGCACCCAGGACAGGAACATTTAAGGCTTGGAGAGACGGGGGAATCGGCCTCTTTTCCTCTCCACTGCTCACCAGCATGCAGGCTTGCAAGGTTTTTTTTTTTAGGTAGTTTTTTCAGGTGTTTCTATCCGGAGCTGGTGTGGTCAATTGGCTGCAACAGCAGAGCGTGTATTCACACCTGGGTGTGCATTTTCAAAAGGGGAGCACGGTAGATGGTGGAGTGTGGTGGGATTGGGGAAAGCCATTAGCCTAGCCACAGTACTTGATCAAGTATAGCCTATCTTGCCCAAACTCTAAAAAACCCTTTGGTTGGTTTGTATGTCACAGCAAATCAAAGCAAATGTTTTGACTCTACGTGTTAATCTTTTTAGGATAGGGTTCACTTGTTAAGTACGACTTATCACCTGGGTCTCAAGGCGCTTCAGCAGGTGTGCTGCTAATTCGAAAACCCAGGTCTTCAGATCCTTCCTGAACTGCTTCAGAGAGGTGGCCTGTCTGTGGTGGAGTGGGAGCGTGTTCCATGTCCGGGCTGTAAGATAAGAGAAGGATCTCCCTCAGGCTGTGCTCCTCCTGATTCAGGGGATGAATGTAGAAGGTCAGGCAGAGGTTGAGGTAGGCCAGTCCTCCGCTGTGCAGTGCCTTGTAGGTGTGCGTCAGTAGCTTGTAGGTGATGCGTTTGTTGACCGGGAGCCAGTGCATGTCTCCGAGGTGGCAAGAGATGTGGCTGTGGTGAGGGATGTCCAGGATGAGTCTAGCTGCTGTGTTCTGGATTCTCTGTAGTCATGTTTGGAGCTTCTTTGTGATGCCGGAGTAGGGTGTACTGCCGCAGTCTAGTTTGCTGCTGACAAGCACGTGGGTGACCGTCTTTCCTGTGTCAGTGGGGGTCCACTTGAAAATCTTCCAAAGTAGGTGCAAGGATTGGAAGCAAGACAATGGGAGGGTGCTGACTTGGCGGGCCATGTAGCGCGTGGAGTCCAAGATAATGCCCAGGTTGCGTGGTGGTCTGTAGGGGTGGGGGCGTTTCATAGGGTAGCTAGCAACCAGGAGTCGTCCCAGGTGGAGGAAGTGGACCCAATTACGAAGATCTCCGTCTTGTTCGAGCTGAGTTTGAGCCAGCTGGTTTCCATCCAGGCAGCGACTGCTCTCATTCCTTCATGGAAATTTCTTTTGGCTGTTGATGGGTTGTTGTGTCAAGGAGAGGATCAGTTGGGTATCGTCGGCGTAGGATACGATGTTTAGGCTGTGCTGTCTGATGTTTTTTGAGAGTGGAGCCATGTAGATGTGGAAGAGGATCATACTTAGTGAGGCTCCCTGATGTACTCTGCAGCATGTTTCTTTTGGTGCGGAGGTGAACGGCGGGAGTCTGACACTCTGAGTTCTTCTGGTAAGGAAGGCTCATGGAGTCTGGTGCAGAGTGTGGAGTGGGAGACTGTGTTGAACATGGAAGAGAGGTTGAGGAGGATGAGGGTGGCCGTGCCTCCATGGTCCTATGGTGCAGATGTTGTCAGTGGCTGCGAGGAGGGCTGTTTTGGTGCTGTGGTTGCTCATGAATCCAGTCTGGGAGGGACCTGGTTTGCTTCAAGAAACTCAGTGAGTTGCATATTGATGGCCTTTTCAGTTACCTTGGATGGAAAGTGGAGCAGAGAGATGGGTTTGTAATTCTTCAAATCCTTTGGATCGGCGGAAGGTTTCTTGAGGAGTGGGTTGATCTTTGCATGCTTCCAGTCGGATGGGAAGGTGGCTGTTTTGATGGAGCGGTTGCTGGTCCAGCAGAGCTCTGGTGCAATGGTGGCGCTGGCCAGGTTGAAAATGTAATGTGGACAAGGGCCTGAGGGTGCCCGTAAGTGGATGGACTTCATGAGTTTCCGGGTGTCTTCTATGGAGACAGGGACCCAATGGTTCAGGGTCTGGTGCGGTGTGGGGGGTCTGTGGTGGTGGGTTTTGGTTATTGAATCCTCTGTATAGGTCCTGGATTTTCCAGTGAGAAGAGGTGGCAAGGTCATCACGGAGATCTTGAGGGGGCGGAGGGAGTCTGAGGTGTCAGCTCTGTGATTTGTGAATTTCTTGACTATGGTGAAGAGCTCCTTGCTGTTGTGTGCATTGGTGTGGATGCGTTCTTCAATGGCAGCTTTCTTGGAGGCTATGATGAGTTGGTCATGTGTGGTGACTGCAAATTTGTAGGCTGCGTGGTCTTCAGTTTTTTGGTTTTTCCACTTTCGGTCCAGTCTTCTACAGGTGTTTTTAGACTTGGAGTTCTGTTGTGAACCACCTTGGTTTCTTGTGGTGCGGATTTTGTGAAGGGGGATATGCTGTTAGTACATGCTGTGATCCAGTGGTGCAGTTTGCGTGTGGAGTCATTAGCAATCACAGCGTCCAGTGGGGGGGGGGGAGGGGGGGAGGGAGGAGCTGCACTTCGGTGACTTTGCCCCAGCTTCTGCCTGGGGCATGGGGGACATGGTGGCATGCAGTGGTCTTTGTGAAGGTGAAGTGGATGCATTGGTGTGCCGTCCACTGGTGTTCGGAGGTGTGAGAGATTGTGATGCTGCTTCCTGCTGAAAAAACAGGGTCGACGGTGTGGCCTGCTGCATGGGTGGGGAAGTTGACTAGTTGCTTGAGACCGAGGGTTGTGAGACTGTCCAAGACGGTTGTAGTGTTTGAGTCATGGTGGTTGTCGAGGTGGTAGTTGAGGTCGCCGAGTAGGATGCAGTCTGTGGAGGTGAGCGCGTGGGGGGGGCAACGAAATTGGCAATGATTTCACTGAACTGGGGTCAGGGCCCGGGTGGTCTGTAACATTGTGTGCTATGGAGGGAGGCATTTGGGTCGATCTGGATGTGTAGATGTTCTAGGGTGGTTGGAAGGCTCTGTGTCTCGATGGTGGCTGTTAGTCGGAGGGTGTTTCTGTATACTATGGCAATGTCTCCTCCTGGTCGATTGGCTCGGTCTTTATGGATTTTGAAGCCGTCAGGAATAGCGATGGCCATGTCAGAGGCTGAGGTGGGTGTGATCCAGGTCTCTGTGAGGAAGGCGATGTCAGGGGTGATCAAGTCGAGGAGGTCCAAACTTCTACTGCGTGTTGGACAAGGGAGCAAGTGTTGAGAAGTATGCACTTGAGGTGTCCTTCTGGGCTTGGTACGAGGTCATGTGGCGGGTGGAGGCAGGTGCAGAAGCAGCAGGAGAATGGTCCATGAGTGTTCTTCGGGTTGGCTAGGTGGCAGGCTGAGGATCTTCTTGGATTGAGGGCGTGCAGAGCTTCGGTGGGTAGTGCAGAAACCAGGATCCGTGGTGCTGGGCACGGTCCTGGCACAGATGGGCACAGCCGGGCTTGACTTTGGCACGCGTTCGGCATGCCAGCAGACACTATTAAGAAGGGGAGGGAGAAGCTGGTCAGCTGGGAGGCAGGAGACTGGGAAAGACATTTGCAGGGAAGGGGTCGGGCCGCAGGGGGCAGCAGCTGTGAATCACGGGCAACGACGAAGCACAAGAGTGCAAAAGAAAGGGAAAAAAACAGACAAGCAGACAAAAGCAAGTGAAAAAGAGCAAAAATGCGTGAAAAAAAAGGAAAAAGCAGAAAAGACAGAGACGGACAGAAGCAGAGGGCCACTAGGCCACCAGGGATGAGGCGCAGGCAGGTGCCTACAGGTGGAAGCGGGCCTCAATCTCAGAGCCAGCAGGATCTTGAGGAGATCAGGCGCGGAGGCAGCAGCAGGTGGACCTTGGCAGGAAGGGGCGAACACATGCCGACCAGAATGCTACACTTGCGTGATGCAAACAATAAGGCCATTGAAAACCTTTCCCTTTACTTTCTTTTTTCATCTACGATGACAGGGAAGCGCACCTTGCTAAGTTGGTGGCAATAGCACAGCGAGAGCTTTCGGAAGGACAGTACAGTGTCAACATACATAGGTAAAAGACTCCCGTGGCACAAATTGTTTTTTGGATGGTGTGCATAAGGCAATCAGCATTATTGTTGTCAGGTAATGTATTTATCATGCCCCCTTACACACTGGAATACATTTCACGCCAATATGGCGTAAACAACATAGGGGCAGCATGCAACAACCATTCCTAAACCGGCACCCTTCGTTTGTATCAACGTACGGTATGGTCACTGACTATGTACCCACTGTGAGAGCACAGGGCAATCTGGCCGTCTATCCTATCAGAAAATTAAAGTTGAGCCTAGAAGAAAAGCACATCACTTTGATGGTGCATTACAGTTTCGCACACAGAGGCAATTGTGTATGCATTAATAAATTCATTTTTAGCTAGTTAGGGCAATAAAGACAGGATGAATGCGTGTCGCTCATACCAGACTTACAAAAAAAGAGTGTGTTGAGCACCAGAAAGAGAGTAGCAAGGGCATGGTGCATCGTCCAGAAGAGCTCGAGTCTCTGCAGACAAGTCTATGGTGGGACCCTCCAGCTTTTGCTTTAACCCAGTTTGAGTCGAGGGATGGGGAGTCACCCTTCCATGCAAATCTGCTCCGAGCTCTTTGCTGGTTTCTTTTTTTACATCACTGTTTATGGTCCTTAGTCAATCGCCGATGAAGCAAAGTTATTTTGAGAGACCAGAACAAGGTACCTGGGCCCTAGCCAAAGCCTCTACCCACCTAAACCAACCATCACGTAGTCAGGAAGATAAGACAAGTTATTGGGTCTTTCCAAGTAAAGGAAGGAGCAAACCAAATATGCTGTGTGTAAAGAAAGAGGCAATGTGTTCCAAATGTTAAACATTGTGCTTTTATTTATGTTTTTCTAATGCAGTAGGGCTTTTACAGTATTTTGGTCAGGACTCGAGTTGCAAGCCACTCCTACTGGCATTGCCAGTACCAAATATACAATTTCCACTGCTTATTAGAAAATGTAAATCTTCTGTTTTGCTTTTAATAATTACTTATTTTGGTTAACAAACTAATACTCTTCCTTAAATCTTCTGCAATTCATTTAGAAGTGCAAGAAAGCCAGCAATGTTGCCACCAATGTGCATGCTCTTTCTCATGCTCTCCTCAAAAAGCATCTCTATTCTCATTTACTGAGAAAATTAAAGCACTTTTCATTCTACTATGAATTAACCTCTTGATGGAGGTGTATGCCTTTCAGGTTGTCATCAACTGGACAAACTCGGCGCACAGTTCTTAAGACCCCCTTAAAACCCCTTCCAGTCCTATATTGTCCCCCAAGATGCTCTCTGATTTTGAGATTCTTAATTTGTTGTTTCTTCATTTTACCCATACACACCGCTAACTTTACTACTTATCATGCATCTTCTTCTGTTGAAATCATTGCACCTTGATTGCTTGCACACAACATAGTGCTCCGGTGCCACACCTGTGTAGCGATATGCCAAGGAATAAAATCTTTGAATAAAGTGATAGTGTTTTTTCCGAGTCCTCAGATTCAAACAAATGTTCATATCTACCTCCTACAAATTAAACCCTTCATATTGCACTGGAAACGTTATTTTGGACCAGCTATGAAAATGCATTCCCTGGCCACATGGATAGGAGCTGGGGTTCTGATGTGAGCAGGCCCCCTTCCTCACCCTCCCCAAACCATCTGAAAGGAGCTAATGGACATAAAGGCAAAGGGTGGAGTTCTCCTGCTTTAGTGTGTTAAGAAAGCCTTAAAAAACACAAACTGCTGTAGTACTGGGTATCATGATATACAAAGTTTGTTTTTATTATTTGTATTGCAGCCTTGATGAAGTCACCAGAGTGACGAAACACGTGTTGGCTGTTTTTCGAAGAACACGCAATCTTGAGGCAGACTGTGCCTATAATTAAAGACATTTTCTTCAATAATCTTGGGATCTTCACGTATTCTTTCTCCAACCTGAACCGTTCTACCAGGGATACATATCCTTGCCACGTTATTGGACTATTCATATCTGTGTGCAATGGTCACATTGCAATTGCTGTAGCAGCCATACTGGAAAAGTAGTTGTAGAAAACTTGCATAAACATTTACTAAATGAGCCTACTGCCCATCTGAGAATATAAATTCTGGGGTTGGTGTACAGGCCCTGGCTGTCTAGCATCCCTTCTGGTAGTAGAGCTCAAGATGGCCATTCATCTAAGGATCTGACGTTGGGTCAGGGCCAGAATTTATTCTTTAGGTCCTTCACATAGTTTATTATTATTGTGTTCACGGGGTGGGAGAACGCTTTACATAAACAATACACAGAATAATATGGAGGCAAGCAAATAATGTACTATTATAAAACACAATATGTAGGGTCTTCAAAAAGATGGTGTTATCTTCGATGTGCAGAATTTCAGAAGACCAATGCAGTGAAGGGGAATGTATAGATCACACAAAGCATTTTAGTTGAATACTGTTCCTTTAAAGAAAATGGAGATTGATGGACTGGTATGCTTTTTATTTTAAGGTCCAAGAAAGAGGATACCTTCCCTGTTGTTTATAGCCAGCAGCTGAGTCACAGTCTGGGTCAGTTTGGAACTGAATGTATTACATTCTTCAGTGATGGCCTTGAGAACTTTCTGTACCACCTCACAATGGACAATATTTGTAAGTGAGCTTGACTGCAAGGAAAATTACCAAAGGGAGGAGTAGTATGTTTGGGAGATGGAATGAGAGTATGCAGACCAACATGAAGTACGCATAGCGGACAAGAGTAAAGGATTTAGCAAGCCCTAAGCTGAGCCCCCTAGTCTTGTACAAGGATGTGTCATGGTAGTATTTACGTTAGAGAAGTGTTCCATACTCTTAAGAGTGGTTCAGGGTAGAAGCAGTAGTGAGGTACAATTTACAGGCTTCATCTCAGGTGCTTGATAATTAGGCAACATGCAGTTCGTTATCATGGAGGGCGGTCAGACATTTTATAGCCCTGGGGGACTTTAACCACGAGTCTCGACTGTAAACGGATACAGCACCATCTCTCACCTAAGGAGTAGCCTCTATCAAGTTCTTGTCAATTCGCTAGGCTTTCTATTTTTGGTAAACAGAGTATGGGACTCTCTACAGCCAGACCAGGTGTTTCATCGGCTCTGGTCGCAATTAATATTCCTGTTCTGCCACTTCAAAAGAGACGGCCTGCAGTGCAGGCCAGGTCACCTTGTTCAGATAATGGGTCTAATTAGGCGATACAGGAAGGTGTTCATCTTACCCCAGCTAAGGTCTGTGCTTGCTGAACAGAAAAGTGAGAGCAAGGGGTGTCAAGTGATATCAGTGGGCAGCAATGGGTACCCGGGGTCCGGATTGCTCGCCCTGTTCAGGCATGCATTTACTCTTAGTGAGTACTTTGAAAAGCTCTGTTGTATTAAGGTATTTTATTGTGACTTTTCTTAAGGCTACCATGCTCTCACGCATCAAACCCCATCTAATGTTGTTACGGTAACATCAAGCCAGAGCCAACTTGGCCCTGAAACAGGGAAGTAGGGGGTTACATCATCCTTTAAGCATATTAGCCCACAATTGAAGAAGAAAATTGACCTAGCTAAGGAGAAGGGAGCGAGTATGCAGCAGCAAATTGAAGGTAGACTTTGTCCAACAAAGTGTCTCTGAGATATTGGGTAGAACCAAGTTTCCATGGATGATCAGTTGCTTTCTTTTGGGGTCCAAAGGTTAATTGAATGACCTTATAGGGAATCAGTGAGGATCCTCGGGTAGGGAGGTCAAAGGATGTACAGCAACAAACCGTCGGCACCCGGTGCAGTACTGGGGAGCTTTTATCAGATGAAGTGCAAATGTATGGCTGTCTGCTTAAGGATAGATGTGGCTGTGATTTTACTGAGGCTCTACAGGAAAGTTGCAAGCCAATCCCTGGTAGGTAAACTCGGATTGGTTAGAGATCAAACCCAAGTCAGCATGGCAAAGTGGTTAAGGCCACAAGGTGCAGTGTCCTTCAATAAAAGGTGAATTCCGCAATACAGAGCAATTTTCAAACTATGGGTCTGTTAGTGGGCGTAGCTAATTGGTACCATTAGGCGAAAAATGACAAAGGTCCAGCCAGTGGTGGGCTCCATCTGTGGGTTATAGAGTCCTAGATAAGCTATACAGATCCCAAAGAGGCACGGAAGGTAAACATCCATCCATGGAGAAAGATGGTCGAGCGAGGGCACAATAGTTTCCTAGTTGGGAGGAAACTGAGATTTAGGTGGATACTTACATTGCCAGATCAAATCGACATATGCTTTTAGGGTGGTCTGATGGTACACATTAAGGTTGTGGGAGGGCCTACAGTTTAGGGGCTGGGGCTAGTCAGCTAGTGTACACGTGCCCAATGGCAAAAGCTGCAGCAGGGGTATATCTTGAAGTAGTGGTGTCTTGGGATAGATAGCTGTGCGAATGGGTACATTTGCCATCTGAGAGCTACAAGCTCTTCAATCAGCACTCAACCTTTTCTGCCCTACGACTCTCCTCTGATGATCTGGTCAGCATCTGTTGCCCTCCCCAGTGTAGCTCCTCCTACTGCTGCTGCCTCCGCTTGGGACGAACTGAGAGCCTGTGACTCTCAGTTCGAGGCCCACCTCCACTTGCAGGCTCCTGCCTGCACCTCAACCCCGGTGGCCTAGTGGCCACCTGCAAGTAAGTTTCTTCTATCTATCTTTACTCCTAACTTTACTGCTATTTTCACTTCTGTTTTCTTTTTCTGTCTCTCTTTCATTTTCCTCCCTCTTGTGTTTTCCCCACACCGATGCCCCCGTGGCCCTGCCCTCCCGACCCCCCCAAGAAGCACTTTTCCCCGCCGTCCGGCCTCCCAGCTGACCGCCCCACTGGCATCCCTCCCCTTCTTAATGGTGGCCACGCACAGTGGGTACACCGCTAGCGTGCCAAAGGCAAGCCTGTCTGCACCCGTCCATGCCTGGACCACGGGCCCTGGTTCTCACCCCATCCGCCGGTTCGACGCCAGCCCGAGAAGATCATCCGCCTGCCACCAAGCCGACCCCAGGAACACCCATAAACCTTTATCTTGCTGCGCCTGCTCCAGCACCCTCCAAGGACTACCGCATGACCCCGCACCAAGCTCGGACAGCCACCTCAAGTGCATACTCCTCAACACATGCTCCCTCATCAAGCATGCAGTAGAAGTCTGGGACCTCCTCGACTAAACAGCCCAAACGTTGCCTTCTTCATGGAGACTTGGCTCACCCCTACTGCTACTCCAGACATCGCCACGGCCATCCTGGACATCTACAAAATCCTACACAAGGACAGAGCCAACTGGCCTGGAGGAGTTATAGCCATAATCTACAAGAACAACCTCCGCCTAACTGCCACCATCGCGTCGCAGTCAGTCAACTCACAAGCACCTACACTTGCAGATTCAGATGAACCCAAACACCTCCCTACGTGGCACCCTCATCTACAGGCCACCCGGATCCTGACCCCAGTTCTTCAAAGACCTCGCCAACCTTGTCACCCCTCAAGCACTCACCTCCTCCAACTACATCCTACTCAATGACCTCAACTTCAACGTTGATACCCATGATGACCCCAACCCCTAAACTTCCTGGACAACCTCACAACTCTCGGCCTCAAACAACTCGTCAACATCCCCACCCGCAGAGCAAGACACATTCTCTACCCCGGTTTTTCATCAGGGGATGACATCACCATCTTCCACACCTCTGAACACCATTGGACCAACCACAAGTGCATCCACTTTACCTACACAAAGAACACTGCATGCCACTACACCCCTCGTCTCCCAGCAGACGCTGGGGCAAAGTCACGGAAGCACAGCTCACCAATGCTCTCAACCACTCCCTTTCACCGGAAGCAGCGGACATAAATGAAGCTACAAGCAACCGACACTGCTGGCTCTTAAACTGCGCTGACAACGTAGCCCCTCTAAGGGAAACAGCAGGCAATTGACAGAGCAAAACACCCAAGTGGTTTATGACAGACCTACAGGAATCCAAGCGCACCTGCAGACAACTGGAGCGTAAATGGAGGATCAGCAAATCAACTAAAGACTGCACAGCCTACAAAAATGCAGTCAGCATGCACCACAAGAACATCAGCGCTGCCAAAAAAGCCGCCTTTCAAGCACGCCTCAACACCAGCGCTCACAACAGCTCTTCTCCATCATCAAAGTTCACGAACCACAGGACAGACACCTTATCCATCCCACCCTCCCAAGACCTCTGCAACAACCTCACTACCTTCCTTCACTGTAAGATCCAGGACATCTACGAAGGCTTTAGGAAACCAAATCCGGCCAGCACTGCTCACCACCACAGACCTAGCACCTCACTAGGTACTGAACTCACCACAGAGGACACCCAAAGACTGATTAACTCCATCCACTCGGGAGCACCCTTGGATCCATGCCCTCATCACATCCTCAACCTGGCCAGTGCCACCATAGCACCGGAGCTCTGATGAACCATCAACCGATCCTTTGAGACCACCACATTCTCCTCAGACTGGAAACATGTCGAAATCAGCCCGCTACTGAAGAAACCCACCGCCGACCCTAGGGAGCTGAAGAACTACAGACCCATCTCTCTCCTCCCTTTCCCAGCCAAGGTAATGTAGAAAGCCGTCAACCACCAACTCACCCCAATTCTCCGAGACAAACTGTATCCTAGACCCATCCCAGTCTGGATTCAGAAGCAGCCACATCACCAAAACTGCACTCTTAGCAGACACCGACGACATACGCATCATACTGAACCGTGGAGGCACGGCTGCACTCATCCTCTTCTACCTCACTGACGCACTTGACACGGTCTCCCACTCCACCCTCTATGACAGACTGCAAGACGCCGGCATCCGAGACAAAGCCCTGGACTGGATCAGGTCCTTCCTCACCAGAAGAACACAGAGGGTCAGACAACCGCCATTCACATCAGAACCTAAAGACACTTGCTGCAGAGTGCCACAAGGATCTTCACTCAGCCCGACGCTTTTCAACATCTACATGGCCCTGCTTGCCAAGATCACCAAACAACACGAGCTAAACATAGTCTCCTACGCCGACAACACTCAACTGATCCTCTCTCTGTCCGAGGACTCTGCTCAAGCCAAGAGGAATTTCCACAACGGGATGAGAGCAGTCACCACCTGGATGGAGGCCAGCTGCCGCAAGCTCCACTCGGACAAGACAGATCCTCGTGATCGGCTACATCCCTTCTGCCTGGAACGACTCCTGGTGGCCCACCGCTCTGGGTATCGCCCCCGCACCCACTGACCATGCACGCAACGTGGGCATCATCCTGGACTCCTCTCTATCAGTGACCCGCCAAATCAATGCTATCTCTTAATCATACTTCCACACTCTCTGACTCCTACAGAAAATTTTCTAATGGATCCCCCCCGACACGATGAAGACAGTCACCCACGCACTCATCACCAGCAAACTGCACTACTGCAATGCACTCTATGCCGGCATCCCCAAGAAACTTCAATCAAGTCTACAAAGAGTCCAGAATGCAGCAGCCAGAGTCATCCTGGACATCCCCAGACACAGCCGCATTTCCTCCCACCTCAGAGACCCACACAGGCTCCCAGTCAACAAGCGCATCACATACAAACTCCTGATCCACACCTTCAAGGCACTGCACAACATACGACCGGCATTCCTCAACCACCGTCTCACCTCCTACGTACCCAACAGACACCTCCATTCCTCCCAGCTCACCCTTGCAGCAATCCCCAGGATCCGGAAAAGCAGAGCAGGAGGAAGATCCTTCACTTACCTAGCAGCCCAGACATGGAACGCACTACCTCTCAAGCTCAGGCAGACCACATCACTGAAGCAGCTCAGGAAGGACCTCAAGACCTGGCTCTTCGACTGAGCAGCATGCCCACCACACAGCGCCTTGAGATCTTATAGGTGATTAGCCGTGCTCTACAAATCCATGATTGATTCATTCATTGACCCCGGGATGCATGGAGTTGAATATTTTGGGTGAGATGCCTGGAGTTGAACATTTCGGGTGAGATGCCTGGTGACAGCAGAGAAAGGGGGCTACCGAAAACTATCTTATGAACTTTCCCCTTGGAGGGGTGTTGATTTGCGTGGGCATAGGGCCTTCTGGCACTATGCATTCTGAAGTGTTGTGCTGCAATGTAAGGTGGAGACAATTGTAATGCTTGTACAATCCTTGAGCTGTTTTTTACTGATCGTATGTCCTGTGTTCTCCTAAACATATGAATGCTTTACTATGTTTTTCTTTTCTCACTGAATCTGTGTGAATAAGGACAAAGGGCTATGCCTTGGCTAAACCATAACTGAAGTTGTCTCTCTCCTGGCGAGTCTTTTCAGTGGGCGGGCAGCGACTTGCACATTGTCAGCGCACTATGCCCCCACTGAAACGTGTAACATTGTAAAACATCATTTTGGTCTATATGATTCATACTTGCAAGATCGTGTTGCTGCTTGCATAGTTGCTACATCAGTCACATAGCAAAAATTAGGCTTGAAAGTTTGTCCCTTCATATGGAAAAACACTTCAGTCTCATAGCTTCATTAGGACTTCATATTTTTTGGGCCAGTTGAGATTTAAAAAGATTTGACATTACAAGGTTGTTTCACTTCCCGTAACGCAAAGCCCACAGAATGTAACAGGAATGTAATGGTGGTCTCACCAGCCAAAACCAGGAGACAATGAACAGGGTAGGAGATACATGGTAGAATTTGGGTAATTAATAATACACACTTAAGCCACTCCCCCTTATCAAAAGCAGTAAGTTGATATACTGGGTTCATTGAAAGGGCGTTAAAAGAATCGATTCCCCGCAACAAAGGACAAAATAAGCTGCTTAAAAGATTTCATGATGTCTATAATGGACTTGCCTTTTAGCAAAGTAGGCATACGAAATGAAGTTAACTTTCGAAAAACTAAAGTTAATGTCCTGAAAAGAACTCCCATCAGAGCCTGAATCCCCAAATTGAATTTCCATTCTGAAACTAAGCATTTCAACGTGTGCCTCTGGAGAGCTGCAACGCAGAGGCACTCACATCTGGAAAAGATTTTTAGTCAGTCAGAACCGATGCCTTTGGAATGGCTGTTTGGTCCACAATTTCCACACAAGGCCTGTACAGAGGCTGGCAGGTACAGTCAAACGTGCGCGTTTTTCTTTTCAGGATACAACCTACACCATTCTGGCTATCCAAGGGTCAACACACTGAACATTTATTAATTGGCTTCCAGGGGCTGTGGATTGCTGCCTATATTTTAATATTTTCTATGTTAAGGTTTCCCATGTGGTTTGGAAGAATTGTTTTCAAAATACATTCTCAAAATAAGGCTGTAGTTCGCATTCTTTTTTTTTATTAACAAAATGTCCACTCATTTCCAGTTTGTCAGTGTCATTGTGAGAAACAAGCACCCACACGTGCCTTCATCATTAACTGGATTGCTGAAATATTTGTGATTTCAATACCCCGGGCAGAGGATGTGGTGATTTAAATTGTTCGCTGTGATGTGGGACATCGTTCAGGGTGTGAAGCTGACATTTGAACTTAAACATGTAGACTGTTGACAGGTCTCTGGAGAACGACCACTGTTTATAATTCAATATTTCACGCCAGGTTGAAAGGCAGTGTCGGACAATATCTGCCTAACCCGCGGTATTTTTGTTGTTAAATGGAGCTCAACTCCCGCTCTCATATAAGATAACATCATAATATACAATACATGAGCAATTTATGAAATTGCTTAAGAACACAAGAGCACTGCAATGACCTGTGCCTGATCCATGCCCCGAATACAGGCAGACGTGCTGTGCAACCGCTTAGTGCTAATGGCTTAAAAGAGCAAGAAAACCAGGAGAAGGAGCAATTGTACTTCATTAGAAAGTTGGGCTTTGACCAAGAGCAGATTGGATGAACAACACAATGGGGCCCCTTCCCACACAGCCTCCACAACCAATGTCTGTTCACTCCATTTCCCAAGGTTCACTTGCAACCTTTCAGATTCAGATTTTGAATGCAATACTTCCTATAACAGATACAAACAACACCTAATCTCCTTCACAAGGATTAGAAAACTCAACCTCGCCAAAGCCGAGTTAGCCTACATCCATGTCTTCACTTCTTTCTAATTCTGTGTCAGGACCAGAGGCGAGGATTGTGCTTTATAATCTTCACATCGCTGATTATAAATCTGAACAGCAGCCATTTTAACATTAGCTCATACAAAAAACTAACATTCCCAAAAGACCTTGGGACATCACAACATGACAACCAATCATATCAAGGCAGTTCCAAAAAAGCCCACATTCTGTTTCATGCTACCAGGGCAGCCACAGATGTTACTCCCGTCTTCTTATTAATTGGGCATTTAATACAGTTATTTGAATTTTTGCCCGCTTGTGTGACATGTTTTGACAAGCTATTGTAGTGCTTGCTCTGTCTAATTAATTTTCCCTTGTAGTTGGTCGTTTTGGCAGTGGGAGTGCTCTTGCGCTCCTTACACAGCAGTTTGTTGCCTGGAAGATCAGAGGTCACAGCTCTGTTCCCCCGACCACAAGGTGACGCTGCAGTGCAAACCTGAGCAGCCCCCCCCCCCCCTTTGCATACATCTCTCGTTTCTCTCAGGGATTGAGATGCAAGTGCCATGGGAGTCATAAGGAGCCTGTCCCTCAGCGTGGAGACGAATCCCCCGGCGCGGAGCCCATATTGTTACACTTCAGACGCCCGTGAGGCGGTATTTAAGTATATTCTGCATATTTACTGAGGGGTTTGTACTGTATACTTGGCCACGTAGGCCCAGTTGAGGCCCTCAAGGCTTTATAACTGGTGCGTCAGCACCCTTCAAAACTGTATTGAGTTCACAACAGCTTGGCAGGCCTTATAAGGGACACTGCACTAGGCTGACCCATTAAGATACCTACTGGGTGTAGTGTCCCAGGGGCTTCCCGTCTCCCCTACCTTTACTGGACCCCCAAAACCACATTGCCGGCTCTGCCTGTTATGCACACTCAGTGGATGCCATGGAGACGTCTGAGAGAATGTACGTCGAGTAGGAGACCCTGTCCTTCTTTCCCTGGGAGGAAGATTTTTGCTCAGCCATCAATGCCTCCATACACAGGGCAGTTGCAGGGGCCATAGACCCTGTAGAACAGTGCCTGAACAGTACGCGAGGAAGCCTCACCTGCAGACACCCCATGAACAAGGTATCTCAGACCCAAGGAGGAAACCTTCTGGGGTGCATCAGGACGCCTTCAGGTGCCTTAAATGGGTCTTACTAGCCCAGACAGCCCGCCTCAGGTCCTTTGACCTAGTGGATGCACTCTTGGACCTCCTACCTACTTCCCCGGATCCAGAGTCGGTGATGACTCTCATAGGGAATCTGAGGAGAGGCAGGCCCGTCGAGGCCTGGCTTCCTCTCCTCAGCCCCTTTCACATCTGACTGTCCCACCCCCCCCCCCACACACAATTCGATGTAATGGCAGATATGCTGGACTCTGCTTACATTATCCATCTGCGCTTGGTAGAAGTGCCCCAGCTGCATGGCGGCAACCTATGTTGCAGGCCGCCTACACAAACCCCTAGAAAAAGAAGCTTGCAGCCGACTACAAGTGGAATGTCCCCGACCTTCTCAGAAAGGCAGAGTTGCCCTTGACCCCAATATCAACATCATGATGGCCACCTTCCTAACCGTCAATGCTAAATACACCCAGAGACTCCAAGAAGGGAATTGATCAGTCATGGCACTCCTGGATGTAATGGGGCCTATGACAAAAAAAATTGGACATGGCTGAAAAGGCCAACACCTCGGACTCATTGATATCTCTAGAAGTCCTTCCAGAAAGCCATTATTTCTTAAAGGAATGCTAACTGCATCCTTTCCACAGAGTCGCAGCTCTCTCCTCATTAATGTGGATCCTAAATTGGGGGATTTGGCGTCCTCTGAGGCAGGTACAGTGGCTCAAACGGGCCTCTTCGGTGATCCCTTCATCAAGGAGCTGGGGAAGTTTGTGGCAACCATTTCTTCCATCTATAATGGCCAAAACCTCTATCAGATGGATAATCAATACCTGTATTTTCAACGGGGCCGGATGTGGCAGGGGCCGCTTCTCCTCCCAACCATCCAGGGAGCCAGGCTCCAGATGTGGGCAACACCAGGACCAAGCCTGTTTCGCAACCTTTTATCCCACCAGAGGTCAGACCGTTCCACACCTCCATGGGCTCAGCAGCAGCATCTTCTTGTTTGACAAGCGGGATGGGGGTGGTCAACAAATGGCTGGTTTCAGGATGGAAGGGATGTACTCCAGCCATTCGTCTGGATAGCGCATCTGGACCTGAAGAACGCTTATTTGATTTTCCCGATATTTCTACCCCATCGGCGTTTCCTTCAGTTTCTCTGGCGGGTCCAGGCATTCAAGTTCACCACTCTCCCCTTCGGATTGTCTCCTGCACTTTGGTGCTTCACAAAAGATCCTCAAACCTGTGGTGGAACAACTGCGGGCGCAAGAGATGAGGATTATCATTTATTTGGACGACAAGCACATTATGAACCCGTGCCCCAAGAAGCTACAGCTGTAACTGCAAACAGTAGTGACCCAGCTATTGCCTGTGTCTGATGAAGCAAGAGAGGAGATTCAATGGTGGCTCTCCCATATAGATGCCTGGAATGAGAGGGCAATCTTCGGTTCCCACCTGGACCTGCTCATCATGTTCGTGTCCGACGCCAGCAGATCATGCTGTGGGTACCTGCTGTGGGGAACTCTTCATAGGAGGAAGCTGGTAACAAAAAGGACAGAGTTTGCATATTGTCTAACTCCTGTTGGGGTCCTTTGTGGACCGGTACTGGACCGCAAGATGGACAATGTGTCAGCGGTGCTCTACATCAACAAAAAACCTGTTGGACCTGGCAAACTTCTTTCAATATTGCCTGGAACATCATATTCTGGTCACGGTCAAATACCTTCCCAGTCAAGCGAAGCAGATGGCAGACTGGTACTGCCACCATCTCCATGACTTGAGTCTCTGGAAACTCGACCTGGGGGACTTCTCCATGATCTCAGAGAGGTAAGGCCCCTTCTCAGTGGACCTGTTTGCCTCACAAATAGATCATGAGCTGGACAGCTTCTTCAGTTGGAGGCCAGACCCTCTGGCGGCGACGGACAAATACCTGCAGGACTGGATGCAAGAGAGGGGATATGCTTTCCCCCCTTTTTAATAAACACAAGTCTTTCATCTCAGGTGCGGCAGCAACAAGCGGAGGTGGTCTTGGTGACACCGGTTTGAAGGTCGCAAGTTTGGTTCCCAGTTCAGATTGAACTTTTTTGTGATTCTCCAATTCTTCTCCCACTCTTTCCACATCTCCTTCTCGATCCAAACCAATTACCACACTGGCTGGTGACAGAAGGTTCCCTTCGCCTCATGGCAGATTACAGGCAATAGTGGAAAATCCTGGAGCTTCTGAGCTAAGCGGAGGTTCTCTTGTCCAAGACAGGGGTGACAGCATGGTCAAACGGTATTACTCAGCCTGGTCAAGATGAATGAGTTGGTGTGAACAATTAATTGGCTTGGATCCCAGGGATGCAGAGGTAGTTTAGATCTTGAATTTCTTGTCCGACTTGTCATCTGAAGGGTTGGGCTATTAATGCTTTTTTGCACCGCTATTTCCGCAGGACATGGTCCTTTTGGTGGTTCCTATTGTAGGTTTCCCAGTAGGAGAACACCCCTTTGTGCAGAGGTTGCTGCGAGACATTCGTCTCTCCTTACCTCCGGAACCTCGATACTCAGCTCTTTGGGACGTTAATCAAGCCCTCAATCTTCTTCTTTCCTGGCAATCTAACAGGTTCTTGTCACAAAAAGAGCTTTCCATCAAGTTGACCATGCTTCTTTGCCTCGTGTCATGTAAAAGAGTCTCCGAAGTCCGAGCCATGGATATTACAGGTAGGTTTTCTCCCCTCACTGGCTTTCTTTTACATTCAGCAGACAGACCAAATCTAACTTGTATCATTTCATAACCACAGTTTGCTGATTACCCTAAGTTGTGTGTAGTGCGGTGCTTGAAAGCATATGAAGAAATGACGGAGGAATTCAGCCCACTGGGTGAGCGGCAACTATTTATTGCCCTCCAGAAGCTGCACAGAGAGGTCTCTTCAACCACGATAGCCAGATAGGTATGTTGGGTGATGCAGGCAGCAGGTATAAATGTGGGAGTATTTGATGCACACTAAGCGAGAGGGGCAATGGCTTCCAGATCTTTTCATCTGAGTGCCTGCCTGGAGGATATCCAAAATGCGGGGGACTGGTCCTCAGATTCGTCCTTTAAGAGGTTTCACTTCAAGCCGGTGCTAGTGGTCAACAAGCT
Organism: Pleurodeles waltl; assembly: GCF_031143425.1. NCBI lineage: Eukaryota > Metazoa > Chordata > Amphibia > Caudata > Salamandridae > Pleurodeles > Pleurodeles waltl. The sequence goes on from NC_090442.1 coordinate 302,383,889, forward strand.
TTGAACTAGTATACAGATACAGAATAAAATATTTCCTAGCAATCGCAATGGAAAGTTTCAACTCTATTAGGCAACAACTCAGTGCAGCATAGGCTTCAATCTTTCCACCTTCTTTAATTTTTCTCTCAGTCAAGGAGAGATACGGCATCAGTGGAAATCAGCCATGAGTGAACCTCAGTTACAGAAATCCTTTACGTCTCTGGATGATCAGAACACCAGTTTCTATCTCATTTATTTGCCTTTATATTTGAGAACAATCCTGGAACATATTTATTCTTCCACCTTTTATATTGGAAAGTGGAAACAAGATCTATCAACTATGGTGTTACCCAGGAATCAGTCCTCTCTATTCATCTATTTAATAGGTACATGCTAACTCTGGCCGATCTCCCTCACACCACAGTCAATAAATTCTACATACTTGCAGATGATACGCAGTACATAGGCCACTCTTCAATGATTAAGTGATCTCTTCCAGCTCCTCAGTATCATAGATTCTTTCACCAATGCCTTAGCTCAAAACTTTATAACGTTGAAATGGTCTCTGCTGCAGGCCAGAGGTTATTGCTCCATCACTAACTCTCTGTAAAGTGTTATGCAATGTAGGATCATATAGATTCGGATCTTTAAGTAGAGCCTCAGATTTCCAGAGTAGCAGGTACCTGTTTCTAGCAAACTACTGAAGAAAATTCTAACTTCTACTGCACCTGAACACCATATCCATAGTTATTGCTAGAGTGCAATGCTTTCTCGACTACAGAATGTCTATCTATCTGGATCTCACAGACACACATTCATGACAGCTACAACCTCTAAATGCTGCAGCTCATCTTATCACCAGACACTGGGATAATATCACGCCTATCTTGACAAGGCTCCACCAGTCACCTATTCGGAAAAGAGACCCATTCAAGTCCCTGGTATTTGTTCACTGTGTAATATACCCCTCGCCCACAAAAGGCACCTACCGCTAATCCGGCCAATTCCTACTTGATGCTTCCAAGACCAGAACGGCCTCCATTGAAAAAAAGTCTGCTGCAACACTGCACAGAAAGATTGTAGCGGGCTCCTGCTAGAAGTTCACTCGCTCTCTTCTTTATTTTCCTTTCACATAAAAACTGAAAACTCCACTTTTTAAACAATATTTTTTAAACAAATATGTTTTAGGGTTTGTTGGCTGTTCGGCTATGGGTTGTGCTTTTTAGAAAGTGCCAAGAAACGTCAGTGTACCTGCTCTTTACGAAACAGTCGCAGAGCATAGCGCTCACTTAACTCCACAAGCGCACGATGCAGCTAGGCGGCCAACCTGCAACACCTAGCTTCAATAATACTCAAACCTACGAGGCCATCTTAGGCACTATGGCCACAGCTAGTTTGGAGGGGATCTGGCCAATAGCTAAGTCATCTCTCCTAATAACGTGAGAAAGCCATGGGAGACCTGCAGCAAAAAGAAGCAACTTTATTTATTGGCGCATTAGTACTTCTTTGAGGCAGCATCGGTGGCCATCTGTAAAAATCTCACACCAAGCCTCAATTACACAGACGCATCTGACACAACCGCCTTTGTCGGAAAGCCACCTTTTATGACAGTCCCAGAGCCGCAGAGTAACTTGCGCCAATTTGTAATAGATCACGTTTTACATTGTTTACAATACAGTCACCACGCAGACAGAATGTTAATATCAACACAAATGTTCATATCTGATTTCAGAGCAATGTTTTCTTGCTGACACATTTCATTATTGTTGAAATGTATAAGGGTCTCATGAGCTGCTAGCTCAGTATGATGTATTTTTAGGAATATATTAAACAGCAATGTAAAAAAAATTAACTTTTCATGTTGAACTATTTGCTACGTCCAGATTGAAACGCTTTTCTAAAAGAACACTAAAAGCTTTCTTCACAAAAAGTCTAAATAGGCGCGTCTTTTCAGTTCTAAACATTACAATACGATATGTGGTCTCATTAAAGGCCCCAGCATGCCAAAGTAGATACGGAACAAACGCATTGCTCTCAAATAGCACAATGTCGCTCCACAATGTACAGCAGCAGAGGTGTCATTTCAAACTCAATGTAGTTAAACAACGTGTAACACCGGTAGATGGTTTTGTGCACTTCAGAAATAGGTTAACTCGAAAAACTGCCTGTGAACACTTAAAGGGGCTAGCCTGGGGAAAGAAAAACATGCACTGGCAAAGCCAATAGGTCTCGCCTTTGAGCCCCATTGGCTTGGTCAATTCCTTTTAGTGATGCTGTGTACTACAAAAAAGCATTTCTTGCTGATGCTATGCAGCACGGACAAAAAGCACAAATGTGCAGTGACTGTGTTACTTAGTAGGTGTGTGCTTGTGTGATGATGTGAAACGCACCTACAACATGACATGGGCACTGTGTTTTTTATTTACTGATCTGCGATGGACAGGCGTGTGGCGGGCAACGGATTAGAAACAAAGAGGGCGAGTGGAGGAACGGAAAAGCAGCACGGAAGGGAGCAGCATAGTGAGCATGGGAGAAGCACACAAAAAAGGCAGAAAAAGGAAAATACATGCATGGGGAAAGGTGCATGAAGGAGAGTGCAACAGAGCACACATGGTGCAAGAATAATCACACAGGTGAGAGAGAGCAACAGACCACAGGGAGGAGCAAAAGAAGCACACAAGGGAGATAGATGGAAAATACATGCACTCCCACGGACTCCTTAAGCAAAAAAAAAAAAAAAAAAGTAGTTCCATAACGGCGAGCAGTGGAAGGGTGGAAGCCTGACAATTGGAGAGATGGTACAGAAGCTGTGCTCCATCGGAGACGCAAACAAAAGATTGACATGCTGAGACACAAAAAGCCATTGAATAAGAAGTAGGCAAATTAGAGGAACAGTTAAGCCAACCAATGTTAAGCAATTGGTAGCCTGCAAGCCACTGTATGTTCTTGGTAAGTCCACAATATGCTTCACTACCAGTTTGTGGTTTCTGGAAGGCTTTACCTAAACGAAGCAGTTCTTTCCCAGACCTGCATTAGCAAAAATAGGGATGCTAGAATGTTCTTTTATATAATGATGCTAGTGGGGGTTTGGAGATCTATTGTAACTTCTTTCATCTGAGGGTCCCTTTACTATTCATAAACATCTACAACCATATCCATTTCAATTTTGGACTATAGGTGACTTCCAAAGTTTTGGAAATGCAATCATCCAGAGTTTTTGTATTACTCTCTGGATCGGAGGTGGCACATAATATAAGCAGTGATCTTTCTGGTATATCTACAAAACTAAAATCCTTCTTCTGCAACAGATATTCTGCATTTTCTCTCAAATTAAATAAGTATAGTACTATCAAATCTTGAGAGAAACAGAACAGGGCTCACCCATAATCTCCATAGTCCTTGTTTCCTTGGATCTGAGGTAAAAGCAATTCCTTTCAGTACCCAATTCCTTTCAAAACCCACTTTTCATGCTTGTGGTAGAGAAACACAAAAACAAAAAAGGAAAAAACGTATATGAAGGAAAAGTTAGTGGCATCAAAGACCTCCAATCCAAATGAGCAAACAAGAAAATTCAGGCCTAAGAATACAGAGGCAGCTAGCCAGCCACACAAAACTAGGCTAGAGGCAAAAGGTGCAGTGAAAGGGATCTAAGCTAGATAGGAGTAAATGGGGGCAAAAACTACTGGGACAAAAATGCAAGTAGGCGGGATGACGATCCCGCTGGCAAAAATCGACTGGAAGCGTTGCGACAGAACAGTAACGTGATCACAGCATCAAATACCTTTAAAAAAAAAAAAACTGAACCGAAGGAAAACCCTTCCACAATGAGAAAAACAAGGCTAGATTTTCAATGGAAAATTGTTCCTTTGCATTTATAACTATCTGCCTCACCTCCAATATGGTGCTGCACTGCCTTGCAGGCTGCAACCTACTTGTCTTCCAGCCCTTAGTTTTCCAACTATCCAGCAGTACACACTCTAAATCCTCTAAACAACACAGGCAGGTTGCTGGCCACAGGAAACCATGCTGCGGCCTGGATATGGACCGGCCACGGAGACCCCACTCACAAGCACAAGTAACTTCTGGACACAATAACAGACCTGTCATTGCAGACACCCCATACGAGTAAGATAAGGGGCAGAAATGAAGGAGCTCTGCAGTTGTCACTTAGCTTGCAAAACAGAAACTCAGGCCTGGTTCACAGATTTCCTGGTAGCTCCTGGCCTCAATTTACACCTACCACACGTGTCACTAAAACCGAAGTGCTATTCTAGTTCCTTGACGTAATGAATCCACGGATTGCACAAGCAGCAGCTACGGACTTCTTTTCCCCATGTGAAACCTTTCATTGTTCTGACTACGTTTCTCATAGCCGATACTTCCTCCCAGGTCCAGCAAACATTCTCGCTAGTGTCTTCTGGAAAGGAAACCACCGATGGCTTCTATCTTGCCATCTTAGTCTATCAGCTGCAGAAATCCACATCATGTCAGCATGTATAGCTCTGCATTGGAAATCGGTCAGGAACTAAACTGAGAAGCTCTGCTCAGTGAGTTTTGAGGATATCCTAAGGAAGGCTCTACTTTCCTATAATATGTCTTCGTGAACTATGAAGCCATGTCATTCTGCCTCCTCGGACAGGATAGGGTTCCACATTATTGCCATTCTCTGATGAGCTAGCTCTCGTGTTCATTCGTGGTGTTCTTTCGTACCAGTCTGCCACCACTATTCAGCAGGTTAGGGATCTATTTTGTTGCATAATCAGATTAAAACCTGGTTGTTCATTCTCTAATCCTGGTTGTCTCATATTGTACTCCGTCACCTACTTATTTTGCGCTAGTGCCTTGAGGAGCTTTCCATGGGTTACTTGCTCAATAAATGACAATATCACACAAGTGGTGGATGGCAGCAGGCCTAGTGCATGTGCCCCATTTTCCTACAGGAGAACCACAGTACTGCTCCTCATCTGCTACTTTTTAGGGTCGAGCCTGCGTTGCATGCGCTCGCGCATGCGTATCGCTGGTGAGACGCTTTAGGTATCAGAAAAGGGCTCGGAGCTCCGTCGACGTCACATGAGTGTCTTTCATTGGCAAGTTGGCTTGCCAGCTACAATCAGCTTCTTTTGATGAGTCGAAGGCACGCATACGTCATGCCTTTTCCGTGGTTAGCCCTCCTCAAGCGCAGCGTCCAAGTACGGAAAACATGCGAGGCTCGCTGTGGTTGTGGACTACTTTTTTTCTGTTTTTGGAGCGTGATCTCGCTGGGCAGAAGTCAAGCCCTTCGTTAATTGCACTTTTGCCGTTAAGTTCATAATTGCACTTTGTGTGAACTGTTTTTTTCTTTTGATGCAGGAAAAATCCGGTTGGGAGTTTACAACAGCTGCAACTCCGACAAATGCGAGACCCTAGTGCATTGTAAATGGTTGTTCTGATTTACCTTTTCTGAACTTTGCACGTGTAACGATCAGAACATTTTCTCTTCTCCCCTCAGAAAGAGCTCTGCTGTGGAGGCGGCCCTGTGGGATTGTGTGCAGCGGCCCATGGAGGAAAGAGCAATTGGGAGGCAACTCTTGTCAAAAGTGCTTTCTTACCACAATGTGACTTGCATTGAAAGCATAGCAAATCTAGCGGAAAGGAGCAGTGGCACTGTAGGACAGAGAGATGGAGAGGATGAATGCGCCACTAGTCATTACTGTGCACACAGCATACACATTGGACTCACTTACAGGCCACCCTGTCTCATTCACTGATCCCTTTGCCCCTTCACTGGTCACTCACCGCTCCATCCAGTAGTAAGCCTGCCTTATTCACTGAGGAGTGTCTCGCTCATTGGCCATTCAGTTTAGGTTTTTGCTGTTCGTCCTGCCCCAGTCATCAGCTGTCACACTCCCTTACTGACTACACCTTCTCAGTCCATGGCCAGCGCGCCTCATGCAGGCTTCAATCGAGAGATACCCGGACCCTTCCACTTGCCACGCGTCCTCATACGCTGCTCAGGCTCCCTCATATATTAGGAACTGCGCATCCAATGGGATCTTTGCTGTGGAATTATTTGCCTCACATCATTGTATTAAAAATGTTCCATATTTTGATAGCACCGTAGCCTATTCTGGTTGTTACCCCTGCTTGCTGCTCCACCAGACTATACTTTCTGGTCATCTCCACAGGCATTACTAACACGTACACTTGGCTAGAGCACGTATTTCCGCAGGAACATAGGAAAGAAACTTAAAAAATGTAACAATACCACATAAATAGCATATCTAGCTGGCAACCAAAGTTAATGACAGTGTTGTTCTGAAATATTGTCACTTCATATAGTAACAGTTCGGGAGCCACATACAGATATGATAACTGTGATAAATCCATACATATACAAGAAAATGCATTGCCATCACAGACAGATTGTCATATCCTACACATACTGCTTGAATAACGTGCCTTCACGGCAATGTGGACGCAATGCCTCTGCAGCAGGCCTCCACGCACTGCACGTTACCAGGTCATTCCCGAGGCTCACCACAGATGCCCCGAGCTCAGCAGCTGGGAATGCGCGAGATGGGCAGCAAGGCAAGCATCCCTCCGTGTTAGCAACAAGATGGTGACAGAGGAGGCTCTCTGTCAGAGTCCACATTCCAATAGGTTTCATCCTGACAGCTGACCATTCCAAAGCAGGTACCAATAACCAGCTAAAAATCTACCTAGAACATGTAGATGGATTTAATGTGGCAGGAAGTCAGGCGCTCTCTTTGCCTCGCGTGGTCCTACCGTCGACCTGGCAGTGCCGTTTTCTCAGACCTGCCAACTTGAAAACATTTTTATGTGTAAAAGGAGGCGGGGCACTGAGCCTGTTAATGTATGACGATACATTGTGAGACACGGAGGGACCGTGTGAGTTGGCAAGTCTGTTTTCTGCTAAATGCGATAATACCTTTTAGAACACTAAATTAATCTGCTAATACACACCTAGCAAAAAGCAATTAATCCAATGCAAAAGGGCTCTCACAAAAAACCTGAGCATTTTGACATTGTTAAAAATATAAACAGCAATGGAACAACAACTTCCCGTTCTAATACTTAAACAGAAATCGTTTTCTTTTCAGCTTCACTATTATTTTCTATTCCTCCTTCCATTTCTAACCCTCCTGCTTCTCTCAGTGTTTCATATTTCCTCCAGCCAAAATTGGAGGTTTTATTACCACGTCTTTTCCTACTTTTCTGGGTCAAGTCTGTTAAAAAAAAATGGCAAAGCCAACAGGTCTCGCCTTTGGGTCCTACTGGCTTTGCCAATGATTTTAGTATTATGTTACTTTATATACATTGCATATCTTGTAAGTAAATACTTACATTTGTTAAAATTTGTAAACTCACTTTGCTTTGGTGCAGTTTTGTACATTAATTGGAATAGACTTTACTAAGTGATGCCAAAAGCGAGTAGTTTCGACTCCCAAAGGCTGAGCCACTGGGTTTTCCAAAGCTTGTATGGTGCCTGTGAACCGGGTCACATTAGGTGTCCAGGTGAGTTCTGTTTGTGAGAGGGAGTTCATAATGGGAAATGACTGAGAGCTCCAGAGTGGAGCCAGAAGGCATTGTGGGACAGAGCCATAACAATGATCAAATTACGTGTTCATCCATCCCTTGGCCTTTCTCCAGTGCACACATAGTGATGGTCACGTATGTACCATTTGTTCTAACATGGGCAATGTGAGCATGCCAACTGGCCTGGTCCTGTCTGAATTTAAGAACATGTTCCTAGTGGAGTCCCAATTAGCGATTCTAACATCTACTTCTGGTTCTTCTTCGGAGTAGTGACCCCCTCGTGTACAAACACTAGTGGTCTCAACATTGAATCTTGTAATGTATCAGCAGTTTATTCAGTCATTCAACACTGCTAATTCCCTTTAAATTGGAAATAAACTCAGCTCCTTCCACTCCTGAAAAGACCGAACGCTGACCCTGCATTGATGAGCAATTTTAGACCTATCTGGTTGCTCCCAACATTAGGCAAAATGGTGGAACAGCTGATAAATAAGCAGCTTGCTGAATATATAAAAATTAATGATATACTTTATCCCTCTGAATCGCGCTTCCACTCGGGACGCAGTACAGAGACCACCCTCCTTGACGTTTCAGAGTTTGTCAAAACCAATCTTGACCACATCAAGAAGGTAGTTTTGATTCTTTTGGACTTATCAGCGGCCTGCAATACAGTTTCCCATGACATTCTGCGTAACCAAGTGGAGTCAGGTGGCATCACTGGGAAAGCCAACAACTGGCTAAATTCCTACCTAACACATCGAATGCAGGGATTTTTTCTCCACCCAGTTTACTTCTGGTTATAAAGAACTGAAGCACGGGGTTACTCAAGGCTCAACCCTGAGTCCAAGCCGATTTAACACATACTCTGGCTAAAATAGTGAAGTACTGGGGTTTCAACGTAGTGTCATAAGTGGACTCAACTTATGTTCTCTTTAGAGCAAAATGATACAGCCCTGACAGAGAACTTTCAGACTGGCCTCTCTGAAGTGGCGTGCTGTTGTGGGCTCAGAGAGGTCCAGCTATATGGTGCATTTGAACAGTGATGGATACATGTGCTTTGTTCTAAATTATGTGTTTAGTTAAGGTTTATTATTGCTGTGGTTGGCAACAAGGACTACATGGAATATCTAAACTGTGTTGAGTGTGTGCTCAGTAGTCTATCTAGGCTGTCCTCTTGAAAGAGTGTGTTTTCAAGCAAAATGTGCTGTTGTACTCACAGCACCATCTAAGTATCTGTCACCTCTCAACTGCTCTGCACTATTTTGTACAGCCTTGCCCAGTCTACACATTCCCTTGATTGTAGGATGTTGTGTCTGGCATGTACTGTGGATGTATGTTTGGTCAAGAGTTTAGATTTCTCCTATTTGGTTTACCCTACATAGAGTACTACATTATCCTGCTATCCCTACAAACATTTCAGAGTTCTGCTTGTACAGATTTATTTGACATATTATTGTGCCTGTGGTAGCTTTGAGGTAATAGGTACGTTTTAATCTTGCTATAATGCAGAAGGTATACTTATGATTTACAACGTGTTTACTGAAAGATCAGGTCTAGTAAAGTAAGCCAAATGCAAACAGAGAGAAGATTGTTGGCGGAATATAGAGATATTTCTGCAATGAAAATTGTATTATTCCTAAAGAATAGTCAAATTGTGCGTTTTATTGGTTTTTTTAATTAGTTAGATCATGCTTTGGACTAATAATCACCTAGTTCACAAGGTATGTATTCTGTCTAATGTGGGTCACTGTATTTAAATCTTCTCGAGCTACTTTGGCCATCTACAATGTTGCTCATTTTGAACTTTTCACTGCTAGTCTATAATGAGGGGCAATTTTAAACAAATGATCTATTCCTTCTCATTTATATATTTTGCTTATCTTCTTTTAAGAAATCTCTTTTATTACCTTTTCCGTGAAAAAAACAGCACAATACAGAGAATGTTGCTAATTTTTTGACAAACTGCAACCTAACTTTAGCCTGCCAAGCTCCAGGAAAAAACGTGGTAAAGAAGCGGCAAGTGTTCAGAGAGAACAATTACATCTTGGACCAAGTGGAGGTCTGCCCAGTCAAAAGTCCTGTGCACAATTTCTTGGATGACTTCAGAAGGGAGATGTATGACAGCAAGGTTACTGCACTACTTTTTAGGTCACAACTGTCTAGTTTGCTAAAGGCATCTTGGGGACACTCAAAAAGCTGATCTAGGAATGCATTTTGCCAGTTTCTTGCCATTGGCATTGTGGTTTGTAACTCACATTTCTTGCTTTCCATTTGCTGGCTTTATTTGTTTTTAGCTCTCCAGCATGAGTTTGTACCTTCCCTTACCCAACCCTTACTTACAATATCCTTCGGGGTGCTCCCTTTCCGTAAACAGGCCTGTAAATCTTGCTCTGGTTTCATCACGTTCACTGTGTATTCAAAGACAGAGGTCAAATGTCAGATGCTGTCTTTCAAGGCCACTGGTTTACTTTTCTTTCGCTGACTTCAAAGTGAGAGGACTTATGCGACAATCTTAATGGAGGAAGAAAATAGTTTTTCTTTCTAGCACACAACTACATTTAAATGAACTGTGTAAGCATTTCAGAATATATTAGAATTAGAAACACAAATGAAGCACTTTTTTTTTTATTTATGGTGTGTTGGAAACAAATACTTTAATATGCTCAAAATAAATCATTACACTAGGTGATGTGATTTCCACACATTTTTGTGTGTGTTATGTTTAGTTTTATTAGTAAAACTGTAGGTCTGTGCAAATGTAATGGTCATTTCAACTCAAAATGTGTTGGGTGTAATGGCAGTGTGCTGCCACACCATTAATACTCCACTCTACCACTCTAATCTGTACCACTCCACAACACTCCACTCTACTCTACTCTGCACCACTCCGCTTAACACCACTAAACACCACTGCACTCTGTACCACTTCACTCTACACCGCTTTACGTTATGCCTCTCTACTCCATCCTGTACCACTCAAATCTACACAAATGCACTCTTCACCACTCCACACCACTGCACTCTACATCAGTCTAGGCCCCACCAATCTATTTTGCCAACTCCACTCTATGTCACTCTACTCTACGCCACTCTACAACACTGCACTCTATGCCAATACACTTTACTCTGTAACACTCAACTCTTTGCCCCTGCACTCTATACCAATCGAGTCTACGCCACTGAAAACTCTACTGCACTCTAGGTCTATGCCACTTTATGCCATTATACTCAATGCCACACTGTGCAACTGCACTCTATCCTGCACCACTCCACTCTAAACAACTTCCCTCTACTCTGAAACAATCTACTCTATGCCATTGCACCCTACATCACTCTACTACACTTTGCACCACTCCACCCTATGCCACTGCACTCTACGTCACTCTGTTAACCACTGCACTCTACACAACTGCATTCTATGTCACTGCACCCTACACCACTGTGCTCTACTCTGCATCAATGTACTCTATTCTACTGCACTCTATGCCACTCTACTCAGCCACTGAACTCTAAGCCACTTTATTCTGCACTTATTGGCTTTGACAAAGCTTGTTAACATGTATCATCAGTCTCAGGTACTGGCGAACACGTGACTCCTCCAGAGTAGAAAGGTGCTGGCCTTATAGCCAGTTGAGTAATTGCTTTCTGATTATGAACATGCAGTGCCCATTCACCCAGACTACCGCTCCTTCCATAAAGTGATTTGAAATGGACCACCGGGGCATGGTATCTTTTTGAACATCTGTCTGCTCCTATTGATTACATTAATTTATTCATTTTTTGTCAAATGCCGTAATCATGTCAACCACACCCTATACTACTCAACATCAGCCTTTACTATGTTAATTTCAGCTGTGCTGTTTCAACTGCCGTGTGACAATCCATTGCTTGACTGTCAGACGATAAGTTGAAAATGAATGCACGGAAGACCGTAATCCTGGTAGTAGGTACCAATCCCTTGTGCTGTACTCTATCAGCCTCTGCATCCTCAGTGCCCCCAACCTAACAATGTAGGGGTCTTATGAACGCTCCTTTGCATAGAACCAAGCACTAACAGATCCTTCAATGCACTCACCCGCTACCAAGGGGGTTATTATGCGTTGCCTGTGTGTTTGCTAGACTTTTCTGGTAGGCACACTCTTTCCACTCAATAAATACAAACATGCTGAACTGACAACAGTGGTTGGTCGAAGAATTTTATTTGAAACTGCTCCGATTTTTTCATTTTCTGACTTTCTCCCACAGAGCTCAAATATTTTTGTGCTCGATGTCTGTATTATGACCACCGTACAGCAATTGGTTTATCGTCTCCAGCATTTTCAAATCTTATGGTACACATGATCACTGGAAATTAGAAGAACCGAATACATCACCCAGCACTAGCGACATACTGCCTAATGTACACAATGTTTTACCCATTATAAGTTTCTGGGGAAATGTATAGATACATAAAGGCCGCGGTTAACAATCTCGCACCCTATGGAAGGTGCATCACACCTACTACTATGCAGATGGAACCACTACGTCTGTGTATTGAGTTCCCAAATAATGGCCAGCATGCAATTAGCCATCTAATTTACTCCCTCATATATGTCCCGTTTGAAAAGATAAAGGAAGGGATGGATGAACGTTTGCCTATTGGACTGCAATCTTCAGCAATTACCACTTTCTGCCAATTTGAGTAGAGAGGAGAGGTCCACTTTTCAAACAAAGGCTCAGAGTATACAATTTCCTCCTACATCATAACTTCTAAACTTGCATTTGCTACGCTTGTGTTTATAACTTCTGTACCCCAATGTAAAGGAGTCACCAGCATCTGAGCATGATATATACCACAATATATGACCTGGGGCACATCCTCTTAAATGGATGCATAAATACGAGGTACTGGTTTTAGAACAAAATGTAGATACGCTTATTTATATGTGTGTGTGTGTATATATATATATTTTTTTTTTAAATCAGTACAAGCTAAGATGGAGGAGCAAGGATTCTATTTTAAAGGATAGCCATATGTGGATGCTATGATGTCTGAGACATTTGTAAGGTATACTACCAGCGCTCTTAGATTGCACATAAGCCTTAAGGTTTCCTAAAGCCAACATGGAAGTCAATCATAATGTATTTGACTTTTTTTTAAAGAAGATTCAAGTCACGAAGCGCTTTCTGATTGGCTGATTTTTTTCTTCAGAATGGTGTGTACAGAGTGTTAATTAAAGTTGATGATGTAGAACTTTCCATTCTTGTCAAACTGTATGCTAAATCACCAGTGACTTGTGTGTGCCCGAAAACAGGGATTTAGCAGGAAGACAGTGGCTGGGATTGTTAAATTAAGGAAGATGGTCATCTTAATGAACTGCCCAGTGAGTGACAAGGTTTTAAAACTGTATGCTGCTGCTCACAGGCAACCAATGAAGAGAATTGATTTTGGAACAAGGAGAGAAAGAGAGACAGCCAAGAAGCGCACGGGCAAGGAGTAAAATATTATGGTGCAGCATCCCAAATGCTAGCATTACACAAGTGAGTAATTCTGACAATAAAGACCTTTGCTGTCAAACATTGCTGGCAGAGTTAGCACGATCTGCGCAGTGATACTATCATATATGGGCTATCTAACAACATCAGCAGGACTTATAAAGGCACTGGTGGCCCAGAGCCCAACGTGATGGGAGTACAGATCGTTTTTAAACTCTTAAACACGCAAAGCTCATTAGTAAATGCCGGTGTTAGAAAATTCAGCTGAAACATGATGTTGAGAGATCCGCTGGAGGGTTGAGGAGACTCCAAGGAGGGTTTTGTACATTCTGTACATGCTGCTTTGTTAGGGCCAACGCCAATCAGGCATTCCGCTGGAGGCATCACCTGGACATTTTTCGCAGCAGCTCTCTGTACTGTTAGTAGCGTGGACACTTCTCAAAAATAGATTTTTATGGAGATTTATTGGAATGCGCATGTTCATAAATGTCATCTCATGGATGTTGGTGGCAAAAAGTGTAGACAAACACACACATATAAAGACACTCCGCAAATGCCATCTATTCGGAGTGCTTCAAACAAACACCAGACTCTATTAATAGTTTGTCAAGGGCGTCCTTGTCAATGCGTTTCATCATTTCCAGCCGCAGTTATTCCAAGAGTGTATCTGATGTTACCTAGACGATTATCAGAATTCAGGAGCGTGATAATGCTTCTTAAAAGCAAGTCCCATCGCCCAATGTTATGCTGAAGATGACAGAAAAAATGGAGGAGAATACTAGGACATGCACAACATTGGATACTGAGGGGAGAATCCTGTTGCAATAATCAGGGGTTTCATTCAACCAGTCAGATTAGCTTCTCTATCAAGTGAGCCAGACTCATCTTTTCTTCAAAGCACACAAACTACTAGGATTCTGCCTGTAATCTCTATAGGACCATTCTTGCTTCTATGCATATGAACTGTACTTGGTTTCCATTTGTAATCCCTAGCAGGCAGGGTTTCTGTTCCATGCACACAAATTGTACTTCGAGTCTAAACAAACTCTGTCCGTGCGATCTTCTCTTCTGTGCACACAAACTGTCCTCTGATATGTTCTTTAACCTCGGTCAGCCTGGTCTTCCCTTCAGTTCACATAAACTGTTCTCGGATACGATCTTTAATCTCCGTCAGGCCGATCTTCTCTTCTGTGCATGCAACCTGTTCTCTGTTCAATCACTAATGTCAGTCAGGCCGATCATTTTTCATGCACACCAAATGCATTGTGTGTCTATCTGGAATGTCTAGCAGGCCCAGCTTCTCTTCCAGGCACAAAAACGTCACTTGGATCCTGTCTAGCGGGCCCAGCTTCTCTTCCAGGCACAAAAACGTCACTTGGATCCTGTCTAGCGGGCTCAGCTTCCCTTCCAGGCACAAAAACGTCACGTGGATCCTCTAACGTGCCCAGCTTCTCTTCCAGGCACAAGAACGTCACTTGGATCCTCTCTAGTGGGCCCAGCTTCTCTTCCAGGCACAAAAACGTCACTTGGATCCTCTCTAGCGGGCCCAGCTTCTCTTCCATGCACAAAAACGTCACATGGACCCCCACTAGCTGGCCCAGCTTCTCTTCCAGGAACAAAACGTCACTTGGATCCTCTCTAGCAGGCGCAGCTTCTCTTCCATGCACAAAAACGTCACATGGATCCCTACTAGCAGGCCCAGCTTCTCGCCCATGCACAAAAACGTCACTTGGATCCCCACTAGCGGGCCCAGCTTCTCTTTCAGGCACAAAACGTCACTTGGATCCTCTCTAGCGGGCGTTTCTCTTCCAGGCACAAAAACGTCACTCCATCCTACTTTTAATTTCTAGCAGGCCGAGCTTTTCTTACGCGCACATATGTTTTTACATTCTAGTTTTAACCTTGTCAGGCCCAGTTTCTCTTCCAAGCACATAAGGTGCACTTGATTCCATTAAATTATCTCAATCTTTATTACTTTAAAGATTTAATAAACAGTCTCACAAAGCCTTCAATTGGAGACAAAGTTTTCTCAAGGAAGTTCCTCAGCATCGCATTCTATACAGTGCTGCTAGGTTTAACAAAATGCAGCATCCGTTTGCTGCAAGCAAGCGTGCGACTCTCACTGTAAGCTGCTGTGCATCACGTGGATGAAAAGAAAAGGTAACTTATTTCTTGGAACGAAGAGGTCTCCTGAGGGGATTCGGCAAAATGTCAAGTCATCACCAATTAGGAAATATGGCTTCTCTCTCCTGCACATGCAGCCGTTCTGCGAGCCCGGGGTAACTGCAGCATGCTGATAGACGGGAAACAAGCAGTGTGCAGAACTGTCACAGGTGGCAGACACGAATGAGGAAAAATGTATAATGTGGTCTGCAACTCTTCCACTGGTATTTCTAATCGGCCCTACGTTGCAGGCATGTGTCATGACTGTGAGAACATCTGAGCTGCCACTTGGCACGCCAGCAGCTTTGTCACAGGTGGCAGTAATGGAAGAAAGAACAGCAAAAAAAGCTATAAGCTGGAGGCTGGCTGGCATTTTCATTCTCCATGACTTGGCAACTGTGGATTTCAACTAACAACCGAGCGCCCATTTGATTAAAGTATGCACTTTTTAGCGGCCAAGAATAGCATCGAAAAAGCAATACTATATCAGCTGTTGCTAGAGAGGGCCATTTTTAGTCAATGATAATTATGACAAGGCTAAAGCAGAACAAATGTGAGACAGAGACTGACAGAAAGAAAGAAAACTAGCACTGGCAATGCCAATAGGTCTGGCTTTAAAGGAATGTTGTATGGTAATTTTAAGTGTTACAAATAAACAGTATGGGAATGGATATGTATTTGTGTGGAAGGAATGCAGAATAATACTGATGTAAGTTAAAAGATTGGGCAACAGTTGCACCGTCAAGCCAGACATAAACATTCATGTAGGTTAACTGCCCTCCTCCCATCTGTGCTACTGCCAGAGAAAAACAACATAAATGATCTGGTTATCTAAGATACACTAGTAACATTACAATGTCATGTGTGTGTCCTTAAAAGCTCAAGCTCAGGTATCTAGATAAATAAACGCAGCGGTGTCACGGGCAAGCACTTTTTTGTGGAGGCACACAACTTCTGCCCAATCAAAATACGTACTCCTGGCTCCCAACATGTGGGCTGAGCCAAAGCCCATTTTTAATGAGTCTCACATAATTTACTAGCAACAGCTGCGCTGTCAAGTCAAACCATAAAAAATAATATAGTATTTTTTTTTAGTAAAGTGAAATATAGGCAGCAAAGCTGATAACTCTCTCTAATGTCTTCTGATTCATGGGAACTGCTACTTCTTTAGCTCATGGCACATATATTCAAAAGCTCTACATCAGGCTCTGCACTTGGGGGTGGCATTCAGTCTTCAGATGAAACCTTCACTGCTTGAGGATAATATGGAGGCAGTGTAATTTCTTAGAGCAAGGAGTGATGCTAACAGCTTTCCCTCTGGCTTGATAACTATACGGAAGTGGTGTAAATCCTCACAGCAAGAAGTCATGCCAACAGCTGTTAATCCACTTTATGACCATGTGGAGGCAGTGCAATTTCTTAAAGCAAGGAATGATGCCAACAGCCTTCACTCAACCTAATAATCATATGGAGCCAATGTGAAACCTTAAAACTAGGAGTCACGTCAACAGCCTTCACGCTGCTTGATGACCGTTTGTAGGCATTGTGAATCCTTAGAGAAAGCAGTCATGCCGACACCCCAAAAACAAGTCTGGATGCAGCTGCACTTACGCAATCTTTCTTAGGGCGTGACTGGCACAGCTAACTATTGCCCGGTTACTAAAGTCCCATTTGTGGCAACAATTATTGAACCAGTAGACACAACAAATGAGGAGTGGATCTAAAAATAAAAACCATGATCAAGGACAGGCAATCACATTTCTGTTATGGAGAAGCACTCTTGACCCCAAAAGAAGACACTGAGACAATGTTACTGGCAATAGATGCGCAACATGGATTGTGATGCTAATCCCGCCAGCAGCTTTTATACAACAGACATGATGGCCTGCTGGGAAGGCCATAATGAGTCGAGGAGCTGGAAAAAGAATGAATGTTTTTTCATCATTTTGAGGAAACCCACTTCTAAGGAATGTATTAAGTCATTTGACATTCCCATAATCATTGTGAACTGGGGTCTACTTAAGGGATCATTGTCATCACACTATTTACTTTTGCAACTGCTGCAGCAATTTCTATCTAGTACAGACAGATGTTTCATTGAACATCAACATGCAGATATATTCTGACTAATCATGGAGCTAACAACTGAACGCACAAAATTAAATGATTGTGACATAAAAAGTGTATATATTGCAACTCTCTTGCAATGAACGCTAGTAAAACTGACCTGACAATGATGGATCGCCAAAATGTGTTATTTGCATCATTTGCATTATCAGAATAATAATACTTATTCCTATAGCAAAAGTTGCCAAATGGAAAAGCAGATTAATATAGTATCCAGTATCCTCAATTATTATTAGAAACTGCTTTGCCGGAACTAGCCACCATCAGCAGCAGACAGACCCACCAAGGGGAGAATTGTAATTGATGTACACCTAGATTATGGCAATGTGCTATTTTCGAGCATGTCAAAAACACAATTCCTGTACATGCTGCAAAACAATCAGAATCTGGGAGGCAGGACTATACCTAAGGTCAGGAAAAAAAAAAAAAACTATGTCTCCATAATGGTGTTAAGATTACAGCCGAGCTGAATGGGAACAATATTGTTGATTTATTACAGTTAGTTGTGTTTAACTGAGCTGAAGCTCAATATGCAGTGTTTAATGGTAACTGCTTATTATCTCTAAGTGATGCCCTGTTTCTGATATCCCTCCACTGAATGTCCTTTAAAACATTGCAAAAAAATAGGTGCATAAAAAAGGACACAAAATGAAAACATGACAATATGGATCCATAACGTTTTGTGGTCTAAATTAAGAAATGTACTTCCACCAGCCTACTCAAAATCTTAGATGGGAAATGATGGGCCCGTAGCACTGACTGACAAAAGAGTCTCCAGGTGTGGATTAACATTAGTGGTGAAGGACACAAGGTTTTTAATTCACTAACCACTCACCTGAAATTAGTTGCTGTTCTTAAAACATGCAGTTGCCTGATGTGACCACTGAGTAAGGGCAACGCGCAGAGATGCGTGCCTGCATACTATGATGTGGTTTAGCGCTCCACAAAGGAAAACACAGGTATAGAAAGCATTTACAATGCATCGGGTCTCGCGTTTGCTCATGTTAGAGCTGATTGCGTTGTAAACTCCTAACCCGACTTTTCACCTACCGGGCAAAAGTGCATTTATGTACATAACCCGAAAAAGTTAAATTAACTATGTAAAGCGCTCGACTTCTGCCAAGCGAGATCGCGCTCATAAATTAGAGAAAAAGAAGTCCACGAGCCCGATGGAAAACAGCGAGCCTCGCATGTTTTCTGTACTTGGTCGCTGCGCTCGAGGAGGGCTAGCCACCGGAAAAGGCATGAGGTATGCGTGCCTTCGACTAATGAAAGCAAGCAGATTTTATTAGGCAAGCCCACGAACCAATAAAAAAACACTGACGTGACGTTGACAGGGCTCCGAGCCCTTTTCTAAACACTAAAGCGTCTCGCTGCGATACGCATGCGCGACCCTAAAAAACAGGTTCTTGCAATCACAGGACAGGACTGCTTACCAGTGCATATCTCTTAACAGCACTAAATGACAAATCCCACTGGAAAGGACATGTGGGCACAGCTAGAATAGCTGAGAGAACCATCATTGACAAGTGGTACAGAACAGCTTCTCCGTGGCACAGACGTCTCTTCAGCAACTTATCACAGTGACACTGAAAAGGGAGCAACTTTCCAGCTCTTTAAGGGTCTTATCTTCTCATAGGGTCTTTCCACCTAAACAGGCTAAGGCCCACTGTTTAACCAGCGTCTAGGATTGGGGTTAATCAAATGAAGTGTGACCACAAAACTCCTTTAATGACCTTTTCATCAGCATGTGAGAGAGACAGTGGAGATTCCGTGTGGCAGTGCTGTAGACCGCTTTAGTAGTTATTTTGTTTTGCATTTTCAGAAATAACAGTGAGTTCCAGATATCAGCCAACATTTTAACTCCAAAAGAGAACATGTGGAGCTGGGTACTTAGCTGGAGCAGGCAATGAGCAGACTGGAAGACAGTCTCTGTTTACAAGGGTTCTAATCCGACAACCCAGCGGTATTAAAGCAATGCTATGTGTCCTGGAACAGTAGGAAGGTGAACCTTAAAACAGTCACCAGGAATAACACGCTCTAGATGGTAAGTTCTGGTAAAAGGACAGAGCTAACTTAGCAAAGCCCTGAGAGCAGTAAATTACAGGCTATGGAAGGCAGAAAGATACAGACCGAGGAGGGCATAAAGCTAAATGCCAGAGGGCAGATGGGCACAAACCGAGAAGGATTTGTGGATACGGGCTCAGGAAGTATATGGGACACAGGAAACTTTGCAAATGGATATTGGACGGGTAAGGCAAATACAGGTGAGGCTTGACCGATCCGGGGAAGGCTGATGGATACAGGCGCAGAAAGATGTGGGGTGCAGGCCAGACAGGGCTAAAGGATACAGGTTAGGAAGGACAGACGAATGCAAGCGTGGAAAGGCACATGTGTCAGAGGGTTACCAAACGTCGGTCACTGAGCAGGGTGAAAGAATCACAAGGAAGGAGCAGCGGTATCTGGGATGTGAAAGTAAACAGGGCCCGGGGTATCAAAGGGTTTTATCCATAGGTGAATTGTGATGATACATAGGGCTTAAAAAAAAGAGTGAGTTTCTAAAGCAGGAAAATATTAAACATTGCTTTTATATGCAGAGATAATTATACCATTCTCCACAAATACAAAAAATAATGTTCTTGTTTACAAAATGTATGTCAGTTTACCACGAGGTTCCATATGTGCAGGGGCACAAACAGGCAGAGGGTTTAACAGATTGAAAGATGATCCCTGCAAAGGAAACTTGTAAGGCATGTATGGACAGTGACTCAGAGGACAAAACCCGCAGAGAGGTCACACGCGACATTTCCTCCATTAGCACAGTTCAGCTTTTCTTTGTAAGCGGTCATGGAGGAACGGAAGTGGGAAAGCCAAGGCTGCCAGCTCAATTCCCTGAGGGACCTGGAAGGAATCCCACGTGGAAAATAATTTGGGCTTCCAAGGTAGCATAGGAAGGCAGTGAGGAATCTGCAGTAGAAATATACCTATCCAGCTTTGCTCACTTTCACAAGGTGCCCAGACCTCGGTGATGTACATAAGAAATAAATGGTGCTTGGATCTTTTACTGACCAGCGAGGTTGGGCCTGTACTAACAGACTCGGGCTCAGTGACAGCACTCCGAGTCAGGAGCTAGCATGCACTAGAATATGCAGCATGAAATGATGGCAGGCAGTGATACTCCTCATGATGGGCCCTAAAGTCTTTGGCGAGTCAATCTGTGTGGAAATGGTGAGCAGCAGAAAATCAGGGCAGTAGAGCAGGGTTAAAGGAAGAGACTGACTAGGGTATCTGACTGTTCAACGGGCAGGCAAATGGACATACTGGATGGTGTAGCGATGTGTGTGTTTGCACGTCTTCCTTGTGTGGTTCCCAGGGGCCCTCACAGCTGCCAGAGCGCCTCCCCCACAGCCTCGGTCCCGCGTCAGCACTCACATAAAACAACACATGGGTCAGATTTTGTGTCCCATTTCATGCCTTCGGCCAAACAAATCCGGCAAATCCTTTAATGGGCAAGGGCTCTACTGGATGAAGGACATGCCTTTCAGCTTCCCCTGCAAAGGTAGGCTGCCATATTACCAAAAGCTACAAACTTATACTGCTATCTAATAAATATATACATGAATCAGGTTTCACAAATACAGAGCCATAAATGGTAATCGGACACATTTAATTATGGAGCTGACTCGATTATGTTCTACAGATTTATACATGCGTATTTATTATATAAAGACACAAACAAGCCTGCAATCGTGAGAACTGAAATGTTTCTGCTCAAATATAATAATCTATTACAGTGAAGTTGTGAAATCTTGGTATTGGCTGCCAGAGCCGCTAGCCAAATCGAAAAACAGTCCACAGGGCATCATTGCAGCTGCAGTTAAAATACCGAAAATGAGAACTGGGCTTTCGATCTTTATGATCTGAGAGATCAGCAGAAAGGAGAGGTACTTGGCACCTCGTTTATTTTTGGCTCATTACAGTCAGAAAAGAAAGAATCTCTCAGCAAGGTACTACTTTCCCTGTTCTACGGCATGCG
Source organism: Pleurodeles waltl (assembly GCF_031143425.1). Lineage (NCBI taxonomy): Eukaryota > Metazoa > Chordata > Amphibia > Caudata > Salamandridae > Pleurodeles > Pleurodeles waltl. Next base: position 302,405,205 of record NC_090442.1, read on the forward strand.
GATGTGCTCAGTGTGAAAGAGCTGAATGCCCTCACCCACAGGAAGGTTAGCCAATAGCTGAAGTGAACTGACCCATTACTTCATCCTGTGCACTGCAGTGGGAAAAAGAAAAATGTGAATGACACAGGGGCAGACAAATGCACTAATAGAGATTGCTCAAGTATATAACACATTATTTTGGTAAAATCAAAAGGTCTTTTCTAATGCCAGACCTAAAACCACTGATAAGGTCGTGAGTACGGCCTCGGGCTGAGGATCCTGAAATTGCCATGCTGCTGCGGCCCAAGAGTGCAGCCAGGTGGCTTGCACGTGGCCAGAACCTGCCATGGCACGATAGGTATTACATACAGCTTAGTTATGTACTTACACAAAATATTATTTATATTATTCTATGGTCAAGGTTTCTGTGGCTCTGCCTCAAGCAAAGCTTGGGCTACGGAGTGCTGACGTTTGCACTTTTAAATTCAATGTTTTAAATTATATATTCCGGTAAACACGGCAAGGTGTTTAGAACAAAAGTCACAAATGTAACAAATTAATATCGGGGACATGAGTCACCAAAATGTCAGGGGTAGCCGAAGTGACATCACTCACTCTTTGACCCCACCTCCACAGATGACATCACATTCTTGATCTCTTGTCGCACCCTTAGCTCCCCAAAGTCCACTATTTACTGTTGCAAGCTTTTGGAAAGGGAAAGAACTGAAAGTTGCAAAAATTGACAGTTCAATCGTTGGATTCGTGCCGAATTTGTGTCGTCCCCACTTTGATGACCCCAAAAACCAGAGGTAGCTTGGTCAGTGCCAGGAGTAGTGGCTACCCCTGTCTGACTTCCATGTTTAGACTTTTTTATTTTTTAGTAAAGTTGACAAACTTGTATGTTTAACATTGCAGTGTTTCGCTAAGCGCAATTTAAAAGTTGTAAGAACATTTAGCACTTTCTGAAAACCTGGTAAGCTATCTTATCACCATATGGATAGGTTTTGTCTTCACATTAGTAGACTTTGTAAGTGACACGCACGGTTTATCAGGTGCTCGGTCAAAGAAATGCTGACCATCATGAGTTGTGAACAAGCCATATGCACTCAGGGTTCCAACCTTCCTCAGTAATGGCCACTTTAGAAAACAGGTCCAATTTTTCACCTTAAGGCATATCTTTAGCAGAGGGTATCAAAGCCAACTACGACATCATGCAGTTGGGCACTCGAATAATAATCCTGAGCATTTAGAGAGTGCTTATTATAATCAAGCTCAATGGTATCCATGTTATTGTTATAAAAAAACAAAAACCTGAGAAGGGCCAACAAGGAACCCTCGATCTACAGGACAAAAGGAGTTCGCTATCGTGGACACTCATGCTGCTGCCCTACCTGCTTTTGTCGACGAGGTGGTCATTGAAAGTACTCCTTTACTATGCTACGGCACTAGTGCACGGCTTTACCCCATGCTTTTTAGCAGGAACCCTTATGCTGGATTTCCAACATCAATATTTATGCCCGCAATCTGAAGCTCTGAGCAACAACTCGATTGTATCACTATCTGGCAAATTTACCGAAACATAATTAGACTTTGTTGTATGCCTAAATGCAGCCCGTGCACAAGAATTAGTTTTATTTTTTTTATTACTGATGCAGTTAAGAATAATTGTATAAATGACTAGTATAAAAAAAGTAAACTCCCTTTGGTCACATACAACCCTTAAACTAGATGACTGAATTCAACCAATTCATGTTTGCTGACTATGGTGGCGAAAAATATTTTTTTGCCCTCGGTTACCTAATGCAGTGTCAAAGGTAACAACTGGAGAGACTGTGGGAAATGAAGGGGACTATGAGGCTCATAGCAAGCAATCCGGTTTTTGATGCTGGATTACTAGGGGCTGGTGTCTCCAAATTAGGCTTGTATCCCGCACCAAAATCCAGCTACAGATAACCTTGAAAGAGGAATAACCTGAGGTTTATAGGGGTCCTTCTCTACAGGTACTCCTGATTTAGGGCTGGTGGGTAGTCTGGGGCCTGAGAAGCCCACAATGGGCCGGGGGGCGTTTGTAGGTTCCCCCAATAAGCAGGAGGGGGGCAGGAAGGGGCCAAAGTCATCAGATGCTTGCACCCACAGCAACTCAACACCACATGCCAAGTCTGGCGTTTCTTATCCATTATTTACTGGGTCTGATGTTTGCAGACACTCTAATGGTGGGCCCAAAAACACTAGCCTTCTCAGAATGGGCGACTGTAGTATCCCCACCCAGAACACCCCTCCAAGCCACTCATTATGAGGCCTACGTGGGTAGTCTGCGGATGTTCACTAGGGTCTCCAGGGTTTAAAGAATGACAACAACTATTCAGTGTACTCAAGACTAACACTGGGGATATTTTTACTTTCACTTTGCAGAAAAGTAAGTCATTGACATGCCAGGCTACATCATTCATAGTTTTGAAGTAGGGTACCTATTTATCTGCTTTACTTTATCCACTACTACGCATTTTGCAGCAAAGTGTATCGCAATAACAGAATGACAATATAACGCTGTATATGCCAGCCTGAACTATGCAAGATGGAAATCTGTGAATTACACAATCTATCGATTGGTTGGTTCGATGGCTTTAGATATTTTTACTTTGAAGGGTTTTTTATGCAGAGATGACTGTATACAGGAAGACCCCCGTGTTCAATGCATCTACTTACTCTATGCACAGTGCTACCTTGAAACATAGGCTTACATACATTATTCAACCAACTGAGTGATATGCAGTCGGACAAATGTGCATCTCATAGGATCTCAGTGAACAGGCAGCCCACCCGAGGATCTCTATGAAAATGGTTTCAATTCTAGAAGAGGTCAACTCTCTTAGTTTTTTGTTTTTTTTTATAAGTGACATACACATGGGAGACAATAAGATACATTCATTTAGCTCTTATGTATAATTAAATTTGTTGGGTGCACTAAATAGCAGTTATTTTTGCAGGGAAATCGCACACAACCGTTTTATGTTTCACAGACGGATGGTGATCAGTTGGTAAACAGATTGTGGACTGCTTTACACTAACAGTTTGTCACTTCAGTGTTCAAGAAATCTAAGTCTAACTTGCTATCACTGATAAGATGGGGACTGTTTGGCCTAAATCTAGGATGATTCATCTCTCTTCTAATTCTGCTGTAGCTTTCTTACCTAGATTACTGTCAATAGGTTTAAAGTTTCCAATAATATTGGTTTTCCACTTTTTAGTCTGTAGGCAATGTTTCACTGTTGTAATGCACATGGCAGCAAGACGGCTAACAAAAAAGGATGCAATACTTTTCCTTTTCTGGTTGTCCAGGGCCCTTTACCACCATGTGTGGGTATACAATACGTTTGTCTCGTTGAAGCCAGCACGCAGTAGCAACATGCTTGAAGTAGCAAACTGCTGCTGTCACAGCAATAGGCCAAGAGATGCATTCAACCACAGCAGCTGTCGGCCACACAGCACCACAAATACTACAATTGTGAGGAGGTGACAGCAGTCTATCCCTCATAAATGCAAAATGATAATCAATTCACTTAGACAATATCTTTATTTTAGGGAGAAAATAGACCTTCTACATGGCATGTCTGATACCAGGCTGCAAAGGTACTTCAGAGCATGCAATGATCAGGTGCATTAGCAAGGAAGCCATGCAACAACTGAGCTCACAACTGTTCTCATTGTCTTCTTATTCTATAATTATGGCACGGAGAGTAAAACCATCAAGAATGTTGGCTAGGATATAAAGTACTAGCATTGACCGGCGCCCACCACATAAACAGCCAGATAAAGTTTAATGCACACTGGCCTTCACAGCACTAGGCAACAGAAGCAGCTCTACTCTACCTTGAATGGGTCTTGGATTTCAGACCACTGAATAATCATAACAAGTGTAACAATAGCAGAAGCCAATGCCTCAAAACTCTGATGTGCATGATGGGGAGGTCCCCATAGCAGTGGATCTCACCAGCATAAACACAGCTTTGTGAGGCGAAAACTAAGTTTGCCATTTGGTCAGGGCTTGCCAAGTTTATCTGAACCACATTTATCATGTCAAGTGAGTGGCATTATTTGTAAAGAGTCCCACCGCAGACCCGACCACAACTTGGCCAGATGACCAGTGTTCCCAACAGATAGAATCTCAGCCTTATTTCAGTGCAGGATGAGATCATTCTTGCCTTTGGTTTCTACCAAAGTCTACACAAAATTGATTAGTTGTACATGACATCATCCCAGTTGTACCTGCTAGCATACCTGCTTGCATATTCATGTATCATAACATCTGTTGAGTCCTGTGAAAAGAGACCCTTGAATACTTAGTTCCGTCATTAGCTCAGGCTTTGACTGAATCCAATCCTATGCCATTCCTTGTGCTTTGCAGGCCTGATGCTTTGTGTTTTTTTAGCTTAGTTAAGTTGCAAACTAGCCCTTACAGATCATATGATTTTAACTATCAACCTATGTCTAAAATAATTTTAACTTTAGGTCTTGTCTACTAGACAATGTACATTGTCCGGTTGTGAAAGTTTTATTGTGGGCTTACTAAAAACTTATGGTGGGCTTAGTCCTATTGCTTACTATTAGTTGGCTTTATTGCCACTCATTTACTCACTTCTTATTCAATGGCTTGCCTTGTCTGTTCTGTTTTTCCCTCCTTTGGAGCAGAGCCTCTTTCCAATCCTTTTGATTGCCCGAGTTGTATACTTCCATTCCTCATTTTTAGGGACTACCTTTTTCTTTCAGAGCTTCAGGAGAGTGCATGTATTTTCCAGCCCTCTGCTTCATGCATTTTTCACTCTCTCAAACACCCAACTCTCTCACATGTTTGGTGTGTTTTTTTTCTCATGCGTGCTGCTCTGTGACGAGCTTCTCCTCCTATCCACTGTGCACTCTGCTATGCGCTCTCCCTCATAAGTTGCTGCACCTCAAATCCCTATAGCCACGTTCCTCTCCACCTTGTTCCCCAACTAACTTTATTTTTTTTAATTTTCTTCCACCATTCCTGTTGCTTTGACCTGCCCGCTTCTCTGTTGTTCCAACAGCCCTCATGGTCATTCAGATTTATTCATTTTTGGAGGGCCCGGCAGCTACCACTTGCACAAAAGGTGCGCCCCTAAAACAAATGCAATATTTCTTAATGCCGTCCTAAATAGGTCAATAAAAAAATAAAATGTGCTCATGTTATTCTGCATTCATGTGCAAGCGCGGCGACGCACGCATACACCTACAGAATGAGGAGACTGCCAACAGTGGCTGCAAAGCACCTTTGTTTTTCAAATAGGGCCAAAAAGCGAGACCTGCTGGTTTTGCTAATGCCTGTTTTCTCTTGTTTTAGCCCGGCACATCACAGAATATATTTACACCATTCCATTGAGGGTTTATGTCTTCTCAGTGCAATCTTAAATTGTTTAGCCCTGCTTTCAACACTGCTCTGAATTAGGTTTTAGTGTAGAGCAGTGGCCTCACTTATGTCTTGACATGCACTTACAGAAATCCATGCTTTTTGATTCAAAGAGCTTTTCGTGTATTGGAAAAGGGCATATACAAAACATGTGCCTTTTCACTGCCCCTTCAGTAAATGTCTTTCATGTGCTCACATAGCAACTTAAGGATTCATGGGATACATGGACAGTGCAAACAAGGGAAAACATATTGGGCTCAAAAAGAACAACAGAACTGTTTCAAGAACGTATGCATGTGAAACAGCTCAATATAATGAAAATAACAATTTCCTACATTTAAAAATGTCAGTTCTACAGGTCCTGGGGGTATGTGGCACTGGGTAGAACCAACCCCAGCCAATAAAAGGCATATGCAAACATTGGATCTCGGCGGATCCAGGGATATTCGTGCCAATGTTTGGCGAAGGGCAGTAGCAGCACGTAGAAATAGTGCCAGACAGTGAGTCAAGGGAAGACAATTTGCAAACAGGGTACTCCAACAAGGTACTGTTTGGAAGAGAAAGGGGCCACCTTTCTCAACGGGGAGCTATTCATAAACTCTGATACTCTAACTCAGGTGTAATAAAAAGGTAGCAAAGACTTGTGTAAGCATTCCAACTCAAATACCTGGGGAGGGCGGGGTTCAATAAGAGTCATGGAGTACAAAAGCAAAGGGAGCAGCTATTAAAATGGAAGGAATCTTTCGAAAGCGATAATGGGCAAGGGTAAGGCATTATAAAACCTAGTGTTCAACAATAATACGTTTCACATTTTTACTTCTCCAGGTGTGTTCAGTCCAGCCAGCTCTGATGAGGGTTCAACCAGGCAGCAGAGGAGAGAAACTTACCACAGCACCAGAAATAATAACAACCATTTGCAATGCAATAGGTCTTGCATTTGCTTGAGTTAGAGCTCTTGGTGTCGTAAATGCATAACTGGACTCTTCTTGACACATAACTTGGTCAACCTTGCCGTATAATTTAGTCCTCTCTGCCACACAATACCAGTGGCCCTGCATATAACTAAAGCATTTCCATTTACCTTCTTCCTCTATCTTCAGCAAAAAATGAAAATATTGCAATTATTTATATTTTTTTATATTATTATTATTTTGGGGTCCCCCCCCAGCCTAGTGTGGGAACCCAGAGATGGCCTCGACAGAAAGAGCACATAATGCAGTGAATTATGGGCATTATGGAGTGAGTTTCAAAGTGCAGCGAATACTGTAGTTTCTTGACTGAAATATTCAGAACAGCCCCTAGAGGTTACCACCATAAAAATAGCATTTGTACGAAACATGGCCATGTAACCATATAGTCAGCCCCGAGAGAGCATAACCATGTGAACACAGAATGGCAGAATGTTACTGCAGTGTAACCATAAATTTAGCCCCTGGAGCGCATAGTGCATTACACGTTTTCAGGCCTAGCAGGTCTACTAGAATAATATTACAAATAAGGCCCTTAAAATGCAAACTACTCCCAGCTGTAAAACAAAAAGTTCCAGCTATGAGAGAACTTAAAAAGACACTGACTGTTGGGAGGGGTTATTATTTTGCAGTCCCCACCAACCTAGTGTGGGGACCCAGCAATGCCCTAGACAGAAAGCGGGTGTTGTGCTGAGCATTTTGATGGTGGTCCCATTGTCCTAGGACCACTACATGGTGAGTTATGGCCTAAAATATTTTATAAAAGGAATGCCCCACAAAGCATTATGGGGCAAGGTTCCAAGAGCAGCGAATATTGTAGTATCTTGATTGTAATGCTCCTCAGAACAGCCCCTAGAGGATACCACAGTAAAAATAGCATTTGTAAGAAACATGGTCATGTAACCATACAGTCAGCCTCTAGAGGGCATAAGAACAAGAAAACAATGTCAGAAAGTAATTGAGTGTAACCATTTGTATAACCCCTAGAGGGCGCAGTGTCTTTCACATTTTCAAGCCTAGCAGGCCTTCTTGTCACATAACTTGGTCAACCTTGCCGTATAATTTAGTCCTCTCTGCCACACAATACCAGTGGCCCTGCATATAACTAAAGCACTTCCATTTACCTTCTTCCTCTATCTTCAGCAAAAAATGAAAATATTGCAATTATTTATATTTTTTATATTATTATTATTTTGGGGTCCCCCCCAGCCTAGTGTGGGAACCCAGAGATGGCCTCGACAGAAAGAGCACATAATGCAGTGAATTATGGGCATTATGGAGTGAGTTTCCAAGTGCAGCGAATACTGTAGTTTCTTGACTGAAATATTCAGAACAGCCCCTAGAGGTTACCACCATAAAAATAGCATTTGTACGAAACATGGCCATGTAACCATATAGTCAGCCCCGAGAGAGCATAACCATGTGAACACAGAATGGCAGAATGTTACTGCAGTGTAACCATAAATTTAGCCCCTGGAGCGCATAGTGCATTACACGTTTTCAGGCCTAGCAGGTCTACTAGAATAATATTACAAATAAGGCCCTTAAAATGCAAACTACTCCCAGCTGTAAAACAAAAAGTTCCAGCTATGAGAGAACTTAAAAAGACACTGACTGTTGGGAGGGGTTATTATTTTGCAGTCCCCACCAACCTAGTGTGGGACCCAGCAATGCCCTAGACAGAAAGCGGGTGTTGTGCTGAGCATTTTGATGGTGGTCCCATTGTCCTAGGACCACTACATGGTGAGTTATGGCCTAAAATATTTTATAAAAGGAATGCCCCTCAAAGCATTATGGGGCAAGGTTCCAAAAGCAGCGAATATTGTAGTATCTTGATTGTAATGCTCCTCAGAACAGCCCCTAGAGGATACCACAGTAAAAATAGCATTTGTAAGAAACATGGTCATGTAACCATACAGTCAGCCTCTAGAGGGCATAAGAACAAGAAAACAATGTCAGAAAGTAATCGAGTGTAACCATTTGTATAACCCCTAGAGGGCGCAGTGTCTTTCACATTTTCAAGCCTAGCAGGCCTACTGCAATACTATTACAAACAAGGCCCTTAAAAAACACTAACTACACCCAGATGTAAAACAAAAGCTCCAGCCTTGAGAGAGCTTAAAAAGACATTGAATGGTGGGTGAGGTTACTATTTTGGGGTCCCTCCCAACCTAGTTGGGGGACCCAGAAATTGCCTAGACAGAAGGAGCACATCGTGCTGAACGGTTTGTTAGTGGTCCCATTTTTATAGGACCACCACAGGCAGAGTTATGGGCAAAAATATTTTGAAAAAGAAATGCCCCGCTAAGCATTATGGGGTAAGATTCCGGAGTGCAGTGAATATTGTAGTATTGGCTCTCCCACTGTGCTGGGAGAGCCGCTTGAGGATTTCTGTGCTTTTTTTCCTGTTAAATGCTCCTATTTATATATTTTTCAGCTGCCAAACTTGTTAAGTCGTACTCTTGTAAAGCGCTCCTGAAATAGAGTTCGCGCTATATGAAACTTCACATCCGCATGTAAAGCGTTGCTCTGATCGAGTTTGCGCTATATAAACCTTTAAAAATTTTTTATTAAATAAACTAAAAAGAACACCCCTCCAGATTGCAGCCCTGTGTAACACAAAGAAACAGCAGCATGCCCAAAACAATGCCCAATACAGCCACGGGAGGCGAAGTGGCAAGGCAAAAGAATAAAAGTAGTGTGCCACACTAAGGTATATGGCCAATCGTGCAATAATCCATGTAACAGGGTCAGTCTTCAAGGTGGCAACAAAGCAGACTGAAGGTGGGACAAACGTAAATCATTTACCTATGAAATCAAGGGAATTCTGAAAGGCAGGCCAAGGAACGAATGAAAGTGATTGCTTGAGATATGTGTGTTGCAAGTCCACAGATGTAGATTACAACATGTCGAGACAATGCTTGCACATTGCCTAGGCTCAACCTAAAAATGAGAAATGGGAAATCAGAATTTACCTCAAAGAAAAGGATCAAAAAGAGGCAGTTCATACATGAGAAGACGAATAGCATAACCTAAGATAGTCATATGGTTGTGTAGCATAGACTTAGAAAAAAAGCAGGGCTGCAGCATATTGCATACATTCAATATACTGGAAGGTGGCAACCAAAGACTTTCAAAAGGCATCCGGAGCATATTGGAGTCAGTGGGACCGGTCCCAAACATTCCAGTAACTATGGAACTAATGGAGTCAGATGAAAGTACATTTTCACTATTTTTTTATGTTAGTTTCTATTGGGAATTGGGAGTTGGACAAACGTGGATTCTTTTAACATCACAGTGGACTCGGAGTCCCTGTACTGTTTGGGATGGCTTAGAGTGACCGCAGTTGTTAATCATCGGTTCTGGGATGTGAAGACGGACAAGGCCTCACCTTGAAGCCTTTACTACTTCTGTTGCAGCATATTAATGACTTGGTGCTAAACAGAAGCAAGTCAAGGTGGCACAGAAGGTCCTACCTGTGTGGGCCCATCCAATCAGAAGGATGCTTGGGGCGAAGGGAAATAGAAGGCAGATGGGGAACTACTGCTTCCCTTACAACCCCCAACCACAGCCCCAACCCATACACTGGTGCACTTGATCAACATAGTGCAGTCCCATCCTCTCCTTCTGGACCAAACAAGGGACAGAATGGCATTTAACTTCTCGGGGACAAATTATCACTGGCTAATGAGCTGAGAGCATTCATTTTTGCTAACAAAACCAAGCATTTGCAATGCAACGGGTCTCGCATTTGCTCGAGTTAGGGCTATTAGCGTTGTAGACTTCTAAGACTTTTCTTGCCACACAAATTAAATGAAAAAAAAAAAAATCAACGTGATCGCGCTATGTAAACCCCAGCACGATCACGCTGCATGGAAAATAAAAAGATAAAGTAGTCTGGAAACCATGCTGAAAACATCGAGCCTCATATGTTTTCAGTAGTTTACTGGTGCTGTGTAGGTGGACTAAACACTGGAAAAGGCATGACATGTGCATTTCTTTCACAAATTAAAGCATGCGGATTTTAAAAGGCAAGCCCACGACCCAATGGAAGTGACTGTTGTGACATGGGCATGGTTAGAAGCCCAAAAAGAAATTACAGCAGGGGACGGAGCGCTTTGCGCTCATCCCTAATGATGAGGCATGACCTCTACTGAGCACAAAGAAGTTCACTATACTGCCATCTACATTTTGTGGCACAAAGAAAATGCAGAAGGGTGGAGGTAGGATATTATCCACCTGCATGAGAGCACCACATGATGGAGAAACACGGTGGGCATGACCTCTGGGAGCCAGACTTTCTCACTCCCATCCTAACTCATCAGCAAAGGTATAGCTCATCCGCCAACATGCAGCACAATGAAAACCATTGGACGACAGTGCTGTTGACCAAGTTCCTCAACCTGCCAAAAGGCTGGTGAGTATGTATGCAGTTTTAAGAAATCACTGCCCATGCCCTACTTTTCAAACTCTTCGCTAAACAGCGGCCACTGGGGCAGCCTTGATCCATGCTCCACCCCAAGCCATAGCATCTCGACATGGTAGGGGAAACTAGATGACGGCAAAAATTATACTGCCTCAGATGTTGCTTCTGCACTGGCACAAAAAGAAAGAGTAAAATCATGAGGGTCTCACAGATATTTTAAGACAAGAGTGTGGCACAGAATTGTACACTCGGCAACAGACGTTCACTAGAGAAGATTAAGTGTGGTTCCAGCAGGGTATCTACCCTGAGATGGTGACTCAAGATGGGGAATTAATATTGCACACAGTAAATACCACACCCTGAGGTACCAGGTGTGGCATTGTCACGCGAAAGAATTGGCCCACTCAGAATCAGCGCATAAAAGTGAGGAGCGCAGGAAAGGTTGCCTATGCCAGTGTATCCTCTGTTCCAATGATCAAAAAATAAAAAAAAAGCTCACAAAAATCATTTCACACAGTGAACAACCTGGAAATTGGTATAAAAATGTATTTTTCTTCCCCGTCATGAGTAACTTCTTGGTCACCGGAGTCAGAAAGCTCTTCCAAGTTATTTCATTTATAAAATGGTCTTCCCCCCTGGCACTTAGTTCTGAAGCTGGGGTCAGCTGTACCGCGCAGATGCCCCGCAATTCACAGCTGTCCCCTCAGCCATAATACATCAGATAGACTGGACTACAAAGCATAAAGTAGAAAACGAAAACGGGACTGCTTTTATGACTGTCATTTCGGAAGCAAAAGATCTGACGCACATCTACTGCACATTAATTTCAACCCGACCCGCAGCGGCAGTGACGTAGCAATCAGCAACACGAATCAATCAGCGATTCATTCTGTGCCTCATACAATTTAGCACAGTTGTTTTTCCTTAAACATTATGGCACACAGGCATTTGGAAAATACTGCTTAAGGGGCCACATCTTTTGTTATATTTAGCAATAAACAGTTGTATGGAAATCTGCATTCTGCTGATGGGTGTAGCAACATGGATACTCAAAGTAGGGCCGCGGGGCTCATGCGGCCCCTCTGACCTTTACATGCGGCCCTATGGGCAACAGGAGCACTGGGCAGCTGTTTGCTCAACTCTGCACTAACAATGAAAATATTAAATACACACACAATCATTTATTTCAAACTTAATTTGTGTTAAAGGAAGTAACTAGGAATTTAGTTAACATGCAGAACCTTTTTGCCTTAGTAAAAAATATTTTATCAGTGCATTGAGATGTATTCCTTTAAAAGTGATAGTTTTCAAACATACATTTGGAAACATAAATTTTGAAACATTAATTATTTCCCTTACCCTGAGAACACCACTAATAGTAAGTTAAAGAGGCAAGTCACTGGGTAAGTGCACTTTATGGGTGGCCTGGGTTCCTATCATACATTAACAACATTATAGTTTATTAAATCAAACACAGAAGCAGGTTTTGTGCAGCGCACACCATACATCATGTATTTCGAGGTCATCTTAAATGTGATAATCCAAAAAAAGGAGGGAAAGTGAGACTAAACAATTTCCTAGGATGACACAATTTGGAAAAGTGGGTAAGCCGGGATTCATTTCAGGTTTTCTGGTTACCAATTGTTTTATTTCAGCCACTAGATGTATATAATTTGCTTCTCCTACACCTACCTTGCTACCAATCCCCCCAGCCACCCCACTTGACCGCCAGTGCCCTGGCATCAATGCGGCCTCCAGGCGCGCCACAGACCAAACTTTTTGGCCCCTGGGAAAATGTTTGCGAGTACCCATGTAATAGAACAATATGTGCACAACAGAAGGACACACGCGTCGGTGCTCTCCAGATTACGATTCATGACGCGTAGGAGGCTTACATACTCCGAACATTAGCATTTGTGCACAGCAACACATAAGACAAGACAGTTTTATCCCAAAATACAGCAGGCGAGGGCGATAGTCATGCTAGGACTATAGAATCTGGTCTGCTCTCTACCGTTTCATATATCGGTCATTGGAGTCAGCGAGCTTGTGTTTGACAAACAAGGCCTAGCAGAGTCTGGGAATTAAGGGCCACATGTACGAATATTAAGTTTTGCGACTTGCAAAACCTGATGTACCACAGTGTCAATGACACTGTTTGCGTTTCCCAGTGGGGTCGCAAATGACCTACCTCAAATATTCATGAAGTAGGTCGCAATTTGCGACCCCATTGTGAATGGCCACCTTCACAGGGATGGTGGCATGCTGGGGACAACAGACCACCATGTCTATGAAAGCTTTTAAATAAATCAGTTTTTTGTTTTTTAAATGCAGCCCGTTTTCTTTAAAGGAAAACGGGATTCATTTCAAAAACAAGCATTTGCAATGCAACGGGTCTCGCGTTTGCTCATGTTAGAGCTGATCGCGTTGTAAACTCCTAACCCGACTTTTCATCTATCGGCAAAAGTGCTTTCATGTACGTAAAAAAGTGAAATTAACTGTGTAAGCGCTCGACTTCTGCCAAGCGAAATCGCGCTAGGAAAATAGAGAAAAAGTATTCCACGATCTAATAGAAAACAGCGAGCCTCGCTTGTTTTCTGTACTTGGTCGCTGCGCTCGAGGAGGGCTAACCACCGGAAAAGGCATGACCTGTGCATGCCTTCCACTAATGAAAGCAAGCAGATTTTACTAGGCAAGCCCACGAACCAATCAAACACACTGACGTGACGTCGACAGGGCTCCGAGCCCTTTTCTAATAACTAAAGCGTCTTGCTGCAATACGCATGCGCGAGCGCATGCAACGCAGGCTCGACCCTAACAAAAATGAAAAGTTTTCTTTTCATGTTTTTCAGAGCAGGCAGTGATCCGTGGGACCACCACCGGCTCTGAAAAAATATTTTCGATACCATTCACAAAGGGGAAGGGGCCCCGTGGGGCCTCTTCCCCTTTGCGAATGGGTTAGCACCATTTTGAAACTGGTGCAAACTGCGATTGTTTTGTGCCTGCATGCACTGTCACAAAACAATCCTACATCGCACTGCGACTCGTAATTCGAAAGGGAACGGCCCTTCCTAATTGCGACTCGCAAACCTAGTTTGCGATTTGGTAAATAGATTACTGAATCACAAAATAGGGTCTGTACATACCAAACTGTTTTTTTCCTGTCGCTAACGGTCCGATTTTGCGAATCAGGCCGTTTGCATCAGGAAAAATGGTACGTACATCTGGCCCAACAGGCGATGCTAGTGATTCACTTTAAGATTTGAAGTCCGGCAGATATTTTCCCAAAAAGCCATGCACCAAACGAAGAGTGCTTTCACATTTATGTGATTTGTAGAGATCAGAGAAGCCACTTAGACTGCCATCCATCAGCAGGTTATAATAAAAAACACTGGAATTACGTGGCATGGGGGCCCTCATTACTGAGCAATGTTGATTCGCTTACGAGGCAAGAAAGAGGAACTGTGCAGCATATTAGGGCACATTTTGAAGCAGTGTTACTTCATCGCTGTGATATCTGTACCGATGTTAACACTATGAACAGGCAAAGGTTTCACCTTGTTGATGTCAGATAATTATAGCAATCAGCAGCTGAAAGGTAACCTGCCTCTGGGTTACAAAAGACATGCAAACGCACATGCAGTGGTGATTTTAGTAACTTTTGATCCGTTTAGGCTATAAACTAACTTTTTTGTTAAAATCTGCAGATTATACATTAGATAACGGATTAAGCAACATACCCATATTTATGTGGAAACTGTCGCAGCGCAGAACCAAATAATTCCAGTGGCCAGGGTATATTCCAGAGCATGGCAAAAACGAACGCATGGAAACGCGTGAATTAATCGTAACTGCTGGCAACTGGTCTGGGTACATTTCACCTTAGTGCTTTATGTCACGGTTATAGATAGTAACCAACCATGTATTAAACAGTATTTAATGCCACATCCCCGGAAGGGGCAGTCCAGCTGCTACCACAGACATGGCTTGGGCTTGCTAGGCCCCATCAGTGAGGACAGTTTAACTTCCAAGGTACAGTGAGCTGCAGGACCAATGCCCGATCCCCGAGGATCACTTAAGCGCAGCAGATAGTTATTAAAATCCTGCAAGCCACCAAACCTAAGCTACTCATTTTAGTAAATGTTCATAAAGACAAACACACTAATTTGTTGATGAGACTACATATGGCTTTGTAAGGGCCGTGCATACCCAGCAGACCCTAAAACTACAACAAGACCATCTCTCTCAGAAAATGTTATAGCACCTTCTAGAAAGGTCATATGTGAAACCCATGCATACATTATTGTAGTGGTAGTGTCAGCGTAAGTCTGGTCACCGCTATCATACTGTCAGAACCAGTTCATAGATGGAGCTCATAATGTATGCAAGGCAAGGAGCACATGCCTCATCCCCGAGACAATTTTAATCCATATTCACAAGCTTTATTTCCACTGAAATTAGCATGAATATATACCTTCTGGCACTTCGGGCAAATTTCCTTTTAACATTCCATACTGCAGAAAAAGCCACAGGCTATCAATTTACAAAGAGTTGTGCAAATGAGTGAGAGGGACAAAGTTTTGGTATAATGTTAAATGCTACTGGTCATATTTCCACAATCTCCGAAATCCACACCTCCTTAAAATGCACATATGGGGCATATGTATGTATACTCCATTTATAAGCATCTGTTCTGGAAACAGTCACATGAGCTTAATCACACAGGACAACTTCAAAACATAATCAGGAGCAACGAACATTGATTTCCACGGTTGTCATATCATTTCAAAAACGTGTGGCTGATCAACATGTCGGTGTAGCGCTCTCCATCGGACTGTCAAGCACGGTTTACTTGGAGTCATCAGCAGAGGGCACACACTGGGCAAGGTCCTCTAAAACTACAGATGGAACAGCAAGCTACGAAGAAACAGGCACACCCTGACCGTGCCCTACCTACTGCTTCTACAGACTGCACTCAGTCATCAACATTGTCGCTGCGTGCACTGGCAAATATTAGTTTCGAAGCTACAGTTGTCAAATGCAGGAGTTGTTTGGTATGAAAACTAAACCTTAGTGGAAAGAGCAAAGACATTTACTTTTAGTAGGATGCGACTGCAACAGGACAAGCGCGCGCGCCAGGCCATGCATGCAGTGAGATTAAGTGGAGCGACACAGACATGACACGCCAGCCATATCACAGGCCTACTGTGGCACCGCCATTTACAGCATTGTTCATTTTTTCCAATGTGCTGGAGACTAGAGGTCTTACATGATAAAAACAAACATACCCAATGTAATGCCACACCTGAATAATTGTTGTATTGTGCATATGACGACATCAATACAAGTGCATAATAAGTATCATAAATCAAAGTAGCATTCTGGCAATTTGTCAAAAAAAACATCAATGCGCTCAGCAGCACAACATATGGATGCAGCTGGCATGTTCGTCCAAGGCAATGGCATACCAACATAGCAGGCACTCCCTTTCTCTCACCACTCACTGAAGGGGCATATCTTGAATAATTGGGCGGCAAACGTGTCATTTATTGTTGGAAGGAAATTTAGCATTGATACTCTCAGCACATCGTATCCACATGGGTGGCATGCTTTAAGAATACCAACCACCGAAATACAGCTGCAAAGGTAGACAAATTGCGAAGATGGCACACCGATGCCCAGATGGATTCCAAACTCAACCATCTATATATGAATGCATCCAATGACATTTAGGGACGACATTGCGTCTAGTTCTCTGGGGATTGTGCCGGCTTGAAGCTCCTGCACAGTGGGAAAAATGTGTCAATCTGTAGGTTTTTCAAACCAGGGGGCTTGTGTTGTTGAGATGATCTGTGGATGCTGGTGTTTGAGGATATGACGATGAACTCTGAGTACTAGCGGAGATGGGCTACTGGTCAATGTGGCTGCACAAAAGCCCTGTAAAGTGGGCCAGAGAGGGAAGGGTGTGGCAGAAATGTGTAGGTGGGTCACTCCTGATTTCAGTGTGGCCTTTGAATTTCCACTTGCACGTGGAAAGCATACAATTAATTGGGCCCTCTGTACTTGAATTGATATGTGTATGTCACTTTCAATGGGGGAGTTTAGGCACTAACCCTTCCACAGTACGCCATACACAAAATGTTGAGCTGTGATCTTTGTGAGTTTAAGAGACCATGTCTTGTGGTCTGTGTCTGACCTTGAGAAACATCCTTGTGTGTGTGGCCAAACTGATGATTTGCAAGACCAAGTTATCATTCCACTTTACCAGTAACAGGGGCTTTTCAAAAAGCAAAGAGATTATAATGGAAGCAGGAGACTGTTTAATTTAATTAAATTGGCCCCGTGTCCTTAGCCACCTGTAAAACGGTTCCACCTTTAAAAAATGATTTGTTAATGGATGTGTTCAAGGGAGTCATTTTTTCCTAGGAAACTATCTGGAGTCAAAAAATGATAAAAGGCTACAGGAAAGGGGAGATGTGTATCCAGTCACTCCCTTTATGTATGTGTGTGTTTATTTGTAGGCACAAACTTGGTCATGGTCAGCACAGATCTGTTTGGGACCAATAGCCAAGACCACAGGTCTTTTACAGTTAGGATAAAAAGAGGGGTACTGTTGTCAAAGGTAGAAGAACTCTCTACGGTGTACACAATGATGCAAAGTTTGCAACCCGAGGATTAATGGAATGAAGAGCATCAGTACAAAAACGAAAAACACTAGGCAAGAGATTGAAGAGAAAGTCCTACTATTGGAATAACCTGAACAGAACAGCCAGTGTACACAGCAATACACCACAGCTTCTCCTGCTCTCCTTGTCGAGTAGTCACAGGAGCTGCAGGAAACATATTGAAAGGCAACAATCCACCATATGCAGTTAACCTCCCAGCACACATATGTATCCAGACATATAATATCCGCTTGCAACTGTGACCTCAACCACATCATTTCTGTAATAATGTGTCTATGTTGGCCCTTAGCTTAGTCTAAGAGTCTTAGCCTAGTCTGCAAGCCTCACAACACCGGCACACACCTGCAGCAAAGTACAGTCAAGTGATGCAGTGTAGAGGGACATAAATCACATACCCTAGGCATGAGTCACTCACTGTTCAAGAGTAAATGAATGTAGTCCGAATCTGACTGTAGGTGGCTGGGATATTAAGAGTGGGTAAAACTCGGCCGGGCCAAATAAGGTAAGGCATCAAGGTTGGTCATTCACACAACTACGCTTCTTTTCATAATGAAAGCATTATGAATGAGGACTGACTCACTACATCCGGGGGGGGCTTTAGGGGTGCACAGAACACACATGCACAGAGCAAGTGTAAGAAGGCAACAGATGAGAGTAGAGATCTTTGTTGACACTAAGGGATTTGCCAGTGATTGGGATCCTGCTCTTCGTCACGCACCTGAACACACCAGCATTGCGTCCATCAGTTAAAGCAGTCCATGCAAGACCAGGAGATGCATACACGTCACCGTGCAAGAAGCAGATCAGTGGTAGAAAAATGCAGAGGAATACACAAGACATCAAACTCTTATACAAGTCAAGTCACATAGCAACACATATGCTGCCACTTCTGTGATCAATCGTACAACACTAGGAAGATCCCAAACTGTACATCCAGACAAGAAGACCATCAGAGGGAACAATCTACAAAAGAGAATTGAGGTACTGGAACGATCTCACAGTTCTAAAGTACAGTTTTGGGGTATTTTTCAGAATTTTAGGCAACCCATAGAACATTGCAGTCCTGGAACCTTTTTTTACGGAGGAATTTGAATTCTTTAATCATGATCAATTGATTTTCCAATGCTACCTGTATGATATCTGTAATTTAATGTTGTAATTCTAGTGTGGGGTCGTTGTTAAGCCTTCGGTAATTATCTCTATTGTTTAGTTGCACGAGGACTTCATTATCGTATTTCTCGCAGTCCAACATGACTATTCCTCCCCCCGGTCTGCCGGCTTAATCACGATCTTTGAATTAGTGGGCAAGGAATGTAAGGATCGTTTTTCTTCTTTAAAAATGTGTTTTTGTACAAAATGGTCAACCTCACGCAGAATACTCTTCAAAACTCACAGTCTACTGGGGCATGACCGACGTGGGGGGGGGGGGGGGGCGTTGGATTTATTTTCGAGCCCTGTTATGCTCTGTGGGTTATTGTCCTCACTTTCTGAAAAATAAATCTGTAATCTGATTTTTCTCAAGAATTTTAAAATTTCTATATTGGATTCTACTTGGGTTTTTAATCTTTGGGGTACAGAGGTTAACCCCTGACTCAATAGTGATATCTCTGCATTCAATAATGTCTGTTGTGACAAATTATATATGGGGATGTCTTCTTGGATAAATTTATAAGCTTGACTGTGGTTTTGACAAAGTATGATACAAGTCCAATAACAATGCAAGTTTTATTGTAGACTAAAAAGTGAACATTTATTCCTACAGTTATGTTTGCTTTGTTTTTATGGGCATTTGCCCAATCCTCTAGAAGGTAAATTGAGCTATGGGCTACTGTCCTCCCCCTGTTCCCCCCCATTATCACCCTCACTCCCACACACACCCCCACCATGTTACACAGTTCTAAAGCAAGCAGTCTGGAAGCATCAGACCAAGCACATGCAAATAATTATATGAGATTCACCAAGCCAAACAGGCAGTGTTGAGTTAAGTACCCTTTCATTAACAATATGTGGATCTGGTGATGAACCACACAGGGTTGGAAGTGGCGTGTAAAACGAAGGAGTCAAATGACAGCAATCACGAGCACTGGTAGAGTCCTTTCAATGTACAAGCTAGGGTGAACTTCAGAACATATAAGCAAACAGATGGCCATCAGGAGAAATGATGATCACGCTCAATGGCTCAGAAAGCAGCAGTGAAGTTTCCAGGTTACCATATATGGAGATGACAAAATGGTTGCTATGTGTTAGAACTATAAACCTATCTGGATTGTCAACTTACTTATTCATGAACATGCAGCATGGGGTAAAAAAAGGATGTTTAGGAGGAATGTCCCCAAGGTCGAAATTGCAAAAGCATACGAAAAAGAAAACAGCATTACACAAGAGGAGAGGCCTCTGAAAACATAAGACATTCCTGCATTACTGACTGTAAAAACTCACTAGGACTGTCATGTTTTGGTAATAAAGTCTTCCAAGTTTTGCAGTTCATGTCTGGGTAATGGTATTATTCCCTGGGTATCCCAGGACAACGTATAAGATGCACATCAGTGTCTCACTTAGGACGACATTTCTTTAGGTTTTGGAAGGCCTTGGCAATTTTCTAGAACAGGTAACTGCACTGAAAGGGCAATCGCAAAACTTAAAGTCATCTTTAAAAACTTAACAGAAACCAAAAACGTGTACACACTAAAAAAAAAAACACCACAACTATGACAGTGGAACCATGGAACTCTTACAGAGTCCACCACTTCCCCTTCACCCTCCCCTCGCTCACAAAACCACTGGGAAGGGGGTCTATTTTCGTAATGAGTCATTAAGTGGTAGTGCATTGAAGTGACTCAAAGGTTGCTACAAGAGGAAACGTGGAATGCAAGGCTACAGTGGGAGGGGGAAGGGAGAACTAGCAGCTGCTGAAGAGCAGCAGAACATGGCCGCCATGGGCCACTCTCGCCAACGCGCATCCTTTGGACTGATGCACAGACAAGGCTGTAATCAAATTTCAAAGGCCTCCTACACATGGCTGCATGAGAGGCCGTACCATATACTTATTCATCTGTTTCATCTTAAGTACACATTTTACTCAAATGCCTTGTCTGGTTTAAGCAGGAATGTAGTCTAAATGTCAGAGGCAGCCTCTTGGCAGTGTAAATACTGTTTTAACCTGTGTGCAGCTGATGGAAAATCGCCAGCCTGGTCAAAGCAGCACAATTTAAACTTGGACTCAAATTCTTCAGTCTACTGTCCTCTGAAAAATACAGTCACCAGCGTGTCACTGAACTCCAGCACTTTGTGATGAGCCAGCAATTGCACGATATCAAATAATTCTCCAAAGCTCACTGAAATGGTCACAATTATGCGATTTCTTCTTGAAGCATACGAAACTGCCCCATAATTTAACTGAAAGTGATTGTCAAAATCTGAGTAAATAGTTTTTTTTATTGTCTGCATAGTGATGCATGGTTTATGTATGCTGTAGAATACAGCACGATTTTCCTGAATTTTGTAAAAACAGAGAAGAAGACACAGAGGGAAATTATTAAATCACTCTTAAGAAAAGGAAATTCTTCCGAGTTGCATTCCATTTCATCATTTTTAGCTCTCAAGAACCGTTGTGGAAGTGGCCAAACACTTGGGCCTACACTTAAATGAGATGTCCAACCCAAAGTGCTTAGCAATTTTCCCTTTGTCCTCTACAAAAAGCAGTTCACAACATTTTACGGACTTGCTGGCCTCATCACTTACGTGCAGCTTCAGTCCCAATGGAGAAGTCCCATTTGAAAATCAACACAAGCAAATCCAGTCAGGTTTAGTCACTGATGTACCCAATAAGGGAGGTCCAGATTCAATTCCAAAGGAACAGTGTTATCAGGAAATTTATGGGTGTGTCCCTCCTACTTAGAGAGACACATTTAGACAGCAGACAAGAGATGAAGGAAAATATTTCAAAGATAACTATTAGATCTGTCAGTTCTTGGTGCAGTTTGTCCTGGCTTTTTGGCTTCTGACCTCCTGCTTTTGATCCTGTGCTGAATTTTGTTTTTGCTGGCTTTAGTACTCTGGGGACTTTGGCACTGCAGACCAGTGCTAAAGTGTAAGGGCTCCCTGTCTAAACTGTATTGATGATTGGTTTATCCATGTTTGGCATAACTGATTTGCTAGTAAGTCCCTAGCATAGTGCACCATGTGTGCCCAGGACATGTAAATCAAATGCTACTAGTGGGCCTACAGCACTGATTGTGCTACCCACAAGAGTAACCCTGTAAACATGCCTCAGACCTGCCATTGGGGTGTCTGGGAGTACTGTTTTAGAACTGCCATTTCAACCTGGCAAGTGCACCCACTTGCCAAGCCAAAACCTTCCCTAATCACTACATGTAAGTCACCCCTAAGGTAGGCCCAAGGCACCTCCATGGGCAGGGTGCATTGTAATGAAAAGGTAGGACATGTAGTACTGTGTTTTACATGTCCCGATAGTGAAATATTGCTGAATTCATTTTTCACGATTACAAGACCTATCTCTCCCATAGGGTAACATGGAGAATGCCTTGAAATATCTTTCAAGTGTAATTTCCCATTGAGAGCAGATAGAAATGAGGAGTTTGGGGTCTCTGAACTCAGTTTAAAAATATATATTTTAGGGAAGTTGTTTTTTAAATTGTGAGTTTGAAAAGGCCACTTTTAGAAAGGGGGCATTTTCTTGCTTAACCATTCTGTGCCCCTGCCTGTCTGTGGAATACATGTCTGGATCAGGATAACAGCTGGGCTGTTTGTGAATTCACTCTAGACAGTCACACAAAGGGAGCTGAGGTGTGCCCTGCATATCCTGATGCGTCTTCCTGGGCTAGAGTGGTGGGAGGAGCAGACACTTGCACCTGTATAGAGCTGTGCCTGTCCTTACACAAAGTAGTCTCCAACCCCCTGGAGTGTGTCTGGAGCCAGGGCAGGAAAGGCAGGGTCTTGTGCACTACAAAGACTTTTCTTTGAAGTTCGTCTACTTCAAAATGCAGAAATGAGTATAAGTATTGGACGCCTGCAACCACAACTTTAGAATCCTTCTGAACGGAGGACATTCTGCCAAGAAGAAAAGCTGGATGCCGTAGGTGGAACTGCCACTCTGCCTGTTGCTTTGCTGTGCTGGCCTGCTGCTTGCTTCTTCTGTCCTGGGAGTGAAAGGACTGAACATTGCTTTCTACATCCTGCTTCCAAAACTTCTCCAAGGACTTGGACTGAGCTTGCCTCATGTTAAATGTTTCAGGGACATCAAAGACTTCATCTGCCAGCACCTGGGCTCTCTTGTGGAGAGTCCTGACTCGCCAAGTGGTACCAAATCCAGTTCCTGGGTCCTTGGGAGTGAATTCTGGTGAAACCCAAAAGAAACTAAGTACATCAACTCCAGGGCAACTTCAGAACTAGGGCCAGTGTCTGACTGTTTGTCACTGTCTGCACCTGAGCCATGGTCCCTGCTGGGCGCAACAAATGTGACCAATGCCGCAGCGCCTCTGAAGTCCTGCCACAGCATGAGTCCACATTGCCGTGTCACCAACGTCTATGACACCAAACCTGTCGCAGCACCTGTGGCCCCATGGTGTGATTGCGACACAGAGAAGTGGAAGCATCACCTTTTGACATGCTGGGATCATCAACCCTATTCGTAAGGAACCAACGCCTCGCCATCGATGATGCATCACCTCCCCTGCAACTGTAAGGAACCAACACCTCACCTCCCCTGCCGAGCAGTAAGGAACAGACGCCTCAGCTCTCTGGTAGCAGTTAGGAACCAATGCTGCACAAGCTTCAGCAACGCCTCACCTCCCTGTCTCCATGCAATGTCTTTGTTTCCTCTTTTTCCAAAGGTACTGTACCTGGGGTCCGCGAGACACCGTGACTGGCCCACACTTCCTCATGAGTGGCGTCAGACTGTGGGAATGACGCCATCAAGATGTTGTGATAGCCCCAGGAAAAGCTATTGTGTTTCTAAGTGTTTTACTGAGATTTAATCTTTAAACATTCATATCTTTGCTTGTGTATGTTGGATTTTTGTCATTTTGGTATTGGTTTACTCAGAAAAATATTGGCTATTCTTTTAAACTGGTGTGGAGTACTTGTGTGGTGTTTTCACTGTGTTACTGCGTTTGTGTGTACAAACACTTTACACATTGCTTCTGAGATAAGCCTGACTGCTTGTGCCAAGCTACCAAGGGGGTGAGCAGGGGTTATCTTAGCTGACTAGAGTGAGGGTCCCTACTTGGACAGGGTGCAAACCACTGCTAACTAGAGACCTAATTTCTAATATTAACCATGTGCGATTCATCTGGGTAGCATGCTACATCATTGTTTTAGTCTTTTTGGACATGCATTCTCCGCTCTTTCATGGAGACTTGTGGTTTTTAAAGTGTTCTCACCTATGCAAGTGATAAATTCAAGGTAAAATACATTTGGTTCTCACTGGTAAGCATGTCAATCAGTCTTAGTGATAGCAGCGATTTTCTCAGCAGTCCAGAAACAAAGATTAAGGTTACAAATCAACACCTTACCAACAGGACTCCTTCAGAATTATGGGGACATTCTCTCCTTTGTTTAGCCGCAAGTGCAGTTTACGCTGTGTGCTATAAAGTGGGCTATGGCCCGTTTTGGGTAAAAAAGAAGAAAGACCAGACTTCAGAATGTATGGTATCCAGAGTCAATTTGTAATCAATAGAACTGCCCAAAGATGGCACTAGCAGCT
The DNA here is from genome assembly GCF_031143425.1 of Pleurodeles waltl. Lineage (NCBI taxonomy): Eukaryota > Metazoa > Chordata > Amphibia > Caudata > Salamandridae > Pleurodeles > Pleurodeles waltl. The sequence continues at coordinate 302,429,413 of NC_090442.1, forward strand.
ATTTTTCGCCAGTTAAGAGAAGAAGTGAAGTTAAGCATTTGCAATGCTTCATAGTATGGAATAATAAGAACATTTATTGGGTTTTCATTCCCTTGGATTGAACACTATAAATGCTACTTTTGAAAATTTTAAAGCAGCGAATTTATATAAATTGTCCCCCATAAGGAAAACAGATGTAAACCAAACCAAGGTCAGAGGTCTATCCATTTGGAGTGCACTTCCGAAATAAACTTATGTTTAACCAAAAGCTGAATTATTGAAAAGGGGTGAAGAAAATAAAATATATGAGCAAAAAGTTGAAAAGAAACCAAAGTAACATCTAGATATTCAAGAAAGAAATGTGCCATAATGAAAACGATTAAAGCGCAGACAACTAAAGAGGAAGTAATAATATTCTGTAATAATATTCCCTGGACATTCGTACTCAAATGGAAGGGGAACTTCAAATGTGAGAAAGGAAATAGATTTTCGTTTCATTTTTCTGGGACCACAGAAAGACACACCCACTTAAACTGGCAATAAACTGCGCAGTGTGTAGGAAACTGCAGTGCAGTGGCCAGTATAGATTGGTGTTTTTCGTAAAATGAAAGTCTATCATTCAGAAAAATAATTCCTGTGAGTTCCATCTTTTCTGCAGTAGGCAGCAGGGTTGGGTGAATGTTTCAGCAAAAGGTGCAACTGGGGGATTCTTTCCTACCCACTCCAGAACAGACTGTGATGTGTTCCAATTGATACAGATTCCCGAGCCGGACTCCATTTTTCAATACACTTAGTGTTGGCCTGACTGAGTTGTTTGCCACAGTGAGCCTCAAACAAGCTGCCTCCACATTTCACGGCATGCAGGCACATTCAGTTTGCACATCACCTTCTCATTTGATTATCAGCAGACACTGGTCTACCCAAAATGCCATGAATATTACTCCTTAGTGTTGCTTGGTAGAAATACCAAGATATAGAGACGATACGTGCACAAATATGAAACATATTATGAACACGGGGTCCGACTGGATTCTTCCCCAGCGTTTCTGCCTTGTTTTTCACTCATAATCAGCTAGATTATCAGTGGTAATTTTGTCATACAAACACCAGGACATGACCATTTGAGTTAGAGAGACCTTCCCTACAAAATTATCCATAAGCGGTCAGATTCCAGACTGCTAGCTGCTATCCTTCTCGGACGGAGGTTGGTCACAAGCCGAGTTCAGTCGTGCTCCGCAGCAAGAGTACATGTTTCCATTGAGAACAGCCGTCCTACTCCTGCTGCTCCAGCTGAGAGCGTGGCAGACAGGGGCATGCTGTGTCCAGGTATGCAGAGCCACAATCCACATATTCTCCCATTAGGCACAGCTAGTTTGCTTCCTGCGCTCACAACAACGATAAGAGTAGAATGTGGGATTTAGGAAACATATTTGTGAGAAACAGGGCAGAAATGTTTGCTGTTTTCACATTTCTAGTAACCTTAATAATAGCAATATGTTGTATGTGTCTTGTGGCCACAACACATGTAATAAGTAGCAGGTTACAGCAATAAATGGTTTCCACCATGCATTGTATCATTATTAGTACATATGCTTGAGTGTGACATCATTTTAAGCACAAATGTGGGTTTCCCAATTACCGCATCCCTGAAAACACTGTTTGTTTCCCAAAAAGCGCCTCTCCCCCATGAGACTGGTAGAGTGTGGGTCTGCAGTAAACCAGAATTGCCTTCTTCATACACTGCATGTTAAACTAAGTCCTTTAGTTATAGGATTAGGGGATCTAAACCTGTGGACTTAAGGTATAGCCCTAGGATACGTTACACAATGTCTTTAATCTGTTACCAGCCCATGGGATGCAGTCAGTCTTACAGCTTCAAGAAGCAACGATCACCCCCACTTTCAGTATATCATGGCCATCTGATTGGTTGCTGGCCAGCCCTTCAGACTGGCTGAAATAATACTTGTGAGTTTGGAGCTGGAGGGCGCTGAGGCATCCAGAGAAGGGATGCTTGATTTCTAGTCATGAGGGCACACACTTTGATCTCTAAGTTTTAGAAGAGTGGAGGTGGAGGCAATATTTTCTTCCTATAGATGTAAATTCAAATCAGTAGTTTGGCACGTCTAATACACTGAAAGTAGAGAAAGGAACAGATGGTGTTGGTAATAGCTACAAAATATTATAATTTGATACACCGTTAACCTTCAGTTCTTTATACTTACAGGTGACCTCGAAAGGATACCAACAGATCATGCGAATAATCCCATTTATTTACTGCACCATCTATAACGTGTCCTTGCAAACTTCTAATCCTGAAGGACCTCCAAGTATTACTACATTAGTTAGGGTGTAGGAAACGTTGCTGCTTTTGCAGCACTGCATTTACTTATTCTGCACGTCAACCATCCCTTCGGATTCGTCCACAGAAAGACGGATCCAGCCTGTACTGTGCGGCAGCACTCCTGCTAGACTTCGTGCTTTACCCCCATTTCATTTCTCCATGTCAGTTTCAACTCTGGGGAGGGAATATGGATCTCAGTTAGGAAGAAGATGAGTGAGAGCCCTTCTTTCAGTAGTCCAGAGGGGTAACTCAGACTGCACAACACCAAGTTAGCAGTCAAGAGGATAAGTTTATTTTCCCATTTTTGAAGCTAAGCCCAATTTTGAATAGCCGAAAACTCATATTTTCAAACAAAAATAGGCATTGCTGACAATTTGTTTCGAAATGCATGTGCCTTGGATTTAAAAAAAAAAACACTTGATCATCCCATGTTAAAGATCGGCTATTCACTCAGCAGCATATGCTCCTCTCTTTTGAAAATGATTATGTTCTGATTCAGAAAAGGGTCAGAAACAGGCTCCCTATTCCAACATACACTTCTAGAAATGTCGTAGGTCGATTGCGAGAAACACGGTTCTTTTTCTGAATTCCAGGAAATCTGCTGTCTTGGGGAATCGCAGTCAATTGCCAGGTGAGTGTCAAAACCATTTTAAGGAGCCACTACATGCACACAAAAAATGAAGTAAGCAAAAAAATGATAGGTTTATCCCTTCTTGCCCTGGTATATTTACTCTCGATTTGTCCAAGCTCTTCCCTAAGCATTCCTTCTTTTATGAAATGACACTTTTGAAAAGGTCTCCCTGTTATACATGTGAGTTTGAGCAACTACGTCTAAAGACGCAAATGCGTCTAACATATATACATTTAACTCTTCAATTTCATCTTTAGAGAAAGAGGTAATGTGTTTTTTTTTACAAACTTTTGACCCTTCTGTTTTATTTGTCTGAAAAACTCATCATCGAACCAGACTTCAGTTTTCTCTACAGTACACTTTTAACACGATCTTTTAGATTTTGCACGGTGTTGCTGCCAATACTGAGTCAGCAATTAATTTATAATATCTATTTGTAACTAACATTATAGCCTTAAATAGAAATTAACCTGTTGTACTATTGAGAACTTTAGCTGCCTTAATAACTTGTGCAGGAAAACGTCTAGCCTCTAGGAATGGACAGAAATGACATGGATGCATGATTAAGTTGACTGCATCAGAAGAAGCAAGGAAAGCGAAAAGAAAAAAGAAAAAAAAAGTTTACAGAATTAGAGTCTATACAACCGAAAAAACACCAGATAAGATAGATGCAAAAGCAATTAGTGAGACAGGTGCAGTAATCAAGGGTGGCTTCTTTGCTATGGCAAGGGAGCGTCACCCCCTTGGCGAAGTCAAGAGCTGAAAAATAAAACCATATTTCTTTACTGTTTTATTTTTCAGCTGCTGGCGGAAGGCTGGCACTGGGCCGTGGGAGGGTTTGCGGGATAAAGAGGAGAGACTGCATCTAAGTGTGCATGTGTGTTTGGCCGGCCATCACACATGTGCACTTAGGTTTCTCCAGCCTGGCTGTGCTGAACAGCCGGGCTGGAGAAACTTGGCAGTCCAAGCCGCTCAGACCTATCCTGAAGCTGCTTTCATGCTAGCTTTAGCACGAAAGCAGTGCCAGGATTGCTGGGGAGCCTGTGCTGGTGTCCCAGTGAATCCTGGGACACCGGAAGATGAGGAGTGAGGCAGAAGGAGGCGGCGGGAAGAGGTACTTAAAAAAAAAAAAATGTATTCTATTAAAGCAATTAATCAGTACATGGGCCATTCTCCATTGAAGGGACAAAAACACACAGCGAAAGAAGCTGGCACGGATTGACCCATGAGAAGCAAGGAAATGAGACTGATGATGAAGCCAAACAATTGTTAATAATGGGCGGGCTCTAATCCCCCATTAAGTTTAAGTAAAAAAAAAAAAAAATCTAGTGAGCAACAGTGCATGCACTGCCTCAGACGAGGTCCGATAAATGGAGTAAAGTGCTAACCAGTGAATATAAGCGGAAATCAGAAAATAGCTCTTAAGAGGTATGAAGGATGAGAACGCTGTTGTCACATTTTCGAAAGTTCAAAGCTTTACACTGGAGTGACAAAATGGAGCAGAGTAAAGTAAAAGGCCGACAGTGAGAGAAAGAATAAAGAAAAGTCATGGACAATTGCTATTGTTATTTTTTGTATTGCATATTGCTTTCACTTGTGTAGGTTTTTAGCACTCAATCTGTCCCATCTTCCTACAGGTTATAGAAGGATGTATGGTTTAAGTGTTTGGTGTCAGCTGTGGGGTCTGAGCGTTGCTCTGAATCATGTTCACTGAAGCTGCTCCAATAAAAGGTTCAAAGTGTTTGAGGAAAAGGTAATGCGTTTGCATTTCCCTTCACCTGAAGCACTGTTCCTGTCCTCCATATCGTGTTAATTCAACGACTTCAGCTTCTCAGTTTGATATGTGCCCATTTATCCAGAAACAGGCCTTGGCAAAGCAAAGCCAGTAGGTCTCAAATTGGCTACCAGCCTTTTACTTTGGCTCTGTCAATGCTTGTTGTGTAATATTTTATCGTAGGGGGTTGTGCTGATCACACATTTAAAAAAAAAAATGTCTAAAACAAAAATGATTTAATGGTCTCGAAATCTACACTTTTTTCATTGTAGCCCATGGCACTGAAGGGAACTATTTTCTTTGTGTTCAGATGTCCTTCTTGTGAATGAGCCGTCACTCACATTGAAGTTAGACACTGGCTGAAGTGGGCTGACCCACTGCCCAGTGCTGCTGCAGTGAGTAGAAGGAAATTGTGAAATCAAGTAAATACATTCTTCTCCAATTGCTTTCATAACTATTTATTTTTGGGAACCTGTATAACATTTTACTGAGAAGTATACATGTACCGGTCCTCCTGGGCCAGGTATTGGAACATTAATAGAACTATCTGTATTGCCTGTTACAAGGTACCGTTTCACTGACACATGGGTAGTAAAAACCAAAGTAGGAGTCGGGATCGCTTAACCAACTCCTACTTTCAAGATGGCTACTATCAGGCCACTTTCTTTCCTCATGGCCCCAAGCCAATGGAAATTAGTGTAGGACTATTCAAATAAAAATGTTGTGTACCTGAACGCTGGTTTCAATAAGTTATGGTATGGCAACGCAGGATTTATCCCGGATACTTTGAGCTCGGTAAGCGCTCCTCTACTCTTCTTTTCTTTAGTCATCCTTTTGTAGTTTATTCACATCTAAATGTTATCTTTTATCCAATTACAAACAGGAATTCTTTGTATTATTATATTTAATGACCATATTTTTCAATCAACACTGGTCTAGTATCGCTTTATTTTTTGCTTAAATAATATCTAATGGCAGTATCCTTAGATTCATTATAATGATTTGTCAATTGAGATCAGACTTTCTTATTGTTTACTTTACCTACGTGCCCCCAGCCATGACATACTTTGCGGACCACCTACCTTATTACTTTCGTGTTGTATATTTGGATTTCTGTTGCACTGTCATACCAAAATGTATACGATTTATATCATATCAGTATACACATATAAGTTACTTAGTGAATGTACCCCTTGAGACCATGTTTATTATGATTTATTCTTTGAATTTACTTCTTGTTGATACAGATGAACTTGTAAACTGATTGAACAAAGGATAATGAGATCTTATATGAACTGTTCTTAAGAATATTTGGAAAGGTACTTTACCAGTTTTGTGATAACGTGACTATGAAGGATTGTTGCATGGGTCATTTTCACTGATTGGTCACTTGATTTGGGTGTTGTTTCGGTTTTTGAAACACAATGCTGATATTATTATCCTTAGAGGATAATGCTGTGAATTTCGCGATTTATATACTATATTCTTTACCAACTCTCTCTGGGGAGTTTCGTCTTGTTCACCAAACTCACTGGTCAGAGCATCAACTTTACTTACTAGCAATACCATCTCTATACTAAATTGTGTTTACACCAACAATGATGTCGTCAGTCATTAGATAAGTTTTTTTCACCATCATTTCTGTAGAAGGTCCTCTCACGAGATAGCTCTTCGGAAAGTGGTCTTCTCCTATTTCTTTCTTCCAATTTTCGCACCTGGGTGATTTGTCACAGTCTTTTGTTTTGCTTTTTGATAAGAAGAACATTTGGTTTCAATATGCTTTTGTATTTCCTACAGCCTTGAGAAAGCCCCAGGTACAATTTACACTAGGGGGCAAAACACGTGTCGGCGTTTGCTCTTCTTTGGTGTTTGTTCACCTCTCTTGTACCTCAAATGACTCCTCATTCTTTTTATGTTCAAAATAAACCCCCATTGGATGTAACAAACTGAATGGATGTGTTACTCTAGATTTGAACTGTGAAAAGCAAGATATGATCTAACTGTCTTTTATATGGGTTTGCCTACATCTTGATGTCACTTCATATACTGAGGTCATCTTCAAAAGGGGTCCAAACCTCATTGGTAACCCATATTGCTTACACTAGGGCATTAAGTGAAAGAGTGCTGGGCCCTTTCTGGATTCTACAGCTAGAAAGAAATTGTAAATGACACAAAGAAGGAAGATGGCTGGCTAAACGTCCCTATAAGTAGGTTAGGTATATAAATTTGGTACAATCAAAAGGTCTTGGCTAAAACCAGACCTAAAAAGCATGGTTTGGACTAAGTCTGTCAACATTGGTTCATAGGCTTGCTCTCCTAAATGATCATATGCATTTTTGTAGCAGAGAGCAAAGAGGACTAAAATAACAGGAAGTGACAACTCATATTGAAGACGAGCAGTCTGATTTTAATAGGCTGACGACTATGGGATATGTCAACAGAAGGTACGCCTGGGGAGGCTCTGCTGACATGAGTAGCCACTACATGACTTCCAAACAGCCTTAGGCAGGCACAGCTTCACATCTGTTGGGTATTGAAGAGCTTTGCATTGGTTCCTATTGTTCTGTGGTGGTAAAATAAAACAAAGAGAACTATGCTGTGGGTATTCCATGGTAACACGAGCATTCACTGGCATTAGATGAAGTGCTGTGGGATGGAGGATGATGTGCCTGAGAGGGTCTGTAATGTAAAGAGTGACACATAGGTCCCACAGGACTCAACCTGTCCAAGAGAATTACTCATAAACATGTGTCAGGTGTCAAAGAGCATGCTGTTGATCCAGGCTAATGTACACCATTGAATGAGTGACCATCCTGTGACGGTGTAGTAGAGATTTCATTTCAGGCTTGGAGAGTCTTTGGTCTGCAATTATAGTGAAACAATTGTTCCTAAAGGAAGAGTGAAATCTGATTTTATGAATGATTAGAAGAGTAGGCGAAGAACCAGTCCTTGGTCCTGATGAGACATTTGCCATAGATGAGGCGAAGGTCCAGTTCCAAAATTAGTTTAGAGGTTTCCGAAAAGGAATGGTGAGCTTCAATTTACTGAATCGATCTGGGGTATGAGGATCTACTTTGGGTTCAGTTGTGATGACCCAAGTTGTGAATGGGGAAATGCTACTCGAGTTTCTAGTTCCAGCTCACAGAATCACTTGGTTCAGACAGGATCTGAGGAACTGCCCATTATATAAAAGTAATGTAGGTTCTGGTTTAGCAAGTAGAATAAGTGTAAGTGTTTGATTCCAGGCAGAACAGAGGCCTCTGCATTATACGGAGAACAGAGATCATTGCATTAGTAAGAATAACCTGTCAGTAATACTGTGACTCAAGGCAGCAGAGGGATCTGGCTGACGCTGCTGTAACAGAGGTGTTTGCATCCCAGAGACACTTTCTCTTCCTACCCTTCCCATATCATCCATCACTGGGTTAATGCTTTCCTCCTAAATAACAAAATGGCATTCATCCTGAAGAATAAGCTGAAAACTGCTCTTCTCATGCCTTTAGCTAGCAGCACTAGGACTTCTGCCATTAGTAATCTCCTCAGCAATCTTTTCCCCTTATCTATAGATTGTTTGAGTGACGCCTCAGGGTTACAGATTTGTACTGTATCTTGTTAATATCTGTTGAATGTATTTCTGCAGCACTAGATTTTAAAACCCAGAAAATCTCTGCTCTGCACCTGCCCCTGCACTCAGTGCTTAATCTGTAAAGAAATAAGTGCTGTGTGCCAAAGTATTTCTATGAAGCTGGCGCTATCGAAGGCTGTGTATTCTTGATTCTACTTCATGCCTCTTTAAAACACCACCGGACACTCACTATTTTTTTTTATCTCAGTCTTGATGGTTCTTTTTCATTCCTACTCTCTTTTCCATTCATTACATTTTTTCCATCTTTATCTTCCTCCTCCTTTCCCCGTTTTGTGTTTTTCTCTGGTTCAAAGACTGATAAGGAAAAAAAAGTGCTGGTCTGCAAAATGAGTGTCAGTGGGCCACACCTGCAACCACCGGCTCAAACTAAACACTGCCTCTACTTCTTGGGACAACTATCAGTCATTTGCATTAATAGACATTAGTGAGTCTACCTTTTTATTCCTTGAAGTACATGAAACTTTGGAAATGCACATAGGTTTTGGTGTGTTTAGATTTGTTTTTCTCATGAGCCCAATGATTTAACTGCATGATGTTTTCCCACAATATGGAAATTGAGTATTTAAGTATGTGCTGTTTGCACAAAGCCCAATAGTCTCTAAATCACAAATGAATAGAAAATACACTGCCTGCCATGCAGACACTTGTAATGATTTACAAAGTCTCCAATGTAATTATACATCAGTCCATTACCATGAGGATTTACCTTCTAGGGACACAAGGCATTTGTGTTTATAGTCACCGAAAGTAGCGTCAAGAGAAAGCAGCAGGAGCCATAGCAGAGACTGAGTGGGGTAAAATTAGTAGAATGGAGAACTGCCTGCTTAATTTATCACCCTAACAAATGTAGGTTGGATGATGTCAGAGCTTATGGCATGTGCCTCAGTTGCCCTCATGTTAGGAGGCACAATATGTTTACACCTCTACTCAGGGGAGGAATAATGCAAAAGCACTAGACCGCAGCCATGCTTCGGAATTAAAAATTATTTCTGGGCAGAGGATTTTAGGGGAAAACATAGTTTACTCAATTTCAACTCTAAACTATGAAATTGGTCAAAACGGTATGAAATATTAACAAAATGCAGGCCGGATTGGAGTGAAGAACTGGAAATGAACATCACAGAGCGAGAGTGGGGCAGGTCCTTACCCTCATTCCAAGAGTCCACAGTTGTTATTCCAAGTAGGTTGGCACATTATTATAAAATATGGCTGACATTATACTGGACACCACAAAAGCTAGTAAACTGAAATGTCTGCTGAATATTGGAAATGGTGTAAAGGAGTGAGTAATTTGAGACCTAAGTATTCATCCAATAACGTTTGTTTTGGAAGAAAAAGACACCAGGAAACTTTCAAAGAATCTATGCAAGTGGGGAAGAAAATTATAATTGTCAATTTTGGCTCCAGGACACAAACCAGGAACGCCCTGGAAAAACTAGGACTCAAAAGGTAATTAATTATGACGGGCAGAAAGTTAATTCGTTGAAATTGGAAAGGTCATGGCCAGACAGATGTTAGTAAATGAATGAAAGAATTACCTCAACATGTCACCTTTAAGAAAGTGACATACAGAGCAAGAAACAGATTTCACTTTTTAATGTTGTCCAAAAAAGATTTATCGTCTTTCCTGGTTAAAATATTTAGGAGCACATGTCTGAATAAACAAAAATAAATTATTAACTGTACACATTTGTATGTTTTAAATGACTCGAGGTTGCCAAATATGTTCGGCTTCTGACACACTACTGCTTCTCCTGGCCGTGATTTCTAGACACCTTGTGATCTTAATCTAGGAAGTGACAGCAAATCTGTATTTTTTGTTGATGGTATGCGTGGGAAGATTCATTTCTGAGCGTGGGAGCAATAACAGAGCAGTGATGCATTACTATGCAAGCATTATCTTGATTTGGTGTGTAATGTGTGCAATCAAGATGTAGAAAGTCTTCCTGATGATATGCATGTAGCCTGCATTTCCCATTTTGTGAGGGATTGCACCATTTTGGGACCATGTCCAGTGAGGGGAAAAGACCCAACCCGGAGTCCAGCATCTTTATTTTTAGGAATTTGTTTAGGGTTTTTCCCAGGTATGCCTGTGCTGTTGGTGTCTTGTACGTGTTTATAGTCATCCATGAGTGGGACCGTGACCTGAACTTGTCTTTGTCCTTGCTCCACGATAGCAGTTTGATTTGCTCATTTATTAGCTTCTTAAATGAGTTATGTGGTAAGGACTTTTGCCACAGCTCTTCTGCCTGAAGTTGCTTGATTGGTAAATTGTTGGACCATGAATTTGAGTCCCCAGGCGAATTCAGGCCTGATTCCTCCCTGATAAGTGCTTTTAGTGTGTTTGGGGGCGCTTGTCTTAATATAGAGGCATATTTGAGGATAGCTCCATTCTATACCAGGGCTTGGTCTTGTAGCCCGAATTCCAGTCTGATTTGTGCTGGTGAGGAGCTATGTGGCAGGTTGAAGAGAAGTCGGAAAACTTTACTTTGAGCATTTTTTTCCAAAGTCTGTGCTGTTCCTCATAGTCGAAGGCTTTGGAAAAGGTCCAAAAAGCAGGTGTTCAAGGCCATTTTCTTTTTTGTATATTTTAATCGCCAGCAATGCTAGTGCCACCAGGTTGCCAGTGGTGCTTGCTGAGGGACGGAATCTGTTCGGTTCAGTGGGATTAGGTTCTGTTTGGTAGGTTCTGTTTGGTAGCCCAGTATTTTATTTCAACTAGTAGGCACTCCGCAGATATTTTTGCATCTGTGTCGAGGAGGGCGATCAAGCGATAGCTGTCGGGGTTCCCATACGGTCCTTTCTTGTAAATTGGATTTGCCCCTATCCAGGAGTCAGGGATTTTATTTTCTGTGATGCAAGAGATGAAAAGATTACTAAATTGGTGGGACCAAAATTCCAGATCGTGTTTTAGGACCCCAGTTGGGGGGACATTTGGGCCGGGGGCCCCATTAGTTCTGCAGTGACTAAGGTGTCCTTCAATCTGTTGTACTTTGAATGTTAAGTGATTTGGATCACGGTTTAAGCACATGTTGCGTTCCACCGCTTACAGACAATCATATAGTTTGGAGATGCACTCGATCCACCTTGCTTCAGGCACGGTGTTGCTTAAGGTCCCTACCCTACCTTAGGTAGGACTGGTGAGCTGGAAGGGGCTGGTCTGCCTTGGCATTGCCTAGGCCCAGATGCTGTAATGTAAACCATTTGAAGCGAAGCTCGGCCCTCTGTTCAGGAAAAGGAAGGCTGGCATATTTCTAACCAAAGAGTAAAAACCTAATTGTTTTTGCAGCTGTTACAACTTGAGAATTAGTCTGACAATTAAAGTAGTATCCATTTGCTATGCTCATATTAAAAGAAGGAAGCAAGCCAAAAACAAGAATCAAACAGTGACATGCAGGACGAACCATATTAATGGAGTGCAGTTTAGGTAGAAGCTAGCAATTTAACAAGTTTATCCAGTGCTCACTTGTTTAACTTATTGAGCTTCTTCTCCTATAACTTGAGGCTTAAACTATGTAGCATTGCGGTAGCCATTTTTATTCAGTTACCAGAACTGGCCAACACCGGTGATAAAGTTTCCTAAGGATATGTTGTTAAAAAAATATACAGTACTTTAACTCCCATAGGGGATTGTGATACTCAAAGCCACCATTTATCTTGTTTTCCACACGCAAATCATATTATATAGTCTATTTAGACCCACCTAATGCATAACCTCCCTTACGTTAGGTCCTTGGTAAGCTCTCCTATTGCACAGCACTGCTTCTTTGGAAGTGTGCTTCCCGTGGTGTGAGCAACCAACCCACGCTGCCACCTTCCAGCTTGGTTTACTGAAATCATAATTCCTTTTTTGTGATTCTCTCATGTATGAATTATGACAGATGTTTGTATCATAGGTAGCAGTCTACAATTCATAACAGTTATCCAAATATGCAAGGTCCCTTTCCTTCTCTGAAATGAGGACCACTTTGGGACTAACCAAAATATACGTAATCCAATAAAAGATAATGCTCACATATTATAAATCTGTTTGGAAGGTTCACATAAACAACACCCTTATGGAAAATCAGAGGAAGTTTGAGATCCCTTGAGGCTCAAACACATTATAGTCATCCAACTGAAACAACATGAATAATCAACAATCACCAAATAAAACATATTAGTTGTTACTGATTAAACACAACACCAGACCCCCACCACATCAGTCAATAAAATACCACAACCGTAAAGAAAGAATGCAGAAAATTCCAAGAACACTTCAAGGCCATACAAATGCTAGTGGCAGGAGATAACGTGAACACTAAATGAAGCACCGTCCTTTTAAAATGTATAAAATGCCTGACCATACAAACCCCGTTAACCCTCCTGCATGCCATGCTGACATTCCGTATGCTAGCTTTGAATGTTCCATCTGGAAGTGTCAAGGGCCTTGCAGAACTCCGAGAGGACACGATGTAAATTCAGAATTTCTAATTGAACAAAAATGAAGTGACCTCCTGCTGGGAAAGCTAATTTGACGTGGACGCCATCATTCAGTGGCTCTAGGGCAGTGGTTCCCAACCTGTGGTCCAGGGACACCTTGAGGGTCTGCGAAGCCTTCCCAGGGGGTCCGTGACTGCTTAGAAAATTAAATATTATCAGATGAGTTCCCCAGCTTTCAGTAATGACTCAGTAAGCGGTCCCTGGATTCCAATAAAGACTCACTGGAGGTCCCCAGGCTCCAGTAATGATAAAGTGGGGGTCCACAGAAGTCAAAAGGTTGGGAACCACTGCTCGAGGATGTTCAATCAATATTACTAAAATAAATATTTTTATTAATGGATTGTATTGTGTCTTTACTGCCAAACCCCACGAATAGGATAGTAGTGCACTAAATAAATAAAAGTAAAGCTTAATCAATTATTGTTTCTGAGCTCCTTGTAGTCCTTAACCGACATCATATGTAAATCTCAATAAAACAAGAATCAACTCCTGGCGTCCCCCAATGTATTTGTTTGGGAAGCAATACAAAGAAGACACGACCATAAAGAACTTGTTTGAGCATTGTTTCTCTGCAGGGGCACCAGGACTGCGTGCACTGCAATGACACTAGATAAGGCTGATGGATGACATTTAGGAGGGGATTGGTGGAATGCTTTCCTTAACATGTTTAGTCTCCTAACGGACATCCGCTGAAGTAAGGAAAGAGTAATCAATACAAATATTATTCCAAAAAGCAACTTTGTATCGACCTTTAATAATAAAAAAGAATAACCTCGCAGGACTCTGCCTCTAAACATGGCCCCACAAACACTAATTATTGCACCTACACAGAACTGAATGACTTCTAGCGGGTAGTAAATGTGGCATCTCTGTGTGTGTTTTGAGTGATATTCGCAGTTCACCAGCTCAAATCTCGCAGCTTCCAGCCATGCCCTTTCATCTTTCTGAGCTCAGAAAAATAAACACCGTTTATTTTGGTAAAAGTAACACCAGTTTTACAAGTCTTCGGGCCAATACCGAGAAAGTGCCATCTAAGTCGACACAGTGCATCGTCCTTCACGCTTGCAGTGTACACACATACACGGGCGTTGGATATACTCTCTTCAGTGTTTTTCACTTTTGCATCGTGTGACAGTTCATCTCCAATCAGCAAAGAGCCAGAGACATTACCTTTGAGTACCCTTCACGATCTGCTCCCTGAAGTCCGAAAGTACAGACCATGAGACACACCACCAATCTCCATCCTATGGGTAAAACAGACCCCCAACATGCGCCCCCTGCTGCTCGGCTGTAGCACTGCTGCTGGGGCTAAAAGCCAGAGCCGGTTACAGTAACAAAGCAAACATAAGTTACAAAGTGCCTCAAGCTATAAACACTGCACGACGTTTCAATACATTATACTGTGCAGACCTCTTTTGTGCTTAAACGTAGCTGCGAAAACATCCCTTTACAGACGAAGCTGTAAAAAACGCCCATGAAGCGCGTGCTACCATTTAACAGCTCGCGCACAGCAAAATAACACGTAATACAACTTTCAACTCACCACAGAGGATCCCAGAGCAAAGAAACAAGGAAGCAGCGGCGAGCTGGAGAAAATGAAACCGTAGAGGTGCAATACTCCCAAGTTCCCTTGAGGCACGGTTCCTAAAGAAAGATAAAGTCCCTGGCAAACCAACAAGGTATCCTGTCGTGTTTTTTTTTTAATGACTCAAGGTTTGCTCTGAAACTATTTGTCCACCGAAAATGACGAAAAACGAGCGAAGGGGGAGGAATGCTCCCAGCTCTTCCTGCTTGAATGGCAATTAGTTGGTGCAGCTCAAGCTGCTGGGAGAGGAAATGGGGGATGGGAGGAGGACGGGCAGGGAGGGCGCAACAGGCAGGCTGTGTGCAAGCTGCAGTGAGAGAGCTCTGCGACCGACCCGAGCCCCCCACCGCCGCTCCCGTCCGGGGGGCGCGCATTCCTACGATTCCCAGCCAAACAAGGGTTCGCCACACTCGCAGCCCACCAACTGATATCTCTTCATCTTTTGACACGCTGCGTATTTATCTCTTTTATATATAGCGCGCGCTGTGCCCTCGCGCATTCTCAGACAGCTTTGCATCGGGGCGAAATATAAACACCGGGTTAGGAGGGTCCACCCACCCAAGGTATCTTTGTATTTTAAATTAAAAAAACATGTATGGTTGACAATGCAACTTTGAGTGCCCGCAGGTAACACAATGCTCGCTTCACCACAAAAGTGTTGTCGTTTCAATCACCTCATAACGTGTGTTATACATACAGGTAAGCGCTGTGACATCTGTATTATTTTGCTGAGCACAAAGCAGGTACACTGTGGCGAGTGAATATTTGTGTCTATTTCGCTCGTTGTCCATTTTCCCTCAGCTGAGACACAAGACAACACAGATGAAAGGTTATTCATTCCACTTAATACCTCTGCCCCTGGACAGAGCTGAAAGTATCCAGATGTGGTACGTGTGTGGGTTCTTGTTGGTTTCACTGCCCAACCAAATACCAGATGTGCCGTCCTAGTCGTTAAAGCCTTGCAAAGTTTGGTCACGGAAACAGCCATCCCATTGGAGGGTCACAGCCATCCCATTGGGGGTCACCGCTCTGCTTTACCAGGGGCAGCATTGGGCACATACAAAGCAAACAGCATTGACTTGTATATTGCATTCATACAGTGAAAGGCGACATGTTTAGACGTTAATGAATATCCACTTAGTGCTACAAGACCTCCCGTATACCAACATACCTACCAACAGACAGGCGAACAGACACAAACCCCTACGCACGGAGTTCAGCAGACAACGGCTGTTATGTTCACAGGTGAACACATATACAGGCAGGCACTACTGCGTAAAGACCAAAATACATAAAAGCACATACTCACAAAGGGCGGAAGACATGTAAGCACTGAATGCGCACATACAGGTATACAAGCACATAGACCAGATACAGAATCATCAGTTTTCATCGACCATATATGCAGACAGTTGTACCCACAGACAAATAGACATGCATGCACTCTTTTCAAAACACATGCACACAGACTTGCAGGAACCCACAGGGGCGCACAGATCAACGACATTCAGACACCAGTGACTCAGGCCCAAAAATATGAATGCACCTATACAAAACACAACCGTCCATATATATACAGAGAGCGCATGCATGGACAAGAAAGAGGAACGCACATCGACAGTCTGTATTCCTAAAAACAACCATAGAGTTGCTGACACACACAGGACTGGCTTTAGGGGGGTGCGACTGGTGCGGATGCACTGGGCGCTGACCTGGAGGGGAGCGGGGTGGGCGCTAACCTCCGGGGGTGGAGGGGGGGGGTCTGGGGGAAGCGCTCTGTTTAGCAATACACTTACAATTTAAAATCACCTGGAGCTGGGTTCCAGCTACTTCAGCTATCAGCCAATAAATGTCAAGATAACTGTTGTGATTAATGTTCCTGACAGAGAGAAAGATTGAAGTTTTGTCCAGTGGCAGTTTTGACTCACTATAAAGTGGCACAGAGGGTTAATATGCCTGATGCAAAGAACAAATCTGTAATTTTTGTGGATAACTGAGTGGATTATTAAAGCCAGCCTTTACTTGTGCTTTAAAACAAATGAAATGTATGTGAGAGAGGGGCTATGGAGAGATGAGTGGTAGCGTGGGAATCCGAGAAGGAGGTCATGAAGGCGGGTGCCAGAAAAGATTGTCACACAGGGCACCACCAGTGTTAACGTCAGCCCTGAACACACACAGGACGTAGGGATGCACCATGAGTAGATGGATTCATAAATGATGTTGGATAATGTTTAATATGCACATGCAACCGGGTCTAATAAAGAGATATTTATTTCTACTACACACCAGCAGACACAATGGCAACCAAAAACACAGTCTAGTGCCCCAATCATGAGTTATTTGAAGCTAAGTTTCTTTGTGCACCAGGATTTCTCAGGTTTGGGAACACCAGACCCAATTTTAGAGGCTGAAGATTTTGGCTAGTTAATGCTAGTTAATGCTGCAGGTAATGGCCTTCAGTGCAGCCTGGCTCCAGTCTCCAGCATCTGCCCATTGCGGTACTGAGGCAGGGAGGACACATCAGCGTCCTCATGCAAGTAATCTCTTTCCTCTCCTTCCCTCATTTTCCTGTTGCCATCCACCACTCCACCCCAGACATACACAGGAGTCCAGCAGACATTTGCCACCTGATAAAAGTGGTTCTCAGAGTCCTTACGTATGAGTACGTACCCAAGCCAAGGAACTGATTTTGAAAAAAATACACACCACCAGTATAGTAAAAAAATAAAAATGTATTTAATGTAATGGCCCAGTTAAATCATACTAAAGGAGGACCCACAAAACTGAAAACAGCAGAACCAAAATTAGAGGATACATCTCCACCCAATTGCAATCAGTGTTGAGTCAAAAAAGTGTGAGGTAAAGCCAATTTGGCAGCAAAGCAAATGTCACGAGTTGATGCACTCTTAAATCAGCCCAGGAAGAAGAAACAGCCCTAGTAGACCATCCAGGGATAGACGCCATAACAGGCTGGCCAACTAAAGAATAGGAATGCAAAATGGCCAACTTAATCCAATGGGATACTGTGGAAAGAGAAGGCTTAAGACCCCTGTTGGCTAGACCATGGTTAACAAACGACACATCAGATGTGTGAAGCAAAGCAGTGTGTTGTAAATAAATGTAAAGTGCACAATGGACATTAAGAGTATGCAGGCACACCGCATCATCTGACACAGGAGATGGACAAAAGATAGGTAACACAATATCCGACTCTAAATGAAAAGAGGAAACCCACTCCGGGAAAGAGTCCGGACTCGGATGCAGCACCACCTTGTCCAAAAAAATGAAGGAATGGAGGTGAGGACAGCAAAGCCTAAACCTCACCCACCTGTCTCCCAGGAGAAATGGCCACAAGAAACACAGCCTTGGCCAAAAGAAACTTGAAGTCATCGGAATCCAAGGGCTCAAATGGAGCACCCTGCAATCACAGAAGAGCCCTGAGGCAAGTCCCAAAGAGGCATAGAGAATGAACAACAGGACGTCTGAGAAAACAAATTTGCAGCAAGGGAGCCGCCAGAGGGGCAACAGACAGACACTAGCCCAGCAAAAAGCTTATATAGCTGCCCACTGACTACGGAGGGTAGATACAGCTAAACCCAGCTAAAAACCGCCCAAAAAGAACTCCAATAATGCAGCTGGATCACAAGAGGAAGATGACAAACCCTTGTCCTGGCAACAGACAGAAAAGTGATGGCTACAAGCCTTCAGAGTAGCCGGCCACCAGGACTGCTAGACCAGCTCAGCAACATCCTTGTTCTAAAGAGGAACTGCCTCTCAAGTACCAGTCTGCAAGCTTCAACCTGCAAAGGGTGTTCAGTTGAAGAATTGGCCAACTCAGTGGGGATGGATGAATTGGCATAACCCAGTGGGGCCAGATCAACAGATGGAGAAGCCAAGGGAACCAAAGGTGCCTTGTCCAGGCTGGGACAATCAACAGAATCTCTGCCTAGTCCTGTACCATCTTCTGAACCACTGTGGAAGGAAGAGGGATGGGTAGAAAACAATAAAAGAGACCCCTGAGTCAGGGCACAGCGAGAGCATCCACCGTCCAAGCCCTCAAAAACGGGACCAGACTGCAATAATTGGGAAGGAGGACATTCTTCTCTGTCACAAACGAATCCAGCCAAAGAGGACTGAATTGAAGAAGAAGGGACTGAAAAAGTGTCAGATCCATACACATAGGCCCTCATTATGTCCCTGGCGGTCTTCTGACCACCAGGGATAATGTGGCGGTATGACCACCAACAGGTTGGCGGTACAAACCGCCACATTATGAGATGGCACTTCTCCACTCATACCACCATGGTGGTACGAGCTGTGGGCCGGAGATGTCTATCTCCAGACCGGCGGCCGGCATAGTACAGCCCATGGCATTATGAGTCGGCCTACCACTATGGTTTTCATGGCGTTAGGAATGCTATGAAAACTATGGTGGTAGGCCCTACAGGGAATTCCTTCCCTGTCACCGGTAGGCGGCTCCTCCACCCCACCCAACACTCACCTGACACTCCCCACCCCCACCCCACATCCAAACTCACCCCCACCCACCCGAAACACATATTAATCCCCCACCCCCCTCCGTTCCACTCTCTCAACCCCTCATACACGCACAGACCACACAACTGACCCCACCCCCTCTACAGTCACAGCACCTCTCACCCCACACCCCCACCGCATACACACACACAGACACCCACACACACCAGGCATACACCCATTCACTTACACTGACATACACACATTCTGACATACACACATTCATTCACCCTTACTTCCAGACATGCTAACACACATTGTTATGCACAATCACACTGACATGCAGACATGCACTCTCTTCACCATTCTTACACGCATTCACTCACACGCATACACCCACGCAACCAACACACACAGATGCATTCACACACACACTCAGACATTCATGCACACATTTAGACACAAAAACACACACACAACACTCCCCACCCTCCTACCCCCCTCCCATGTGGGAAGCCCGACTTACCTTGGGAGCAGAGGTCTTCCGGCAGGGAACAGGAAGGGGCACTGCTACCGCCAGCAGCGCCCTGCCAGCAGAACACTGCCAGACCGTATTACTGGTCATTACACGGCTGGTGGCGTTCTACTGGCGTGGCGGAGCTGGTGGTAGCAGCACCAGTTTACCACCGTCCACCACCATGAGCACTGCCGGATTTCCGCCATTATTGTGGCGGAAGTCAGGCAGTACTCATAATATGGCAGACAGATTGTAGCCACGGGGGCGGTATGTTGGCGGACGTCACTGCAGCGGTAGGCGGTATGTACAGCCGACGTTAAAAGGAGGGCCATAGTCCCAGAGGATGGAAACCTTCAACTCAGACCATCCACAGGCTCATTCTCCTTCCTTGGAAGATAGACTGCAGAGCCAAGAGCTGAAATTCTTTCCAAAGGCAAATCCTCCAGGAAAGGAGAAATAGAGAGGGGCACATGCTGCCTTTCTGATTCAACTAGGAGCAGACAATCCGATTGTCCATCTGTACAGGCACCGCAATGTGCAGCAATAGGGGATGGAAAAACAGAACCACCAATGGTTCCTTCCAATATGAAGAATGAAAAAACGCTATCTGATTCCAGTTCCCCTGCGCAGCGGTATCCCTCAGAGTTGCACCCCATCCCATCCCTCTAGCATTGATCATAAGAACCAGACCAGGAAAAGGAACCAAAGACAAACCTCTGTTCAGATGAGCAGGATCCAACCACCACTGGAGATCCCTGTGGATCTGAGGAATTAGTGGACCAGCATCTCGTACTCCTGAGACAACAGGTTCCAATGACTCAGGAGATGGTGAACAAGGGGATATTGGTGATTCTAACGAGAAGGGCCAAAGTAGATATCATCTCACACCGACTGGGAAGCCATTTCCTTGTAGATGCTGAAGGATGAAGAAGGAGAGGAGACAAATGGGAGCAGAGTCGAACACAACACTCTTCTGACACAGACCTCCTCCAAGTCCATCTTGAAGCAGTCCCTGATGAAGAGAATATCTGGTGAAGACTGGAACTGGGATTTCTTCCAATCTATCAAGCAGCCATTCTCCTGCAACAGGGTGGTTATCCAGTGAGCCTCCAAGTGGGCCTAGGAAAAAGGACATCAGGAAATTTGCCAGTCGTCCAAATAAGGGAAGAGTTGAACACCTTCAGAATATAAAATACCCACCAATGGTGCTTTGCCAGCCGAAGCCAACCCAAAGGGAAGACCCTAAAACTGGTAGTGGCAGCCCTGGACAGCAAACATCTGGTGAGATGGATGTACAAGGACTTGGAGATAGGCATCGGTGAGGTGGATGGAGGACAGAAAACCTCCCTTCCGTAGGAGAAGCAGAATCGACTGGAGAGACACCATCTTGAATGGCACATGATGAATGTACTGATTGATGCCGTTGAGGGCCAACACAGATCAGAAATCCCCAGACGCCTTCTGAACCAGAAAAAGCAGGGAATAATAGCAATGGAAAACCTCCTCAGGAGGAACTGGAGTGATAACAGCCTTCTGTAGCAGCAACCTAATCTCCTGGAGTAGGGTAGCCAACAGGGAGGAAGAAGCAGGAGCTTAAAAAAAAGAGTGAGGGTGGAGTGTTGCTGAAATTGATCCTGTAGCCATCTGAGACCTCTTGGACAACACAAGCATCTGGAGTGGTATGGGTCCTGGAAGTAATGCAGATGACCCGCCACTGGACGAAATCTGAAGCAGTCATGCCTTGGGAGGGGCAGGAGTAGATGTGGCAGCTGATGAGTATCGGAAATTGTCAGCAATAGGGGTGCCCTGGCCACGACCCTTGCCTTGAAAGGGCTGGTGTTGAGGAGCCTTACCCCCAGGGGGAAAAGCCAAAGCCTCTGCCCTAGGAGACACGCTGAACAGGAGTGACCAGCTTTCAATTCTCTGCTGACTTTTTTATCAGTTCTTCCAAATCACTACCGAGAAACCTTGGCACCAGTAAAGGGTAGCTTCAAAAGGACCTCCTTCTAAGCCGCATCAGGCTTGCAAGAGTGCATCCAGATGTTGCAACGGGCCACAATGGTAGCTCTTGAAGCAGCTGCTGCAGCACACAGGTTATCAAAAGTAATGTCTGTAAGAAAACACACCTGCTGCTCCATTAATGCCAAAAGGGCTGAGAAACCCGCACCCTCTTGAACCTTCTCTGCCAAAGAATGGAAGTCCTTAATTAGGGACTGAATGGCATAGGTGGAGTAGGCATTAGCACGGACCACAAAGATCAAAGTCACATGGGCTCTTTTCACCACCCCTTCCACCTTTTTGTCTACTGTGTCAGATGGCAAAGCATCTTCTGATAACACATTACCCTGGGTGGATAATCCAACCATGATGTCAATTTTCATGAAGGCTGGGACCTCCTTCCCAAACTTATCCAGATGGCTAACATTTAAAAAGAAAGCAAAGAAAAGACAGCTTCTCGTCATGCTTCCATTCAATAGTAAGCACACAACAAATGGAAGCCTGCAAAGGCAAAGATTCTTGCTCTGCTTTCTAAAATTGCAAAAAAAATGTTGAGCAGAAGAAGCAAATCCCAAATGATCATGCACATGCTGCATGATTTCAGCCCAATCCTCACCCTGCACAAAATGGCCTTTGAGGGTCTCATCATCACCCTCCTAAGAAGGATCCAACCTAGGGACTTTAGCCAGAGGAGCCCTGGCCGGGACCCGATACACAAATCAAATCAAATCAAATCATTAACATTTATAAAGCGCACTACTCACCCGTGCGGGTCTCAAGGCGCTAGGGGGGAAAGGGGGGGTTATCGCTGCTCGAACAGCCAAGTCTTTAGGAGTCTCCGGAAAGCGGAGTGGTCCTGGGTGGTCCTGAGGCTGGTGGGGAGGGAGTTCCAGGTCTTGGCCGCCAGGAAGGAGAAAGATCTCCCACCCGCCGTGGAGCGGCGGGTGCGAGGGACGGCAGCAAGTGCGAGGCCAGCGGAGCGGAGGGGGCGGGTGGGGACGTAGAAGCTGAGGCGTCTGTTGAGGTATTCCGGTCCCTTGTTGTGGAGGGCTTTGTGTGCGTGGGTGAGAAGACGGAAGGTGATCCTTTTGCTGACTGGGAGCCAATGCAGGTGTCTCAGGTGTGCGGAGATGTGGCTGTTGCGGGGTACGTCGAGGATGAGGCGGGCCGAGGCGTTTTGGATGCGTTGCAGGCGGTTTTGGAGTTTGGCTGTGGTCCCGGCGTAGAGGGTGTTGCCGTAGTCCAGGCGGCTCGTGACGAGGGCGTGGGTCACGGTTTTTCTGGTGTCGGCGGGGATCCAGCGGAAGATCTTACGGAGCATGCGGAGAGTGAGGAAGCAGGCGGAGGACACGGCGTTGACTTGCTTGGTCATGGTGAGAAGAGGGTCCAAGATGAAGCCGAGGTTGCGGGCGTGGTCTGCGGGGGTCGGTGCGGTGCCGAGGGCCGTGGGCCACCAGGAGTCGTCCCAGGCGGACGGGGTGTTGCCGAGGATGAGGACTTCCGTTTTTTCAGAGTTCAGCTTTAGGCGGCTGAGCCTCATCCAATCTGCGACGTCCTTCATACTCTCTTGTAGGTTGGTCTTGGCGCTGGCGGGGTCCTTGGTGAGGAAGAGTACAAGTTGGGTGTCGTCGGCGTAGGAGGTGATGATGATGTCGTGCTTGCGTACGATGTCGGCGAGGGGGCTCATGTAGACATTGAAGAGTGTCGGGCTGAGCGATGAGCCTTGAGGTACGCCGCAGATGATCTTGGTGGGTTCTGAGCGAAACGGAGGGAGGTAAACTCTTTGGGAGCGGTTAGCGAGGAAGGAGGCGATCCAGTCCAGGGCCTGGCCTTGGATCCCGGTGGAGCGTAGGCGGGTGATTAGGGTGCGGTGACAGACGGTGTCAAAGGCAGCCGAGAGGTCGAGGAGAATGAGGGCGACTGTTTCCCCGTTGTCCATCAGGGTTCTGATGTCGTCTGTGACTGAGATGAGGGCGGTTTCCGTGCTGTGGTTGGTTCGGAATCCGGTTTGTGAAGGGTCGAGCAGGTTGTTGTCTTCCAGGAAGGTGGTCAGCTGTTTGTTGACGGTCTTTTCTATTACCTTGGCTGGGAAAGGTAGAAGAGAGATGGGGCGGAAGTTTTTCAGGTCGCTTGGGTCAGCCGTAGGTTTCTTTAGTAGGGCGTTGACTTCAGCGTGCTTCCAGCATTCGGGGAAGGTAGCAGAAGAAAAAGAAGAGTTGATGACGGTCTGGAGGTGCGGGGCGATGATGTCGTCGGCTTTGTTAAAGATGAAGTGCGGGCAGGGGTCCGAAGGGGCGCCGGAGTGGATAGAGTTCATGATGGATTTGGTTTCTTCCGTGTTGATGTGGGTCCAGTTGTTGAGGGTGATGTCCGGGGAAGCGGGTTCAGTGGTGTATGGTTGGGTCTGGTGTCCGAAGCTGTCGTGGAGGTCGCTGATCTTGCGATGGAAGAAAGTGGCGAGGGATTCGCACAAATCCTGTGAGGGCGTGACGGCGTTGGCGCTGGCGCTGGGGTTGGAGAACTCTTTGACGATGCTGAAGAGTTCTCTGCTGTTGTGGCTGTTTTTGTCTAGTCTGTCGGTGAAAAAGTTCCTTTTGGCAGTGCGGATCAGGTGGTGGTGTTCGCGTGTAGCGTTCTTGAGGGCGGTCATGTTGTCAGCGGTGTGGTCCTTGCGCCAGGCCTTCTCAAGGGCACGACAAGTTTTCTTTGATTCTTTGAGGGTGTCAGAGAACCAGAGAGGTTTTTTGGTGTTGGTCTGTCGATGCGTGCGTTTGAGGGGAGCAAGGTTGTCAGCGCAGTTGGAGATCCAGTTTGTGAGGTTGAGAGCTAGCTACTGCAATAATAGCCAGGACTGCAGATTTGAATGTGGGGAGGCAGCGTCAGTGTCAGCAACCAGCCTGACACAGGAAACCAGACGACCCTGCTCTCCAACGATGCACTCTATGCCTACTAACCAACAGGCCAGAGTGGAAGGACGCGTGCATTGGAAATAATCTGGGTGCCATGATGAAAACAGGCAGATGCCCACGACTGCCATTTTTACCGCAGTAATATTGTGAATCATGTTAGGAGTGCCCCACACCTATGTCCACACCATGAATTATAGGGACAAGGAAAAAATAAAAAATGAAAACATCCAGAGGACATCACATGCTGCCCTGCAAGCCCCAGGCGCACCCATGATTATACATACCCAACATTTACCCAATTATCAAAAATATCAATAAAAAAGATAAGGAAAGTACAATACATATAAAAAACACACATATCTCATACCTGTAGCAAAATGGTAATTGATCGGCTGCAGAAAAAGAAACAGGAAGTCCTGGACAGGATATGATATATTTGTACATTCCAGTTGATGGGGGCCATATTGAATTTTGAAAGTAAAATCAACTCTGGTGATCATTATCTGCATGGTAAAGAGATAAACTCATACATAAGGACAGTGAGAGAAAGACAGAAAAGGAGGTAATGGGAATTTATGGGAATTCTACTTGCTAAATTTAGTTCCTCACGGGTATTCACCATTACATGAGGCTTAACTAGTAACTGCATGGTGTTGAGGGATTGTTACAGCACTGAATTTACGTGTGCAAAGACACTTGTGCACATAGACCAACAAACAAACATTCACATGCACTTAGACAAACACAAATATATACACTTATACACAGACACCACACAGAAGGATACATACAGAAACTGGCAGCACAGAAGCAGGCACACATACTGTCACACACAGTACAGATAAGTCACACAACACATGCATGTAGTCACATACAGATATATGTACAGGCAGAGAAATTGAAGGACTGAGGGCTTAATGGAAATACCACACCAAAAGATGTCAACACCTATGGACATCCATGCTAATAGACTAAAATATATAAAACACCTATGAACACAAATCAACAGACATGCGGCCACTCCAACAATCAGTCCAACACACATGCTGGGACCCACATGCACAGAACAAAGGAAAAGAAAGAACTGCACTAATACATAGAGACCACAGGCATCCTAGCACACTGGACAACAGATACCACTAATTATCAAGCATAGAAATACCCCAGCACAGACAATGGTCCTCATTATGACAATGGTGGTAAATCCCACTTACCGCCATGCTGACTGCCTCCAACATACCTCCGCCGCGGCGGATTTCCGTTCACCATATTATGACACACACACACCAATCCGTCACTATTCAGCCACACACACAATTCCGCCACACCAAAGGTCAGTGATAAAGTGGCGGTATCAAAACCCACACTGTTACGGCAACAGAACTACGTCCATCACATTATGACCCAGGAATCAACACAGCGGACATTCAACTGCGGTAAACCATTGGTAGTACATACCGCTGCGCTCAAAATACACACACACAAACAAAACAACACCACATTGGACAATTCAAACAACACACACCTGACACCCATACACACACCACACCCACACCACTATAAAACACACACCCACATTACCCACAAACCTTTACGACTACAAACCATTGGCACCAGACACCACGACCACAGTCAAGACCAGAGCCACACACTACCTACACTTATACACCACTCACGTACCCCACATCACACACCCCAACACATTACCCAACACACCCTCACCTACACACCCCACACAACTCCCATGGCACCACAAAGACACCCCAATTCTCAGAGGAGGAGCCAAGGTTCATGGTGGAGGAAATCACCAGGGTAGAGCCTCAGCTATATGGAGCACAGGTGCAGCAGATATCCATTGCAAGGAAGATGGAGCTATGGCGGAGAATTGTGGACAGGGTCAACACCGTGGAACAGCACCCAAGCACCAGGGACGACATCAGGAAGAGGTGGAACGACCTACGGGGGAAGGTAGGTTCCATAGTAGCAAGACACCAACTCGCTGTACAGATGACTGGCGGTAGACCCCCACCTCCTCCCCACAACTAACAGCATGGGAGGAGCAAGTCTTGGCAATCATGCATCCTGAGGGCCTGGCCGGAGTAGGAGGACGACTGGACTCTGGTAAGTCAACTCTTTACTACTATCACACCCCTACCTGCATGCCATCACATAACCCCATCCTCACCCTCACTCCCATCACTCCACCACCTCCCACACAGCCCACCATCACATCTCACTCATCCCAATGCAAGGCCCTGCATGCTCTACCGATGCATAGACATCACTCACAGACCGGCATGGACACCTATCACCAAAGCCTGCACACTAGAGAGAATCAGCTAGCCCACCACATACCAACTTAGACAAGTTAAAGCTGCCAGGGCAAATACAACCAAAGAGGGCAACCCACTGATGCACAATATATCACACACAGAAACAATAACACATCATTTACATCCCCACAGGGATCCCAGCCAATGTCACCGGAGAGGAGGTGCCAGCAATATCCAGCCCCCCAACTGAAGAGGCCCACAGTGATGACAGCAACTCTGGTCGCCTGGATCTGGGTGACCAACCTAGCCCATCAGGGACCTCTGGACAGTCAGTTACCCAAGCCCAGTCACTCACCACCACAGAGCCTCCCCCATCTGGAAACACTACCACAGCACCCACCCAGAGTACCCATACCTCTGTCCCCAGGACACGTCAATCAGCAGTGTGTCCACCAATACAGGGACCCCAGGGCACACCTCATACCCAAGACAATCAGGGACCTAGGGTCAGTAGCAGTGGGCACACGGTTCAGGGCACAGAGGCACAGGACAACAGGGAAACTGGGAGGAGTGCTGTGCGCCAGGGGGAGGACAGGCCCAGGGAACCGACTCTCCAGGAGGCACTCGCCGAGATCCTGGGAGCCCTATTAACATTCCCAGGACACAATGGGCCAGATCCTGGACAATGTGCAGGAGAAAAGACGTCTGCAGGAGGGACAGTACCAGGGGATCAGGGAGGACTTGCAGGCAGACATGGCCAACATTATGAGGGAGGCAGTCTCACACCAGCGGGCCCCTGCCACAAGTCAGTCATCTGAACTGCCTTCCACCTCCGCTGCCACTAGTGGCCAGGAGGCCCCACCACAGGACTCACAGGCCACCAGCACCCCTCCCCTGCAGAAGGAGAACCATCCCGCAAACGCTCCCTGAAATCCAGGCAGAAGCCAGAGACTATTGCCAAGACCCCTGCCAGGAAATGAGACTCTCCTGATTGTCACCCTTGTGTCCCACTCCGTCACCTTGTCCACCTTGAACTGCCATTGCTCCCCTTGGACAATGCACCTGTGCTACGGACTGGAACTATAGTCTGGAATTTCCTCCATCATCACCCCATCCCATTGCATTTGCCCCTCTTTTTCTTAGCACTTTAATAAACACCCTTGGAAAAAGTACAAGTATGGAGTATGTCACATTTTCAACTGTGAGAAGGAGGGACAGGCAGGTTGCAGGGATGCACATGATGGGAGTGAGAGCCTGGTGAAACCAGTGAGAAGGAGGGAGAGACAAGCAGCAGGCATGCAAACGATGAGGCTGAGAGCCTGGGAAAAGCAGTGAGAGAAGGGGCAGGCAACAGGCACACACATAACGGTGCTGCAAGCCTGGGGAAAGCAGTGAGAAGATGGGGCAGGCAGGCATGCACACAATGGGTTTGAGAGCAAGGATAAAGTAGTGAGAAGGAGAGGAAGCTAGGCAGCAGGCATGCACACAACGGGGCTGAGAGCAAGGGAAAAGGAGTGAGAAGGAGTGACAGGTAGGCAGCATGCATGCACACAATGGGCCTGAGAACCCAGAGAACTCAGAAGGAGGGTCAGGCAGCAGGCATGCACGTGTCAGGGATAAGA
Organism: Pleurodeles waltl; assembly: GCF_031143425.1. Lineage (NCBI taxonomy): Eukaryota > Metazoa > Chordata > Amphibia > Caudata > Salamandridae > Pleurodeles > Pleurodeles waltl. The sequence goes on from NC_090442.1 coordinate 302,457,646, forward strand.
GTCTGGGGAAAGCCGTGAGAAGGAGGGACAGGCAGGCAGCAGATATGCACACAATGAGGCTGAGAGCCTGGGGAAAGCAGTGAGAAGAAAGAAGAGGCAGGCAGCAGGCATGCTCATGATGGGGCCTAGAGCAAGGACAAAGCAGTGAGAAGAAGGGGTAGGCAGACACGTACACAATGGGGCTCAGAGCCCGGGAAATACAGTAGGAAGGAGGGAGAGGCAGGCAGCAGGCACATACACAATGGGGCTAAGAGCCTGGGAAAAATGGTGAGAAGAAGGGGCAGGCACGCAGCAGGCATGCACATGATGGGGCTGAGAGCCCACAGAAAGCAGTGAGAATGAGGGACAGGCAGACAGTAGGCATGCAGACAATGGGGCTGACAGCCCAAGGAAAGCAGTGAGAAGGAGGGACAGGCAGGCAGCAGGCATGCACACTGCGGGGCTGAGAGCCTGGGGAAAGCGAGGAGAAGGAGGGAGAGGCAGGCAGCAGGGATACTCATGATGGGGCTGAGAGTCTGGTGAAAGCACTGAGAAGGAGGGAGAAACAGGCAGCAGGCATGCTAACGGTGGGGCTGAGAGCCTGGGAAAAGCAGTGAGAAGAAGGGGCAGGCAGGCAGCAGGCACACACACAACAGTGGTGAGAGCCCGGGGAAAGCAGTGAGAAGAAGGGGCAGGTAGGCAGCAGGGAGGCACACAACGGGGTTTAGAGCAAGGACAAAGCAGTGAGAAAGAGGGGCAGGCAGTCAACAGGCACACACAGAATGGGGCTGAGAGCCTGAGGAAAGCAGTGAGAAGGAGGTAGAGGCAGTCAGCAGGCACACACACAACGAGGCTGAGAGCTCGGGGAAAGAAGTGAGAAGGAGGGGCAGGCAGCAGGAAAACACACAATGCGGCTGAGAGCTAGGACAAAGCAGCGAGAAGGAAGGACAGGCAGGCAGCAGGCATGCACACAATGGGGCCAAGAGCCCAGGGAAAGCAGTGAGAAGAAGGGCAAGCAAGCAACAGGCAGGCACACATACCCGGGGAATGCATTAAGAAGGAGGGGCAGACAGGCAGCAGGCTTGCACACGATGCACACGATGTGACTGAGCCCAGAGAAAGCAGAGAGAAGGAGGGAGAGGCAGGCAGCAGGCACACACACAACGGTGCTTAAAGCTCAGGGAAAGTGGTGAGAAGGAGGGACAGGTGGGCTGTTACATACAAGCTCCTCCAATTTGGCTGCATTTCTTATTGTTTTTTTTAACTCACCAAGATTGTTAATGTTAATTATTAATTTTTATAATGCTAATCATTTGACAACATACTAATGATTATGTTAGCACCCTCAAACATTTTAATGGAGATTTGCTAGGCATACTATTCTTAACAATGCATACACTCCCTTATTGCTATTGGGTGATTTCAACTTGCATCTTTGCACCAAATGTTGCCATATAGATGATGGTTTCTATGAGACTGCAACATCTACTGTATTGCATTTTAAACATACAGCCCAGGGTAAAACGAACTCTATTATTCGCAATTTCAATCTTTATTGTTAATGATTTCAAGTTCAGATCCTGGGACTCTGACATGCTGACCTTCACAGACAGAGGGAATTTTACAGTGATAGATTTTATTTTTGCTTCTCCTGCTTTGCTAAATACACTAAAAAATCATGTGTTTTTTTTAGGATTCCTGTAGTGATCACCACCATTTAACAACCGCTTTTGTGTGGGACTTGGAATCAAATCGTATTATTTATTCCTTTACTAGTGTGGAGACAATTCATGACTAAGGCAATAGAATAAAGTGGACAAAAGGCTTGCTGGATGTCTTTTAATCTGATTTATTTCGTGAGTGCCCTTCCAATTTCACAATTTGCTTAGATGACAGCCTTCCAGGCGTATCAATGCGTAACTCATATATGTCCATCAGTGACGAGGTGAAATCAGTTCTGACTAGCATGAGGAGATCACCATGAATTAATAGTCAGATGGTTTGATAATCTGTGTTCTAAGGCCCATCATGATCTGATTGAGGCCCTAAAGAGAAAAAAACTATTGGATAAATAAACGGTAACTTCCTGCTATTTAATTTATAAAACTATTCTTAAAGATCAGAAAACATCTTTACTCTAGGCGGCCTGGGAACAACTCATCTATGCCAGTAGCCAGAGGGGCTGCTCAGTTTTCTGGGACATTGTCAATCGCCCATTATTCAAGCAAGAAGCAAGGCCTTTGTTATCCTCACATATGTTTCCTGGCTCTTGGGTTAGGCATTTTGAAGCCATCTATGATGCACCTAACCCTATAGGTCATAACCCAATTGTCACCTATAGGTGGATCTAAGATTTATTTCTTGTGGGGGGAGGTCAGGGGTTTAATTAATGCATTACCAACTAACAAGCCTCAAGGCAGGAATCGGGTATCAGTAGACCGGTTAAGTGCTTTGGGTCCATCTAATTACTCTATTCCCCAATGCGGCAGTTAGGCATGGTCTCCCGGCTTCTTGATCTCAACTGGTGATTATGCCTATATTTACAGTGACATAAAGGTGATCTGTGCTGTTACAGGCCCATGTCCTTAATTGATTCCGTGGTAAAGAATATAGGATGAATTGTCTTGAACAGGATGACGATGTGGGATGAAGGACATCGTATATTATCAGATGTTCAGTATGGCTTTAGGTCTGGTCCAGGAACCGTTGACAAATGTTTACATTTACATCTGATTTTTCGCAATAAAGGATCCATACATCTGGCTTTTATTGAACACAGCCCAGCCTTCGATAGGGTCAACAGGGACAAACGTTGGGCCATCTTGAGTGCTATGGGGGTCGAGGCAAACATTGTTTATTTTTTGTGTGACATGCATCAGAACCTGACAGCTTCTGTAAGGTATGCTGGCAGTGATGAATGTACAGATCATTTTATTTAAAATGTAAGGTTTGTCAGGGGTGCAGCCAGGTACAATTTTTGTCCATAGAGGCTATGTTGAAAATGTATTAAAATGTGTCTCCACAGCCTCTTTCAGTAGTGACTTTAAGGGGTACATGACCACTCCTGCATTGCAAATTATAGAAAGCAAGTTCATGACAGTCACTACCTCAAAACTCAGCAATGTTTGCTGGTCATGAGTGTTAGAAATGGGGTGTCTAGTTGTCAGAGTTGTCAGAGTATGCACCCTGTACAAGCAGGAAGCACCACTCTAGTCAGAGTAAGCTAGATACACACTTAGGGGGTCATTCTGACCCCGGCCGGCGGCGGAAGCCGCCGGCCTGGCTGGGACCGCCAGAATACCGCTGCGCGGTCAAAAGACCGCCGCAGGTATTCTGGGTTTCCCGCTGGGCTGGCGGGCGACCGCCAGAAGGCCGCCCGCCAGCCCAGCGGGAAACACCCTTCCATGAGGATGCCGGCTCCGAATGGAGCCGGCGGAGTGGAAGGGGTGCGACGGGTGCAGTTGCACCCGTCGCGATTTTCAGTGTCTGCATGGCAGACACTGAAAATCTTTGTGGGGCCCTGTTACGGGGGCCCCTGCAGTGCCATGCCATTGGCATGGCACTGCAGGGGCCCCCAGGGGCCCCACGACACCCCATACCGCCATTCTGTTCCTGGCGGCCAAAACCGCCAGGAACAGGATGGCGGTATGGGGGTCGGAATCCCCATGGCGGCGCAGCAAGCTGCGCCGCCATGGAGGATTCCCCAGGGCAGCGGGAAACCGGCGGTACACCGCCGGTTTTCCGTTTCTGACCGCGGCAGTCAGAATGCCCATGGGAGCACCGCCAGCCTGTTGGCGGTGCTCCCGCGGTCGTTGGCCCTGGCGGATTTTACCGCCAGGGTCAGAATGACCCCCTTAGACATAACTTGTGCTCACTGCTTGGTAGCTTGGCATAGAGCAGGCAGGCGTATCTAAAGAGGTAGTGTGTAAAGTATTTGTGCAACACACATACACAGTAACAGAATGAGAACACCACACATAGACTCCTCACAGGTTTAGCAAAATAGAGAATATTTATATAAGTAAAAGAAGACCAGAACAACAAAACAACAAAAATCCAATCAGTAGAAGTTGAGATATGAATTTTTAAATAATAAACCAAAATAGTGCTTAGGAGTCCATAGTGCTAAAAGGTTACTTGAGGACGCACTAGGGTAAATCCAAAGCTTAGGCCAACTGCGATGGAGGGCAGGCCAGCTACAGGACTGAAAGAGTATCTGGAATGGAGCAAGTGTTGGCATCAAAGACTTGATATGTCAGTTCCAATCTGCACATGTCCTACATTTTTACTTACATAGCACCCTGCCCTATGGGCTCCCAAGGGCCTACCTTAAGGGTGACATATATGTAATAAAAAATGGCATTTAAGGCGTGGCAAGGGGTTTTAAATGACAAGTTGAAGTGGCAGTGGAACTGCACACACAGTCTGTGCATTGGCAGGCCTGGGACATGTTTAACCCCTTTAATGCAGGCGTTGGCCACTGGCCGACGCCCCACTACCTCCCTGGTGCGGGTCACAACCAGTGGCCGACACCAGGGAGGGTGTTCGAAAATCCTCGGGTGCATCGCACCCGAATGCTGACATCACTGTGTTGTTGTCCCCATCGGAGCAGGAAGCGTTCGGGAAGGCCTCGTTCGGGAAGGCCTCGTATGAAAGGGGAGACCCTTTCATACGAGGCCTTCCTGAACGTGTTTCAGCTGCAATCGAGGGCCAGGAAACGCCACTAGGCACGGGGCCATATTTTTAAATTTCAATGTTGGGGCCCCCTGGTGGGGGCGTGATCGCACCACCCCCAGGGGCTAATTTAAAAAAATATATATAACGAAATTGACAGGGGGTCAACCATAGGCAGGGTGATCCCCTGTGGGGGGAATTTTTTTTTTTAGCAGTTGTAGGGTTTCACTTTTATATCACTTTTGTCAGTGCATGTGTGGTTTCCCTGGGGGCTGCAATCGGCCTCCAGGAAAACCAGACCCACATATAAAAGTGATATATATATATATTTGCCACCAGTTGTCTTGCAGTTGCAGCTTGCGCCTTCAAAGCAGTGCACATACTTCAACTGACGCATTTCAACTGTAGCTTTTAGGCAGCAATAAAGAAGTCAAGTAAGTCTTGTGATTATGTTTCTGCTACAAAAGGATCAGACTTTTATCTAGTGGCAGTTTTAGTGCCATAAAGAAGCGCAGAAGGTTTATATGACTACTGCAAAGAGCAAATCTGTATTTTATGTACATAGCTGAGTACGTTAGTAAAGTCAACCACTACCTGCGCTATAATACAAATTAAATGTATGTGCGGGGTAGGGGGTGGCTATGGAGAGATGAAGAGCTCGTTTGCTGGGTGGTAATGAGGGAATCCGAGGAGGAGGACATGGGAGTGGGAGCACCAATAATGATTGTTGGATTGGGCGCAGAAGGTGCTAAAGACTGTGACGAATGATATGTGACAAGGTTTGAGGTTTGAGTGTCTTGAAAGAATGTGCTGATTGAGGGAAGAAGCGCAGGTAAGGTGGCCTCTACTGTTGCACGTATCACACACACACACCAGCAATTTTGTGACTGTCTATGTAGGCTAGTGTTTTAGAGCAACAGTATAGCCAATAGCAGAGATGGCATCTTGATGGATGACTGCTGCTGACGTCACTCTGGTTATAGAGGACAGCTCTGACATAGGATCAGAGACTGAGACAGCATCTGAGGGCTAGGACAATGGCACAGACCCTGGGAGTGATTTTTCAGTTGGAGGAGTCCCATTGGATAACTCCTTCCAGTAAATTGTGAGGGAGGTGATGAGGGCAGTCCTGTTGTCCCTTCGCAAGCACAGTCTGTGCAACAGGGCAATAGTGGGTTAGCCCAACCCAGAGAGCAGGTGAATGCGGGGGCAAGCACAGAGAGGGTGCTCTCTTGGGAGCTCCCCAATTTAATTCAGCCCCGAATTCCACTGCCCAAATTTTATTGTGGAGACATCAAAATTATCTATCACAAAACAAACTGGTTTTGTAAGGCAGGCACCTGTGTTTTTGGTCCTGGGTTCGGCGGCTATATAGGGAAACATACTAAACCCAAACATTTCTGGAAACTAGACATCCAGGGGAGTCCACAGAGGTGTGACTTGTGTGGATTCCCCAAAGTTTACTTACCCAGAATACCCTGCAAAGCTGAAATGTTGAATACAAACTCTATTTTTCTTGCATTTCTGTCAGGAATATGCTGCGATCCACAAGATTTCTACCACCCAGTGATTCCTCACCTGTCCTGATAAAAACAGTACCCCACTTGAGTGCCTATACCTAGTGCCTGCGTAAGGAATGGATCACCCCAGGGTCAACAGTTGCCTCATGTAAGTACCAACATTGACCGTTGTGTGATCTATTCCTGTTGCGGGCACTAGGCCTACCCACACAAGTGAGGTACCATTTTTATCGGGAGACTTGGGGGAATGCTGGGTGGAAGGACATTTGTGGCTCCTCTCAGATTCCAGAACTTTCTATCACCGAAATGTGAGGAAAAAGTGTTTTTTCTCCAAATATTGAGGTTAGCAAAGGATTCTGGGTAACAGAACCTGATCAGAGCACCACAAGTCACCCCATCTTGGATTCCCCTAGGTGTCTAGTTTTCAAAACTGTGCAGGTTTGCTAGATTTCCCTAGGTGCCAGCTGAGCTAAAGGCCAAAATCCACACCTAGGCACTTTGCAAAAAACAGCTATGTTTTCTTTGTGAAAATGTGATCTGGCCACGTTGTGTTTTGGGGCATATCCTGTCGCGGGCACTAGGCCTACCCCCACAAGTGAGTTATTATTTTTATTGGGAGGCTTGGGGGAACGCTGGGTGGAACGAAATTTGTGGCCCTTCTCAGATTCCAGAACTTTCTGTCACCGAAATTTGAGGAAAAAGTGTTTTTTTGGCCACATTTTGAGGTTTGCAAAGGATTCTGTGTAACAGAACCTGATCAGAGCCCCACAAGTCAGCCCATCCTGGATTCCCCTAGGTGTCTAGTTTTCAAAAATGTGCAGGTTTGGTAGGTTTCCCTAGGTGCCGGCTGAGCTAGAGGCCAACATCCACAACTAGGCACTTTGCAAAAAACACATCAGAGTTCAATGTAAAAATGTGATGTGTCCATATTGCCTTTCCTGTCGCGAGAATTAGGCCTACCCACGCAAGTGAAGTACCATTTTTATCGGGAGACGTGGGGGAACACAGAATAGCACAACAAGTGTTATTTCCCCTTGTCTTTCTCTAAATTGTTTCCTTCCAAATGTAAGACAGTGCGTAAAAAAGACGTCTATTTGAGAAATGGCCTGTAATTCACATGCTAGTATGGGCCCCCCGGAATTCAGAGATGGGCAAATAACCACTGCTGCTCAATACCTTATCTTATGACCATTTGTTAAATACAAAGGTTTTCTTGATACCTATTTTTCATTCTTTATATTTCAGCAAATGAATTGCTGTATACCCGGTATATAATGAAAACCCATTGCAAGGTGCAGCTCATTTATTGGCTCTGGGTACCTAGGGATCTTGATGAACCTACAAGCCCTATATATCCCTGCAACCAGAAGAGTCCAGCACATGTAACGGTATATTGCTTTAAAAAATCTGACATTGCAGGAAAAAGTTACAGAGTAAAACGCTGAGAAAAATGGCTGTTTTTTTCAGCTCAATTTCAGTATTTTTTTTTTCCAGCTGTTATTTTCTGTAGGAAAACCTTGTAGGATCTACACAAATGACCCCTTGCTGAATTCAGAATTTTGTCTATCCTTCAGAAACACTTAGCTTTCCAGGATCCAGTGTTGGTTTCACACCCATTCCTGTCACTAACTGGAAGGAGGATGAAAGCACCAAAAATAGTAAAAATGAAGTATGTCCCAGTAAAATGCTAAAATTGTGTTGATAAATGTAGTTTTCTGATTCAACTCTGCCTGTTCCTGAAAGCTGGGAATATGGCGATTTTAGCACCACAAACCCTTTGTTGATGCCATTTTCAGGGTAAAAACCACTAGCCTTCTTTGGCAGCCCTTTTTTCCCATTTGTTTGAAAAAAACAAAATTGTAGGTGTATTTTGGCTAATTTATTGGTCTCCTCCAGGGGAACCCAGAAACTCTGGGTACCTTTAGAATCCCTAGGATGTTGGAAAAAAAGGACCCAAATTTGGCGTGGATAGCATATGTGGACAAAAAGTTATGAAGGCCTAAGCGTGAACTACCCCAAATAGCCAAAAAAGGGCTCAGCACTGGGGAGGGGTGTGGGGGAGGGGGAAAGGCCCAGCAGCTAAGAGGTTAAGGGCTACTGAAGTCGGTGGCACAATCAGTACTGCAGGCCCACTAGTAGCATCTAATTTACAGGCCCTGAGTATATAATATACCACATTACTCTGGACTTATAAGTAAATTAAATATGCCAATTGTGTATACACCAGTGTTACCATGTTTAGGGGAGAAGCACGTGCACTTTAGCACTGGTCAGCAGTGGTAAAGTGCTCAGAATCTGAAGGCCAACAAAAAGATACAGCAAAAATGTGAGGGAAACAGGCAAAAAGATTGGGGGAAGACCACGCCAAGGCTGCCATGTTTAACAATGAGGAAATGGGACACAGCTATGTGCCTGATGTTTTGCAGTTGCGACCTTTGCTCTCTTGGCTTCTGTGTGGTTAAAACCAGAAACAGAGTTAAATTGCCTAATCATAAAAGATTGCCTTTGTTTCAATCAAGCATCCAGAAATCCATGATTGAGTTATGTAGAGACCAGTTTTAAAACTCTGGAATGCCCTGATATATTTGAACCCCCCAACAATCTTGTTGAAACTGATATAGCATGGGCAAAAAGGCTTTTTTGTTGATTGGAAACACTTTCATTGGAAATCATGTGCTAGTGTGAAAAACACTGTTAAATTCTATGTAATGCTGAAAAACACTCTGATCTTGTTCCTGGTAAATGTGGTTCAACTTCTAAACAGGACACTCTACATTTCATTATGTTCTGCCCTTTTTATAAACCATTGTAGAAGATTATTATATGGCCTGTCTTGGTCAACTAGCACCATAAACACCTGCACTACTATACTTGCCGTTTCTATTCAATAAGCACACGTTTTTTAAAAAATATATATTTTTTATTGAAATATAACACAGGAGGAACTGCGGTGACGTTAAAAAATTTACATTTCACATTGCGGAATCAGTGGAAGAACAACAGCACTAATGCAAGGCCTCGTCAACAGTGTCATCCAAGGGTGCTCAAGGACTGAGTATGATGTATATTTTTAAACTGTTATCTTTTATGGGTTTCTTATGTTTTAGCTGAATAAACATATGAAAAGAAATAATTCAGGAAGATGCCATTAACATCTCTGTGATCTTACCTAGAAGCCTGGTCTTTATGCCCCAGGAGAAAGGTAAAGTGCTGGTGTAGAGAGTAATGTACTTATCCAACCAGGTGACTCTCACCAAGGGGGGGCGGAGGGGGCTAAGCTGGTTGACTACAAGGAGAGGTCATAGAGAGGAAAGGCCAAGATTTAATAAGAAACACAAGGATCAGGTAGTTCCAAAGGGAGGACTCTTTTAGGATTTCTGATGACAATCTGCCCCACTCTTCAGAATGTAGACTTGACCAAACCAAAGAGAAAGCTCCAGGCAGAATTAAATGCCAGAGGAAAAGGGGGTGGGATGCAGAGTGAGAGAGGGAAACAAATGACATGCCAGAATCTTCTGTGGCACAGCTTTCATTTGTCTCACGTCCTGTGTATTATTGACCAATATTATCTGGTAATGAATTATTTCTGTATGTAAGCAAAACACATATAAGACTTAAGTAACATAAGGAATTCCTGTGATGCTAAAATACCACAGTCACTTATTGGCTTCAAGATGACAGATCATGGTATTTCTAAGCAGAACTGGAGAAAGCAAGTAAGGCAGTTGGTGAGCAAGCCAGCAAACTATTGTAAGTGAAGGGGAACAGGGCAAAAGAAACACAGCAATACAACAAAGTCAAATCAAAGTCCAAGGGCCAAGTGAGAATAGGAGGAATATCTATAGATCCAAGCAAGAGGGACAAGAGGAACATTACAAAGGCAAGGGATGAGTCACTGAACTCTACAGCAATTGAAAAGCCAATACTGGTATTTAAATAGTGTCACTGCCTGCCTTGACCTGGAAGCCCTGCCCCTTAATCTTAAGTGTTTCCTTTAGTAATGGTGATCCAGCTGTCAAAGACCAGACCACCACAGTCTTAATTGACGTTCTGGGACCTCACCATCCCCTGGTGATTCCTGACAGGTTCACAGAAAAAATAGGGATTGGTATCTCATCCTTGGCCTGAGCCCATTCACTGGGATAAAGAGGAAAAAAGGGAGGACATCTGTGCACACTCCAACTAAAGCAGGCAGCACTGCTTAAAACTTGATTTATTCAAGACCCAATTGCCCACTCACTCAAGTGGTTGAACATGTGGAGGAAAACAATGCTTAACGGAGAATACAGTTCATCTGCAACACAAAGCAGGTAGCATTGCTGTTAATTGACTCTCCTTTTTTGGTTTGCTTAAAACAATGTAATGCAGTGTTTAGTAGACAACAATGAGACCTGCTAGAGAGCGATGGGACACTGAAATTAAATTACATTTAATACAAACATATTTACTTGGGGTCCATTGTCTGCATCTTTTTCTTTGCTTCCCCATCCTATGCCATCTTTGTTCTAATTTAGTCATAGCCTCCGGAGGCGCAGTGTGCCACTAGGGCCTCAGATGCCCATTAATGAAGGATAAGAGAAGCCAAAGGCTGGCATAAGGGGGCTGTGCCACCAGAGTGCTAGAACTAGGCAAGAGTGGTGCAGACAATACCTCTCTGCCGTAAGAACCAGCTGGAGTGTGAGGAGGCACTGGTGCACAAACAGACATTTGTGGAGTCACCCGGCATGGGCACTGAGGGAGCTACAAGCTCTTCTGGCTCTGCACCATACCAATGACAAAAAGTCTCTTGCTTCACTGCATAGTTCAAAGGTGTCAGGAATGGTGGGACCATGTTTTGTGAGAAGGTGATCTCATGTATGGCACAGGACAACAAGAGCAGAAGCCAGTGAGGTGATGGAGATGGAGGGGTGGCTGAGATTTCTGAGAGTTGACACAGTTATATTGCACTACATTCTTGCTCTGTTGGGATCTTACCAGTGCCCGGGTGATAGTGTAGGTGATGGTGTGTTGTGAATGTGAGGGATTGCACAACAGGCGGGGTCATCAGTGAGCATCTGTCATGACACTCAGAGGTACTGAAAGGGTAGATAAACAAGCTGTCAACTTGCTCGTCTGTTCAGAATTGTAGAGCCCATTACAGTGCGCTGAGGTTTGCATCCGTCCCCCCAGACAGGGCCCATGGCTAAACTTTGACCGGCAATGAACACCAGGAATTACTTACAGCACTGTTGACCCTGAGCTCAGCTGCAAGCACATATCTCTGACTCCCTAATGCAAGGAGACACAATGAACTTTGCCATCCTGTTGTTCCATATGTTAGTCCACCTGGTAAGCTGCAGTAGGCAGCCTGATACGGATTCTGTGGCAGCTGGAGGGGGTGGCCAACTGCTGTCTGGCAATGACAATCTGAACCAGCCAACGGCCAGGCCGTCCCCGACCTGATTGGATCTCCCCCCTGCGTGTGCCCCTTATGTGGTAGTGCTGACGAATGTGCCTGCTCTTGTTTATGGGGCAACTGAGTCTACAAACCAACTCATAAATAAGGTTGGTCATTGGCTGTGAGAAAGTAGCCTCTTTCTAGCCTTGTTACCCCCACTTTTGGCCTGTTTGTGAGTGATTGTCAGGGTGTTTTCACTGTCTCACTGGGATCCTGCTAGCCAGGGCCCAGTGCTCATAGTGAAAACCCTATGTTTTCAGTATGTTTGTTATGTGTCACTGGGACCCTGCTAGTCAGGACCCCAGTGCTCATAAGTTTGTGACCTATAGGTATGTGTTCCCTGTGTGATGCCTAACTGTCTCACTGAGGCTATGCTAACCAGAACCTCAGTGGTTATGCTCTCTCTTTACAAATTGTCACTAACAGGCTAGTGACCAATTTTACCAATTTACATTGGCATACTGGAACACCCTTATAATTCCCTAGTATATGGTACTGAGGTACCCAGGGTATTGGGGTTCCAGGAGATCCCTATGGGCTGCAGCATTTCTTTTGCCACCCATAGGGAGCTCTGACAATTCTTACACAGGCCTGCCACTGCAGCCTGAGTGAAATAACGTCCACGTTATTTCACAGCCATTTTACACTGCACTTAAGTAACTTATAAGTCACCTATATGTCTAACCTTTACCTGGTAAAGGTTGGGTGCTAAGTTACTTAGTGTGTGGGCACCCTGGCACTAGTCAAGGTGCCCCCACATTGTTCAGGGCCAATTCCCCGGACTTTGTGAGTGCCGGGACACCATTACACGCGTGCACTACATATAGGTCACTACCTATATGTAGCTTCACAATGGTAACTCCGAATATGGCCATGTAACATGTCTATGATCATGGAATTGCCCCCTCTATACCATCCTGGCATAGTTGGCACAATCCCATGATCCCACGGGTCTCTAGCACAGACCCTGGCACTGCCAAACTGCCTTTCCCGGGGTTTCACTGCAGCTGCTGCTGCTGCCAACCCCTCAGACAGGTTTCTGCCCTCCTGGGGTCCAGCCAGGCTTGGCCCAGGAAGGCAGAACAAAGGACTTCCTCAGAGAGAGGGTGTTACACCCTCTCCCTTTTGAAAATGGTGTTAAGGCAGGGGAGGAGTAGCCTCCCCCAGCCTCTAGAAATGCTTTCATGGGCACACATGGTGCCCATTTCTGCATAAGGCAGTCTACACCGGTTCAGGGACCCCTCAGCCCTGCTCTGGCGCGAAACTGGACAAAGGAAAGGGGAGTGACCACTCCCCTGACCTGCACCTCCCCTGGGAGGTGCCCAGAGCTCCTCCAGTGTGCTCCAGACCTCTGCCATCTTGGAAACAGAGGTGCTGCTGGCACACTGGACTGCTCTGAGTGGCCAGTGCCAGCAGGTGACGTCAGAGACTCCTCCTGATAGGCTCCTTCAGGTGTTGCTAGCCTATCCTCTCTCCTAAGTAGCCAAACCCTCTTTTCTGGCTATTTAGGGTCTCTGTCTTTGGGGATTCCTTAGATAACGAATGCAAGAGCTCATCCGAGTTCCTCTGCATCTCTCTCTTCACCTTCTGCCAAGGAATCGACTGCTGACCGCGCTGGAAGCCTGCTAAACTGCAACAAAGTAGCAAAGACGACTACTGCAACTCTGTAACGCTGATCCTGCCGCCTTCTCAACTGTTTTCCTGGTGGTGCATGCTGTGGGGGTAGTCTGCCTCCTCTCTGCACTAGAAGCTCCGAAGAAATCTCCCGTGGGTCGACGGAATCGTCCCCCTGCAACCGCAGGCACCAAAGAACTGCATCACCGGTACCCTGGGTCTCCTCTCAGCACAACGAGTGAGGTCCCTTGAATCCAGCAACTCTGTCCAAGTGACTCCCACAGTCCAGTGACTCTTCAGTCCAAGTTTGGTGGAGGTAAGTCCTTGCCTCCCCACGCCAGACTGCATTGCTGGGAACCGCGACTTTTGCAGCTACTCCGGCCTCCGTGCACTTCCGGCGGAAATCCTTTGTGCCCAGTCCAGCATGGGTCCACGGCACTCTAACCTGCATTGCACGACCTCCTAAGTTGTCCTCCGGCGACGTGGGACTCCTTTGTGCGACTTCGGGTGAGCACTGTTTCACTCCACTTCGTAGTGCCTGTTCCGGCACTTCTACGGGTGCTGCCTGCTTCTGAGAGGGCTCCTTGTCTTGCTCGACACACCCTCTGTCCCCAGACACAATTGGCGACATCCTGGTCCCTCCTGGGCCACAGCAGCATCCAAAAACCCTAACCGCACGATTTGCAGCTAGCAAGGCTTGTTGGCGGTCTTTCTTCAGGAAAACACTTCTGCACGACTATCCACGGCGTGAGGGATCCTTCCTCTAAAGGGGAAGTTCCTAGCCCTTGTCGTTCCTGCAGAATCTTCAGCTTCTACTGTCCAGTAGTAGCTTCTTTGCACCCACAGCTGGCATTTCCTGGGCATCTGCCCATCTCCGACTTGCTTGTGACTTTTGGACTTGGTCCCCTTGTTCCACAGGTACCCTCGTTTGGAAATCCATCGTTGTTGCATTGCTGATTTGTGTCTTTCCTGCAGAATTCCCCTATCACGACTTCTATGTCCTTTGGGGAACTTTAGTGCACTTTGCACTCACTTTATAAGGTCTTGGGGTGGGCTATTTTTCTAACCCTAACTGTTTTCTTACAGTCCCAGCGACCCTCTACCAGGTCACATAGGTTTGGGGTCCATTCGTGGTTCGCATTCCACTTTTGGAGTATATGGTTTGTGTTGCCCCTATCCCTATGTGTCTCCATTGCATCCTATTGTAACTATACATTGTTTGCACTGTTTTCTAATACTATTACTGCATATTTTGGTATTGTGTACATATATCTTGTGTATATTTTCTATCCTCATACTGAGGGTACTCACTGAGATACTTTTGGCATATTGTCATAAAAATAAAGTACCTTTATTTTTAGTATATCTGTGTATTGTGTTTTCTTATGATATTGTGCATATGACACTAGTGGTACTGTAGGAGCTTCACTCGTCTCCTAGTTCAGCCTAAGCTGCTCTGCTAAGCTACCATTATCTATCAGCCTAAGCTGCTAGACACCCTATACACTAATAAGGGATACCTGGGCCTGGTGCAAGGTGTAAGTACCCCTTGGTACCCACTACAAGCCAGTCCAGCCTCCTACATTGGCTGAGCAAAAATTGTGATTTTTCATGTAAGGACTTCAAGGATATCCTGTTTGCCAGAAGAATTGGGTGGGTCGGTCCTAAAAATAAGATGGGGAAGGACGACTGTGTTATTATAAATGTCAGATATCCCGCCCTGACTAAAAGGCTTCTCTCTAGCCATCGCTCTCCTGTCCCTAGTGCAGGTTCTATGGGTATGGTTCCCTTGGGCTATTTTTATGATCACATGCGAGTGTGTACTGGGGTCTCTCCTGGATCTGGTAGGAAACTCCCCCTGGGTCAATTCAGCCTGCAGGCATATAGGAGAAGAAACAATAGCAACCTATCCCTGGAAGGGGTGGATTGACAATGCGCCAAGGCACTGGCTATACAAGAAGAGGTGCCCCCACAGTGTAATCTTATCTCATGGAATATTGCGGGCTATGACGCTAAGCTATCTGATCAAGCATGGGTTGGGTGTGTGGCTAATTAGGATGTTATCATGCTTCAGGAAACTTGGTCGGCAGGACTGGCTGTGTGGGATGGGTATGACAGATATGCAATTCCAGCTGTACAGTCTCTTGGTGGTCGCTCGAACGGTGGCCTGGTCACTCTAATTCGCCTCTCTAAGATAGTGGGTGCTTTTCAAATTAACTGTAACCATCAAGGTATATTGCTGGTATGAGTACTCTTCTCCAATCATTTTAATGTATTATTGGTAAACTTTTATAATGCTGTGTGGGGTATGGGGTGCCAAATTGGGGCCCTGTTCTCCATTCTTAAGATTATGAAATATAGAATGGAGAAGGTGGGATTGGAATTTCGTGCCATCATCTCCGGGGACTTTAATGCCAAGTTGGGCCGGTCCAGTACTGTGGTTAATCCCTTCATCCGTGACTGTGAGGTCTATTCAGCGCAGGGTCCGCAGGACTCTAGAGGCAGAGATCTACTAAAGGAACTCGGGGAGATGGGCCTCTTGAATTTCTATGATATTGAAGCAGAAGGCACTCACCAACTTCCAACCTATGTCGGAAGAGGGTCTGGATCCACCATCAACTATATTTTTGTGTCCCCTCCTATGAGAGACTTGGTGATTGGGGGTAAAGTGTTAGGCGAGTGCTTTAGCGATCATAATCCCCTTATATTGTCCTTTAAACTCCCTGGGGCTGTACGCTCACTAGGACGAGGCAGGCCTGTAACGGTGGTGATAAAGGACCAGGGTAGGCGGCTTGGGTGGAAGCAAGTAGACCCCCGAAAAGTTGTGGGGAGGGTTGTGGGGGATAACCTACATCTATTTATGGAAATACTCCTGACAGAAGCGCCAAATCCCACGACTGTTATAGTCGCGATAACAGTAGTATATGCAGCAGTCAGAGACGGTTTCTTTTTAGTAGGCAACCACCCTAATAAGCGCAAATGTGGTTGGTACGACAAAGCCTGCTATGATGCAAGGACAAATTTAAAGATGGCTACCAAGACGCACCCTAGAGATTGGGTTCTCGTAAAAGAAGCCAGAATAAGGTATAAAAGGACCCTGAGGGATAGTAAGCTAACATATAAAGATAAAGCCTGGGAAGAGTTAGAGCGTGCCACAGCTTTGAAAGACCCCAGCCTGTTTTGGAAGGTGGTGAATAGAGGTGCCTTTGAAACAGAAACCTCTGAGGGCCTTGGATGTAATATAGCCCCGGAGGCCTGGGTAACTCATTTCTGTAATATATTTGAGGGTACCCCCCTAAGTAATATGCGGGAGAATGTGTATGATGTGACTCCTAACCTAGCAATCAGATTCTCACTACAGGAGGTTATTGATGCGATACAGAGTTGTGCGCATAATAAAGCGCCAGGCCTGTACTCAATCCCGATGGACCTGTATAAAGCTAACCCTCAGTTATGGTCACCCATTCTCCTAAATGTTCTCAATGCAGCCGTTACTGTGGACATTCCTGCCTCTTGGAGATCGGCATGCATAGTCCCAGTGTTTAAAAAGGGTGATCGAAATGATCCTAAGTCTTATCGCCCTATTTCACTGCTGGATTCCTCTGTGAAGATTCTGGGACGAATTATCCTAGGCCGTCTGGAGGCCTGGATGATAGGAAATGATATTTTAAGTCGGGAACAGTATGGCTTCAGGGAAGGCCTAGGCACGCAAGAACAGTGTCTCAATTTACTGATGATAATCAACAAATACACGCAGGCCAGGAAAGGTACCCTCTATCTTGCTTTTATGGACCTTAGCTGTGCTTTTGATAAAGTGAATCGGTCTTTATTATGGGAGAGGCTAACTCAGTTAGGGTTGGACCCTAATATTGTAGAGCTTCTCCGATATCTCCATTCAGGGACAGTGGCAAACGTGAGGGTGGGCCCAAATGGGGAATGCTCGGAGGCTTTCAAGCTTTCAAGGGGTGTGCGCCAGGGCTGTGTTTTGGCCCCTACCTTGTTCCTTCTATACACAAATGGACTGTCAGATTTTCTGATCGAACACTGCAGGGATGTCCTGAAGGTGAAGGGTATGGATATCCCTGTGCTGACGTATGCGGATGATGCGGTCCTTATGGCCCGCACGATGAATGGTCTCCGAGAATTAGTTAGAGCTTATGTTGTCTTTATGTCAGCTTTGGGACTGGAGGTCAATTTTAAGAAGTCGCACTTTATGGTTTGTGGTAAACCTATGAGTAGGGTGGGGGAGCTAAGGGTGGAGGATCAATTTATTAGTAGAGTCCATGAGTTCCCATACTTAGGGGTCATTTTTGATGAGAAAGGATATTGGAAACCCTGTATTGCCAGAAGGATTGCGCTTTTTCATGCAACAGTTGGTGCAACCTTTGATTTTGCGGCTAGGGTAGGTAGCAAACCTATCAAACCCCTGCTTGAAATCTATAGGCGGAAATGCCTACCTGTCCTTCTGTATGGTTCAGCACTTTGGGGGTTTAGGGATACCCGAGCCCTTACGGTGGAAGAAAATCGTTTCTGTAGAAGGCTTCTGGGTGTTGGACAAAATATTCCTGGATTTTGCCTTCACCTGGAACTGGATCTTGAGTATGTACAGGACACTACTCAGCTGGCTCCCCTTTTGTTATGGATTTCAGTTTGGAGTAACGAACATGCCTCTCTTAATAGGGATATCCTAAGGGATTGTTTGGCCTGCAACAATGTAAAGGAAGATGGCACATGACCTGGGGCGGCCTGAATTGTTTGATCATCCCGAGGACCTGACTAGCTATGATAAGAAATGGATTAAGGATAACTTTCAGAGAATCCAGGAGACCAAGAGGGAGGGGGAGGCTCTAAGGAAAAAATCGATCAGGGAATTTACTATGCTAAAGATGTGGGTGGGTCCTGAGCGATATCTCTCAGAAATCAAGGATGTGAGGGAAAGGTCTCTCATAACTCGATTTCGCTTGGGGATCATTAGAAGTAATTTGTGCTTCCCCCTAGGTCAGTATGGGGAGAAATGTATTAGACCCTGCCCCTGTGATGGGGTGTCTCATCAGACCTTGATCCATTTTACACTGTTTTGTGTCTTTTATGCTCCATTTAGAACCCGATTTCTTCTACCGCTCCTTAGGCCCAAGGGTTTTGTGCAATACCGTCCTGCTTTCATGTGGCTGCAAATGGCCTCAGATGTACTGGTATGGAAGGGCCTGGGATCATTCCTGAAGGGAGCTACTACTTGGCGCAAAAATGTAGAATTTTTAGAATGATTTTACTTATTTTGAATGAGGTTTTTATCTTCTTCTGTTTTGTATTTTTATATACATATATATTTATAATTATAAGTTCATGTTTTTATGATGGGTACTTTTATTATACATGGTTTTTATTGGTATTTTTACAATGTTTTGGTGATTATGTGTTGTAATGGATGATTTTCTTTTCATACCGAATAAAGCTTCTTTCTTCTAGTCCACCTTCAGCGTCCAGCGGAAGCAGCAAGCATTTTTTTGATGGGGCACTACCCCCTCTGCTGGGACGCTATCCTGTGTAACTGGGAGGTAAGCCCAAACACAGTTAAGGCATAAATGAGCAATCTTATTAACTGTGGTGCATGGGTGAAGAGGTGTCCGACTAAGCCCTGGAGGCGTACAGTCATTCCTGGTTTGAGCCATACCTGTAGAAAGAAGCAAGCAATACTTAAACTGCAATTACTGAATCATCTAGAAGTTATTGAAGCAAGGGTTGGTTAAGAAAGCTGAAGTGAGAAGGGGAGACCAAGCAAAATGGGCACTAGAGGGTGCCGATATATGCAGAGAGACTTTTTAATCTGTTACTAGAGACTTGCACCAAACAACCTAAATAGGGAGGTTTGAGGGTCTCTCATCTTCTTTGTTAACAACAAATCTCCCAACTATGCAATATGATTTAATTTCTACTAGGTTAGACAGAGAGACTGGCGTCATTGATAAAAATTTGGCTACCCACATGCTGGGGGAAGTACCCTTGGGTACTGAGGGCCCAACAAGGGTGAAACCCGTAATTTTCCCCACTCTAGAGATGTGGACAGCTTGATTCATAGTGTAGCTTTCCTACCTATCCATCCTCCTTCATACCACTATCTATCAACACATCCGGGCTAGATACTCGTTATTACCTGCTTTGGAATAAAAAACGGTGTTTTATATCTTGATGCTGCCTTTCTAATGAAACAATCAGATTATTTGAGGAAGGTAAACTGAAGTATACTATCCATGACACAGAATGTTTCAGTTGCCAGCAACTAGACATGAGATCGTCAATCAGAAGTTAACTGATGAGCAATAAGGGAACTCGCTCCAGTTGAGTGGTTTTGCAGTCACTTTCCTTTTATCAAAGCTTAGTATCCTAACTCAGTGCGACTCTGACCTCACACCAGATGGCCACTAGGCTCCCCTACCAACTTCAAAGTAAAAAATATCTTAACATCATCCTAGATTTCAAGCAGTGGGGTGGGGGGAACTCCTCCAGCAAGCTAACAATGATGGGAAGCATGCTTAAGAGAAAGAGGCAACATATAAAATATTATATAAGTGACAAAATCAGATAAAAGTTGGAGAAACTGAGGAGGAATGGGGATCAATCCTACCCATCCTGAGGAGCTGTCCCAGGCTGAATAGTTTCTGGGTGAAGGTACTAGAGAGGAATTCACAAGTGGAGGGTAAGGAAGACTAACTATGTCCGAAGCGATAATTCTAGATTGGCCATAACAAAATCTCTAGGTGAGGGGGGCAACGGTCTCACATCTCCTGTTGTAGAGAAACAGTTACTTCTGTGCTTGTGGGGAAATATCAATTCCTAACAAAGAGACCTGTGGCTGCAGAAGGTGTTGGTGTTGTTAAGCCATGAAAGCTAGCGTATAGCCAATCAGATGAATAGCAAGCATTCAGCAAACTGTGGGATCTGGAACTCGTCTACCTCAATCACGATTATAGAGGAATTCTGTGCTAGAAGAGATTGAAAGTACTGAGACTGCTGGTCATGGACAGGATCTTTGAGAATAAAGGGAAAATTGGATCTCTGAGAGGGCAGGAGAAATGTGGTTAGGTATGAGTACTTTGGGATGATGAGGACAGGAGGACGAGACTTTATTTTGGGGTATCACTAGGTGGGTATGCACACCTTAAGTTGAACTAATGTTGCATAAAACATCAATAAAACTACTGAATTAAATTATACATTAAAGTCTTCAGTATGTTCGTCATTGGTTATACTTGCCAAAATATTAACCAACCCATACATTACTAAATAACCATGCATGTGTTCATGATACAGAAATACAGTTTAATATGCAATCTCTCTACGCACAGTTTTTCTTCCACAAATAGTAATAAGAACAATCTCCAACCAGGAGTGGCTTGTGGGGCTTTGAAGGGGTGGGGCGGCGCGTGCAGGGGCGGGAGGAGGAGAGGGGGGAATTAAGTTAATAAAAAAATACACTTACTTTTGCTCGCTGTCACCACCACCACCAGGCTGCTCCTCTCCTGCAGGCTGCAGACACAGGCTCCCAGTCTGCCCTTCGGCCAATCCTAAGGCTGCTCAGAACTGTGTTAGAATTGGCTCGGAGCGCCCAGCCAGGGCGCTCCCTGGCAGACTGAGAGCCTGTGCCTGCTCTCTCCAGCCCAGCAACAAAGCACCGGGCTGGAGAGAGAACAGTGCACATAAGTGTTTGGCCGGCCCGAGATGGCCGGCCAAACATACATGTACACTGAGGGTGCTCGTCACAGCTGGTGGCCCCGCCCCTTTCACTACAAACCGATAATAAACATGGTTTATTATAATTTTATAGTAAACGGTTTGCAGATGCTGCTGCTGGCGGGGGGGGGGTGTATGGGGAGGGACCCTCCTCTGCCCTAACGGAGGAGCCGTGCCTGTTTCCAACCCAACTCTTGTGGTATCAAAATGTGGTTTACTTTCCTGGGCCCTTTCTTGAGGTATTATTGGATTCTCATCCCATACCAACATGTTCTAGTCCTTTTGAATACTCGTTCAATTGATCTGTCTCACTCCTAACTTCTTTCGAGTTTGACTTGATGTGACGATTCCATCGGATCTTTCTGAATAAGTGAATCTTAGTATTATCATTGCCCTCATTATTCCTCCTCTATTGCGTACATGGACCAACTGAATTCAAAGACCAGTAACCAGTTATTAGTAGATTCAGTAATGGCATAAATCGCTTCACATTTTTTCAAATATTGTTTTGGATTTCCCAGATTTGATGATACACTAACCGTACTGTCAATGCCACTGGCAGGGTTCATTTGAGCATTGATCTCCACCATCCTCAATATTTTTCCATGAGCAAATGCTGTTTTGTCTTATTCTGGGCCTATTTGTCTTGGATCATTTGAAGCTGAAATTCCCCATTCAGTCCTCTTGCCCTCCGTCTCTAAAGCCACATCTCCAATTCACTTGCAGCTAAACTACTTTTGGAGGAACTACAGCTGATTTCGGATGGTGCCTTGGAAGATTAAGGCCCTTATTTATACTTGTCGACGCAAATCAGCGCTAGCAAAAAGTTTAACGCCGGCTAACGCCATTCCAACGCGCCAGCCGGGTGCCTTATTTGTGGAATGACAGTAGCCAGCGCTGCAGCCTGGTTAGCGTCAAAATAAATGACGGTAACTGGGAGGCGAAGGGAAGACTGGGGGTTGTACGCCAAAGAATGGTGCAAGTCAGGGTAGAGTTAAAAATATTGGCTCTAACCTGACTAGCGCCATTTTTGACGAATAACCCCCATGGAAATGACTCCTGTCTTAGCAAAGACAGGAGTCATGCCCCCCTGCACAATGGCCATGCCCAGGCGACTCTTGTCCCCTGGGCATGGCCTTTGGGCGCAGTGGCATGTAGGGGGGCCCAAGTTAGGCCCCCCTATGCCACTTAATTTTTTTTTTTTAAAAGACTTACCTGCACTTACCTGCACTCACCATAGATGGGTCCCCCCATCAATGGGTGTCCTCCAGGGGTGCGCGAGGATGGCAGTGGGTGTCCCTGGGTGCAGAGAAGGGCACCTGTGGACTGCTTCCATGGTCTCCCACCATGGAAATGAGCCCACATGTCCCCTAACGCCTGCCCTGACCCAGGCATTTAAAAACGGCGCAAATCCGGCTTGGCGCCATGTTTTAAGGCCTGCCTCCTCCTGTGCATCATTTTGACGCTGGAGGATAAATAAGGTGCACATGCCTTGGAGTCATTTTTTGCACTGGAATGCCTACCTTGCATGTCATTAGCGCAAGGTAGGTTTTCATGTACAAAAAATGGCGCACACTCCATCACTTTGGCTCTAGACGGGTCTAATGCCAAAGTATAAATATGGAGTTAAGTTTGCGCCGAATGTGCGCCAAAAGAAATGACGCAAATCCAGCGCTAACAGAGTATAAATATGGGCCTAAAAGTTCACATTATCCTCACTGGGAGTATCAGCCTCCTCATGCTCAAGGTTTTATTTCTTGGCTTGCCTTGTTTCTTCCCAGTCCTTACTGGCTTTTTCCAACGATGCTTTCTTTCCCTTAGTGTTACGTATGAGAAATGAGAATATACCTCGTGACTCAGAGTATCAGGCCCAAAAATATGGCTAGGCGAAAGTCCATCCACATCCTCCCCCACAAAAGCTTCACATTTATGCTATTTTGGGAGTTGATTTTGGTTTTAAAGGAAGCCAGGGAAGCTCTTTTAGTATTGAAGTGATGTATTCTCATTCTTGTTTGCTGCAGAAAGGCTACTGAAAGGAGGGTGGCCTTAAGTGCAACTAAGGACAATTTTGGGAGGTTGGCTAGTTAAACATTGCCGATTCCTGATTCCTAGTTGTGAAAGCTCCACTGATTATGCTTTGGTCCTAAAGTATAGATGGCATGAGGTTTCTGAGTAGGTGTTGGTTGAACGAGACAGTCTTTGGGGCTGATTTACAGTTTGGCGGACAGGGTACTCTGTCACAAGGTCTGCCTATCTTTTTTGGAGACAGTTGAACCTTAAGTATGTTGATGATGGAGCATACGCTGACTCCATTGCTGACATACTCGTCTCATAAACCCATGGAGTAAGGGCCATCAGAGGTTAGCCATCCAACCACCCGCCCAATTTACAGTGGGCAACCAGATGGTTTTTTTGTTGCTGGCCAGGTGAAACATTGTGGTGAGGTACAGTAAAAAAAAAAAAACGATGCACACACCATGTGAAAAAAACTGCTGTGGTGTGAGTCATTAGTTATTCATTTTTCAAGAACCGATTCCTGCTTTGGGAGGTTTTTTTTAAGACATGAAAAACTTTGTAGAAGTTTGATGGGTAGCTGTCATGTTTCATGGAGCTGTATGTCAAACTTTTACCAAACTGACAAGAACCACTGAGACAGCGTTTCCTAACAATGTTTAGAGTTATTCTGCAGGGTTGGCATAGGACTCTAAATATGGTGAGCAGGGTTCCTCGGGGTGGTGGGGGCCTTCATTTCCTAATACTCAAAATCAGTCCCTTAGTCAGGTTGGAGGTATGTGTTATCATGGTTAGCGTTTGGTCAAGACGAAAGGGGACTAAAGTAGCAGAGATAGCTAAGTTTTTGAGTATTTTTTTTTTTTTTTTTGTATAGGTGGTTGGGACGAAGCATTCAGCTGTGAAAATGTCCAGTTCAAGAGAGAACAAGTGCAACCATATTATCAGTTTTTAAGCAAGTTCTTTAATATAGATATGTTTGTAGGATTTGTAGGATTAGCTAGAGTAATGAAGATTGGTGACTTTGTTGTCTCGTATTGTGCCAAGAGGCAAAAAAACTTTGTGAGAAAGAATGGATCTTGTTACGCACCACAGTTGAGGAGTCCAAATTCCCAATTTGACATCTTGAAGTTAGAAAGACATTTAACCAGGTCAGGACTTTGTCATCTATCCACATTCTGGAAGAGAGGATGGTTAAAAGTGTTTATGACCAATTGTATTGAAATATGTGAAACATCTATAATGTAAAGAGCTCAAGGGTCCAAACCAAGTTAGTTTCATGATTAAAATGTAATAAAACAATATATATCACACACCAGGTGACAATAGGTAAAGTGTTGAATATCGGATGGGTAAAAACAGCAAAAATGAACCAAAGAATTATAATTAAGGGCCTGATTTAGAGTTTGCCAGATGGGGGTTACTCCATCACTAACGTGAGGGATATCCAGTCCACCGTATTACAATTACATTATAGCCTATGGAACTTGTAGTCCAGCGGCTGGGATATCCGTCACATTTGTGGCAGAGTTACCCCTCCGCCAAACTCTAAATCAGGCCCTAAGGGTTGCAAGTCAAGGACAGCTGACTTGACTATTCAAAGATGATGGCTGCAGGTATTACAGTTCCAGCATGTGGAGTTGAAGTATTGAATTATGGATGCTATCTCGCTCAGTAATAACAAAACAACAAAGGAAGATTTGGTGGTGTTGAATCTCTGGTTTAAAACTGCTTGAAGGCATTGATGTTCCAGCAAGGCAGACTGGAACAGAAGTTAGAATACAGAATGTTGCTCAGAGAAGCTGGGTCAAACCAGGGTACAGACTGCTTAAACAAAGGTCTTCATGCTTTTTAACACTGTTCCACCCCCTCACCCCAACTGACAAACGTTTGCTTTCACAATTATTCTATAAAATTGGCAGCTCTAAACAAATTTAATAGTTCAGCCGTTGCACTTATGCTCAGTTGTCCTTTTTAGGAATGATTCACAAAATGTTATGGACAGCCCGGTTTCCCTAAAGTGTAATTGTGTCACAGAGTGATCCCTTATCAGAAATGGGTGGTAGAGCCTTTGAGGTTTATTTGTAACTCTGCAAACACAACCCTAATGTTGACACCTACTTCCAGCCAGGACATGAGTGAAAAGAAATGTTCAATGACACTCTGGGGATTGAATTTAAGAAAAATGGCACACCATCCAATACAGACCCCCTTAATGTCACTATGTGTGCGCCATATTTGAGATATGGCGCACCATGGCGGTAGTTGGAGCAATAGCATCAAAAGTTTTTATGTTATTGGGGTGCTTTGCTACACTAGCGTCAAACCTTTTGACGCTAGTGTAGCAAAGTGTACGGAGGCACATTGATTTAAATGGGTGCATCATTTTAACACCTGCTTTAAGCAGACATTAAAAATGACAGAAAAAAATGTTGCAGTGAAATCTTTTACATTTTGCTACATAATGTTTTCGGGCCCCCTAATGGGGGAACGCCCCCCTCTTGCATACATTATGCCTGGCGCAGGCATAATGTTGGTCCATGGGTTACAAAGTGGTGCATTGCATGCATTGCACCACTTTGTAAATATGGCATGGGGAAAAGGCCACCTTAGCGCCATCTTAACGTAAAGAAAATGATGCTAATGTGGCGTTAAAGTGGCGCAAGGGGCTCTTAAATCTGTCCCTGGCTTTTTTCACTAAAAGTGCAGCACTATTTTTAGTACGATGCAGCTCTCACTCAGTGCCTGGGCCCCCCTGTGAGCAATTCAGACCCTCGCAGGTGGGCCAGACCCCCCCCCCCACCAAAGTGAGAGCTGACTTTAGCACAGGTGGCGACCGGTGTGACAATCTTTTTTTCTCCTCCCCATAACCTCCTCCTCGGATTCCCTCATGACCACCTAGCAAATGTGCCTCTCATGTCTCCATTGCCCTGCTCTCACATACATTTCATTTGTTTTAAAGCACTGGTAAAGGCTGGGTTTACTAATCCACTCAGCTGTCCGCATAAAATACAGATGTGTTATTTTCAGCAGGCAAATTAACCCTTTGCACTACTTTATTGCAGAGTCAACATTGCCACTGGACAAAACTCCAATCTCTTTCACTAGCAGGAACATTAATCACAAGAAATTATCTTGACATTTTTATTGCTGCCTGAAAGCCGGACGTACATAGAACTCTGCAGCAGGTGCTTTTAAATCGCAAGTTATTGCTGACCACAGCGGAACCCAATTAGGTCAGTGCCCCCCTTCCAGGTCAGCGCCCAGTGTGGCCACACCGGTTATACTGCCTTAAAGGTGGCCCTGCCCTCAGTTAGTTTGAAGTTCCCCGGCTTAGACATTCATGGATTTAGGTGATGCTGGGTGTATGTTTCCATTCGGGTGCAGCAGCTTCTTGTGGCTTCTGTTTGAAACAGTTTTGAATTGACTCCCAACTCAATGCTGAAGTTGCTTGTAATATGAAGATTAAAGAAGAGGTAGAGATTGCTCAAAACATAAGTCATTTGCAGCAACATCAGGGCTATGAACACAGCTTACTTTGATTAGTCTCTCAAAGCAGCAGCTCCCTCTGGTCCCAGATTCCACCATCCCCTAAAGCACTCATGCTTCCAGGGCCAGGACCCCAGCAGTTAAGCTTATACAAAAGGCGCAGGATCTTCATAGTTTGAATGTTACTCGCAAAACAATAGTTAAAAACTGTTTGCAATCAATAAAAATGTATGCTTGTTTGTTTATTTCTATGAGACATATTGCTCGATGCTCTGCATAAGCACAACCAAAACACATTTAACTTGGTTATAGCCCTGCAGTAAATTGTATTCATGACAAAAAGTTGTGGTAACCTGATGCTTATGACGTTTGCACTTTCTCATTTGTGATGGGTTGTTGGACAGAATCCTTCTTAGGGGATTTCCCTGGAAAGTTTTGCTTTTTTTCTCCTAGCTTTTGCTGACTCTCTTTGCATGGCCTTAGGACTCTGGGCACTTTCTTACTGTCTCGCAGGCGGAAAGTGTGCTCGCCCTTCCTACTTATGCTAGGAAGAGCCGATTACTTGATTGGTTGAGGTGCCGTAACTAGAAGTGCCCTGTAAAAAGGTACATTATATACCTGGGGACGGTATGACCCTGGCCACTAGTGGGATGTTGCACCGAGTGTGCCACCCACAAGAGTAGCCTGACCAACATATAACACGCCTGGTAGTGCAGGCCTGTGGAGGCGCAAGTGCACCTACTCTCAGACTGGCATCTTCCCCACTGGGGCCAGCCCTGAGTAGGCCTTCCACTACCCCGAGAGCACTCCCCGTAGGGTGGAGCATGTATAGTCAGAAGATAGGGCAGGTACACAAGGGTGTCCCATGCCCTGGTAAAGGAGAACCCCCATGTGGGTTTCCCTACTGAGTGATTGGCTCTTCCTTGAGGTTTTGCTGATCCTCTCTGAGTGGCCTTAGTGCCCTGGGCACTTTCCCACTGTAAGTACAGTGTGAAAGTGCATGCACACCCTCCCTACATAAGTTAGGAAGTGGCACCTACCAGTATGTGCACACTTGCACATTGGTGACTTCATGTATATAGTGAGCCTGGCTTCGCTTGCCTATATGTGCACACTTTCACATTGGTGTTTCCATGTATATACTGAGCCTGGCATGGCGGGCATATATGTGCATACTTGCACATTGGTGTTTTCATGTATATTCTGAGCCTGGCATGGCTTGCCTAAATGTGCACATTTTCACATTGGTGTTTGCAGGTATATACTGGGCCTAGCATGGCTTGCAAGTATGTGCACACTTATACATTGTTGTTTTCATATGTATACTGAGCCTGATACAGCAGGCCTCTATAGGCGCACTTGCACCCTTGTGGTGTTTTCTGAGCTTGTGTCCAGCCTGCCCCTGCAGGCTTGTGCATGCGCTAGGGCACATGTGTATTCCTCAGCAACAGCTATAAAACCTGGGCAACTGGAACGATGGACCTCTGTCAATTGAGGGCCTGTCTGGATAAATTGGAGGGAGAGGTTTTGACACTTGGCCTCTTGGAGTCAGATTATGGCACCACTAAAGATCAACATTTCATGGCCCCATGGCATACAGGACTGAAATTTAGGGGAGATATTTGTTGTTCAAAATGGAACCTTCTGAACTTCTCCCAACTTCAAAGGCACACTTGAGTATTACTAGGGATACCACACTTCAGCAATTTCGATATACACTTGCAGAAATGCAGGACGGAGTCCCTGTTGCACCCTGCCAGATCACTCTGTTGTGCACAGGATTACTTACTGTCTAGGGAAGAGATAGGAAGGGATTGCTCACCCTTCTTGCATCTTGGCTGGCCTTGGCACATTGCTTGCAGTGGTGTGAGGGTAAAACTAAGAATTGTGTCTAGAGGCCTAATTTGTCTGGAGCAGAGCCTGCAAAGTACTGCCTTCATTCAAGTAGTGTGGCCCTTCATCGTGAGGCCACGTCATGCATAAGTGTTTGGTTGGTAGTGAACACATTACTGGTTGCAGGACCCCGTGTGGCCCCATTGTGTGCAGTGTCTGTGTACTGTTTGAGACCCTTGGAGGTGGGGGCATACCCAGACCAATGCCACATTCTTCCCTGTCTGGTACCACTTAACTGGCATCTGTGTGTGTGTGACCAGATCGGTCTGGTGCGTCTCAAGTAATTGTGCACCAGATGTGGTGCCTCATTCCAGGGAGACACCACATTGGGACTTTTCATGTGCAAGTGAGATGTTGTGCCTCATTACAGAGAGGCACAGCATTGGTAACCTGTCGTGTGCAAGTGGAATTGGCTGGTGAAACTCAAGTCATCATGCAGCAGACGTTGTGCTTCATTCCTGGGAAGGACAGCATTGGTAACTTGTTGTGTGCATTCAGAGGTGTCTGTGTGACTCAGGCCATTGCACACAAGACCTTGTGTCCACATCAATAGGGCATGGAATTGGATAGACTCTTCATGCAACTGGGGCGCCTGGAGTGATCCATGTCATTGTGCCCTAGACGTGGTGCCTCCTGTCCTGGGAGGTGCTGGATTGGTAACTACCTGTTAAGTGGAGTGTCTGGCTTGGCTGGGCACCACTGTGAACAGTGTGTCCAAAGGCATCCCCCACCCTGTGCTTTGCAGACTGGGGCCCGCTCTGGAAGGCCGGTGTGGAGACTCCGGAGTGAACTTCCCACGTTTGCCGACTGTTGCCTGATCAGCCATTCTCTCATTCTTCCTGTACCTTTGTCCCGGGATCCTGACTAAGTATAATCACCGTCCGCAAGCAGCAAAGTATCCGGAGAAGGTTGCTTCATTTCTAACTCTGAGCGGGTGGGAGTTGGTTGGAGGATGGAGGAAGGTTTGGGTCCAAGAAGGGTCTGCAAACTCATTTACACCTCACCTGCCAGCTGTCAGAGCACCGCATTAGGGGGCTAGAAGTGAGTGTTTGTGAGTGCATGTATGCCAGAGTGACTGATATCCATGGCACTGCTGTAGAGGAGCAGAGTGAGAGTGTGGGAGCGAGTATCTAGGCATGATTGCACTGCGCAGTAACATTTCTGTGCACATGGTTGACAAAAGTGGTTGACATTTGCGTTTACTGGTGAGGCCTAGGCCGCGGAGCTATTTCAAAAGTGTTACAGTTCTCTGTATGTATTGCATTGCTGCTATCATTGGGAATGGGGATGCATCCTACAACTATTTTATGTTGAATTAGAGTGATTGCTGGGGCGGGTTTTGTGCTGCCAACGCGGTAATATTGCATGTGGGTGCAGGTAGGGAAAGTATTATTTTTCTTATGTGTGCATACTGCTGTTGTCTTATTAACACTGTTGGGCCTCGTACTACTAGTGATAATTCTGAATGTGATTTATGCCAAGGTTTACATGAGGTTGATGTAGTGTTAATCCATGTGTGTGCTGAATGCAAACTTTATTTTCATACACCTTGTGTGAAGTCTTGTTTGTGACAGTCAGTGTACTTATTGAGTGGAGATGCTGTGCCGCTTTGAACATTGTCTCTGTGATAACCCTGACTGCTTTGTGCAAAGCTACCCAATGGTGAGCGCAGGTTTTAGAGTGAGTTTAATCACCAACCCATGATGGGAGTGCTAGGTTCTGCCTGGCTAGGGCCTCACCTCAGCCAACCAGAACATGCTGCCTCCAACATGGGTACTACCACCTTACAGTTGCAATGTCAGCTGTTCCCATCTGACAATACAGAATGTTGTGAATGCATAGAACAGGTAACAACCAGCTCAAATACACATAGAAAAGTGAGAAAACAACATTACTGCACCTTATTTGTCCTGGGGCTGAGCTCCTAGCATGTAATATTATTGCTGGGATAATAAACAAGTTTGGAGTTTCTAACTTTGATGATTAAATTATCGCCCTTTATTGCAGCAAAGATGCTTAGCTTGCAAAGCACGATTTTTAAATTGTGAAAACTCACAATGTCATCAAGATGTAGGCGAATAAGAGGGAGATATAGAATGGAGGGACATTAAAGTGGACGTTCATTTATGTTTCCAATTATGCTTCTCTCTAATTAAAATAACAAAGGGGAAGATAACTCAATACATCCCCATTTTCTCAGTGCAGATGAAGCCAAGCGGTGCTTGATGTCCTCCCTTCTATAATGCTCTTTTTTAATCATGAAAACCTTTGAGTTACAACACTTTAAGCATGATATTTCATTTCGAAATGCTAAAGATAATGAGAATTGCAGGACTGTAGCAAGTAGGATTGTTAATTTTGTTCTGTGTTGGAATTTTGTTAACAAAACTGCATAATACATCTATCTTTGAAAAACAGTAAAAATAAATTGTGTAGTTGTTGCCCTTTTTCAGACATATAGATCCATCTAGTATAAATGCATTACTAGTTATAAACAGTGCTAATTAAAATCACTTTTAACATCAAAATTATTACTTTATACCAAATTGAACAAGTTATGAAATATTTGTGCACTCAAAAGAGTTTGTCATGGCATGGCATTAGCATATTTCTAAGGGAAGTGCTTATTAAAATCACTTGTAACATCGAAATTATCTAACATTTATTTCGCCGCTTATAAACTGCAAGATTATGGATTACAGTGCTTTACTTCCGGAGAGGAAAGGCCAAAGTCAGCTTACTTGTCTGAATGAATGAATGAATCAATCAATTAGGATTTATAAAGCACGGCTAATCACCCAATAGGGTATCCAGGAGTTGCAGGTCCTGGAAGCTTATTCGAACAGCCACGTCTTGAGGACCATTCATAATTCCGGAAGGGAGGGGATGGTTTTGGAGGTGCGTGGGGAGGCTTTTTCAGGTTTTTGCTGTGATGTGAGAGAAGGAGCATCTTCCACTTCTGCTTCGGTTGATGCAGGGAGTATGGGCAAGTGAAAGGGAGGCAGAGTGCCATCTTCTCAATGATTGGTGGAAGTTCAGGCATTAGAAAGTCTAAAGACGTCTCCACACACTAGAGGTATATTTCTCAGTTTATTCCATTAATCCAACACACTTATGAATCAGGCGAAGGGTACAATTCACCTGCATCTTGAGCTGCCAGATGCCAGTGTTGTTCTCGTAACATTCCAGAATGTGCAGCTGACATCAGTGACATACCTGAGGGGACCTTGAGTACAGTGTCCCCTCAGCACATAAGTGGTGATTCGAACTGACATCTCTAACAAGAAACAACACTACAATACTACAGTAATGTACACAGGTCCTTGGTTGTATAGAGCCTTGTGTGCATGGGTCGGCAGCTTGAATTGGCATCTCCTCTGTTCGGGAAGCCAGTGGAGTTGCCTGAGGTGGGGTGCAATATGGGTTTGTCAGGGAAGGCAGAGGATGAGTCTGGCGAAAAGAGTTTGTATTCTCTACTTCCAATCTCGAATAATGTGGAAGTTCTTGACCAGCTCTTCAGCATTGGTTGCGTCCTATGGATCTGTGCTACTTGAAAGGAATGTAGGACATGCACCTGTACCTTTGATTCTGACCCATTAGTGACCTGAAAATATGTCAGGATCCCTTTAGTAAAGATTTATGCACCTTTTGGGGCTTGAAAATGAGCTGATGATCTGATTTTGTCCCACATCATGTTGTATCTGAAAAGAATTCACTTCTACCAATTAGGGCAACATGGATCTGGAGGGGCAGTGCCTGTAGTCACACTTTCATCAAGGTCATCCACCCACTGTAGTACCTACTACTTTCCTGCTCAGGATCCGAATAATTGGTA
The DNA here is from genome assembly GCF_031143425.1 of Pleurodeles waltl. Classification (NCBI taxonomy): domain Eukaryota; kingdom Metazoa; phylum Chordata; class Amphibia; order Caudata; family Salamandridae; genus Pleurodeles; species Pleurodeles waltl. The sequence goes on from NC_090442.1 coordinate 302,489,825, forward strand.
GCAGTGAAATTATTTTCAGATAAAACAAGATGTGGTGCAAAATCTTAAGTTATGAATAACCCTCCTCACAAACAAACACCTTAGGGAGTGTCCATTCATTACTTAGGATTTTATCCCTAGCACCTTGGTCCTGATGAAAGCCACTGTGACTCGAGCAGCACACATCATTGGCTGAAGCATGTCAACCTGAACATTAGGATGTGAGTGATCACTTGATTCTCTCCACACATCTGTCACTGTTTTCAACCCTCCCCAAGGGATCCACAATTAAAATATTTGTTTCCTAATGGGTGGATAATCTTGAGATAGTTTTAAAAATTCACTTATAAATTCACCCTGTAACAAACAAGAAACCAGTAATCCGGCGTAGTAGCACACCTATGATGCATTCAGCATTGTATGTTGGAACCCAATGATGAAGCATGCCGCCAACTACGTTCGTGGGTGAGGGTTCTTTTTTCAACCTAATGGGTTTTTTGACATTTCAGTAGAAGACACAAATAATAACTGAGTGGCCTGATGCTGAGCTTGTTCTCTTTGTTGGATATAGTAGTAAAGGGAAGAAGGACAGGCTTTCCTTTCTCTTCTCACTCTCTCTATTGTTTAGAGTATATTTCATTAGGGCCCTGACAGCGGAGTCATGCCACCTTGTCAGGCTGCCTGCCACTACATTATGGATTCTGTGGGTAATCTCTTACAGATAATGGTGCACGCAATACCAAAGTTCCATATAGAACTTGAAACCGCTCACCAAGAATGAGCTTTTTGTATCAAGTATGATAAATCAGTTAACATTTCTCTCGTCTGAGATCTTGACTGTGTCCTAATATTCTAACTTATTGCTGAAAAATCATTCATCTTTATAATACTGTGTTTTTAAGAATAGGCTACTACCTTACTACCATCACAAGACCTGAATCAAGACTGACTTCTTTGCTACTAGCTTTTGTTTAGGAGTCCTTAAAAAAGCCTGTAGCACAACACATTTCTCCTCTTAGTCTTTTATGCAACATTCTGGGCTGCTACTCTGACTGAATCCCAATGCAAAGTTGAAAGCCATTGCTTCCTAGCAAGGTTTAAATGGTGGCTGGAGGGGTGAAGCCAACCTGTGCCGGTGATTGAACCAAATGTAGGAGGGATGGGCTTTTGTTAACCAAGTCTCAGGACATGCCTTAGTGGGCAGCTCCAATCCCCTCTCTTCTTCTTGGTACTTGGGCTGATGGTGGCATATTAGAAACTTAAATAGTTGTAGCATCCTGATTGAAACTTTGCCCACAATACTGATCCTGCATTTTAGAAACTAGGGGGCATACTTATACTTTATTTGCACCGTTTTAATGTCATTTCTTAATGCGAAAATGTCACAAACTTAACTCAGTGTTTATATTTTGATACTAGACCCATCTAGTGTCAAAATAATGGAGTTTGCGTCCTTTTTTGGATGTGTGCATCCACCTTGCATCAATGAGATGCAAGGTAGGCATTCCCATCCAAAAAATGACGCAAGCCCCCCCAGCGCCATATTTATCCCTCAATGTCTCAATGCTGGCAGTCGCAGCAGTTTGCGTCCATTTGCGTTGAGAAACATGCCATTCGAGTAGAAAATCTACTCATGCAGCAGAAAGAAGCAGCACCCTCTGGTGCGCTGTGTGCTGCCATTCGTGCTGAATTTACAGTGCGGATAAAGCTCCCAGTGCTAAAAACCATTGTGAGCAGTGCAATGTGCCCGCATTCTGCCAACTCACGGAACTCCACAGAATCTTATGGAGTTTTTATGCAACTCCACAGAATTCCGCGGAGTGAAGTTCCTTGAGTTCTACCCACCCCTACATGTCAGTCCTTTTGTTCTCACCTTTGTGTGCCAAAGCAGAAAAAAAAACTTAGATATAGTTATGCCTTAATGGTAACATTTCCTCAAATAGCAGCATCAATTACTCTATGTTGGCATACAAGGATCTGTTCTAAAATGGATCTGTTCCTTCCTCACAAGAAGAACCCAAAGGGTCAGGCTGCCATCCTTCACATCAGAGACCAAGAAATTAATATGTGCATCCCCTCAGGGATCGTCCCTCAGTCCCACCCTCTTCAACATATACATGACCGCATTTGCCAATATCATCCAACCACAAGAAATCATGTTATCTCCTACGCCAGTGGTTCCCAACATTTTGAATTCTGTGGAGCCCCACTTTATCAGTACTGGAACTCAGGGACCCCCACTGAATCATTATTGGAATCCAGGGACCCCCCCAATAAAGCTGGGGACCTAATCTGTTAACATTATTACATTTTTTAAGCAGTCATGGACCACCTGAGGAGGCTTCGCGGACCCCCAGGGGTCCCCGGACCACAGGTTTGGAACCAGTGTCCTACTCCGATAACACGCAACTCTTCCTCTCCTTGATAAACAAAACAACCACCCCAGAAACAATTTCACCAACTGCATGACCATGACAGCAGACTGGATGCAAATCAACTGCCTGCAGCTCAACTCTGGCAAGACGGGAGTACTGGTCTTCAACAACAAGATCTCCGTATGGGACTCCACCTGTGGCTGCCGGATCTAGGACCAACACTCACACCCACAGACCACGCAAGAAATCTAGGAATCATCCCGGACGAGAAGCTAAACATGACAGCTCAAATAAACGCAGTTTGCACTTCCGCATACTATGTATGCTGCAAAAAATCTTCAAATGGTTGCCTCAGAACACCAGACAGAGACCATCATGCAAGCACTCATCACCAGCAGGCTGGACTGCGGCATAACTTTCTACATCGGAATCTCCAAACAACTCCTACACAGACTCCAGACTATCCAGAACACTGCTGCAAGACTCATACTCAACCTCCCACACCACACCCACATCACACCGCACCTCAGGAAGCTCCACTGGCTCCCCATTCACAATCGCAGCCAATTAAAACTTCTCATGCACACATACGAAGGTCTATTCAACAGTGGATCAGAATACCTGAACAGCTGCATAAACTTTCACCAGCCCACCACACACCTACTCTCTGCCTCACTCTCATTCGCACATATTCCCTGAATCAGCAAAATCAAAATTGGAAGTCACTCATTTTCTTACATCACACCCAAGAACTGGAACAACTTCCCTCTACACATCAGAGCCTCCTCCTCTTCACCTATTGAGTTCAGCAAGAAGCTGACGTCTTGGCTCTGCATATACGCACCTTGGGGACCCCAAAACTACACACATGCCCAAGCGCCTGGATACCCTCACGGGGGATTAGTGTGCTATACAAATCAATATAACATGTAACATAGCAATGAGGTCACATTGTGCCAAAGATTATGAAAGTCTTCAGATCAAGCCTTGATGAGCCTTTGAGGGGGGGAGCTTGTAGTGGCGCATCCTCACCAAAGTATGGATGCAGCTGTGAGGATAAGTGAGGCTGCACTAGAACGCCATCACCTGAAAGTTAGATACACCATCTCTTGGTATATCCCTTAAGAACCATCAGTTGTGTGGTGGGTGTTAACAGATACATTCTAATTAAGTGTTTTTTTGGTAACATTAGATTTAGGGACTCAGGGTTTTCCTGGGTGCAGGAACACTGTAGCTGATTTTATTTGATGGAAACTCCTGCTATTAAAATTGCCCTGGAAAGGGGATGGGCTCAGTGCACCCCGGGCCCATGCTCGGGCCCCTTCTAAGGCTCAGGAGGAGCGAGCAATTACCCCCACCCCTTCTCCGCCGCAATGCCAGCTCCTTCCCTTTGCCATCCTCCTAGTCCCCTCTCAGAGCAGGTCATAAATGTGTGCGTTGAACTTCGTGAACTGGGAATTCCACGCGGAATACTGTCCAGTCTACCCGTGTCGGCATCATTATTCCCCATTCCGAAATGTATAACTCCCTAATAGGCGTATGTATCTACTAGGATACCAGCCGGGCACGGAAACTACGGCTGTCCGGTATCTCCCGACTCGTAAACATCACTTAGCCGGGTATATCACCATTTATTTGACAAAAAACACCATGTTAAAAAAATGCTGATTTTCCGTTTCAGTAAGTTCACCTAGCTGACGTTAGATTTCTGGTCGGTTTTTTGGCGTTTGTAATGAATTTATTCGCGGAATGAGGGCTCTGAAATTGTAATACTGCTGTCTCATGTCGCCACCCACTGGCCACATAAAGTTTTCTACACTGGGATTGGAGCTGGCATCTTTCGTGCACAGATGTGCTGCCTCTTCAATCAATGCATTCTTCATTACAGTGAATTTGTGGAAAATTGAGCCAAAGTGTACAATACCATTCCAACAACAGACAATAAAACACTCACGCGCTATCATAAAACCAATCAGAATCATATCTAATGCCACGGAGCTATCTTCCAGTGGTATGAGCACTTTAGAAATACACACTAATAGCAATAACAATACTATTGAGGGCAGCAGTCTCTGAAATAACTACAACGATCGAAAACAAGGATGTTTATATGAATATTTTGGTTAGGGAAAACAATAACACACAAGTCAAATTAAATACACAATTCATACAGAAAACGATGGTCACGAATATAGAAGATCTTATCATAATCGTTCCTCCTAAATAAAGACAGCATAATAATAAAGTATTAGTGTATCACATTACAGTCACAAGTTGACGTTTGTCATCCCTAACAAAACGAGTACCATCAACAAGAATTAGATGACTTAACCAGTGTCTCATATAGACTTATAGCACGGCGCAGCATGCTATACCGGCCATAACAGGCCCCCTCCAGCGTTAAAGGCCTGAACCGAAGGCATGGGCCTTTAACAAGGGAGCAGGACTTTAATGCCGGTATAGCACGGCTACGGAGGGCTATAAGGCTATTAGAACATCCCGCCACTAGAGGGCAAAATGTTCTCTTAAGTAAAACAAAGGAGCCAGTAACATAACAAAGGCCCCCGCAGCCCCTGTGGTGCAGGGGGAATAAGGGAGAGGGGACACCGAGCTCCAGGGGTCCCTCTCAGCACAGTACACTATGCACAGGCGACAGGCCCCTGACTAGATCAAGGGGTGGGGGCACCCTCATGGTACTATGAAGGTGAGCCCCCTCACATTTCGTTACGCCACTGCACAGAGCCCAAAGGGATTGAAATCCCCTCGGGCTCTGTAAGGCCTTTGTTAACAGCAACAGCTGTGAACAATAACATTGAAATGTTGGAGCTCCGGACTTCCAACAGCCATCAGAAGCCCGGCGCACTCCATTGTTTTCAGTGAGCTCCCAACATTCCAATGTTCTAATACCTACTAACATAGAAAGGTAGATAGGCATATTAGATGAACCAGCAATGCATTTTTATATTTGCACTATCTACACTAACTCAATTTACTTGGAAATGAGGGTCACTCGCTTTCAAATTGCACAATCGGCATGAGAAGAAATAGAGGGCAAAATGTTACAGAGGATCGTAGGAGACAGTGTTCCAAATAGGCGCCGTAACCTCGATGCCACAGCAGACGAGGAAACAACATAGTGTGACTGGCTCCCGGAAGCAGAATCAGTGAAATCATGTGCACAAGAAGTATCAGGTTTCTTGAATATGTCCTAGGAAACTCCTGAAGCACAAACTCCACATACTCCAAATGTTTCATCATATAGAGCATACACCATGGAATAGGTGGTTTTGCCCAAAAAAAAACCAGCCCCTGCGTCTCTTGTTATAATAGCCAATATGATTGCCCTCAATGAGCCTTCACTTGATATTCTAAACTGATTCAATTTTAGGTAAACTGCCTTCACAATTAATACTTGCTTAGTTAAACCAAACTCTAATCGTACTTGGGGATGACTTGTGGAGTTTGGTGAAATACATTTCTGAGAAACCAATACTACAATTTATGGAAATGTGGCAATCTGATCTAAACAAACAACTTGACTACAGGACAAAGTGGGAATGACCCTGCCTCTCATTAGTTCAGAAAACCGCCAGCAAACGAACTAAGCAATTAGCAGTATTGAAACTTGAAGGTAAAAGTGATCTGTAAGAATTTCTTCTGTGGCATGGCTAGGTGAAGTCACACAGACACCCTTTCACTTAACTAAACTCTCAGATTGTATCTCTTCAGCCCTCATGTACAAATGGACAATATTTCCCCCACCCCTTTAAAAAAACTTCAAATTTTTGGGAATCACTTGCTAGCAATCGATTTGCACCACTGAATTAGTTCGAACATACCAATGATCTCTTTAGGCCAATATGAGTCTGATAAAAATATAACCATGTCTGTGTGTATTGCAACATTTGAATACAAATGCTACCTAATTTTGGTAGAAATCACCTGGTTGTGGACAGATTCTGTCAAAGATCAGTCGTGTAAATGCTGAATTGGAGGGGTGTTCTGCCTCAGCCCTTGTTTCTGAAAATATCCTCAGGGATCTCACTGCCCTGGCCAGTGTCAGTTGCGCCCTATAGAGTGCCTTCCAGCTTCTACCAAACAATGTAACATGCATGCAGCCAGAGGCCCAAGCTCAGATCGATCTTATAAATAAAGGGTGGGTGATTGCTCAAGGTCACTCAGCGTTAGCCCTATCCAGTGTGTCTGTATTATTTTAGTTAAGCCCACAGTACTTCCCAGAATTGTTCAAAGGCCTTGACTGCTTGAAGGGTGTGATTGTATGGTTTAATCTATGTGGAGTTTGACAATCAGTTTCCCTACAAAATAGGGGGGTGCCTTTTCACCTACACCCACTAGTTGGAAAAGAACTGCTAGGTCTGATTGAAAAAGTGACAGGACCAATGCCATGGGTGCAGCCCGTCTTGATAGCCCCCAAACCCAAACAACCAGAGGCCATAAGACTTTGTGTAGACATGAGGCTGCGTAACAAAGCCATCCGCCGAGAACGGCACATCACTCCAACAATCGATGAGACTGTAGTAGACCTGAACGGAACCCAGTGGTCCTCCAAAAAGGAACTAAACTCCAGATACCACCAGCTACTGCTCAACGAGGAGAGCAGGTATATCACAACATTCTCAACTCATGTGGGCCTTTGCTGATACTGGCATCTCAATTTTGGAATATCTTCGGCTGCCGAAGTATTTCAGGATACCATTCATGAGATGCTGTTGGGAGTGGTGGGAGTGATCAACGTAAGGGATGACTTCCTCCTCTTCTTGAACACCTTTGAGAAGCATCACATGAGATTGAGAGCCACCCTCAAATGCCTAGCGGACAGCAGACTAACACAACACCGACAAAAAAGTTCTTTCTACACCAACGCCGTGGAGTTCTTTGGCTATTACTTCTCAGATGAAAGCCTCCCAGTCACCCCAAGAAAGTGGAAGCCATCAAGTCAGCAGTAGTCCCACAGAAGTGTGCAGCTTTCCGGGAATGGCCAACTACTGTTGACACATTATCCCCAACCTGCTCACCCTGCCTGAACTGCTGAGAGCTCTGACCAAGCATGACTGTCTGTGGGACTGGGACAGCAGGGCCGTGCAGGCGTTCAGGAAGGTGAAGAGTGCACTCCTGCATGACTCCACAATGGCGTACTTGAGCCCCAAGTGCCTAATTAAACTAGTGGTGGACGCAAGTCCCATGGACCTATGTGCATTCCTACTCCAGGAGAAGTGCGAGGGTACATGGGTCCCCATTGCATACGCAAGCAGAGCTCTCACCGATGTCGAGATACGATACAGCCAGATTGAGCGTGAAGTGCTAGCAATCTGGTGGGCATTCCAGCATTTTCACCTTTATGTCTGCTGGCAGAACTCCATCTCATGACTGACCACAAACCACTGGTTCCTTTGTTTGCCGGCATAGCCAGGAATGGACCACTGTGGATTGAGAGGTGGCAGTCCAACTCCAAAAGTACTCATATGAAGTAATATACCGACCTGGCGTTAACAGTCCAGCGGACTACCTCTCCCGATATCCCCCCACATTAGAGGCAATCCAAGGAACAGTGGAGGAAGAAGGTGTAGAAGGATTTGTGAGGATAATTGTTGAAGATGTGTGCCAACGAGTACTGCCATAATCCAAGAAGTGACAGCAACTGACATGTGCATATCAGACGCTAAAGAGGCGCTCCAGAGACAACAGTGGCGCAACTTCTTGGACAGAGCATGAACACTCACTGCCGAAGAACAAGCTGACATGACCCAGACCTGCTGGATCTGCGATGAGCTCAGCCTAAGTGATAGACCGCTGTTGCTGCGAGGCTGCCAAATTGTCATACCATGGAGTCTATGGGCCCGAACTGCCAAACTTGCTCACCAGCGACACCAGGGCATCAGCAAGACCAAAGCGCGTCTTAAAGACAAGGTGTGGTTCCCTGGCATGGATAACTGGGTTGAGGGAAAAGCTGAAGACTGTCACTCATGTGCCACCACGAGTGGAGAACCACTGGATAGCTGACTCACTGTCATCATTATTGATATTCGCCACAAATACCCCACAGTGGAGCTAGTGAGGTTGCCAGCATTTGAATGTCTCAATCCAGCAATGGAAAATGTATTTGCACTGATGGGAATCCCTGATGAAGTCAAGACTGATAATGGCTTGCCGTTCCAGGCACAGCAGTTCCAGGAATACCTACACAGCCTCAACATAAAGCACCATAAGATAATGCTCCAGTGGCTCCAGGCCAACGGAGAAGTGGAGCGGTTTCAGTGGACACTCTACCATGCACTCAGGATTGGAGTTGAGAGGGGCAAAAAGGCAGAGCGCTGCCTACACTAGTTTCTGAGAGCATACCGTCAGACACCCCACAGCTCAATGGGATGCACTCCAAGTGACCTACTAATGAGGAGGTGTGCTTGAGGCATCATTCTGACAGGGCCAAGCTGGAAGCCAGCAGTCATCAATGTATAAGCCACCAAATAGAAGCACCGTACCACTAATGGAAAAGCCAGCAAGAATCACAGAGTGGTGGTACCTGATATCTGTGCAGGTGACAGAGTGATTATGAAGGATCGCCATCCTGGATGGAAAGTTTGCACACCGTTCGAGAAGGAGGTGTGGGAAGTCACCAGAGTGCTAGAGACAGTGATAACTGTCCTAAAGGGAGAGAATGAGATATCAAGGAAGTTATCATGGTTCAAAAAAGTCAGATCAGAGCAATCTGAATGAAATGAAAATTACGACCACATGAGCAATGATGCTATAGCTGAAAACCCAGGTTCCAACACAAGCCAAGACTCCTCACCAGGCAGATCACTGGTCATCCTGAACCAACCGGTGGCCGCTTAATCGAGTAACAGTGATGGATGCTCAATGAGCCAAGACTTGAATGGTCACAACCAGAAGTATGGACTCCGGCCAAACCCAGCACCCAGCCAGAGATTTTGTCTGCTGCACATCTGCCCCACAATCCAGTTGTTATGTTAGTTTATTATTTTCACTATAATAAAGTTGGAAGGGAAGTAGAGTGCTACCCGGCCTCTACCAAATTATGTAACATGCATGCAGCCAGAGGGCCAGGCTCAGTCTGATGGTATAAATAAAGACTAGGTGATCGCTCGAGGTCACTCAGCGCTACCCCTATCCAATGTGTCTGCATTATTTGAGTTAAGCCCACAGTGAGCGGCCTAAGTATGTGTGTTTGCTGCTACGACGTGCAAACACTGCACACTCATGATCTATCAAATGTTTGTTTAAAATCTTTCACGAGAAGGATTGCAATCTACTACACTAACAGCTTAGATCACAAAATCACATGGTCCACAAAATCTAAGGCACAAAAAGCACAAACATGCATGCTTTTTGTGACATGCTTGTGACTGGGTATTGAAAGAGGATGTAATATTGAGCCCCACGTGTGTGGCACAGCTGCAAAAGTGATAACCATCCGGCCCAAAATCAGGGTCTGACATGAACATAATGCGGCACCAGGCATACAAATAACTCAGATGTCATTAAGCCCCTCAACCACAACAATGTGGCTGGCTATTGTCGCGTCCTCCCCTGCCCAATAGCATGCTTAAGAAGACACCACACACAGAGCTCTGAATTAACGTCTTTATTCTTCAGCATACAACATGTAACTGACTCACCATAACCATTAGGACCACACCCTGACACCTCTCTTATCAATTATGTAATTTCCTTCATAAGTCTGCCTCAGAGTCTCCACTAACTCCCACGACACCATCAAATCAGCCGAGCACCTCTATTTCAAAATCCACATCAACATCAACAACACCCTCAGAGGAACACTGGTCTACAGACCCCCAGACCGCAGTTCTGCGACGACATCGCCGACGCCATCAGCTCCCAAGCCCTCACCTCAACGGACTACATCCTCCTCGGCGACCTAAACTTCCACCTTGAAAATAACAACGATAACAACTCCACCAACCTAACCGACAACCTCGCCAACCTCGGCCTCAAGCAAATCGTCACCTCACCCACCTACTCCGCAGGCCACACACTCGATCCCATCTTCTCAGCCAGCAACCACGTCTCCTTCAGCCACACCACCAAACTCAGCTGGACTGACCACCGCTGCATCCACTTCTCCTACCAGAAACCAGTCACTCACCACCACCGCACGCAAGCCCCTCGACGCACCTGGAGCAAAATATCAACAGATCAACTGATTTCCACCCTCGCCCGGGCCCCACCCACTGGGACCCCGGAGCCCAACACAGCCACCACCAACCTGCATCGCTGGATAGAAGACTGCACCAACACCCTCGCACCACTCAAAAAAAAAAACCACCCCCCTCAGAATCAAGGCCAGCTGGTTCACCCCAGAACTACAAGAATCCAAACGACTATGCCACAGATTGGAAAAAACCTGCCACACTGAACCTACCAACTCCAACCACATCCCCTTCAAAGATGTCATACGCAAACATCACCAACTGATCCGCACCACCAAAAGGACTCACTTTAAAAACCGCATTGACACCAACACCCACAACAGCAAGGAGCTCTTCGGCCTCATCAAAGAGCTCTCCACTCCCAGGACCTGCTCCAACGAACCCCCGCCATCGCAGGAGCTCTCCAACTCACTCGCAACCCATTTCCGTAGAAAGATAGAAGAAATCCACTACAGTTTCAACCCCCATACCCACCAGCTGACTACAAACACCCACGAACCCAACGCCGCATGCAACACCCACCTCCTTTACACCTGGACCCCCGCCAGCATAGAAGACACCACCAACACCATGGCCTCCATCCACTCCGGATCACCATTGGACCCCTGCCCACACCATATCGTCAATAAAGCCAACATCATCATCGCCCCCTACCTCTGCAACACCATCAACAGCTCCTTCGAGTCAGCCACCTTCCCAGAAAGATGGAAGCACGCAGATGTCAACGCCCAGCTAAAAAAGCCTAAGGCTGACCCAGACGACCCCAAGAACTACCTGCCAATCTCCCTCCTCCCTTTCCCAGCCAAAGTCATCAAAAAAATTGTAAACAGCCAATTATCCTGGTTCCTGGAAGACAGCAAGGCACTCGACCACTCCCAATCTGGATTCCGCGAAAACCACAGCACTGAGACCGCACTCATTGCTGCCACAGATGACATCAGGACAATGCTCGACGAAGGTGAAACAGCAGCACTCATCCTCCTGGACCTCACCGCTGCCTTTGACACGGTATGTCATCACACTCTCCGCACACGACTCAACAATGCTGGAATCCGAGACAAGGCACTTGATTGGATCTCGTCATTTCTCGCAGGCAGAACCCAAAGAGTCCACCTTCCACTGTTCCGGTCAGAAGCCTCCAGACTCATCTGCGGCGTCCCCCAAGGATCATCGCTCAGTCCCACGCTCTTCAACGTCTACATGGCCCCACTTGCCAACATCGCACGAACCCACCACATCAACATAGTTTCCTACGCAGATGATACGCAGCTCCTCCTATCCCTCACGAAAGACCCTTCAACGGCAAAGAACAACCTCCACAACGGACTTCTCGCCATCGCCAGCTGGATGAAATCAAGCCGCCTCAAGTTGAACACAGACAAGACAGAAATCCTCATCTTTGGCACCAACGCCTCAGCATGGAACGACTCCTGGTGGCCCACCTCTCTAGGATCCGCACCCTCACCCAACCTGGGATTCATCTTGGACTCCACACTCAGCATGACTCAGCAGGTCAACGCCGTCTCCTCTTCCTGCTACAACACTCTCCGCATGCTCTGTAAAATCTTCAAATGGATTCCTGTCGAAACCAAGAAAACTGTCACCCACGCCTTGGTCAGCAGCCGATTGGACTATGGAAATGCCCTATATGCAGGAACAACAACCAAACTCCAAACAAAGCTGCAAAGAATCCAGAACGCATCTGCCCGCCTCATTCTTGATGTTCCACGCCGCAACCACATCTCCCCCCACCTCAGAGACCTACACTGGCTACCAGTACCAAAGAGGATCACCTTCAAACTCCTCATCGACACACACAAGGCCCTCCACAACACAGGTCCAGCCTACCTCAACGACAGACTCACCTTCCACACCCCCACCCGCAATCTTCGCTCCGCCAGCCTTGCATTCGCCTCCGTCCCCTGCATCCACCCCACCACCGCCAGAGGAAGATCCTTCTCGCACCTAGCCGCCAAGACCTGGAACTCCCTCCCGCTCTACCTTTGCCAGACCCAAGACCTCCTGACATTCAGGAAATGCCTCAAGACATGGCTCTTCGACCAGTAGCTCCCTCCCCCCAGCGCCTTGAGACCCTAACAGGTGATTAGCGCGCTTTATAAATTCCTTGATTGATTGATTGATTAATTGATTGATAGTACAGGGACTTAGAATGTACAGTTCTAAGACACTACAGCTATGACCTGGAAACCAGGCAAACAAACAATGCTAACAACTAATAATAAATTACTGCTAATCTAGAACCTGAAGCATCCACATAAATCACAATTCACGGTATAGACAAGATAGATACTGGGCAGCATCACAGTGTTATCACTTAAAAGATAATGATTTAAATGTTGCTGTTTTGGGGAAATTGTTTACATATTAATTAGCGTGTAGTGGTTATTCCCAAACTAATCGGGTCTTTCAAAGTTTGACAGCTCACTTGCCAAACAATGAGTTAAGTCGAGGCACTGCCTTCGACATACTGGCCAAACCAGATTGGCAACTTTTATTGCCCATGTTGCAGGACTTTTTCACTCCAAATTGGTTCCAGCCTGTATGCCCGAGCTGTTCTGGGAGAACAAAAACGCATTTGATCGCTTCTTTCTTTCGTGTCTGTCATTCTCTTGACATGCTTTCCCTGCCCCGCCCCATTGTGTGTTTCATGACCGCACCTTCCTTTGTGCACCTTATTTAGAGGCCACACTAATCACAACCCTTCCTGAAATCACCACCAAGACCTGGAACTGCACCCTGAAATTGGACGTTCGTTTCCAGTACTCAACGCAAAATGTACCGGACATGCTGGGAGTTTTCTGTCAGTGCATGACCGGCATTTTCATAGGGCTCTGTGCTGGGCAGCCATGACAGGACTGGCCATAGCCTCCATCGGGCGTTTTCCCGGGAGGCTGAAGGGTCGGGGGCTGGATTGGGGGCGGTTTTGTTACTGGGGGCTGGTTTTGCAGTTGTGCTGCAATGTCTGCCCCCAATAACAAAGGCAGCAGTGCTTCTCACTTGCACGCACCGAACACCCTCCTCCTCCCGGGGTTTGGTCTTACAAGATTGCCAGGGCTGCTTTTGTTTCCCAGTCCGGCCCTGAGGGCAGCCATGGGTTTCTTGTCAGTTCGCACAGAAGAGGCGCCAGCTGAAACATAAGGTGGCCCGATGCATTTTCAGCTGGTGTCACATTCACCAAATTGGTGTTCTTAAATGTGGACCTCTGCCATTGGGAATCCCTCCCACTGCCCTCGCAGCACAACGTGCAGAAGGCTGGACAGGACATCTGCCTTTTTGTCAAATGTCTTGTTGCTTTTCCCTCTAATTAAGGACTTACTTTTTGTTTTTCAGTTAATTAAGAATCTCTGTATTCTGTTTAACTATGTGAAATGTATTATCCATGCATTACAATATACTATTCCTTGTATTTAATTTGTTATTCAAGCATTACAATAAACCACACTTTGTATTTAATTGTGAAAAGCACAATTTATATTGTATTTCGATTAACTTGTGTTAGGTGATTCTTCCTGTAAATAAATTGTATTGTATTATATTGTAATACTTATATAGTGCTTACTACTCGTGTGGGGTGCTGAAGCACTTGTCTACATGCGTAGCAGGGTGCATCATGTAGGATGTGTGGTTGGAAGGGAGCTGTCTTTGTTTTGATCCTGTGTGGTATGTGTTTCATTGTCATGCATGAGGACAGTGTGGTTGTTGTTTTATGGGGCGCAATGCTGAGCACTGTGATCAATAGGTGCACAGTTTATGGTTTTCAGTAAGCTTACAGCTGTGAGCAGCTCTGCAAGCCCCTTTATAGTATTTGTTATGGTCATGGTTCACTTAATTGTTTACTGCACTGGAGTGTCCATTCTCCAGGCAGGTCGCTCCCCTCACCGCCACGCAGCCCCCTGTGTGACCGCTGACCGCTGCTGTATTCTTCTGCCTGCGTCGAGTGCCAGTGCCCTCCTTCTCTTCTGTTCCCGCGAGTGAGTGCCTAGATTCGCCCCCAGTGTACCTGTGTCTGTTTGCTGCCTGGATTGTACCTCCTTCTCTTCTGTTCCCACGAGTGAGTGCCTGTATTTCGCCCCCATTATACCTGTGTCTTTTGCTGCCTTGAATTGTTCCCCTCACCTTTTTTGCCGAGATTGTGGTCCTTTATTTTTCTGTTTCCCTGCGCACCGCGTCTCCCCTCGCCGCCCGTTTCCCGCCGCCGCGTCCCGTAGCTCCGCCCCCCTCGCATCCCATTGGCCACCCCGCTCCCACCTCCTAGCTGCTCCTCCCTCCCTCCCTCCCTCTCCCACTCATATGGAGGCCGCGCAGCGTGCGCGCCGCTGGCGTGCCGAAGGCGCGCCTAAGGCAAGCCCGTCTGCGCCCGTCCGCGCCTGGCCCGAGCCCAGCGCCAGACCCCCTGGCCCCCGCAGAGGCCAGCCCACCCGCAAGACCTACAACACCGCCACTCTCATCGCAATCAACACCGGCCGGATCCCCGGCTGCTGCAGAGCCACCCCTAGACGCACCCACGGGCCCTTCACCTGCCAATCCTGCAAGTTCTCCTGCATCCGGACCCGGACCGCACCCGCCAAGCCAAGCACCAGCAGCAACCACCTGAAGTGCATCCTGCTCAACACCCGCTCCGTCCACAGACATGCAGTGGAACTCTGGAACCTGCTCAACACCACATCCCCAGACGTCGCCTTCCTCATGGAAACTTGGATGAATGCCTCCTCAGCGCCCGACATCGCCATCGCCATCCCGGACGGATACAAGATCACTCGGAGGGACCGCGCCAACCAGACAGGAGGAGGCATCGCCATCGTCCACAAGAACACCATCCGCATCACGACCAGCTCCGACGACACCCTCACAGCCGCCGAACATCTTCATTTCCAGATCCACACCGACCCCAAGACCACACTCAGAGGCACCCTCATCTACAGACCCCCGGGACCCCGCACACAATTCAGCGAAGACATCGCAGACTTCATCAGCCCACACGCCCTCCCCTCCGCTGACTACATCCTCCTAGGGGACCTCAACTTCCACCTGGAGAGCAACAGCGATATCAACACCACCACCCTGCTAGACAACCTCGCCAACCTCGGACTCCCGCAACTGGTGAACACCCCCACCCACTACGCCGGACACACGCTTGACCCAGTCTTCTCCTCCAGCAAGCACATCTCCTTCAGCCACTCCACAGAACTCCACTGGACAGACCACAGCTGCGTCCACTTCAGCTTCAGAAAAACCACAACTCACCTCCACCAGCAACAGGTTCCCCGCAGGAGCTGGAACAAGGTAACCTTCGACCAGCTTTCCACAGCACTGCGCCAGAACCCTCCCGCCAACTCAACGGACCCCAACCAAGCAGCCAACAACCTCACACAGTGGATCACCAACTGCGCCAACGACCTCGCACCCCTGAAAAACCATCCCAACAGGCCCAAAAGCAATACAGCCCCCTGGTTCCAACGACCTCAAGAACTCCAAAAAGAACTGCCGCACCCTCGAGAAAGCCTGGCGAAAAAACCCGACAACAGACAACATGAACGCCCTCAAACACGCCTCCCGCAAACACCACCAGCTGATCCACACCACCAAGAGGACAGCATTCAAGGAACGACTAGACAACAACGCACACAACAGCAAGGAACTCTTCAGCATCGTCAAAGAGCTCTCCAACCCCAGCGCCGGAAACAACGACATCACTCCCTCACAAGAACTCTGCGACTCACTCGCCTCGTTCTTTCACCGCAAGATAGCCGACATACACAACAGCTTCGGCGCACAGACCACGCACCCAACCACCGAACAGACGCCCCCCACCCCCACCCTCCTCGCCTGGACCCCAGTCAGCACCGAAGACACCACCCACACGATGAACACCATCCACTCCGGATCACCATCCGATCCATGCCCTCACCACGTCTTCAACAAGGCCGACTCCGTCATCGCACCCCAACTCCGGGACATCATTAACTGCTCCTTCAACACCGCCACCTTCCCGGAGAGCTGGAAGCATGCCGAACTCAGCGCCCTCCTGAAGAAACCATCAGCAGACCCCACCGACCTCAAGAACTACCGCCCCATCTCGCTCCTCTCGTTTCCTGCCAAAGTCATCAAGAAGACCGCCAACAGACAGCTCGCTGCCTTCCTCGAGACGAACGGATCCCTCGACCAATCGCAATCCGGCTTCCGAGCCAACCACAGCACCGAGACCGCCCTCATCGCAGCCACTGACGACATCCGAGCCCTGCTCGACAACGGGGAAACAGCGGCCCTCATCCTCCTAGACCTCTCCGCAGCATTTGACACGGTCTGCCACCACACCCTAGTACAGCGCCTCAGCAACATCGGAATCCAAGAGAAGGCCCTAGATTGGATCATTTCATTCCTCGCCGGAAGAACCCAGAAAGTCCGCCTCCCCCGTTCAGATCCAAGGCCACCGGAGTCATCTGCGGCGTACCACAAGGATCATCACTCAGCCCCACCCTCTTCAACGTCTACATGAGCCCCCTCGCAGCCATCGCACGCCAACACAACCTCAACATCATCATCTCCTACGCTGATGACACCCAGCTGATCCTCTCCCTCACCAACGACCCAGCCACCGCCAGAACAAACCTCCACGAAGGGATGAAAGACATAGCCGAGTGGATGATGAACAGCCGCCTGAAACTGAACTCAGACAAGACGGAAGTCCTCATCCTTGGACCATCTCCCTCTGCTTGGGACGACTCCTGGTGGCCCCCCGCCCTGGGCAGCGCGCCCAAAACCAACAGACCACGCACGCAACCTGGGCTTCATCCTGGACTTCTCCCTTTCGATGACCATACAAGTCAACGCCGTCTCATCATCATGCTTCAACATCCTACGCATGCTCCGAAAGATCTTCCGATGGATCCCCACCGAATCCAGGAAAACGGTCACCCAGGCACTGGTCACCAGCCATTTGGACTACGGTAACACCCTCTACACCGGAACCACAGTCAAACTACAGAAAAGACTCCAACGCATCCAGAACGCCTCCGCACGACTCATCCTGGACATCCCCCGTCACAGCCACATCTCCGGACACCTGAAAGACCTGCACTGGCTCCCCGTCAGCAAGAGAATCACGTTCCGACTCCTCACCCACGCACACAAAGCCCTCCACGACCTGGGCCCCAGGTACCTCAACAACCGCCTGACCTTCTACACTCCCACCCGCCAGCTACGTTCTTCCAGCCACGCCCTCGCCGCTGTTCCACGCATTCGAAGAGCCACCATGGGAGGAAGATCCTTCTCCTACCTGGCAGCCAAGACATGGAACTCCCTCCCCATCCACCTCCGTCTTACCCAAGATCACCTCTCCTTCAGGAAGCATCTCAAGACCTGGCTATTCGAGGAGTAGCGGTCCCCCCTTCCCCTAGCGCCTTGAGACCCTCCGGGTGAGTAGCGCGCTTTACAAATAGATTGATTGATTGATTGATTGGAATAGTTAGTTTACCATTAATGGTCCTGAGCAGGCACAGGTAAAGGATGAAATGGTGATGAGATCTGCTGAGATAGACTTAGTTAATATCATCCCATATCTGATTGTCATTGTGTTATGTAAGGAAGTAGTCATAGTATTTAGCTATTTGGGACCTGCAGTGGTGAACTAAATTAAAATCATCTGTTGGCCAGCGGCATGAGGCAGATCTCTTCAATTATTCTATGCCTGTTCATTTTGTGATGAGTAGTTTATTTGCTGTGGACTGGTACAGTATCGGGTGATGACCATGTCCCTTAGCAGTTTTATCTTATGCGCATGCAAGCAGTAAAAGGGAGCTATTATGCAGCCTGTATGAATTACAATTGCCTGCCCAACCATTGTTATGATATTACTACTAGTGTGAGTCTTACATTGTATTTGTATTGTAATTGCATTTATATAGCACTTACTACCCCATACAAAGTATTGTAGTACTTTGCGCCGGGCAGCATGCAGCAGCGGATCCCAGGGTTAGTAGGTTTTTGGTAATTTTTGGTTTCTGGGATTAGCCTTGAGCTCTTAATGATTTTACCCCAGTTTCTATGTGGTAAATTAACAGAAGTTAGGTGTGAACTTTAGTGAGAATGGGGTATGTGAATTCATGCACTGGTTGAGAGATTTAATAGATGAGCCACACAAAAATAGGCATTGTTAGAATGCAGGGGTACAACTTTTAAATTGGTAAATTTGTTTATTACAAACTCATAAAGTTAATGAACTGTGAACCTGAAGACAGATTTTTACAATGTAGCCATCTAGACTTGCTTATGCCTTGAAAGGGCATGCACCAGTGTGAAAAAGTGCTGTTGGCTTTGTCAGAAATGGAGAAGGCATATTAACGTAAAAGTGACTGTTAGCTGTTGAGTTTCTGGTTGGCAGAGGTATGCACCCTGCCCATCCGGGAACCACAATCCTAGTCAGGGTAACTCACAAACACACACTAGGTTAACCTGTGCTCACCTTCTGGTAGCTTGGCACAGAGAAGGCCGGCTTAACTTAAGAGGCAATGTGTTAAGTATTTGTGCAACATTTCAAACAGTAAAACAGTGAAAACACCACATAAAAAGATACTATATCTGGTTAGAAAACAAAAAAGACAAAATCTAATGAGTAGAACTTGAGATATGAAATGTTAAAGAATAAACTGTGAAATAGCTCTTAGAAACAAGAAGCGCCAACCAGGAATATCCTTTTGTGCCGAACGAGGACAAAGTCAAAATTTCACCCCAACCACAATGGAGCGTTGGGCCAAATGAACAAAAGTACCTTAATCCTGGTTGCAGAGACACTGAAGATGAGGGGAGCAGGCTGAAGCAATGTGTCTGTGTTGATCACCTTCCCGCACACTAGCAAAGATGCACTGATTTCTCCACGCAGCAGCGGCAATGTGTTGGGTCTGAGATGCTGTGGTACCAAAGGTAATACGCCGAGGTTGATTTGCACTTGAAAGGCGCTGCATCAACCCCAATTCACGCATTGGGGGTTGATGCGCTGTTTCTGATCCTCGCAACAGAGGTGATGAGCCGGTTCTGATCTGCACATTGATTATCACTGCAGCATCACTTTATACCCACGTCCAAGGGCCTAGAGCTGGATTGGCACCACTTAGCAGGGCAAGAATCACAGTTGGCAGAATTCATGTGCTGTAGCAGGTAAGCTGGAATTCCGTTGTGAGCCTGAGACCTCAGAAAACAGGAAGCAAGCCAGCAAGCCCTTGAAGTAAGTTTGGTTCTGGGTTGGACATATGCAGCTCCAGTCCTTCTGACTTCCAGGAAATGAGGGTAGCAGACAGCTGGTCAGCACAGCAGAACAGGAGTCCAGCAGAGTGGCAGCCCTTTCAGCAGCACAGCAGTCCTTCTTCCCAGCAGAGTATCCACAGGTACAAAAGTGTACTGTGTTTGTGGTGTCTGAGGTCCAGTACTTATACTGACTTGTGCCTTTGAAGTGGGAGAGGCCTTTGGAGTGCACAGAGTCCCTTCCCTTCTTGTCCCGGCTACAGACTCACTATAGGGGGGGACAAGCAGCCCTTTGTGTGCAGACAGGACATAGCCTATTCAGGTCTGTCATCTTCTCCCTCCCATCCTTCACAGGATGGCCCATTATAATGAGGATGGCCCATTGGTCACACCTATACTTCCTTTGTGTTTGGCTGTCTACAGGGAATGCAGAAAGCCCAGCTGTCACCCACCCCAGACATGTATTCAGAGACAGACAGAAGGCACTGAATGGCTAATGTTAGAAAGTGTGAACTTTTTAAAAGTGGCATTTTCAGATTTACAATTTAAAATCCAACTTTGCCGTAGGTTGTGATTTTAAAAGGTGATTTTAGAGACACCAAACTTGGGGTTCCAATCTATTCCCAGTTGAAAATTACAATTATAAAATACAATAAGGTATTCCCAATGTTGTCCCATGGACAAATAGGCCTTGCAGTAATGAAAAACTAATTTAAGAGTTATTCACTTCTAGGACATGTAAACTTAAAAGTACATGTCCTACATTTTAAATGTGCTACACCCTGCCCTTGGGCTGTCCAATGCCTCCCTTAGGAATGACTTGTAGGTCTTAAAAAGGAAGGGCTGGGTCAGACAAGAGGTGTAACTTGCCAGGTCAACATATCAGTTTAAAACTACACACACAGGTTCTGCAATGGCAGGCCTGAGACATGTTTAAGCGCTAATGAAGTGGGTGGCACAATCAGTGCTACATGCCCACTAATGGCATTTAATTTACATTCCCTGGATACAGGTAGTGTACTTTTCTAGGGACTAATAGGTAAATTAAATATGCCAATTGTAGATCAGCCAATGTTACCATGTTTTAAGCAGTGAGCACATGCACCTTAGCACTGGTTAGCAGTGGTAAAGTCCCCAGAGTCCTAAAGCCAGCAAAAATTAAGTCAGCAAAACAGAAGGTCTGAAGACAAAAAGTCAGGGGGAACCACATCAAGGATGCCAGGTTTAACAATGCAAAATTATCTTTATTGTTTTCCTTTGAGCAATACAGTGTGTGCCTTTTGTGCGAGTTTTATGATGTTGGAATACCAGGTGATCTTGGAGTAGTTCTAGTTGAAAACAACAAAATGACAGTTCAATGTTTTCCGGAGAGAGAGTGCTCTATTATGAGTTTAGCCAAACCTTCATCCTGGTTCTACAAGAAAAACGAACATCTGGACCTGCAGGTTTCCAACCTGACATTGGTGCAGATTGCCCACTTTTTTGAACTCATAAATGTTTTCCAAGTAACACCTGGAACCTGTGACAAACACAGGTTTCCGGCCTACTGGAAAATGTTAGTGAATTCCATTTTTGCTTGGGAGTATCTAAATGCTTATATTTTCAAACGCAAAATGACTTTGACAACTTTTTTTTCTCCGCTGGGAAAATATTTTCCTCCCAGTAGAAACCCCTCCTGCTGCAGCCTCAACATTTTTGGTGGGTGTTCCATTTCTCTTTCCACCTTGCAAAAATATATATGTGCTCTTGACAGGAGTACTAATCCTACCTTCCAAAATGTTAAGGAGTTAGAGGCGAAAGTATCCACAAACATGTACGTTTATGGGTCTCCACAAACTTATAGCGCATTCCCAGCAAGTAATAACCACATGAATTATGCCACCGACGAAAAGTATTGGACTTTTTCCGACTATAACAAACAGCTTGCTTTCCAGTCCGGTCGCTGCTCGCTTTGTTTTCTGAGCAGGACTGCGGTATTTTTTTTAAGGGTCCTGTTGAGATGTACGAGTATTGTATTCTTAAATAAGTTGTCTAGAATCAGAGCCTTGTCGCTTTTATCCAAGCACTGATCTTAATTATTAAAGGAAAATATTAGCAAACAGGCAAGCATAATGGCAAATGCTGCTCACAACACACCGAAGAAATAAAGCAAAGAGAAGTACACAGCTGTTCAGGCATCAATTAACACCTCTTAAAAACTTTAGCAAAAAGTAGTTGTCACCCAAGAAAGAAGCCAAGAGCCAGAGAGTTTCTCACATTGGAACCTGGATAATAAAGACCACCCTGAAACTACGAAAACAGCTCCCCTAGTCCAAATAAAGCTTCCAGCTAGCAGACAAATTCCAGGCCTGCAACAAGACAGTTTCCTTCATTTCTGTCTTCATCATACGTACTAATTATCTTGTAGAGTTACCGAGGTTGTACAACAATTATTATTAGCAGAAATGTAGTTCATATCTGTTACTTTTATTAACCCGAATATCAAATTCACATTTACCGATTTCGTCATTTTCCAGAGAAAAAGTAAATTCACATATTACCCTTATTTTCTAGAGAAGGAGGAACTCTATTAAAAAAAGTATATTAGAGGTGTTTTCGGTCAAATATTCCGTATTTGCTTTGATTCATTTACATGTAGCTTTGCAGCCACTTCAGAACTGATATTAAGGCATTTCTGTTAAAATTATTGAAATTCAATTCCTTTTAGACTACACATAACCCCCCCAGTATGGCATCAGAACACAAATTCTATTTGGTTGCCCTGTTGTGCTGACTAGGAAGGCCCTCCATCGAAGTAGCCATCGTTTGAGAAAGTTGTTTTTTTGTGTTTTTTATTGTGTGTGGTCAGTTAAGAGTTAATTCAGTGTTCGAAATGTGAACTGCACACTCTATTTCTCGGAAAATTTAGGCCAGTAAAATTACGATGCGAAAAGACTGAATTGCAGCCCACACCCATTTCCCCAGCCTCTGCCCCACCCCCAGTCTGCTTAAAGCAAGCGATACATGTCTGTGTTCAACCACCCAGAGTAAGGAATACAAAGTGGGTTTACACCCTGTAATTCTGTGTCTTCACAGTTATTCCCCATTACGAGGGGCTTAATTCTTAAATTCAGAGATTCTGCGTTAAATTAGGCCCTTATCAGTATAGCGGCCTTCCAAAATCCATGCATGGAATTCTGCAAAACTTGTAATCAGGACCATAATTGCTAAGCCCCCCCTGTTTAGGCCTTGAATTAAGCAGAGGGTAAAGTCAAGAAGGTTAAGGCTAACTTTTGGAGGGGGGTGTGACGCAAAATGACAATATTAGATACCAAATGCATCACTTGCATCACCTACGATGTCAAAAAAAAAATTGTCCGTAAAAAGATACGCCATTTATTAATATTATCAAGTAAATATGTTCAGTTAATTATAAACTACAGTTACTGATAGCTAATTTATATCTGCCACATATCTGCATCAAAGAGTAATGTTTACTGTGTCCATATGTCCCTAATGGTTTAGGACTAATTGTGGTAAACACAGAAGTTATGGTGGGGACAAATGACCTACTCTGAGATAACTATCTTTAAGGTTGTGGCCAATTCCTTACAGATGCTTAATAGGGTGTATGTAAGCATTTTAGGTTTTTTAGCATGAGGAAGGATTCCACTTATGGAAGAGGTGGTCTCACACACTTTATCTTGTCATGCTTCATCATTGAACACCTCTCCCACCCCTTAGTAGGACAGTGCCACCAGGGCGGACTCAACCTCATGGAAGACCTATGCCAGAGGGAGTTCCTATATAAATTCTACTGGATAAGAGTGGGATCCAAATCAATTAAAATACCTTTGGGACTACTGGTATATGTCACCTTTAATAGTGGTCCCCGTCTGCATGATTAAAAGTCTGAGTTGAAGGAAACTTTGAGAATAATGTCTCAAACCGTCTTAGAAAGCCAAAATGTTTCTGCCCTCATGAAGAGCTAAAACTGGTGTAGGACATTCTTCAGGGATGAGTATCCCTACCAGGAGAGGTGTACTAAAACCCTACCCTAACTTGTAAGAACAAAGATACACACTCAAGTCCTACCTGAGTGAGGATATAACTTCTTAGCACCTAGTGAAAACAAGGAAGAAGAAACACGATTTCCAAAAATATACAATACTCCTTAACTTGCATTATGTGATAGAGGAACACACACAGTGTGGACATGCGGGGTGACAATCACTGCAAACCACTGCAAACATAGGTGCCTACATGTGCTCAAAACCATGCATCCTCAATTCTTATGACACTAAATTCTTCGCGTAAATAAATCTGGGCGGTTAGCCCCTGGCTCATGCCTGTATTCAAAGGTTCCATCTGTATGAATCTGGTTGAGAATGTGTATCCATGTCACGTAGGAGCCTCATTCATATAATTCCCTTGTGGTAGTGAAATTCCTTACCCTAAACTTTAGGGGTACAGACTTCTGGTCTGGGGCTAGGACAATGCCCCTTATCGTCGCACACTAGGGAAAGGAAAAAGAGTAAAACAAGTAAAAGAGGAATGAATGCATGAATCATTTATCAGGAAATAAGGCACAGCAAGGCACTAGGACGAGTTGTACAAAGGGTTTTAGCACTTGGAAACTCTCTTATTAGTTATATCATGGGCCTGTGAATGCTGTAATCCTTTTTGAAAGGTCCTAAGCTGATTTAATAATTCAGAAGAGCTTTTCCGAATTGTTATATCTGTTTAGGAAACCATACCGAATTCGTATTTGGAATGGGTGTGTTTGGGTCATCTCTTCCAAATGTTCTTCGACTAAAATTAGGCAGCACAGCTGTGACCCTGAATGTCTGTGCACAGAGTGGACCATACTGCTGCAGTTCAGAACGTGAGGCTGAAACGGATGACTGACCAGTCCTGTGTGGACCAAGCTGCTGTCCTACTGCTGTAAGTGGTGTTGGAGCTGCACCACAGTGCTGAGAAGTGCCTTCGGAGGCTCTGTAACTTCTGGCCACACCCAGCTCAACCAGGCAGCCAGAAGAGGGCCACCAGCCACACTGGAGCCTGCTTTGCTAGATAGTATCCGGGTAGAGGCCTACACAGCTGCTGCTTCCACAGACAGGAGCGGAGTGCCAATGCATCTGCAGCTGGCACATTTTCCCCTAGGAGGAGAAACAGATACCTGCTGTGCCCCCCTGCAACCAAGAGGAGAAAAGAGGTTGCATTGGTGAAATTTATATAAACGGAGTAAGAGTCTGATTTAAATATCGACGGAGGTCCGGACCATATGATTTATAAATGACCTCCAAATAAGTGGTCATTTATAAAGCATTGCCAGGAACAGTTGTCACAGTGGTTCCTGTCAATGCGTTTCACTGGTTGGTGAAGGGCTCCTTCATCATGACGGTGCCCTGCACCAAACAGTTCAGAAGCAGGAAATAAAAAAGATAATGCCTCTCTTGCCATGGGAGTGTTCTCATTGTCCCTCACCCGCAGGGTTTCATTGACAGGTGACAAGCAGTAAACAATGGCTGTATGTTCATTGTCTAAATTAGGTGGGTGAACACATGGCCAAATATCTGACGGCCCTTACTCTGTTGGGCCCTCCGAGAAGTTTGGCCCTGGCAGAGATGGAGTAACCACTGCCGTGGCTAAACTTAAGGGCCACCCGCATCTAAATCGGGCAGATGGACCTCTATGCTGGTGGGGAGGGAACTCCATTGCAACGGGGACGGAGTTTCCTCACCGCCAATATATACATCGAGCCCATAGTCTGTAAAACTGAACACACAAAAGCTGAATGAACGGGGCAGCACTGCACCAGGGCCTGAAACCTGCTGTAGTGTACCTTTAGGGAAAGTTGGAGGAACCTTGCATCATGGGGACAGTGGCCCTCCGACAGCAGATATTTGTACCTGCATATTGTTTTGTAAAGTATTTCATTTTGAGTGTATTAAAATACATTCTTTTTATAAAAACACATGCTCTGGGTTGTACTATCAATTATTGCACTACTGTGTGATTGTTGAGTTCTAAGCTGCCTCCCTGAGACGCCTGTGTCTATTCACCATCACTACCACTGAATTTGGCTGTTTTCAGAGATATAATAGGATGCACCCTGTGACATCAGACGCAAATGGCCCCAGTTCCCACAGCTGAGGCTCAGTAGCCCTTGCTTGCTCAGCGGCCTTCTAAACGGGACTTGACACAGAGCCATCACTGTTAATGGAGGTCTATTGTAAGGTTAGAAAACATTGACCACTGATCGTTATATTGAATAAAATGCTATGTACAATTTTACATGTTTAAGAAAAGAGTAGATTAAATGGGGCTCTGAAAATGGCTAGGTGTGACTGTTTATCGATTGACTGTGTACATTAATTGAATTGATTCGACGGTTTCGTTCCAGATGAATATGGGGTCTATGAAATAACATTGATCCGGAATCTGCACAGGTGACACAGGGTCTCAAACACACACCTATGTAGCACCCCCTAATGTTCAGTCTGTGCCTTTCACCACAGACCTGTTGCCGTTTGTTTTTCTGTATTTTATTTCTAAATGTATTATTATTTCTATTCTTCTTCTTCTTCTTATTATTATTATTATTGTTGTTGTTGTCAGTATTAATTACTATTAATTATATTATTTCTGCTATTATTATTAATACTAGTACTACATCTACGACTACGAGCAATAACAATACATAATCCTATTTTATTATTACTATCATTATTATTATGATAAAGAGCGGACTTTGCCCTGCTGGGATCTCAACGTGCCTTGTAGGTTACAACAAGCATGAGATAACGAACATTTTTTCGCGGAGCAGACAAACTCCCCTTGTTGCAATACCAAGCAAACACATCAGTAAATCTGCGCCCGCTTCCAGGTGAATTGCACTCCCGCCATTTGCGCAGCTTTTCTACCCACGTCATCACTATGTAAAGAACTCGTTTCAGGCTTTGATCAGGTGTTCCTGTTGAAATGACTTACTGCTTTGATTAGCCATCAGTTTTACAAGCACAACAAAGCAGCTCTTAAGAAGCCTACTTCTGTTTGTTCCTAGCTGAACAACTGTTTCACAGAAAAGAACTGTGCCTTGAAAATATTTCTGCTTTTATTTTCAGACTTTCTGTGTACAGACGGAAGAGTGATTTGCCATAACCACCACATTACACAGCACATTCTCCTCTCACTCAAGCACTGACCCCGGAGTATTCAACATTCAGAAATTATTCCCAAAATCTTAAATTTCTATGATTAATGTGGACACTATCATCACAAAAAATAGAGGTGATAAAGACGTATGTTCAAGGGCACGATTGTTGAATGGTTCCCAAAAATGCACTGCATCAGGCAAGACAGGGAAAAGTGGGTCAGTGTAACGAGTAATTATCAGTGGCAGCCGGCAGTTTTAGAAGGAAGAGGGCGGGCAGCACACTTGTTCTTGTTGCAGCAGATATGCTAATATGAGAATATTCTAATAATTTGCGTATACTTACTAATGAGACAATGGCATTTGAACACTAATAATTGAAAATAACGTGTAATGTGGAAAATGTGCCCACGGAGAGTGGTCACCATCTGTGTTAACTGTGCTAAAATAATGTGAAATGTGTATGAAATGGTAATAATATGCCATAACTAATGTTATAACCTATGTTTATTATGCTTCGTATTCTGAACTTAGCCGAACTAGAGGCCTGGTCGGCGCTGGGCCTTGCTTACTTAGACGTGGAGACGGGAAGAGCTGAAGAAGAATGAAACTGGAGAAAAGGACCTTGAACTGTACAGAGTTCAGAGATGAGTTCTGCTAGAAATTTCTGCAAATTCATCAGCGGACAGGAGACGATCAAAACAAATTGATACAATTATGTGTAGAGTAGGCTAAATGTACTTTCCCAGGATCCGAACAATAGAGGCACTGATTAAGAGACAGTGAGCTACAATTTCATTACCTGAAGAACCAGATGATGTTCTCATCGATGGAGAGACCAATCATGTTAACGGAACGTGATGCTCATACAAACGTAGACAAGTGGTAAACAAAAACTATACGTTAGAGTCATAACCCCTGCTAAGGTTGACCAATTAGCGATTTGGGGGACGGACTGAAAGACCCTAATAAAAAGTCATGACACGAGAAGAGAAATCAGAGTGGAGAGGCGAAAGTTGATGACGTCAGGAGACGCTGTCCAAAGTGCTGTAAATTTAGGCTTGCTCCTTGTGAGCCCGAGCCTTGCTGATGACTGATGACCTGGAGATGAAGACTGACTCGTTGCTGATCTATCTTGGATAGGTAGCTATAAATGAAATACTGACTAATGTGTTTTTCCTTCTAGGTACCAACTGTGCTGTTTAAATTGTTTTTTTCTTTTAGTTAGGTATTTTTCCAAATGCTGATGCTAATCGGAGTTAGGTAGGTTGACAAGGGTGACTAAAGGGTGATTTTGACTTTGACTGACTGACTTGCGTTGCTGAATTTATCAATGTTATAAAATTGCCAGCCTCGATTGATGATGTTTTGTTTATTAATAAAATGTTGATGAATTATTTTCCATTGATGCTAATAAAGTTTGATTAACCAATGGATTCATTGAATAAAGGTTTTTGATTAGAATTGTAACTAATAGGGAATAAAATGAACTAACCTAAATGAGAGTGATGGTATTTTCTTATTAGACTAGTTTATTTGCTATTAATTGTTTGATTGAGGTTATTGTTGATTTTTCCCTGGTCAGCACTTAGCCAAGATACTCTATGCGATCCCAAAGATTCATCGGCCTATGCTCGTCTCCTTGTAAGTTTACTTACTAAGGACCAAGCACGCTAACAGTTTTTGGTAGCAGCTTGATGGTTAGCTTCTTTAGGGAATTAGTTAGGTGGTGAGTAGAGGTTATGGTGGTAGTATTGAGTGAAGTGTTCAGATTTTTATGATGGTTACATTTTGTTTTTCTAAAATG
The DNA here is from genome assembly GCF_031143425.1 of Pleurodeles waltl. Taxonomy (NCBI): domain Eukaryota; kingdom Metazoa; phylum Chordata; class Amphibia; order Caudata; family Salamandridae; genus Pleurodeles; species Pleurodeles waltl. The sequence continues at coordinate 302,518,589 of NC_090442.1, forward strand.
GCAATGGTAGGAAAGATGATCCCTTAAGGCGAGAAATGACTTTCCCAGGTCCTGGATCCCGTGGGTAAGATTGAGTATGTTCCCGGCGTGTTTTGAAATAGTGCGAGAGTAGTAGATTGCATTTGCATAGGCTTAAGCAGATCGCAGGTGAATTGTGATGTATGTGAGATAAAGTAGGGGGTCTGCGTACTCCAGTTAAGGGTTAGTAGGAGTGTGTGTGCTCCAAAGTGTGAGAGTAGGAAAGTCGTTGAACTTCATATGTGTGTGGCGCTTTGTGCTAAAAAATTGTCCATGTGGTTGTTGGTGATGCACGGACCCTGTGTGGTCTAAGACTCCGGAGTATATTGACAAGTGTAGGAGAAACTTGGGTTAAATGTTGTACTCTGCCCAGTTTAGTAGGTTGATCGGGTGAGGTCAACAAGTCAGTGTGAATGTTAGATGACTAAAAGAAGCTTCAACTGAGATTTGGTGAGTTCTATGTGCACAAGAACAGACCCAGAGATCAGTTGAGAGTAAAGTTTGCGGATCGAATTTTACTTGCGCACGTGGGGGACTGAGAAAGAGGAATAGCTGAGGAGCTAGAAAGTGCCATTAGTGAAAATCTGTAAGGTCCCTGAAGTGACTGTGTCCCTTCCTGTAGTAAACCAGCAGGTTTGTTTTAGTTATTATTTGATGAAGACGCTTGCAATAATTGCATTAGTTGAGTGAAATTGAGGTGAGAAAGACAAAGCCGCAATACTTTGTCAGCCGATGTGTGTCAGTGTTACGTCAGTGTGTGCCGTGCTGGGATAGGTTGGTTAGTGAGAAGAGCCGCGACTGGATTGGCAGCCATCCGCGAGAGGCAATTGGTTGAGTAAACAGGTGAGGGAATCCTGGGAGTAAAAGTCATTTCATTTATTGAATTTGTAGTACCCAAAAACAGGCAAAATGAAGTTTTTCAAGGCATTTAGGAGTGCGATAAAAGGGGAATCATATATCAAGGCGTCAGTGGGGGAACCAACCCCCCCATAGGATTCTCCGGCGCATCTCGTAATGACGGAAAAGGGCATAGCTTCGTGTCTTTGGTTGAAGCAATGGAGTAAACTGACTAGGAATCAAGGGACATTAGCTTTTCCAGGGCTTGGAACGTTCAATTTGAGAGTTTTGGATCAGTTGTGATTATCATTGTATGATATGAGACCGTTACCAAGACCGGCACAGTTTGAGGCTTTAGCAGTCTGAGAGTTAGTGGCCAGACAGCAGCAAGAGCTGAAGTTCAACAGAAGAATAAAAAAGATGGAAAAGTCACCAGCTGAAGCTAGGTGGGATTGGGAGCAAAAGAGATGGAGAACGGCAACTATGAAGGAGATAAAATTGTTTCCCGCAATTACAGAGAGTGATGGGTCATACAAGGGGGACAATGACAAAGAAGAGGAAAGTGAAGGGAAGAAGAAAAGGAAGAAGTCATATGTGGAAGATGACGATTCTGATGTTGAGGATCTGTCAACATCAGGGCAGTGCGCGCTCTACGGGCGACTGGAATGCAAAAATCCAGCACTTCCAAGATAACGTAATTCATGCATTGTGCTGATGTGCTGTTGTTTAACCTTTTGCACTGCAGAGTTTAATCCTGAAGACTTATATTCAAGGTGCTTATAAATACTGTTCATTTGCAATGTATTGCTGCAGGATTTCAGAGTGTGTCAGGGTGTGGTCCCTTTCCAGGGCCTTCTAGAAGCTTCCTCTCCAGCATGACTGGGTGTGGTTGTGGGCTGGGCCCAGACTCTATATAAGGGAGCCAGCCCAGCTCCACATGCTCACTATTCAGAGGTCCTGGTGCAGAGCAGCAGCAACTTCCTGAGCTCCTGTTCCAGTGGCCTACTTTGATCTTCCAGGCCTTGCCCTTCACTTTGTTGGTGATTCTTGATCAGGGCGGTAAGACAGAGGTCAGGCTGGGCCCCCGATCCCATTCTCGAAGGCTTTCGAGTTCTTGGGCCTAATTTTCATGATAAATGATTTTACCTTGTGCGTGTGAATGTGCACTTGTTTTTTTTGGCATTTGCATGCTAGCATTCGAATCGGCAAGACGCGCGATTCATTTCTTATGCCTAACTCATGATATTCATTGTACGCTACCATTTCATGGCATTTACAAGGTAGCATTCGAATCGGCAAGACGCGCAATTAATTTCTTGTGCTAAATCCATGTTATTCATTGTGCGCTACCATTTCTTGCCATTCACATGGTGGCATTCGAATCGGCAAGACGCGCGATTCATTTCTTGTGCTTAACTCGTGATATTCATTGTGCACTACCATTTCTTGGCATTCACATGGTGGCATTCGAATCGGCAAGATGCATGATTCATTTCTTGTGCTTAACTTGTGATATTCATTGTGCGCTCGATTTCTTGGCATTCACATGGTGGCATTTGAATCGGCAAGACGCGCAATTCATTTCCATATTGAACTCGTGAGATTTAGTGTGTACTACCATTTCATGCATTTACATGGTGGTTTTCGAATCGGCAAGACGCGTGATTCATTTCTTGTGCTTAACTCATGATATTCATTGTACGCTACCATTTCATGGCATTTACAAGGTAGCATTCGAATCAGCAAGACGCACGATTCATGTCTTGTAGTGGACAAGTTGGGAATGTGCGCAGACCCTGAGGATCTGGTGACTCTGACAGAATAGTGAGCCCACAAATTAATTATCCTCCTGGTTTGCGTGTGTTCTCAGCATGGCCACCTTGGACGAGCTAGTCAAGGTTATCACGCAGCTCCAAGCAGAGGTGGTGTCCTCAAAAGATATAGCAGCTCACCTAGCTGAGAGAGTGAGTCAGTTACAGGAAAAGGTAGAGAAGAAAGAACAAAATCCCTTAGATGCGTCTTGGCCTGGTCGTTCTTCTCAGGCTTCTGGAGGTAATCCTTCTATGAACATTTCCCTCAACGTTCCTTCGGCCATTCCCCTAGCCCCTCCAGAACGTTTCTCAGGCGACCCATCTTTCCTGGTTCAAGTGGAACTACATTTTACCTGCCGACCACACACTTTCCCTGATGCCCAATCCAGAGTAGCGTTCTTGTTATCATACCTGTCTGGGGATGCAGCTACCTGGGCTATTCCTCTTGTGCCTAAAGACAGTCCCTTGCTTTACAATTGGAAAAATGTTGTTCGTGAGTTTGAAAGAGTATTCGATCGTAGAACTGTGACATTGTCAGCAGATCGTGAATTATTAGACTTGCGACAAGGCAACCAGGATCTAGTATCATATCTAGCTAACTATAATCAGCTGGTAGCCAAGACATCCTGGCCTGAAGAAAAGCAAGCGGCCTTGTTCTACAAGGGACTCAAGGAGGAGCTAAAAGATATCCTAGCTCAAATAGACCCGCAGCCTACAGACAGTCAAGACCTGATAAACCTCGTTTTAAGATTGGATCATTATTTAGCAGAACGAAGGGGAACATGCAAAAAGACTGAGAAATATCCCTGGCGTGTTCACGATAATAGAGAATCAAGGACTCAGAAAGAACGAACGCCATAACCTATGGAAATCGGTACAATCAGGAGGCCTCTGACCCAAGTCGAAAAGGACTTTCGTAGAAAGAATGGACAATGTCGTTATTGCGGGCGCAAGGGTCATTTTGCCAAAGAATGTCCAATCAACCAAAGAACAAACAAGGTCCTGTCAAGAAACTTGCAGCCAATGCACAAGTCGAGCTGGAAAACTAAATCACCCAAGATGTAAAGAAGGGTTGCTCTTGGGTGTTACCGTGCACCCTTCCCAATCTAGACATCTCAAGATGGGCATAAAAGTTCAAGTAAAGAAAAAGAACTATTTTAAGAAGGCCCTCATGGATTCTGGGGCTACCGGGAACTTTGTTGACACCCAACTGGTCCGCGCATGGGGGATCCCCTGTATTGAGAAGAAGACTCCTGAAATAATCCAAGCAGTCAATGGAAAACTCTTGACAGGAGGCCCAGTAACTCTTCAGACTGTCCCCTTGTCGGTGACCTGTGAAGGGAAGAACCAAAGAAACAAACATAAAGAGAAACTCATCCTTGACGTGATCCATGCTTTTCAGTATGGAATTATCCTTGGTTTACCCTGGTTAATTCATCACAATCCTGAGATTAATTGGGCAGAAAGAAAGGTCATATTCTCCTCAGATCTATGTAAAGAAAAATGCTTCCAGAAGTCTCAAGTAACCAAAGTTGGCAACTCTTACATGGCCACTGCAGCGGAGAAAGAAGTTAAGTTGCCCAAGCAGTACTCATCCTATGAAGATGTATTAGATGAAAAGGAAGAAGAAAACTTGCCTCCTCATAGACCTTATGACTGTCAAATTGATCTAATCCCAGGGGCGATACTTCCCAGCTGTCGTGTATACGCCCTGTCAGAACATGAAAACAAACATTTACGAAAGTATCTAGATCAATTCTTGGAGAATGGTTTCATCCGCCCTTCTAAGTCTACTGCAGCCTCTCCTTTGTTTTTTGTCTCTAAAGCAAATGGAGATCTTCGAACTTGCATTGACTATAGGGGTTTGAACAAGGTCACCATCAAGAATAAATTCCCCTTGCCCCTGATTCCAGTCTTGCTGAAACAAGTAAAGAAAGCTAAAATCTACACTAAGCTAGATCTTCGAGGTGCTTATCATTTAGTCAGAATGAGAGAGGGCGATGAATGGAAAACAGCGTTCAAGACAAAATATGGCCTCTTGAATACACCGTCATGCCTTTTGGTCTATGCAATGCTCCAGCAGCATTTCAATTTTTCCTGAATGACATTCTTAGAGAGTATCTCGACATATTTGCAATAGTCTACATCGATGACATTTTGATCTACTCTGACAATGAAAATGAACATGTACAACATGTCAAGAAAATTCTCCCAGCTCTTCGAAAGCACCGTTTATATATTCCAAACTAACTAAGTGCGAGTTTCATGTTACCACAGTTTAGTTTTTAGGGGTTATCCTTACCCCTCATGGTATGATTATGGCAGAAAAGAAAGTACAAGCCGTATCTGATTGGCCCACTCCAAAGACTGTCCAAGATGTACAATGTTTCCTTGGGTTTGCGAACTTATACCGCAGGTTTATAAACCATTTCTCTCAAAAAGTGGCCCCTTTCAATAAGTTATTGAGAAAGAAAGAAAAATATGTATGGTCCCCAGAAGCTGACCAAGCCTTTTCAACTTTGAAGGAAGCCTTTTCCACTGCTCCAGTCTTGACTCACCCTGATGTGGATCATCCCTTCATAGTGGAAGCCGATGCCTCAGATGTGGCAATTGGTGCAGTCTTGTCACAACGAAGTAAAGACACTGGACAACTTCATCCTGTAGCTTACATGTCTCGTAAGCTGAATGAAGCCGAACAAAACTATGTCATTGCTGAGAAAGAGCTTCTGGCGATTCGTGACACCTTTAAAGAATGGAGACATCATTTGTTGGGTGCCAAGTACACTGTCACAGTATATACTGATCATTGCAATCTCCAGTTCATGAGTTCGGCCAGACTTTTGACTCCTCAGCAATTATGCTGGATGTTGTTTTTGCCGCATTTGATTTTGTGGTAACTTTCCGTCCTGGCAAAGACAATCGCAAAGCTGATGCCTTGTCCCACCAAGAGTCTACCGCAGTGCCTGCAGTCCATCCCTCCAGAGCTGTCATTGCTCCAGACAAAGTCCTATGCATTATAAAAACTGAAGATTTCTTTGAAGATATCCGTAATTCCTTCACCATTGAGAAATGGGAGACATGGGCTCAAGCAGACCCCAAAAGGTCAATCAAGCAAGGATTACCTTTCCATGATGCTCGCTTGTTTGTGCCCACTACCAAGCTTCACAAGTTAGTATTTCATTGGTTGCATGTTATACCTACGGCAGGTCATCCAGGAACTCCTAAAACTCTTGAATTAATCCAGAGCTACTTTTGTTGGCCTACTCTGACAAAAGATATCAAAACAATGGTAAACGACTGCGAAGTCTGTGCTCGCATCAAGACAAGTCATTCAAAACCGAAAGGGTTGTTGCATCCACTCCCAACTCCGTGTCGACCTTGGGAACACATCTCTTTATACTTCATTACAGGATTACCAGTGGTCCAACAACATTCAGTAATCCTTGTGGTAGTAAATAGTCTCACGAAATATGGACATTTCATTGCCTGTAAGAAATTGCCCACCTCCAGCGAACTGGTGACCATCTTACTAAATAGAGTGGTCCGTTATCATGGGCTGCCAAAAATGATTCTCTCTGATCGAGGGTCACAATTTGCCTCCAATTTCTCGAAAACATGGTGCAAAACACTTCAAGTCATGTCCACACTATCTACTAGCCATCATCCTCAAACAGATGGTCAGACGGAGAGACTAAATCAGACTTTGAAGCAATACCTGCGAGCTTACGCTGAGAAATTCACTTCATTCTTGGACATCAATGCTCTGGTTAGCTGAGTTAGCCTACAATAACTCATTTCACACTTCCACTGGTGTTACACCCTTTTTTGGCTTGTTTGGCTATCATCCTGATATCCTGTCCATCACGATTCCTCAAGAAAGTTCTCTTACACCAGCTGTGTCGGAAACCATTCAACACCTTCACCAAACCCATAAATTGATTCATCAACATTTAGAAAAGGCCAAACAAAAATACAAAAAGCATTACGACAAGAAACATTGTGAGGGGCCTCAGTATCAACCAGGTGATAAAGTGTGGCTTTCTACAAGACATATAGACTTCAAGAAAAAGCACATGTTTAATCCCAAATTCATCAGTCCCTACACTGTCCTTCAGCAAATCAATTCTGTGACCTATAAACTGCAATTATCAAGGTCACTACGTATTCATCCAGTATTCCATACTTCCCTTCTGAAAAAAGCAGTCCAGAAGGTCCGTCCTCATCCAGCTCCAGTGTTAATACAGGGGGAAGTGGAATACGAAGTCAAGAAGGTGTTGGATTCCAAACCGAGAGGGCGTAACCTATGGTACTTGATCTCGTGGAAAGGTTATGGCCCTGAAAGTAACTCATGGGTTTCCGCATCTGATGTTCATGCTCTATTACTTGTGAGGCGTTTTCATTGTCTCAATCCAGGCAAGCCAGGCCCTAGAGCGCGTCTGGGAGAGGGGAGTACTGTCAACATCAGGGCAGTGCGCGCTCTACAGGCGACTGGAATGCAAAACTCCAGCACTTCCAAGATAACGTAATTCATGCATTGGGATGATGTGCTGTTGTTTAACCTTTTGCATTGCAGAGTTTAGTCCTGAAGACTTATATTCAAGGTGCTTATAAATACTGTTCATTTGCAATGTATTGCTGCAGACTTTCAGAGTGTGTCATGGTGTGGTCCCTTTCCAGGGCCTTCTAGAAGCTTCCTCTGCAGCATGACTGGGTGTGGTTTTGGGCTGGGCCAAGAATCTATATAAGGGAGCCAGCCCAGCTCCACGTGCTCACTATTCAGAGGTTCCGGTGTAGAGCAGCAGCAACTTCCTGAGCTCCTGTTCCGGTGGCCTACTTTGATCTTCCAGGCCTTGCCCTTCACTTTGTTGGTGATTCTTGATCAGGGCGGTAAGACGGAGGTCGTACTGGGCCCCCGATCCCGTTCTCGAAGGCTTTCGAGTTCTTGGGCCTAATTTTCATGATAAATGATTTTACCTTGTGTGTGTGAATGTGCGCTTGTTTTTTTCTGGCATTTGCATGCTAGCATTCGAATCGGTAAGACGCGCAATTTATTTCTTGTGCCTAACTCATTATATTCGTTGTACGCTACTATTTCATGGCATTTACAAGGTAGCATTTGAATCGGCAAGACGCGCGATTCATTTCTTTTGCTAAATCCATGTTATTCATTGTGCGCTACCATTTCTTGGCATTCACATGGTGGCATTCTAATCGGCAAGACACGGAATTCATTTCTTGTGCTTAACTCATGATATTCATTGTGCACTACCATTTCTTGGCATTCACATGGTGGCATTCGAATCTGCAAGACGCGTGATTCATTTCTTGTGCTCAACTCGTGATATTCATTGTGCGCTACCATTTCTTGGCATTCACGTGGTAGCATTTGAATCGGCAAGACGCGCAATTCATTTCTTGTGTTGAACTCGTGATATTTAGTGTGTACTACCATTTCATGGCACTTACATGGTGGTTTTCGAATCGGCAAGACGCGCGATTCATTTCTTGTGCTTAACTCATGATATTCATTGTACGCTACGATTTCATGGCATTTACAAGGTAGCATTCAAATCAGCAAGACGCGCGATTCATGTCTTGTGGTGGACATGTTGGGAATGTGCGCAGACCCCGAGGATCTGGTGACTCTGACAGGATCTCATTACACAGTTATTGAGAGATAGACCTCCACCTATGACGACTTATGCAGAGGGTCAAGGGACTAGTGCTACAGCCCCTCCTGCTACTCCTGGAACATCCCAGGGAGCCGCAGGTGCTGTACAAGCTGAAGGCGGACAGATACCGGGGGCAGTACAGAGTACACCAGTTGCAGGAACGAGTGCGGTAGCACAGGCGCAGGTACATACACCTTCGGTAACAAGAATTTATCCAGATATAAGAGTTCTCGAGACTGTTTCAAATATTGTAGTGCCGAGGGAGCAGGTGCTCCCGCAGCCAATGTTGGTCCAGACTGACCCAACCCCAATGTTATTGCCACTGGCACAGACAGGGTATGATAAAATTCAACCAGATGACAGGGACTTCAGTAGATCTCGCACCAGTTATGAATCAGGCAATGGTAGTACCACTCACACAGGATACGGGTACTAGAGCAGCCCCAGATGCAATATCGCTACTGATCACTGTTGGTCCAGCGGTACGTTTATATGCCCAAAAGAAAGCAGAAACAGGAGGACAGGCAGAGATGACACAGAGTTTGGTAAGAAGGGGAGTGGGAGATTCAGTGAATTTGATATCATCTTCAGGAACTTGTCAGCGTGAGTTCAAATCTCCTGCAGGATTTAGTCCTCTTGTGACATTGCCAGATGCATCGAATGTCTCTAAGCAAATCAGAGTTTGAGACGATTGACTCCACAAGCCTTGGGAACGGGAGCACAGCAGCTGCCCGTGACTAATGCGAGTAACATCTCATTGCAAGGGTTAACAGCTCAGCAGTTAACTAGTTGGCTGGATAGCCTAAATTCATCACAAAGTGCACCCAAGGGGGAAGATCAGTTGAATCGAGTGGGATTGAATATCGAAGCAAATGAGTTAGTTGAGGGAACAATGGGATTGCATAGGTTAGAGTCCTACACCGAAGAAGAACTGAGGTACTTGTGCCTAAAGATTACAAAAGAAGTAGGGAAAATACATCAGAAATTAGCGGAAGTAGCAGAGAAGCATGACATTGATCTTAAGACGACAAAACATTTGAGACGAAGTTACAGATTAGATTTTGAGACAAAAGATTTTGAACACTTGAGATCAGCGGGAAGGAAAGCACATTTGAGGGACTTGCTGCAAAGTGCGCAGATTTGGGGAACATTAGAGAGGTGGGAAGGCAGATGGGCAAGGAAAAAAGAGAAACAAAAAAGAGATTCTCAAGATGAAACGGAGGGAGCAGAGAAAGGGGAGGCAGTTCAAATGCTACCAATGAGAGAGATTCCAGGGGGCAGTTTGTTCATGTCCCATGGCACCGAAGTGACATTTTGTCTTTTACAAATGATTATCCAAAATTGAGAGAGAAGTCAGTCGAATGGTATCAGCAGACTGAGAGGTTTGTGAAACTTTCAAATGTTTGTGGGAAGATCTGAATACTTTGTTTGAGATTGTTGGGCCATCTGATTTATGGGTCAAGTGTAAGAGGGTGGTAGATTGGCCAAAAAGTGAACCTGAGAGGAACAAGGTTACAGGCGCACCGTCACCTGAGGTAATGAAAAATTATTATAAGGTGACTGAGTTTCTGAAAACTAGAATTTCTCTGAAAAACATTGATTGGCAGAGGATTGACAGGACAGTTCAGGAAACTAAAGAGACAATACACACTTATTACGAAAGGTTTTTAAAGGCTTTCAAAGAGTACAGTGGCAAGGAAGCAGTCAAACCAAAGGACATGTTGCATTTTGTGTTCAGATTTGTTGAAGGGTTGAGACCTGAGGTAGGGCAGATGATTAAGAATCATTTGATTTGCTGCCAGGCAAAGCCGACTGATGAGGTGTTGCAGTATGCTAAACATTGCAGCGATGAGATTGAGTTGAAGCAAAAGAAATTGAAGGAAAAGGCAATGGTGATGCAGATTAAGGCAGCACAATCAGGAGTGCAAAGAGCTTTAGTGCCGCCGATGCCGCCGTAGCAGAAAGCTGTCATGTTTCAGCCTGAAGTGAGGGGTAGAGGACGTGGTATGGATATGATGCGTGGTCCAGATCTAAGTACCTTGGTTGTTCAGAATGACATGCAAGGCATGAAAAAGATGTTGCCATGTCACCTGTGCGGAAATGTGGGACACTGGAAGCGGGAGTGCCCATTGATGGTGCAGGAAGGAATGATTCAGCTTAACGATATTGGTACAGTTCAAACCATGAGAGTCCCCAGAATGAGGGGCCCAGACCCAAATGTTCAGAATCGAGGTCAGGGTTTCTTGCCTGTACAACAGTTGCAGGTGCCTCAAGCACAAATTACTTCATTGACGCCAGTACAGCAGCAGATTCCTATGGTGCCTTGACAGCAAATGCACACACCCCAAGCCCCCATGAAGCAGCAACAGGTTATGCTTACTCAACAGGTCACAGGTCAGAGACCAGATAACAGTAATAATACAGTACACCAGTTCCCATTTCACAGTGAGGATGAAATAAACGATGAATGGATGAGTGACAGTTCAGATGAAGGAGCTTGCATTCTTGCCGCATCCCTAGAGGTAGACCAGAGAGGGCCTTTTGTGAAGGGAAAGGTAGTGGGATATAAGGTCTCGTTCTTGGTTGATACTGGAGCTACACGCTCTATAGTGAGGAGTGTGGAAGTACCGGATTTACCTCTTTCTGGAAGGGCAGTTCAGGTCGTGGCTGTGGAGAATAGACAGTTAACAAATCCCATTACAGAACCAGTGCAAATTGAAATCAGAAATTATTTGGGACTGCACAGATTTGTGGTATGCAACTCAAGTCTCATATCTTTGTTAGGCAGAGACTTACTGTGCAAGACCAAATGTTCCATAAATTGTACAGATGCAGGGATAGAAGTTCAGACAAACAGTGATGATGAGGAAGAGCAGGCGTCAGCCATGGTTTTTAATGACGCATTCGAAGAGTACCCTTTGATTGAGACTTTTCCAATGTTCACACTGAAGGAATTGCACGCAGACTTGCAGGGAACAGTAAAGGAGAGAGTCTGGGATTTGACAGGGAAAGAAGTGGGATTGTTCAAAGGAGTGGAACCTATTAAAATCACTTTGAAGCCGAATCTTGTGTTCCCTAAGTTTCCACAGTATAACATGGCACAGGATGTGATAATGAAAGTGGCGCAAATAATTGGGGAATTCCTAAAGCAGGGAGTTCTAAAGGAAGTGTTGAGCAGCCCATGTAATTCACTGATAATGGGGTTGAAAAAGCCTTGTGGCAAAGTGCGAATTGTGCAGGATTTGCAAAAAGTGAATGACATGGTGGTTAAGTGTTGTCTGATTGTGCCCAATCCAGCAGTGATACTGTTTCAGATTCCATGCGAGGCAGAGTGGTCCACTGTAGTCGATCTGTCACAAGCTTTCTTTTCAGTGCCACTTCATGAGGATAGTCAGTTTCTTTTCAGTTTCAAATTCTTAGATAAAGTCTACAGCTGGTGCAGGCTTCCACAAGGGTATATGGAGTCACCATCCTTGTTCAATCAGATTTTGAAAAAGAATTTGGAGTCATTGGAATTACCTTGTCAATCGACTCTAGTGCAGTACATTGATGATTTGTTAATTGCATCTTGAACACGGGACGAGTGTAAGCACGACTCGATTGCCCTGTTAAATCACTTGGGAGAGTTTGGACACAAGGTTTCACCAGCAAAGCTGCAGTACTGTCAGAAGTCTGTTAAATATTTGGGTCATCAAATTGAGAAAGGGCTGAGACGAATCTCCCGTGAAAGGATTACAATGATTCTGCAGAGAAATCCTCCGACTTCTCAGAAAGATGTGTGCATGTTTCTGGGAATAGTAGGGTATTGTAGACAATGGATTCTGAATTTTGCTGAGATAGCAAAACTCCTACAGCAGTTGACACACAAAGGAGTTGCAGATCCCATTAGTTTAGATGAGACACAGATGAAAGCTTTTACTGAATTGAGAGAGAGTCTGTGCAAAGCTCCAGTGTTGGGAATGCCTGATTACACAAAGCCTTTCACCTTGTTTTGTCATGAACGTGATGCTTGTTCTTTGTCTGTTTTGACACAGGTCCATGGAGGTGCTTATCGCCCAGTAGCTTATTTTTCAGCTACCTTGGACCCGGTTGCAGCAGCTTTACCAGGTTGTCTGCGAGCAGTAGCTGCAGTTGGTCAAAGTCTTTCCCAATGTGAAGGGGTAGTCATGGGATACCCAGTGACGTTAATGGTACCACATTCTGTTGAAATCCTACTGACAAGAATTAAAACAACACATTTGACGGGGGCCAGACTGACAAGGTGTGAGACAAGCATATTGGGAGTTCTAAATGTAACTTTGAAAAGATGTACAGTGTTGAATCCAGAAACGTTATTGCCAACTGATACTGCTGAAATTGAAAAAGAGGAGGATATAGAGCATGATTGTCTTGAAGTGACAGAATTGTGCACAATGCCTAGACCTGATATTAGAGATACTCCACTAGAAGAAAATGATCAAATTGCTTTTGTCGATGGTTTATGCCTCAGAAATGGGACAGGCACATTACGGACAAGATATGCTGTATGTACAATTACAGGAACCCTAGAAGAACCTTGGCTTCCCGGTGTCTATTCAGCACAAGTGGCGGTATTGGTAGCTCTTACTAGAGCATGCTATGTTTCTACCAGGCTGCGAGTGACAATATACACGAATAGTCAATATGGATTTGGAATTGTTCATGATTTTGGTCAATTGTGGTCGTAAAAAGGGTTTATGACATCAAGTGGAACCCCAGTACGAAATGGTGACAGGATAAAAGATTTACTGTATGCAATACAATTACCTGAAGAGATTGCTGTAGTGAAATGCAGTGCACACCAGAAAACACCAGATTACATTTCCTTGGGAAATGGATATGCGGATCAGGTAGCAAGATTTGCACCCTGAACTGTATATCGTTCAAGGATAAGTGGGAACTAATGCAGGAAGAAGAGACCAGCTGTGCTAATTTTGCATTAAAAGTGATTGATACTTTAGAGGAGTTGAAAACATTACAAGAAAATGCAGACAAGGAAGAGAAAAAGCTGTGGGCAAAGATGAAGTGTGTACAGAGACCAGATAAGATCTGGGTATCTGAGGAGGGTCAAATGGTATTGCCGAATTGTCTGTTGTCTCAGATGGCTCAGTATTACCATGGTCAGGCACATATTGGAAGGGATGCCACGATCAGGTTGTTCAAAGTTGATTGGTTCAATCCGAAATTCAGACAAGCAGCCGAAGCAGAGCGTCACAGGTGTGTAATCTGTCAGCAACTAAACGTGGGAAAAGGGACAGTGGTAAATTTGATCCACACTGGAAAAGCAGGAGGACCATTCAGCAGAATGCAGCTGGATTTCATTGAGATGCCTGCATGTGGTGGATTGAAGTACGTGTTAGTGACTGTGTGTGTGTTTAGTCATTGGATTGAAGCATACCCCACACGTAAAAATGACAGTCTCACAGTTGCAAAGCTACTCCTTAGAGAGTTGATACCAAGGTTCAGTTTTCCGATCTCTTTAGAATCAGACAGGTGAACGCACTTCAATAACGAAGTGATTAAGCTCTTATGTACAGCACTAAACATTGAACAGAAGCTCCACTGCAGCTATCGTCCAGAAGCATCAGGACTCGTAGAACAAATTAATGGTACTCTGAAGTCAAGAATTGCCAAAATGTGTGCAGCTACAAATCTGAAATGGCCGGATGCATTGCCACTAGTGTTGATGTCAATGAGAAATATACCTGACAGGAAAACAGGATTGTACCCACATGAGAATCTTATGGGGAGAACAATGAGATTGCCAGCAATACCAGCCAATGCTCTTGTCCATATTACAGATGATATAGTGTTGGACTACTGCAAGGGACTAGCTGATGTGGTTCGATCTTTTTCTCAGCAGGTACAAGCCGTTACCCTGCCACCTATCCATGACCCAGGCCACAACCTAAGAGCAGGAGATTGGGTCGTGATCAAAAAGCATGTGCGCAAGACTTGCCTAGAGCCACGTTGGAGAGGCCCATACCAAGTGGTGGTGACAACCACAACAGCTGTGAAGTGTGCGGGATTGCCTAACTGGATACATGCGAGCCACACAAAGAAAGTGGTGAGTCCTCAGGATCATGAAGAACTGTTGCTGAGAACGCCAGCAGCTGCAAAACGAATAATTCCACCTGAACCAGAACCAGAGAAGGTGGAGCCAGAAGTGGACCCAGAATTGACGGAAGAAGGATCAATCACCCCTGTAAGAGACGAGGGTGTAGAAAATCAGGAGGAAGAACGAGAATCAATGCAGCAGAAGTGACGAGAGATCCATGCACAGGAGAGGATCTCACAAAAACAAAGAGTGCTGAAACGCAAGATCAAGTGCCCGAACCTGAGGGGGAAAGAGTCGAGACAGGTCAAAGAAAATGTGATCTGACTCCTATTGAACCCGTTGCAGGTCCATCAAGAGAAGGCACTTCAGATAAAGTGAAGGAGAATAGTCCGATCTTGAAGAGACTGTTGACAGAAGGAGTGAGAAAATGAGATCATTGGCCAGAGTCTCAAATAGGCAAGAAAAAGGACTTGGTAATAAATGAGACAACAGAGGAAGAATTAGACACCACAAAGAAGGATGAATTAAGTGATGGAGAACTAACGGGAGAAAGGAGGTTGAAAAGAAAGAGAGAGGCAAGTCGAAAATACATGGGACCAGAGTGGGCATATGCAGCCACAAGTGATTGGCAAAACAAGTTTATGTCCTTTTGTTTTGATAGAGAAGTTCCGAATCAGTATTGTGAAGCAACCTGAAGAAGAAAATCAATTAGACTGAGTTGTTGAGCTAGAACAAAAGAAGACTGAAATTAATGAGTTTACCGGAAAAGACATATAGGGGGTCATTCTGACCCCGGCGGGCGGCGGGAGCCGCCCGCCTGGAGGGAACCGCCGAATGACCGCACCACGGTCAAAAGTCCGCGGTGGCCATTCTGGCTTTCCCGCTGGGCCGGCGGGCGACCGCCAGAAGGCCGCCCGCCGGCCCAGCGGGAAACCCCCCTCAACAATGATTGTAGGGGTGCGACGGGTGCAGTGGCACCCGTCGTGATTTTCAGTGTCTGCATAGCAGACACTGAAAATCTTTATGGTGCCCTGTTAGGGGGCCCCACGACACCCGTTCCCGCCATCCTGTTCCTGGCGGTAAAAACCGCCAGGAACAGGATGGCGGGAAGGGGGTCGGAATCCCCATGGTGGAGGATTCCCTGGGCCAGGGGTAAACCGGCGGGAAACCGCCGGTTGCCCTTTTCTGACCACGGTGGCCCAGGAAGCACCGCCAGCCTGTTGGCGGTGCTTCCGCGGTCCCCGGCCCTGGTGGTCATGGACCGCCGGGGTCAGAATGACCCCCTAAAAGCCTGATATGACACTTAAACCTTGGAGATGACCAGCTGCTAACCGATTTTGACAAAGGAAGTAAAGGGGTCCTGAAGTTGAAGTGTGGAGAAAGGAAGTATATTTTTGATTTTGATTGTTGTGTTGCATATTAATTAAGAGTTACAAATCCTGCTTTCTGATTCTTTACATATCATGGCTAGATTAGATAATAGCATTAGGCATATTAGGTATTGTAGATATTTGAGTGTAGGAATGGCGATTGTGTATGGAATATTGTTTATAATAATGATTGTGGGAATGTCAATTCATGAGGTGAGAGAAGCAAAGGTTACATCTGTTCTTGAAACTACTACACTAACAGCTATAGAGAAGTTTAAACTAGATGAGCAATATTTGCATGATTATACTAACGCCAGAGGAGAGTTGTCTTCCAACGTCTTTTATCGTTTATTGAGTGAGTATGTAGAAACGATGGATGCAAAGGATTGTCTTGTGTGTACGCAAATATCTTCCTCTGTGGAAGAAGGGGTCACTTATCATAGTTTACCTCTGACTTATGGAATAACTTGTAGTTTGCTACTAACTCGCTTCTATAACAAAGAGTATATTCAGTATTTTTATTCAAATTATGACCTAGTGTTTTCCTTTGTTCCTATAATTAGATATTTGAGTAAGATAGCTAAGGATCGTGATATAGTATTGGTTAGAGGATTCTTTGAGCCTACACTGACTTTTGGCACGGCTTAAGCGCATCGTAACAATTTGACTTGCTTATTAACACCTATGGAGAAGAGCTTTATTGGGCATACTGATGACAGAAGAAAAGCATTAAAAGAAAAATTAGAAAAGGGGCTAGAGAAGAGACCTTACAAGAATGATTACGCTTACACTGCTATTGAAACACAAGGGAAACTAGCATTAGATGCATTACATGTACGGAAGCTTTGTATATATAGGCCAAAATCACGCACTGACACCTTATTTGTGGGAACGAGTGAATGTAGGCATGTGTTTTTGTTTCAGAGTAAGTCGACATTCATGTTGAATGGTGCGGACCCTGTGATTCCTGGAATTTACTATATTTGTGAACCTAATGCTTATTACCGTCTCCCTAAGGGATGGTTTGGGACATGTTACTTGGGAATAGTTTTTCCTAAGATTTATCAAATAGATGATTTGAAAAAGATACCGAAAATGACTGAGTTACACCAAAAGAGACAAAGGGGAGAAACAGCCTCTGAAATAGTGGGGGATATTTTTGGAGCAGTAATTCCTTCTGTAGGAGTTGTATTGAACGCAAACAAGATTAGAAAGTTATCAACCATAGTAGATAATATGTTAACTAACTTTACAGGAGCTATACTTTTACTAAACATTGAATTTGCTGCGGATAGAGCTATGACGCTTCAAAACAGGCTTGCTTTAGACATAATATTGGCCAAAGACGGAGGAGACTGCAAAATGATTAATGAGAGACACTGTTGCTCTTATATACCTGAGAATGAGGAAGAGGTAAATGATTTGCTTACTAATTTAACTAATGCAAGTAAAGATTTGAAGGAGCTGAAAGAACCAGGAGTGTGGGAAAAGGGCAGAAATGGGTTTGTCACAATAGGTAATTGGTTTAGTCAAATTTGGGGTGGAATATTGTGGAAAATTGTTCAAGGCATACTAATTGTGATTATTGCTATATTGGGATTATGGGGGGCATGTATATTGTGGCACAAAATTCAACTAAAAAGGGCTAAACATAATCAGAGGAGGGAAGAACAACCCAGAAGAAGAATCTATAGGGAAAATATAAAGAGAAGAGTTCAAAATGTGGCTGAGAGTAACTTGTAATGATTGACAAAAGGAAGGTGTGATGACATATTTAGTCATCAGAGGAGGGACCGTTGCAGCAGATAGGATGTGCATATACATACTAATGAGAAAATGGCATTTGAACACTAAAAACTGAAAATAACATGTAATGTGGAAAATGTGCCCACAGAGAGTGGTCACCATCTGTGTTAACTGTGCTAAAATAATATGAAATGTGTACGAAATGGTAATAATATGCCATACCTAATGTTATAACCTCTGTTTATGATGCTTCGTATTCTCAACTTAGCCGAACTAGAGGCCTGGACAGCGCTTTTTCTTGCTTAGACGTTGAGACGCGATGAGCTGCAGAAGACTGAAACTGGAGAAAAGGACCTTGAACTGTACAGAGTTCAGAGATGAGCTCTGCTGGAAATTTCTGCAAATTCATCAGCAGACAGGAGACGATCAAAACAAATTGATACAATTATGTGTAGAGCAGGCTAAATGTACTTTCCCAGGATCCGAACAATAGAGGCACTGACTAAGAGACAGTGAGCTACAATTTTGTTACCTGAAGAGCTGGATGATGTTCTCATCGATGGAGAGACCAATCGTGTTACTGGAACTTGATGCTCATACAAACGTAGACCAGTGGTAAACAAAAACTATAGGTTAGAGTCATAACCCCTGATAAGGTTGACCAATTAGCAATTTGGGGGACGGACTGAGAGACCCTAATTGTAGGAAAGTACCATCTTGCATGGCATGTTACCCCCATATTTCACTGGCTATATGTTGTTTTAGTCTAAGTGTCACTAAAGTGCTCATAAGTATGTGCCCTGTATGTGTTCCCTGTGTAATTCCTAACTGTCTCACTGAGGCTCTGCTAACCAGAACCTCAGTGGTTATGCTCTCTCTGCTTTCCAAATTTGTCACTAACAGGCTAGTGACTAAATTTACCAATTCACATTGGTATACTGGTACACCCATATAATTCCCTAGTATATGGTACTGAGGTACCCAGAGCATTGGGGTTCCATGAGATCCCTATGGGCTGCAGCATTTCTTTTGCCACCCATAGGGAGCTCTGACAATTCTTACACACCCCAGCCAGTGCAGCCTGAGTGAAATAACGTCCACATTGTTTCACAGCCATTTACCACTGCACTTAAGTAACTTATAAGTCACCTATATGTCTAACCTTCACCTGATGAAGGTTGGGTGCAAAGTTACTTAGTGTGTGGGCACCCTGGCACTAGCCAAGGTGCCCCCCACATCGTTCAGGGCAAATTCCCCGGACTTTGTGAGTACGGGGACACCATTACACGTGTGCACTATACATAGGTCACTACCTATGTACAGCGTCACAATGGTAACTCCGAACATGGCCATGTAACATGTCTAAGATCATGGAATTATAACCCCAATGCCATTCTGGCATTGGGGGGACAATTCCATGATCCCCCGGGTCTCTAGCACAGAACCCGGGTACTGCCAAACTGCCTTTCCGTGGTCTCCACTGCAGCTGCTGCCAACCCCTCAGACAGGTTACTGCCCTCCTGGGGTCCAGGCAGCCCTGGCCCAGGAAGGCAGAACAAAGGATTTCCTCTGAGAGAGGGTGTAACACCCTCTCCCTTTGGAAATAGGTGTGAAGGCTGGGGAGGAGTAGCCTCCCCCAGCCTCTGGAAATGCTTTGATGGGCACAGATGGTGCCGGTCTCTGCATAAGCCAGTCTACACCGGTTTAGGGATCCCCCAGCCCTGCTCTGGCGCGAAACTGGACAAAGGAAAGGGGAGTGACCACTCCCCTGACCTGCACCTCCCAGGGGAGGTGCCCAGAGCTCCTCCAGTGTGTCCCAGACCTCTGCCATCTTGGAAACAGAGATGTCTGTGGCACACTGGACTGCTCTGAGTGGCCAGTGCCAGCAGGTGATGTCAGAGGCTCCTTCAGATAGGCTCTTACCTCTCTTGGTAGCCAATCCTCCTTCCTAGGTAGCCAAACCTCCTTTTCTGGCTATTTAGGGTCTCTGCTTTGGGGATCTCACCAGATAACGAATGCAAGAGCTAATTAGAGTTCCTCTGCATCTCCCTCTTCACCTTCTGCCAAAGGATCGACCACTGACTGCTCAGGACGCCTGCGAAACCGCAACAAAGTAGCAAGACAACTACTAGCAACCTTGTATCGCTTCATCCTGCCGGCTTTCTCAACTGTTTCCAGGTGGTGCATGCTCTGGGGGTAGCCTGCCTCCTCTCTGCACCAGGAGCTCTGAAGAAATCTCCAGTGGGTCAACGGAATCTTCCCCCTGCAACCGCAGGCACCAAAAGACTGCATCACTGGTCCTCTGGGTCCCCTCTCAGCATGACAAGCGTGGTCCCTGGAACTCAGCAACTCTGTCCAAGTGACTTCCACAGTCCAGTATCTCTTCAGTCCAAGTTTGGTGGAGGTAAGTCCTTGCCTCCCCACGCTAGACTGCATTGCTGGGTACCGCGTGATTTGCAGCTGCTACGGCTCCTGTGCACTCTTCCAGGACTTCCTTCGTGCACAGCCAAGCCTGGGTCTCCGACACTCCTTCCTGCAGTGCACAACCTTCTGAATTGTCCTCCGGCATCGTGGGACTCCCTTTTGTGACTTTGCGTGGACTCTGGTTCACTCTTCTTCCAAGTGCCTGTTCAGGTACTTCTGCGGGTGCTGGCTGCTTCCATGAGGGCTCCCTGAGTTGCTGGGCGCCCCCTCTGTCTCCTTCTCCAAGTGGTGACATCCTGGTCCCTCCTGGGCCACAGCAGCACCCAAAAACCTCTACCGCAACCCTTGCAGCTAGCAAGGCTTGTTTGCGGTCTTTATGCGTTGGAACACCTCTGCAAGCTTCATCGCGACGTGGGACATTCATCCTCCGAAGGAGAAGTTCCTAGTCCTCTTTCTTGCAGAACTCCAAGCTTCTTCCAACAGGTGGCAGCTTCCTTGCACCCTCAGCTGGCATTTCCTGGGCTCCTGCCCACTCTCAACACTGTCGCGACTATTGGACTTGGTCCCCTTGTCTTACAGGTACTCAGGTCCAGAAATCCACTGTTGTTGCATTGCTGGTGTTTGTTCTTCCTGCAGAAACCCCCTATCACGACTTCTGTGCTCTCTGGGGGTAGTAGGTGCACTTTACACCTACCTTTCAGGGTTTTGGGGTGGGCTATTTTTCTAACCCTCACTGTTTTCTTACAGTCCCAGCGACCCTCTACAAGCTCACATAGGTTTGGGGTCCATTTGTGGTTCGCATTCCACTTTTGGAGTATATGGTTTGTGTTGCCCCTATACCTACGTGCTCCTATTGCACTCTACTGTAATTTTACACTGCTTGCATTACGTTTCTTGCTATTACCTGCATAATTGTGGTTTGTGTACATATATCTTGTGTATATAACTTATCCTCATACTGAGGGTACTCACTGAGATACTTTTGGCATATGTCATAAAAATAAAGTACCTTTATTTTTAGTACTTCTGTGTATTGTGTTTTCTTATGATATTGTGCATATGACACCAGTGGTATAGTAGGAGCTTTAGATGTCTCCTAGTTCAGCCTAAGCTGCTTTGCCGTAGCTACCTTCTATTAGCCTAAGCTGCTAGAAACAGCTCTTCTACACTAATAAGGGATAACTGGACCTGGCACAAGGTGTAAGTACCTCTGGTACCCACTACAAGCCAGGCCAGCCTCCTACACTAATAAAAAGTCATGACACGAGAAGAGAAATCAGAGTGGAGAGGTGAAAGTTGATGTCTTCAGGAGACGCTGTCCGAAGTGCTGAAAATGTTGGCTTGCTCCTTGTGAGCCCGAGCCTTGCTGATGACTGATGACCTGGAGATGAAGACTGACTCGTTGCTGATCTATCTTGGATAGGTAGCTATAAATGAAAGACTGACTAATGTGCTTTTACTTCTAGGTACCAACTGCACTGTTTAAATAGTTTTTTTCTCTTAGTTAGATGTTTTTCCAAATTAATGATTTTGACTAAATTGTTTTTCGCATGAAGTCCCACATGCTGATGCTAATCGGAGTTAGGTAGGGTGACAAGGGTGACTAAAGGGTGATTTTGACTTTGACTGAATTTGCATTGCTGAATTAATCAATGTTATAAAATTGCCAGCCTAGATTGATGATGTTTTGTTTATTAATAAAATCTTGATGAATTATTTTCCATTGATGCTAATAAAGTTTGATTAACCAATGGATTCATTGAATAAAGGTTTTTGATTAGAATTGTAACTAATAGGGAATAAAACGAACTAACCTAAATGAGAGTGATGGTATTTTCTTATTAGACTTGTTTATTTGCTATTAATTGTTTGATTGAGGTTAATGTTGATTTTTCCCTGGTCAGCACTTAGCTAAGATACTCTTGTCGCGCTGCGTGGTGCGGCGCGAGCCGAATGTTCGGCACAAGCCGGGCGTTCGGCTGGGGCCGCACAGTGCGTTTCTAAAACGCGGCACGCCCCCAGCCTTTCATGCACTTTTCGAGGCCCCAGGCATTGCATGGGGCCTCGCTCTGTCGTTTTCCACCGCCTTGCTGGGGTCTCCTGACCCCTCTTACCTGTTCTTCTTTCTTCTTTCTTGTCCTCTTTCTTTTCTTCTTTTTTGGGTCTTTTTGTTGTACTTTTTTTATGTCTTCTTCCCTTCCCAGGTTACCTTTTTCTTCCCAGCATTCATTGTTCCCTATTCTCTATGGTTTCTATTCTGTTTTGTTCTATGTACCTCTCCCTGTCTAATATGGTGTCCTTTTACTTCCTGTGGGTCACTTCCTGTCTTTTGGTATATAAGGGCTGTGTTTTCTTCATTTCCTTGCGCTGCAACACTTTCTGCTCAGATAGTGTCTTCGCTCCTGATTTCCTCGCCTTTTTGGTTCTGGATTTCATCGCTCTGTGTTTCCTGAATTTTGTTCTTTTTGATTCCTGCTTTTTGTTCTTGTTTTTCAGGAGTCTTCCTGTTTAGAGATTTTTTCCCCTTTTGTTCTAAGGTTTTTTTTTCCTCTGGCGCTATTTTCTGAAGGCCACGGTCTGTTCTTGGCGTCTCCATCACCTACAGCACCGTGGCTACCAGAAAGAGTCGCCCCTTTTTGGGCCAAAGCCGAACATCGAAGATCCACGCCACCAGATCTGCAAATTCCAGGCGCAAGCAGCACGTGAGTCGTGACAGATTGCAGCGCCCAACCATTCCGACGTCCTCAAACATCATGGATAATACAGTGGCGGCTGCTGCAGATTCTGATCAATCTCTTTTGACCACGATTCAGCAACAAGCTCAGGAATTGCAACAACTACGCAATGAAAATGCTGCGTTACGACAGTCTTTAGCTCTCCGCACTAGTGATGTTCCGACTATCTCCGCTTCAACCCCTCGTTTCTCCGGCGAACCAACCAAGCTTCGTGAGTTCCTGGATGCATTAACGGTGTACTTCGCCTACCGACCAACCCAATTCTCCCACGACAGGACCAAGGTGGGTTATCTCATCAGTGCTTATCCGGTCCAGCCTTGGCCTGGGCAACCCCGATGGTGTCATCCAATGACCCAGTTTTGTCGGACTATTCCACCTTTGTGAGTCGCTTCAAACAAATGTTCAGTCGACCTGGATTGGAAGCCTCTGCAGAAGAAGCCTTATGCGACATTCACCAAGGCTCACAAGATGTCCTGCAATATATAACCCGTTTTCGTCAGCTAGCAGCAGAGACCACTTGGGTGGAACGTACTCTGGTAACATTATTTCGCAGAGGACTCAAAGAAGAAATAAAGGATGAACTAGTACATTCTACCAGAGTGGAAGATCTTCGTGGCCTGATGGATCAAGCACTGTCCATCGAATATCGTCTTCAGGAACGGAGATCGGAGAAGAGAAGGAGTAGAGGGTTCTCCCAGCCAGGTACCTCACGAGCCGGTCTGCAGCGTTCTGAGGAACCTCGCCCTCCTGCTAGAGACGTCGAAGGGGAACCCATGCAGGTAGATACTACCCGAGGTCCGCTCTCCGCCAGCGAGCGAGAAGACAGACGCAAGAAAGGGTTGTGCCTGTACTGTGGTTCTGCTGGTCACATGATTCGAAACTGTCCTGTACGTCCGCCCAGGCCATCGGGAAACGCCACTTCCCGTCCTCTGTAAGAAGGGAGGGTACGGGATCTACAGCTATACCTTCCATCAGCTCCTTTAATGACAATACAACCTCCTTGTTCATTTTTCCTGTCTTGTTGCAACTTCCTGACGGTCGTCAAGAAAAGACTATGGCATTACTAGATTGTGGTGCTAGTGGAATATACATGGACCAGACGTGGGCTCCTACTCACCAAGTTCCTACACAATTTAAAGAAGTTCCCGAACAGGTGCACACCGTGGATGGATCCTTATTATCCTCTGGTCCAGTGGACACCACTACCCTGATGTTAAGTTTACAGATCGGAAACCATCAAGAACACATCTCTTTTGATCTTATCACGTCCCCCAACCATACCATTATTCTTGGAATTCCGTGGTTCATCAGACATAATCCATATGTGAACTGGGTAACCCGGACAGTTTCCTTGTCTTCGCAATTTTGTCATGAAAACTGTTTTGCTTCCGACAAGTATTGGTCACCGAAAAGATCTATAGTCACTGAAAGTATTACTGGTTCTTCCATTAATACAGTCCAAGGAGTCCCTGAACACTATTTGGAGTTTCAAGATGTGTTCCAAAAACCATCCAAACCTGTGTTACCTCCACATCGAGATTACGATTGTGCTATTCCCTTAGAACCTGGCACAATCGTTCCTTTTGGGAGGATGTATTCCCTCACGGAACCTGAAAAAGAAGTTCTAAAAGAGTATCTGGATGACAATGTCCAGAGTGGTCTTATAGTTCCCTCATCTTCTCCGGCCGGGGCTCCTCTCTTTTTTGTACCCAAGAAGACAAAGGATCTTCGTCCTTGCCTGGACTTTCGAGGTCTGAATAAGATAACCATTAAAGACTGTTATCCTTTGCCTCTCATCAGGGACATTCTAGAAGCAGTGAGAGGGGCTCAACGTTTTACTAAACTTGATCTGCGAGGAGCCTATCACCTTTTACGCATAAAAGAAGGAGATGAGTGGAAAACAGCTTTCAGGACCCCATTTGGTCACTTTGAATACAGAGTTATGCCGTTTGGTCTCACTAATGCCCCGGCAATCTTCCAAAGATTTATGGATTCGGTGTTTTCTGACCTTCTGAACCAGACAGTTGTCATTTACCTAGATGATATTCTGATTTATTCCAGAGATCCTGATCTCCATTCGTTCCATGTGAAACAAGTCCTTCAAAGACTCCGGGCACATCAACTATTTTGCAAACCAGAAAAATGTGAGTTCGACAAGACGGAGGTTAAATACCTGGGTTATCATTTAAGTTCCACCGGCATAGCTATGGACCAAGAAAAAGTACAAGCGATTCTAGACTGGCCTTCTCCTTCTTCTATTAAAGAAACACAATGTTTTTTAGGATTAGCAAACTTTTATCGGCAGTTTATATTGGACTTTGCAAAACAAACTAGCCACATAACACATACCTTAAAGAAGGAGAATTTAACGAAAGGGTTTATCTGGACTGAGGCGGCTGAAACAGCCTTTCAAGGTTTAAAGAAGGCTTTCACACAAGCTCCCATCTTACGGCATCCAGATACCAACAAACAATTTATTGTTGTCACCGACGCTTCTGAAAGAGCCATCGGAGCTGTCTTACTCCAACAACAAGAGGATGATGGTCTTGAACATCCTGTTTTCTATTTTTCTCATATCCTCTCTACAGCAGAACAACATTACTCTGTACTTGAAAGGGAATTATTGGCTTTGAAAACAGCCTGCCTAGAGTGGAGACAGTTTCTGATGGGTTCCAAAGAGCCTTTTGAGGTTAGAACAGACCACCGTAACCTACAATGTTTACGAAATTTTGTGTGCCAGAATAGTCGCCAGGCTCGTTGGGCCTTTTTCTTCAGTCAGTATGATTTTTACGTCACCTATATTCCTGGATCTCAAAACATTCTGGCTGATGCTCTGTCTCGTCGTTATCCAGATTGTACTCCTTCCCCATCTCAGTATCTACTGGAACCTAGTAAGATCATTGGAGTGGCTCAATCTTTTCTGGAGGAAGTACAACTGGAATACACCAAACTATCGGACCACGAAGTAGAGAACCTAAGACTTTTGTTGAATAAGAGACAAGGATTCCATTATTATCAGAACTTGATATTCCTCCCTACTGACAGAGTGAAAGAAAAAGCATTACATATGTGCCATGATTCACCGGTGGCTGGTCATAGAGGCATCAAGGCCACACAAGAACTTCTCTCACGGTTTTTCTGGTGGCCTACCTGGAAGCAGGATGTTGAAAGATATGTTCAGGCTTGTCCTATTTGTGCTCAAGTCAAGATTCCCCGTACCAGACCTGCAGGATTGCTACAGCCCTTGCCTGTTCCGCCAGCTCCATGGCACACCATCTCTACTGATTTCATGTGTTCGCTCCCACCTTCAGCAGGAAACCGGGTTGTCATGGTCACTGTGGATTCCTTTACTAAGATGGCTCATTTTACTGCCCTAAAAAGGCTGCCTACATCTCAAGAACTAAGCCAGATATTTATTGATCATATCTTCCGCCTTCATGGACTTCCACATACCATTATATCTGATAGAGGACCCCAGTACATTTCCCGGTTTTGGAGGTATTTCTGTAAGACACTCAATATCAACAGAGCCCTGTCATCGGGGTTCCATCCACAGACCAATGGACAGACCGAGCGTCTGAACCAAGGACTAGAGCAATACCTTCGCTGTTTTTGCAATTCAACCCAAAGCAACTGGAACACTTATCTCCCTATTGCTGAATTTTCCTACAATAATACTGTCCACAGTGCTTCCAAGGTCACTCCTTTTTTCTGCTCTTATGGTATTCATCCTACCTCCTTTCTTACTTCTCCTCAATCCACTTCTCCTTTGCCCGCTGTTACTTACCTCTCCAAACGACTTTTACAGATCCATAGACTAATTCGATCCAATCTGTTACAAACCAAAAGATATATGAAGAAGGCTGCAGACAAGAAACGTGGAACCACTCCAGACTATCACCCGCAAGATAAAGTCTGGCTCTCATCCAAATTCCTACCCTCACGTCTTTCTCTGAATAAGTTCACACCTCGTTACTACGGACCTTTCCGTATTCTTCAGCTGATCAATCCTGTCACTGTCCGTCTTCGCTTACCTCATACTTGGAAGATTCATCCCGTCTTTCATGTTTCCCAGCTCAAACCTTACGTACCTGACCCTTTCTCTCGTCAGTTTCCTTGTCCTCCTCCTGTGTTGGTGAACGATGTTCCTGAATATGAGGTACAGGAAATCTGTGACTCTCGTCTATTTCACAGACGACTTCAATATCTGATTCATTGGAAGGGTTATCCTCTCAGTGAATGCTCTTGGGAAGATGCATCTTCTGTTCACGCTCCTCTCCTGATTCAACGCTTTCACCGTTTGTTTCCTCTCAAACCTGGGCCTTCGGGAGGGGGACCTACTGTCGC
The DNA here is from genome assembly GCF_031143425.1 of Pleurodeles waltl. Lineage (NCBI taxonomy): Eukaryota > Metazoa > Chordata > Amphibia > Caudata > Salamandridae > Pleurodeles > Pleurodeles waltl. Next base: position 302,545,625 of record NC_090442.1, read on the forward strand.
GCCGCGTGGTGCGGCGCGAGCCGAATGTTCGGCACAAGCCGGGCGTTCGGCTGGGGCCGCACAGCGCGTTTCTAAAACGCGGCGCGCCCCCAGCCTTTCATGCACTTTTCGATGCCCCAGGCATTGCATGGGGCCTCGCTCTGTCGTTTTCCACCGCCTTGCTGGGGTCTCCTGACCCCTCTTACCTGTTCTTCTTTCTTCTTTCTTGTCCTCTTTTTTTTCTTCTTTTTTGGGTCTTTTTGTTGTACTTTTTTTATGTCTTCTTCCCTTCCCAGGTTACCTTTTTCTTCCCAGCATTCATTGTTCCCTATTCTCTATGGTTTCTATTCTGTTTTGTTCTATGTACCTCTCCCTGTCTAATATGGTGTCCTTTTACTTCCTGTGGGTCACTTCCTGTCTTTTGGTATATAAGGGCTGTGTTTTCTTCATTTCCTTGCGCTGCAACACTTTCTGCTCAGATAGTGTCTTCGCTCCTGATTTCCTCGCCTTTTTGGTTCTGGATTTCATCGCTCTGTGTTTCCTGAATTTTGTTCTTTTTGATTCCTGCTTTTTGTTCTTGTTTTTCAGGAGTCTTCCTGTTTAGAGGTTTTTTCCCCTTTTGTTCTAAGGGTTTTTTTTCCTCTGGCGCTATTTTCTGAAGGCCACGGTCTGTTCTTGGCGTCTCCATCACCTACAGCACCGTGGCTACCAGAAAGAGTCGCCCCTTTTTGGGCCAAAGCCGAACATCGAAGATCCACGCCACCAGATCTGCAAATTCCAGGCACAAGCAGCACGTGAGTCGTGACAACTCTATGCGATCCAAAAGGTTTCATCGACCTATACGCGTCCCCTTGTAAGTTTACTTACTAAGGACCAGACGCACTAACACACTCATTCTTTCCCACCAAACACGCACGCACATCCATTAACACTCATCAACATTCAAACATGCACGCATGCACCAAATATTCATTTAAGAAGATCACACACACGCACACTTACATTCAGCCTCGGTCTCAGGAGGGTTGGGACTGCTGCCTTCCCTTATGAGGGAAGGCAGCAGTCCCAACTTCGTCACAGAGTGGGATGGGGTCAGTGAGACTTCTAACCCCACCCCACTCTGTGACGAGGTGTCACTGATTCACACTCGCCCAGGGCGCTTTAGGGATTAAACCTGAAGCGCCCAGGTCAAAGTCAATGGGTGACTCTTTCCTCATCACCCGTGGGAGGGCCTCGAGGCACCTTTGCTGAGCCGAGGAGGTCACACCCACAGGAGCTGTGACCTCTTCAGCCCAGCAAAGTTCAAGCAGCCAGTAATCGCGCATGTCTGCTCCTGGCTGCCTGACCTGAACATGAAGAGTGGCTGTCAGGCTGACCTTTGTTCAGCTTTACAGACACTCTTCATGAGGGGCAAAAGGTGGGGGTGGGGTGGCCCCTCTGCCCTAAAGGACGGGCCGCGCCTGGTAATTATACCAGTGGTGTGGCACGAGGCAGTTCTATTTGTTGTAGGTGCTGTATTTATGAGAAGTAACAATAATAACACATGAGGTGGGAATGAGAGATTAGCAAACTCCTGACCAAACCCATAATGACCTTTGTCAGCTCCACAGTCAGAATATATTAGGCCCGAAGAAAGGTTATAGCACCTCACGAGGAACACACTAAGGGGCATATTTATACTCCGTTTGCGCCAATTGTGCGTCAAAAAATTTGACGCACAATCAGCGCAAACATTGCCCCATATTTAAACCCTGACGCCCGAGCCCGTGGATGACAAAAATCCGCCGTGTGCGTCATTTTCTGGATGCGGCAACCCGCCCTGCGTTAATGATATGCAGGGTAGGCGTTCCCGTCCAAAAAACGACGCACACGGCCATGCGTCGTATTTATGCTTGCGGGCAAAAATGACCATCGCCGGGAGGCGGAGCAAAAAAATGACGCAAAGCCCGATGTGCGTCAAAATTTAACGCCTGGGTCAGGGCAGGCGTTAAAATGGGGCAAACACACCTGTATTTAATCAGAACACACAGAACAAACAGCAGAGCAGCAGAGCAGCAGAGCAGCAACAGGGAGACATGGAGGTGATTTTTATCCAGCATGCACGTAGACGCAGAGCCCTGCAGCAACAACAGCAGCTACAACAACAACAGCAGGGACCCCAAAGGCAGCGCAGAAGGCAGGAGAGGATATTCCGCCCAAGAACAACCCTGCATGGCCTCAGGGAACACAACATCATACAGAGGTACCGGTTGAACTGGCAGGCCATTCAACAGCTGCTGCAAAACATTGAACAGCAGTTGGCCCCCACTTTGGTGACACCCCGCACTATCCCAACAGAAACAAAGCTGCTTGCCGTACTTCACCTGCTGGCAAGTGGCTCGTTTAAAAAAACTGGTGCCCTGGTTGGCGGAATATCACAACCATCATTCTCCGCATTTCTGCCAAAAGTACTGGATGCCATCATTCGCCTGACACCCCTCCACATCTGCTTCCCTAACACACTGCAGAAGCAGCAGGAAACTAAACCGGGGTTCTACGCCATCAGTGGCTTCCTACACATCCTTGGTGCAATCGACTGCACACACGTACACCTTGTGCCACCTGATGCAACTGAACACCTCTACCGCAACAGGAAGCACACACATTCAATCAACGTGCAGGCCGTAGTCGATCACCAGGGATTGATCAGCAACATCGTGGCTTAATATCCTGGGAGTGTACATGACTCCTTCATCTTCCGTCACAGCACCATCAACCAACACTTCCAGGATGGACGGTATGGCAATGGACTACTTGTTGGTAAGTACAGAAACCTACTTATATACACACTGCACAGCAACCCTCTAGGACACACAACACATACACCACAACAGCAACATCTAGACAGGAACACACTGAGGTCCTCACGTCACCAGCCATGTTTCTTAACTCACCATTGAACCTGTCACACATTGGAATTTACTGTACAGCTTAATGTGAAGACATTAATGAGTGTGGTTGCCTAAATGTCACCTTGCAAATTGTAAGTGTCACAATAACCTTTACATTAATACATTGCATAAGTTTCAAGGTATGGGATGTCCAGGGTACTTTGATATGAACGTGTTAACAACACTTTCAATTTTAAATGTGCATGGAACTATCATCTCACCCTCAGTGAAGACACACGGACACCTGTATCACAAGTCACAATGCTAGGGAGGACACACTCTATTGCAAATCCCAAAACATACTGCTGACAAACGGTTAGCAGACAAACACTTGCTCAGCCAAGGAAAAAACACAATGCAGAAGGTATAGCCTACAAGTATAGGTTGTCACATTAGTACACAAAAGAGTCACAGACAACACAAGACAACTACTGCCATTAAAGGTCTTTTCAATAGTGCCAGCTACATCAACATGATCCCATTCTGTGTTTTTCTTTCAGCTGATCAGGGGTATGGCATCCAGCCATGGCTAATGACACCATTTGGGAACCCGACTACTGCTGCAGAGCGGGCATACAACGATGCCCATAAGAGGACACGCAGCATTGTCGAGCGCACCTTTGGGATCCTCAAGTCAAGGTTCCGCTGCCTTGACATCACTGGCGGTAGCCTACTATATTCCCCAGAGATGGTCTGTAGGATCTTACTCACTTCTGCCATATAGCACAACATTTGTGTAAAAAGGAACATTCCCCTCCTGGAACCAGACCCATACATGTCTGAAGACGACGAAGAGGAGGATGCTGGCCTGCAACAGGAGGGGGAACAACCAAACACGGCTGCTGAAGTGCGTAGGCGCCAACAGATTGTAAATAATTTATTTTCTTAATTATCACTATCACCACTTAATGCACAATTGTAAATAAACACAGATAACAAACACCACATCATGGTTTGGCCTATTCTTTTCTGGCCACCTTTAGTTTGAAATTGCTGAAGAAGAATGTCGTCTCATTGAGCAATAATGATATAACAATCATCACACAAAAAATATACACCACAAATGTAATAGCCACCATACAATGGTCAAATACACACACCATGTAAATGACAGACATCCTGTACAGTTCACCTTTGAAGGGCAATAGCTGAGGACCACACATATGACTCACATACATGTAGGAAACATGGATCATCGCAGCAGATGGCACACAACTAAAACACCATCACTCAACTAGGGAAAAACAGGCCTCATACATCAGGCATTTCACATGCTAAAGCTTCAGGAACAGGAATGTAGTACTAGACTCTTGTCAACAGTAATTCCAACTACTTACTATCATTGCAATGACTATCTGTCACTAGAGTTACACATAAGCAGAACATACACAGCACAAGTGCTACACCTATGACAAGCATCCAGCACATCACATCCCATCTACATGTCAGCCCTTTTCTAAAAACATTACACACACTTGCAGCTGCTCACACCCCACCTGTCTGAAGAGGTCCCTGGAATGCCGATTTGTGTACACTCAGATTCCCTCATCTACACACACACACTCACAAGAGTCATCCAGTGTGCCACACCCTTTACTATGCCGACCATTGTCATACTACCATCTCACTGCATGGAACACAGCTCATATAATACACTGCCTTGGAGTTTATAAGGCCTGGTATCACCTGTAGATTGATTCTTCTGTGAAAGGTACTGTAGGCTATTTATCAGCTAATCCCATCTGACAGGACTAGTGAGACACAGATGGAGGCCACACCTGTGATCCCCTCCATGCACACCACCCAAATGTACATGCCCCGTCCCTGCTGATGCCTCCTACTGCATACATGTTTGAATGTGAGCAATTACATCATTAAGCTTTGACACTAATGTTGCCGTGTAACACTTTATCAGGGTTCATGTGTCACCTTCAAAGCAACACAGGACATACACAGTGTGACATCTCAACTGTCTAATGCTCCCTCTGACCAGTCCTAGTCAGAACACGTGATCATGTGATTACTGAAAGAGCTTGCTCCTGATTGACTCAGCATCCTGTCAGCCTGACTGGCACCTGTCCGTGGATCACTCTACAGATACCTGGGGTCCACCTATGGACCACACATGCTGTCCAAAACTTTTGTACCTCAGACACTAATTTGTCATTAGCCTCATCAATGAATACTCAAATACATAGTAGTGCATCATCTGACTGTCATTTGCATCAGACTTGTGACAGTGCCCATGAATAGCCAAATCTTGGCCCTTCCGTTGTCTGACCTTCATTAATGCCTAAACTTAAAAGTGTGACAGTGGACCAGGACCATAGTGTATGATGGTGTAAATGGCCTCCATCAAAGCCAGCAACCTCAGATAATGTCCATGAAAAGTCAACACATATGAGGACCCTGACTGTTCAAAACGCTGAGTAACACTTTTTCAAATGATAAAGATGAGTTGTGTGTTGAATACCAGCCATTTACTTCTGCACAGAGGCTATGATATTTCATGATACATTACCATCCACAGAGGCCAACTGGAGTAGAAATGTGGCAATGACACATGCCAGATCCAGACACCTGAGACATTCTCTCACTCAGCACAAAAAGGTTGCCCATTCGAAAGTCTCATTACACGTGTTCAGTGACAGGGTGGGACCATCCATGTGTAGGTGACCATGTCCTCAATGGCTTCTCTCCATTTTTGCTACAAACAATGCCCAATTGAAACAAGATTAGCTGCCACTAACTCATGAGGAGACCTGGAAGTTACAGTGAGAACATACACCCTGACAGTTGATAGTGGATCTACATTGGACCACACATATAAACATGTACCATCCAATCAACAAAATATTTGCAAGCAGCCGATCACAGTAGTGTCCCATTTGGAACCTAGCAGAAAGAATGAAACATGCCACTAAACCAGGTAATGCATAAAGGGCCACATACATCAACAACCTATTTGTCATCAGCACATGAGGAACGTTGAGATTTAGCAAAAAATATCAATGCAAAATGGTATGTCAGATTGCTCCAAAGAATCAATAGGGCAAACGTCAAATGGGCAAATGGGATTATTGAATGGCAAACAGTGAATCATACCCTATGGGCTTCCATGAGCCTGCTGCTGCAGGTTTAGCATTACTGAATTAGGGAAACCCTTGGATAAATTAGCAAGTCTGGAAGGGCAAACCCTAGGGTGCTGGGGGCCTAAGTCCACCTCTACCGCCCCCCAAATATACATGAAATATGCACATGTGAAGTACACACATGCATAAAGCGCATGTGTGGCCTACATGTCAAAAGTAAAACACATATAAGATACACAAACTCATAATTAGGACATGGTTACCCCCATAAAAAGTGTAGGTGACAATTGCACTACCTATTTGGCCTATATATAATTTTGATTACCGTGATAAATGTGGACACATTTTTGCTAAGGAATACATCCTGGTATCCCATTCATCATTTGAAATTAGCCATCAGCAATTACCCAAAATATGTATACAATTATGGGTAATAACCATTTTGAGCAATCATTACTATTTCACTGTGAATACCTTCTATACATCCTATAAGGGACATGTGCCATAGCTAACCCCAAATGTGTATCACTTAGCACCGTTTGGTCATGACAAAATTCTTTTCACAATTTGACAAATTAAAGACATATTTGTCATAATGCGTCATATTTCCACGCATACAGCTTGTGTGTCATAATTTTTGACGCATAGGAGTGCACATAATGCTGAGTCAAAAAAATCAAATTAAAATAAATATATTAATAACCAGCATTACATGGCCACCATTTTTTTCTATAATGCGTCATATTTCCACGCATACAGCTTGGGCGTCATAATTTTTTGACGTACAGGAGTGCACATAATGCTGAGTCAAATAAATCCAATTAAAATAAATATATTAATAACCAGCATTACATGGCCACCATTTTTTTCTATAATGCGTCATATTTCCACGCATACAGCTTGGGCGTCATAATTTTTTGACGTACAGGAGTGCCCATAATGCTGAGTCAAAAAAATCCAATTAAAATAAATATATTAATAACCAGCATTACATGGCCACCATTTTTTCCATAATGCGTCATATTTCCACGCATACAGCTTGGGCGTCAAACTTTTTGACGCACAGGAGTGCATATAATGCAGAATCAAAATTAATTTTCAAATTTGTCAGCGGCTTAAATTTCAACTCTAGAACTGTAAAATAAGCCTCAAACAAATATAAGGGAACAATGATGAAATTTTTTTTTACTCTGCATTATGTGCACTCTTATGCGTCAAAAAATATGACGCACTATCTGTATGCGTGAAAAAATGACGCATAACGGGGGAAAAAAACGCCGGGCATTTTATGCAGGATGTGATGTAATAGGATATCTGTTTACAGAATCTGTACTGTGGGTGTACTTTTACTTTCACTTTGCAGTCTCAGAATATTCTAGTCTGTGTGGCTGTGTGGAAAGTGTTGTCCTGTGTTTTAGTGCTTTTGTGTCCAGTGTACCTTCTCTATTGTGCTTTTGTCATCATTGTCTTGTTGTTGAATACTGTGTGAGTCTGTATTGTATGATTTTGTCAAGTCCAGTGTTTCTTTTATTGTCTGTGGGAGTCTGTTCTGGGTAGTGTAATTTAGGGGTTAGTTGGGCTCTTCTTCCTAAGTTTTCTTTGTATTTCACTACTCTACCTTTCCCCATTTCCCCCTTTTCCTTTTTCTCCAAATCTTTCCACTTTGTTAGTGCTGAGATGTCAGGTAGGCCACGGCTTGCCAGGATGGGTGAGGAGGAATTGGGGGGATTTATATGGCTTGTTTGCCATTTCCTCCACTCATGCTGGAGGCTGGGGGTCGTGTGATACAGGGGTATCACACGGAGGCCCGTAAAGTCCGGTGGGGGAAGGTGCGCCATCACTTGGTCCGTGTCTATGGTAGCCTGAGGAATGACCATCAACTTAAGCACCGCTGGGCTGATCTGATATCCAGGGAGCAAGATCTGCTGGACCACCTGGGAATCAGGATTGGTGGCCATGTTGGTGAGTACACATCAATTACATGTGAACAATTTAAAGCTGTGTGGGGACATGTGATGATTGTTACCCAATCTGCTAGATAAGTAGCTGACTGTGGGTAATGCTAGGGAAACCTACTGGGTAATTGTTGCACAATGTGAAGGAAGACAAATGCTAGCAGTCAGGTAGCTCATGTTTTCTACACATACCGGTTGCCTGTAGCAGTATGTAATGTAGTGTTGCCTTTGTGTCAGACAAGCGACACGTTAATGCCTCAATTTGAACTCTACAGGTCACAATAGCCAGTGAAAAATGGATGTTGAAACATCATACCTACATATGTAGACGCCATAGCTAGACTGACATCTGTAAACCCAATATGATGCTATAAATGAGTGCTGCCTTCACGTCAATTGAAGTTAGCTATGTTGTCCACACATATGTCACATGTGTGTCTGGTTGGTGTGTGTTGAAAATGACCACATAGGCTGTTTGAGTTTGAGGGGTCATGCAGTCCTCAAGTAACCAGCTTTTGGATGTCTCTCTTGGATGCACATGATGAGATGAATGCACCCCTATATTGTTGGGGCATACTAATGGAGGTGCATCTTTGACACCACATGACTGTCCAGGCCACTGCATGAGTGTAGTAGGGTGTGTAAATGTAGCAGGAGACTCATCCAATGTAAATGTTGCTCAAGAATTATTCCATGCAGTATGAGCAGGTGTGAAAGTGTTTCATTACGCATGTCATATTCTCACATTGTCTTTGTAATTGCAATTGTTTGTCAGTGCACTGATTCTGAGTATATTCTTCCTTCCATGCTTTACAGGTGGACCTGCACCGTACACTGTGGGAGAGGTGGCTCATTTTGCGGACCCCGACACCTACAGTGAGTGTTGCATGTGTGCTATTTTTATTGTTTGCTGGTGATGCATGATGGACTACTGTGTGTTCAACAGAATTCAAGGTTTGATGCGCTGCCCATTTATTGGTATTGTTGCATTAGTGGGATTTCAAATATCACTTCAGTTTTAGTAGACCAATGCTTATCCATCTCTCAGATTTTGGGTCTGTAGGCCATTCCAGTCGGGCCCGCTATGGGGAATGGGATGAGTCATGTGGAATACACTGGTTAATGTAAGAGTTGCTCTGGGACTTGGCTTGGACTGAGTCTGCATTTCAGACTGACATTCTCCCAGATAGCTTCTGCAAAAGGCTTGTCTGTAATATGCAGCTTCCCTAGTTGAGGATGGACTGAGTACACTGTAGGTTGGATCTTCCGGGGGCATGTACTTCCACAGGTTGAACTAGAAGTGTGTGGGACTAGAGTGCAATGGCCTAGGTGTTCATTCTACTCATGATCATGGGTGTTCTTGCTCCTCTGTGTGTGTGGTAAAATACGCCTCACTGGTAGTATGTGATGTTGGCCTAAGTCAGTACATTTTGACATGTGTGGACCTTGGATAGGACAAGGTTTAGCTGACTCCAATTTGTTGCTAGCCCTTCATTGGTGTTGTGTGTGGAGGCAAATACTTGTTGACCTTTCTATACACTCCTGGGTGTGCATTGAATATGGGATTGTTGGTTGTTCTTCTCACCCCACCCTCAAAGACTGCCATGTGTTTGGGAATAGGGTACCTAGGACTGTAGCAACCAGTATGTTACACATACTTGTGACCTTTTGCAACTTTTTTTTGAACCTAGTGTACACACTCGGTTATGGCACATGAGTTCTATATTAGCAAAAAACAATTACAAATGGCAGATATTGAGGGTTGTGATTGTTATCACATAGAGTGACATATGTAGTGAAGTCAGTAGGCGGAAGAGGTACAGCCATAATGTCAGCTGCATTACCCATTATTTGGATGACAAGTTTAGGCTGATGTCACCCAGCATGTAGAGATATGGATATGCTAGGTGTGAGATGCCCTTTTGTATGCAGGCTTCCCATGTACTTCCTCTGAGACTTTCAATGATCTATGTTGTGAAAATAGCTGTTACAACTACAGTAAAAGTAATGTGCAATTGACCCATTGTACTATTCCACCCAATGCATTTCCTATGGTAAATAGTTGCCCTTTCTCTTCACAGCTGCAAACATGAGTGCCGCACAGAGACATCAGTTTGAAAGGCGGGCAATGAGATACCGGCACATCCTGCAGGTGCAGTCGGGGTTCCGAAGGATGGCCGAAAATACCAAGCGGATTGGGCCTCCAGAGCATGGTGGGCCTCACCACAGGGTGGCCCAACATTGCCCACAACAGCCACCACCACCACATCCACCAGTTCTCCCCAAGTGGCCCCAGCAACGGCGGGGACAGTTGACCCTGCCTCTGCAGCACGACCTGGACCCAGCAATTTCAGAGCTGCAGGACAGTCCAGTGGGCTAACAACAACTCCAACACCGAGCACCTCTGCCAGCACACAGACAGCAGCAGCCCCTCCTATTGACCCTGCGGCATTCCTGGCTTTAGACAGGAAAATGGACAAGTTTATTAGTAAGGTGGACAAGCTAAGCCAGGATGTGGCCTACATTAAGAAAAGGGTTCGGTCCATCAGGCGGACCCTACGGAGAGCCAACCTCTAGGACTTTATTGATTTTTTAAATTTATCCCTCCCCTCTCTCCTCTTTCCTTTTTGTCATGATAGTTGGGTTTTGGGGATTAGTGTTAGGTTAGTGTAGGTTGTTAGCTTAGTTAGTGTTAGGGAGGAGTGTAGGGGGTCCTTATACTTTCTATTTTTCATTTTTGTGTGGGTGGGTGGGGGTCAATGTTGGGATTCCTGTCTGTTTAGAAAAAGAAAAAAAAAATCAAAAAATGTATTAAAAATATAAATACAAAAAAATATATGATTGTTTAGGATAGTATAGGATGTGTGTAGGTTAGTATGTGTTGTCCTGCATGTGTCCTGTCTCATAATGGTGGGTGGGGGGTTGATGTTTAGATCGATTCGTTATATGTGTAGAGTAAGTTTAGCTTAGGTTAGTTAGGGACAGTTGTGGGTTAGGAGTAGTCAGGTTAGATTAGTGTAGGTATGACTTTTCCCTTAGTTGCCTCTGGTGTGAATACATAGGAATAAACATATAGTTAACCCTTTGCATTATGCGTTAACTGCTACTTGATCATGGCCTTGACATCAGTGGAGGTGATTGTTTTTCTATGACATTTGTGTCCTATGCTACACACCACAGAAAATAGAGGTTTAACATGGCAGCTACCCCTGCGCTAACTTGGTAAGTATCCACCATTTGGTAGACCCACCATTAGTAGTTTACATGGATCACCAAGGATTTGTGTTGATGAGTAGGTATTCTACATCACAAAGTGTGCTTCCAGACTTGGTATTGTGGGTAATTTATCAGGTCGGACTGCAGTGTGATGTTCAGGGACATCTTTGTAGATGAGGTGTTGTTAACACTCTTGTCTTGTTGTCTTCATTGCTGACATAGATCATGTGTGTAAAAATTCAGCATGACTTCCCTTCATGGAAGTATACTCAGAAAGGGTGATTGATGCAGTGTTTAGTTGTGTTTGCTTAGATTATGCTGCATAATTTCATTTTTTAGTATTGCATGGTGCCTACATTTATCAGCCACCATTAGTTGACTTGGATTGCTATAGATGGAGCATTATTCTGTCCAACACAGCATAATTGTGTGTGGTTTGTCCCTTCATCAGTTATTCTCCTCAGGATGGTCAGGCTATGATGCAATCCTGGCCACTGCACAGATGTATCAGACTACATGATGTCAGGACACTTGTATTGACAAGCTACATGGTTGTCACACAGGCACTTTAGAGTTATCTACTGCACAGTTGATGTGTCAAATAACACAGAGACATATTAGGTGTGCAAGTGCTATTTATTGATAGGTGCTGTAGTGCAAAATGTACATTGTCCATGTTTGCTGAGTCCGTTCTGGTGCATTCTTACATGGTGATCCTACAGAAGGGGTGTGGATGATGCTCCTGACATGCTGGGGTGATGTAACAGACAGTGCAGAGGGACAGGATTTGCCAAATAGTAGGAGAGAGACATTCACTGGCAGTGCTGACAAGTCATACAGTGGTTAGCAGAACAGTCATTGAGTATAGTTGTAGTGAGACTGGCATTTGACAAAACGTAGGACCTTGGTCAAAGTAGGCCATGGTGCAGGGACTAGTGCTTCCGGGTACTCTTCTGTGAGAATGTGATCTGTTCCATGTCTTCTTCTTCTGATGTGTGTGTTGCCTGGTTTGTCCTTGTTGTTGTTGGTTGTGAAGGGGCAACACACACCTCAGTGTTAGAAGACGTGGAGTCAGACATCCCGGGGGCTGCTCCCTGTGAAGTTCTTAAGGGCAGTACTGCTGCAAGGAGGGCCTGCTGGTTTTTGAGAATAGCAGCCACATCACGATGGTAGGCAGCCAGGTCGGCCCTGAGGGAGTCATGATTGCATTTGTGCATGCAGTGGAAAGTTTGGGGTGCGAGGTGTTGTGGCAACTCCCTTAGTGCAGTGGTGAATTCCTTTATAGTTTCTTGTAGTCCTTGCAGTATGGATGTTAGGGCTTGAATAGCTGCTGCCTGATCTGCAGATGACAACATGCACGAGCGCACCCCCGCAAGGCTGGCTGCCATATTTTGCATCCCCACCCGCACCTCCTTGGCCAGCTCCCGCTGTACACCAACTACAGTTCTTTCAAAGCTGGTGCCAGTGTCGTCAGAGTCCTCAGCTGTGTAGGAGCTGGCAGGTCTTGCAATTGGGGTGGTGGGTGGTTCTTCTGTGATGGCTGCTTGTTCTGTGCTCCTCCTTGTGACTGAAGGTGGGGTCTGGAGGGTTTCAAGGACCTTTTGGATGGTCTCCTGGGGAATGTTTATGGGCTCGTCATCCATGTCATCAGGGAAATCAGGGACAGGCATATCGGCAGGAGATCCATGTTCCTCTGCAATGAAACAGGGTACAATTAGTGTGTCTGTGTTGTGACAATTTTGCCGTAACATGCAAGCCTTTGGATGACTTTACTTTGTGATCTTGTTTGGTATTGGTATCTGCTGTCCTTCATATGGGCATTGTTATAGGCCTATGGCCCACCTGTGTGTCACATGTATGATATAGAGTTATCAGACTTGTCTGCCTAATCGCCTCTAGGTGTTGCTTTGTACCAATTAGGGAATAGCCATCTTTTTGTCCTACTCGACCCTCCGTGTATATCTATTCGTATGGTGAGACCTTTCACTGGCTGTGGGTGTTGTGATTGCCCTGGCAGCACACTTGCCTCTCAGGACCTGCCCCAAAATCTGATTGTTCACATTGACCTAATTGTAATTGTTATGTGGCATATCCTATGCATGGCAATGTTACGATGTGATATGGATGTAGACATTGTTAATGTTTCCAGCTGATGTTGGGTAATGTGTGTTTAATTGGATTGCCCTGTTTATAGTATCAATGTCCTATTTGGTCCTCTGACTGTGCAGGTGTATTTCAGTGACCAGGTGCATGTGTCCCCTCCTCAATGTTGTTGTCTGAGCAGTATGACATTTGTGATGTTGCCTTGTTAGCCAGGCACGTGAGGGACCCTGACGTATGCAGCATGTGTGTGTCCTTAGTGCTGTGTGGCTCCTATTGCTGTTTACTTTGGCTGATGTATGTGTCAACTATGGGCATTGACATTTGAGTGTACTGGTGCCTTTGTCTTATTTCTGGAGATTGTTGCAGATGTCATCCTCACCGCCTAATTTAGGTATGTATGTTCCATGGGGAGGTTGCTGCCATTGGCTACTATAGCTGCACAGAGATCAGAGGTGTTAGTGTCAACTCTTGTCGCAGTTACATTGCAGTTGTTGTTTTGGCTACTGGATTACTGATAGGGACCTAGTTGATGTAGGATATATTTTGACTGACGAGTGCCAGGATGTAAGTTTGACGTAGTGGCCTTCCCACCTGTCGAGGCTTTCCCTTAGCTCCATTGTTGTCATGACAGGATGCCCCCATGGGACTGTTGTTGGTGTTGTGTTATGCCGTGCCCCAGCTTCTGTCTGTGCTGGGCATGCCCCCCTGCCGTGCCCCTTTACCCATGCCACTCCATATATATGCTGACTTACATGCATTGTGTAGTGGAGATTCCCCACCCCGGTTGCAGTTAACATTATTGCATTATAATTCCCCATGCGACTTACCCTGCATGTGCGTTGTCTCGTGGTAGTCTGCGCTGTCCTGTCCTTGAATCCCTGTGACGATCTCCTCAGGGATGACGGCTGTGACCATCTCCTCCATGTGGTCCAGGGCCTCCTGGTGTGCTGGACTCCCACCTCCAGTCTGCAGTGCTGCCTTCCTGTTCCTGGCCATTTTTTCCTTTGTCCTACGTTTGCAGTCATGCCAGTGTTTCTTACACTCGGTGGCTGTCCTGCGTACTTCAGCCACACTGTTGATCTTGTCAACAATTTGTTGCCATATGGCCTCTCTCCTGCTGATTGGCAACTTAGAGGTGATGAACAGTTGGTGCTGGTGTTCCGTCACCTCTTTAACCAGGATTTCCTGCTCCTCTGCACTGAAGCAACACTTTCTTTTTTTTCTATATATGTCCTGGTTCCTGTATGGATCATCCTGGCTGGTTCCTGGTCTGCTGTCATCTTCCTGGGGTCTGTAGTGGCATCTGGAATCCATTTTGGCTCTCCTCTGCTGAAAGGGCAGTGTTCGCGGTATTTTTGACGCTATTGCGTCAAACAAAACGGCGCTTTCCGGGTTGCGCTGTCGTAAATCGACCCACAGTCATTTACGTCGCGTTAACGTTGTTTTCCTTTATGACTTGGCGCCGTGGTGTGCGTAAAAAAAAATGACTCCCACCTGTTGGTTGCGCCGCCGTGCGCCAAAGTATAAATTTAACGCCTGCACGGCGCATCGAAATGGCGTTAGCCGGCGGTAAAATTATTGACGCAAAACTGTTTAGCTCGTCCCACAAAGTATCACCAGATTACTACCCTGTATATAAAGGGACTTCTCTTCATATTTTAAATGTTTTATGACGCTGAACATCAGTGATTAATGAAAGTAGATATCTATTTGTAAACTTGGTGTAAATGGTTATTTTTGCATGGTTATCTCCAACATTTTTGCCTCTGACCTCCTATTTTTGACTGCGTGCTGCATTTAGTTTTTGCTGGCTTTAGGACTCTGCACTTTACCACTGCTAACCAGTGCTGAAGTGCAAGTGCTCTCTGTCTAAATTGTGTTGGTGATTGGTTTATCCACAATTGGCCTATTTTTTTTAATAGTAAATCCCTAGTATAATGCACCAGGTGTGCCCAGGACCTGTGAATTGAATGCTACTAGTGGGCCTGCAGCACTGATTGTGCCACCCACGTTGCAAACATGTCACAGGCCTGTAATTGCAGTGTCTGTGTCTGCAGTTTTAAACTGCCATTTCGACCTGGCAAGTGCACCCACTTGCCAAGCCCAAATCTTCTGTTTTACTACATGTAAGTCCAGGGGTGGCTCCTCCTTAATGGCGGAGGAGCGTCACCCCCCCGGCTAAGAGCTAGCAGCCGAAAAAGAAAACAATACTTCAATATTGTTTAATTTTTCTGCTCCTGGGTCAACCAGCATGTGAAGGGAGGGGCGGGGCTGGGCCATAAGGGTAGAAGGGGGGATGAGGAATGGAGTGCATTAAGAGTGCATGTGTGTTTGGCTGGCCATCTTAGTCTGGCCAAACACACATGCGCACTTAGATCTCGCCAGCCCGGCTGTGTACACAGCCAGGCTGGAGAAACTGCAGATGCCCCAGGGTTGTGTCTGAGTGGCAGTCCAAGCCTCCCAGACCAATCCTAATGCTGCTTTCATGCTACAATTAGCACAAAAGCAGTGCAGAATTGCTGTTCTGTTGTGCCAGTGAATGCTGGGACACCAAAACAGGAAAGGAGCGATGAGCGAGGCGGCAGGAGATGGCCATGGTGGCGGGAACGGTAAGTCTATTTAAATCTTTTTTTATTATTTTTTATTCTTTGCCCTCCCCCGTCCCTGTTGTCCCCCTGCCCCTCCCCTTGATATTTGCAGTGGCCGCTGCTGTATAAGTCACCCCTAAGGTAGGCCCAAGGCAGCCCCATAGGCAGGATGCAGGGGCATATTTATACTCTGTTTGCGCCGGAATTGCATAGTTTTTTTTGACGCAATTCCGACGCAAAACTAACTCCATATTTATACTTTGGCGTTAGACGCGTCTAGCGCCAAAGTCCATGGAGTTTGCGTCATTTTTTAGCGTGGACACCTACTTTGCGTTAATGAGATGCAAGGTAGGCGTTCCCGTCTAAAAAATTGACTCCGAGGCATGTGCGCCGTATTTACACTCCTGGGCAAAATTCACACCCGGGAGTGGGCGGGTCAAATAAAATGACGTACGGCCGCTTTTGCGCTGTTTTTTAGCGCCTGGAAAAGGCAGGCGTTAAGGGACCTGTGGGCTCGGAAGGAGCCCAGAGGTGCCCTCCCAAGCCCCCAGGGACACCCCCTGTCACCCTTGCCCACCCCAGGAGGACACCCAAGGCTGGAGGGACCCATCCCAGGGACATTAAGGTAAGTTCCGGTAAGTATATATATATTTTTTTTTTTGTGGCATAGGGGGGCCTGATTTGTGCCCCCCTACATGCCACTATGCCCAATGACCATGCCCAGGGGACAGAAGTCCCCTGGGCATGGCCATTGGCAAGGGGGCATGACTCCTGTCTTTGCTAAGACAGGAGTCATTTCTATGGGGGTTGGGAGTAAAAAAAAATGGCGCAAATCGGGTTGAGGCGAAAAATTTGCCTCAGCCTGACTTGCCCCATTTTTTGGCTCCCAAGCTCCATATCCCCCTACGCCGGCGCTGCCTGGTGTACGTCGTTTTTTTCCACGCACACCAGGCAGCGCCGGCGGCTAACGCCGGCTAACGTCATTGATTAAATACGGCACCCGCATGGCGCTTCAGAATGGCGTTAGCCAGCGCTATTTTTTTGACGCAAAACTGCGTTAGCGCAGTTTTGCATCAAAAAGTATAAATATGGCCCGCAGTGTTTTTAAAAGGTCGAACATGTACTGGTGTGTTTTACATGTCCTGATAGTGAAATACAGCTAAATGTTGTTTTCACAAATGCAAGGACTATCTCTCCCATAGGGTAACATGGGTATTGCCTTGAAATATCTTTTAAGTGTAATTTCCCATTGGGAGCAGATAAAGACATGGGGTTTGTGGTCTCTGAACTCACAACTTAAAGATACATATTTTGGTAAAGTTGTTTTTTTAACTGTAAGATTGCAAATGCCAGTAAGCATTGTCTTGCTTAACCATTCTGTCCCTCTGCCTGTCTGTGGAATACACGTCTGAGTCAGGATGACAATTGGGCTGAGGTCACAAGGGGGGCTGAGGTGTGCCCTGCATACCCTGATGGCCCATCACCAGGCTCTTCCTGAGCTAGAGTAGTGGGAGAAGCTGACACTTTCACCTGAATAGAGCTGTGCCTGTCCTTACACAAAGCAGTCTCCAACCTCCTGGAGTCTGTCTGGGGCCAGGGCAGGAAAGGCAGGATCTTGTGCACTACAAAGACTTATCTTTGAAGTTTGCCTGCTTCAAAGACAGAAATGGGTATAAGTACTGGGCCTCTCACCCCACATAGTTAGAACACTTCTGGACCGAGGACATTCTGCCAAGAAGAAGAGCTGGATGCGGTAGGAGGGACTGTCATTCTGCCTGTTGCTTTTTTATATTGGCCTGCTGCTTGCTGCTTCTATCCTGGGAGAGAAATTACTGGACTTTACTTTCTACATTCTGCTCTCCAAGGTACTCCAACAGCCTGAGTTAAGCTTGCCTCCTGTTAGGAAGTCTCAGGGGCATCAAATACCTCATATGCCAGAACCTGGGCTCCTATGCTGTGCTGAGAGCCCTGCAAAGTGGTGCCAAGTCCAGTCTGGGCCCTTGCAAGAGGTTTTGGGTGCTACCAGGAGAAAATTCACACATAGCCTCACTGCATCATTTAAAAACTGATGCATTGTTGCAAGAATTCGCCGCATCGCTGCTGCCTGTACCAGAGCGTGGTCCCCGCTTGATGCAACAAACATGGTTTTCCACGCAGGCCCCAGCTTTCCTTCGCAGCATGACAGAAGAACCACTGCTGCGTGAGTTTTGAGCACCACATCACTGAAGGCCGTGATGCACCGCCCTGACTCAGACGCTGCACCTGCTTCATTGATGTGAGATCAACTTATTGTAGATTGACTTCTGATGCATCACATATGCATCGTCCATGGGCACCATTTTCTTCATTGACACCACAGTAAGGAACCAATGCTTCGTGCCGCAAATGATGCATCGCTTCCCATGTGGCAGTAAGGAAACAATGCATTGCCTCCCCTGCATAGCAGTAAGGAACCGACGCATCACCTCCCCTGTAACAGTAAGGACCCAATGCATCTTGTTTTGATGCATCACCTCCCCTGCAGCCTGCATCATCTTTGTTTTTGACCCATCTCAGGTACTTTGCCTCAGTCAAGCGATTCATTGTTTTCAAAGAACTACAATTACATTTAATCTTGTAAACATGATATCTTTGCTTGTGTATGTTGGATTTTTATCATTTTGGTCTTGGTTTTTTTCAGATAAATGTTGGCTATTTTTCAAAACTGATGTAGAGTAATTTTGTGGTGTGTTCACTGTGTTACTGTGTGTGTGTGTACAAATACTTCACACATTGACTCTAAGCTAAGCCTGACTGTTCGTGCCAAGCTGCCAAGAGGGTGAGCAGGGGTTCTCTGAGCAGAGTGACTCTCTTACCCTGATTAGAATAAGGGTTCCTACTTCGACAGGGGGCAAACCACTGCCAAATAGACACCCCATTTGCAACAGAACTTGTTAAACATGGTGTAATGATTTGAAAAACAACACATTGGACAAAAAGATAATTTACATGCAAACTCTTTTGAACTCGTATATTTACTATTTTCTATAAAATGCAATGTACAGTAGTTGCCAAGGGTATCTGAAATCTCTGTTACCATATGATATCCTGGTTTTCAAAATAAGAACCTCTATCAAGAAGCAGATTTTGAGAGTATTTTATTGATGTTAGAGATCTATCTAGCTAACTGCTTTGTTGTGAAGAATATGAAGAATCCATTAATTTCCTAATAACGAGTTGTCTTTCGCCTTCCACACTGATAACGCTATTGAATGAAAAACTGAACTGGCAACTATCTTCAATTTCAAAAATTACTTTTACTTACTAGTGTAAACTCTTCTCTACCTCTCTAAAATACTTCCAATACATTGCTAAAAAGCTGGCAATGTTCCTCCCCTTCATTTATTCATATAATAGTCACATAATATTAATTACAAGTTTCGACTAGGATTGATCAAAATGTTTTTTTTTGCTGGTGAAGGTATGCAAAGTTCCACATTTTATTTTCAAGCTTTGCAAAAGTGAATAATGACATATGTTCACGTCACTGTGAAGGTGGAAAACATATGCAGATTTGTTTCCCTAGATGTTTAAATGTTGTGGATATTTCATATGCAGAGTGGCAATTGTATGCAGTTTTTTTCCCCACAACTTTACCTTGTTTTCTGTGTTTTTGAATGCACGATAGAATTTGAAAAACATTGCAAGCATTGCGCTGCCTTTTGGGTCCGTTCCCACAAAAGAAATAACATATACATACATTCTACATTTGCTCACTTTGTGGCATAAACCTGGCACAAAGTGTACATTTATCTGACCCTGCTTGTATTCTACAAAATTGCATCATATGTGGAACAGTTTTCGTTAGTGCAAAACAGAATCCATGCAACATAAATGATCACAAAAGTCATGATTTTCGCGGCAATGCTGAAGCAAAAACTTGGATAAAGCGGCAAACGTATCCACATACCTCTGAGAAGGTTGAAAACAAACAGAACTTCGCACATCCCCAAAACAGACATGAACACGTTTACATTTCACCTTTTGAAATTGATGCTGATGTTTCCCTTTACTAGTGTTTCATGCTCAAAATGTTGCTGGGTTAAAATATGTTTGGTGTTCTAAGCTCACTCTAGGAGCAATGTTTACAAGACTAAGCAACTCTTTTGTAACCATGCATCTCTCAGCTACAAAATGCAGTGAGACCTGTGGCCAAGAAAATATATAAACTACAGGTGACGATAAGCACTGCATATTTAGTTACCATCATATGCGAAGTAGACAACAAGATAACAAGTGGTCAAGTACTTACTGCATCTCTGCAATCCATTAAAAACTCACCTGCCCTACTTGTACCTTTGCTACTTTACGTTTTGATTATGAGTATTTAAATGCTTAAATCCTAATATCTGTCTTCTGCAATATTAAGGCACAGAAAAGAGGCACTTCAGGTAAATGAACATACATCAATCTTCCAAGAACAGAAACAGAGCCTCTTACTTATTAGGATGCATGTCTTTGTGCATATATAAAATGCGTGTAATGTATACGTATTTTATAGTTTCATTCTTCTATTCAATATATCTATATATATCTATCTCTCTCTCTCTCTATATATATATATATATATGTATATATTTCTCAGTGGCTTTAAACTACAAGAATCACAGGAAATATACACTATCAATGATTAATGAATAAAGTATAATGGTTATAAATTACATTGTAATTCATGCAGTGCTGCGAAAATAAATCACTTATTTATCATGCCACAATGCAAATACGTAATGGAAACATCTGCATTGTGGTGAACATAAGGATCTGGTGACATATGCAAGGGACTTGTTCTTTAGGCTTTATCACACAAGCAGAACCCTTATGGCATTAAGGGAAAAATACACATGGTAACTGTTATATATTGTCTTTCTTCTATGTATGTATTCACATGTTTAATAATTATTACATGTACATTACTGAGGAATTTAACAATTCCCAACACATTTTCC
This sequence comes from Pleurodeles waltl, assembly GCF_031143425.1. Taxonomy (NCBI): domain Eukaryota; kingdom Metazoa; phylum Chordata; class Amphibia; order Caudata; family Salamandridae; genus Pleurodeles; species Pleurodeles waltl. Next base: position 302,566,473 of record NC_090442.1, read on the forward strand.
AATGCAATCTATTGTGACGTGTAAGCATTGTCATCACCCTGTAGTGTAGATCCTCATATCAAGCCTCCTTTGGCAGAGAAAATACATGTTAATGAGATTTACTGTAGGTATGGCTATGCAATTTGGCAGAGGAATGATGTGACACATGACTTGAAACTAAGGGGCAGATGTAGCAAAGGGTTTTTCCCATTCTGTGTCAATGGGAAAATGTGTTCGTACATATGGCCCCAAGTGTGCATACCGCATAGCAAGTGCCTGTCACTTCTAGAAACTCTCTGCACCACTCAATCAATCAGGAATTTGTAAAGCTCACTACTCACCTGTGAGGGTCTCAAGGTGCTGAGGAAGGGGGGGGTTTAGGTGGGGTGCTGCTACTGCTCGAACAGCCAGGTCTTGAGAAGTTTCCTGAGGGTAAGGAGGTCTTAGGTCTGACGCAGGTGGGTGGGAAGAGTGTTCCACGTTTTGGCGGCGAGGTGAGAGAATGATCTACCGCCGGTTGTAGTTCTGCGGACAAGTGGGACAGTTGCGAGGGCGAGGTCGGCAGAGAAGGGATGCCGGGTCGGGGTGTAGAAGGAGAGCCGTCTGTTGAGGTATTCTGGTCCGGTGTTGTGCAGTGCTTTGTGAGCGTGGGTGAGGAGTTTGAAGGTGATTCTCTTGTTGACTGGGAGCCAGTGCAGGTTTCTCAGGTGGTCTGTGATGTGGCAGCGGCGTGGGATGTCCAGGATGAGGCATGAGGGGGCGTTCTGGATGCGTTGCAGCCTCTTCTGGAGTTCTGCCGTGGTTCCTGCGTAGAGGGTATTTCTGTACGTAGAGGGTATTTCTGTAGTCCAGTTTGCTGCTTACGAGGGCTTGGGTGACTGTTCTTCTGATTTCGGTGGCTATCCATTTGTAGATCTTTCAGAGCATGCAGAGGGTGCTGAAGCAGGAGGAGGAGATGGCGTTGACTTGCTGGGTCATGGATAATGAAGAGTCCAAGATGAATCCTGGGTTGCGTGTGTGGTCGGTGGGTGTCGGAGCGGCTCCGAGAGTAGCAGGCCACCAGGAGTCATCCCATGCGGAGGGGGTGGAGTCGAAGATAAGGACTTCTGTTTTTTCAGAATTGAGTTTGAGACAGCTGCTCTTCATCCATTCGGTGATGGCCTTCTCACGTGTATGTGAGGTTCAATGTATAAAATACAATAGATCAATCAGTATGCTACAATATCATAGAATGAAGTAATGCAAAACGTAAAGCAGTAACAATTGAAAGTTCTCTATGAGCACATCCCCTTTACTGTTTTTGTATGCAGAGGGATTTGGGATTGTGTTTAATCTAGGTTAAGTGTCATTTGAAGTATTTTCTAAATTTAGGATTTCGAAATTATGGTTTGTATATTTTGGTATTTGAAAGTGAATGAGTTGTTTAGCTTAACAGGTTGCAGTACATTTTACATAAATCCAAATCAACACTTCGAAGCATTCTAGCTGATTGTTGTGACAGGCAAATACACTTGTAAACACATTTTTGAAGATTTCCTTACTTAAGTACATTAAAGAATATTGTCAACAACTCTTTGAATCGAAACACAAATATTAGGAATTGTGCTAGGTAGTGATAAAAATACAAATTAACATGAATTTATTTATGCTCTTTTGTGTAATGAATCTAAATGTTCTACAAAGAAAGCAAAGTTCTAAGCAGTTACCTTGCCTCAACTCTGTATTATTCAGTTCTTTCATTTTGTACCACAATACTTGATTAAAGATTCCTGTTAAACCATATTAACATTACATATATTGTTCCAGGGTACAATAACATCCAAGCAGGAGAATCTGTATTTTTCCATAAGTATGGTTGTTGCAGAACTTTGTTTCACTCCTTTCAATACAAGTTATTCCTTTTAAATATTACTAAATGTCCATTTTAACTCTCGGTTGAAAGCCGCTGGAAAAATCATTCCGAAGATCTAGTAAACAGAAAGTAAACAGAAAACACAATATTAATATTATCATTTTTATTCTTGTCATACCTATAATTATTATTATTATTTGCTGAGTCGCTGGGAGGCGGAATGAAGCAGTACAGTAATTCATTCATTTTTTGAAAAAGAACGAAGTATCCCTACATGTTTGCTCTGATTTGGCAAATCACATTTGCTGACCTTTTTAAATGAAGTCTTAGAAAAGGCAAATAGTGCAACAGCTCATAAAACAGGTAAAGCAGCCTAGCAGCAAGACTTGCAACATAAAATTAAAAACACGAGTTGAAATATATATGTTTTAAAAACAGACGCGATTGCGTATAGTGTTTTGCGCAAGGGCATGGGAAGACAAACATTGGAAGGTAGATATATGAATTGAGGTAGCCTGAGCGCAGCACCTGTACTTGAGCACACAACCAGCTCGGACACTCACTGGAGCGCTGAGGGCCTGGCAGGTAAAAGGATTCCCTGGAATGCAGTTCTTATCTTACTGACAAGCTCCTCAGTTGCAGATCACTCAAAATACAACTGACTTCTTATCAGGACAGGAGAAGGGGCAAGTAATGACCAGGCACGTTCATCTGTCAAAGGCGTTACTTACCCTGGATTCAGACATTAACCTAATTACGGTCACGTGCTACCTCACGCGCTCTTCTCTGCAGCTCAGGCCCCTGAGTCCGGTCTGCATCAATAGCTGATGTTAACGAGTAGCTCCTTGGTTGATAAAGCTGATGAGCTGCGCCAGTGGTTGAAATTCTGTCAGGCACAAATGTTCAGCAACAGATATCTGTATGGGCAGTAACCGTTGTTCTCAGGAATTGCTGGTGCAACCTGTTAAACAATGTACATCCTGGACAGTGAAGAGAAGAGCTCACACTGCGGAAGAGAGATGCCAGCTGCTGTAGATTGAGATAAAGAGGAATTTACCTTTCCGTCTCCCCTTTCCTCTCACTCATTACCCGTGGCATAATTTCACTTCCCAAAGATTGGGCACCTCCAGGAATGTTCTGAAAATGCCCTGTGTGCATCAAAGGGCCGGCATTTCCAAAATACTCCTGTTTTCCCCTTCTCCAATTGAAAACATAAGATTCAGGATATGAGCACCCTGCTAGGCCTGCGCGTCCTACTCCCGTGAAGGGTGTACTGTTTTTGTTGGGCTCTAGGCAACCAGACACACTCTGTGTGAGCGCCTTCCATCTGGAATTTCTGTAAGTAATCCAGGTCTAAAGGAGATTTATGCATCCCTCGTTGCTGCATACCTTAGAGACACATTCATTGGACTAACTTCTGGTTCGTTGACTGCTTGCTACTATTTTGGGGAGTGTATCCCCTTTTTCTCTCCTTTGTGGTCTGGTTAATACAGCAGACCTGCTGGCAGGCTAGTCTCCGAGAACACAGATTTTGAACTCCTTTTCCGAGGCTTTACGCGTGCTTGGTCGGGCTGGAGTTTGCATGCTGTCTGTGTCCATGTGCAAAGTTTTGTTTTCAGTTGTTGCTGATCCTGGTGCCGATGTTTCGCTCTCCTTGTTGCAGGTAAGCAACTACGGCTTTTTTGCTTGTGTGGCTGTTCTTTGTTTGTGGAGAATATTCCTGCATTGGGGAAGCACATTTTCCTTTGAATGCATGTACAATACTATAAAGCTGCACACAGCTGAATTTTTAAACCGTGTATTATTTCATAATAGAAATAAAGTAGAATATACGGCTCAAATTGCATGCAAAAAAGTGACTGAGAACAATATTACCCTAAATAATAGTAACGTTCTATCTACAGAAACAGAGCCTAATTACAAGTGTCCCGGTGAAGAATTCAGGGCCTCATTACGAGTTTGATGGAGGGGATTACTCCATTACAGACCTGACGGATACCCTGCTTGGCGTATTAGAAGTTCCTTTATATCCTATGAAACTTGTATTACGGCGGACGGGCTATCTGTCATGTTTGTGAGGAAGTTATCCCCTCCGCCAAACTCGTAATGAGGCCTTCAGTATTTATTGTGTAGAGTCCAGCTGGACTCATTCTAGTCTTTCTGCCAGCCACTCTGCTGAGGGCTGGTCTTACGTATGTAACATACACCCACCCAACACAGGCGTCACCAGTCAGGTGACCCTGCCAATAAAAGGGGCCGTGCGCACGTGCCTGAGGCCAGTTTAATACCACCCTACCACCGTGTCTGCGTCCCCTTACTTACCAGCATGAGGGCCTAGGGCCCCACATTACATTGGCGACGAGTGGGATCTGCAACCCCACGTGGTTGCAGACGTGAACCTAATCGGTGGAGGAAAGAGGAGAAGTGAGGCCGTCGCAGCCCCAGCTCCATTGGTGCCAAAGAAGGGGGTGAGTGCTGTCGATGACAGCGTCCTGCAGCGCTACCAAAACGGCTGCGTTGCGGAAGATAAGTAAAGCGCTGTGAGGCCCCCTCCGAAGAAATTGACCTGAGCCTGCCCCCCCCAGAGTCGGATAGAGCGCGCCCGCAGGGCTGCGGGGTCCGCTCAGTAGATGGGCAAAAGGCGCTGTTGCGCGCCGTGAAAAAAAAGTGAAGAGAAAGTGGCAAAAGTGGCCGGGGCCGGTCGCCCCAGGAAAAGAAGGAGGTCCGCAGCATGTCATGCAGCTGCATCTGCGGCCGCGTGTGATTAACATGGTGCGATCGGCACCGAGGAAAAAAAAAAAGAAAATTACCGGGGCGCTTCCCCCTTTTACTTTTAAAGTGGCGCTGTCGCGCGCCGTGCACCATGAGAAGGTGCCAAAGTGTGGCCGGGGCCGGTCGCCCCTTTTCATTTGAAGAATGGTGCTCTCGCGCACCTAAGAAAATGCCCAGGGCCGCCCCCACCACAAAAATGCCGGAAAACGGCCGCAGCACGGAGGACTGCTGCAGCCGCAATGTAAGGTCCCCGATGGTGCTGGCATGCACCACAAACGAAACGAAAATGCCCAGGGGCTGCCCCCCTTTTGTCCCGGCAGGAATTCAACCATGAGGTGCAGACACGCACCGATACGAACTAGAAATAAAATGGTGCATCCACGCACCAAAGCAACAGGTGCCCAAGGCCGCCCCCACCTCCAACAAACTTATAAGAAGAGAGGTGCTCACACGCACCTAGATAGAAAAACAAACAGTGCCCGGAGCCCCCACACCCCCACGCTGACTGAGCCCTCTACACGCCTCTTCAAACGAGGCTGTGCAGGTTGAGAAAATTTTTTTTAGACAGAATAAGAAAAAAGAGGAGAGAGAAGATAGAAAATAAACAAAATTGCACAGGACAAGAGGCCATGTCAGCTGGCCGCGCAGCGACGGAAGATGGCCACTGTTGGCCCATCAGTGAGCAGGTCATCTGAACTGACTGACCCTGCCAGAGCAGATGGCAGGAGTGAGCGCCGAAACAGCGCAGCCTCGAGGAGCAAGAGTGGCGCCCTCGAGTGAAGAGAAGGAGGAAGAGAGCGGGGACCCTCCTGCCAGAGAGAGGTCCACCAAGAGGATCCGGGAACGGACCAGACCGGGAGAGGTCTGCCTGAAGAGCAGATCATGTCCTACCCGCAGGGCTCAGCCTGTGAGAGGCTGCGACCGAGCAAGATGCACCAGAGGAGGTGCAGTGATAGGTCCATGTGATGCAGCATGCGACCTGTGGCACAACGCCACATCGAGGACGAAGAGGAAGATGCACCAGCGAAGGTGCAGTGATAGGTCCGTGTGAAGCAGCATGCGACCTGTGGCACAACGCCACATCGAGGACGAAGAGGAATATGCACCAGCGAAGGTGCAGTGAGAGGTCCGTGTGAAGCAGCATGCGACCCGTGGCACAACGCCACGTCTAGGACAAAGAGGAAGATGTACCAGCAGAGGTGCAGCGCAAGGTCCATGTGCCGCAACATGTGACCTGTGGCACGACGCCACACCAAGGAGAAGAGAGAGTGGCACGATGCCAACAAGAAATGAGGAGAGGAGTGTGACAGACCGGTCACACCACAGATCAACTACATCGCAGGTGTGAAAGTGGACGGAAGTAGAGTGACACAACTGAGGACTCGTGCAAGCAGATGAGGAGGTACCCATCAGTACAAGACAGTCACCGGGGTGAGCAGACGTCACTGAAGACAGCGATGCTGGTGGTCCCCCACGCTTCCCAGTACAACCGACCTGTCACCTGTCACCGGCTGCTTGGCTGTGATGGCATCCCTGATGCCGACTGCACAGGCCACACAAGACCTGCCGTGGCCACTATGTCCATCAAGTGGTCCTTCCGCTGACGAAGCCGCCGCCACCTGTTTGATCTGCAAAAAGATGAAAAAAAAAACAGCATCATCATGATGAGGTGCATCGCCCAATCATCGAAGGAGGAGCACAGCACCACCTGAGTGGAGACAGTCAGCAACAAGAACCGATGCTGACAAGGCATGTCTGGCAACGTAGAAACTTATCATCTGAACACTTGCCATGAGCTCTGTGAACCAGACGCCTGCCGGTGAGAGCAGACCAGATCATTTGGACCATCCACCCTTGGGGTTGCGCAAGACTAGGACGTGGCCCTGTTGGGAGTTCAGAGAGACTCCTTTGGCGTGGCCAACGTTGGCCCGCACAGCCCACGCAGTCCCGCCGCAATCCAGGGACAAGGGCCTCCAACAAATTCCTGTGAGAGCGGAATATCGCTGAGAGAGAATGCATCTGAGACAGCTCCACGTCAGGCATCCGGAAGCACGGAGGTCTCATATCGAGAGACTGGTCACCTGAAGACTTTGCACCGTGGCCAGAGCACCTGAATCCGGATGGCTCGAGCAAGCGGACCCTGCATCAACAACCCTTGTGGCTCCATGCGAGACTAGGATGTGGTCCTGTAGGCTGTTCCCCTGAGACGTCTTTGCTGGGCCTGAGATAGGCAAGCACAGTCCACACAGTCCCGTGGAAGCCCATGAAAGGGCCTCGAGGAGACTCCTGCTTGATGGAGGTCTGGCACGAGAGGGAAGACTGCCGCTGCTCTGCCGCTGCTCTGCCGCTGGACTCCCAGGCGCCCCAGGCCATCACGTCATCTGCAGTCTTAGGAGGTAGACAATCTCCAGAGTCAGAATGCCGTCCAGAACTGTGTACAGTGGACTCCCCACTGCTCCAGATGCACCCGCATCAGAAACTGTAAATAGACTTTGACCACATGAGCCCAGGCAGGACCCGATCAACAATATCCAGCGAACTGTGAGGTCGTGGACAAGCAACTGAAGTATCTGGACTTCATCCACACAGTGTTCGTGCCCAGCTGTACCTGGTTAAATTATGGACTCGTGCGGAGGTGTCCGGGTGCTCCCAGCTGCACCATGTCCACTGCAATTCTGCAGTCTGCCTTTTCGAGGCCGAGAGACTGATTGTGGTGCTTTGTTATTGCTTCTTTTACAGGTTGGACTTTTGTTTGGTTCCTCAATAAAGTTTGGGAGGGATGTAGAGTCCAGCTGGACTCATTCTAGTCTTTCTGCCAGCCACTCTGCTGAGGGCTGGTCTTACGTATGTAACATACACCCACCCAACACAGGCGTCACCAGTCAAGTGACCCTGCCAATAAAAGGGGCCGGGCGCACGTGCCTGAGGCCAGTTTAATACCACCCTACCACCGTGTCTGCGTCCCCTTACTTACCAGCATGAGGGCCTAGGGCCCCACATTACATATTGCACCTGATAAAGAATAACACCACAAGGTCAAGAAATTAGGGGCCGTGAAAAATATCACCAATTATGAGTTTTCCCTTTACTGGAGACTGGTGTGTGTATTTGGGAACATCCCAAACCAACATCCACCCTCCTGTTCAAGTCACCACTGGCCCTTTTTACCCTTTTAAGCTCTGGCAGGTACAAGCTGCTGAGATCTAACAGGGTTGTGGACTGACTTGCATCCAGTGTACCACAGGCTATAAAATTCTCACAACCTATCTTTCAAGTTTATTTTCAAATTGATTTCGACCTTGACTGAGGTCGACAATCTATTTTGTCAATAATGTTGTCTCTTCAAGACAGCGAAGAAAAACTTGGAAAAAATGTAAATACTTTAAAAGAAACTTGTTCGTTCGGAATTCTAATAAAACTGAAGTCTTGTGTCTGGCAACTCTTCTTGCTGGTCGCCTTCACGAAGGCCTCAGTCGCTGGGTACTTGTCCCACCCTGACAGATAATACCTGCAATGTTGGAGTCATGTATGGTTCCAGAATGTCATTTATACCCCATGTTAGAAAACTCATGATCTCCTGCTTGATTATGAAAGTACTAAAAAAAAGGTTCGACATTTCATTCCTCAGACATCAAGGCAGCTACTGATAAACTCACTGATTATTAATAGACTGGATTACTGAAATACCCTGTTTATTGGTCTCCCATTTTATATAATACACAGATTGAAACTAATTCAGAATGCTGCAGCAAAATTGGTTCTGGGCCTTTGCATATTTGACAATATTTCCACACATATTAAAGTCACTGACTCCCAGTACAGAAAAGAAGCAGCTTTACGATCTTCTTCCTTGTCCATTACACTAATTAAATTTCCTCTACGTTCAAAGGATGTACCCCTCCTACACGGTTATGTTTTGCTCTTTCTAATGTCGTCATCATGGCCAGATTTCGTATGGCCAGGCTTGGTGGACAAACCTTCTCAGTGGTTTCAGCACAGACATGGAACAATCTCCCATTTGAGTTACATTCCGAGCCCAATCTTTTAGGATTCCCTATGTCAGTAAAAGCCTACTTATTTCAATAATTCTTAGTACAGGGATACTTTCATCTTCAGCAGCAGGACACCTTCAGATAATCTCACACTCTATAAGAAAGCTAACTAAATGAAAAATAAATAAAAATCAATTCATAATCCATATCGATACTAAAGTGAATGAATAATGGATTTCATAATCGTAATCTTGACTCCCAAAATACTGGGCACAGATGTAGCACGTGGAACAAGTTCTGAGTTCCTACTTGACAAAGACTGGAAGAAGGAGAGTCTGAGAGACTACACCTCCATCCCACGGTCAGGGTTTTTAAAGGAAGATTTTATGTGCAGAGGAACATCTGACATTATGTGAGATTCGAAAGGAAAGAAAAGGTTGCACCTAGCCAAAAGACAAATCCATACTTTTACTAATTTTCAACTTAGCTCAGTGCTCTACATCCTGAGAAAATGTTATCCTGAGTTTAAAAAAACAATCAAAGGTTCCCTGGGGACCATGTACTAAGGGGACCGTGTTCTAAGTAGGTCCATATCACGTTGAAAGTACTCAAAAGCCTCCCTTAAATCTCTTTTAAAAGACAAAGAGTTAGCTAAAACCCTGACTAAGGACCCCATTATGACTCTGCCGGTTGGATTGCCAGGCCGCCATGTTGGCAGTCCTAAAAAACTTTCAGACCGCCCTATTACGAGTTACACAGGCAGGACCGCTGACCACCAACCACAAAAAGCAGCGAGGTGGCCTGGAGATAGGTGGTCCGACCTCCAGCGCTGTCAGCACCGCGACCACCCACTGACAGTATGACAAGCACACAGTCGCCATGGCGGACCCCCATGGCCGTCCGAACCACACGGGTCCGCGGTTATCAAAGTAATACACAACTGCACACTGGATGAATTTAAAAAAAAACAACACAGCTCACACACATTGCCACACACCCCTTCACACATCACAATGTTTTGCATTTACGCTCCAACACACAGAAACTAGAGCAACTTTTTTCCACACAGTACAGAAACTAGGCACCACCTTTTTCACCATTCCATACAATACCCTGCACACAGTTTTGTCCAGTCACACCCTTTGGTAATTCCCCTGTTTAGGAAGTCACTATTACCTGTTGTTTTTTTTTGTCTGTTTTTTAGTAGATGAGTGTGGGAGACTGGGTTGGAAATAAAACTTCAGAGGCTTTGTGTGTTAAGAAATTGTGTCTATTTTTTTATTGACCTCTATGCTTTTTTCTGTTTCTCACAGATGTGGAGTTTTTGGAGTGATGACTGCCGCTGAAGGCTCTCAGGAAAAAGAGGGAGTATCCACTGAAGGTATAACAGGAGTTTCTCCTCTACCAGACACCAGCTGTTCAGCACCATGTGGGTAGTGCCCCTAGCATACCCAATGCAGGTGAAAACAAAATAACATCCCGAAAAAATAACAAATTCCAATTGGAATTGGTCCAAAACAAAAAAAGTAGCTAAGAGAAAAACAAATTCATCCACCGTTAGACCCGCCTTACTCTTGTTTTCCTCTCTTAAGGCGCAGCATTTTGTGGTTATACTGCTGTCTAGCGTTATTGGCAAAAACTTTGAAATGTCCCTGGTGATTTAGTGTAGTGGTCTTTCACTTATCTAAATCCCTTAAAACCTTCATAGAGTATCCACAGACAATAATTATTTTCTTTCTCCCCCGATTCTATTATGTCCCTTTCCACTCACCGCAGATACCACAACTCTCTGGAGTAGTGGCGGGTGTTATGGTGTCTCTGGCAGAGTCCCAGGACTCGGCCTCAATTCACTCATCCCAATCTTCATCTTCTTCCCCCTCTTTCCATCCGTCTGCTTCTCGTCCATGTTCCTCACCTTCTTCTCCTCCTCTCCGTCCATCTGCTTCTTGTCCTGGTTCCTCGCCTTCTCCTCCTCCTCTCCGTTTTTCTGCTTTTTGTCCTTGTTCCTCCTCTCTTGCGTCTCCTGTCCGCTTTCTTTATCTAGTCTCTACCTCCAGGCTGGTGATACCCTCTTACGGACTATCGCCTTGCTGTTTTCCTGTCTGGAAAACAACATCCTGTGTTAGGATCAGTCTTTCCCTCATTGTACTTCTTCTCTTTTTTTCTTCCAGGCATCACGACAGAGACCCCAATGAAAGATCCCTCTCCGGAGCATCAGGCAAGATCACGGGGCGGGAGAGGGTCACACCACAATGAGTTAGAAGTGATGGTGGATGAAATCATAAGAGTAGAGGTACAATTGTTTGGAGAACAAGTCCCTTTACGGACTAGGTGGTCTCACACACTATATAGTGTCATGCTTCATCATTTGACCACCTAGTCCCACCCGGGTAGGACAGTGCCCATTGATGTTTGACAATAAGGGGACACTCCCCCTCCTGGATACCAGAGACCACTAGCCTCTAGGGATAGGGCCACCTCAAGGTAAACCCGTGGGTAAGGTAGGCCTTCTACTTTACATCTTACACTTTTCACTAATTGAGAAGAGTTTCTTTAACTCTAATTTTGAGTCTTAGGGATCCGAGGCGCTGATGAATGCCCCGAGACCTTCCTTGGCTCACTATTAAGGGCAGAAACATGTTAGCTACCGTTTTTTAGCTAGGTGACCCTGTGAGTCCTTGTTCTCACGTAGGTGTCCCACTTTATGTTTTTAACCACACCAAACAGACACCATTATTAAATTGTAACTTCATACAGGTGGCTGGTTAGGTGTTTTTATTTCCCCTAGATTAGCTGGATCCCGATCTTTCCAGACCAAGAATTTATTTACGCACTCCCTCCTGTTCTTTTAATAGTGAGGTTGAGTCCCCCCAGGTGGCACTGTCCTACCTGGGTGGGACTAGGTGGTCAAATGATGAAGCATGACACTATATAGTGTGTGAGACCACCTAGTCCGTAAAGGGAATTCCCCGTGTCCTTCCAATACTCCACAGCAATTCACTGACCTCATACTGACCTTATCGTTCTAATAAGGATCTCAAGTAATCAAGGGCACAAATTGTACCCCTGACGTTTACTCTTTGATTTATTAGAGAACCCCGTGCTCCTTTGTGTGATTTATGGTTATATTTATAGGGAGCTTAGTACGGCTGTGTTCCTCCTAGTTTTCTTTGTCTCCCTCATACTCTTTCCATGTGTTTTTGGAGAACAAGTCCAACATACGCCTCTCAGTAGGAAAATGGAAATGTGGGTCAGGATCATTGACAGGGTCAATGTTGTAGGCACCATCCTGCGCACAAGGGAGGACATTAGGAAGAGGTGGAACGACCTCAGAGGCAAGGTCAGTTCCCTGGTTTCCAGGCATCAGCTGCAGGCAGAGAAAATTGGTGGTGGCCCTCCCAGTACCCCAATACAATTGGGAAAAGAAGGTCTTGGCCATCCTGCATCCTGAGGGCTTGACAGGAATACCTGGGGGAATATAGTCCTGAAAGTCACAACACTAAAAATGTCACCAAAATGCTATGTCATGCATGCTCAAAGCTCAGCTTTTGCCACTTTTACTGTCACTCCACTTAACAGTCCAGGGTCCACTACAGCCAAGACCTCTATTTGCCAAATCACATTTGAAGTGTACTCACTTGGGGAGATGACATTTGTATAGTGTGTGTAGTGCAGGGACTGACAGGACTACAACTCCCAGCAGGCACTGTTCTTAACTCCATGCACCAGACCAGTGGTCACTTCTCCAAATACCCCTGTTTGGTACCTATCCATTTAAGTGTACACACCTGGGGAAAGTGTGTGTAATACAGGCACTGACATGATTACAACTCCCAGCAGGCACAATTTCTATAACTATAAACACCAGAACTATGGTCAAGTGTGTGCACTGGAGAGAGTGACCTGACAGCAACTCACAGGAGGCACTGTTTCATCAAATCCAAACACCAGAACAGTGTTCACTAGTCTAAAGACCAGTGCCTGACAACTCACAATTTAAGTTACCATTTGTCAAATGTGGGAACTAGAGGGAGTGACATGACTACTAAGGCTAGGAAGACCCTGTGTCTGTAAAAACAACCATCAGCCCAGTATTCTCTTCTCCAAATACCCTTGTTTGAGATCTCTCAATTAAAGTGGACTCACATGGGAGGATAACATTTGTATATTGTGTGTTGTACAGGGAGTTATATGACTACAACTCCCAGCAGACCCTGTGTCTGTAACTCCAAACACCAGCATAGGGTTCACTTAGCCAAATACACCTGTTTGTAATTTCTCCAATGCTCTTCACTCACCTGAGAGTATGCCACATCTTGTTCAAACACCCCTGTGTCTTAACTGTCAATTGAAGTGTACTCCCCTGGGAGGATGACATTCGTATAGTATGTGTAAGTACATGACTGCAACTCCCAGGAGACTATGTTACTGTCACTCCAAACACCAGTCCAGTGTCCCCTCCTCCAAAGACTCCTGTCTGGTAACTCACACATGAAGTGTACTCACCTGGGGGACAATATATGTAAAGTGTGTCTAGTACAGGGACTGGCATGACTCCAGCTCCCAGCAGATCATGTTTATCTGACTCCAAACACCATTATAGTGGTCACTTGCCCACATACCTCTGTTTGTCAACTCACAAATGAAGTTTACTCACCTGAGGGGAGAACATTGGAAAAGTGTGTGAACTAGATGGCATAACCGGACTGAAAATCTCAGGAGGCACTGTTTCAGCAGGCCAAAACACCAGAACAGTGTTCATTTGTCAAAAGACCCCTGTTTGGCAACCCTTAATGTAAGTTTACTCAGCTAGGAGGACAACATTTGTGTAGTGTGTGTAGTAGAGGGACCGACATGACTGCTCAGGACATGGAGGTCCATCACTATTACTTCACTCAGCAGACCAGTGCCCTCTATTCCAAAGCCTTCTGTTTGGTAACTCACAAATGAAGTGTACTCACCTGGGAGGATAACATTTGTATAATGTCTGTACTAGAGAGAATGACATGGCTGCAACTCCCAGCAGGCCTTGTTTCTGTAACTCCAAACATTAGCCCAGAGTTCACTTGTCCAAAGACGCCTGTGTCTTAACTCTCAATTGTAGTGTACTCACCTGGGACGATGATATTTGTATAGTGTGTAGTACAGAGAGTGACTGCTAAGGGCTGGAGACACTGTTTCACTAACTCAAAACACCAATCCAGTGTTGAGTTCTCCAAATACCCTTATTTAGAAACTCACAGATTAAGTGTACTCACATGTGTGGATGGCATTTATCAGAGTATGAAGTAGAGGGAGTGACATGACTGCTAATACCAGGAGGCTCTGTCTCTTTAACTCCAAACACAAGCCAAGTGTTCTCATGTCCAAATGCCCCTGTTTTAACTTCCAAATCTGGGAGGATAACATTTGTATGACGGAGGGAGGTAGAGAGTGTAACTGGAATGCTAAGGCCAATAGGCCCTCTGTCTCTAACTTCAACCACAAACACAATTTTCACTTACCCAAATCTATTTATGAATGCTTAATTGAAGTTTACTCACCTGGGAGGATACCATTTGTCAAGTGTGTGTAGTATAGAGTGACCTGACTGCAACTCCCCGGAGGCACTGTTTCAGTAACTCCAAACATCAGATCAGTGGTCACTTGTCCAAATATCCTTGCCTGATAACTCTCAATTGAAGTTTACTCACCTGTGAGGGACCAAGATACAGATCATGCTCAACTCTGAGATGTGCCTGTCCACCTAGCTCCATCTTGACAAGCTAATTCAAGATTAAACTATTCAGGACAGGAAGGACAGCTTACCCAGTGTGCAAAACAATGATCCCAAAGGCTTCAATATGCATCAGCAGAGTGGTATGGGCAGCAGGCACATTCACAATGCACTGACCACATGAAAACTGCAGTCGCATATACAACAAAGTCCTGTGTATGCCTGCATAGCAATCAAAGAGGCCTCAAAATGGCCAAAGTCATATCTTCCTGAGCCATTATTTTCCCTGCACTGGTAGCAAGACGGCATTCTTAGGCCATCCTCCAAAGTGCTAATGATCTGCACATTTTAGCAGCTGCTTGACTTAGATGGAATTGGCATGCTTCACAAATGTCAGGTCAGTACAACCAATATCATGGCTACTTGCCACAATAAGATTAATTGCAAAATAACTTTGTACAAAGCCTATGCTTAATCTAACACTAAATTGTTGGAGGCAGAAGTCACAATAAAACCAATAACATTGTATCTTCCATGTCAACAGCTCAAGCTCCCACTGGGCACACAAAGGCCACAGAAGATAGTGCCGCTACCCCCTTAGATGAAGCCCTCAGTGAAGAAGATACTCTTGGGTGTCTGGACGTGGAGGACGTTTCTGGCCACCTGTGCAACCTGGTCAGACACCAATTATGGCAACATCAACACCTTCCAGCCCAGTTGCCTCAACATCACAGGCAACCATTAGTCCCCAACCTGTGTCCCCAACCTGTGTCCCTAACACAGTGTCTACCATCTCATGCTCTCCGCCCTGGATCCTGAGTTGCAATGCAACACTTCTGACAGTGAGGGACCAGGGCTCAGTGGGAGAGGGCACCTTATTGCAAGGGCACAGGCCTGTAGGGTTAGGGTGTGTGGGAGGGATGCTGTGGGCCAGTGGGGTGAGCATACTTGGGCTGCACCTGGCCAGGACACCATCAGCCACATCTTGAGGGTCTATCGGGAGTCTCAAGGTGTGATGGGGCAGGTAGTAATCAAACTCTGGGAATTCAAGTAGTTACAGAGGGACATCCATAGGGATATGCCTGAACAGTGGGAGGCTCGCAATACCAACATGGCCTCCCTAACAGGGGCGATGAGGGACATTAACACCACCCTGAGCAGGGCTCTACAACACCGCTCTACCCCTTCCTTTGGCACATCAACACCACGCCTTTCTTCATCGGTGGCAGCCACTTGAAGGGAGGCCCTGGCAGAAGACCACCACTGCCCTTGTAGCAGCAGATCCCCCCCTACCATGCAAGCGGGGACATCCGGCAAAGAATCCAGGAGGTGCGGATGGCAAGTCACCACCACTGCCATCAAGTGACCACTTCCTAAAGGAACTCCTTTGTGTGCCTCATTCATTCTGTTGAGTGATCCTAAACTACCTACCAGTTACAATGGGAGGAGTACTCCGGACTATGGACTCCCAGTGGTGTGGCATCTACTCCAATGATTTCATTCACCATGACTTACACCTTCACTTAATTATTTTTCTTCTTTTCTATCAAAATTGTCATGTATTTTGAGTGTTAAATCTGCATAGAAAATGAGTTAATATAGAGAAATAATACACAACTTTGAAAATGTGCCTACTTGAGTGACCATCAATATTCACGAAGTGTCTTTATTATCTGCCTATTAATAAAAAATGTTGTGCTCATGTTTGGATTAATGTAGTAGTATGTCATATTAATGGTCATGTATTATGTATTTGCTTTATTAATCATAGGCCTTAAATTAGCGAGGTCTTGGGCCTGGTTGCACGGCCTTGTGTCAAGTTGCATTGCTTAGACAAATCATAAAATGGCTGCTTAGAAAATTAGATTTGTAATTTTCCATTGCGTTGACCAAATGCTAGTAGCTAAAATTCTTTCAAATGCTTGCTAAAATATGTTCTTCTGGTTATTGATACTTTGTAAAACTCAGTGTGTATAAAGGCGATGTTCCCAGGCACTAACATTGGATACACTAACTGGAGTATAAGCCGATACAAAGTTGTTACCTGACGAGCCCAACGAAGAGACCAGGAAAAGAGGAGCCAATCATCGACATGTGAAAGACAGTTTAGTTATATCTTAGATTTGAGGTTCTACTATTATTGGACTAAACGTAAACATATGATTCTTTGACCAATAGCAACATGGGAAGAGGTTTTAGGGAATCTAACTTAGCCAGACTGCACCTAGAGGAGACAGCACATATTTATTCCAAATTGTACAGAGAGAGCAAATTGTTCCCTAAATCTTTACTGAGGAGTACCTTTCCTATTTTGAACTTTATTGCTGAATCCCAATGCCATGCTGACTGAACCGATGTCCAATTGACAAAGACTGTTGCAGCTTACTGAACCTTACTGAGGCAAGGTATGAGACTATGTTACTGATTGCTATGTCTGTTTGCTTTTGTCTTTAGGTACCAACCGCTGATTTTGACAGAGCCATAGTTAGATGAAGCTTGCTAATTATTAACAGCTGATGGCTTTGCCGAATCTAAATGTATGCTATTTCTATTGCGCAGTTATTCTTGCTATAGATTTGTACTGTAATTCTGGAATGTGTAGGGATCCACGTTTTGGTTAAATTGAGGTTCTTTAGAAGATTTGGTCAACCAGTATTGTTTATGTACGTGTATCATTTGATTTTGAGACTAAGTTACGTGATATTAGCATTGTTAATATAGGGAAATATACATTCTAACTTTTACATAAAGGTGTGGTTATTCATGGCCAAAGGGGTCATGGTGTGTGGAAATTCTTGACTTTTAAGGTTATTGGTGTTATTGATTGGTATTGCTATTGATTCTTATTGAAACTGAGTCTTATAGTGGGAGCTACTCTAAGCGCAGTCAAAAGGTCCATCAAACCTCTAATGCGTCCCCTATAAACTAATGATAAGAAACCAAATAAGGTCAGAAGTGTGAACAGTGATTGTAGCAGAGTATGATGGTTTGTCTTCCTATGATCCCATCATAAAGCATTTTGCCCCCAGAGAAAGTAAGTGAGTCCCCTAAAGAGAAAAGAATTCATAGAAAGTTTGGATTTTCAGATTCGATGATACAAAGTGGAGAGAAAATGTGTCCCTAAGTACTAAGAATGACTTTCCCAGAACCTTGGAGCTTGCCAATGATTGTTTGAGGATGTTCTTGGCATTCTAATGACAGTGTGAACAGAATAGGTTTTGCGCTTGCACAGCTTATGCAAATCACAGGTGAACTATGATGTTTGTGTGGGTTTAGGGAGTTTGTGTATTCCAATGAAGTAGTTGAAGAAGTTTTCATACTCCAAAGTGTGAGTAGGGAAGTCATCAAACTTCACATGTATGTGGCGCTTTGTGCTAAAAAACTGCCCACGTGGTTGCTGGCATACGGGCCCTGCGAGGTCTAAGACTCCGGAGTATATAGAAAAATGTATGAGACTCTTGTTTTTTGTTGTAATTTGTCTGGTTTTATAGGTCGATCGGGTGTGGTCGATGAGTCAGGGCGTGAGGCAGAGAGCGAAATAATTTTTCGACTGAGATTTGGCGAGTCCTATGTGCACCAAGACAGACCCAATGATCAGTTGAGAGTAAAATTTGCGGGTTAAATTTTGCTTGCGAATCAGGGAAACTGAGAAAGAATAGCTGCTAGAGCGAAAGGCCGTCAGTAAAGAACGCGTAAGGTTTCTGAAGCGATTGTGTTACCCTACCTGTAGTAAACGGACAAATTGGATTTTATTTTTGTTTAGGTCTCATAATAATTTTGCATTAGTTTGGTGTGCATCTGAGTTTAGGAGGACAAGCCGCAAGACTTTGGGGGTGATTCTCACCCTGGCGGGCGGCAGAGGCCGCCCGCCAGAGTTCCCCCCTCCAGAATACCGCACCGCGGTCATTAGACCGCTGCGGGTATTCTGTGTTTTACACTGGGCTGGCGGGCGACCGCCAAAAGGCCGCCCGCCAGCCCAGTGTAAAACTACCTTCCCACGAGGACGCCGGCTCAGAATTGAGCCGGCGGAGTGGGAAGGTGCGACGGGTGCAGTTGCACCCGTCGCGAATTTCAGTGTCTGCAAAGCAGACACTGAAATTCTTTTTGGGGTCCTCTTACGGGGGCCCCGCGACACCCCATACCGCCATCCTGTTCCTGGCGGGAGAACCGCCAGGAACAGGATGGCGGTATGGGGTGTCAGAATCCTCCATGGCGGCGCAGCTTGCTGCGCCGCCATGGAGGATTCATTTGGGCAGCGGAAAACCGGCGGGAGACCGCCGGTTTTCCACTTCTGACCATGCCCAGCGGGGCACCGCCAGCCTGTTGGCGGTGCCCCCGTCATTTTAGCCCTGGCGGTCTTGGACCGCCAGGGTTAGAATGACCCCCTTTGTCAGCTGTAATACGTGTGAGTGTGACATCATTGGAACCACGCTGGGATAGGTTGGTTATTGAGAAGGGTCGCGCACGGATTGGCGGACAACCGTGAAGCGCAATTGGTTGAGAAGGTCTGTGAAAAGGATTCTGGGATTGAAGGTCACTTCCTGATTTGATTTAGAATAACATAAAGGTCGCAGAAATTACATTTTTCAAAGCTTTAAAGAGTGCCCTAAGGGTAGATATGTATATTACAACAAGTATAGGAGACATTGCACTGCCAGAATGTACACCTGCTTACATTGTATTCGAAGAAAAGGGTGCTGTTCCATGTCTTTGAATGAAACAATGGTGCAAAGTGACAGAAAAAGATGGGAGTTTAACATTTCCTGCCCATGGAACACTTAATTTGAAAAGCTTAGAGAATTTGAGGAGGGTGCTATATGATTTGAAACCTCCTCCAAGACCAGCACAGTTTGAGGAATTAGCAATCTGGGAATTAGTAGCCAGACAGTAGCAGCAACAGCGACAGAAGTTTGAGAGGAGAATGAGAAAGGCAGAAAAGACACTAGCAGAAGCAAGATGGGACAGGAATCAGATATTTTGGAGAACCGGGACTTTACAGGGAATTAAGTTGTTTCCTGCAATTACACAGGACAGCGCGAGAGAAGAAAGGAAAACTACCAGAATGACAAACAGAAGTCCCTCCGAGAGTAGGGAACAGAGATCAAAAGAGTTTAGGAGATCTTTAACACTTGATGAAGAGTCAGATTATGAGTTAATTTTACAGTCACTGAGTCACTGAGAAACTGTCCCCCACTATATGTAGCACAAGACAGTGGTCTGAGCACTAGTGTAAACCCTTCAGCACCGACACCCGTTAACAAGATGACGAGTCCAGTACAGATTAATCCTATTTTGACATGGAGCCCAATGCAGAGCAGTCCTAATTTGCCTATTACATCGGCAGCTCAAAACCCACTGCCACAGCTGAAAGTACCAAGAATTTACCCTTATGTACACATTGTGGAAACTGTCACAAACGTAATGGTGCAGACAGGACAGGTTTTCCCAAAACCAATTTTTGGTTCAGACAGAGCCAACTCCACTCTTACTGCCTCAAGTGCATACACAAACAATGCCAAAGTACACCCCCATACCAGGAACGGAGACAGTCACCACTGGCCCAGTCATACCATGGTTTGCCCAGGGAAATAACAGTACAAATGGACAGGGAGTCCTGAGTCAGAATTCAATGAGGGGAGGACTCACTGAGAGTACCAGAATAGTCTCTCTTGTGGGACAGATATTTGATGGAACAGGATCATTTTTAGAGCTCATTCCCATTGTAGTTCCTCTGAATACTGGACAGTGTCAAACATCAGTCCTAGCCTGAAGTTACTGACACCGCAGTCACCAAAACTAAATGTACAAACATTGCCAAATACTCAGCCCAACAACATTTCACTGCAAGGTTTGACAGCCCAGCAATTGACTGAATGGTTAGATAAGCTGAATAGCCCGCAAAGTGCTTCTAACGGAGAAGAGAACTTGAACTATACTAGACTAGGGATGGAAGCGGGTGAACTATAGTTGTGAACAGACTCGAATCCTACACAGAAGCAGAACTGAGATACTGAATTTTACAAGGGATGCGAGCGAGGTGCATCAAAAGCTAGCAGACTTAGCAGAGAAATAGGGCATAGAAATAGAGAAAGCAAAACACTTAAAGAGGAGTTACAGGTTAGATTTTGACTCAAAAGATTTCGAACACATGAAATCCGCAGGAATGAAAGCACACCTTAGGGAGTTACTCCAAACAATCCAAACATGGGGATCATTAGACAAGTGGGAAGGCAGATGGGTGAAGAAAAGAGACAAGAAGAAAAGGGATTCTGCAAATCTTACTGCAAATGTGCAACAGGTTGCGGACCCGGTAACATTTTTATCAATGAGAGAAATTCCAGGAAGGAATTTTGTCCATGTCCGTTGGAGCAGAAGTGACATTCTGTCATTTACAAATGAATTTCCCAGGTTGAGGGAGAAGCCATTGGAATGGTTCGAGCAGAAAGACAGGTTTGTGAAACTCGCAAAATGTCTGTATGAAGATTTGAACACCCTGTTAGAGATAGTAGTTCCAGCATATTTATGAATTCAATGCAAAAGGAGCATAGATTGGCCAACAAAGGAACCAGAGAGAGAACCAATTACATGTGCACCATCTCCAGAAGTAATAAAATAGTATTAAAAAAGTGATTGAATCTATGAAAATGAGAATTTTGCCTAAAAACATTGACTGGCAGAGAATGGACAGAACAGCCCAGGAAGCTAAGGAGTCCAAATTTGGCAGTATTTCACTGTTATGACATTTAAAACACATCAGTACATGTCCCACCTTTAACATGCACTGCACCCTGCCCATGGAGCTACCGAGGGCCTACCTTAAGGGTGCCTTACATGTATAAAGAGGGAAGGTTTGGGCCTGGCAAGTGTGTACACTTGCCAGGTCGAATTGGCAGTTGAAAAACTGCACACACAGATACTGCAGTGGCAGGTCTGTGCCATGTTTACAGGGCTATTCATGTGGGTGGCACAACCAGTGCTGTAGGCCCACTAGTAGCATTTGATTTACCGTCCCTGGGCACCTCTAGTGCACTTTACTAGGGACTTACTAGTAAATCATATGTGCCAATCATGGAAAAGCCAATTACACATACAATTTACACAGGGAGCCCTTGCACTTTAGCACTTGTCAGCCATGGTAAAGTGCCTAGAGTAACAAAACCAACAAAAACAGAGTCCAGCACAAAGTCAAACATGGGAAGCAGAGGCAAAAAAGACAGGGGAGACCACGCTAAGGATGCCAGGTCTAACCTTGCTGTTCTGCATTATGAAGGATTCATGGGCTGAACCGGATAACGGGCACAGACATGTGAAATGTAACGATCCGCCAAACACACAACTTGCATGTTGATGGAATGGAAGTTCTTTCTGTTGCTAAATACTTATTCATTGGCCTGTGGTGGAACCAAGTCAACATGCGTGCTATCAATGCCCCCCACCACATGTGGGATGCGTGCAAAACCATAAGTCAGCCTTCACATGGGTTAAATCTTCACATCAGGGAAACCGGATATATCTGTCAAGGTGATACAACATTGCTGAAAGGACATCCTTTAACACCAGACTGAAATAGGTTGGGACATACCAGCAGACAGGGCACCTGTATGTTGGAAGGACCCTGTAGCTAGGAAGTGCAATACTGACATGTTTTGTACAATGCATGGTATGCTGGTTGGATAACTAATCGCTGGCATCAGATCTGGCTCCAACTGATGGCATAAGTCTACTATAGTTTGCCTATCCCAGCAGTAATATGTTATTATGTGCGTTTGCTCCATGGGCTGAAGGTCTGGCAGTGGATGGTAGACAGGAGGTTGTTGCATCCTGCCTCTCCCTGGATACCTATGCATAACAAGACATGATTTGTAACATTAGTCAGTGTGTCTACAGCAACATACATGATGCATGTCAATGATAGCCTGTGACAAGGCATCTCTGAATGTATAGACATGGCAACCAATACACATCACAGCTGCAAATAACACAAGGGTCACATGTGACCACCATAGTTTTCCACACGTGTCCACAACATGTACGTGAACCAAACTCGTGTCCACAACATGTACGTGAACCAAACTCAAAGATGTGCAAACACATTTGCCGCTTTGAAATGTGACTGGAAATCCTAGTATATGTATGTTTGGATAAGTATGTTTGTGAGGTCATAAATCCCTTTTTGCAGGTGTGACACCGTTTCTAAAGCCCAATACAGCATTTCAGAGTGCCAAAGTGGGGGCTGCCTGACCTACTCCACTGGGCATTAGGAACTGCCCGTGACCACCGGCGGAAGTGGTCACAGCGGTAGGTGGCTGCAACTGCGGCGGACACAGTTATGGGCTAATGCTGTTGCCAGTGGTGGTCTTGGGCCAATGGCTGTGTCTGCCGGCAGTGATGACCGTGTATGTGGCAGACGTAACCACCATGTGCTGCAGATTTACTCACTTCACTCCTGACATTGCTGCCAGTGACACCTCCACGACCTGAGCTGCTGTGTGTCGCCTCTGGGCGCAATCATGCCACATCCAGCAGGTGCTAGGGCTCCTGCCTTCTCATCAGAGGAGCTGCAGAGGCTGGTGACTGAGGTCCTCGCTCTGTATGGCCAGCACTTTGGCTCACCAGAGGAGCTGGTAAGTACCTCATGTGCATAACGGTCTCTGTACTTGACCATCCTTTCCCTCCTCACAGGCTAGAATGTGCCCATCTGTGCCAGTTAGACTTCTTGTGTGCCTGTTGTTGCCGTCTGTGTGGCATCAATTTGATAGACAATGTGAAGGTATTGGTGGCCAGTGCCATGTGTTAAGTTCAGGCACATTGTGTTATGTGAGGGTTTTGGGGTCCTAGATCCTCTGTGTTGGATGCACATAACTAGGTAGAAAGACTTTACTGCCATCCACTGGCATCACTTTCCGCATTATTGTTGTAAATGTCAGACAACATGTATGTGCATGACCGTATGAGCTGTGTATGCATGTTGTATTAGTCATTTGAGAGTCATGGGGAGCAATGTGTATAGTGCCACAGATCTTTCAAACCACATCTGCCCTTGCTAAACTGTTGTGTGGAAGGCATAACTTGAGTCACTCAGCCCTTCTGGTTGCTACACACACCAAATGACAAATTGCTGTTGGCTACATGATGCAATGTAACAAAATCTGTGGCGAAAGATGTACGAATCATGTGAGCTCCCTGGGTACCTGGCCACGAGATCAGTTATGATATAGGAGGCAGCATATCACCTGTATATTCATGGAATGCTGGTATTTATGGTTGCGGTACACATACTCTGTGGCCGATGGTGGACAGATTGCAACATGTGTCCCATCTATTGCACCTAGGACGTGGGGGAACTGTGGTACCTGGTAGAAATCTATTTTTGTCTGCTGTATTTCCTGTGGGGTGTGGGGGAATCTGATGTACTGGTGTATCCTACTCAGCATGGCATTTAGAAATGCATTGAAAAATGTAGAGCGGGCACTCTGTGATACCCCTCCAGCTGCTGCTATGACCTCTTGATAGCTCCCTGAGGCAAGTAGGTGCAGGGAGCATAATACCTGCACATGGGTGGGTATGCTATTAGTCCTGTGTGTTGTGTGCTGCTGTATGGGTTGTAACTCAGCTATCAGGTCAAGTATCATGGCTGAGTTCAACCTGTACTTCTCAAATATTTCCTCCTCAGTCTGGTCAAAAAGGGTAATGCGCACTCTGAAAATGCGCTCCTGTCTCCTCCTCCCTCTCCTCAAACCTGCCAAGATCCTCATTCTCCTCACCATGACGTAGAGTGCAGCCATTGTGGAAAAGTGTCTGAGGCATTCTGGGCCTCTTTATATAGGTTGCACATGGTAACCACCTGGTTTCAATCCGTGGTAAATTGCAGGTGCAAAAGGCCATTCTGCGAAAATTCGTATTTTGCGAATTTTGGATGCATCTAATTGCGACATGGTTTTGCATGTCGCATTTTGCGTCTCGCAATTTCCAACGTGAAATACCGATTCTGTATTTGTGAGTCGCTATTCCGACTCGCAATTTGCGAAATGCTAATAGCGATTCGGTATTTCATGTCGCAAATTGCAAGACGTAAAATGCTAAACGCCAAACCATGTTGCTTCGCTAAAAATCGCAAATATTGCGATTCCTTGTTTTTGGCCTGCGAATGCCTTTCATGCATCGCAGACCACGTTTTTGCATTCGCAAATGGGCGATTTCTGTGATTTGCACCGTTTGCCAATGCAAAATTGTTTGATACATCTGGCCCGAGGTCTCTAGTTGGCAGTGGTTTGCACTCTTTCCAAGTAGGGACCCTCACTCTAGTCAGGGTAAGGGAGTCACACACCTAAGATAACCCTCGCTCACGCTCTTGGTAGCTTGGCACAAGCAGTCAGGCTTATCTCAGAGGGAATGTATAAAGTATTTGTACATACACATACAGTAACACAGTGGAAACACACAAAAGGACACCACACAAGTTTAGAAATAGAGTCAATATTTATCTAAATCAAACAATGACACAATGACAAAAATCCAACATAAACAAGAAGAGATATTGCTTTTTAAAGTTAAAAGAGTCTTAATCCATAAAAGTCAATGGTTATGTTGTTTTAGCACAAAGTGCCTGGTAAGTGTCATACTTAAAGCCACAAGGGAGGTGATGCATCAGAAAAGCACGTAATGCGTTGATTCCTTACTCACCAGTAAGGCTGCACATCGATTCTTTCCCTGCCGGGTTGATGATTCATCAATTCCTTCCCTGCAGGAGAATGATGCATCGATTTCCGGACACGGAGCCTCGGGTCTGTGCGGTGATGTTAAAGATTTGACACCCAGGGACGCATGGACAATCCAGATGCAAGGCAATGGTGGATCCGTGCTGAAGCAGGCAATGCGATTTCAGAGTTGCGAGACACACGCTGCGTTGATTTTTCAGCCACAGTGTAGGCACTGCATCGATTTTTCTGCTGCAATGGCTCTGGTGCATGGATCTTCACTCAGGTTACCAGCCTCCACTTCCAAGGGCCCATGGACTGGATTTGGCATCACTTGGCAAGTCAGGATCCTCAGCAGAAGAGCCCAGGCAATGGCAGATGAAGTCTGGATGTCGCTGAGATTTAGAACAGGATACAAGCTCAGTTCAAGCCCTTGAGGACCTGGGAAAGCAGAATGTAGAAAGCAAAGTCCAGTCCTTTCACTCCCAGGGCAGGACAGCAAAGCAACAGGCAGAGTGGCAGGTCCTCCTCAAACATCCAGCTCTTCTCCCTGGCAGAATGTCCTCAATCCGGGAGTGTACTAAAGTTGTGGGGTTGGCAGTCCAATACTTATACTCATTTCTGCCTTTGAAGTAGGCAAACTTCAAAGGAAAGTCTTTGTAGTGCACAAGACCAAGCCTCTCCCTTTCCAGGCCCCAGACACACTTTAGGGGGTTGGAGACTTCTTTGTGTAAGGACACGCACAGCACTATTCAGGTGCAAGTGTCAGCTCCTCCCTCTACTCTAGCCCAGGAAGACCCATCAGGATATGCAGGACACACCTTAGCTCTCTTTGTGTGACTGTCTAGAGTGAATTCACAAACAGCCCATCTGTCAGTCTGACCCAGACGCGTATCCCTCAGCCAGGCAGAGGCACAGAATGGTTAAGCAAGAAAATACTCACTTTCTGAAAATGGCATTTTAAAACTTAGAATCTAAAAAACAAATTTATCAAAAGATGTATTTTTAAATTTTTAGTTCAGAGACCCCAAACTGCACATCTCTGTCTGCTCCTGATGGTAAACTGCACTTAAAAGATATCTCAAGGCAATCCCCATGTTATCCTATGGGAGAGATAGGCCTTGCAATAGTAAAAAACACATTTAGCAGTATTTCACTATCAGAACATGTAAAACACGCTAGTACATTACCTACCTTTTAAATTCACTGCACCCTCGCCATGGGACTGCCTTGGTCCTACCATAGGGGGACTTACATGTAGTAAAAGGGAAGGTCTGGGCCTGGCAAGTGGGTACACTTGCCAGGTCGAATTGGCAGTGCAAAAGTGCAGACACAGACACTGCAGTGGCAAGTCTGAGACATGTGTACAGGGCTACTCGTGCGGGTGGCACAATCGGTGCTGCAGGCCCAATGGAAGGATTTGATTTACACACCCTGGGCACCTCTGGTGCACTTTACTAGGGGCTTACCAGTAAATAAAGTGTGCCAATCATGGAGTAACCAATCACTAATACCATTTACACAGGGAGCACTTGCACTTTATAACTGGTCAGTAGTAGTAAATTGCCCAGAGACCTAAATCCAGCAAAAACAAGATTCAGTACAGGATCAAAGACAGGGGGTCAGAAGCAAAAAGAACAAGGGAAACCATGCTGAGAGCTAACAAGTCTAACATGCAGGCACATAACACAGAACCCCACCCCATATAGTGGCATGAGTCTGCATTTAGTAGGTCACATGTCCACCCATACACAAGGAAGATACTGTCTGTACCCACCGTGCCAGGCCCTTGATTGCTACTCATGTTTAATGTTGAAGTTTGAACTCTGGCAAGTGCCTGTAGGGACTGCATGCAGTGAGTCATTCTCACAGAGTGTGAATATGTTGGTCCATTCATGCCTAAGGAGTTTACCCTTCAGAAGCAACATAGGTGTGTAATGTTTCAATGTGACTTTTATCATAGTATTGCTATCATAGGTTGCTAGAGTGTGGGCTACCTCATGTCAGTATAATTGCTTAGTCATCGTAGGACATGAGCAGGGTAGTGAGTTAGTCTGCAGATGCAAATAGATATGTCTGTAGGCATGTCCCTGTACATATTGTATTGTGTGTTTCACACTTGGGGAGTAATAACAAATAAAAATGTCCTAGGTTGGTGTTACTGACGTATGTGACTCAACCATTTGTGATGAAACTTGTGATTATAATCTCTTGATTTGTCTTTTGCATTCATGCACGTCAATGCTCATGAAAAAAAGGAACTATGGAGAGCCATCACCAAGAAGGTGTGGACCACGGGGGTCCACATCCAGCGGAGCACCCACTGTTGAAAAAACTGAGAAGACCTGAGATGGTTGGCCCAGAAGATCGCAGAGGTCCAACTGGGGATGTCCTCCCAGCGTGGGCAGGATGCCTGTCGGTCCATGACCCCTCTAATGACCCCCATACTGGCGGTGGCCTACCCAGGCCTTGATAGGGATTTGAGGACAGCACACCAGCCACAAGGTGGTGAGTACAGGGCATGTTCCTGCATGTCACATTGCCAAGTGAATGTGTTAGGTTCTGACACCTCCCCCTGATGATTAAAGATGAACCATGTGTAACACAGTAGACGTCAGGAATCCCCAAGGTGCCTCTTGCGTTATCTGTTAGCATCTCCAGGGATTAGGGTTAAAGCATAACTCTGTTCTTGGTTAAACCTTCATGTTTCTAAGTAAGAATAATGTGCTGTGTTACACAATTGGTTTTATCAATGCTTGTTTTACCAATGCTTGTTTGCTAATGTGAGCAAGTGTAGACATGTGCTTCTAATTGGGTGTGGTGTGAACATGTGCTTCTAATTGGGTGTGGTGACTCATCCACATGTGAAAACTCAACTGCTTTCCTGATTGGCTATAAATAGCAGAGTGAAGCATGCCTCCCTGCTTGGCTTTGTTTTGCCTCCTGATCTCAGCATCTGATTTGGCAGTCTAGCCCTTGCTGTCATCCTCATATTCAGGACGTTTGAGGCAATTCTTTTCTTTGTTCCTGTACCAGCTGACAACAGGCATTCCTCCAGCACTCCGGAAAAGACTGCAGCTAAGTGACTAGTATTCTTCAGGGAGTTTGTTCTTTGAGCTCTGCGCTTTCCTAGAACAGCTGGTGTATTTCAGACCTCGTATTTGAGGAAGCTGATTGCCCTTACTCTACTACCACTCTGTCAACAACGACCTGCCCCCCGAAGATACAGGGTGCCTGGCTGGACTGGCAAGACGTCGCAGTGTTTTGTCTCTTTCTCTTCCACTCCCCCTTTCATTTTGGGACACCAGCTGGGGTTTCTGTGTCCACCAGGAAGTGCCGAGAGGTGTTCCAGGAGGTCGGGGGCATACCATCACCCCTGCAGACATCCTGCTTTTCAGGTGAGTGGCCCCGTATCGACAGCAGATGCGTGATTGTTTCTGTAGACATGTCATGTGTTGTATAATGACGTGGCTTGCCTACTGGCCCAGGGACCTAGGACACAATTGTGTACACTCCACAAACAACTTGCTCTCCATGGACGACATATGGCTGTGTACAGTGATCAATCAAGTACTAATTGTTGTAGTGGGTGTAAATTCTATGCAACAGACCACTACTCCTCAGTGTTACAGGCCAAAGGCAAGGAAGTGAAGGATCACTGTCCTCAGCCATGTGTCTGGGTAAATGAGTATTTGGGCATCTGCCACCAAGAGGCTACGTTGGGTGCAGCTACCGATCAATACTTTTCCTTGGTAAGTGAGGAATGTCCATTGACATGATTTATGTGCCATCACTGTTGCCAACATTCCTCAATCAATCAATCAGTCAGTATTTGTAGAGCACAGCTTATTACCCGTAGGGTCTCAAGGCGCTGTGGTGGGCATGCGGATCACTTGAAGAGCCAGGTTTTGAGATCCTTCCTGAATTGCTTCAGTGATGCGGCCTATCTGAATTTGAGAGGGAGTGTGTTCCATGTCCGGGTTGATCTGCCTCCAGCTGTGCTTTTCTTTATTCTGGGAATGGCAGGGATTCCTTGTGCCTGCGTGCCAGCATGCTCCCTTTCTCATTAGCAAAACATTTGTAAGCTGATGTTTCATGCATGGTCTATCTGTGTTGATGATGTTTATATTCCCTCATTTATATGTGCATGACAACCTGTGTGTGGAATGAGACATTT
Source organism: Pleurodeles waltl (assembly GCF_031143425.1). Taxonomy (NCBI): domain Eukaryota; kingdom Metazoa; phylum Chordata; class Amphibia; order Caudata; family Salamandridae; genus Pleurodeles; species Pleurodeles waltl. Next base: position 302,595,658 of record NC_090442.1, read on the forward strand.
TCAATGGGGGTACATTTCATGTTGTGCCACATACAGGAGTGTGTCACCGTTGTTTATTGGCTGACACACACCCTCATGCATCATAGCATGTCATTTAGCATGTGCAACTGCAGTAGCAATGAGGCACATGGCAGGTAGGCCTAGAGTTTTGAGCCACAATGTACATTTCTATGCCATTGATGTGGCATCATGTAGCAAAGTGCACTGCACATGTGAAATGGCTAAGTTTTGTAATCTGACTAAAGGCATGTATCATGGAGTTTCTTGCAGTTATGTTAAAATCACATGTGTTTTGGTACAAACATTCATCCAAAGACATCTGGGTCTGCATGACCATAATGGAGACAATGATGTAGCTTTGAATTGGGCAACATGTTGAGGGCCTTCAACAAGTACTTGCAAATCTCTGGGCCTCTCCTACATCCAAGGGACTAATGGTGTCTACTGATGCATTCTGAGTATGTCACTGTAAGGGATGCCACACATTAGTTTTGATTTCCCTGGGTCTTGCAGATTGATTGCGTTGTGGATCTTAGGGACATCTCTCCCTGACATATTGCACATGATTTCTACAGTGTCCATTTCCATGCCACATGTGTGGCCTATCTGGGCAACATTAGTGCTACCTCCATGACTCCACTGGGACAAATGTCACTTGGTGGTGTGTGCATTGTGGAACTGTTTCCAGTGTGACATAAGCATTTCCATGTCACCTTCTCCAGGTTATTGTACTTTTGCCTGCAACATGGCAGGATTTTGAAGCATCATTTCTTATTGTTGGGCCATTATCTATGTGACAAATTGATGTGTGCATGACCTTGTGTGTGATCTGTGGGAATGCAGTTGTCATTGGACTACTAATGTATGACAATAAGTAACCAATGTGTGCTCCATGGGGCAAAGCGTTGAGTGTGATGAGGTCTCCTACTAGTTCAGTGGTTACTGCGAGTGCACAACTTCAGCCATGCAATTGTAGTTGTCTGAGATCCTGATTTTCCTGTGGGCAACTGTTGACAATTCAGATGGCATGCATGCATATGGTATGGCACATGTATTGGCCACTTAAGTGGAGTTTGTTGCTGGGACCTACTTGACATCATGGTAATGTTTGCTAATCAGAGCTGCTGTTCAAGTGTGATCATGGGCATGTGATGATCCTATTTCTCTTTGTATTTGCAGGAGACAGGGCACAGCTGAGTGGGGACCTATGTGGCCATGGGACCTCGGATCAAGAGATCATGGACAGAGAGGGACCCAGTGGCCTGGAGGGTGAGGGGAGTGCCACGGGGGAGACTGAAACATCATCAGAATCTTCCTCCAGTGGACATTCCCTTGTGGTGGCGGACCCATCGGTGCATACCCCTGTACCATGTTTGTCTGCCACCCCCCATTCTATCACCACCCTGCCTGTTGCTCCCCACTCAGTTGGCCATGCTCGCTCAGCCAAGAGGGTGGGCATCTCCTTTGCAGCAGCTACCCCTGCCCCAGCCCCTGTCACCCCGGCTGCCCTCAGTGAGGAGGCTACTGACCTCTTGAGGAGTATCCCTGTGGGTCAGACAGCCATTGTGAATGCCATCCAGGGACTGGCAACCCAATTGCAGCAGACTAATGCCTTGCTGGAAGGCATTCATGGTGCAATGTCTGGCCTAGAGAGATCTTCTCAGGCTGTGACCTCTACACTGATGGCAGCCACTCACCCCCCACCTTCCGTCCCCCCTCCCCCACCCTCTTCCCAGTTCAAATCCCCCTCTTCCCCACCTACTGCAAGCAAACAGACCGATCTGCATGCACCCATCTCAATACGCAAGAGCAGCACACACAGACATAAGCACCACAAAACACATTGGCATTAAAGCAAACAACAGACACCCACACACACATCAGTCACCAATTCCCCAGACACCCCCACCACTCCTACTGGCCCACACACAACATCAGGCATACTCACAGGCACCATGACAACAGTCAGTGACACACCCACCACAGCCAGCATACCCGCAGATACCACCCCAACTGACACACAGGCATCCACCACAGCCACTATACCTGCAGACACCACCCCAACAGACATACAGACACCCACCACAAACACCATACCAGCAGACACCACTCCAACATACACACAGACATCTACCACATCCGGCATACACCCTAGCAGACACACACACCACTCCATCCCTCAGCACATCCACCTTCCAGCCTCCCAAGACACACAATCACACACACCCACCCACGAAACAGACACCACCCAAACACAAGCATTCCTACCACTTCCCTCCTTCTGCTGACCGTCCCCATGTTCCTAAGAAAGTTTTTTTGTTTAACCTTGACCTTTCCCCTGTTTCCTCTACCCCCATCCCAAACCCAAGAGGCCCCAACCTACCTCCCAACCCATCTCTTCCACTTCCACGTCCTCCCCTGTCTCACCTGTCCCCCCTGTAAGCACCCATGCCCCTCCCGAAGAAGAAGTCCATCTCTCCTAAAAAGCAGTCCACCCCTCCTAAATCCACCTTTCCCAAATCCAAGTCACCCCCCTCCCAAAGATGATCCCTGAGGTGCCTGCCTGCCCACTTGATGCCCCTCCCTGTGGAGGTTCCATGGGATTTAGGAGTTAAGTGACAGAATAGTTATGTGCCTGTGCGGAACAAAATGAACTGGCCAATGACCTTGGACTTTTCAAATTTGAATTTAATAAAACCAAACAGTTTTTTTTCTTCTGGGTATACATTTGTCCTGCAATTCCTTTACTACCTTTATTTTGTTCCTGAGTGACGTGTTGGCTGCCTACAGTTGTGTGTGTTTCAGCCTTCTTGCTGATGCATTTGCTGTTGTTTGCAGTATTTGACTTTGTGGGCAGTGCTGGTGTGCCCCAAGACAAGGGTATATGTTGACTGTATGGATATGTCGGTGTAAATGCAATAGTGGTGCCAAGCCATTGTGTACTGTTTGATATGGTGCGTATTTCATCTTGTGTTGTCCAATTTGAGCATGGATGGTGTTAGACTTGTCCCCCTGATATGGATTATGGATTCATCTAATGTGTAGCAGCTTGAGTTTTGTTTGTTCAGTCATGAAGTGTGTTCAATTGTGCTACCTTTGTTTGCTTTTGACTGTGCATGTGTCCATTTAGCTTTCTATACCTTGCACCTACTTCATGTAGAGGTGTGCCCCATGCAGTTGGAGTTGTATGTGGTTTGTTGACTTGCACTTCCACCTTGTGCAGATAGGCATGCCTCTTGGGTCTAGTATTGTTTGTCCCTGGGATACATATGGGGCCAGTTCCTGTGCAAATGTTGTTTAAGGGGCATGTGCAAAGTGATATGTGTCCCAGTGGAGCCTCCTTCCCTGAATGCTCCTGATGGTCCCACACCTATTGTGCAGCTTTGTTTGTATTGTGCTCTTTGCATATTTGTCTCTATGTCTATTGTGCATCCCATTGTCCTTCCATTGTGTTGCAATCTGGGTGATGTGGGTCCATTGGAGGGCTGTTTACTGGTAGTGGTGTTTGTGTTTCAGGCCACAGCCATACACGTGTGTTGAATGTAACAACAGTCCATGGCATGTGAGGAATGTGAGTGTGTGAGTTGTATTTCTAGATGTGATGTTGCTGAGTTGTTGGTGTTGTGTGAGATAATGTTGTGTACACTTCACTGTCCCTGTGGAGTGTTGCGGTGCAGTGTGAGTGACCTGCCCAAAGGGGGTGTATTGTGACTGTGAATGTGTCCCTCTTTGTGCATGATTCTGAAACGGGACACAATGACAAGTGTACTTGGTGCCCCTAGCATAACCCCCATATGATGTGGCTGATGGTGTGAAGATGTATTGTTGACCGTAATTACACTCACTTATGTACTTATGCTCGGTTGCACCCATGGCAGCATGGATTTTGTGCTCCATTGATGATCAACAGCAGAGGCAAGACGTGTGTGATGGGCTCCTTGGCAGCACTGGACATGTGAGGCTGCCTGCAGGTGAGGGTCTCCATTTCAGCCTGCTGAGATGTGGTGGTTGGATCGCCACGGTCACATTGGCAGTGTGCAACCTCATAATATATCTGGTGGCAACACAGGTTTCGGCGGCCTGTTTGTGCTGCCTTGTGACTGTGGCGGACTGTGTTGCCTGGCGGTGCTGGTGGGACAATGGCGGTCTTTGCTCCATAGTCCTGCATGACTCGTAGTACGGAGGTTGGATCGCCCACCCGATTGCGGTCGGACTGCCAATGCCACCATGGTGGCCCACACACAAACAAACAATGAGGCTCTACATATTTCGTGAGGAGTGCCCTTAAAGATAAAACCAGTGTGTGTTGCAGCTAATAACCTCAGAAAATTATATTAACTAGAGATTGAACATATGTGCTAGTTAAGCCAAGCTCCAGCCTAAGCATTTATACTGAGGTGGCTGAACATAATTCACACAATTTCTTAGGATTCCCCCCTTAATATGCATTTCAAAATGACCAATTTGAAACTGAGGTATACTCAAAATAAAATAAAATGGAGGCGATTTTAGTTCTATGAATTTGCAATAAGTAATTAAAGTGCCTTCTCCCCAATCAATTATAAAAAGATTGAAATGAGCCAGCAAGTGCCAAGATTTAGCAAGAATTTAAACCGTAAATTAGAAAGCTGCATTTTGTTACTTAAATTACTGAAGAAGGTTCTACTTAGGCAAACATAATTTTTCCCCTATTCCAGGCTTTCTGGTCCAGATACCAATTATGCACCTGCCGTCTTTTTACTTCCAAAAACTAGCATTTTACTTTTTTGCTATATTTATCTTTAGAGAATGCTTTCCAGTATAATTGTATAGCACCGTCAATTTTCTTTGAAGGCCTAGTGATGTCAAGTCAATTAAGATTACATCCTCTGCATACATAAGAGTGGGCATAAACTTCGAAACCTAGGAAAATCAGAGCGATACAATAAAAATAACACTAGCCTAAATACTCAGCCCTGTTTTACTCTGTTATGTGTAGCCATAGGAAAATACCTTCACTGTCCCCTAACAAAACTCACGCCCAATGATGACAATTTTAGCCATGGAGTCGGTCTTTCCACCAGGCCAAACACAGTAAACAAGTCAATAGAAGCTAAGTATACAGTTTGTTTGTTTTTTACAACATAATTGTTTGAAATACTTTGCAATACTGCAATATTGACTGTGACTTTGTGGTTAGATCGAAAGTCAGATTGTTCTTATGGAATAACATTAGCCTCATAGGCCTAAGACTCCAAAGGCTCTAGAACTGTCCTAGCAAAGATCTTATCTATCGCGTCTAATAAGGCAATTTGATGAAAATTACAAGGGATCATTTTTTGTGGAGCGGCACCATAACAGTACCTTTTCAAGATTTTGCGGTGGGGACAGTAGCAAAACAACAAATAGAAGATCCCAAAGTTATAGCCCACATTTCTGGGTTCCCTTGCAATACCAAAATCTGAATTTCTTCTTACCCCATTGCAGCTGAACCTCTTGCTCTTTTTTATGTAGTCAGTAATCTACTCACAACTTGGTGGAGAAATATGATCAATCAAAGGAGTATTAAGCTGAAATGTACATACCTTTTAGCCTTAGGGTTTGTGACATACTCAGCCCAAGTCATGACAGGTATCACATTTGCAGTTGCTTTGTTTTTTAAATCGCAAGAAGAAGCAACAGTGTGCCAACAGGACCTCTGATTTTTGTCAAGAGCAGCGCAAAGGGAATACCAGTTCAAAACCTGTATGTTTTTTCCTAAGTCACCTTATTGATTTCATACAAGCAGAAGAGATAAAAACTGTTTTCGAATAAGGTTCTTTATTTCAACAGCTAACTGAGTCTCCTTTTTATCCTTCACTGGTCTCGCTATAGGAAAGCTACCTACACGTAGGGCCTTCAATTGATGTAGGAGGAGTGTTCCACACGTATCAGCTCCACTACTTCTTGCAAACGGTGCCTCTGGGATATTCCAGCTCTCCTCAGGGTCTATACCCAAAGAATTTGGATTGATGCATTTCAAATTTTGGCATTAAGGTCACCTGCATTAATCACCCAGTAGGAATCCTCTTATCATTTGACTTGTTTATAAAAGCAAATATTTCAGTGAGAATATAATTACTTTGTGTACCAAGGAAATATATGCATTAAGTAAAAGGAGGGAGTGACAGTGATCCTCGTCTTTCACTGGGTAATTAATCTCTAAACAGTGAAGACATGTATTACAATATGTGATTTGGTGAATATTCCAATCAAAATCAGTAGACAACAAAATGGCCATCCCTCCTTTAGCATGCCTTCTATTTGAGTGAGTAGTAAGACTATTAAAGACATGATAAGAATCTAATAGCCATGTTTCCTGGAGACAAATAATGGTTCGTTTTTGTGACCTCAACAAATGTAATTTTCCATTATCGAGCAAAGCCATGTCCCATGATAGAAGGGACTTTCTTTCGTTAACAGGCTGATATGTTTGTTAAAAGTATTTCCATTAAATGCCCCCCGAAAGCCAGGCCCAAAAGCGGTTTATTATTTAGCTGCTGGCAAATATGAGATTGCTCTTGTGTTTTTACAAATCTACCTACTGTTACTGTCTATGCCAGATTTTGCCTATCACGTGATCAGTCAAAGGGGTGGCCAGACTGTAAACTAGAGACTTCTGGTTTGAATGATTGGGAAGCCTCACATCTCACCCAAGTACCTTTTGGTGAATCCATTACTGGGAATATGTTGTATCCATTCTTTCTAAAGAAATATAGATTACTCAGGTTAACACCTGTAGCTAGGTTGGACCATAACAAGGCTCTTGTGTAAGTTAAATTATTCTTGTCAAGAAATGATGCTCTTTTAATTACTGCCAAGGAAAGAGATATTAGAGGGAGAGAGAAAAGATCTTGAACTTGCTTCATTTCCCCCCAAATGAAGCAAGTTCAAGATCTTTTCTCTATTTAAAGGGACACCTTCCCCAGAAAATAAAAAAGGCAAATTCAATTGTTAGAAGAATGGAAAAATGTGACTTATTCTAGGTGCTGAGGAGTTTTATTTACAAGAGGTTGGATAACATGGAGGAAATGACCTGTACATTTCGGAGGCTACAAATATTGTGCAAGCTATTCACCCGAAAATCAGCAGCAAAAGGGTTGATTTAGAGTTTTGCGGAGGGTTTACTCCATCACAAATGTGAAGGATATCCTGTCCGCCAAATTATGATGTCCATAGGCCATAATGGAATCATACTAGGGCAGAAGGGATATGAGTCACATTTGTGGTGGAGTAACTCCGTCCGCCAAACTCTATATCAGGCCTTTGGGCTTTTTCTTTTTTTTCCTAAACATTTTATATATGGCTATCGGATTATTAACTGGGAGAGGGGGACTACTGAATCCTATTTTATTGAGGCACTGAAAAAAGATTACGCAGTGGGTAGGTATTATCTCTTTTCCGTTTTCCCTCCCTCAATTCTATCTCCTTTAAGCGTTTTCCCACCTAAGCGCCCATATTTTTCACGATCATCTTGTCACTTTTCACAATCTACATAAGAGATAACCCTGCCAGCAATGGTAATTTTTGCAAAGGTGCGTTAGACTAAGACAAACCAACATCCTTTTGTTTTAATAATAAAAAGATGCAGACAGTGTTTCCAGGATAAGGTCAGAGCTTAGAGTGGTTTTCAGCAGACTGTTTTATATAGAGTCTGGTGAATGCTGGAATTTAAAGTGGTATTCAAATGGTCTCCAAAGAAAGGGGGCCACTTTTAAAGAGTAATACAGTCTCTCTTGAGGGTGGACTCTCGTCTGTACTCTTTCGAGCTTCCTTTTTAGGTCGAGCATAGCAGCGACGTGTTGGTATCTACGTGGGCTTTTAACCACGCACGCCAATCACTATCACTCGCTCGGGGGCTTGCCTTTCAAAAATCCTTTGTTGACATTGGTAACTGCTTTACGTTTGCCCCTCTTTGGGGCAGTTTTTTCTACCGCCTCAGCCATTGACCCTGTTACATGGATAATTACACGCTTGAGGATACGTTTGACTGTGAGCGAACTTCTTTTTCCTTTTGTGTCTCTCCTTTGCACTCACGCTCATGGCGGCTCGCTTATGTCAATTGTTTTACTTTTCTTTTTCAATTTATGTGGCAAGAAACGTCCAGTTAGGAATTTACAACGCTACTAGCTCTAACTAGAGCAAACGCAACATCCATTGCATTGCAAATGCTTATTTTACCAGCAGTTACAGACAGTGCTTGAAATGGAAAAATAGAAGAGCACGTACTCTGTATCAGAGTACCTGCTTGTTCCTGAGAAGTGCTGGTACTCTCCCAATTTAAAGCATTACATTTATCATGAGAAGCAGTGCTTTAAATGGGCCGGTACTCTCCGGTACTGAGTACTGGCACTTTTTTATTTTGAGAGGGAGAGTACCGGCATATCTCAAGAAAAACGTAATACTTTTAATTGGAGAGTACCAGCACTTCTCAGAAACAAGCAGGTACTCTGATAGAGAGTACCTGCACTTCTATTTTTCCATTTAAAGCACTGATGAGAAGTGCAGGTGCTCTCCCTCTCAAAATAAAAAAGTGCCAGTGCTCAGGACCGGACAGTACCGGCCCATTTAAAGCACTGACAGATTAAATTCCAGTCACCAGGTTTTGTTGTTCCAGTACCAAGAAGCTTGTCTTTATTAGCAAGCGTGGTTGGTTCTCCATTGTATTTATGATGCTGTGATTTTTACAAAGTACAAAAAACCTTTTCTAAGCAAGCGTGGATGACCTGAATATGAAAAGCGTTTTATAAATAAGCATTGTAGGCGTCTGCATGGTATTTGTGCTGCTGTTATTTTTACAGTATACGAAAAGCTCTTTGTAAGGAAGTGTGGTTGCCAGCTGCATGGTAAATGAAGATTGAACATTACTAAAACAGACAGTGCTTTGTGTAATTTAGCTTGGTTATAGTTATACAGGTAGGTGGTAAGAGTCGCTCTTTAATCTGAGTGGCCTTTATTGTACAGATTGTATTTTCCCGGCAACAAAAACTTGCTGTAACATTTTTCTCTTCTTTTTACACAAACATTCGTAGTCTGGCAGAATTGCGAGGGTGTGTAAACAGACTCCACTCAAGGCGAAATATCAAAATCAGTGCTGAACAATAAATCTATTTTTCGCCTTTTTTGCAGATCAACAAAATACAATCAAAAGAAATGTCCCTGGACTACTAAAATCCAAACCTGCCACGGTTGTCATTCACAAATAAGAAACTTACAATATTTAAAGGACGAGGGTACCATGGTTGATGAGGTCATATGTATGCAACATACTACCTCCAGTCGTGTCTCGTATACGGTCATACCAGTTAGTTCAAACATGCGTCTGGGAATACAGCAGTACTTGGCATGACATTGTGTGGTCAACCTGCATGACACATATGCACTAACAGACGCTGCTGCCTGCTGGTCGCACTTACATATTTAGAAACATTGGAGAGCATGCACAACCAAGCTCTATTAGCAGGAATAGATGGCAGTATCTACATTACTGACCAAGTAGTATTTCCAATTGATGCATCTGCGGCGATTGTCGCGTGGTATGCAGATCCACCTCTATGTCTTTGTGTGCTCATATTTTAGTATATAGCCGCTGACCTACCACATCTATGTCACAAAGCACAATATTTCTACGCAGTTGTTTTGGAGAATCATGCATGCACACACCAAAAAAGCATATCACTGCATGTTTACACAACATTGCTGATAGTTTGCCAGACGGTCTCATGGATGTTGCTTGATGAATGCTATTCATGTCATGCTTAGAATTTTTTGGGCCTTGTTTGATAACACATATTGCTGACGCGTCCCCAGTGTTCTGACCCGTGTTGTGTAACATCGCTCACAGTGACTGAAGCATTATGCTGTGTTTGTATTGATCATGCATGCATCCTTTGATTCGATAGTTGCAATGGCCATACATGTGTTGTATGTCACTAAAAACGTGCACCCATTGGAAATAGTGCTATAATGTTGAATATAGTGTTTTATGAAATGTAACAAAGCCCACAGTGCTGTGCATGATGTTTTATTGGCGTATTGCCTGCACCCCGCTGTTGTCTGTAAGATACTATGCATTCTATATAATACTGATTATATACCCAAGATGGTCATAAAGTTATAGACTGAGTATGGCATTGCTCGGTGTGCCGTTTGTATGCACTCATGGTGAGTTGAAAGCATTGTGGGCTTTTAACCACGCCCACCGCATGGCCATCACTTTTACTCATTTACAGGCTTGCCTTTCAAAAATCCTTTGTTATCATTGGTAAATGCTTTACGTTTGACCCTCCTTAGGGCAGTTTTGTTACTACCTTGGCCATCGACCCCCGTTGTATGGATAAGTGCACGTTTGCAGATACGTTTGACTGCGAGTGAACTTCTTTTTCCTTTTGTGTCTCTCCTTCTTTTTCCTTTTGTGTGTCTCCTTCACGCTCATGCTCACGCTCATGGCGGACGTGGCACTTTGTCAATTGTTTTACTTTTCATTCACAATTTATGTGGCAAGAAATGTCCAGTTTGGAATTTACAACGCCAATCGCTCTAACTGGAGAAAATGCTAGACCCATTGCATTGGAAATGGTTGTTACTTTTGGTCTTGATTAGACACATTTGATAATTCAGCAAGGTAAAATCCATTGAAATCCTTTGGATTTGAGTAATTTCCAACCCATCTCTGGAACTCCAACATGCACATTTTGATTTTGCGCTATTTCCGAAATTGGACGATCAGAAGAAGTCATGTTACTATGATTTACCAGATTTTGTAATAGAGAATTGTTTGCAACTGCAGTTAATGCTGCAGAAAATTGTATTAAATTAACTGCTTTTGTTTTCGAGAAAAGGATGGAATTTTTGGTAGATTAGTCAAAGCACAAATATTAAGTGCCTTGTGTCGGACACCATTACAACATTTGGAGCTAAATGTGAAACAAGATGGTTTCAGGGTTATTATATTCCTACTCCTTAGTTTTTTTTAATAGTCATCTTGACTTCTTACTACTTTGCCGGGCTCTTCCTTAGGTTTGTACAAGATTGTATAGAGACTACAACGTGCCCTAGATACACATGCTCTATCGATGTTAAGGGAGACACTTCTTCTGGACAACATTCTGCTTCTATGTGTCCAATGGGGTTAGGAGTCACCACTCAGAAAAGACTCCAAGACGGGAAAGATTATGTAGGGAACCCTTATGAGTTCTCATGGAGGAAGAAACAACCTCTATTTCTTCTTTTCACTTATTTAAATTTCTTTAGCACACCTCATGTTAAGGGAATTACATCCTAGCAGGCGTCAAAACGGAGGCAAAGGGAGCATCCAATAAGCAGCTGACCGCAAGCAGCACTGAGTTCCGCCACTGCTTCCAATCAACCCGGTCAACTCAAGTGTACTCTCTTCTTCCCAAAGTGGAGACTGCCTGGGTGCTCAAACTCACTCCTCACCTCAGCCCCCAACCTCATCAGCCATAACAAAGACTGAACCAAAACCAACTCGTCGCCTGACGTCTTGAGCGGCAGAGCGCCACATGCAAGACAACTCACAGTCTTCTAAAGGGACTTTCATTGTAACCACAGGAGGCCACGGGGAGGGGGAAAGGCAAGCTTAGGAGCGTCCCTGGAAAGAGACAGTGCAACTGAATGACACAAATTGGGGCTTGGGCGTGGATGGGCTCAGCCACTTTCTCAGAATATGCGGTGTGAAGTGTGTAAGATGCAGCGTCTCCAACATCTTCAGCAACATCAGACATTTCTATCAGACTATGTTAATTAGGTTGTTCAGGTAAAAGTCATAAGCCAATTCTCTCAAGACAGGAAAACATGATTTAGAATTGATACTTGGCACTCAACTAGCCAGATCAGTTAATTTCCTTACTCTGAACCGTGTAAGTCTTTTGCTCAGGACGAAACCGTCATAATTTTTCAGAAGACATACAAGCAGACGAGGCACATGGGGCCATCCGGACCAGAGCCACCATAGCATGCTCTGAGCCACCATGCCCTCAGGACTTCAGGCTACCCCACGCACCCGTCTGACTTGGGTTGGAATAGCCTGACCCTGGATGCTCCCTCTATAGAGCACATCTAAGCTCTGACAATGCCCTATCTGATGGGAAACCAATGACTGGCTCCCTATGAGAGGAACCCACACACACCGTGCGAGCAGAGGGAGCAAACACTAGGGCCCGTATTTATACTCCGTTTGCGCCGAATTTGCGTCGTTTTTTTCGACGCAAATTCGGCGCAAAACTAACGCCATATTTATACTTTGGCGTTAGACGCGTCTAGCGCCAAAGTATTGGCAAATAGCGTCATTTTTTTGCGTGAACGCCTTCCTTGCGTTAATGAGATGCAAGGAAGGCGTTCCCGTCTAAAAACAGACGCAGATAGCGGTGCGTGGTATTTATGCTCCAGGGCAAAAATCACTCCCGCGCGGCAGGCGGCGCAAAAAAATGGCGCAAAGCATGAATAGCGTGACATTTTAACGCCTGGGTCAGGGCAGGCGTTAAAATGGGGCAAACACACCTGTACTTAATCAGAACACACAGAACAAACAACAGAGCAGCAGAGCAGCAACAGGGAGACATGGAGGTGCTTTTTCTTCAACGTGCACGTAGACGCAGAGCCCTGCAGCAACAACAGCAGCCACAACAACAACAGCAGGGACCCCAAAGACAGCGCAGAAGGCAGGAGAGGATATTCCGCCCAAGAACAACCCTGCATGGCCTCAGGGAACGAGACATCATCCAGAGGTACTGGTTGAACTGGCAGGCCATTCAGCAGCTGCTGACAAATATTGAACAGCAATTGGCCCCCACTTTAGTGACTCCACGCACTATCCCAACAGAAACAAAGCTGCTTGCCGTACTTCACATGCTGGCAAGTGGCTCCTTTCAGACAACTGGTGCCCTGGTTGGTGGAATCTCACAACCATCTTTCTCCGCATTCCTGCCTAAAGTACTGGACGCCATCATTGGACTGACACCCCGCCACATCTGCTTCCCTAACACACTGCAGAAGCAGCAGGAAACAAAACAGGGGTTCTACGCCATCAGTGGCTTTCCGCACGTCCTTGGTGCAATCGACTGCACACACGTACGCCTTGTGCCACCTGCTGCGAGTGAACACCTCTACCGCAACAGGAAGCACACACATTCCATCAACGTGCAGGCCATAGTCGATCACCAAGGACTGATCAGCAACATCGTGGCTAAATATCCTGGGAGTGTACATGATGCATTCATCTTCCGTCACTGCACCATCAACCAACACTTCCAGGATGGACGGTATGGCAATGGACTACTTGTTGGTAAGGACCAAAATCTACTTATATACTCACTGCACAGAAACCCTCTAGGATAAACAACACATACACCACAATAGCAACACCTAGACAGGAACACACTGAGGTACTCACATCACTAGCCATGTGTCACAAGTCACCATTGAACCTCTCACACATTTGAATTTACTCCACAGCTTAGTGTGAAGACATTCATGACTGTGGTTGCCTAAATGTCACCTTGCAAATTGGAAGTCTCACAATAACCTGTACACTAATACAATGCATAACTTTTAAGGGATGGGATGGCCTGGCTATGTTCATATGGATGTTTCTAATACCCTTTCATGTTTCAACTCTGCATGGAACTATCATCACACCCCCAGTGAGGACACACGGACACCTGTGTCACAAGTCACAATGCAAGGGAGGGCACACTGTACTTGAGAAACCAATACATCCTGCTGACAAACAGTTAGACAACAAACACTTGCTCAGCCAAGGAAAATAAACAATGCCAAAGTTTCCACCAACAACCATAGGTTGTCACATTAGTACACAAAATAGTCACAGACAACACAACACAACTACTGCCATCAAAGATACGTACAACAGTGCCTCCTACATCTAATTGATACCATTCTGTGTTTCTCTTTCAGCTGATCAGGGGTATGGCATCCAGCCTTGGATAATGACACCATATGGGAACCCAAATACTGCTGCTGAGCGGGCATACAATGACGCCCACAAGAGGACACGCAGCATTGTGGAGAGGACCTTTGGGATCCTAAAGTCAAGGTTCCGCTGCCTTGACATCACTGGCGGAAGCCTACTATACTCCCCAGAGATGGTATGCAAAATTATACTCACTTGTGCCATATTACACAATATTTGTGTACAAAGGAACATTCCCCTCCTTGAACCGGACCCAGACATGCCTGAGGATGATGATGAGGAGGATGCTGGCCTGCAACAGGAGGGGGAACAACCTAACACCGCAGCAGGAGTGCGTAGGCGCCAACAGCTTGTGAACAATTTTTTTACTTAAGTCATTATAATCACTTGTATTCCACACTTGTAAATAAACACAGATCACAAACACCACATCATGCTTTGGCCTATTCATTTCTGACCACCTTTAGTTTGAAATAGCTGAAGATGAATGTCGTCTCATTGATCAAGAATGCCATTAAAAATCATCACACCAAAAATAAACATCACAACTGTATGCACAGAGGGTAGGATGTGACATGTTACATTACCATACACAGAGCCCAACAAGAGTACAAATGTGACAATTAGACATGCCGGATCCAAACAACTGAAACAGTCTCTCATCCAGCCCAAAATTGGAGATCATTTGAAAGTCACATCACACGGGTTCAGAGACAGGGTGGGACCATCCATGTGTACGTGAACATGTCATCAATGGCTTCTCTCAAGTGTATGATGTGAGCAATACACAATTGCAACAACATCAGCTGCCACTAACTCAGGAGGAGACCTTGAAGTTACAGTGACAACATACACACAGACAGGTCATACTGGATCCACATTCCCACACACATGTACACATATGTCATACAACCAACCTAATATTTGAAAGTAGACCATCACAGTTGTGTCCCAGTTTGAACCTAGCAGGAAGATTGTAACATGACACTAAACCAGTTTATGCAGAAAGGGACACAGACAAGCAAAACAATCTTCGCATTATCACATCGTGAACGCTGAGAGTCTTGCAAACTTAGGGGGTCATTCGGACCCTGGTGGTAATTACCGCCCTGGCGGAGGTCGGCGGTAGCACCGCCAACAGGCTGGCAGTGCACCGATGGGCATTCTGACCGCGGCGGTTCAGCCGCGGCCAGAAACGGACTTCCCGCTGCCCTTGAGAATCCACCATGGCGGCGGAGCGCGCTCCGCCGCCATGGGGATTCTGACACCCCCTACCGCCATCCTGTTCCTGGCGGGTCTTCCGCCAGGAACAGGATGGCGGTAGGGGGTGCCGCGGGGCCCCTGGGGGCCCCTGCAGTGCCCATGCCAATGGCATGGGCACTGCAGGGGCCCCCGTAAGAGGGACCCACAACGAATTTCAGTGTCTGCTTTGCAGACACAGAAATTCGCCACGGGTGCAACTGCACCCGTCGCACCTTCCCACTCGGCTGGCTCCATTCTGAGCCGGCGTCCTCGTGGGAAGGGTGTTTCCCGCTGGGCTGGCGGGCGGACTTTTGGCGGTTGCCCGCCAGCCCAGTGGGAAAGCCAGAATGACCGCCGCGGTCTTTCGGCGGGAACCGCTTGGCGGGCGGCGACCGCCGCCCGCCGCGGTCAGAATGACCCCCTTAGTCATATGAAAATGGTATGCAACTTAGCTCCAAATCATCAATACTGCAAACGTCAAATGGGCTAATGAGATGAATGAATGGTCAACAGTCATTCATACCATATGGCCTTACATTCGCCCGCTGCTGCAGGTTTGCCAGGATATGATAAAAATACTCCATGGATACAGTAGCTATTCTGGATGGTCAAATCCTAGGGTGCTGGGGGACTAACTCCACCTCTACCACCCCCAAAACATACAGGAATCATGTACTTGTGAACTAAACACATGCATAAGGCACATATGTGGCCTCAATGTCACAAGTCCTACACAAATATGAAACACAAAATCATAATGGGACATGGTCAGCCCCCTAAAAACTGAAAGTGACTCTCCCACTCCCTGTTAGGACTACATATAAAAGCATCCCCATCATAAAGGTGGGGACATTTTGGAGACGGAATACATAATGGTATCAAAAATCTCATTTCAAAATAGCCATCAGCAATTACACCAAATATGTTGTCAAATATGGTCAATACATTAGTTAACGTATCCCAAACATCACAGTGTGAAGGCCGTCTATACATAAAAGTACGGACATTTGTCAGATACAAACACAAATGTGTCTCACATCGCACCGTTTTACCATGACAAATCACCTTTCCAAAGCTAAACACATGAAGACATTTGAATCAATTTGCTCCATATTCTACGCATACAGCATGGCCGTCATAATTTGTTCATGTACATGAGTGCACACAATGCAGAGTCAGATACAAATGTATCCAAAAGTGTCTTGATATTTCACCTTCAAATTATGATTTACATCCACAATATTTTTGACTCTGCATCATGTGCACTACTGTACGTGTAATAAAAACCACGCACATGATGTATGCGTGGTCAAAATGACGCTATATGCACAATATATTGCTCATTTCATGTACAGTATTAATTATTAATATTAATAGCATTTTTTTTGACTCCGCATCATGTGCACCACTGTACGTGTAATAAAAGACCACGCACATGATGTATGCGTGGTCAAAATTACGCTATATGCACAATATGTTGGTCATCTCATGTACATTATCAATATTAATATTCATATCATATTTTTTGACTCCGCATCATGTGCACCACTGTACGTGTAATAAAAACCACGCACATGATGTATGCGTGGTCAAAATGACGCTATATGCACAATATGTTGGTCATCTCATGTACATTATCAATTATTAATATTCATATCATACTTTTTTGACTCCGCATCATGTGCACCACTGTACGTGTAATAAAAACCAAGCACATGATGTATGCGTGGTCAAAATGACGCTATATGCACAATATGTTGGTCATCTCATGTACATTATCAATTATTAATATTCATATCATATTTTTTGACTCCGCATCATGTGCACCACTGTACGTGTAAAAAAAACAACGCCCATGATGTATGCGTGGTGTAATTGACGCTACATGCACAATATGTTGGTCATCTCATGTACAATTGGAAATATTAATATTCATAGCATATTTTTACACTCCGCATCATGTACAGTGTAATGCGTCAAAAAAATATGACGCACATCTGTGTATGCGTGAAAATATGACGCATTACGCGAAAATAAAAACGGCGGCCATTTTATGCAGGAAGTGATGTAATAGGATATCCTGTTTACCAAATCTGTACTGGGAGTTGACTTTCACTTTCACTTTGCAGTCTCAGAGTTATCTAGACTGTGTGGTTGTGTGAAAGGTGTTGTCCTGTGTTTTACTGCTTTAGTGTCCTGTGTGCCTTGTATTTTGTCTTTGTGTCAATCTTTTATTGTTGTCAAACATTGTCTCAGTCTGTTTAGTGTTGTTTGGTCTATACCTGTGATAGTTTGTATTGTCTGTGGGAGTCTGTTGTGGGTAGCATAGTTTGGGGTGTTAGTTGGGCTATTTTTCTCCTTCTTCTTTTTCTTTCACACCTCTACCTTTCCCCATTTCCCACTTTTTCTTTCATTTTTCTTTGGTACTATTTCCCACCTCTCATTATGTCAGGTAGGCCTCGCCTGTCCAGGATGGGTGAGGACGAATTGGGGGGCTTCATATGGCTCGTAAGCCATTTCCTCCCACTGATGCTGGAGGCTGGGGGCCGTGTGATACAGGGGTATCACACGGAGGCGAGGAAAATACGTTGGGAGAAGGTGTGCCATCACCTGGTCCGGGTCTACGGGAGTATGAGGAATGTCCATCAACTCAAGCACCGCTGGGCAGATCTGATCAGCAGGGAACAGGACCTGCTGGACCACCTGGGACTCCGGATTGGTGGCTATGTTGGTGAGTAATAATCAATTACATGGGAATAATAGGAATGTGTGCGTGAACATGTGATGATTGGTAGCCAATCTGCAAAATAAGTAGCTGACTGCGTGTTATACTAGGGAAACCTAGGCCCATGGGCATACACATAAATCCCCATTTTTGCTACACATGTACACCCAATAACAGCAGTAAAATGCAACATCTATTAGTATTTTGCTAAGTAGCCCCCTCTCTGCGTCACAAAATGATGCAAATGCTGCGCTACAAAGGTATACATATGTGTCCAAATGTGTATTTGTTGCCGGGTGTGTATGAAGACCTATGCTACCAGGCCGATGCCTTATCTTTGCAACACATACCAGATGGCTGTAGCTGCATGGAATGTAGTGTTGCATTTGTGTCTGAAAAGCAACACGTGAACTGCTCAATTTGTACTCTACTGGTCATAATGGCCAGTGAGTACGTCATGTAGAAACAACATACCTACATATGTAGACGCCATAGCTAGACCGAAAATTGCAAACACATGATGATGCAACACCTGTGTGTTGCCTTCACGTCACATGAAGTTAGTCATGTTGTCCACACATATGTCACATGTGTGTCTGGTTGCTGTGTGTTGAACCTGTCCCCATAGCCTGTTTGATTGTGAGTGGTCATGCAGTCCTCATGGAACCAGTTGTGAAATGTTTCTCTCTGGGATGCACATGCTGAGATGTATGGATCACATGATTGTTCGGGCCTACTAATGGAGGAGTAACTTGGACGACACATGACTGTCCTGGCCACTGCATGAGTGTAGTAGGGAGTGTCACTGGAGCAGGAGACTCATCCAATGATAATCTAGAATACAAAGTCAGCCAGGCAGGGTGAGCATGTGTGAAAGTGTATCATTACCATGTAATATTCACACACTGTCATTGTAACAGAAATTATTTGTCTGTTCACCCAGTCTGAGTATAATCTTCCTTTCATGCTTTACAGGTGGACCAGCCCCGTACACCGTTGGTGAGGTAGCCCATTTTGACGACCCCGATACCTACAGTGAGTGTTGCCTAAGTGCTATTTACATTGTTTGGAAATGAAGCATGATGGATTACTGTGTGTTCAGGACAATTCATGATATGATGTGCTGGCCGTTCATTGGCTTTGTTGTTTTGGTGTGATATCAAATTGGAATAATGTTTCGGTAAAGCAATCCCTAGTCATCTCTCAGATTGAGGGGCAGTAGGTCATTCAATTAGTGCGACTATTGGGAATAGCATGACTCATTTTGAACACACTGGTCAATGTTAGACTTGGTCAGGAACTTGCCATTAACTGAGTCAGCATATCAGACTGACAGTCTCCCAGATAGCTTAGGCACATGGCTTCGATGACAAGTGCTTCTTCCTAGTTGAGGATGGACTGTGTACACTGTAGGTCGGATCTTCCGGGGGCATGTACTTCCACAAGGTGACCTCGAAGTGTGTGTGACTTGAGTGCAATGGCCTAGGTGTTCTGTTGAATCATGTGAATGGGTGTTCTACCTCCTCTGTGTGTGTTGTAAAACATGCCTCACTAATAGTATGTTATGTTTGGCTAAGTCATATCATTTTGACATGTGTGGACCTGGGATGTGACAAGGTTGGGCTGACTCCAACGTGTTGCTAGCCCTTCATAGGTGTTGTGTGTGAAGGCACATGCTTGTTGCACTTTCTGTACACTCCTGGTTGTGCATTGATCATGGGATTGTTGTTTGTTCTTCCCACACCACCCACAAAGACTGGGATGTTACTGTGAAACAGGGTACCTAGGACTGTAGCAACCAGTATGTTACACGTACTTAACACCTTTTGTGACTTGAGTTTGTACCTAGGTCCAGATGTAGCAAAATGTCTCCACATTGCAAATAGCATAATTTGATGTTAGTGAGTTGCAAACGTCTGTTTCCTAATCCGAAATGTTATTGGTGGTCAAGTACATATTCGCAAAATGCTTTTCTAAAGTAAAAAAATAAAGGAGTTTACCAGCCCTACTTGCAAATCACAGTGTTAGGCAATCCCATTTGCTAATGAGTACGTATTTGCAAAGTGAGTAGCTGTTATCATCCACTTGAAGTGGCTGCTAACCAACTTGCTGACTGGAAGGGGTCCTCATTGTGAACCTTCACCTTTGTGAGTGGACCAAAATACTCCTGCACAAAACAGCCAGTGGTCTAGGGGAGCAATAATTATTGTGTAAATTACGAACAATCAATTGTTGTGAATTTAAACAAATCGCAGCTCATTTTCCTTTCAGATAAAGGGCCTACACTTGGTGAAAAATAACTTGCTTCATTTAAAAGCAGTCACGTCTATGGAGTTCTGCTGTTCCCAGCAGGCCTCCATCCCCGTGAGTGCCCATAGTTGCTAAGGTGGTGCAAGTTGGAACCCACATCATTGATGTTCATGAGGTGGGATTTAGGGACCCCATAGTGACTCGCAGACGGTGTCAGAGACACCGTTCAGCTTTGCAATTTGCTAGTTGATTTTCCATCAATTCCTACATCTGGCCCATAGTGTCGACATATGATTCATGGCCAGGGGTTCAATCTTAGCACACAACTATTTCGAAATGCCATTGAGTGAGGAGTGTGATTCTTATCACATAGAATGACATATGTAGTGAAGTCAGTATGCGGACGAGCTGGTGCCATAATGTATAATGGCTTAGGTATGAATTGTAGGAGTAGTTTAGGGTGATGTCATCCATCATGTAGAGACATGGATCTGCTATATGTGATATGCCCTTCAGTATGCATGATTCACATGTACTTCCTCTGAGCCTTCCCGTGACATATGTTGTAACAATTGCTGCAACCAATACATTGCTAGTAATGGTCAAATTACCCATTGTGGTATTCAACCCACTGTAAATTCTATGCTCAATATTTGCCTTTTCCCTTCACAGCTGCAAACCTGAGTGCCGCAGCTCGAAACCAGTTTGAGCGCCGTGCAATGAGGTACAGGCACATCCTGCAGGTGCAGTGTGGGTATCGGAGGATGGCCCGCAGATACAATTCGGAACGGGCCTCCGGGGCGTGGTATGCCACACCACAGGCTCCACCAACGGTGCCACCTACAACCACCAGGTCTGCCCAAGGGGACCCAGCGACGGACCAGCCATCTTCCTCAAGACCTGGACCCAGCCGTGTGTTGGGAGCAGGGCTGTCCCGTGGCCACTCCACTCCAGCAACAATCTCCACCTCCACCGGCACGCAGACCAGCAGTGACCCTCCAATTGACCCTGCAGCCTTCCAGGCATTGTCTAGGAAACTGGACAGGTTAATTCAAAAGGTTGACAACCTGACGGAGGACATGGCGGAGGTCAAAAAGAAGGTGCGCTCCATCCGGCGCACACTTCAGAGGGCAAATCCTTAGTTATTTTGCCCTCCTGAACTTTTACCCCTCCCCTCTCCCCTCTTTCCTCTTTTCATACTGTTAGTTGGGTTTGGGGGGTTAGTTGTAGGATAAGTATAGGTAATTAGCTTAGTTAGTGTTAGGTAAGAGGGTGGGGGGTCCTTATACTTTCTATCTAATATTTTTGTGTGGGTGGGTGGGTGGGGGGCAATGTTGGGATTCCTGTTTGATAAAAAAATAAAAAAATAAAAAAATATATATATGTTTGTTTAGGATAGTATAGTATGTGTGTAGGTTAGTAAGTGTTGTCCTGCATGTGTCTTGTCTCATAATGGTGGGTGGGGGGTTGATGTTTAGATCGTTTCGTTACATGTGTAGAGTAAGTTTAGCTTAGGTTAGTTAGGGACAGTTGTGGGTTAGTAGTAGTCAGGTTAGATTAGTGTAGGTTTATCTTTCCCTTAGTTGCCTCTTTTCTTACTTTTTGGAAATAAAAAATTTGTTAACCCTTTACCAGATGCGTTAGGTGCTACCTTTTCATGGCCTTGACATCAGTGTAGCAGAAAGTTTTAGTATGACATTTGTGTCCTATGCTCGCTATCCCCAGGCTATTGAGGTTTAACATGCCAGCTACCCGTGTGCTAACTTGGTAAGTATCCTCCGTGTGGGAGAGCCACCATTGGTAGTCTGCATAGATCATCAAGATTTGGGGTTGGTATGTATCCTACTTCACAAAGAGTGCTTCCAGAGTTGATTTTGTAGGTAAATAGATAGGTCGGACAGCATTGTGAAGTTCAGGGAGAGCTTTGTAGATGAGTATTTGTTCACACTCTTGTCTTGTTGCTGTCATTGCTGACCTACATCATGTGTGTACTGCTTGAGCATGACTTTCCTTCATGGTAGTATACGCTGTAAGGGTGATTGATGCAGTGTAATTTGGTTAACATTCCTTTCATTTTACAGCATAATGTATTGTGTTAGTATCGCAAGGTGCCTACATTTCTCATCGACCATTAGTTGTCTAGAATAGCTATGGATGGGGCCTCATTCTGTCCAACACAGCATGATTGTGTGTGCTTAGTCCCTACATCAGTTATTTTCCTCAGTCTAGTAAAGCTATGATGCAATCCTGGCCACTGCACAGATGTTTCAGTAGACATGAAATCAGGATAGTAGTCTAGAGAATCAACATGGTTGCCACACAGCCACTTTGGAGTTATGTACTGCACAGTTGAAGTGTGAAATGACACAGAGACACAATTGGTGTGCAAGTGATATTTATTTTTAGGTGGAGTAGTGCAAAAAGTCCATTAACAATGTTAGGTGAGTCCGTTCTGGTGCATTCTTAAATGGTGATCCTATTTACAGGGTGTGGATGATGCTCCTGACATGCTGGGGTGATGTCACAGACGGTGCAGAGGAACAGGAATTGCCAAATGGTAGGAGAGAAACATTTACAGCCAATGTGGACAAGTTAAACAGTAGATTGCCGAACAGTCATTGAGGGTAGTTGGAGTGAGGCTGGCATGTGTCAAAACGTAGGACCTTGTTCAGAGTGGGGCATGGTGCAGGGACTAGGGCTTCCGGGTACTCTTGCGTGTGAATGTTATCTGTTCCATGTCTTCTTCTTCTGATGTGTGTGTTGCCTGGTGTGTCCTTGTTGTTGTTGGTTTTGAAGGGGCAACACACACCTCAGTGTCAGAAGACATGGAGGCAGACATCCCGGGGGCTGATCCCTGTCCAGTTATGAAGGGCAGTACTGCAGCAAGGAGAGCGTGCTGGTTTTTCAGAATGGCAGCCACATCCCGATGGTAGGCAGCCAGGTCTGCCCTGAGGGGTTCGATGTTGCATTCGTGCACACGCTGACTGGCTTGCTGTTGGAGTTGTTTGGTCAACTGTATGACAGCTGTGCAGATTGCCTTCTGTGTTACTAAAAGTTCCTCCAACAGCGATGTTCTGGCTTGCATTGCAGCTGCCTGATCAGCAGTTGACAGCATGCACGAACGCACCCCCTCAAGGCTGGCTGCCATAGTTTGCATCCCCACCCGCACCTCCTTGGCCAGCTCCCGCTGGACCCCAACGACTGTTCTTTCGAAGCTGGTGCCAGTGTCGTCAGAGTCCTCAGCTGTGTTGGAGCTGGCAGGTCTTACAATTGGGGTGGCGGGTGGTTCTACTGTGGTGGCTGCTTCATCTTGGCTCCTCCTTGTTACTGAAGGGGGGGTTTGGAGGCTTTCGAGGACCATGTCAATGGTCTCTTGTGTGAGGTTGATGTTCTCGTCATCCATGTCATCAGGGAACTCATGGACAGGCATATCGGCAGGAGATCCGTGTTCCTCTGCAAAGAAACAGGGTACAATTAGTGTGTCTGTGTTGAGATCATTTAGCACTAAGATACAAGCCTTTGGATGCCTTTACTTTGTACTCTGATTTTGTCTTGGTATCTGCTGTCTGTCATAGGGCATTGTTGTAGGCCTATGGCCCACCTGTGTGTCACATATATGATATGGAGCTATCAGACATGCCTGGCAGGACATCTCTAGGTGTTGATTTGTAATTATTTTGGAATATGCATTTTTTTGTCCTACTCCTCTCTCGGTGTTTCACTATTGTTATGGAGGGACATTTGTTTGGGTGGGCTCTCATTATCCTACATGTGATTCTTGGCTTTCTAGGCAGCAGGATAGCTAATGGTGTGGGGGACTAAGTTTGACCCACTTGTAAATAACTCTGTCATCCAGATATTCTATTTAGCTCAGACAGACTAGCAGTGCCTCTGGTCTCCCACAACAGAGGAATGTTTAGAAGTCCAAGCCCATGACATCTTTGGGACTTCTCAGGGAAGTGGTGGTCACTCAGGTCCTACACATTTCTATCTTTTCCGGTATGTTCCCATACACAAATGACACAGACAGTATTTGTTGGATATGAAGTTTCAGTGTACAACTGACTTGTAGGAATTTCGGTGTGAGCCCCAATAACCAAAACAATACACACAGTTAGAACTGAAATAGTCCGCAGGAAAGTAATACATTGGTACACAGCTATCATGGTGCCTAACAGTTTCTACTCTCCCTCTGCTTGTTCTATATATAGCACTGCATGTTAAGTTTGGAGCTTGTCTGTCTGAATCACAGGGGAGACATCATCCCTCATATCAGAGGAATGGGCTGGGATCTGGTTGTGCATCAGCAGCAAGGCAGGCAGCATCTAGATGTGATTTTCTGTTTGTAAACTCCCCCATGCGTGTCTTGGGACGAGGAAGTGAATTTAAAAGACATATGTCATGGTGATGACAAAGTTTCCCTACGCAGGAATGGCAAACCTTAACCCCTACCACATCTATCATCAACGAACCAGACGGTATCCTTGACTGGGGCACAGAGTGAATATGTTCTGGCAAACTCCAGTGCAGAAGTAGGCAAAACAGGGTGATTTGACTAATTGCCAACACCTTAGGACTGACTATTTGCTACATTAACTGATAGGAAGGGCAATGAGATTCATTTAGTGCAAAGTGCTCTGAGGCACTTAGATGTGAGCAAATGAGTATAAGTACATTCAGGGTAAGATGCACAAAGGCCTCCAGCCTGAGGCTATTGCGCAAAGTATACGTTTCACTTGCCACGCTACACTTTGACTGACTGTGGGTGTTGTGACTGCCCTGCCAGCACACTTGCCTCACAGGCCCTGCACCATACACTTTTTATTCACATTGCATGATCTGTACATGTTAGGTGGCATGACCTATGTATGTCAATGTTAGGATGTGGTATGGATGTAAACATGGTTGATGTTTGTATCTGATGGGGTCTCGTGTGTCTTACTGGATTGGCTTGTTTATCGTATGGATGTCCTATTTTTTGGTTAGACTGTGCAGATGTGTTTCATTGACCAGTTGCCTGTGTCCCCTCGTCAATGTTGTTGTCTGAGCAGTATGACATTTGTGATGTAGCATTGTTAGGCAGGCACGTGAGGGACCCTGATGTATGCAGCATGTGTGTGTCGTTAGTGCTGTGTGGCTCCTATTGCTGTTTACTTAGGCTTATGTATGTGTCAGTTATGGACATTCGGCATTTAAGTGTACTGGTAGCTTTGTCTTATTTCTAGGAGTAGTTGCAGATGTCATCCTCACCCCCTAATTTAGGAATGTATGTTCCAGGGTGGGGTTCCTGCCATTTGGTACTATAGCTGCCCAGAGATGAGAGGTGTTATTGTCAACTGTGGTGGCAGTTAAGTTGCAGTTGTTGTATTTGCTACTGCATTACAGGTAGGGACCTAGTTGATGGGGAATAGTTTGTGCAAAACAAGTGCCTGGATGTGGATTCAGGGTAGTGTCCTTCCCACCTGTCACTGGTTTCCCTTGGCTCTCTTGTTGTAATTACAGGATGTCCCCATGGGACTGTAGTGGTGGCAGTATTTTGTCGTGGCCCGGCTATGGTCAGTACTGGGCATTCCCCCCTGCCGTGCCCCTTTCCCCATGCCACTTCATATATGTGCTAAGTTACATGCATTGTGTAGTAGGTATCCCCCCCCTGCTTACAGTCCCCATTATTGCATTGTAATTCCCCATGCGACTTACCCTGCATGTGCGTAGTGTTGTGGTAGTCTGCGCTGTCCAGTCCTTGTATCCCTGTGACGATCTCCTCTGGGATGACGGCTGCGACCATCTCCTCCATGTGGTCCAGAGCCTCCTGTTGTGCTGGACTCCCCCCTCCAGTCTGCATTGCTGCCTTCCTGTTCCTAGCCATTTTCTCTTTGGTCCTACGTTTACAGTCATGCCAGCGTTTCTTACACTCGGTGACTGTCCGGCGTTCTTCAGCCACACTGTTTATCTTGTCCACAATTTCTTTCCAGATGGCCTCTCTCCTACTGAGTGGCAATTTTGAGGATATGAAAAGTTGGTGCTGGTGTTCCGTCACCTCTTTCACCAGGATTTCCTGCTCCTCTGCACTGAAGCGACACTTTCTTTTTTTCTTTAACATGTCCTGGTTCCTGTGTGCTTCCTCCTGGCTGGGTCCTGGTCTGCTCTCATCCTCCTGGGGTCTGTTGGGGCATCTGGGATCCATTTTGGGTCTCCTCTCCTGTCAGTGCAGTTTTCGCGCAAAAATGTCACGCAATAGCGTGAAAAAAAACGGCGTATTCACGATAGCGCTGTCGTAAATCGACCCACAGTGATTTGCGTCACTTTTACGTGGGTTTGCCTTACGACAGACCGACGCTGTTTGCGTCACGAAATAATGACTCCCACCTGTTGGTTGCGCCGCCGTACGTCAAAGTATAAATTTGACGCCCGAATGGCGCATCCAAATGGCGTTAGACGGCGCAAATTTTTTTGACGCAAAACTGCGATGGCGCAGTTTTGCGTCAAAAAGTATAAATATGGGCCTAGGTGTTAGTGCATTACCACCTTACAGGACGGGGAACGAGAGCGGCAGCCTTATGGGGCAAGGGCACTTAGCCACCTGCACAGTCCGCTTTGGACTCCTGGCTCGAGGCTCCCAGGCCACGTCTTGTAGCAGGCGCTATGATTTGATGGCCGTAGAAGCAGTGCAAACAGGGGCGTAGCTTGGTCAGGAAGACTGGAGGTGGGAGTGGGGGTGAGCGAGCTAGCTTCAGATTCCCGACAATCAGGCTGGCATTGAATGTTAAAATACATTATATGACAAGCAGGGCCATGAGAGGGGCTTAGGAGGCAATGGAAAGGGAGAGGTGTGCGAACTGGTTGAAGTAAAAAGTGACAGAAACGTAATATTGTGTAAAATAATTAACATCTTTTAAGGCTTTCAAAACAGAAATGAGAGAGTTTGTGTGTTTTAGTCAGCGTGTATGTGCATGAATGCCAGGTGAAATCCGACAAACACCCCCCTGAAGCACACTCCTGAGTGCAAAGGGCCACACCTGCTACTATAGCAACTGGCTCCTGCTAGACTTTTCTCAGACATCAGGTACTCGTTCACTTTTTTCCAGTCAATTTCCAATGACAGATTTGACCAGCAGTTCCCTGGAAAAATGGGACCGCACAACCCATAATTCTGACTTCTGCAGAAACAGGGGTTCCAGCAGGGATCAAAATTATCTGCCAAAGATCAGTGTTTCAGTAATGAAATTACTTATTTTCCGAAAATATCCTGATCTGTGGTAGGCGTTCGACTGTAGTTAACATTTTTGATCTCACTCTCCTCCCCGTGATCATACAACAGCAAATGTTTTACTCCAGCACATAGCCACAAAAAAGTAGTTATATATGCCAAATTAATTAAACCATCCCCAGTAGGGAGTGTTTTTATTTCTTTCGAAAATGTGTTTGTGCCAATTAAAAAAAGACAGGAAGATACACCCCTACTTTTATAACCTGTTGTAGGTGTAGATTTTTTAGTTTTCGAATCAAAAAATGTTTCCCAGGTTACACCTGGAAACTTGAACCTTCTGTTAGTATCCAGGTAACCTCCTTGAAAACCGTGCTTTGTAAAATGTGACCATGCGGAAACATTTCTGCAGGTGTAATTGTACATACGATCCAATTGAGCATAGGGTAATGCCACAGCACTTGTGCAATGACACCTTTGTTTCTCCATGCGCCTATCCACCATGCAAAGGGGTTCACTTCTGCAACTGACTGTACTAAATATCTGACCATTTCAAGGATAGTAATGCGCCAGAAAACTGTTTGTGACTGTCCACATGCTGTTGAGTTTTTATGGGCATCCATGCCCTGTAGCTATTTCAACATGGCATATCTTACAACTAAAGAGGAAGCCTTTTATTGGTACTTTTTAGGTATTAACAAATAACAGGATGTAGAAATGTAACTAAAGTAGAGAAAGCAACCCACGCGACCTCAGCCATGATGTGTCTTATCTCATAAATACTTTACCAGTTATTATCATGGCATAAAATAACATGCAGTTCTAAACCACACATTTACCCACATCTTGGCCACTATATTGTGTTTCTTTTTAAGACCTCAGAAGAATTAAAGGTTGAGCGGACTCGATTTGAACCTGTGACCGTGAGGTCAAACACATACACTGTCCCTTCTGAATTGATATGCTTTGGTACCAGTGGTTTACACATAACCACAGATTATCACAGGAGATGCCTTGGTCTGGTCAATAAAGACATCGCCACAGTGATCAGTCGTAATACACCCCAGACTCATCTGTGAAGTTGCTCTCCATTTTGAGCAGCCAACCGATACCTAAGCACCCCCGCCAATCTAAGTGCCCTGGTGTTATTAGTGATAGCATGCAGCATTGCCATGATTGTAGATGTGCCTCATTGTTATTAGTTATGAATCACATCAGGCATGCCCTGTCCTCATGCTGATAGCCAAGACATGCCCTAGTCCATTCAGCCATCATGGATTATTTCCATCTGAAAGGTCGAGCACCAGTCCCATCAGCCATGAGCGTCCCTTGTACCAATGGACATGGCACCCCACTAATATCAGCTATAATGTGCCTCAGTGCCATCAGAAAAGGCTGCCAGAGGAAGTGTAACAAAAGCAGGTCCAGTGCTCATTGCCAAGATGATCAATTGCCCAACATTCTTCATGCTGGCTGAGTTCGGAAGGCATGTTGGGTATTCCTTGATGATAAGAAGGCATCAGTATGCAGTTTCCCCACTTGATTCATGTGTCTCTCTCTGAACCATCAAACGATGTCTACAGTATTGTTGTGCTGCCTTTGGAATCCCTGTTAATCCTAAAACATCCCTATCTTGGGACCTGCTTCCTAGCTTTCGGCTAGGTTCGGGATGCTATACAGATACCATTTGTATACCATGTATTTACTTACATATTATTCATACATACAATTTGGGTTTAGGTACATTTTCACTGTAGCACTGCTATACCTTTTTTGTACTATAGACAGAACGAAATCAAACACACTTGCATATTATTTTTCTGGGGTTTGCGGTAGCTTGCTTGCTTTACATTTTAGGAAGCGACAGATAAACGTACTGCTGAACAAGAAAACCAGTCAACAAGCCTCAATGAGCTCATTTTCATTACTCTTACATTAATACATTTTAAGCACAACTATATACGTTTCATCAGCATCACTTGTTTTGCATTTGTTCAGTATTAAATGGGTTCATTAACTTCATTAAAAAAAATTGGCGATAGGAGATGCAGCATTTCCATCGTGTACCCAAAATCAAATACATCTGTGTCCCAACCTGAACTGTAAACTCTAATGCCCCCTCAGTCCACATCTCAAGCCTGCTCCTCATTGAAATCCAGGGTAAAGAAGGAAATACCAGCAAAGATGTTGATGAACTATTTTTACTCCATGAAAATTAAAGCAACATGAGAGCTGTATAAACACTCCAAAGACAATCACCCGCTGCGCCTAAGGAGAAGTGCTTACATTTATTTATTTTATCCTAGGTGTCTGTTGGTTTCTTTTTCCCTTCTTCCTCACACTCCATAAACATGGATGTTCCTTTTACTTTCCTGCTGTCTGCCTTTCACCGGGTTGTGGTGATAACATTTACCCCAGTAGATCCAGTCCAGTGTCACTCGACTCAGAAAGAGTAAGAAACCCAATGGGCATGCGCAAATGGCAAAGATCAACCACTTTAGTACCACAGAATCAACACGACTGAGTACCATGCCAGAGGATTCGAATCTATAACTTACATCAGTGGTTCCCAACCTTTTGACTTCTGTGGATCCCTACTTTATTATTACTGGAACCCGGGCATGCCCACTGAATCTTTATTGGAATCCAGGGACCCTCCCCACCCATTGTGTCATTACTGGAAGCCAGGGACATAGGCATATATGTTGTCGATGATTTGAACTGCAAACAAAATAAAAATAAATATAATTAATAGGAAGATTGAAGCTTTTCTGAATTCAATTATAGCCACACATCAGCCGTAATATATTTTGTTTGATGCATCTGCACTGCTCCCACAAATCAATTTGAGGATACTAATATAGTTTGTAGCCTATAATTTCAAATTCCTTGACATTTATAGTAGGTTTTAAAATTTTAAATTGTACATTCAGCCACTTTATTTTATATATATTGTTAGAAACAGTTTGCACTCTGTCTAAGCAGGGAACCTTACTCTAGTCAGAGCAATGGAGAAACACATTTAGATAACCCCTGCTTGCCCCCTTGGCAGCTTGGCCCAAGCAGTCAGGCTTATCTCAGAAGCAATGTGTAAAGTATTTGTATCAACACACACAGTAATACTGTGAAAACACAACAAAATGGACACCACACCAGTTTAGTAAAATAGGTAATATTTATCTAGATCAAACAAGACCAAAACAACAAAATTCCAACAAACACAAGTCAAATTATGAATTTTCAAAAGAATAAAAGTCTTACTCTATAGAAAACAATGGAAACTTGTATTTTACACACAGTACCTGGTTTGCGTAAAGAATATAGCCGCACGGGCGAGCGTGCATCGGAAAAGTCCGCGATGCGTCACTTCCTTACTCACAAGTGAGGCCGTGTGTCGGTTTCTTCTCCAGTTGGGTTGGCGATGCGTCGATTTCCGGACAAGGGACCTCAAATCCACACATGTTCATGATGACTTTGACGCCCAGGGACGATGCGTGAGAAATCCAGTTGCACAGTGTTAGAAAACCGTGCACGTGGGGTTTGCGTCGTTATCAGCAGCCGCAGGCGGAGTGTCGATTTCAGCTGCTAAGCGGGTGGAGCGTCGTTTATCAACCATGTTGCAGATGGTGCATCAAAAATTTCCCCACACGCGTTCTGTGTGTGGATTTCAGCTCTTGTTCTCCCAACTTCACCTTTCAAGGGCCCAGGGACTGGATATGGCACCACCTGGCAGGGCAGGAGTCTCAGCAGAAAGTCCAGGTGCAGGCAGAGGAAGTCTTTGATGGCCCTGAGACTTCAAAACAGGAGACAAGCTCAGTTCAAGCCCTAGGAGATTCTTCTTCAAACAGTAATGCACAACAAAGTCCAGTCTTTGTCCCCTTTCATAGGCAGAAGCAGCAACTGCAGGATAGCCCAACAAAGCACAGTCACAGGCAGGGGCAGCACCTCTCCTCAGCTCTTCAGCTCTTCTCTTTGCAGACGTTCCTCTTGGTTTCAGAAGTGATCTAAATGTCTGAGGTTTTGGGTCCACTACCTATACCACTTTCTGTCTTTGAAGTAGGCAAACTTCAAAGTAAAGTCTCTGTTGTTCACAAGATCCTGTCTTGTCCAGGCCAGGACCCAGTCACACACCAGGGGGTTGGAGACTGCAGTGTAAGTGGCCACTCTTCCCTCCACTCCAGCTCAGATGGCTCATCAGGATATGCAGGCTACACCCCAGCTCCCTTTGTTTTACTGTATAGAGGAGATTCACAAACAGCCCAATCTGACCCAGAGAATCCACAAACAGGCAGAGTCACAGAATGGTTATGGCAAAATAAATTCCTACCTTCTAAAAGTGGCATTTTCAAACTAACAATCTAAAAAACAACTTCACTAAAAGATGTATTTTTAAACACCAAACTCCATATTTCTATCTGCTCTCAAAGGGAATTTGCACTTTAAGAATATTTAATGTCAACCTATAAGAGAGGTAGGACTTGCACAGTGAAAACCGAATTTGGCAGTATTTAACTGTTATGACATGCAAAACACATCAGTACAGATCCCACCTTTAACATACACTGCACCCTGCCCATGTGGCTACCTAGAGCCTACCCTAGGGGTGCCATACATGTATAAAAGGGGAAGGTTTGGGCCTGACAAGTGGGTACACTTGCCAGGTCGATTTGGCGGTTGAAAAACTGCACACACAGACACTGCAGTGGCAGGTCTGAGCCATGTTTACAGAGCTACTAATGTGGGTGGCACAACCAGTGCTGCAGGCCCACTAGTAGCATTTGATGTACAGGCCCTGGGCACCTCTAGTGCACTTTACTAGGACGTTCTAGTAAATCAAATATGACGATCATGGGAAAGCCAATTACACATACCCTTTAAACAGGAGCACTTGGCATCCCTAACAAGTACCGCACATTAGGGGTCAGACTAACTCATTTTAGTGTTGGTGTCCGCATTACCGCACTAAATTACATTAGTCACACAATATATTGCTCCTAACGACTGCAGGAGGTGCACTGGAGGAGCTTAGACACACAGCATTAAGTGATCACACTAGTGTGTGCTGTGCTAACAGCGTGCTGTCTCACTTGTTTTAATGTTTATTATAGCACTGACTGTCCATAGTGCAGTACCTAATAAAGGAATTCTAGTGCCCTGCAGGTGAATCAATTAGTCAAGCTGAGCCTGAGCGTGTCTGTGTCACAAAGAATTCTTGCGGATCCAACAGCCGTACCTTGGATCTGGGGGCCACACCGTGGATCCGGAGGTCGCACCTTGCCTGCTGTTGTATTATGGCAAAGCACTGCCCCCCCATTACCATGCGGGTTCTTGAGCAGCCAATGCACCCTAAGACTCACAACGGAACAGAAACAAGGAAAAAGTATTCTAAAACTATTTTGTTGTTTTTCATTTTTAGGCAACTACATACATATGCACAAATGTAAATGAAAAAATGATCAATCCTTCAAGTTAAGGAAATTGATGGGGAATGCATTATTTTATGTTGAGGTTCTGAAAGATCAATTGGTTACTGCAATCACTACATGAGACTTTGTGTGTAACTTGAGGAAAACGTATTTGAGGCCTGGTTGGTCTGTCGTCTATATTATAGTGCTATGAGGTCAGAGCCTGCAACTGAAAGCACTATGAATATGCACATTGTTTAACAAATATAGTACACCCATTATGCGTTAGGCTGCAGCAAAGTGTGCAGAGGTGTACAGCTATAACCCATGTTAACCTTGTACTTGATGGGTTTTACAGCAGATTCAAGATAATGTTAGAGCTTGTCATTGCTCAAAAAAGGTGTAATTTCTCATATTTATCCCTTTCCGTGCTCCTAAATGCTTGGATTTAATCGCAAGAAAGTGTCACTTTAAGTGCCACACATTTGGCAGTTGAACATCACTCATAAATGCACTGAAACCATGGAAACATCACACATAAGCAATCTGAAAACTTGACAGCTATGTATGGGGTCTTGTTTCTTCTTGCACTACAACTATGTCATCACATTCTAGTCGGAATGTGTTGTGCTTTGAATGCTATCATTCTACTACAAGTCGGTTCCTGCCCTAACAAATGTTGTTGGTGTGGTTTCTTGTTATAAAGTCATTGGCTGTCAGTTTGGCTCATGTGTCTCATCTCTATAGCCAGGCTAGCTTGGAGCCAGTAGCTTAGCGAGCCCAGGACCCACATCTTGGTATACCCTTTCCACTTAGGGCGACAAATGCAAAAAGAACAGATGATGGACGTAATATGGAACAATGTTAAACATTCACCCCCCAGGCACAGAACTGGGCTAAATCCATTGTTTTTTTGCTCGCCACTCCAGTTGGGACCCAGCCATATGCAAATCAGTCTTGACCCTGCTCCCTGTGGGTCCCGGGCTCACTGTGCCACTGGATTCAAGATAGCCTTGCTGATGAGGAGTGATATCCTTAAACTGGTCCCAGGATGCTTGTTTGCGGTCCAGGGAGGACCTGGCCTGGCAGTTCGTGCTGGACTGTTCCCATAGGAAGCAGGGTCAAGACTGATTTGCATATGGCTGGGTTCAAACTGGGGTGGCATAGTGGGCAAAAAAACAATGGATTGGGATGCAGCTCTGGGTGATTGCCAGTAGCTGAGATTAATTGAAGCAATCCATTCATCATCTTATTTTTTTTGCATTTGCCACCCTAAGTGCATCAGTTATGTCCAGATGTGGGTCCTGGGCTTCAATCTAGCCTGACTGATGATGGGCGATACCCTGAAAATGGTCCCAGGGTGCATGTTTCTGGTCCAGGGAGGACCTGGCCTGGCAGTTCAGGCTGGATTGTTCCCATGGGGATGATGGTCAAGACTAAGTTGCATATGCCTGGGTCCAAACTGGGGTGATATAGTGGGCAAAGAAATGATGGCTTTGGACGCAGCCCAAATGATTGCCAGTGGCTGAGATTAATTCAACCATTCCAGCCATCATCTTGTTGTTTCTGCATGTGTTTATTTGCTAAGCAACATTCTACTTAGTTTCTCTCAGCTTCTCTATTTGCAGCTTCTAAGACTGACACAGACGCACTATCACCCAGGCGCTAATCAGAAGCAGATTGGACTACGGCAATACAGTCTATGCCAGCATCTCCACTCGTCCTCTTCACAGAATTCAAATCATCGAAAACACCGCCACCAGACTCGTCCTCGACCTCCCACTCTGAACCCACACCAAACCGCTCCTCAGATATCCACTGGCTCCCTATTCACATGCGTGCCAGTTCAGACTTCTCATACATGCATTCGAGTCACTACACAACACGAGACCCACACACCTCAGTTACCAGCTTCACTTCCTCCAACCCACCAGACAACTTCTCAGCATCACTCTCACTCGTACAAACATCCTGCATTCACTGAAGCAGAACGGGAGGTCGATCATTCTCCTGTTAAACTGCCAAATCCCTGAACAACCTCCCCCCACACATCAGAGGCCTCCTCCTCACTTCTTAAACTCCATAAGAAGCTAAAGACCAGGCTATTCAATTGGTCTTCTTGTGGGAACATCAAGATTGCCTCTGTTCAAGCCCAGCCTCCCCACACGTCTACATTGACCTACTCAGCACCTGAATACCCTCCTGGGTGACATGCAGTGGTCTAGAAATCCACCTTACATTGCAGTCACAGATAACATCTCTGGCAGAGCTGACTCAGACAGACTTTCTTTCATGAGTGATAAATGATTATCATTAAAATGCATAATAGTAATCCCTGGTATTTGCAACACTAAGACTCAGGTAGCAGGTACTAGACAGGAACAGAGTACTTTTATCAGAACTACAGAAGGGGGATGCCTATAAATATGAACAATTTCACCAACAAAATCGTTGCCAAATATTACATTAATTTGTTATATTTTCAGGTCATATATGGAGCAGACATCAGTCCATCAGAAATTTACAGCATTGCGAAGCACAAGTAATAGTGATCTGACGAGCAGGGCGTCCACTGGAAGTCATTGTTATGAACACTTAAGCCTGACAATGGTAACCTGCTGCTGTGTCTTCATGTCTACAAAAGCACAGCTTTGTTTTTGCTATGAATTGACACTAATGGAAAGTGGGGAATAATGGCACTATGCCACTTCCATTGTCTTTATCCGCCTCCCACAGTCCTCTGAGATCTGTGATCTCCTCATCGTCCCTTATCTGCACGATTGCCACAGAAAGGAATGGTAAAATGCACGGTGACCATGCAGCATTGTCCCCTCGTAGCCTCTGTACCTCCTCCACCTCACACTCGGAAAAGCCTGAGTGTGAACAGCCGCTGGGGGGACACAGCAGGAGCCGCCTGCTTGGGGAAGGGGAGTGGGGGGGGAGGGTCTGCTGGCCGGTAACATTACCTCACTGAAGTCATGGGGGATGTATGGCGGTCTGTCTTTCAAACATAACACATGCTGCCAGACGAAAAATATTGCAATGGCCCCTCTATAGTTCATTCCCCATCTAAACTCTCTCACAGGACCCATGGTTTGGGGAGAAGGAGATGGGTAACGCAGGAGGAAAGGGCGGGTTTGTAGCAGGACAACATGAGTATTTTCATATAAAAGAGTGTAAAAGACAATCAAACTAAAGAAGGTTTAGGAGGGCTGTACACCAGACGGTTCAAAACAAAAGGATTTCAAGGGAAAAGGCGAGGCACATTTGAAGGTGAGAAAAGTTGAAAGGATACCAAGTTTCTTTTTTATATGCTGTGTGCTCTCATGAAGCATATTTTGCTTTTTATAACCGCAGAATAACCTTTACACTATCACTTCTTTCCTCCTCAGAATCTGAATGATCAGAAAATTCAAACCCAGTTACTCACAATGTCTTTGTTTGGTTTACTTACATAGAATCACATCTAATTTAGAACCGTCATATTTGATCACTATGGCTTCCTCTGGATGTTAGGAATCCATTTTTCTCGAATAATGTAGTTGTTATGGCCCTTTTACGCCCACTTTAGTACAGAACGTTTATACTGTAAATGCCAGAGAGAGGCATGAGCCAGGAATTCAAATGTGTTAATTATGTCAGCGATATTAGTCACTTTATCTAATTCAAGAGTATTTTGGCAGCATATTTTTTTAGAAGTACATAATATTTGCACAGCATTGTACCTGCTTAATTGGAGACTTTTCAATGACGTGAAAAGCATGGCCTAATCTTCACTAGCACTTGCACTTTGTTAAAACTAGGTCGTCGTGTTAAAGGTTGAGCCTACCAGACAGAGAAGGATGTCGAGTTGCAAAAGACCTATTGTGGACTTAGCAAGAACTTCCAGAAGCTCACAGCCCAACCATTACTGCCCAACCATGTTTTCCATTGGTTGGCTTTAATGCCACCTTCACTTGATTACTCCTTATTCAAAGGCTGCCTTGTCTCAGCTTGCCCATCTTCTCCTTGTTCCTCCCCTGAAGCGTAGTCTCTTTACCATCTCTCTTCTCGACTGGCTTCTACCCTCCACTGCTCACTTTTAGGGAACAACTTTTTCTTCAAAGCACTAGGTGAGACTGCAATTATTGTTTTAGCTGTTTCTCATGTGCTTCTCCGCCTGCCAAACTCTCCCTCCCCCGCTCTTTGTTGTTTCCACCCTCACATGCTTCTCCTCCTGACCCGATGTTGCTCACTTGCTCGCTCTCATGTGCTGCTTTTCTTTTTTCTACTCCCCCTGCCAACTCCCCAATACTTCCCACAACCCACTCCTCGGTTGCATCCCACCTTTTTAAAAAATAATGTTTTATTTATTTGGGGGGTGAGGCAGGCAGCAAATTGCTGCTGGCCCCTAGGCCAACAGGCGGGTTTCGTGCACTAGTTTTAAGTATATGTCCGTGGGGTTAAGGTATTGGCCAATATTTTGCTAGAGTGTCAAGCAGGGCTAGTGCATGGAGATTTACACTCCCACAGTCAGAGTATATATGATGCTTTATGGTGTCAACTGTCATCCCGTGTTGGTAGCAGCCTAGGTGGTTGCTTAGCAATGCTTAGTTTGATCCGGTGGCTTCCAGTGCGGGGCATCTGCACTTATTTTAGAGGGCCGGCACTAATTTTGGAAGGCCACCACTTATTTTTCTGTCTCAAGCATTTTCTGTGAGCAAAAGAGACATATGGGAAAGACGTAGGTAGAGAAAAACGAAAGCGTCACAGAGGGAGAAAGCAGAAAGATGCAAGAGTGAGCTAAAGGGGCAGGGCGTGGCTTTAAATGGATTGAAGAGGCCTGAGATGGTTTCAGGATTATGCTGCCTCAGTATTCTGTGTTCGCACATTTAATTGCAGCAGCTGCGTGTTTAATAGAAGAGGGGGGCTTTGTGCACCGGCACTTGTTTATTTACAAATTAAGCACTGGCTGCCTCAATATTCTGTGCTTTCAAATTGCATTGGAAAAATGTTTCAGAGAAGGGCTTTGGGCACCGGCACGTTTTTATTTACAAATCGAGCACTGTTGCTTACTATTGCCCTACCACAGAATGGGTACCTAAATTAAAGGTAGAGGCTTGCGAGACATAATTATCCCACAAATGCTTTACTGTGTGCGTTTTTTGCCTGTATCTAAACAGCCTAAAATATTCTTGTAGCCCTTGTGGTACTATGTAAATGACACGCTCAGCGACATACTCATAAGCTTAAATCACCCGCCACCCGATCTATTTTAAATTACATTAATATATTCTCTGTAAGAAGGCTTCCCAGTAATTCTGCATTATACATCAGTCCACCTAACTCAATGACACGCTTAGCGCCACATATACTTATCAGACCCCAGTGCGCGTGTCTCCTCCTTAAAGTTTATGGCTGTTTAACCTTGCAAATCTCTGTCGACTTTACAAATTGATTTTAAATATAATTTATAGCGCTGGTAATTAAATTCCTTTTTACAGCTGAGTACATGGTGACCTACGGCTGCGTGGGTCCGCTTGTTTTCACCCGGTCGCATGTATTTATTGATGGTTCCTGCTGAATACTTATTAAAGGGAATTCCCCGTGTGTGTGTGTGTTACAACACTGAACCCCAGAGTGGCTTAAAAGGCTAGTGTGCAGTGAATATTGGACTACAGGTCAAACTAATAACATTGAATTTTAGCCAACATCGTGTGAAAAATAACCTCATTTGGAGTGTGCTTGACACGTTAATAAAATTGTAATTCGGGCCTTGTGCATCGCTTTTTCAATACTAAACTTCAAGCAACTACACACAGAAAAACTAATATAAAACGCCTCCTCTACTATAAATCTACAGAACAGACTGAATATTATGGCATGCACAAAGGCAACATGAAGTACTATTTTTGAAAGGATTTTATGTTAAATTGATGAGATGTTAACAAAAACACTCCCAGAGAGTACACGATATAATCAGTTTGAATTGCAGCCTTTTACAAGAAACTTGTACAACTTAAGTTCAATTGGAGTGTGAGTCGTTTATCTTCTGCACTGGTAGAGGAGCTAGGTTGTAACCCTCTAGACAACTAATTTACTGGTCACCACTCTTGGGTTCACCCACCTGGACTTGAACAACTTTTCACCACTTAGGTCGCTGCAATGATTCTTGTTGCCCTTGACAAAATTATTAATAATACCACACAGACTCTGTTTAGCCTCCGTAGACAAGCGTCCCCCCGTTCATGAAGCCAAACAGACTAGCTGTCAGCAAATCAAGGCCCATATTTATACTTTTCATCGCCGCATTTGCGTCATTTTTTGACGCAAAAGCAGCACAAACTTACAAAACACAATAGTATTTTGTAAATTTGCGCCGATTGTGCGTCAAAAACGACGCAAATGCGGCGCTAAAAAGTATAAATATGGGCCCAAATATCTTCACAAAAGCTCTTTACCGTTGTGTTCAAAACAACATACAAGAAATGGCCACAAACCATGCCACATCAAGTCCTACAACCAGCTTAGTATTGCATATTCACTGTGCAGAAGCCACCCTGTGCTGCCTCAAGCTTACAATCAAATTACTCACCTTACTTTCCTGGTGAGACCTGTACCACCACTCGCTTCCAGAGTTCAAGTGAACCTTCAAAACCCAACGAGTTTGAAAGAGTGATTGATTCTCCCACCGTCCCCCTCCCGAATTCCAGTTACATTTGCTCTGATAGACGGAACCGCCCTACACGTATAAATATGAGTACTAAGTAAATATGTCCTAAATATTTTGCATCATCCAGTCTACCCATTTTCCTTTTCACCGGGATGTAACCTCTTCTTCTTTTACTGCTATGTTACTGTGCTAAAGTACATCTTGTAGCAGGACTTTCAATTAAATAAATAAATAAAACCGAAATATAAAAACCGTAGGTTACCAGTAATTTAACAAATATCCATGCCTTTGTCTTCTGGAGGTTGCCTCACTGCAGAACATTGACCATGAGACGCACTGAAAACCTCCAGTAGGTGCAATCCTTCAGCTCCCTGTTGGTACTCAACAGTGGCTGCTTGCAGTATTATTCAGTGGCGCCATGTTTGACTTTGTCTTCTTCACCATCCTCCCTTCAAAAAGTTGAAATTAGCACCAAACCATTTAAAAAGAAACCGGGTTGATTTTAGTTAGAAGAAATACTGGGCAGCTCCCGAGGGTGCAACCTGCCCGGTGTAGCAAAAAAAAAAAACTATTTTGTAACTGGTGGGGCGGGGGGGGGGGGGGAGGAGAAGGGGGGGGAGGGAAATGTTACTTCCCCAATGACAGCATAAATATTTGCACTGGCCCTGAAAAAAAAACGGAAACAGACTAGAAAACACTTGTAGGGTTACAGATTTTTTAATGATAGATGAAGTAGCCTTAATATTTAATTTTGAGCGATTTTGTTCTTCCAATGGCAGCACTGATCTAGAACACTCTTATCTGTGGTCAGTTTAGGGCTTTTCCATCATTACGTTTTCAACCCACTCTGCTTAAGCCATTTCCTAAACTGCCTTCACTACAGGTCAGCATACAGAGGCTGATCTGCTTCTCAGGCAGACACAACTCAAGTAAATAAGGACCACGGCGAGGTCGAAGTAGAGTAGGTAATGCAGCAGTCAATGCCAGTGGAAGCCCTCAACATTTTGAACAGATGCAACACCGAGACTGGGACTGCACAGCACCTGGTGCGTACACGTTCACAGCTTTTCAAAGAGGTTGACACTTGTGTGCCTGTGTACAGCTTAGTTACTTAGCGACTGGGCTGCTCCAAATAATAATTTACTTATTAGGTTATGGTTTTTTCTCATCATGTGGAAAAAAAAAAATCAAAATAAGCCAAAGAAACTTGAGAATGACTCAAACATTTTTTTCTTCATTGTCGCTATAAATTATGCATGTTTCATCTTGAAATCTTCGCTACATTAATTTAAGTCTACAATCCCAATAGAGGTTTACCTCCAGACCTCGTAAACACAGCCTCTAGGTAAATATTGCCTGATTAAGGAACGAACACAGCTTTGCACGTCCTTGTGTAATTTTCATAAATTATGATTCAGGATTTGTAGTTTTTGGTGAAGCATAAAACATCCTTGAGTGTGGCCATCTCTGTAAGGGAAAAATGATAGTGCTTGTGAAAAACAGGATCTCAGATAGAGAGGAAGATGAGAAAAAGAAGGTAAAGTACAGAGGAGGTTAAGAGGACAAGTAATTGGGATGAAGGTGAGACTAGAGGGGATGTGAAAGGACGATGCAATAACGGAATGTATGAGATGCAATATTTAGATGACTGTCAGGAAGTGTAGTGTGTGTGGTGAGCTCAAGGTGAGTCAGAAGGTCAGACAGAGGCAGACAGAGATGGGTGAGTGAATGAAAAGTGTGAAAAATGTGGTAGAGATCGAAAGAGAGGTGGGGGTGAGAAGAGAAAGTGTGAGGATCATGTGTAAAAGAAGAGGAGGGACAGTGAAAGATAAAAAGAAGAGTTGAGGAGAGTAGCTGGGGCAAGAAACAGGCGAGAGCAATGTTTGTGGAAGAGAATACTGGGTGAATGTCTAGGGTGCCTAGAAGGTACAATAGTACCAGTACAAACATCAAATGTGGCACAGTGGCTAGAGTGGACAGTACAGAAAAAAGTTATTTGAATGAGGATGGCAAAAATATTTGTATCAGCTCTACATGGAGCAGACAGAAATAGAGAGAAACTAAGAGAGGGAGCAGGTGACAGCCAGGGGAAGTGAGAGAGTGGGGAAATTAGAAGAGTACGAATGAGAAGAACGTGCCCAAAGGCATGTATAGTACATTTAACAGGGATAGAAGAGGACAAGAGAGACTTGCAAGTGTGAATGAAGAGTCTGAGGGGGCTGAGGTTAAGATAAAAGGGCGAAACGACAAATGAAGGTGAAAGAAGAGGAAATGAGACTGAGACATGAGAGAAATCTAAGCCAATGACGTAAACATGAGAGAGGGATGGAAAGATGAATGAGAGAAAAGGGAGGAAGTGAGAGAACAGAGGGATGTAAAGACTGAATATAGACAGAGAGTGAAAGAGAGAGAAAAGGAAATATCTAGTAGAGAGAGAGGGAATACAAAGACGAAGCAGCATTGAAGTTGAGAGAACAACAGGGCGAGCAGAGGCTTTTTTGGGGGTCTTGCAATTTTGTCTTTAAATGACTGTATTGGGCACATGCCTCTCCCTCCATTCTCTTTCCCATCATGAGTAAGGAAGTTCTATGTATTGGGGTACCAGGGTCCCAGTCATCATATTTATGGTTCATTGACAAGTCAGTATTTTAGTGGCAGCAGAAGGATCACCAGGAAGCGACAGCATGAAGACTGTAGGATATGACAGCATGTCTCAAAGTGACTGCACCTGGACATTCAGGGAGCTGGAATGAAATATCACCTAAACTAGAGTTGTGTGAGAACTCGTATATTCACTAATTACTCCACTTACATATTCATCTCAGCGAGTTAAACACCTGCTTAAAGCTGACTCATATCTTAACTGTACATGATCTGTGGTTACATTTTCTATTTCTTCTTCTACTTCTCTGCCATTCTGAATCTGTTCTGCAGGGAGTAGCAGGCTACACATACTGCCATCTCTAAGAGAGGATTTCTTTTCTTATACATCTTTCATGCTGCAAGTGTTCTGCGAGGAAGCAAAGCTTGCATTACTGCGACCAGATTTGTGCATGTCCTGTGATAGGGAAACCTTGAGCTACTGCTGCCTCGGCTGTGCTTGTCCTCTACAGGAGTGAGGCATGCACTTTTTCTGCAGAAGGTGTACCTATTCTATGAAGAAGGGGTGTTTCCACTGCTGTTGTTCTATCTCATGAAACAACAAAGGACATATTGAGTGCACATTCATAATATACGCTATAAAGCAGGATTGCTTCACCATACTGGATATGACATACTAAGTCCTGAGGATGGTGGTTGAACCCATAGGAGGAAGACGTGAGCACCAAAACAAGTTGATGGAAAAGAGAAGCACGTTCCATTGATTGACCTTCCTGTTTTTTATCTCATGGTACGGAGACACCAGTAAAAACATTCTTAGCTTGCGGACACAAATTTGAATATAAGGCTAACACCACTGGTACCAATTACTAGTACGAGTAACACTTGCTTCATGTTTAGCATTTCTTTTGATCCTCAAACAAAAAGTAAACAGAGTAGACATAGATTTGTTAAAAATTAACACAAAAATTGGACATTCCACTGCACCTCATTTTTACCAGAAACTGGAAACAAAATCTTAGTGGTAGCTGATTGATTAGTGAGCAGTGCAATAATGTTTAGAGTGCTTGTAGAACATATGTGTGTACATACCACAGACTTGTATGCAAGGGACATTATTTGTGGCACTAAGAGGCATCCCTAAATCTTCAGTAAATGTGGAATTACAGTGGTCATTCCCACATCATTTTTTCAGTGTTCCTAAATCTGGACAATTATGT
Source organism: Pleurodeles waltl (assembly GCF_031143425.1). Lineage (NCBI taxonomy): Eukaryota > Metazoa > Chordata > Amphibia > Caudata > Salamandridae > Pleurodeles > Pleurodeles waltl. The sequence goes on from NC_090442.1 coordinate 302,638,926, forward strand.
AAATACTGAAAAATCACAAGGGCTTTTTAGGTCTGGCATAAGCCAAGTCCTTTTGATTTTGCAAACATTATATCTATAATATACTTTTAGTTTTTGTTTCTAAGAGCCATTTTCTCCATTGGTGTGTTCTGTTATCAACATTTTCTTCCACCAACTACAGCATACAGCATGGGGTAAGGGGTCAGTCCATCTCAGTCATTGCCTAACTTCACTGTAAGTGACGGCGTTCTGCCATTTCATAAGGAGCATATCCAAACACAAAGTAGTTCCCTTAAGTGGCAGGAACTACTATAGCAATGTGGATTTTTGTGAAACCAACACATATTTTTGCTTTTAGACATTGTTCTTTTTGGATTAAGGAGGGCACAGCAGTTTTTCCAAAAGTAAAGTTCTGTAAAAAAACATGACAAAATGTTTTAAAAAAGGACTAACAAAGCCTAAAGACTGAGGGCGAAAGCCAGACCTGGCTGTGTTGCCAATGCTTGTTTATTTCGTGCATGTACTGCGAATGTGCTGTTAATGTAGCAGTTTCCTTACAAAAGAAAGAGCATGAAAGGAAATACTAATAAGGCCAATGAGTACAAGAGCAGAGGTGCACTGACAGGTGGTAAATTTAAGTGGAAAGTTCATTTTAAATCAGTGAGAACAGAAGAGTGGATGATTTTTATATGTGCTGCTCATATTTGTGAAGCAGACAGCTGGCTATAGACTGTGTCCTGAATCACACTACTACATGTCTTTGATGAAAGGCAATTCGTGGCAGTATTAACCAGGTCAAACGTAGATAGGGCCAGATTTACAAGGCCCTAACACCTAATTGCGCCACATTTGTGTCATTTTTTTTACGCTAATGTGGCTCAACAAGGCAAAAATCGGCGGCCATATTTACAAAGTGGCACAATGCATGAAATGCGCCACTTGCGACCCCTTGCACCACATTATGCCTGTGCCAGGCATAATGTGAGCAAGGGGAGCATTCCAGCGTTAGGAGGGTCACAAAAATGGTGCAATGAAAACTACAAGATTTCATTGCACGATTTTTGATGCGTCAAAGCAGGCATTAAAAAGACGCATCCATTGAAATGAATGGGCCTCCTTGCACTTTGCTCCGATAGTGTCAACATTTTTGATGCTAGTGGAAGGGAAGTAACACTGGCTTAGTGAAAATAAAGTATTTATTCTGCTTGAAGATCGGACATGACCTCTTCCCCAGCCAGCTCTTCAAACTGCTCGGATTAGATTGTCAGCTACTATTTGAACCAATAGTATGACAACCGGTGTAATGCATTACAACAAATCCTCGTCTCTTCGTATCACTTTATAACCAAACAATAGCAAAGAGGAAGAGAAGTACAAAAAAACATTAATGTGGTTAAAAAAGATAACCTCAAAATAATACACAGATTTAAGAGAAAAATAAATAAAAACATTAAAATGGTAGAACATAACGTGAAAATAGTAAACAATGTATCTCACATAATCCTGCAAGTACATAGGGGGACATCTTCGGGGTCTTGCATAACTTAAATTGTCCGAATTGTTTCCCTGTGGAACATCTCCCTGTGCACTTTTGATTATCCCCTCTGCAGAGCAATCAGTGTTTGGTTCTGGAAAAACCTCAGAATTGGGAGAATTTGATAACGTTTAATTATCTTTGATGAAGCAGAAAATGAAGGTTTTGATTTATTAACGCATAAACGTAGTGTGAAATAATCATGTGTGACTTTAACCGAACTAATAAAGAATGTACGGGGACAAAATGTGCCCTCAGAGTAGTTTGCCAACATTTATACGCGTGCTTTATATAACGTGATGTATTAGAATTGCACTAATCCGACATAATCATGAACGTGTGCTATGATTTGCTTGCTTGAAATGTTTTAGCTTAGCATTACTTTAGCGGAGGCTTTGGCCTAGTTGCCTGGTCTCACGGTTTAGAAGCTCGTATTTTTCCACTGTGCTAATAAACGTGTATTTTTGCTTGAAGCTGTACTTTTCCACAGAAACCGTTCACATGCTTATCTTAAGGTTTCGTGCCAGCCTGGCATATTTCTCTTTACTCCAAGGTCGATTTGCAGGTGCGGACAATGGAGGCTCTGAAAGTGAGCTAATTGGTAGACAATGTTGCAACTTGCGTACCCATCTCCAAGGATAATGTATGCTTAAGTAAAAGCTTGAGAACTGTCGTTTTTGATTGGACAATTTGAAGCTAACCTATGAACCCTCCAATGGAGACCCTACTGGATTCGAACTGTTGTCTATAAAAATCAGGTGCACGAGAAGAAAGTAGCCATTACCAGCTCGATACCCGCCATTTTGCAGACTTCGTAGCTATTATGGCCAACTTTGCTGCGACGCCATTTTGAGAGACTTTGATGTTTTCTCTAATCGAGAGAAAGAGACTTTAAATGATTCTGGCCCTAGAGACTTTAACTTTGATTTGATCCCTTGCATGAAGTAGTAGTTTTACCTTGCCGCCGTGAGGCAATTGCCCCGTCCACCTTGCCCTTTTGCCCCGTCCCATGCTGATCGAAACGGTACCCATGCTGATCGAGAAACGGTACCTGTGAGACGAAGACTTCCTTGTATGCTGATCGTAATTGGTAAATATGAAAGGAAATTGTACAATTGCATTGGGTTTCTTTTAGGTAACCAACTGCTGATTTTGATAAGATCCCTAGCTAGGAGTTTTCTAAATTAATGTTGCTAAATTGTTTTTGCATGAAGTCCCACATGCTGATGCTAATTTGAGGTTAGATGAGGATTCCTTCTGTTGCACGATGCAATTTGAGACCTTGCTATGCTGACCAATGTATGCGATTAGTTCATTACAGATTATCGTATTAGTGATTTGCATTGCCATTATCGAATGCCTTGTGATTCAAATGCTACATAGATTGCACCTGATTCGCCACTATGGACAGCTATTAATGTTCATTTACGTTTATCATTTGGTGTTGAGACACATCTATATTGTGCTAGCTTTGTTAATATAGGGAAATAAAATTCGCTAACTTTGCAATAAACTGGTGTGGTCATTCCTGGCTGAAAGGTCAGGGTTCGCCGAAATGTATTCTGGATTAATTGTTAAGTGTTATGTTGATCAAGGTATTGCTTATGTTCGTTATTGATTATTGATTTTGAATTAAATCGATCGATTAAGAGTACAGAGAGTTCCCACTTAGTCAAAAGATTCATCGGCCTAAAGAGCGTCCGAATACAGGTAAATTATCAGTACGGACCGCTCTATCAGTAGATGGTAGCAGAGGACGGTTCTGTCTTTTGGGACCTTGTACTCTTAGAGTACATGGTGTTGAATTAACGGTTACGCATTTTGAGACCCCACTCGAGAAGTTGAATTCTATTTTTCTTGGGTAAAATAGATTGACAGAATGATGATGGGCTAGGTCCACCGCGACTTTCCCGGGATCTCGGAGCTTGCGAATGGAGAGAACGGAGGTGTGGAATCAGCGTTGGCGGTACTAGTGATGGTATGAGTGAAGTTAGGGTTTTGCGCTTGCACAGCTTATTGCCGCAGGGTGTGTGAAAAGGTTGCGAGGATTTTTCTTTTTTTAGAGGATAGCGGAGGTGCGACTCCGAGTGTAGAAGTAGTGAAGTCGTCGAACTTCATAGAGATAGCGGAGGTGCGACTCCGAGTGTGAGAGTAGGGAAGTCGTCGAACTTCATGTGCGTGTGGCGCTTTGTGCATAAAAAGGTCCACGTGGTTGTTGTTGAGACGGGCCCTGCGAGGTCAAGAGACTCCGGAGTATGTTGATCCATGTTGTGGTCTGGGCGGTTTAGTAGGTTGATCGGGCGTGGTCAACAAGTCGGTACGTGTGTTAGGGAGTGAAAGAAACTTCGACTTCGGGCTTTGACAAGATTGTAAGTGCACTAGAATAGATCATTGACAAGTTGAGAGTAGGTCTGCGGGTCAGATTTGCTTGCGAATGTGGGGACTGAGAAAGACGGAATAGCGGCCGAGGCTAGTGAAAGGTCCCTAAGGTCCTGAAGCGACTGTGTTACCCTTCCTGTAGTAAACCGACAGATCTGTTTTATTTTTGGTAGCTCGCGATACATGCAAGAAGTTGTTACGAGAGGAGGTGAATGAAGGAGGACTAGCCGCGAGGCTTTGTCAGCCGCAGTGTGTGTGAGTGTGACGTCACTAGGAGCCGCGCTGGGATAGGTTGGTTGTAGAGAAGGGTCGCGCACGGATTGAACGCAGTCCGTGGGGCTCGATTGGAAGGGGAAAGGCAAGCGAAGAGTATTCCGGGAATTAAAGTCACCTATTGATTACAAACTTTGTGAAATAAAAGACGAGAAAATGAAATTCTTTAAAGCATTCAGGAGCGCGATGAAGGGGGAGTCTTACATTAAAGCGAGCGTAGGAGAGGAAACGCCACCCGAGGGTACACCAGCTTACATTGTAATGGAAGAGAAGGGGGTAGCTCCGTGCCTTTGGTTAAAGCAATGGCACAAGTTGACAGAGAAACATGGGAGCGTAGCATTCCCGATCCATGGGACATTCAATATAAGGATCCTAGAGAATTTGAGATTCACGATGTACAACATGAAGGTGCCTCCAAGGCCAGCACAGTTTGAGGCTCTAGCGATTTGGGAACTAATGGCCAGACAGCAACAGCAGAAGAAGTTCGAGACCAGGATGAGAAAGGTAGAAAAGACACTAGCGGATGCTAGGTGGGATAATGCACAGAAGGTGTGGAGGTCAGATGTATTGCAGGGGATAAAATTGTTTCCAGCAATTACTAAGGAAGAAGAGGAGACAGGTAAGAAAGCTACTTGTAAGACGGACAGGAAGTGTTCCAAGGATAGAGAGGACGAGGAAAAGTTGAGAAGAGAAGAGGAGTTAGAGGATGAGGAGCTAATAATGCAATTGCTGAACGACCGTCCACCACCTTATGCGGAGGATGGACAGGGTCCAAGTACCAGTTCTGCCCCTCCGGCACCGGTACAGAACAGTGAAACCCAGAGTTCAGGAGCGTCATCGGGATCTAAGGACCCGAGTTTATTGTTCACCCCGCAGATACCGCAGGTTAGGAGAATATATCCAGATGTGCCCATGTTGAAACCAGCAGAAAATTATCAGTCGCAGGTCCCAAGGTATTACAGCAGCGATAATAGTACGGGAATGATTTTAGACCCAGCCGCAATGGGAGGACAGAATGGTTACAACCAAACAATGGGACAAGCTGAATCAACTCAGTTTTTGCTGCCCCAGAAGCAGATGCAGGGGGGAAACGCACATGCTCAAATGACGGGGAGTCAGATGGGCATGCCGGCAATGATGACCCATGGTGTGGGAATGAACATGCCTCAGAACATGGGAAATGGACAGAACCCAGACGCGATATCACTACCCATTACTGTAGGTCCACCGGTACCTCTGTACAGTCAGCCCACCTTAGGTATGAGTGGTCAGGGATCAATGCTGCAGAACGGGACAGAAAGGAGGTGCATAGAAAACACTCCAGGGATAACTCCGATAGCGGCTCAGCCAAATGGATCTGGGTCCTTGATGGAGTTTAGTCCCATATGTGCTCAGTCAACGCTGGTGAGGTCAAGCCCCCCACTGATAATACCTCTGACATCGAACACTGAAAAGTTGCCGCAACCATCAATGGCAGTCGATGTGAACGCTACACTTATGGGGGTGAATGCGCAACAGCTGACACAGTGGTTCAACAGTTTAAATTCCACACAAAGTTCAGCAAGTGGGAAAGGAGAAGACTATATGAATAGGGTCAGGTTGAACATGGAAGCACAAGAATTGGTGGAAGGGACTATGGGTGTGAATAGGTTAGAGTCCTACACGGAAGAAGAGCTGAGGTATCTATGTCCCAGGATTACGAAGGAAGTGAACAAGGTACATAAGAGCTTGCAGGAAGCAGCTGACAGAAACGGGGTGGACATAGACAAGATGAAACACTTGAGCAGAAGCTACAGGTTGGATTTTGGGACCACAGATTTTGAACACATGAGGTCAGCAGGCATGAAGGCACACCTTAGAGAATTGCTGCAGAGTGCCCAAGTGTGGAGGTGTCTAGACAAGTGGGAAAGCAGGTGGGTAAAGAGAAAGGAAAAGAGGAGGGACAGTGCTACAGAGCATAATGAGAAAAGACCACAAAGCAGCGAGAGAGTAACCATGTTACCAATGAGGGAGACAGCAGGGGGAAAACTAATACATGTACCATGGCACAGAAGTGACATTCAGTCTTTTACGGACGATTTTCCCAAACTGAGAGAGAAACCGATCGAATGGTATCAGCAGACTGATAGGTTTGTGAAGCTTGCAAAATGCCTCTGGGAAGACCTGAACACTCTCTTTGAGATTGTGGTTCCGGCAGATTTGTGGGAGGATTGCAAAAGAGCTGTAGGTTGGCCGATAAGTGAACCAGAGAGAGACAGGGAGACGGGCGCACCATCACCTATGGTGATGGGATTGTACTATAAGGTGATTGAGCATTTGAAAACGAAGGTACCCGCGAAAAACGTGGATTGGCAGAAGATTGATCGAACTGCCCAAGAGACTAAAGAATCGATTCATAGTTACTATGAGAGGTTGTTGAAGGCGTTCAAGAATTACAGTGGCACGGAAACAATCGAGGCGAAGGACATGCTTCATTTTGTGTTCAGATTTGTGGAAGGGCTGAGACCGGAGATAAGTCAGATGATAAAGTCGCATTTGATTTGTTGGCAGTCGAAACCGATTGATGAGGTGTTGAATTATGCGAAATACTGTAGCGACGAAATTGAAGTGAAACAGAAAAAGTTGAAAGAGAAGGTGATGATGATGCAGCTTAAGGCAGCTCAGACAGGTTTGCAGGGTTTGCAAGGGATGCAAGGGTTCCAACAGCAGGTACCGCAATCGCAGCCGCAGTTGCAGGGAAACATGGCGTTTCAGCCACAGGCCAGAGGCAGAGGCAGAGGAGGTTTTGCGAATAATGGTCCGGATTTGAACACTGTTGTGACGGGTGTGCAGGCAATGAAGAAGGTGATGCCGTGTCACGTGTGCGGAATTGTAGGTCATTGGAAACGCGAGTGCCCGATGGTGGTGCAGGAAGGTGCAGGTGCAGGTGTTGGTCAGCAAAACAATGATGTCAATGCATTTCAGACAATGAGGGGACCGAAATTGAGAGGTCCAAGCCCAAATTTTCAGACCATAAATCAATTGCAGGGATTGCAACCTATGCAGCCGCAGCAGATGCAGATGCCTCGTATGCAGATGACGCAAATGCAGCCGATGCAACAGCAGTTACCTATGGTACCTAATCAGCAAATGCAAATACCCTTGGCACCAATGAGTCAGCAGCAAGTGATGGTTCCTCCACAGGTCTCGGGTCAGGTAATGAGTACAAATGGCACCGTACAACAGTTCCCATTACACAGTGAGAGTGGAATAAACAATGTATGGGAGAGTGAAAGTTCAGAAGAAGAAGGAGATTGTGTGCTTGCAGCATCTTTGGAAGTTGATCAAAAGGGTCCGTACGTAGAGGGAAGAGTAATGGGTCATCGTGTCTCGTTCTTGGTTGACACAGGAGCAACACGTTCAACTGTTAAGAGCAGTGAAGTACCAAATTTGCCACTCTCAGGGAGGACAGTTCAAGTGGTGGGAGTAGCAAACAGGCACCTGACGAACCCAATAACAGATCCGGTACCAGTCAGCATCGGTAACTATCAAGGGGTGCATCAGTTTGTGGTATGTGACTCAAGCCCGATAGCACTGTTAGGGAGAGACCTATTGTGCAAATTGGGTTGTTCGATAATGTGTTCGAACGAAGGAATAACAATACAGACGAGCAGTGATGGGGAAGAAGAGGACAGTGTAGAGGGGGACGAGATGGAAACTGTAGATGAAGAGTATCCTCTAATTTGTCTTTTCCCGATGATAACTGAAGAAGATATTCCAGCCGAGTTACGGGAAACAGTCGGAAAGGAAGTGTGGGATATGACAGGGAAAGAGGTGGGATTGATGAAAGGAGTGGAACCAGTGAAAGTGACTGTAAAGCCCAATGCAATCTTTCCCCAGACCCCACAATACCACATGTCACAAGACACCCTCATGAAAGTTGCCCAACTTATTGACGAATTTGTAAAGCAGGGAGTACTGAAAGAAGTGTTAAGTAGTCCATGTAATTCACCAATAATGGGACTAATAAAGCCAAGTGGAAAAGTCCGACTTGTGCAGGACTTGAGGAAAATAAATGACATCATAGTCAAGTGCTGCCCTGTCGTGCCGAATCCAGCTGTGATAATGTTTCAAGTCCCTTGCGATGCCGAATGGTTCTCAGTCATCGATTTGTCACAAGCGTTCTTCTCGGTGCCTCTTCATGAGGACAGCCAATTCCTCTTTTGTTTCAAATTCCTAGACAGAGTATACAGTTGGTGTCGAATTCCTCAAGGGTTTTCTGAGTCACCGTCAATCTTCAATCAGATTCTAAAGAAAGATTTGGAAGCATTAGAATTGCCATTTGAGTCAACCCTAGTACAGTACATTGACGACTTACTGGTTGCATCAAAGACAGAAAGTGGCTGCACAGCCGATACCATTGCTCTGTTGAATCATTTGGGAAGGAATGGACACAAGGTGTCTCCTTCCAAATTACAGTTCTGTCAGAAGAAAGTGAAATACTTGGGTCACCAAATAGAGAAAGGGTCACGGAGAATAATGAAGGAAAGAATAACAAGCGTACTTCAAATGAGTCCACCCAAGACAAGGAGGGAGGTGAGGACGTTTTTGGGAATGGTGGGCTACTGTCGCCAGTGGATTCCCAACTTCTCGACCCTAGCAAAGCCTTTACTGAAACTGACCCAGAAGGATGCCTTGGATAAAATTGAGCTGAAAGGAGATGAAATGGATGCTTTTGTTGAATTGAAAGAATGCATGTGCAGGGCTCCAGCTTTAGGTATGCCTGATTACACAAAGCCTTTCACATTGTTTTGCCACGAACGTGATGCATGTTCTTTGTCTGTCTTGACACAAGCCCATGGTGGCGTAAACAGACCAGTAGCGTATTTTTCAGCTATTTTGGATCCGGTCGCAGCAGCACTCCCAGGGTGTTTGCGCGCCGTAGCAGCAGTTGGTATCAGCCTCACTCAGAGTGAAGGAATAGTGATGGGACACCCAGTAACAGTCATGGTCCCTCACTCAGTTGAGATACTTTTGACCCGCTCCCGAACGCAGCACATGACTGGAGCAAGACTCACAAGGTATGAAACGATAATTCTGGGCTCACCGAATGTGCAGCTGAAAAGGTGCACTACGTTGAATCCAGCAACCTTGCTCCCTGGAGAAAATGCCGAAATTGAGAACGCTGAAGACGTCGAGCATGACTGCCTTCAGGTGACTGAATTTTGCACAAAACCTCGACCGGACATCAAGGATACTAAGCTTGATGAAAATGACCAAATTCTTTTTGTTGATGGTTCATGTCTAAGAGATGGGATGGGAATTTTGAAAGCAGGATATGCTGTATGCACTGTAACAGGGGTCTTGGAAGCGGGATGGCTTCAAGGAGTCTATTCTGCACAAGTAGCAGAACTTGTAGCCCTTACAAGAGCATGTCAACTGTCTGTATTGATGAAAGTCACCATTTACACTGATAGTCAATACGGGTTTGGGATTGTGCATGACTTTGGACAACTATGGTCACAGAGAGGGTTCCTGACTTCTTCAGGATCCCCAGTGAAGAACGGGGAGAGGATAAGGGAATTGTTACACGCCATTCAAGTGCCAGCCGAAGTTGCAGTGGTAAAGTGCAGTGCTCACACGAAAGGACAGGATTATGTTTCTCTGGGAAATGCATATGCGGATCAAGTCGCAAGATTTTGTGCCTTGAACTGTATATTACTCAGGGATGAATGGAATTCAATAAGTGAACCAGAACTCGAACCAGCTGAAGTATTTGCCTTGAAGGTCGTAGATACAATAGATGAATTAAAAGCATTACAAAATAATGTCAGGGAGGATGAAAGAGATTCCTGGATTAAATCACAATGTATAAAGAGACAAGATGAGTTATGGGTTTCACATGAGGGAAAATTTGTTTTGCCAAACAGTCTCTTATCACAGCTTGCGCGGTTTTATCATGGGCAGGCTCACCTAGGGAGAGATGCCATGATAAGATTGTTCAAAACTGATTGGTTTAACCCCAGATTTCGTCAAGCTGCAGAAGCAGTTTGCCATCGATGTGTCACTTGCCAGCAAATGAACCCAGGAAAGGGAACAGTTGTGAACGCGAGCCACATTGGTAGGGCAAGCGGGCCTTTTAGTCGAATGCAGATGGATTTCATTGAGATGCCTGTGCATGGAGGTCTGAAGTATGTGTTGGTGATTGTGTGCATTTTTAGTCACTGGATTGAGGCATACCCCACACGTAGAAATGACAGCCTTACAGTTGCAAAGCTATTGTTGAGAGAGTTGATACCACGTTTCGGATTCCCGATCTCTTTAGAATCAGATAGGGGAAGTCACTTCAATAACGAGGTGATAAAGTTACTTTGCGAAGCGCTGAACATTGAGCAAAAGCTGCACTGTAGCTATCGCCCTGAAGCATCAGGACTGGTGGAGCAAATGAATGGTACACTGAAATCAAGAATGGCGAAAATATGTGCATCGACAAATTTGAAATGGCCTGACGCGTTGCCCTTGGTGCTAATGTCAATGAGAAACACTCCTGATAGAAAGACTGGATTGTCTCCGCATGAAATTCTCATGGGCAGGGCTATGAGACTTCCTGCAGTTCCCGCAAACGCGCTTTTGAATATTACAGATGATATGGTGTTAGACTACTGCAAGGGTCTGGCTGACGTGGTTCGCTCTTTCTCTCACCAGGTGGAAGCGACCACCTTGCCACCGATTCAAGGTCCAGGACACGCACTGAAAGCAGGTGACTGGGTCGTGGTAAAGAAGCACGTGAGGAAGTCGTGTCTGGAACCCCGTTGGAAAGGCCCTTTCCAAGTGATCCTGACGACAACTACCGCTGTGAAGTGTGCGGGAGTTCCCAATTGGATTCACGCCAGTCACACAAAGAAGGTGTTGTGTCCCACAGATGAGGAAGTTGAAGCGCTGAAACTGCCAGTGCCTGACAAAACAGTGCTGAGTGCTGAGACAGAACAAAACCGAACTGAAAGCGAACAGGCAGAAGCAGGAGAGAAAGAGATATTATTGGAGGGCGAAGAGTCCGACTCACTTGGGGAAGACCAAGGAGAAAGTTCAGACAGCGACGAAGAAGCTGAAGGTGACAAAGAACCTGAAGCAGCTGAGGGTAGCAAAGAGCCTGAAGCAGCTGAAGGTGACAAAGAACCTGAAGCAGCTGAAAGTGATACAGAGCCTGACGAAAGTAACGGTGACGAAGGGCTCGAAAAAGGTGAAAAAGCAGGAGAGCCTGATCAGAGGAGGGCTTTCCCAGAAGTAGACGATACAGAAAAAGAAAAGGAGAACGTGATTGATTCCCCCGGAGGAGGGGACAAGGCAGAACAGAACGAAAAGGTTCAAGCTTCCTCAGAAAAGGTCGCAGGTCCAACAAATGGACATGGTGCAAAGAGGAGACTAAGTATATCACCAGTAAAACAAAGGACTGGTGAAGGTTTGAACGACGGAGAAAGGCCAAAAGTGAAAGAGAAAAGAAAAGAAGTGTCTGTCGTGGTACCAACCTCGAGTGAGGAAAAAGACTTGACAAAAGAGGAAAGTACCAGCGAGGCAGAATCGAAAAGAGAAGCAAAATTGAAAAGGAAAAGGATACCAAACAGAAGATATTCCGGTCCTGAATGGGCATATGTAGTTAATGATGATTGGACTGACGAGTTTGTATCTCTAAGCATCGAGAACGAAGAAGAGGAAGAGATACCAATAGAAAAGAAAAGTTTTATGGACTCTGTCGATTGAAAGAGTAATAAATGATATTGCTTGCTACAATCTAACGTGAAATAAACAACCAGCTGAGACATTGTTAAACCGGATGAGACTTGCTGAACTGATAAAGACTGAGTTATTGCCGAATTGAGACAAATGCTGCTAACCGATAAGTGACTGGCCTGAAGAAGACGGTGTGAACATTGCGCTCGTTAAGCTTTGTAACTGAATTGCTAAATAGTTTCTTTTACAGGTGCTTCTAGCTCTCTGATTCTATACAGATCATGACGCAAAATAATAGAAAGAAATATTGTAAATATGTGTGTATAGGTTTGGTAATTACATGTGTACTAATAATAATGGCAATTGTGCTTGGAATGCATGGAAAGGGTGAGAATGAGAATATTGAGGCTTCTACTTTTGCTCCTGTTACTGTCACCGAACTAACCGCATTGAAAAGACTAGCATTGGATGAGAGGCTCTTGCACGATAAGAAAGAGCTTTCGTATAACGTTTTCTATCGCTTGCTAACAGAATATGTTGAGACTATGGATGCGAAGGATTGTTACGTGTGTACACAGATACCGACATCAGTAAAGGAAGGGGTGACTTATCACCACATGCCTCTTACATACGGGATTACATGTAGTATAGTAATGTCTAGGTTTTATGGTCAAACTAACATACAGTATTTTTACTCAAATTATGATGTTACTTTTGCATATGTTCCTATAATAGCACAGCTAAGCCAGATTGCTAAAGATTGGGATGCTAAAATAATGAGAGAATTTTTCGAGCCAATGCAACCTTTTGAAACGGCTCACGCTCATAGGGAAAATCTTACCTGCTCGCTCTCTGCAGTAGAGATAAGCTTTTTAGATCGCACAGATGATAGAAGAGCACAAATGAAGGCGAAATTAGAAAAAGAGCTACATAAGAGGACTTCAGTAGATAATTATGATTTTGCTGCAATAAAGACGCAAGGGAAAATAGCTTTAGATGCTTGGCATGTAGGGAAATTTTGTATATATCGAGGTGAATCTTATTATGACAACATTTTTGTAGGAGCGAGTGAGTGTAAACATACGTTTATCTTTAAGGCCAAATGGACATTCATGATGGACGGACTTGACCCTGTCATTCTAGGTGTATATTACATTTGTGGGTATAATGCCTATTATCGTCTTCCCAAGGGATGGTGGGGGAGATGTTATTTGGGTATAGTGTTCCCAAAGGTTTATCAACTGGATGACCTATTGATGATTCAAAAGACATCTGGATCCCATCGTATCCAGAAAAGAGAGACCGCAGCTGCTGTGGTAGGAGATATATTTGGAGCCATGATTCCTTCATTGGGAGTTGTGTTGAATTCCATCAAAATAAGAAAGTTGTCTACTATAGTGGATAACATGTTGACAAAGTTTTCAGGTGCTATAATCCTGATAGATGCTGAACTTGCAGCGGAAAGAGCTATGACTCTTCAAAATAGACTTGCTTTAGACATTCTTTTAGCAAAGGATGGTGGCGTTTGCAAAATGCTTGGTGCACAACACTGTTGTACTTATATTCCTGACAATAGTGTGAAAATTAAAACTATGCTTGCTAATCTAACAAAAGAAAGTGCAGATTTGAAGGAACTGAAAGAACCAGGAGTGTGGGAGAAGGTTGGAAAAGGACTTGCTTCAGTGGGACATTGGATTGGGGGAATTTGGAATGGAATATTACTAAAAATAATAGAGGGAATATTAATTGTACTGATTTGCATATTTGGAATTTGGGGAATAAAAAGGGGAATAATAATGATTATGGAAAGAATTAAAAGAAGAAAAGAAGAGAAAATTATGAAAAGAATGGCAGAAGAATACAAAGCGCAAACAAGGGGAACTAAAAGGAAAAGGGAACTGACAGAATTTTAATGGAATAAAATTTGTGGGCATGATTTGTGTGATGACAAGTAGTCATCAGAGGAGGGATTGATGAAGCAGAAAATGAAGGTTTTGATTTATTAACGCATAAACGTAGTGTGAAATAATCATGTGTGACTTTAACCGAACTAATAAAGAATGTACGGGGACAAAATGTGCCCTCAGAGTAGTTTGCCAACATTTATACGCGTACTTTATATAACGTGATGTATTAGAATTGCACTAATCCGACATAATCATGAACGTGTGCTATGATTTGCTTGCTTGAAATGTTTTAGCTTAGCATTACTTTAGCGGAGGCTTTGGCCTAGTTGCCTGGTCTCACGGTTTAGAAGCTCGTATTTTTCCACTGTGCTAATAAACGTGTATTTTTGCTTGAAGCTGTACTTTTCCACAGAAACCGTTCACATGCTTATCTTAAGGTTTCGTGCCAGCCTGGCATATTTCTCTTTACTCCAAGGTCGATTTGCAGGTGCGGACAATGGAGGCTCTGAAAGTGAGCTAATTGGTAGACAATGTTGCAACTTGCGTACCCATCTCCAAGGATAATGTATGCTTAAGTAAAAGCTTGAGAACTGTCGTTTTTGATTGGACAATTTGAAGCTAACCTATGAACCCTCCAATGGAGACCCTACTGGATTCGAACTGTTGTCTATAAAAATCAGGTGCACGAGAAGAAAGTAGCCATTACCAGCTCGATACCCGCCATTTTGCAGACTTCGTAGCTATTATGGCCTTCTTTGCTGCGACGCCATTTTGAGAGACTTGGATGTTTTCTCTAATCGAGAGAAAGAGACTTTAAATGATTCTGGCCCTAGAGACTTTAACTTTGATTTGATCCCTTGCATGAAGTAGTAGTTTTACCTTGCCGCCGTGAGGCAATTGCCCCGTCCACCTTGCCCTTTTGCCCCGTCCCATGCTGATCGAAACGGTACCCATGCTGATCGAGAAACGGTACCTGTGAGACGAAGACTTCCTTGTATGCTGATCGTAATTGGTAAATATGAAAGGAAATTGTACAATTGCATTGGGTTTCTTTTAGGTAACCAACTGCTGATTTTGATAAGATTCCTAGCTAGGAGTTTTCTAAATTAATGTTGCTAAATTGTTTTTGCATGAAGTCCCACATGCTGATGCTAATTTGAGGTTAGATGAGGATTCCTTCTGTTGCACGATGCAATTTGAGACCTTGCTATGCTGACCAATGTATGCGATTAGTTCATTACAGATTATCGTATTAGTGATTTGCATTGCCATTATCAAATGCCTTGTGATTCAAATGCTACATAGATTGCACCTGTTTCGCCGCTATGGACAGCTATTAATGTTCATTTACGTTTATCATTTGGTGTTGAGACACATCTATATTGTGCTAGCTTTGTTAATATAGGGAAATAAAATTCACTAACTTTGCAATAAACTGGTGTGGTCATTCCTGGCTGAAAGGTCAGGGTTCGCCGAAATGTATTCTGGATTAATTGTTAAGTGTTATGTTGATCAAGGTATTGCTTATGTTCGTTATTGATTATTGATTTTGAATGAAATCGATCGATTAAGAGTACAGAGAGTTCCCACTTAGTCAAAAGATTCATCGGCCTAAAGAGCGTCCGAATACAGGTAAATTATCAGTACGGACCGCTCTATCAGTAGATGGTAGCAGAGGACGGTTCTGTCTTTTGGGACCTTGTACTCTTAGAGTACATGGTGTTGAATTAACGGTTACGCATTTTGAGACCCCACTCGAAAAGTTGAATTAGATTAAGGATCTTCTTGTATGCCACATTCGTGCACACCATTCTTTTTACCACAACATGCTACTCTCCTAATATTCCACTTTTGACCATTGTTTAATACCACGTCACTTAAAAACCTCCTTGACTTGGAAGGGTCCCAGGAACTTTTTCAACCCTCCTGTGTTTCTTACGGACTTAATCTTCACCCAATCCCCATGTTTATGTCCGCTTTTCTCTGTTGCACATTCTGGTACACCTTCATTCCCCTTTAACAGTGCCATCAACCAAGACTGTGTCAATTTAGTGTTAGTCTTCCTACCACGTATGAGCCTAAAAGGAGAATCAGACACCGTGGCATTGACTGTTGTGCAATACGCCCATACTAAGTCGTTCACAACCTTTCTCACACAAATCCTATTAGCCATGGCCAATTGGATGGCTCCCTTAACCATCCTGTTAGCCCTTTCCATAATTCCATTACCTTCAGGATTGTATATATTTGTACGCGAATGTTTCACACCACACCTAATCAAAAATTCTCTCATAAGATGTGAAGTCAGTTGCGTGCCATTGTCAGTTATTACACATTAAGGATATCCCTCATCATTAAAAATTTCAGATAAGACCTTTATCGTGGATGCAGTGGTCACTTCAGACATAAACCTCATGATTAACCACTTTGAATGCACATCAACTAAGACCAAAGTGAACCTTTGATCGTGTTTAACTCCAGCCATGGGACCAATAAAGTCTACAAACACTCTGTACCATGCCTTGCCAGGATCCTGTATATTCCCTCCCTCAGATTGTTTTCCCACTTTCAACCCTTTTTCACTCTCTATGCACTCACCACACCTTTCTACCCAATCCAGTACGTCCAGGCCACCAAAATTCCACTCTTAGATGTTTCTCTGGCATAGTCTGTCCCAGATAACCTTCTTGAGCTATATAAAATAGTTTTTTCCTAACACCAATCAGTGGTACTATCTTGTCACCTTGCATCAAAATGCTAACACCTATTACGGACAATTCGTCTAACATTTTACCAAATTACCTTAATGCTTTGGGTAATGTATTCTCTCTCCTTCCTTCCCTCAAAATTATTTTGAACACTCCTTTCAAAACTTCATCTTGTCTCATAGCTTCATTCCATTCATTTTCACTCAAAGCTCCTAAAGAACACTGTACTACATCCCCCACGCATGCAACAGCACCCTCCATCTCCATTCTCATTACAGCCTCTTTATCACAAGATTTCCACTCCAACAGCAAACGTGACAGGCAATCTGCCTGAACATTTCTGAACCCCAGTATGTACTCTAACACATAGTCCCTCATTACGACCCTGGCGGATGGTGCAATGATGGTGGTAGGACTGCAAACAGGCCGGCGGTCATTACCGCTCCATTATGACATTGGCGGTTTGGCACATGCCAAACCGCCAATCTACAGCATCGTCCGCCACGGCGGTAACGACCGCCAGGCTGGAGACAGCGGTCTCCAGTCTGGCAGCCATTACTAGTCTGCCGGCGGTATCATGACCCGCATACCACCATGGATTTCGTGGGGTTTTGAAACGCCACGAAATCCCTGGCGGTAGGCACTATCAGTGCCAGGGAATTCGTTCCCTGGCAATGGTTGGGGTCTCCCTCTCCCCATCCCCTGAGTCCACACCCAACACCCACAACCCCCTATTACCTCCCAAAGGTAGTAGGACCCCCTCCCTACCCCATAACCCCATAGACCCCCCCAAACATACCCCCCACCCCCCTCTTCACGCACGCTCACACCACTCACACACATACATGCGCACATAAATGCACACATATATGCACGGAGCATTTCCCCTACACACATTACACCTCCCGGATACATACACGCACTCACACACCCCCTCTAAACACTCACACGCACACCCCCATGCACGCACACAGCACACAACACCCCCCACCCCTCTCCCCTGATGGACGATCACCTTACCTGTTTCAGTGATCCTCCGGGAGGGAACGGGATCCATGGGGGCTGCTCCGCCGCCAGCACCCCATCACCAGAACACCGCCACGCCGAATACTGGGACGTAATTCGGTGGGCGGTGGTCTGATGACATGGCGGTGACGGTGGAGCAGCCTCCACTACACCGCCGACCGCCAGTATGGCTGCTGGCAGCTCTCCGTCCAAAAAAGGGCAGAGGGTCGCCAGCAGTCATAATATGGTTGGCGTAAGACCGCCAACAACACTGGCAGTCTTCGGCCTGGCAGAACCTCGGCGGTCTTAGAAAAAGACCGCTGAGGTTGAAATAAGGGCCATAGTCATATTCCTGCAGCCTAGCTGCTAACGGGGCAAGTCTTAGAGAACCCTTGCTCGCTCGTCCAGAAAATAAAGTTTTCATCAAAGGTTTGTGATCCGAAAGTAACTTGACTTGCATTCCCCAAATATATGTTCGAAAGTATTCCATGCCCCATGCCGCAGCTAGTGCCTCTCTCTCAATTACAGAGTAGTTGCATTCTGAGATTGTCAAAGACCAAGAAGCAAATGCAATTGTCCTTTCACCAGTGGAATAGGTTTGTGAAAGCACCGCCCCTAAACCACATGCACTGGCATCTACCATGACTATGGATTTTCTTTTTACATCAAATGGTGTTAATATGCCAGCGTCACACACTTTTCTTTTTTTGTCCTCAAAGCTCTTCTTCTGCGCACCGGACCAGGAGAATTTAACACCTTTCCTCAACATTACCTTGAGATTTTCCGTCTTGGTGGTTAAGTCCTGTACACATTTTGAATAGTACTCAATCAATCCTAAAAAGGACCACAACTGATCCTTATCCTGGGGTTCTGGAGCTAACCTTATCACTTCCATAAGGTTCTTCTTAGGTTTAATGCCCTCTGCTGATAACGTATGACCAAGATAGTCAATTTCCTCAACCAAGAATACACATTTTTATTTTCTCAAAGTTAATCCGGCATTCGCAATCCTCTCTAGAACTTGCTTCAGAGTGAAGTTATGACATTCCACTGGATCTCCAAAAATTAAAACATAATCCCGGAAGAAAATTACATTGTTCAGACCATGAAACACTTTCAACATCACTCTTTGAAAGACGCTGGCGGCTGAACACAACCCGAACGGCATTCTGGTAAACTGAAAAGTACCTTCCAAAGTTATGAATGCCATAAGGGGTCTTGAATCTTCATGCAACTTGACCTGATGATACGCATTCTTCAAATCTAATTTAGTAAAACACTTTCTACCTTTAAGCAACGTTAATAGTTCATTTAAGTTAGGAAAATTATCCGCAACTACACTTTGATTGAGGCACCTCAAGTCAACACAGAATCTCAAATTTCCATCAGCCTTGCGAGTTATGACTACTGGCGAAATCCAATTCGAAGTCTATACAGGTTCTATTACACCACTATTCAACATTTCTTGCAACAATTGTTTTACTTCTGCTCTAGCCATTATGGGTATTCTTCTCACCTTGTGTTGTACGGGAACTGCCTCTTGCTTTAGCACAATCTTGTGTGTGTATATCCCAGTATCTCCCCTAATCTGTCTCCGAACACTTTACCTGCACTCCTGATAATGTCCTCCAATGTTACCTCCTCTACTAGCATAATAGAATTACTAGCCCGTGGATTGATCACAATGTGTAGATCATATTGGTGAACCCACCCTAAAATGGGCGGACCTGACTCAGAAACATACACTTTTCCTCTTGTCTTTCTTGACCCAAAACTTATGTCGGCAATCATATACCCTATGATCTCAATCTCCTCCCCTTGAGAGCCACCCGATGTCTTTAGGTAATGACCTCACATTAGGCCATTCAGTTGTAAACATCTCTTTCAGGACAATGGTATATAATGACCCTGAATCCACCAGCAATTTGATTGACCTTCCTCGTACCCAAAATTGTGCTGCAGGCCTTTTTCCCCATTGGTATCTTGAATGCATAAAACCCTATCTGTGGCTATGCTTGTGGTTTCTTCAAGAACACCCATCAACATTGCTAACTTGCTTTTCGCTGAAGTACGACACATTTTCGCGAAGTGCCCCTTCAATCCATATTTCCCACATTCCCTATCTAATACAAAACAGTTCTTAGCACCTGTAACATGACTGAAACTGCCACACCTACCACACCCTTTATCGCTTGCTCTCATATACTGACTACTCCTACCAGTTCTACTAGTCACAGGTCCAACTTTGTTCCCAACCGCAGCTGAATTGTTCACCTGTTGTTCAACACTCATCACCTCGCTTTTTTTCCCTCTTATCCATCTCTCTCATACAATTTTCTGACTCTTCTACTGGTTTAGCTATCTCCAAGGCATCTTTTAAAGTAGGATTTTTTTGCAGGCCACAGCCTTTCCTGCATTTTGCGACTCCTACACTGCACAATCAACTGATCCGTATCATTTCGTCATCCATGGGACCAAATTGACATTTCACTGACAATTCACGCAGCCTAGAAACAAAGTCATCAACTGATTCACTTGCCCTCTGCAGTTCTGTATAGAATTTAAGGCGCCTCATGACCACATTTCTGACTTTCGCAAATCTGATTTCCAATTTCTTCCGTGTCTCAACATACACATCAACATCGGGTTGTCCCTTCTGAACAGGTAAAGCTGGTAGGTATTTAAAAATATGTTGTGCCTCTTTTTCTAGTGCATTCTGCAATAAAGCTTTTTTTCTACTGGGAGAAAAACCTTTGCCATCTAATGCCTCAAGGTAATTGTCAAATACATCTATCCATTCATCCCATTCAATGGTTGGGTCTCCTGGCTGTGTCAAGAATGGATGTGGTGGTGTAGTAGAGGAATGCATATCTATAAAATACAACTGTTTACATGTAACTGGGTTCAAACACAATGACTGTACCCCAAATTGTTCCTGAGCAGATACCCCCCAAAAAAACTGCACAGTCTTTCCTTTACTTTGCCCTAGTAAAATGTGGAAATATTGAAGTTAGTTCCAAATTAATGGTACAGTTTGGAGTAGTTGTAAGTGACTCCCCTTTGGAAGTGATTCCCAAACTGTTCTGTTGCCAATGTAATTGCTGGAGCTTAGTACGCTGCTCCTCCGTCTGCTTCTTGGTCAAATTTAATTAAAACGCCTGGTCACTCCGTCCACAAGCGACTCCACCGCTCCTTGCTAATCGCCTGATTAAGCGTCTGGTTCCAGCGCAACTTCTATGTTATATCGCCATGGAAACCATTTTAGTGAGTGTGCGCCCAAGTGCCTGCGCGCGACTTGCGCGTGACTCGAAGATGTGCGTGGTTTGAAAGGCAAGTGAAGCGCATAGTGTTAATGCCAAAATTGCACTTGCGCATCTTAAATGAATTAAAATAGTATCTAACCAGCAAATGCAGGTTACCACGTATATCCCCGCCAATATGAAGCGCTCATCCGCGAAAAAGAAATAAATACATGTATCTCCAATGGCTGGGCAGTCAAATATGAGCATCTATATTATCAGGTTCCCCAAGTTCACAAGAATGGGCAGCAGGGAGGACAACACAGCTCACCTGAGATAATGCTAATCTTGTATTAAGAAAATGTCCATCTGTTTCTCAGGTAGCCCATTTGATAATTTACCAACAAAGTTAAAGACTTTGCGCCTGATTACAACTTTGGAGGAGGTGTTAATCCGTCCCAAATGTGACAGATATACCACCAGCCGTATTACGAGTTCTATAGGATATAATGGACTCGTAATATGGCTGGTGGTATATCTGTCACTTTTGGGGCGGATTAACACCTTCCTCCAAAGTTGTAATCAGGCCCTTTGTTCTTCGTATTTTCCTCTCACAGCAACATGGACTAGAGGTCACCGAAATCGAAATCCATCTCGCCTCTGAAGTCTTCCAAACTGCCTCCGAGATCTGTTTCTCAGGTAGTCCGTTCAAGCAAAGATGAAGGCTTTGTTCTTTGTGTGTTCCTTTCACAGCAACATGTACTAGAGGTCACGCCGGTTTTCAGTCACAAGTGTCAGAGCTGGCTTCTCTCAAACCTGTCGCTAAATTTATGTTGTAATGAAGGAAAGTAACACCGGCTTAGTGAAGATAAAGTATTTAATCTGTTTGAAGATCGGACATGACCTCTGCCCCAGCCAGCTCTTCAAACTGCTTGGAGTAGAATGACAACCGGTACAATGCATTACAACACGCACCCATTGAAATCAATGGGCCTCCTTGCACTTTAGTCCGATAGCATCAAAATGTTTGACGCTAGTGGACAAAGCGCCACAATAGTGTCAAAAATGTTGACGCTATTGTCCTAATGTGCTCCATGGTGCGCCCTATTGTAAATACAGCACTCCCATGGTGTTGTGAGGTGGCAGTGGGGGAGCGCAAGAAATCTTGCACATCAGTATTGATGTGCCAGATTCTTGTAAATCTGGTCCTTAGTGCTTTAACACACACTGCTCCTCTGATGGGGATTTGTATAGCCTATATCTAAAGTGTTGTCTAAGTTCTATCAATGAGCAGACATTTTTGGATCCGTTCCACCATGGCTACCTTCTCTATAAATTGACTAGGGGAATCTTAAAATCACAGAGGTATGTTCTTTCCTTATTATACCTCATAAATTTGCAGGGCTCCCAATAAGTCCACAGGACCAGGTAAAAACAGATTGACTCAAAACCCAGTCCAGTTGGTTCAAGGTTCTCTGCAGTTACTGACTATAGTTGGCCCCAGTACCTCGACTGCTTCTATGAAGAGACAAGCCAGATCTCCTTGTGGACCACATCAGGAAGGAAACTGGCTCCCCCATCTGGGGATATGAAATAGAAGTCAAGGGCAGAAACAGAAAATGTTCAATGTCACTCTGGAAGGAGGTAAAATATCATCTAAGCGCAGACAGGTAGATTAATTATTTTTTACATTATCCTAGCAAGTTCAAAGCGTTAGTGCTATGCCACAGTGTGTTTGTGTGTGTGTTCTGTTTATAAACAAGTACTGTGAAATTTTGTAAAATTGGTTACACCCTTTTGACGTATTTCACGCTCCTGGGAGGCTATGTCAGTTAACAAGGGAAATGCATGAGGAGCCAAAATGTTACATTTCATGCAGGAGCTAGAGTGTTTATTAACAGTACTCAAATATATGATCAAAGTGTATGGCTTCAGAGAACACCACTGTGTCCTGGATTCAGGGCTGGCTTAAGCTCTGGTGGCAACCTGTGCGACAGTCTTTTTTTAGTGGCCCCACCCACCCCGTGATCACCTCCTCGGATTCCCTCACTACCACCTGGCAAATGTGCCCCTCATCTCTCCATAGCCCCCATTTCACAAACATTTGTTTTAAATTAATTGTAAAGGATAGCTTTCCTAATCCACCCAGGTATCCGCATAAAATATAGTTCTGTTCTTTGCAGCAGGCATATTAACCCCTACTCTACTTTGTGGCGATTCAAAGCTGCCGCTAGACAAAATTCCCATCTCTCTCCCTAGCAGGAACATTAATCACAGGAGGTATTGTTAAATGTTAATTGTTTCCTGAAGACTGGACGCACAAGGAATTTTCCAGCAGATGCTTTTAAATCACAAGTTTCTAAGTTATACCTAAACAGCGCGCCCCCCCTAAGGTCAGCGCCCCCAGTTAAGGTCAGCACCCAGTGCAGCTGCACCGCTCAAACGGCCCTAAAGCCAGCCCTGCCTGGATTCGCTGCATTTGTAAAACCACTGCAGTGACATATGGGAAGGAAAAGTGCTTTGACATGTAGAAAACATTTTATACATGTAGATGGTCATTCCTATGTATGTCCTGGAAGCCTACAGGCAGTGAGCCTATTGTATAAAAGTGGGACATACTAAAAACTAAAAGAAAGTATTTCACCACAGTGTAAATGTGATAAAAGCTGGTTGTCAATGTGCAGGACAGACCACCTTTTCCATTAACGGATCCAATTGGGAATAAAAATGGACTTGTACAAGTAAGCCTACAAAGTGAAATAAACTTGTTTAAAAGTTATTTTTCACTTATAAGTACTGAATGCTGTTCCATTCATACTACTACCAAAATCTCCACCTCATAACAGGAAAAGGTATACCCTCCCACCTACACAGCCTGACCGGATGGGAAGAGTAGGTATCAGGAAACTGTGCAGAGGGGACGAGTTGGCATGAGGAATCCTCTGCAGTGGGGAAAAGGGTCAGGGAATTTGTGGCCACTGGAGGCCATGACAGTTCACCTATCAAGGGGCTGCAGAAAGCACAGATATTGGAAGGAACTGAAATCTATCCACAAGTGAATTCTATATGGGGAAGGCCATTCCAATGGGGCCCAAACTCTTCCTCACAAAGCCAGCCAGTGCACTTGCCAGTATTTAGTACACAGGGAAATGCCACTAAAAAGCACAGTCTCTTGAGATTCTGTTCTCTGCAAAAATGTCTGTACAAAATTCGACCTGCTAAGTATTTTCTTGTTGACCAGATCTGCTCCTGCTTTCCTGTCCTTGCTCTGGTTCTTCCATTACTCTCCTTTCTCCTTTAGGAGTGTTCCTTGGTTCTTGTTCCTCCCTACATTGCACCTCTTACCTGACTTCTATTGTGACTCTTTCCACTTCTAATTAAGTAAAGCTATGATTGGGGATTCTCTCTAACCGCTTCGTTTGTACACATGTCAACACCCTATCATTTTCTAGAGGGATTTAACATTTCTCTCAAGTTGTTGCTGGATATTCAGAGTATCAGGAGCAGTGCATTCTGTATTAGTTCTCTTGGGAAGTACAGCAGTGGGGCACATTAGCTCACAATGTGTCACGATTGTGTCACTAACCTGAAATGGCCAGATGCTTTGACATTGGTTCTCATGTCAATGAGAAGTACTCCTGGCAAGAAAATAGGATTGTCGCCCCATGAAATCCTCATGGGTAGAACCATGAGATTGCCAGCTGTGCCTGCAAATGCTCATATAAATATTACAGATGACATGGTGTTAGACTACTGCAAAGGTCTAGCTAATGTGGTCCGATCTTTTTCTCATCAGGTGGAAGCTACCACACTTCAACAGTCTCAAGTCCAAGGATCCAACCTGAAGGCTGGAGATTGGGTCGTCATTAGTAAGCAAATGAGGAAATCGTGCTTGGAGCCAAGGTGGAAAGGACAGTATCAGGTGATATTAATCACAACTACTGCAGTGAAGTGTGCAGGACTTGCAAATTGGATACATGCATGTCACACTCGGAAAGTGAACAATTCAACAGAGCAAGAAGAAGAGCT
This sequence comes from Pleurodeles waltl, assembly GCF_031143425.1. Lineage (NCBI taxonomy): Eukaryota > Metazoa > Chordata > Amphibia > Caudata > Salamandridae > Pleurodeles > Pleurodeles waltl. Next base: position 302,663,686 of record NC_090442.1, read on the forward strand.
GTTGAGATTACCTGCAGCTAAATGTACTCCAGGTCAAGAGAGAGAAAGAGAAGAACTTGAGACCGTACCTGGAAACATTCCAATCGATTTAACCACTCCTGTATCAGAAGAAGTGGAGAGTATCCTGGAAGAGGAGGGTAAATCATCCTCAAATGATACAGTAAGAGAGCCGGTCCAAGGAGAACAAGAGAGAGTACGGGTTGACAGAAACACTGTTCAGAGGAGGGTGTCCTCGGAAGCAGATGGTCTGGCAAACCAGACTGAACAAGTGACTAACTCCAATGGAAAGGGAGTTGACACAGATCCAAGCCAAGGGGGTTTGACTCCTCCTGAACCAGTTGCGGGAACATCAAAGGAGAAGAGTTTGAGTGCGTTTCTGAAAAATGCATTAACGAGAAGACCTTTGAAAGGTGACAATTGGCTAGAGAAGAGTTCAGAAAGAGGGAAAATAAACGTGGATCCACCAATTCAGGAAGAAAAGGAGTTAAACGGAGGAGAAGATCTTAGTGAAGAAGCTAGTAGTAGTTGCCAATCGAAGATACACTGGTCCTGAATGGGCATATACAACTACAAATGAATGGCAAGAAGAATTTTTGAATTTTTGTGTTGACAGAGACATTCTGAGTTATATTTTGGTATGTGAAAGAGAAAAGAAAAGACTGATGAACATTTGTTGGATAGATGAATTTTTGAAAACTAGATGAAAAGACTTTGATGAGTCGTACCTAAAAGAGACCTTGATAACCTAACTTGACAAGCTGCTAAACTGATTTGACAATTTTTACCGAACTTTGACAAAGAATCCTGATAGTGTGAATGAACTTTTGAAAAAAAAAAACAACCCAAAAATTAGGAGGGATTGAAGATCAAAAATTGAAGATTTTTAAAATTATTGTCTTTAGTTTTGTTTTTATTTTTTGCTGCATAGCCATAATTATTTTTACGTACATCTGCTTTTGATTTTTTACAGACCATGGGAAACTTTAGTAATCAACACACTAAGAATAGTTGTTGCAAACGTATAGGTTTTGGTTTGCCCATTGTTTGTGCAATAGTATGTTTGTTATTGACTGTGAGTGTGATTGTCTTTAAGACGAATGGAGCCAACCATACTAGGGACATACTTACAACTGTTAGTCCTTCAGAATCAACTACTACTCTTTCAGTAATAGATAGCTTTAAGATAGATGAGAAATATTTACACAAAGAGAAAGAACTTTTTTCTAATGTCTTCTATCGTTTATTGCATGAGTATGTTGATGTAATGGATGCAAAAGATTGTTGTTTCTCTATGCAGATTCTAACCTCTGTTGAGGAAGGAATTGCTTATCATAGTCTGCCACTTACTTATGCTATAAGTTGTAGTCTTTTACTAACACGATTCTATAACCAGAAATATATTCAATATTTATTTTCCAACTATGATGTAGTATTTTCTTTTGTACCTAGAATTAGATATTTAAGTAGAGTAGCTAAGGATAATGATATAGTTTTAGTAAGAGGTTTCTTTGAACCCATATTAACCTTTGGGACTGTTTTTGCCCATCAGAATAATCTAACCTCTTTACTTTCACCTGTAGAAAAGAAGTTTCTAGATAGCAAAGAAGATAGGAGAAGAGCAATCAAAGCTAAGATAGATAAGGGAGTAGTTCACCGTAGACTTGGGACTGATCATGCTTACACTGACATTACTAAACAAGGGAACTTAGCATTAGATGCGCAACATGTAGGAAAGCTTTGCATATATAGGCCGCAAAGTTATTTTGACAGAATATATGTGGGTACGAGTGAATGTAGACATGTGTTTTTGTTTCAGAGTAAATGGAGTTTAATGTTAAATGGTCAGGATCCTCCAGGGCCTGGAGTATTCTATATTTGTGGGAAGAATGCTTATTACCTCCTTCCTAGAGGATGGTATGGCACATGTTATTTGGGAATAGTCTTTCCAAAAATGTACCAGCTGGAAGACGTAAGTAAGTTTCCTAAATTTACTGGAGTACAACCAAGACAACAGCGAGAATCTGTTTTTTAGCATTGTGGGAGACGTATTTGGAGCAATAATTCCTTCAGTGGGAGTTTTTCTGAATTAAATAAAAATACAAAAGTTGTCTACGGTTGTGGATAACATGTAAACGGATTATTCAGAAGCGATTCTCCTCATGGATACTGAAATGGCTGCCACAAGAGCAATGGCTCTTTAGAACCGCCTTGCATTAGACATTCTTTTACCAAAAGAGGGCGGAGTTTGCAAATTCCTTGGTCCGCGTCACTGTTGTTTATACATACCGGACAATAGTAAATTAGTTAGAGATTTGATTAACAATTTAAGAAAAGATAAAACTGAACTGAAAGATTTAACTGAAAATACTATTTGGGAAAAGGCTGGTAAGGGACTTGCTTCAGTGGGAAATTGGGTTGGCAACCTGGGAGAAGGTATTATATTAAAATTAGTCAAATGGATTTCGATCATTGTGTTTTGTTTAATTGGAATTTGAGGAATATATCAAATATTTCAAATGATTAAAAGAAGAAGATTTGAAAAGAAACTGAGGAGGGTAGATGTTCAAATGGAAGGATTTTATGGGAAAAATTCAAGGACAAAGGACATTTATAAAAAGGTGAATTAATCAAAATTCGGAATTATGAAATGAAATAAATTTATTTTGGGTTTTTGTGTGATGACATAAATAGTCATCAGAGGAGGGATTGTGAGAGCAGGATTTTCTCAATATAAATGTTTAGTCTTTATGTAATTATATTTACAGACTAATGTGTAAATTAATGTGATTATAATATTGAGTTTACGGAGATTGTGATCAACTTAATAGCCACCATCAAATGTAAGGCCTATGTTTTGTTTTTCCATGCTAACTTAAGCTGATGAAATTATTATTTATTTCCTTCTTTGATAAAATAAATGTCAAAATTAAAACGTGTATTTAGTGGCCTCTGCTAGACTGAAGTAGAAGCAGACGCAAGGTTACTTTACAATGCAAGCTGTATAAAATGTTTCTAGTGTGTTCTGTTTCCTGATTAAATTTCCTGAGTCAGAGTGATTTCATTGTCTACAATTATGTTCCTAAGGAAATAGTGTGATAAAGAAGTGTTAACATATTTTGTAATTGTTTTTCTGTGACTTCATATTCCGGTGGTGTGAAACAAAGGGTCCACAGATGAAGCCGGAGAAGAGGATGAGCAAGATACAATTGTATTAGTTTAGATTTCATCAATGAAATAACAGCAAATGGAAGAGCTTAGAGCTAACATTTTATATAATTTTGATATCTGTTAATGTTCTGATTGGTCATAACTTTCTCATCTCATACTTTATCCAATCATTTTCATTTAACAAGCTTAATTTAATGTTCAGTCACCATTATAGAGAGTCAGTAGCTCTTTGTCTGTGTTCCAGGTTCCTGAGTTCCACAGACTTACTTTATGATCTGTCACTTTGACATTTCATGTTTTGCCCAATAGTCCTTTATCAGTTTATGTTTGTTTAGTGCTGAACTCATACTTAGATGGTTTAGTGTATCTTATTGTCCAAACTCTAAACCATCTCCCCTACCCTTATTTGTGATGCTACCTGTTCCTGACAGATGCTGGTGTCTGATGTTGCTGTCCCCCTGACGAAGTAGACGTTGTTGCTGATTACCGTAGTGATTAGGTAATTGTATAAACTGTGAATTATTTGTATTTTGTTTAATTGGAAAGTGCACCCCTGAGCCCCACTGCGATCCGCATGGCTTACTTTATAGCAGCTCTTTCTCATGTGATGCTAACTCTGTGATTGTGAAACGTCGAACATTTTGGCAACTTTTATTTGACTGCTATAATTGTTGGTAATTCCTTGGAAAACCACCTTGTCAAATAACATCTGACGATAAACTGACAACTTTCACTTCACCTGTGCAAAACCTTCCTAAAGGCTCCTGCACAGCCTCCCAGATACTACTATCGTCGAAAGCTGCATCCATTCACCCTTGAAGTATGAAAGGGCCACCAGACTGATAGTACCTAGGCGCACACATTGTTATCTTGGGTGAAATGAGACATCCTTTCTCAAACAGTTGAGGTCTTCAACGGGCACCCTCTCAGTCCTTAGGACATCTCCATAGCACCATCACCTATATAAAGGAAGCTAACTACGAGCTACCCCTGACGCCAAGCGACCCTTATCACATCGGCCACCAACACATCCATTTTACTTTAATAAGGCTGGGAAGTCTTTAGCAGCCTACTTTAAACTTAAGTACAAATCCATTCTTTTACAAGCGATTAAAGATGGACATAACAAATTACAGACCTCTACAGATAAACGTAAAGATTTTCAACGCTTCTACGCTATTCTGTACACACAGTCTACTACTACCCTCCTTAACGAATACTTAGATTTCCTACAAGCTCTCCCTCTTAAACAAATTAATGAACACAAATGTGTTTCCTTATCCAATGCAATTTTGAGATAAGAAATCATTCGGTCAATTAAATGTATCCCATCTGGTAAAACCCTGGGTCCAGACAGCTTCCCATTTGAATTTGATAAAACATTCGGGCCCCTAAATTAGGGAGACATTCGAATCAGCCCTTTTTATGGGCGAGCGCAAGCGCTCTGTCCCATGCTGTAATCTCTCTTTGGGCTTCTAACCACGCCCATGTCACGTCAGTCACTTTCATTGGTTCATGAGCCTGCCTTTTAAAATCCGCTTGCTTTCATTTGTGAAAGGCATGCATACGTCATGCCTTTTCCGGTGTTTAGCCCACCTACACAGCACCGGTAAACTACTGAAACCATTCGAGGCTCAATGTTTTCAGCATGGTTTCTGGACTACTTATCTTTTTATTTTTCACGCAGCGCGATCGTGCTGGGGTTTACATAGCACATTTATGCTCGGTTTTTCAGTTTTCAATTTCAGCACAATTCTTTCTTGTAATTTGTGTGGCAAGAAAAGTCCGGTTAGGAGTTTACAACGCTAATAGCTCTAACTTGAGCAAATGCGAGACTCGTTGCATTGCAAATGATTGTTCACTTTGCATCCTCTGGTTCAGTATCAGTTACTGCCTCAGAGGTGACTATTGTAGTCATACCTAAAAATCTGAAAGACCACTTCAACCCCTTCTGATTCCGAAACTCATCCATCCCAAACAATCTGGCTTTACTAAAGGTTGCTTAGCTAGCGACAATATTCAACTCTTCTCACACACTACTGAGAAGTGCTCTACCCTCCAGCTGCAGCCATAGCCCTTGATGCAGAAAGGGCATTTGATAAGGTTTTGTGGCCTTATCTCAAAGCCGCCCTCTTAAAACACAACCTGGGAGACAAGTTTCTTATGACCCATGGCAAGAATTAGAATAAATGGAACACTAGCCCAACCATTCTCTTTACTGCAGGAAACACATCCAGGCTGTCCCCTATCTTCTTTATTGTTTTTACTTGCCATTGATCCTCTCCTTTTAATGATAAACAAACCCAGTCATACCCCAGGTATATTGTTTAATGATAGACCATACAAAAAAGCATGACATCTCAATATTTACTGAGTCTCCAGACCTTGCCATTAATTCTTTACTGAGTATTATTAAACGTTTCTCATATTTCTCCGACTACACACTCGACAGGGACAAAACCAAGATTCTCCTCCTGACTGTAAACTGCCATCCCTCAATAGGTGGCTCTTTAAACTTCCAATGGGAAACTAAAATGTAAACAAATGTTTTGCTGCACACTTCTTATGCTGGACTCCCACAAAACTGTTTTGCCTCAAATTAAAAAATCTGACACTTGTTGGTCATGCGACACATCACCTGGTAACAAAGAACATATGTTTTTTTCATGCCCACATCTACATGCCTACACACAAGACATTGCCTTAAAACTAGAAACATTTTTTAAAACCACTATCTCACTGTCCTTCCCTCTGATTATACTGGGTTTAAACTACCAAATCCCCCAACTGAACTTCCTAATACGGACCTCTCTTTACTGGACCTCTTACTTACCATTGTCATCAAAGTGATTCTGATTGACTGGAAATCTAGCAACAATATATCATACCGTAACTGGTGGGTGTGGGTAACTTACTTAAGAAGTATGCATATAATCCATTCATTCAACAGAGGTTACCCTGTGCCCTCCCAACGCATATGGGATATGCTAGACTGCTTTTGCATTGACCCTGCCTCTTAATGGGAAATCCACCAACAAGATTTCTTACTGATTAGATGTACCTGTACTCGAACACTCCTCTTTTTTTACCTAAGACCTTCCGATAGACTTACATGACTGCTCCCTCCTCATCCCCCAACTCTCTCCCCTCCTCCCACCTTCCCTTCCTTTTCTTTCTCCATAAAGTTACCTTATACTATCATCAACATATACACCTCAGACCCCAGGGTCAAGATTCCCCCTAATTGAACACTGTTGCTGCCCCATAACTGATGCTCAATGAACGCTCGATATATGAAGTATGATGTTCAAAGACGTTCCATCCCCACTCCAATCTGCCCCAGAGCAGGTGTTGGGGGGGAGGGCACAGGTTCACAGGGACTGGACTTAGCTGATTGGCTCTCTGAGTCCCTGTGAACCTGAGCCCTCCCCCCCAACACCTGCTCTGGCCCCTTAAGTTTGTGGAGGGAAGCCCAAGACAGCCACCTCCATTTTGTGAGCCTCAGCATCTTCCCTTTGTCCTAATACAGCCCCGTGTTCAAGGATTGCAAAAAGACCTAGGTAAGGAGCCCCCAGACTTTTCTGGGTAAATAGTATTATTCGTTCAAAAGTGTTTATTTCAGCTACCTGTGCCTGTTTTACTGTGGACTCTCTGTGTTTCAGGCAGCCTGGCCTTTTTAAAGAGGTGATTTGTTTTAAATTTGTTTTTGCCGTGACTGTGTGAATTACCTTGCTAATTTGTGGCACATCACTTCATAAACCCCCCACCCCCCTCTTTTTCTAAGTAAAAAGGCTACATACATTTTGCAGTGTGTGTTTTAGGAGACTGTTTTCATCTGTTTCTGCGCTTTAAATTGTGTTTAGAAACTGTCTGCCCCCCCTGTTTTTTGTCTTTAAAAAAGCCACATTTCAGAGTGCGCAACCAGCAGTATTCCAGTGTTTGTTTTTAAGAAATCTCTCCCTTACCTGGAGAGTAGACTCTGCTAGCTTCGAAGTGTGGATTCAGCCTGTCTGTATCCAAGGAGATTCTGAATAGAGCAGCAGCTGCCTCCTCCCTGGCCGCAGGGACTGGACTTCAGTTATCTTGCTCCTTATATAAGTTCCTATTGGTTGTTGCATATGTTGTTGAGATAGGTTGTTGAGAGCTGGTCTTTCCATTGGTTGCTGGCTCCAGGGCTGGGGCTATGATTGGCGGATAGGGCTGATAATCTGATTGGCTGTTGGTTCTAGGGCCGTGATTGGTGGATAGGGCTGAGATTCTGATTGGCTGTTGGTTCTAGGGCTGTGATTGGTGGATAGGGTTGAGACTCTGATTGGCTGTTGGTTCTTGGTTCTAGGGCTGTGGTTGGTGGATAGGGTTGAGACTCTGATTGGCTGTTGGTTCTAGGGCTGTGATTGGTGGATAGGGTTGAGACACTGATTGGCTGTTGGTTCTAGGGCTGTGATTGGTGGATAGGGCTGAGACTCTGATTGGCTGTTGGTTTCTAGGGCTGTGATTGGTGGATAGGGTTGAGACTCTGATTGGCTGTTGGTTCCAGGGCTGTGATTGGTGGATAGGGCTGAGACTCTGACTGGCTGCTGGTTCTAGGGCTGTGATTGGTGGATAGGGCTGGGATTCTGATTAGCTGCTGGTTCTAGGGCTGGGGCTGTGATTGGTGGTCAGGATTAGGGCTATGATTGGTGATTAGGCCTGGGTCTCCCATTATTAGTTTGAATCAGGGTTAGAAATTGGATTGGTTAGGGCCAGGTTCCTATTGGCCAGTAGGGCTATTTAAGCCTAAGACTCAGGGCGTCTCAACCCAGGCGTCGAGGCTAAGGGTGTAGAGGACAAGGGCAGTTGCCTGTTTGGGCCTGTTCAGGACTGATAGGGACTAGGGACTAGGGCCAAAAATGCTGCCCAATTCTCTATTGACCAGGATTGATTTCAGTCCCTACACATCCATCAACATGCAAACACATTATCTGCAAAGACATCCAACTCATGCATCACAAACTGACCGCAGACAGATTACAATGTCCCATCACCCAACACAATACCCATTATGCAACACATATACACATATCCTCCACAACTACAACAAACACCTGCATTCTCACAACAAACACTACTCTGTCCACTCCCACTAACACAACCTGCCATCACCCACACAGCACAAAACCACACTATACATTTCTCTCAGTCTCAGCCTTCCAGATACACACTCCCTGTTCATACTAACCAACAACACTATCCTCTGTTTGCTCCACACAGACCACCTTTCATCATAACAATGCCCAAACCCAGCCTTCCAACACACCATCTACAAACACCCTTCCCCTCTCTTCACCAATTACACACAAGCATAAAATCCCCACACTTCACTCCACCACACATATTACCTCTTCCAGTCATCACAACTATCAATAACTCCCCTGACACACATTCATCGCCTCTTACACACCTCGCACATTCATCTCCAAAACACATCAACACCCCATCCAACACTCTAATTCCACTCACCAGCACTATCTCACATACAAATCCCTCACCAAAAACAACATCAATATACCCTCTCACTATTCCACAAAAATAATACAGACCACACACATGAGCACATCCAATCAACACAAACTTTCATTACACTTATCGTCACACCCTCTCCCACCCTCAGGACTACACAAAAAATACAAGTCCTGTCCTATCTTTACCCCTACTTTCTCACTCTTCACAAACACCTACCACAAGCACCCCAACCCAGCAACTTTCATCCACTCGCCTCTCCTCCATTGCACAATTTAGAGCCTTACATCATGATCCGCATGCTCCTCCACCACCCCTAACCCATACACCATCCACACTAAACGGACGCAAACAAAATAAACAACATGCCACTCTGAACAACCTCGAATCCCCTTGTCTATTACAGAAAAAGACTACCCTACAAAAAATAGTACGCTCTTCATGTATCTCTCTGCCACCAAGTCCACCACCCACACACACAGATCCAACAAAATGCCTCCTTAACCTTCTGGAAGAGGAACACTATAGTGAAAAGCAAGACTATGGTAAGCCTCACACAGTTATCTCAACTAACAGCACTCCTGCTTCAAGCTCATATTATACTACTTACCCTTCTCCTAAACAAAACAACACTACCACTAACACACCTTTTCCAAACTGCCAGCTCATAAATGCTCGATCACTCTAAAAAAACAAGCACCACATCTACGACCTGCTCACAGACACACAACCTGACTTACTATTCATAACGGAATCCTGGTTAGGAGATGACATGGCCCCAGTGTTGGCATGAAGCCCTTCCCCCAGGCTATCAAACCATCACACAAAACTGTATAGGTAAGAGAGGAGGTGGACTAGCTATTACATTCAAACAGGCAATAAACCTCAGAAAAACAGACAACATTTCCATTCAAGTTTGTGAAGCCCTCCTCACCAGATGCCACCCTACTCCAACCTCCTCCTGTAACTTTCTCCTCCTTTACAGACCTCCACTTAACAACTCCACATTCCCAGATGCTTTTCTAGATACAGTCTAAAACCTTATTACACTATACTCCAACCTATGCATTCTTGGGTATCTAAACATTTGGTTTGACAAACCCAATATGCCGCATCCAAAAGCTATCACCACTGGCCTAGTCGCATTGAACCTACATCAGATTGTACACAATCCCACACACATCGCTGGACACATCCTAGATGTAATTTTTGCTAAGCCTGAACTAGTTACCGTTCATAGCATCACGCCAATCACTTGGTCAGACCACCATTTGATAACTTTCCAACATAAAACTCCACAAATCAACACACCCCACAACTACTTACATACATGCACCTATCGACCATGGAGAAAACTCAATTTGGATGACTTAGATACACAACTAACAGCCAACACAGATCTAGATACAATTAATTCTGTGCCAAAACTTTATGAGTGGCTACAGGAAGCTTTTGATGTCCTAATACCACTCAGAAAAACTAAACACGACAAAAGAAAACCAACACCTTGGAGAACCACAGAACTTAAAAAGATAAAGCAACAAATCAGAAAGTTGCAGCGGACCTGGCTCAAAGCAAACAACAGTCAAGACAAACTGCAGCTACACAAACTTAACAAAATATACAAATCATCAATCAAAAAAGCTAAAAAAAAGGTACTACTCAGACAGAATTCAAAATGCTCAATCTACAACCAAGAAATGTTATAAAATTCTCAATGAATTTCGAAAACCTGCATGCATGGAAGGAAGTCATCCCGCTACTCAAGATTTCACAAACAAATCTGCAACTCACTACACAACCAGGGCAGACACATTGGACTCCTATTTAAAACACAAGAAAACCATCAGCACCAACCCCTTTCCTAAAATACCCTCTAAGAATAAACCAACCCAGCCTCTATAGTCCTTCCAACAAATATCCCAAGGTGAATTTATGGATTTGGTCAAGGCAAGCAGACCTTCTGGTTGCCCTTCTGACCCTTGCCCACCACAAATCTTCAAGAACATTCTTCTATCTACTTCTGCTGCCACACCTGTAAGAAGAATCATCAACAACTCTTTAACTACAGGAACTTTTCCTGTAGACCTGAAAAAGGAATACATACGACCGTTATTAAAGAAAACAAACCTAGACCCGCAAAACCCCAACAACTACAGACCAATCACAAATGGACCTTTCCTGGGCAAATTGATAGAAAGAGCAGCATTCGCCCAGATGTCACAATTCATTGAAGACAATTCTATACTTTGAAACTTCCAAACTGGATTCCGCCCAGGAAGAGGCACTGAATTGGCACTCATAGCAATCTGGGATGATCTTAAAAACACAGTCGACCGCAATGGAGTTGCTGCACTACTTCTCTTAGACCTCTCAGCTGCCTTTGATATGGTTGACCATGACACCCTAATTCAAAGACTCCACGAAGCCGGCATACAAGGGACTGCTCTCGACTGGATTACTTCCTATCTTCAAAAAATATCTCATATCATCTACTCGCCCCCTTTCTCGTCCAAACCCTACCTCACAAAAGAAGGGTTTCCCCAAGGATCAATCATCTCACCTTTGCTTTTCAACATCTACATGATATCATTACCAGAACTGATCAATGATTTCCATCTCACATGCTACAACTATGCAGATGGCACACAAATACTACTTAAATTAGAATGCCCCAAAAACATTGAAATCTCAGAAATCTTCAGTTGCCTCAGAGCCGTTGATCAGTGGACGACCTGGAGCGATCTCAAACTAAATACCTCCAAAACAGAATACTCATATGTGGTGACTGGAAAAGTTATGACACTCTGTGCGTCTGGCCTGACGATCTCGGACCACCTCCTCAATTATCCAAGGAAGTTAAATACCTTGGAATCACCATGGAATCCAAGTTAACTATGAATGCTCAAGTGGACAAATTAGCACGAACAAGCTTCATCACCTTGAAGACTCTACAACGCATCTTCCCCCACCTTGGATTTCCACACAAGGTGCTAGCTACTATCTTGCTTGTACTATCCAAACTGGATTATGCCAATGGCCTCTACCATGGATCATCTCTATCTATTATGAAAAAACTACAACGTATTCAGAACTCCGTAGCCAGGCTGCTATTACATGTAAAGCCGCAAGCCCACATCTCCCCTGCCTTGAGAGCACTACACTGGTTACCCGTTGCCAGAAGATGCACTTTCAAGCTCCTTTGTATCACCTACAAAGCTATACATGGAACAGGACCGCTTTTTATCAGAAACAAAATAACCAAATACATCCAACAAAGAAACCTCCGCTCAAGATTGGCACCCCGCCTTAGAACACTACCATACAAGAAAAAGACTATAGGTGGTACATCCTTCTCCGTTCAAGCAGCCAAACTATGGAATTCATTACCCCCAACTATACGAGCCACAGATAACTTTCTTGCCTTCAAAAAACTACTCAAGAGTTGCCTCTTTCCTTCATAACCACCATATTCAGACAACTATGGACTGCATATGCCTATGTTGATAAATATTTTTCTGATTATGTGTCTATTTCTAGTTATGTATAGTTCTTTCGAAAATTTGTATTGCTACTATGTCATAACAATAAAATACACACACACTCTTTAAACCTGTTTGACTAAGTATATTTACCCATGGTTCTAATTATATATTGTATGTACACATGTGTGTGTATTCACGTGTGTATGTATGTGTGTGTGTGTATGTATATATATATTTATATATGTATGTATGTGTGTATGTTGTTCTGTGCTTGGCATGTTCGTGGGTCATTGCATGGCTCCTGGGTGGGTTGTTATACTATATATCTATGAATCCCTGCTCTCATCTTATCACACTTATCTACCCATCATCATATGTCACGTCTTTATCAATCTATCCTCCATTCCTACTATGACTCATCCCAAATCCATTCTACTACTTTTCATCTCCTAAATAACTCTGCCTAAGCTCTTCCCTCCGCTTCCACATCTAACTCACCAAACCTCACTCTACTACCATGACCTCCCAAACAACCCTACTAAATTCTCCCTCATTTATCTCACCCTGCTACTATGATCTTCCTAACCCTTCCACAGACTCTTCCCTCCTTCATCCCCCTTTACTCATCCCAAGCCTTTGGGATGAGTAAATGAGGGATATACTCCCAATTAACACTTCTGGATTTCTTTCCTCCTCCACCCCTCCATTACTCCAGTCAATCTAACTAACAAACTCTCATATCTGCAGCTCAAATTAACTCATAATAATACTAAATCTGTACTCATATTTCCCGATACTAATCCATCACTAATTCTTGTTGGGTTCCGGAGTAGCGTGCTACTCACGGAAATGCGCTTCAACGCCTCATCAGGGGTAGTAAGCGCTAAATAAATACTATTACAATACAATACAATACAAAAAATTTGCCCCACTCAAATCCAAAAATATCTGCCCCCTACAATCCAAAACAATCGACCCCACTCCGATCTAAAACAATCTGCACCACTCCAATCTCACCCCACTCCAATCCAAAATAATCGGCCCCACTCCAATCCAAAACAATCTGTCCCACTCCAATCCAAAGCAATCTACCCCAATCCAATCTGCCCCACTGCAATCCAAAACAATCTGCCCCACTCCAATCTTCCCCACTCTAATCCAAAACAGTCTGCCTCATTCCAATACAAAACAATGTACCCCACTGCAGTCTGCCCCACTATAATCCAATCCACATCACCTCAATCCTTTCCACCAATTCCATCCCATCCGCTCCACTCCAAACCACCACAATCCCCCTAACTCCAATCCACCCCAACCCCAATCCAATTCACCCTACTCCAAAAAGTCCACCCTATTCAATCCACTTCAGTCCAATCCACCCCACTCCAGTTCAATCCACCCCACACCATTCCAATCCACCACAGTCCAATCCACCCCACTCCAGTCCACCCACTCCAATCTAATTCACCTTAATCCACCCCACTCCAGTCCAATCCAGTCCACCTTAATCCACCCCACTCCAGTCCAATCCAATCCACCCCACACCAAAACAACCCACTCCACCCCAAACCACCTTACTATACTCCACACAAGTCCAATCCACCCCACTCCAACCCAATCCACTCAATTCCATCCCATCCAGTCCAACCCACATCAATCCAATTCACCCCACTCCAATCCACTACACTACAATCCACCCCACTCAAATTCCGTCCACCCCACCCTGATCCAATCTACCCCACTGCAGTCCAGCCCACTCCAATCCACCCATTCCAAATCACCCATCCCAATCCACCCCACCCTAATATATTCCACCCCACTCACTCCACCTCACACCAATCCATTCCACCATACTGCAATCCAATCCACCCTACTGCAAACCAATCCACCCCACCCAACACCACTCCAATCCACCCCACTCCATTTCTCCCTGCTCCAGTCCAGTCCACTCCAGTCCACCCCACTCCAATCAGTCCACCCCACCTCAATGTAATCCACCTCACTCCAATCTGCCCCAATCTACACCACTCCACCCCACTCCAATCAACCCCTCTCCAGTTCACCCCAATTAACCCCACCCCACCCCACCCCATTTCAATCCAACCCACTCCAATCTACCCATCCAGTCCACCCCACGCCAATCCAATCTACCACACCACAATCCACCCCACTCCACTCCGATCAAATCACCGCACTCTAATCCACCCCACCTCAGTTCAGTTTGCCCCACTTCAGTCCAATCCATCCAGCCCATCCCACTCTACCCCAATCCAATCCACCCCACCTCAATTCAATCCACTTCACTCCAGTCCAATCCATTCAGTCCACCCCACTCCAGTCTAATCCATCTAGCCCATCCCACTGCAATCAAATCCACACCAATCCAATCCATCACTCACTAGTCCAATCCACCCCACCCATTCCAATGAATCCACTCCAATTCCACTCCTGGAGTGGAGTGAATCCACCCCATCCTCCCCATGTCACTCCAATCCACTCCAATTCACCCCACTCCAAACCATCCCTTTCAAATTCAATCAACCAACCCCAATCCCCCACCCTAATCTAATCCACCCCACCCAGTCCTATCACTGTAATTCAGTCCGCTCACCCCAATCCTATCTCATCTATCCCACTACATTCCACTCCTGTCGAAGCCACCTTACCCGATTTCAATCCACCTTACTCCAATCCACCCTATCTAGTCCACCCACTCCAATCCACCCCACCCCACTCTACCGTAATCCAGTCCACCGCACTCTACTCCAGTTCAGTCCACCAGACTACCTAAATTCACTCCAACCTACTCCACTCTATTCCACCACACCCCACTCAACACTCCTTCACTCTGTCACTGAACCTCTACTCCCCTCTACTTAGCTCTACAACACTCCAATTGCCCTACTCCACTCCACAACACTATACTCCAACAACTCCACTGTACAAAAATACTCCTCCACTCCACTTTATGACACTCATGTTACTAAATGTTAGCCATGCTGAACAGCGGCCACAGCGGTGTACAACATGGCATAACCCTTTCCCAAGCCAATTGCTCTTGTATAGGCAAGGCCTATTGGCTTTGCCAATACTTGTTTTGGATTTGTTGAAGCATGCATTTCTAGTGCCATGTGTGAACGTCAGAATCAACTGGTCCCTTCTTCTTTAAATGTTGGTCTGTTCTCGAGATTTCACTGTTAAAGTGGCTCCATGTTGTCCAATTTCTGCATCACAAAGATGCATCACGATAAAACAGAATATATAATGAATAGCTGTTTGCAAAATACATTACAACTGGGGAATGAAATGAGCAAAATATGTTCTTAGAATTGAAATGGTGATCATGTGTTCTTCTTATGGTATAACCGAGATGAACACAGCCTGCATTTAAAGAAAGAACTTCACTTGCTGCTTAACACGTTAATGAATGAGCAATTACTTTAATTAAGGCCAAAGCATGTTATACAATCCAACACTTAATCATGAGGCAAGCCCTCAACTACAAATACATCTTTTATACATCTTTTCTAATTCTTAATTACTGGCATTCAGTATATTATGCTTAATCACTAACATTCAGAGGCTGTCCAATATGAAGACTATCTATCTTTAGCATGGCCATTAACATGTAATTACATTTGCGAGCTCTATAAGAACTTTAGCTTGATACAATAATATTTAAACAAGATTTACAATTTATTTATAGAGACTCGCTGTCTTATAACCATGAGTACACAATTTCTATAATAGGCAACCTGTGTTTGACTAAAGGTTGTATGTGCCAGATAAAAATTGTTCTTGTTACCATGCCACAAAATTAAAAGTCAAGGCATTAATATAGTGCGCCACAAAACTTGAAGATCTGTTCAAGTCTGGACTACAGGGAAGGGCTGACTAAGGGATTAGAAGAGATTTTTTCATTTGAAATTGAATTTAAGAAAAGTGCGTTCTGAGCACAGTGATGCGCGGAGTACATTCCTAGGCTGGCATCCTTGTGAGTCAAGCACTGAATCCGACAACGGAAAATTTAAGTGAGAAAAAACAAAATCTCATCAGCAAGTCTAAAAAGCGTGAATGTTCCGTCCCATACGAAGACAGCTTCGCCTCTAAATCACCAGGGCCCACATTACGAGTGTCAAATTCTATTGTGATTTCTTAATTTTCATAATTTCGAATTAGCACATTTTTGAGTTTGTATATCCGGTCCCCTGTTTACCAGCAATGTAGTTTCTGCTATTGCCTGCCATTTGATCCCAGTTCAGCCATTCTTCCTTTATCAGCTCTCTACCTGTAAAGCACACACATTTAGGTCTCATTCATTCTAAAATATATAATAAAAACGTGATATTATATATAAAAACACAGCACGTGGAGGTTACCTAGGACCCGAGGGGCACCCTCCTTGACTTCATTATTTACTGCTTTAGTTAACAAATACTATTTCAACTATACAGTTATTATCGTACCACAAAAAAACACAATGGCAGATTTGTGATCTTCTCAATATAGGCCGGGTGTCACTTCAGCAATAGGCGCCTTAACCTTAATGTACACATATCCTGTTGACTCATTAAGTAAGGCATAATTAAAACAGGTCTAAAATTACAATGGGACACAAAATTTGACGTTTGTGCGAAGATAAAGGCAGCAGCACATGTGTAAGCACAAAGCGTGTGGCATCGAGCATGCTTTCGATATCAGTAGTAGCTGTGCAGCCATTTTCCTAGTGCTATGTAGTACTTAACCAAATCCAGCTGTGCTTAGCTGTGCATGCTCTCCACATGTAGGAAAGAGAAAAAGTGTCTAACCAATCACATCGCTGAATAAGAATCCTCTTCTTCTTCCTTATAGAGAACACAGAGAAAACAGGCAGTGAGGCCTGCACCAACGAGCTATTGCAGAATGATTAAAGAGAAAAACAGAAGTGATTAAACATTGTAATTTTTTAAAAGTCAAAATACATTTGCATCCTTAATGTGTGGGTAATTGCAGTGTAGTTAACACATGAGAAAAGTATGATCAGCTTATCGTTCTCTGTGAGTGGTGAGAAGTTGTACAAAGACAGGTTACATGACGGGTACCACATTATTGCTAATCAATGATGCTGCTGCCAATATCAGCATCACAACTGATATTGCTACTTGGGGACAGTGCAAATTACATCTACCTCCAGCCTCGCTTGTTCAGAATCCTAACCAGTGGGGCGTAATATTTATTTTGAATCCCAGCAAGCAAGAAAGGCCAACTTCTTCTAAGATGGGTCGGTGGTGGGGCATTTTCCCCTGTTAAGCTAGAATATCCCGTTTGATAAAAGACATGAACCTCTACCCTGATTGCCCAACTGCACGTGAAGCTGGAAGACTGTTATGTTGGTCCTGGCATCACGCAAACCTAGTCTGTTATTGACAATGTGAGGTTAAGTCCATGTCCTTTGATCTGTAGGGTTGCACCAAGTGTGCCCACTTAGGGGGCAGTGGGCACTCTGTTAATGCTTTGCGTGTATCACATTGAGATGCTGGCTGTGTACAAATGTGTGAGTTTGTAGTTTCATCAGATTGTTTTCTCTGTGTCAGTAACAGCGTGTTACTCTGACCCCTCCTGTGCAAAGTTCTGTTGTTATGTGAAACACAGTCCCCTGCAATACCCTCCTGCGTGAACTTCAGGTGTGCTGTTTGTGCAGTGTATGTGTGCTGTTTGTGCAGAGTATGTGTAGCACATGTATGATAGTAGGACTCAATATTGCGAGAGTCTGAGTAGTGAAGTCAGTGGGATGCGTTGTGGATTCCCCTTGTTGAGAAGTGCACAAAATGAAAGATGGGAAAAGCTTCCTGCAGACAGTGGAAGTGTATTGCCTGTATTCCTGAGGCTAGAGATTTGTGAAACAGAAACTGAAGTGGGGGAAGACGGAGACAGAGTGATCCTAAAAAGTCACTGAATTCCTTGATAGGAAAAGTCTCTGTTTAGTTCTTTCTGAGCACTACCATATGGTCATGGTAGGACTGAGGGGTGGAACTACAGTTTCTGTTGTTCGATGAGAAAACATTTTCAGGTAGGGCCTGCTCTTTTGTCTTTCTCTGATTACTGTTTGAGGAAGGTGATGGCAGCCACGTGCTAAGAGCTATCAGTCCATTGTTCACTAGTTTGGATATTCCTGCTGGGAACCAGCTCCTTGCTACCTGCTGTGAGAGCCATCAATTTGCACAAAGGGTGCCTCTGGTGAGCAGTCTGAAATTCGTATATGAAAGCGAACCAATGCAAACCGGTTCTGAAACATAGGTCTATCTACGCAGTTCATTTTCTTAACTGCATCCACACTTTAAAAGCTCAAGAGACATGGTGTTAGCGAGTAGCCGCTGTGGGTTTTGTAAGTTGGTGCTGCCAGCGCCTGAGTAGTGGAGCCATGTCACTGTTGAAGTGGCGCCCAATCAGCCTGGGAGGCACAACTCCAGAAGACACGTCATAGCTGACGTATCAGCCTGAATCCGATAACTGCTTTGCCTGGGTACCCATTAGCATTCAGCCACAAAGGCTGTCCATGCTAAAGATGTGCTGCTATGCAAGACCTGCTGTGCTGATCTCATCCAGCAAATCCTCTTCTGAAGGGTGCTGCTGCTGAGGTCCCTGCAGCAAAGAGCTGCCATTGACAAAGTCACGGGTGCAAGCTGCCCTGCCACGCTACACTATCTGTAACACCAGTGAGCAGGTAAAAGCGAGGCTTGGACCGAGACTGGAATGAGAGACTAAGGGCCATATTTATACTTTTTGACGCACAACTGCGCCAACGCAGTTGTGCGTCAAAAATTTTAACGCCGGCTAACGCCATTCCAAAGCGCCATGCGGGCGCCTTATTTATTGAATGACGTTAGCCGGCGCAGCTGACTGGTGTGCGTAAAAAAAAATGACCCACACCAGGCAGCGCCGGCGTAGGGGAAAATGGAGCTTGGGTGTCAAAAAATGGGGCAAGTCAGGTCTGAAGCAAAATATTGGCCTCAACCCGATTTGCGCCATTTTTTTTTACTCCCAACCCCCATTGAAATGACTCCTGTCTTAGCACAGACAGGAGTCATGTCCCCTTGCCCAATGGCCATGCCCAGGGGACTTATGTCCCCTGGGCATGGTCATTGGGCATAGTGGCATGTAGAGGGGCACAAATCAGGCCCCCCTATGCCACAAAAAAATAATAATAATAATACTTACCTGAACTTACCTTAAGTTAACTGGGATGGGTCCCTCCATCCTTGGCCGTCCTCCTGGGGTGGGCAAGGGTGGCAGGGGGTGTCCCTGGGGGCATGGGAGGGCACCTCTGGCCTCCTTCCGAGCCCACAGGTCCCTTAACGCCTGCCCTGACCAGGCGTTAAAAAATGACGCAAAAGCGGCTGGACGTCATTTTTTAAGGCCCGCCCACTCCCGTGCGTCATTTTTGCACTGGAGTTTAAATAAGGCGCACATGCCTTAGAGTCATTTTTTAGAAGGGAACGCCTACCTTGCATATCATTAGCGCAAGGTAGGTGTCCACGCTAAAAAATGACGCAAACTCCAAGATCTTTGGCGCTAGACGGGTCTAACGCCAAAGTATAAATATGGAGTTAGCTTTGCGTCGGATTTGCGTAAAAAAAACGACGCAAATCCGGCGCAAACAGAGTATGAATATGCCCCTAAATGCACTGTGGAATTTGGTGTGAGGATTTGAGACAAATTGTTTGAGTAATTACCTGTGGGGAGAATAGTTGAACTCTAGTCAGTAGGGGTAAAAGTGAACTTATGATTAATTAATGCCTCTATTTGCTGTTTAAATGGGATAATAATTATTAGAATCAGCAGAGTGGGGAGAGGGTATCGAAGGAGGGGATGGGGCGTAGAGCTTACTAGAAATGGTAACCAGGGTTATAACCTTATAATTCCTATTTCAATTGGGTCATGTAGGTTATAGTTCTGCTGTGTGATCTTTACATATACGACAAGCACTGGACTGGACATTACATTATTTATTCTGTTGGGTGATTGGTGGGTTCTGAGCTCTGGTCTACCATCCTATTTCCCTGAGAAGCTTATGACTGCTTGCCGTCACTAACCTGAGAGTCAAGTGAGAAAATACTTGTACTTTTTCATGTTTGCTGAGCCAAAGTAGGATGGGCCCCGGGGCACCAGTTACAAATTACCTCAACCACCATGTTTAGGACACAGCAGGCCCTGTCTGCCTAGTTGCCCCAAAAACAGGGTCTCACATCCCACCAAGAAATGTTTGAAAAAGGGGGATGGGGGAAAATAGTGTATTTCAAAGCTCAATTTTCACATACATTTGGTAAAAGGCAAGTGAAAGTACACTTATTAAATGTTCAAGTACCTGCATGAAGCCTGACACAACCCAGGTGAGGACCCCATTTCTCCAAAAATGTGCCTCTATATGTCAAATATTACCTCAGCTGTGCCAGTGACAGAATTTTGCCATAGATATCGTCAATATACAATGGGTGAGCCATAAATTAAAATTGCCTCCAGCACTTCACGGCCAGAGCTTTGTCATGGTTGTCTGTCTCCCCTCGGCCATTTGTCAGGATTGCCCTCCTTTATGCCAAGAATTGCCCCCAGTATCACAGTTCCAGCAGTTTTACCATGAGTACCCCTTATGCAAGAAATAGTTCAAATTATCTAGCACTAGCATTTTGTCAAAAGCGATCCACATGTCACGAATGACCTCTGTTGTGCCTGTGCTAGCATTTTGCCACGGATGAGTCTCATGCCATAAATTAGTTCAAATATGCCAGGACCAGCAGCAGACGTGTGAGAAACTGGGTTTTTGATTGGGGGGAGTGAAAACCCTTCTCAAGCAGCAACCACAATTCTTGCAAGGGTGAACCATAAAGGTCACTAGATTAACCTGTGCTTAACCTTCTGGTAGCTTGGCAGAAAATCAGTTTGACTTATCTTAGAGGTATTTATGCAGCGCACAGACAGCAATAAAGTGACAACACAACACAAGATATTCCACACCAATTTAGAAAAATAGAGTAAATAATAAAAAATAAAAAGAGACAAAGAAAAACAAATCAGTAGAACCGCAGATGTGCAGTTTTAAAGGTCTAAAGAAAAACAGCACCCAGAAGCAGAAAGTGCTTCCACTGGGTATCTAGTCACACTATATTGGACAAAGTCACAAGTTTAAGCCAACCAAAATGCAGTGCAGGCCGGATACAGAGACCAGGTTAGTCCCACTGAAAAAGTTACTTTCTCAAAGTGCGGTGCGCAGAGGTCAAAACCTCAGGGTGTCACAAGAGGAGCAAAATGGATGCCAGCCAAGGGTCCAGGGCCCAGGGTCTGTGAAGGCCCCTCTTGGAGATCAGAAACTCGCTCCAGCAGAGGGCTTGTTGTGTCCTTGTTGCTCATAACAGGAGTCACTTTGGAGTCCTGGGTTCAAGGAGCTGGTCCTCTCTCCTTCAAACAGGAATGTAAACTACAAGCAGCAGGGCAATCCTCTGGAGTACCCCTTCTGTTGTCTTCTGCTGATCCAGGAGTGTACTGAAGTTTGGGTCTCAGGGTGCAATATTTATACCTGGTCCCAGCTTTGAAGTGGGAGGAACTTCTAGAGTTTTCTCCCCACAGATGATTCTGGAATTTCCTTCCTCCCTGCGCCGGGCCCAAGATGTCTGGGTGACAAAAAGCTAGTATGAAGTCCTTTGTGAGTGTGATGAGACAGCTCCTTTAAAAGTGTGGTAGGCGACAACTCCACCTCCACCCATCAGGACAGGATGGCCCATCCCACCAACCCCAGGACCCCGTTGTGATACTATCTAGGAGGAATACACGAAGGTCAACTGAAAAACGACCCCAGTCATGTGACCCATGTCACAGGCTGCAGGCACCAATAGGGGTCACTTATATGTATTAAAAAGGGAGGATTAGGCCTAGCAAAAGGTTTATTTCTCCAGGCCGAAATGGCAGTTTAAAACTGCACATAGGCTACAATGGTAGATCTCAGACATGTTTAACAAGCAATGGCAATATGTATGGCTTTCAAGGAATGTTGCAGTGTAATGTGAAGCATTGCACAATGACAACATGGGAATGGATATGTAATTGTGTAGAAGCAAAGAACTGTAGAATAATATAGGTATAGGTTAAAAGGTCAGGTGACAGTGCAGCCAGACCTAAAAATCCATGTAGGTTAATGACTGCCTATCTACCATCTGTGCTGCCGCCAAAGAAAAACACCATAATATGTTATGTTATATTGATTGTTATGGCGCACTAATCACCCGAGACGGTATCCAGGTGCTTGCTGTAGGTTTGTGGATAAATTATCTATGTATCTAAGGCACTCTAATGGCTTTACAATGTCATGTGTATGACCCTGAACGTTCACTCTCAGGAGCTGGGAAAATGAACAAAATAATGACAGCTCTGTGGAGGGCAAGCACTAGAGCCAAAACCATTCTCCTGGTGATTGTCACATAATTGTCTGACCACAGCTGTGCTGTCAAGCCAGATAAAAAAGGGCTACTTCAGTGGGCGCCACAATGAGTACTGCAAGCCCACTAGCAGCATTTAATTTACTGACCCCAAGTACATGTAGTACCACTTTACTAGGGACTTATAAGTAAACTCAATGTGCCAAGTGGGTGTAAGTAAACTTTAGCATGTTTAGGGGAGAGAGCACAAGCACTCTAGTACTGGTTAGCAGAGATAAAGTGTACAGAGCCCTAAATGGCAACACAAACTGGTTCAGAAAACAGGAGGGGTGAAGACAAAGAGTTTGTGGGTGACCCTGCTGAGAGGGCCAAGTCAACACACACTCATATACTCACTCTCAATCTCTTGCAGTCACTCCCACTTATTCTCCCTCACACTTACTCACTTATACCAGGAGGAGATGGGAGTAAGACAGTGCACATGGTATTTCCTTCCATGCGACCTCCAAAGAGTTCTCTGCCATTTTAAACTATCTTTCCTTCTTACACACCAGATGCTCTTCCAGGTGACATCAGCCCACATAAGGGGCAATAGGGTGCATCCATCCATGTGGCCACTGTGATAGCGAATGTGATGTAATTTGGATGGCAGAAGTGTCCCCCATCTATTCCTGGTTTGAGTTATAAAGAGGATTATCTAGCAGCAGACACCACAGCTTCTGCCACAACACACAGGGGCGGCTCCTTCGCAATGGCAAAGGAGCGTTGGCCCACTATTGTTTTCTTTTTTTGCTGCTGGCTCAGCCAGCATGCCCATGGAGGGAGTGGGGCTAGGCCATGGCAGGGGAAAGAGGGGAGGGGACGTGGAGTGCACCTAAGTGCACATGTTAGTTTAGCCGGCTGTCTTAGGCTGGCCAAACTGACATGCGCACTAGTTCTCTCCAACACAGCGGGGTTCGAGAAATTGCACAGACTCCCATTCACTGTCTGAATGGTAGACTGAATGGTAGACCAAGCCGTTCAGAACAATGTTGATGCTGCTCCCATGCTAGGTATAGCATGAAAGCATCACCAGGGTTGCGTGGGGAGCCTGTGCTGGTGTCCCAGGCACTGCTAGGACACCAGCATCACCAAGGGAAGAGGAGCGAGGTGGCGGCAGCAGCAAAGGTAAGTTTTTTTTTCTCACTATTATTATTTTATTTCGCAAGCCCCACGCCCCCTGCCCGCCCCTCCCCTTGAGATTGCGGCAGCCACCACTGACAGCACAATGTTAGATATTCTGGAATGCAAGCTGGAATACAGCAGCACTGTCACATTCTTTTATATACTGCCAAATTAGTGTTGAGATGCTTTCCATATGCTCAAGTGGGAAAACAGCATCGCTCGGGGACATTTCTACCATTTCAAGTTCCTATTAAAATTAGAATATCACATATCATTGCTACCAGAAAGTGTATGTCATTATGTAAATTTTCTATTTCTCCTTACCAGGGCGGAGGTAATATGTTCTATATTATGAATTCTACGACTAGTGCGTCCTTATATAAGTATGGACAGAATACACGCCTCCAGTCTGTACATTAAGTTTGTGTCTTAAGTGCGCATCCGTGTTAAGCATCATGATAAGGGTGCATTTGCCCTTAATTACAGTATCACATTTGCATTAAGCGAACGTGTGACTGCCATTCAACGAACCTTGTGCCTTAATGTACTGAATCTGACACCTACCAATCTACTATTCATGAGGTACAGAAGCGGTCCAACGTGCTTCTCAGGTCACTGTTAAGAAGCAGTGTTTCTTTATGTCAGATAATTCAAATCACTGCAGCCAAACTGAATATTTAAAGAAGTGATGTTCAGGGAGGAAGAGAGTTATCCTTCAATACATTTGGGAAAAAAAACATTATGCCCATTGTCGCCTATTGTGACGGATTAACATTTAGCACTTTAGATATTTCGATATTTCATTTTAAAGACTTGCGTACAGTGCACTTACAACTGGCTGAGGAATCCTTAGTCCTCCTTCTTGGAAAAACTTCCTGCACACCTGGAAACCCCATCATGACTCTTTGGGGATGCCCATCAGCCAGCTTGTAGTACTGCAAATTAAGATGTGTATTAAGAAAATTGATTTACCAGTAAAATTAGTTTCGAGATTAGGGGCCAGATGTGGCAAAGGGTTTTACCCATTCTATGTCTATGGGAAAATGTGTTCGTACATATAGCCCTAGGTTCTGAATGAAGAGTGGAGCCCATGTTGGGAATGCTGTACAAAGGCTCAATGCAGTGATTTTTAAAGGTTTGTCAAGGTTGCAAATATATATTTAGTTTGCTCTCTTCAACTGTCAATATTACTGGCAAATTGATGTGAGTTAAAACTTTAGTTGAATGGTCTCTCTACATAAGTATGGCAGTTATCTGTATCTATGTTGCCCCCGTTAGTGTTTTTGGGAAAATATTTATCATATTCCACAAGTAAATCTCATTGCATCACGAGCCAGGCTTTTGTCTGTTATCCATGGATAGTAAATCTCCTGGTAGACTACTGCCGGACTTGAACCCCTAAATAGGTATGAAGTGAAATATCCACTAGTCTATACATTTTCTCCACTCACTCAAAACTGTACCATGTAAGTGAAGAAATGTCATTACCTAGTCAAAGAAAATTGCTTCATATTAGCTGAATATAAATCTTGAGTTTCTCTAGAAAATGCATTTCCATTCCGCAGGGCTACTGAATTGTCAGTAAAGGCACAGAGGTGATAATACAATGTGGGGAAGAGGGTGTAGTACCCATCTGCATGTTGTTGTAGAGATACATGCTGTTGTGTGTGTGTTCAAGTGTTGCGGATGTGGGAAAGTGCAGCACCTTGTCAAGCAACATATAGGGGTAGTACACATGTGTGTGTGTGTGTTGTTGCAAACTGGGGAAAGATTAGTACCTTGTCATGAGATATATGAGCGCAGTACACGTGTGCATTTGTGTGTTGGTGCAAATTGGTGAAAGAGCAGTATCCTGTCCCTAGAAGCTGTACTGATGATTACCTCATGGTACGTGAAGTTGGGAAAGAGTAACACCCTGTTGCTAGAGGTTGTTTGTGGGGAATACTGCATGACATGCAAAGTTGGGGAGCTGTAGTACCCTGTTGTGAGAAATTGCAAGGGGGACTACCCCATGGTGTGCTATGTTGTGAAAGAGTAGTTTCTTGTCGTGAGATGTTACATGAGGGAGTACTCTTTAGGAGCGATGCAGGAGAAGAGATGCGTAATGTTGTGAAGCCGTCCTTACTTTCTCTGGTGCAGTTTACAGAGGGCATAGTGCTATGTGCAGATTAAGTGCTTTCTTCTGCCTGGCCCTTGCTCATATTTATTAGGCCAGCTAATGTGATAGGGTGTGGGGCGTATTGGAGGGCTGGGCTGCACTTTTGTGTGTAAGTGTAAGAAAGGTGGTTATTTGTTGAGGAAGGGTGCGCATCAACCTCAAATAATAACCATAATCCTTATCAGGGTGAAACACAAAAGTCACAAAATAAACTTGTGCCCAACCCCCTGGTAGCTTGGCACAAAGCAGTCAGACTTAACTTAGAGGCAATGTATAAAGTTTTTATGCAGTACTCAAACAGTAATAGAGTGTGAAAACACCAGAAGAAACTAATTTATAAATTAGTAGACCTGGAGATATGATTTTTTAAAGCCTATGGTTGAAAATAATACTGAAAGCATTTAGCACCAACCATGATCATCTGGTTCCACTTTACTGAGACAAAGTCAAAAGGTAAGGCTGACTGTGATGGAGCGGGGGTTGTATACAGGGACCAGGTTCACCCCAGTACAAAGTTTTACCTTTGGACTTAGGCCCTGATTTATACTTTTGTTTTTGCACAAAATTTATTGTATTGTGTACGTTTATGCCGCTATTGCAGCAAAACAACGCTAATGCCGAGCAAAAAAACATAAATCAGGGCCTTAGTCTCTGGGATGGAAGTCAAAAATTCTCACTGGGGCAAGTCATCAGGCTGTAGCCGTAGAGTGCTCCATGTCATTGGATAGCTGCTGGACAAGGTCTTGGTGAAGCTATTGACTTGGCGGGAAAGCTCTGAGAGTGAGAAATTTGAATTTCACACACATGGAAGTCCCCTTGATAGACAGATACTTTTTTGCACTTTTGCCCGTTGAAGATTTCTACCTTCTGACTTTTCTTTTTTAGAGCTTGGATTCTTCCAGCAGGGCAAGGCTGAAGACTTAGCCTAAGAGGGCTCCACAAGTCTGGACACCTTCTCTCCGAAGTTCTGCTGGATCACAGCTGCTGGGAAGAATGTAGTGGGAACAACCTGAATCTCTGGCCCTGCAGCAATGCACTTTCATCAGATCTACTTGGCCTTGGGCCTCCCATCAGTTCTCAGAGCAGAAAGTTGGCAAAATGCTTCTAAGTTCCAGGTTTCAGGGAACCTTAGGAGGGGTCCATTTCTACACTAACCAAGGGTTGAGTACCTTAGGGACACTTAGGGGGGGTTAAGATTCAATCTAGCAGAGGCTAGCAGCAGGGTCCAGGGCAGATCCACTTGGAACTGGTCAGTTAGGCAGTTGCAGGAAAGGCATCTGGTAGCTTGTTGTGCCCCTGCATCTAAAATAGCCAACTGACCTGTGGAGTTATTTGTAGGGTCCTGAGTTCAAGGTAAGCAAATCCCGTCTTCCTTTAGGTTCTTCAGACAGCAGGACAGCCCTTCTTCTGATTCTTCACAAGTCTAGGAGAGTTCTGAGAGGGATACTCAAAATGACACTTTTATCCCCACT
The DNA here is from genome assembly GCF_031143425.1 of Pleurodeles waltl. Taxonomy (NCBI): domain Eukaryota; kingdom Metazoa; phylum Chordata; class Amphibia; order Caudata; family Salamandridae; genus Pleurodeles; species Pleurodeles waltl. The sequence goes on from NC_090442.1 coordinate 302,691,038, forward strand.
GCCAACATGTGGGTGGGAGAATCTCCTTTCCGCTCCCTAACCCACTGGGTTAAGGTTTCCAGGGGCACCGACCTACAATTGAAGGACATGCTGTGTGTTTTACTGTAAGCTATCCCACAGTTTACTTCCCCACTTAAATCCAACATGGTAGAACCCTTCTTTCCCTTTTCAGAATTCCTTGTTCCTACCTAGAGATGTGGCTACGACAATGGGCAATGGGCATACCATCCCTTGTGGTCACTCTAAACCAGTTCTGAGGCAGCTTCCCTCTACCACTGGGTTTGGAGCCAAGCTGAGTAGAAGACAAAGAGAGGCAGGCCTAGGTGTAAGCTACATCTGTTGGTGACAGGGCAGGCACCTTTTTGAGCACAGGAAGGGGATGGACACAACTTTTCACAGCCAGGGTTTTCTCTGTTGAGATATCTAAAACCTAAAATATACATGTCCTACTGTTAGAAATGGGGTCTATGGTTGGCAGTCAGTTTGCACTCTGTCCAAGCAGGAACCCTCACTCCATTCAAGGTAAAGGAGATACACAGGTCAGATAACCACTGCTTGCCCCTTGATAGGTTGGCACAAGCAGTCAGGCTTATCTCAGAGGCAATGTGTAAAGTATTTGTTCAAAACACACACAATAACACAGTGAAAATACCACAAAAGCACTCCCCACCAGTTTAGAAAAATAGCCAATATTTATCTTAATTAAACAAGACTAAAACGACAAACATCCAACATGCGCAAGCAAAGATATGAATTTTTAAAATAAAGAGTCTTAACTAATAGGACTCAATGAATGCATTAATTTAGCACAAAGTACCTGTATGCGTCAAAAATAAAGCAGCAAGGGTGACGATGCATCAGAAAAGCAAGCTCTGCATCAATTCCTTACTCGCAAGTGAGGCCGTGTGTCAGTTCTTTAATCACATTGGAGGCCATGTGTTGATTCTTTTCTCGCAAGGGAGGCCGTGCGTCGATTCCAGGTGTGCAGCCTCGGGTCAGTGCGGGGATATTGAAAACTTTGATGCCCAGGAGCCATTTCAGATGCACTGTGCGAAGAGTGCGCGGTGAGAAAAGGCGCTGCGTCATTTCTCCAGCCATGAGGCAGGTGCTGCGTCAAATTTTCAGCTGTGGGACGGGCCATGCATCGATTATTCTGATGCACACACAGCTGTGCGTGGAATTTCCCCCGCAAGTTACCAGTTTCCACTTCTAAGGCCCAGGGACTGGATTTGGCACCACCTAGCAGGCCAGGACTCCCAGCAGAAAAGCCCAGGCACTGGCAGATGAAGTCTTTGATGTCCCTGAGTCTTCAGTAAAGGGGGCAAGCTCGGTCCAAACCCTTGGAGAAAATTCACAAGCAGGATTTCGGACAGCAAAGTCCAGTCCTACCTCTCTTAAGGCAGAAGCAGCAGCAGCAGGCCATCAGAGCAAAGCAACAGGCAGAGTGGCAGGTCCTCTTCAAGTCAATCTCTTCTCCTTGGCAGAGGTTCCTCTTGATCCAGAAGTAAACTGAAAATCTGGGGTTTTGGGTCCACTACTTATACTCATGTCTGCCTTTGAAGAAGGCAAACATCAAAGGAAAGTCTCTGTTGTTTACAAAATCCTATCTTGCCCAGGCCTGGCTCCAGACACACTCCAGGGGGTTGGATTCTACATTGTTTGAGGGCAGGCACAGCCCTTTCAGGTGCAAGTGTCAGATCCTCCCTCCCCACTCTAGCCCAGGAGACTCATCAGGATACGCAGGCTACACTCCAGCTCCCTTTGTGTCACTGTCTAGAGAGATTTCACAATAGCCCAAATGTCAGTCTGACCCAGAAGTGGAATACACAAGCGGGCAAAAGCACATAATGGTTAAGCAAGAAAATGCCCACTTTCTAAAAGTGGCACTTTCAAACAGACAATCTGAAAAAACAACTTTACCAAAAGATGTATTTTTAAATTGTGAGTTCAGAGACTCTAAACTTCATATCTGTATCTGTTCCCAGTGGGAAACTGCACTTAAAAGATATTTAAAGGCAGTCCCCATGTTAACCTATGAGAGACATAGTCCTTGCAATAGTGGAAACCGAACTTGGAAGTATTTCACTATCAGTACTTGTCCCACCTTTTACATACACTGCACCCTGCCCATTGGGCTACCTACGGCCTACATTAGTGGTGACTTACATGTAGTAAAAGGGAAGGTTTAGGCCTGGCAAATGGGTACACATGCCAGGTGGAATTACCAGTGCAAGACTGGACACAAAGACACTACAGTGGCAGGTCTGTGACATGTTTACAGGGCTACTCATGCGGGTTGCACAATCAGTGCTTGCAGGCTCACTAGTAGCATTTAATTTACAGGCTCTGGGCACCTCTAGTGCACTTTTCTAGGGACTTACTAGTAAATCAAATATGCCACTCATGGATAACCAGTCACCAATACCATTTAGACAAGAGAGCACTTGCACTTTAGCACTGGCTAGCAGTGGTAATGTGCCCAGAGTATCAAAACCAGCCAAATGAATTACAGCACGGGGTCCATAAACAGGAGGTCAGAAGCCAAAAGTACAGGGAAACCATAGCAGGAGCTGCCAGGTCTAACACCTACTAAATACCATTCACCCTGCCTTATGGGTATTTAGGGGCTACTTTAAGGCAGACGTATTTAAGCATTAAAAAGGAAGGTTTAGGTTGGGAAAAATGTTTATTTTGCCATGTCAAAATGACAGCTTAAAAATGTATCACCTAGGCTGCAATGGCAGACCCGTAGACATGTTTTACAGTGCTACTTTAGTGGGTTGCACAATGAGTTCTGTAGCCCATTAATAGCATTAATTTAGAAGCCTGGGATACATGTTGTACTATATAACAGCACAAGTAAATCAAACAATGCCAATTAAGTAGATGCCAATTTTATCAAGTTTAAAAGAGACAGCACAAGCATTTTACCACTGGTTAGCAGGAGTAAATTGAGAAGAGTTCAATGGTCAACAAAAAAAGGTTCAGCTGTAGTAGGTGAACATCTGTGGGAATGCTATGCAAAAGATGGTAATTTCCAACAGTAACTGTATCGTTCAGTGTGTTAGATTTGTGGGAGTATGTGTGTTGCTTGTGGATGATGAAGGACATATGAGACTTTGCTGTGTTGTGTAGTTTAGTAAATTGAGGTGGAAGTCTGGGGACATTGTGTATGAATATAGTTGTGATGACAGATCTTGTGTTGGAGTTTGGTCGAAGGATTTTTTAATGGTGGTGATGTATCATGAAACTTTCAGGGATTTGTTTGTGCTTTGAACATGTAGAGTTAGGGAAGACAAGGAGACCCTTAATCGAAGAAAGCCAGCAGGATCCATGTCCTGGCTGTCACGTCTGAGCATCTATGAGTACGTGTCCTGCATGCATAAACGTTGTATACTGTCATTGTGAGTGTGCAGGCATGTAGTGGTAGGTCCCTTGTGTCCATTGAGGTTGCAGGTCTTGTACATCTTGGACCGCTGTACAACAGTAATCACAACCTAGTAGTTGTTGTCTCATTTTTTTGTTTGACAGAAGGTGTGGGGAGTCTCATGTTCTGACATGTCACTGCGTTTCTGTGACTGCTATTTGTTGTCTTTGTCTGTCTATGTGGGTACAGGAGAGTTTAATGGGCTGTTGTTGGGTGAATGTGTAATCTAGATATGTTGAAGATTGAGTAATGGTGTATGATTGTCCTCATACTTTAAATGCAATGTAATGGATATTCTATGTTTTGTTGTTTGGAAGACATGGTGATGTGTAGTGCCCTGTGTGTCCCCATTCCCTGTAATTCTGAGCTGGTGTGTAGAATGGTGAGAGTGAACAAAGTAGTAGAATATTTGTGTGTGGTTTGAAAAGGAAGCTAGGAGATAGAGAGTTGGAGGAAAGATGGAGCCCTAACTGGAGCCATCAGGCTTTTGCTGTAATTTAAAGGCCTAACATGAAATAAAGAACTTACCTCCATCTAGAATGGCTCCAAACTCCTGTGGGGCATCCTTCCCTCCAACTACAACACCCTTCCTCTGTGTGACTATCCCTCAGGCATCTCAGTAGTGGGCATATTAAAATGAGAAACCTTTTCTTTTTTCTCTTGTCTGGAAAACAACCACAGCTAGCTCTGTGCCCAGGTCCCCTCCTGCGGTGAGTAGAGACATCATAACTGGGATAAAAGCAGCTTCAAGGGCCTATCCACTCTTCTTGGTCACTCTATGACCCTCACATTCCAAGATAACTACTGCTGGATGCTTTGTAATTACCATCACTCTCCCTGCTTGTCAGACATCTGTTGACTGGCCTTTATTGTTCCAGAGACATTTCACACCTAATCAGCACAGGTGGAAGTGTTTATTGCTCTCACTAGAGGAAAGGAAATCCGGTATAACTGGTTTAATAACTGACAAGGATTCAAACATGGACAGCTTGTATTTAGACATACCTGGACCATGCATAGCAAAACGTCAGACTCACTAATTAACTACATTTTTGATAAGTATGACAACCTTGTACCGAGTATTTTCCTAGACTACCCTAGGCAAACTTTCATAAATGAGACGTTTTTTCCTAAATAGACATTTGCAATATGGAAAAGCTACTGCAGCCTATGCAGTAAAATAGTGATTTTGTATTCTGTCCGTGAAGGAGCATCGCGGTCTCAATACTTGTCATATACCACTTTTACACATTATGCAAACAAACCTAGGATTCAAGGTGCTACTTCTAGATAATGTAGCTAATATGAAAAATAAGCAGATAAATATAAAAAAATGTCGTTTACTTAGAGCAACAAAGTATTGGTAAACCCATGTTTCAACTAATTAGTCCATGTCTTCACATCAAGATTCTGTTTTAAATTAGCATATCCTGCCAGATCAGTAAATCCAGTGAAGATTTATTATGAAGTACATAGATAAAAAACAAAGCACCAATATGACATGCACAGATGAGAAACAAACGCCGACACGTGTTTCGCCCCCTAGTGGTACATAAACCTGGGGCTTTCTCAAGGCTGTAAAAATACAAAGACAAATTAAAGACAACCACTCTTCTTATAATAAGACAAAACTGAGAATTACAAAATATCACCCAAGTGCAAAAAAAGAAGAACAAAAGCCAAGTGCCAGAAAACTAAAACAACTGCTGAGAAACCATCTCAAAAAGTTGTGTATTAATTACCTTGGAGGTGAGACACCACTACAAATATATAGTCTATATGGTTCAAAGGATGGGTGCTAGCAAATGAGTTAGACAAGCAAAAGACAGTCCCAGGACAGAAGATAAAGGAGGGAAGTTTATTATACTCAAGACTAGCCGCACGATATTGAACTAGACACCAAGCAATGAATATGTAGAAGAACCATGCCATGTTAGTAAGAAATTGAACACTATATCAGAAGTGAGGAAAGTGACCCAAATCAAGCAATTGGTCATTAAGATCTCCCATGCATTAATCCACCCATGCTAGGTTATAGTGAGATGATGCAGTACCTATTCAGATATTCTTAAGGTAAGTTCTTATAAAGTTTCATTATCATATTGGGTTGATCAAGGGACATATCTGCATCAATAGGAAATATACAAAAAACACATACATTGTTTAAATCCCTATGTTTTCATTCACTAGACAGATCCTGCATAAATAAATATTAATTCGACATTAGCACCGTGCAATAGGAAAACTAAGTGTAAAAGTTCATCTCAGGTGCCATTAAGTAAAAATCTGCCTCCAATACATAGCATGAGTGCTGAGAGGCAACAAGAGACTGGAGAATGTGTGTATGTGATTATGTGCAAGAATTGTAAACTTTAATGCATCTCTCTTTTTTAGAAATAATATAAGCAAAAAACACGGGTGTCCAGTAAAAAGAAAATACTAACCATGACCAGTTTTAGCAGATTCTATGGATTGTTTTTTAACTATTACAATACCAATTTATGTTGAAAGATAGTACGTTATTCATGTCTAACCCTCATTGCAAAATACTACAAGTATGCAAAATAACATGGTTTACTTTGACATGGCACCTGGGCACCTAGTATGCCACTTGCTTGTGGCCTCCAGTTCCTGCTTGTTCCAGTCTGATCCAGTTGCTGCCATTTATTTAAGTAACACCACCGATGCCCAGGATTTCCCACCCGGGTTTTCCCCCTCACCATTCTTTCCATCAAGATAAGCCCTGTCCAACCTAGGACCTACTTAATGCAGGCCGATGTGCGACTCTGCCGCAGGTGTGCGTTGGGCACACCCGGCATGTCAAAGGCGTGCCAGAGGCAAGCCTGTCTGCGACTGTCTGCATCTGGACTGTGCCCAACGCACCAACCCCTGGCCCTCGAACCCCCTGCAGATACACTATCCTGAGCTCCATACCCTCAACCCAAGGTGCCACAACAAAGATTGGTACTACGCTGACCCACTCTCCATGGTAGGAGCTTTCAGTTGCACCCACTGCCACTTCACCTGCGACAGCACACACACCAGCGCTCTGACCAGCCCTGCCCTGAACACACCACAGGCACCACTTGAACAAATACACCAACTTGCATGTCCCCTTCTCAACACATGCTCGCTGTGCAAACACACTACCGAGATTTGGGACCTCAGCTCCACCCTCACACCCGATGTCCTCTTCCTCACTGAGACCTGGCTCCAACCCACTTCCGCACCAAACATCATCAGCACAATACCCGAAGGATACAAGATCACCCAAAGGATGGAACACCAGAAAAGATATGACAGGCAAGGCAGCCATCAAGACAGCCCTTAACCTCTACCACAGACTGTCGAGACAACTGAAGAAAAATGCCTTAGCCCCATGCATCAAAACAAGCTCCAATAACAGCAAAGAACTCTTCAACATCATCAAAGAATTATCTAGCCCCTCAGCTTCAACCAACATTACCCCCTCACAGGAACTCTGCGAGTACCTTCCAAACTTCTTTCACAACAACATCTACAAAAACTTCAAACCCTAGCCCAAGGCCACTGATCTCTTAAAGCAACACAACATCCCCGGTCCCACCACAGACATCCGACTAAGTGATTGGAGGCAGCTCACCCCACAGGACACTGCCACCATCATGAACACAGTCCACTTATGGGCCCTAACCAGTACATACCCTCACCACACTTTCAAACTAGGTGAAACCAGAATCAGCCACATACTCACCACCTTATTCCGCACCTCAATTTCCATGACAACCTTCCTCAAGGACTAGAAACACGCAGGTGTCAATGCCCCACTAAAGAAATCATTGGCAGACCCCAGAGAACTCAACAACTACCAAATAATCTCCTTGCTCCTGATCAATCAACATCAAACAACAATCTGGAACAGAACCCCTTATTAGAGTCCTCCCAATCTGGATATGGCAGCAACCACAGCACTGAGACAGCCCTCAGTGCAGCTACTGATGACATTCAAACCCTACTCAACTGAGGAGAGACTGCAGCTCTGATCTTCCTTGAGTATCCTTGCTCAGCCCCACCCTCTTTAACACTTATGTGACACCTCTGGCCAGCATTGTCAAAACCAACAGACTCAATATCATATCTTATGCTGAAGACACACAACTTATCCTCTCCCTGTCCAAAGACACCACCAACACCAAGACCAACTTCCAGAACTGCATGACAGATGTCGCCAACTGGAGGAAGGTCAACTGCCTAAAGCTCAACATGGACAAGACAGAAGTACTGATCTTTGGAAACAATAGCTCCCGGTGGGACCCTCAGAATGCAGACCTAGTCTTACCCCCAATGACCACGTTAGGAACCTAGCCATCATTCTGGACAACAAGCTAAGCATGACGGCTCCATTCAACTCTGTCTCCTCCACCTGCTTGTTCATCCACTGCATAATTCGTAAGATATTGGGATGGCTACCCCAAAGCTCAAGACAGAGCATCACCAAGGCCCTCATCTCCAGCTGTCTGGACTACAACAATGCTCTCTACGCAGCGCACCTCCTCCAATGATTACAGACCATACAGAACACCACAGCCAGACTCGTCTCACATCACCCTCTACCTCAGGGAACTCCACAAGATCCCTGTACAGAAAAGATGCCTGTTCAAACTCCAGACCCACACATACATGGCCCTACACAACTGTGGACCTGCCTACTTGAAACACTGCCTGAACTTTCATCATCCCACCAGACACGTCCGATCCACTTTCTTTTCTGTAAGCCTCATCTCCTGCATCCGACATAGCAGATGTGGAGGTAGCTCCGTCTCCTACCTAGCAGCAAAGACATGGAAAGAGCTACCCTTTTATTTTTGGACCTCCCCATCTCTTCCAGAGTTTCAAAAGTCCCTGAAGACCTGGCTATTCGGCTAATTAGCTAGATCCTGCCAGAGCCTGGATACCCTCACAGGTGACAAAAAGTGCTCTACGAACCTACTGATTGATTTATTAATGGATTGATAGATAGATTGATTGATTGATTGGCATATGCTTGCTCTAGTCTTGTTCTTAGTGGTTCAGGACTCCAGTGGAAGACCTGATGGCCAACTTTTAACATCAATCCAGTGGATGATGTAAATCAAAACTGCAAATCATATGGACTTCTAACTTTTATGCCCCTGATGCTATGTGCACGCAACTATATTATGGCCTTAGCTAAAACTTAAATATGCCAATCTGAGTACACATACAGTGGGAGGCTATTTAGCAGTCTCCAAGTGCTCAGAGTCAAAATACACAAGTAAATCAAGTCCTCTAAAAGAACAACATTTGTGGAGACTTCACTGAAGGGCTAATTTCCAAACAAATATTTTATAATGCAGATGTATTATTTTTTATTATTTCTCCTTGTTGTTTATACATTAACAAATAATTTTGATTAAGGACTAATCTTTAAATGATGTAACATACATGTGTGTCTGCTTTTCTAAGCAGCTGACAAGTCTATATAGTGGACAACCACTATTAAAGCTGCAACTTTTGTTTGGTGGTACATTTTTACAAATGCTTTTGAACCTTATTCATTGATGTGAAGGAGTTGTTTCACTTCAGTTTTTTAAAATGTCTAAGGTGTTTGTTCATTTGCACTTTTCTTTTCATCCTGTTGGCCTGTTCTCAGTAGTGCAGCCATTTTTATATCATTTTGCTGCTCCAGCCATAATCTATACTGTCTTGTCTCTAATAGAACAACCTATTCTAAGGAGATTCTGGCACCACCCTTCTGGGTAAGAGTAAGTTGTGTTATTCTTCCACTTGTAGTGTTACTAACTTTTTGAGTTGTGATGGCCACGTATGTGTAGCTTGTCTCAATGTATGTTTTCCTGCCAAACACTCTGACTTGATATTTAATGTTATTGACCACTATGCTTTAAATGACACCTGGATCAAATTCAGCTCTTGTCCACATATTTTATTGTCATTATTGGCAGGTTATAAAGTACTCCAGGTTTTAAGATAAGGTAGTCAGAGCCTCACCAGAGGTATCCCTAACCGATGAGAAGTTGAATTCAGAGCTGCTAATTTATCAGAAAAAAATTGTGAGGTGTCCATGGAACACAGAACAGGAGTATTAGAGAGTTCTTTGGAACAATTTATCTCTGATCTAATTTTCTTATTATAAAAAATAGATTTGGCTTCACATATGGTGTGTATATAAGTAAGTGTGAGAGCTTTATGCTTCTCCTTTTCACCAGGAGCCAAATTAGCCTGCCATTTTCCGCTTGTGTCTGTGGCATTGCTGTCTCTGGCCGATAAGTTCTTCCGAAAACCAAGGCGCTGAGGGTTTGCTTCTAGTGCACATATTAACTTTCATAGGTGCCATAAAATCTAAAGCTGCCTTAATCCAACCTTCAAAGTCTTCTGCTGTATGGCCATAGGAGCGGTCATTGCTAAAAGTGGAACTATTAAGAGCCCGCTCCAGATCTTCTGATGTAATCCTGCTTGAATTCCTACAGGATTCGAATTTAGATAGAGCAGGTCACACGCTTACTGAAGGTTGAGGGAAAAGGACCTTAAATGTTACAGCCTGGTGATCCGCCCGACTAAGGGTAAATACATCCTCAATAACAAGACCATTAAAATTGGTCAAAATACCATCCAGGGGATGACCCGCATTATGGGTGGGTGAGTAAATGCAAGGTTGCCTATTAGCTTGACCAGCAAAGTCGAGACTCTGCAAGAGGATCTCTAGAGAGGCTTTTTGTCATCTTCATGAATTGTCATTCAACAAAAGCACTATTCATCTTGATTGGAAACATGCATGTGTGAATCTGTAAGTAATTGGGGTGGTAGCTGAGGGAGGTGAATATCTACCTCAAATAACAACCATAACCCTTGTCAGAGTGAACCTTGAAAGTTACTAAATTAACCCAAGCTTAGCCCCCTGCTAGGTATTGCACAGAACAGACACGCTTACCTTACAGGCAATGCATAAAATATTTGTGCAGTACCAAAACAGTCTGAAAGTCAAAACGTAACACAAGAAAAAAAAAATCTGAAACCGATTTAGAATTTTTTAAATAAATTAAATGACACCAAAATTACAAAAATCTAATAAGGGAACTCGAAGTAATTAATTTAAAAATGTTAAATGTGAAAATAGCACCAAAAAGCAGTAAGCGGCAACCATGGTCACCTTGTTTGCACTTGAGCAGTACGGGAGGCGCAAATTAAGGCTGACTGCAATACAGTGTTGGTCGAACACAGAAACCAGGTTTGACCGGGTCAGAAGTGTTTCCTTCGCACTTAGGCCCTTGATACGAGGCTGGCGGTCATGCACTCAGACACCCCCATCACTTGCATTCATCCACAGACACCCCCACTCACTCACATTCATCCACACAGACACCTCCATACATGCGCACAAACACGCACACACACATTCACTCACATGCATGCGCGCATTCACCCCCCCCTCCGCAGACATGCACACACGCACCCACAAACACACACAGGCCCTCCCCCCTTTCAAACACCCACGTACCTTCTCCGTCGAGGAGGACATCTGGGAGGGGATGGGTCCTGGCGGTCTTGGATCGCCAGCACCACCACACCAGCAGGACTCTGCCAAGCTGCATTACGGCTTGTAATACGGCAGGCAGAGTCCTGCTGCCGTGGCGGTGCTGGCGATGCACCCGGATCTGCACCGCAGACCACCAGCACGACTGCTGGTGACTTTCCACCACAAAGATGGCAGACTCATAGTATGGCGGTCTGCAGACCGCCAGCACTGGCGGTCTGGTGGCGGGTTTGGCTTTGGAGGTCAGGGAAATTGACTGCCAAAGTCAAAATGAGGGCCAAAGTCTCTGCAATGGAAGTAAAAAATCCTCACTGGAGCAAATCAGCAGGCTGTGTTGTTAGAAACCTGATGGACAAGATCTCTGTAAAGCCGTTGACTCTTGGTGGGAAAGCTCAGAGTAGGAGGAATTTTAATTTCATACTCACAAAAGGTCATTTGCCTGCCCAATACTTTTTGCACCTTCACCCAATGAAAATTTCTACTTTCAAACTCAGTCACTTTGTTGGAGCTCGGAACCTTTCATGAGGCACAGCTGCTTGCACAGTCCAGATGGTCATCCTCCCACAGGAACAGAACATCTCCCCATACCTAAGGCCTTTGTCTCAGCTCTGGGACAAAGTTCACAACTCATCAAAGGATCTACTCAGCTCTGAGGTGACAACTGAAGCTCATGCAAATGTGCCCCAGCCCAGCTAGGGTACACATGGCAGACCTGCAGTCAGGTTTGCACTGACACTCCAGTGGACAAGGCAATTTAGAGACGTTTACCTTACAGGCCCTGGGTACACATTCACTTTTGTACCATTTACTAGGGATTTATAGTTAAGTTAAATGTGTCAATCAGGGGTATACCAATTTCATCATGTTGAAAGGAGAGCACAGGCAGTTTACCTCTGGTTAGCAGGTATAAAGTGCATAGAGTTCTACAGCCAGAAATACAGTCAAGGCAAAAATTTGGCAATACACCACACAAAAGATTCCATTGTTGAAAAAAACATTGTCGGATTCCTTTACTCCAACTAATGTCAGAGATCATCCTGAGATCTGATGGCTAAAAGCAGTGGCAGACTGGATGTTAGATAATTCCTGAAGTTGAATTCAGCTAAAACTGAGGTACCTAGTCTTGGGTGGTCCCTATCCTCTTAAGACTGCTAATTCATGGCATGTTGAACTTGGCATATGTCCTTCTCAAGCTCAGACCGTTACAAATCTGGGAGTTATCAGGGACATTCTTCTTTCATTTAATCTACAAATTGATTAAATAACTTCTTGTTTTCATCAGCTGAAGATTTTAGAGAAAATTCTGCCTTTTATTCCAATTATTCTAGAAATCAAGCTCTGGTGTGCCCCTAGTTAGACTATACCAAAGTGTTGGTCTGTCAACTTCATCGATTTCAAATGAACAGAAATGAGTTGCCTATCTGTTAGTCAATCTCCTACGCCATGCCCATATTTCCAATCATTTGCCCTCACTCCATTGGCTTCTTTTGGAGAAGTTATTTGTAATCAAAAGTCTCTATCTGTTGTAAAGCCCTACATAATTAAGTTCCATACTTATTACATACTTGTTCACTCGCTACTCCCCTCTTGAACTTTATGTTCACCTTCTGTTCACTTTCTCAAGAACTATAAGATCATGAGATCACATAAACGTGGTAGATGTTATGCCTTTAAAGTAGCTACTAAGTGGTATTCATGTCTGTTTTTTATCTACAAAGTCAGACAAAGTTGATGATTTTTAGAAAAAAGCTCAAAATCTGTCTATTTACCCAGTAGCCTTAGTCAAATCTTTCAACCACTGCTAGCGCCAGGATGCCCAATGGGTATTTGCACGCTTTATAAATTCCATAAATAGCTAGGTAGGTAAGTAAGTAAATATATAAACAAATTAAATATTAAATATTAAGACCCTCATTATGACTCTGGCGGTAAATCCCGCTTACCACCACGCTGACGGTAGCCAACTTACCACCGCGGTGGCGGATATCCGTTTACTATGTTGTGACACACATATACCAATCTGACAGAATACAGCCACATACACAAATCCGCCAGCCCAAAGGTCAATGATAAACTGGCGGTATCAAAACCCACACCGTTACGCCAACAGAACAACACCCATCACATCATGACCCACGAATCACCACGCAGACATTAAATTGCGGTAAACCATTGGCGGTACATACCGTTGCGCTCACAATGGACACCCACAAATAAAACAACACTACATTGGACAATTCAAACAGCACACACCTGACACCCACGGCACTAAAAAACACACACCCACAGTACCCACAACCCTTTACGAATACCAATAAGCGCCACCAGACTGACACCAAGACCACTGTGACAACTAGACACACACACCACGTGCACCCATACATCCCTCACGCACCCTGCTTCACACACCCCAACACATTACCCAACACACCCTCACCAACACACATCACATAACACCCATGGCACCACAAAGGCACCCCCGTTTCACTGAGGAGGAGTTAAGGGTCATGGTGGAGGAAATCGTCAGGGTAGAGCCACAGCTATTCGGAGCATAGGTGCAGCAAATATCAATAGCTAGGAAGATGGAGCTATGGCGGAGAATCGTGGACAGGGTCAACACTGTGGGACAGCACCCAAGAACAAGGGACAACATCAGGAAGAGGTGGAACGACCTACGGGGGAAGGTACATTCCATAGCAGCAAGACACCAGCTCGCTATCCAGAGGACTGGCGGTGGACTCCCACCTCCTCCCCCACAACTCACAGCATGAAAGGAGCAAGTCTTGACAATACTGCATCCTCAGGGCCTGGCAAGAGACAGAGGAGGACTGGACTCTGGTAAGTCAACTTCCATCAATCATCATCCCCCATGCCTGCATGCCATCACATACCCTCAACCTCACTCCCATCACTCCATCCCACACACTCCACCATCATATCTCTCTAATTCCATTTCCAAGCCATGCATGCCGTACCAATGCATGGACACTCCTCACAGCCCTGCATGAACACTCATCACTAAAGCATGCACAGCATAGGGAAACTAACAATCCCACCATACACCAACATACACAAGTAAAAGCTGGCAAGGCAACACCAACCATAGAGGGGAAACCAGGGATGTACAATATGTCATACACATGAACCATAATACATCATTTACATCCCCACAGGTACCCCTGCCAATGTCACTGGAGAGGGGGTGCCAGCACTATCCATTCCCCCACCAGAAGAGGCCCACAGTGATGACAGCAACTCTAGTCTCCAGGATCTGGACGATCTACCTGGCCCATCAGGGACCTCTGGACAGCCGGTTACCCAAGCCCAGTCACAGACCACCACAGAGCCTCCCCCATCAGGAAACAACACCACAGCACCCACCCAGCGCACCCAAACCTCTGTCCCCAGGACACCTCAATCAGCAGTGTGCCCACCTGTACAGGGACCCCAGACTACACCTCGCACACAAGACACTCAGGGACTTGGGGTCAGTGGCAGTGGGTACACGGTTCAGGGGACAGAGGCACAGACCTACAGGGAACCTTGGAGGATTGCTCTGCGCCAGGGGGAAAGACAGGACCAGGGACCGGATTCTCCACGAGGCGCTCTCTGAGATCATGGGAGCCTATCAATATTCCCAGGACACAATGGGCCAGATCCCAGACAACATGAAGGAGAACAGGCGGCTGCAGGAGGGACAGTATCAGGGGATCAGGGAGGACTTGCAGGGCATCAACAACACCCATGTCCATAGCAGGGGTGCTGGCAGACATGGCCAACATTATGAGGGAGACAGTGTCACACCAGCGGGCCCCAGCCACTAGCCCGTCATCTGAACAGCCTTCCACTTCCGCTGCCGCTAGTGGCCAGGAGGCCCCGCCACACGACCCGCAGGCCACCAGCAGCCCTCCCCCTGCAGAAGGTGAACCACCCCGCAAACGTTCCCTGCGATCCAGACAGAACACAGTGACACTTGCCAAGATCTCCACCAGGAAATGAGACTCTCCTGATTGTCCCCCTTGTGTCCCACTCTGTCACCCTGTCCACCTTGAACTGCCATAGCTCCCCTTCCTATGTCCCCTTGGACTATGCACCTGTGCTACGAACAGACTGTAACAATACCCTGAACTTTACTTCATCATCACCCCATCCCATTGCACTCCCCTGTCTATATATTAGTACTACAATAAACACCCTTTGATATAAATCGATTTTGAGTATGTCATGTATTTCAAATATGTATTGATTGAAACAGGTACAACCATTGCAAATGAACTGTACATAGAATGAGCATAGACTCAATGACTTTTAGCTGGCTGTTGTGATCACACCAGGAGTATTTGTCAAATCACCAACATCTGCAAAATGAATAGCCAGAGGCAACAGTAAGTGGGCATAGAAGTGGGAAATACCAGCATGCCAATGCCACACAGAATACAACCCAAGTAATTGAAAAGTAAAGTTGCACTGTCTCACCTGTGTGTCATTGGAAGTACTGACGGATCACAGATGTTCTGTTGTCCACATCCTCATCCTCTGCCTCCTCATCCTCACTGTCCACAGGGTCCACTGCTACCACAGGGGCATCTCCAGTCTCCTCCTTCTGCAGAAAAGGTACATGGCGTCTAAGGGCCAGGTTGTGCAACATGCAGCATGTCACGACAATCTGGCAGACCTTCTTGGGTGAGTAGCACAGGGATCCACCTGTCAGATGGAGGCACCGAAACCTGGCCTTCATGAGGCCAAATGTCCTTTCAATGATCCTTATGGTTCGACCGCGTGCCTCATTATAACGTTCTTCTGCCCTTGTCCTGGCATTCCTCACAGGGGTCAGCAGCCATGATAGGTTTGGGTAACCAGAGTCACCTGCAAATATTGAGGGACAACATTTAGCCACACACTATCCTATATGGCCAACACCATAGGCATACACCAATATATACTGGGTGGGAACCAAGGTTCACCTATTAGCCATACCCTGTGCCTCTGTAGTTGGCGTACTTAGCGTTGACGTGGGAGATGTACTGGTCCGCCAAGCACACCATCTTCACATTCATGGAGTGGAAACTCTTACGATTCCTGAACACCTGTTCATTCTGGCAGGGGGGAACAAATGCAATATGTGTTCCGTCAATCACACCTATTATATTGTCCCATTGCATAAAACCCGACCTTTGCAGTGGCCAAATCCTCAACCTGGGGGAATGCAATGTAGCTGCACATGTGTTTTATCAGGACAGACAACACTCTTGTCAGCACTATTGAGAACATTGGCTGTGACATTCCTGCTGCCAAGCCCACTGTCACTTAGAAAGAACCAGTTGCCAGGAAATGCAGAACTGATAGCACTTGCACAAGAGGGGGGATCATAGTGGGGTGACGGATAGCAGATATCAGGTCAGGCTCCAATTGGGCACACAGCTCTGTGATTGTGGCCCTGTCACATCTATAGGTGAGGATAATGTGCCTGTCTTCCAGTGTAGCCAAGTCCACCAGGGGTCTGTACACAGGGTTATGTCTCCATCTCCTACTCATCCACAGCAGTAGGTATCTAAGGGACAAAAGAGTGAGGAAGGTGTCACAAACTGAGCAAAGAAGCCACAACAGTAGTCCGCTATCTGTAAACATGTAATGGGACGTGCAATTTGTCAAGTATGTGCCTATTTATCCTGTGACACAGCATTATTCCATAGGCCTGTTCCCCCCCTGAAATGGCGTCCGCCTGTCCTGTGTGGAGGGGCAGGTGGAAGTGAGGTAATGCCGCTGACGTTGTGCGCCGTGGCGGTAGGAGGTCGGGAACTGCCATGCAACTCCTTATTGGTTATAATTGGGCCCTACGGGGTACAGTGGCCATTGACGATCTACACCAGCAGTGATGGTATGCACTGCCGTGGACGTGACCGCCATTTTCTATCATATTCCTCACTTGTTTCCTGACCTTCCATAGGAGAGGACCTACACTGATTGTGCTGCTGTGACCTGTGTCTGGAACCTTCCATGGCCCGTGTGACCGGGGAAAGGGCCCCAGCCTTCATTTCGGAGGAGTTGGAGAGACTAGTGGATGGGCTCCTTACCGTCCCCCAACTTCCACTTCCCAGTCGCATTCTCCTCAACCCCAACCCATCCCAAGCAAACAGGCAGATGAGCATGCACACAAGACAACCCACTCGGAAGACTGTGGCCTTCCACTCCCCAGGACCAAGCACAGGGCATGTTGCCGCCTCCAGAACCAGTGGGCAAGTCACCCACTTGAGAGACTGTGGCCTTGCACTCCCCAGGACCAAGCACAGGGCATGTTGCCCCCTCCAGAACCAGTGGGGTATTCACTCACTCCAGAGACTATGGCCTTGCACTCCCCAGGACCAAGCACAGAGCGTGTTGCCCCCTCCAGAACCAGTGGTCTTGTTTCTGCATCCGGCTGAGGTGCCACCCCCTCCCCCTGAAGTGCCTATTTGCCAACTGATGCCCCTGCAGGGTTCTCTCCATATTGGTGCAGGAATCGAGTGGGGCCTTGGACTTTGCCCTGTGGCCATGTGGCCCCTGTGAACTATGGACTGGGCAGTGTCCCTTTTTTGTACATTTCTACATATCTGTTTCATTGCCACATCGACTTATTATTTTTTATGTTGATCTTATTATAATCACAGTAGTCAATTCCAGTTGTCCTTGCATTATTTTGCCGATTATCGTGGACAAATTGATTATCTTGTGCAGCTAGTTGTGTGTGGGGTGTGTGTTGTGCGTGTGTGTGTCACTCTTGTTTTCCTCCCCCACTCCCTTTTGTGCTATGCGGCTGTACCCACCGTCGTCGTCTTCGCCGGTGGTGGTGTTCGTGGTGGAGCATGACGTAGAAGATCATCAGTAAAACATGCAGTTCTGGTTCCATGGTGGCGTGGTTCTTCCCTGTGTCTCCAATGGTGAGTCCTTTGACTTTTGTGCTCGGGTTCCACCAGGCTTTTGATGGCATTGGTACCGCCCCGGAAAAGGTGGTGGATTGTAGCGTCATATTATGGTGGGTGGAACTTTGTCTTCCACCAGGCTGTAGGCAGCTACCGCCGTGGTGACTGTTGTTTCCGTCTTGGCTGTCGGTGTGGTACATTGGCTGTCTTTCGGAGATATCACCGCCATGGTCATAATTTGGCGGTAGTTACCGCGAGCCTGTTGGCGGTATTACCGCCACTTTATCCCCCCCGCAGTGTCGTAATGATGGCCTATGTATTGAAATACTCTCTCCTTATTTAAAAAACACCTAGAACTGTTTCATTGTTGAATGTGTCATTGTTTTAATGGGAGAAATTAGCTAAGCCTGGCTTATAATGGGCAATGTTCAGACCACTGGTGCAAAGACAACTACTCAGGGGATCAGAAGTATTAGCAGATACATAACAGAAAGCAGGAATCTGAAATAAATGTTGCTGCAGCAGAAAAAGTCATCTTCCTTCCTCACATGTGCATTTCCTGGCATGTATAGTTTCAAATTGAACAGCGGTACATTATAGGCATCCTTCACTTAAGGCTTCATCAGAATCATTGAATTAGGTTATAATGTCATTTCTAGAGACACGTTGGGGACATTATATGGGGAAAGGAGATCACTGATGGTGAATGTGTGTGTGGAGTGACGCCATTTAATTAAGGATACAGCTTCATTGCAATAGGTGTCACTCAGGATTGAAGGGGCGCAACAGCAGTAAAAGCATGTCACAATAAAAGTCTCTACACGGTAATATTTGGAGGAATACCCTAAGGTATTTTTCTTTGGAGAAAAAACAGGATTTGATGAACAAGTGATAGAAAAGATGTTTGATCTTTGAACTTTACTGTCTAACTGTGTTGTTGCTGACAATGCCTCTGACAACATAGCAGGCGTACTCTGTTAATCTGATGGGGCACAGTGTTTCTTTTGCACACCTGCTGAATCTGGTAGTGACATGTCTGGAAATTCATCAAAGGCACACTCACGAATGCTCAGAATATCTATTCTACCTTTAACGGTTTCTTCACAAGTTTTAAGACCTTGATATATGAGATATGATGGACCAATTACCCTACCATCAGTAGGGTTTGTGCATCTCAACTGATATTTAAAACTGTTGCCTGCAGGACACCCATTCACAATGTATAACGAAAGATATGTACAGAATTCAGCCGAGGCTTTGGGTGTGATATCTTACGTGCATCATAGCACTTTGCTCCACCAGGTGATAGCCTCTACCACTGCTATCTATCTGCTTTATTGAATGTTTGTCATTGTGGCATATCAAAGTAAGGCAAGTAATCAATAGGTAGGTGCCTTACCATCAAAAGGATCTAATCGATGGAGTACTGCCAGTTAATGTGAAGGCCCATGTACCACTGAAATGAAGGGGTCTATGGTGCCAGCTCATTCTGAATCATAGCCAAGATGAGAATGCTAGACATACTTTGAGAGTTTTACACTCAATGTGTGCGTTTTGGATCCATCACGAATGACAATGTCAGAAAGTCAACATACCATGAAAGCAGCAAAAGTACATTCAGGCAGTACCACCACTGGGAGCAGGGGTTTTATGGGGACAGTACTGCCATACCTTCACTTTGTGAAGGAGGAATTAAAGATTAGCAATCCATGAAACACATGGCATTCGTATTTTGATCCCCACTGGAAACTGAATGTACCACTAGAAGAATGTACCGTCACTGAACAACTATGATTACAAATCCCTTCATGACTGAAGGATCCCACAGAAGGCGACAAGGATTTAAACTGTATGATTAACCGTTGTTTAAAAAGATACATATAGTTAAGATCCTAGACTAGAGACATTATGCCAGTTTTAACAAAGAAAAAAAGTCAAATTAAGACACGTTTTGGAAGTTGATGCTACAAAGCAACCATTTAGCCACCAATACATTGCATTGAGGCAGGATTCAGAGTTTGGCCATCTTAGTTCTTTACCTTGCCTTGACACTATGTCCACCAAGGAAGTCTCCGGTGAGGTGAATCCATCAGTCATCTGACCGATGTACTATGCAAGTTATTTCAAATCCAGGGGACGGTTTTTATTAGTGGTTTATGTGCTCAGTTATTGGACACAGATGTTTGCCATACAACATTTTTAAGGATTCTGTCATTCTTTGTGTATAGATTTGACTGTTTATCAATAATACACCGTGGGCGCAATATTTTGAATGTATTTGCATTATTGTATTGTTGTAGTTTTTCAATTTATATGTTTGTTATATTTGTTTTAGTTTTTAACAATTTGAACTATTTTGTTTAGTATTCTTCAAAAGCTGCTTTGAAAAACGAGCAAAGTTTACTGTAGCAAGGTACTTTTCTTGCTGACATCTCAATCCTAATGTCTTTTTTTGACACGAGTTCTTCTTTTAGGATCATCTTACCCACTCCACACCCTTCCATTAATCGAAAGTCAAGAACAAATAGCCTCACAGATCTTCTCCCCTCTCTTATTAAATAGGGTATATTTCATCCTTTCTTCTTTTGAGACATGGATTTTGTGGGCAGGTTCTTTAGTTTTGTGTGCTGGGTGAACAGTGCATCTGTGCAGCTCTGTTGTGTTGGCTTTCCACTCTGTACCTCTCGAAGACCATATCCTGTGAATGGAAGACTGCCTTGATACCCAGGATTCAGCTTAGTTGTAGGTACCGCAGAGAAGTTAATCCAAGACCAATCTATATTGTGTACTCCTCTCTTAACTTTATGGGTCAGCAACAAAGAAACGGTCTGGAATTCTGCTGGGAAAAATGGCACATATACGTTTTGCTCGGCTGTTAAAGGTGATTGGAACCCAAAAAGAGTGACCCCTGTTCAGCTACTTTTTTTCCAGATTGTTGTTAAACTTACTCCTGCTTTTACTAGTTACACAATATAATTGGCCAATGGAAGGACTCTGGTCACGTGCTGAGGTCCCACAGTTTGTTGGGTTCAACAATTAATGGGCACCATAATAGAAGCAACCAGTTATACAGTAATTTGATTCTTCTGTATGTTAGCCAAACCTCAAAGTCTAACTTGATTGTTCCTAGGATTGTCATCAACCTTTCTGTGACTAGTATAGAAAATGAAAGTATCACTGTCCTATTAACACGAAGGCACCGAATTAAGAAAGCCTAACACCATTCTAACGACACATTAGAGTAATTTTTTTACGCTAATGTAGTGTTAGATGTCCAAAAATGCTGCACCATATTTACAAAGTGGCACCAGGCATAATATATGCAAAGGGGTGACGTTCCTCCGCTAGGGGTGGGGGGGAAATGGCGCAAAGAAATTTCTTTGCATCATTTTTTTTCTGGACTTTTAACGCCTGCTCTGAGCAGGCGTTCAAAGGAGGGGCCCATGGGTTACAATGGGCCTCTGGGTGCATTGCAGGATTAGTGTCAACATATGCTAATCCTGCAAAGCGCCGAACTAGCATAAAAAATTCTGATGCTAGTTCCCTAACTACCGCCATGGTGCACCGCGTATTAAATACGGTGCAGACTTGGTGGCATTAGGGGGTCGCTAAGGGGAGCAAGAAAAGTGGTGCTGCTCTAAGTGCAGTGCCACTTTTCATAAG
This sequence comes from Pleurodeles waltl, assembly GCF_031143425.1. Taxonomy (NCBI): domain Eukaryota; kingdom Metazoa; phylum Chordata; class Amphibia; order Caudata; family Salamandridae; genus Pleurodeles; species Pleurodeles waltl. Next base: position 302,712,576 of record NC_090442.1, read on the forward strand.
TATGCCCCTAAAAGTCTAACTTTAGACCAAACGTCTAACTTTACTACTAGTAAAGTTAGACGTTTGGTCTAAACTTAAACTTTTGGTCTGAGTTTACCTTTGTGAATCTGGCCCAGAGTCTGTGACTCACTACACCTACGCTAACAATTCATTAAAAAAAATAAAGGCCCTATCACCAACCCTGAAGAATTGAGATGTTAAATGCAAAAAGGTGCACGCAGTAAGACAAACTGGTATCTGATTCTCAACACACGTAGGGAGAGAGGAAATCCCACCTGAATACTGCAAACATATTGTGCTACTATAGTATTGTGGGAAAAATAGTGAAGACCAAATTACTTGAATGGCCTTGACATACGTGTACCATGACTTTATAAATATCTTCAAGGATGCAGATGTGATTTTAAGAATAGTAAATCTATACATACATATATGTAGTTAATGATATTTTGGCCTTCGAAATTTAGCCCACGTTATTATGGAGCATGATATTTGTAAACAATATTTTGACTTACAACCGGGTTAAAGGGAAGAAGCTGTTGAAGTTGTTGACACACGAGAAATAATTGTAAAATACAGCGAAATATTCTGCAACAACCACAATAATGTTATTAAAGTCCACGCTTTTTGCAAAGTAAGTTTTTACCAACACGATTACGTGTTGGGTCTTTTGTTCCAGCTCACTGTTAAAGCTGAGCTCTTAAGCAAGTGCATTCCAGAAGTCTAGCTGAGTCTTTCTACATCTCCCAATAAAAAGTCCCAGGACAATAATAGGCAGTGTGGTATTTTAGTGACTGTAAAATGGGATAATTAAGACAGGGACATGGGGGAATAATTCTAAGTATATCTGATTTGCCATTGCACGCCATGGAAAAAGCCAAGGTTCGGCAAATAAATTAACAATCTGTTCGATTAATTATTCAGTGCACCTGCAATTCAGACTCAATTTACAGAGGCAAAATGAAAATAAGAGGTAATTTAAAACACTCAAAAACAATAAAAAATCAATTTCTCCAGAGGCTAGAATCCACAGATGTTCAAGACCTATTGTATTCATAGGCACTGGTCATAATTTCAGTAATGCACAAAGATTCAAGGGCACAATATGCATGCACCATAAAGCAATGAGTAGAAATATCTGAACCCAAGAAAATACGTTGCTTTATCAATTACCTTTTATTTTATTCATATTGATATGTCTGGTAAAATTGGACACAAATGCATATCATTTTTCAATCCGTATGCTGAATTTACAAATTAATACTAGTACAGTACCTAATCCACTAAACTCTTGTTGCAAAGCCTGCAATTTACACAACACACTTTGAGACGGAAATGGCTTTTTGACTGGCAAAATACCCTTCACATGAGACATGATTTATTTATAATTCTTAGAGGGAAGGGCGTGAAAGGACAGCCCACTCCTCCCACTGAAAATAAATGGAATCTAGAATGCTTTGTGATTGTAATTGGAGTTGTAAGCTATTGATATGATGATGCCAACTCCCTGAAGGGGATCATAATACCTCCTTTACATGTATAGCTCTCTTCACGGTACATGTATTTGGAATTGATGGTTGCAGATAGTGGCCAAGGGGACTACCGGATGCTTCCCCTGATGTCATTAAAAGAAACAGCAGCTCCTGTCCCTTAAAGGCATAGCCCCCTGTGGTGAATCCTAGTTTGTGTTAATGGGAAACAAGAGTTAGCTTAGCCTTTGGCTTGCAGACTTGTGCCCCTGTCACCTAGTGACTTTTACCCTACTTAGCTTGCTCTGTTTTAGCGCATTTATGTAATTATATCTTTAAAGATGGCTGCCTTATTTCTCGTTAGGCCAATGTTTTCGTTTTATGATATCAGTGCCACCGTGCTAAGACGTCAATATCAAGCGACAAAGATAAACAAACTGTAGGTGTTCACATTAGGTACTTTCCCTCTTCATGCCTTCGAGGGAATTGTTTACATAAATTGCTGTCCCAAGCATGTCTTGTTATCTATTGTTTGGGAAAAGAACATGTACTTTCGAATGGAAGTTAAGTGGTGCTGAGCGACCAAAGCTGTTTGCAACTAGGAATTGCCTACGCGATTTCAGTCTTTAAGGTCGTTACGTGTTGTGGACAAGTTTTATTCCCCCCACACGAGAGATAAAATAATCAGAAATGTGGCCTTACATTGATACTGCTAATGTAAAGTATGACAAGATGAGCAGACTAAAGGCACTACTGTTCCAAAAACAAGTCACGTTGACATCAGCTAGAGAGACATATGCTCTCCAGTTTGCGAGATCATCAGACGAGATACAATCCCTATTAGATACCAACTTCCCAGGCACTTTGGAGAGCTGGTATCCAGAATTTTTGTATTTGGTAAGATAAGCCAATCATCAGATCAATGATCTTGAAGAGCATCTTCGAAGTCATCAAATGGAAAGGCCCTCAGGAAAGAGGCACCGTCGTCAGATGTTAAATCAATGACAGGATAGGCAGACGGATTGACGGAGCAGTAGTGCGGGCAGTCTCTTGCGCAGGTCCTCCTGCAATAGTGGCACTCTCCACAGTGCCAAAAAGAGCCAGATCATTCACAAAGGGCAGCTCATAAGTGGCCTCGCAAATCAGCTTTAGTCTCAAGGGGCATGGCCGTGAACGAACCCTCATCGGGGACATCAGTAGTGCTTGGTCCACAGGAGGCACTGGCGGAACAGCAAGACACACTGTAGGCAAATGTTCGAAGAGACACCATACGCAGCGAAAGACTGGCTATACGCACCATAGGACTGGTCTGAATGACAATGACCAATCCCGCTCCAACTCTTCCAGCAACGGAGCATCAAAGAAGTGAACCATACGTTCACGGCACAGTTGAGCTGGTGGTAGTGGCTCCATTACTCCTCTCCGCTGGAAAGGCATAACCACTGCGAATCAGAACCAATAGCAGCAGTATCCAACTATTAACGCCAAAATGAAAGGAAAGCCGCCAAACACACTTGAGAAGAGTGAATAGATGGCTGAAGGAATGACTCCGAAGACAGTCTGTAAGATGGACACGAATCCAGACCCAACAGCCTTAAAGAAATGGACAATCCTTGTAGGGCTTGATGCGTTAAAAATTCTGGATATGGTAAAACTCGATTCCCTTTTAGCCATTGTCTGTTGTTCCTTGGACAAATTCAAAGCAGCAAACAAGTAACTACCGTAAATATACTTCCACGGAACGCAGCAGTTTTTCAGAGTCTGTAATGTCCAACCTAACTGCATGATGGAACGCAGCTGACTCTGTCGATGGTATGAAAGGGACATGTCTGTCTGAATGATATCAATCGCAGATGACACTATGGCCCTCATTACGACATTGGTGGTCAGCTGACTGCCACTGCGGCAATAACAGTAGTACTGCCGCCAGGCTGGCGGGACTGACTGCCAAATTATGACCATAGTGGTGATCCCTCCCATAGACAGCCAATGTACCACCCCAACCACCAGTTCGTATGAAAACTAAACACGGTGGTAGCACTCTTCAGACATGCGGAAGACAGGGATCCGCCCACCATATTATGACATAGCAGACCGCCAGGATTTGCGGGGTGGTAGCAAAGCCACCAAAAGCCTGACGGAAACACATCATTTAAAAGAAGACACTCAACTCCAGGGACACAAAGGAGTCCGCGGCCGCCATGGAACCAGAACTGGAAGTCTTCCCGATGCTGTACCACGCAATGAGCATCCCAGAGCACCTTCGCCGACGAAGACGACGATGGTAAGTACAGCTTCCTAGCACACAAGGGAGGGAAGGGAGAGTGACACACACTCAACACACACCATACACAAACATCACACACCCAGAACTATCTGCAGAGGAAGTCGACAGCAACAGAACCCCGGAGCAAAGAATGCTAGGACACATACCTCTGCTCCAATCACTGTAATCATGTTGGATAATGAGCGTAAATTAAAAAGAAAAAATTATGAACATATTTACAGGCAGGGCCACAGGCCAGTCCAGACTCAGCCATTAGCCACAGGGCAACGTCCAAGGCCCAACTTGACTCCTGACAACATCGGCAGTCCACTTGGCAGGGGCTTTATGTTGGAAATATGCAGGCACATCAGGCGGGGTGGTGGGGGGGCTTCTTCATGGGAGGGGGGTCCTTGGGCTTGGGTTCAGAGGGGGCGGCTCTTTACCCTCCACTTAGAGGGCAGAGGAGTGGGCTTGGGGCGAGGGGCCAGAGTGCCACTCTTGGGCCCCTCTTGGGCCCCTTACTGGCAGCTGTAGTTTTAGGGGGAGGAACAGGGCTCGATATGGTGCTGGAGGTACTGGGCTGGGGGGTGGGACTTTTCTCTTACGGGCAGGACTGGGGATGGGGAGGGAAAAGGTCAAGGCAAGAAAGGAAAAGCTTCTTAGGATCAATGGGGCAGGGTGTGGGAGAAGGTATGGGAGTGGAGGAGAAGGAGTGGTTGTGGGAGGAGGAGAAGTGTTGGACGTGGGTGCAGGTGCATGGACAGTGTGCATGTGTGAGGTTGGAGGCTGTTGGGGGTCTGAGTGGGAGCGTTTATGTGTCTTTGGAGGGGGCAGACAGGGAGGGGGAGGACAAACAGGGCATGTGGATGGATGTTGTGGTGGTGTCTGCAAGTGAGGTGGGTGTGCTGCATGAGGTGGTGATGGTGGTGGTGGTGACTGCGCATGTGGTGTGTGGGGTGCATGTCTGCGGGACTGCTGTTGGGGTGACTGTGGGCAAGGCTGAACAGGTGGCAGGATCTGGGACTGGTGATGCCGTGCATGCAGGTGTGAGTGCTGATGTGACTGTGTGGGAGGAGGAGGAGAGGGAGACAGTGGAGGCAGTGGCTGTCGTTGTGTGTGCATCTGTGTGCTGGGTGTGTGTGTGCTTGTGGACTGAAGTGTGGTGCCTGTGTTTGTCTGTACAAGTCCTGTCTGTTGTTTTGGGTGCATGCTTGTCAGAATGTGTGGGTGGGATGGGTTGGGGGAGAGGAGACACGGACAGGGAAGAGGTAGTTGGAGGGGGGACGGAAGGAATAGGGACACTGGCTGCCATCAGAGAGGAGGCCAGAGCCTGAAACGATCTCTGTAGGGCCCCCAAGCCACCGTGAATGCCCTCCAGGAAGACTTTGCATTGCTGCATCTGTGATGCCAGCCTCTGTCCGGCATTCACTATGCTTGACTGCCCTAAAGAGAGCGATCTCAGGAGGTCAATAGCCTCCTCAATGAGGCAAGCAGGGGTGACTGGGGCAGGGCCTGAGGTGCCTGGGGTGAAGGAGACGCCCACCCTCCTGGGTGAGCGTGCACAGGCAACTGGATGAGGGGTTACTAGGAGGGCAGTGCTGATATGGGGTGGTGGAAAATAATGTAGCTGGGGTGGTCCCAGAGGGGTCTGCCACCACCAGGGAGCTTCCATCCGAGAAGGAATCAGAGTCAGTTGTATTAGCTCCAGTCTCCCTGTGGTGCTCCCCTTGCCCTCCAACCCACTGGTCCCCTCGGCGTCAGTGGACTCTGCCTCCTGGGTCCCGTGGGCTGCAGCTCCCTCACTCGCAGGTGCCCCTGCTCCATCGCCAGATGATACTAAGGTACACATGGACAGGATGACAGATGGAGAGAGGGTGGGGGAGAAAGAAAGGGAGCACAGGGTCAATCACAGCACCAATTGCACAGATGGAATACACATCACAATCACACCCTGGGAATTAGATTGGGCAGTATGGACCACACTGACAAGCAAGCATTACAGCAGGTAGGAACACAAACACTACCATTTGCACACCTACTGGCAACAACTAAGCCCTGTCAGCCCTGGCAAGGTAGCTACCTAGCAATACCACACATGCTTACCACCCTACATAGCTAAGCAAGACCATGCATGAATGGCCAAACCGGCATATTGGGGCATTGACTGACTAGAACCCTGCACCCATACCTCATGCCAGGCAACAAATAATGAATACCACACATACTGTACTCACCCCCTTGTGGCTGCTGTGCTGCCCTCAAGTGCCCATCCAACTCAGGATTGGCCACCACCAGTATGCAGGACATTAGATGGGTCAGGCTCCGATAGGCACAACTCCCTCGTTGGGAGGCCATCCCCAGCTGGGCCTCCACGGTCTTCCGGGCCCAGCATCTCAGGTGCTCCCACCGTTTCCTGCAGTGAGTGCTCTGCCAACTATAGATCCTCCAGGGCCCGCACTTCCTTGGCAATGGCACACCACAACCCTTTCTTCTGATGGGCTCTGACCTGGAGAGGAGACACAGACAGAAGGACACCATTCCACTGTAACAGAAATGGTTTACATACTGCATTTGCACCTCATCAAGCACACACATGAGCCGTACCTCTGCATCCACATTGCCTGCAGCCATACCCCCCCAAATGACACACTGCTAGCACATACATACATCTACATGCAGCCATGTCGCATGCAAAGTCCCATGATTTACTCACCTGTTGGTCTAGAGGTCCATACAACTGCCGATACAGGGGTAGGACCCCATTCACGAGCTTCTCCAACTCCTCCAATGTGAAGGCTGTGCACTGTAGCACTGGCCCAGGCAGGTTCCAGACACAGGCCACAGAAGCGCACACAGTGGAGATGTATCACTGTGGAAAGTCAGGAATCAAGTGAAGTAGTAGAAAGAAAATGGCGGTCACGGCCGCGGTTGTGAGCACCGTCACTGGGGGCGTTGATCATCATTGGTTCTCGCACTCCACAGAGCCCCATGTTAGCCAATGAGGAATTGCACGGCGGTGCAGACACCTTCAGCCATGATGCCTAATGCTGGCGGAGTGAGGTCACTTCCACCTGTCGCTGCATACAGGACAGGCAGTTGCCATTTCCTACTGCTAGTACTCATGTATTGCATTAACATGTGCGTACATGCTCTGTGTACTCTGATGTTGTATCTCCATAGGTCCTGTCATCACTCCCATTTTACTTATGGCCCACTCAGGTACCAACCACTGCAGAGGAATAGGAGGAGGAGGCATGCACCCGTTTACAGACCCCTTGTGGACTTGGCTAAACTGGAGGACAGGCTCATCATACTCACCTATTGTCTGGACAGGGCCACAATCACAGAGATGTGTGCACAACTGGAGTCTGATCTGCTACCTGCTATCCGTTGCACTACAGTAATCCCCCCTCTTGTGCAGGTACTGTCAGTGCTCTATTTCCTGGCAACCAGTTCTTTTCAGGTGACTGTGGGCTTGGCTGCAGGAATGTCACAGCCACGGTTCTCGGTTGTGCTTGCTCAAACACATGTGCATCTCCCTGGTTAATGATCTGTTCACTGTGAAGGCTGGATTTTACAGAATGGGATGCATACCACATGTGATGGGGCCACTGACGCGACCCATATTGCCTTAGTCCCTCCCAGGGCAAATGAACAGGTGTACAAGAAGAGGAAGAGTTTCCACTCTCTTGATGTCCAGATGGTGTGTCTTGCTGACCATTACATCTCCCACGTCACTGCCAAGTATCCTAGATCTGTGCAAGATGCCTTTATCTTGAGGAATAGCAGCATCCCACAGGTGATGGCACGACAACAGAGGCACAGAGTGTGGCTCATAGGTGAGCTTGAGTCCCCACCCAAGGTATGTCAGTGTATGCTGATTTTCTTGACACTGCCCATCCTAGAAAACCATATCTTTTACTGCTTACCTAAGATCCATAAGGGAATAGCACCCCACCCGGGACGGCCGATTGTATCGGGTATAGGTTCCGTCCTGGAACCACTGTCAATTCTTTTTGATCACTTTCTGCAGCCCTTAGTGAGAAACTCTTCCACTTATTTACAGGACACTAAGGATGTCCCAAACTTGATTGAATCCATAAGTAATATACCGGGGATACAAGGCATCATTACCTTAGATGTAGAAGCACTATATACGAATATCCCCCAAGAAGCCACTTTGCAGGTTGTGGAATCGGCACTTCACAATGATCTGACTCCCCTTTCCACTCCTATAGCCTTTCTTATGCAATGTGCTTCCCTGGCTCTGACAGAGAATTACTTTCAATTTGACGATCAATGTTTCCACCAGATCAGGGCGACATCGATCAGCAGCACGTTTGCACCAAGTCTGGCATGCTTGTATATGTATGACTTTGAAAATAAATATATTTTGCCATCAACTAATCCTTTTCAGCGTGACATCAAATTATGGTGGCGCTATATAGATGATATCTTGGTTATATGGCAAGGACCTTTAACAACAGCAGACGAATTTGCAACTTGGATCAATATCCTTGACCCTTACCTGAGATTCAGGGCTACTGTATTTTCTCTCACTTACTTTTCCTGGATTTGATGATTACCATTTACAATGGCAAGCTGTCAACTAGTACATACCATAAACCAACACATCGTAATAGCCTTCTGTTGTTTGATAGTCATCACCCAAATGCTTTAAGAGACAATTTACCTGTAAGGCAGTTCCTACGGCTCAGACGGAACTGTAGTTCCCCACGAGAATTTGATTGACAGGCTAGTACTCTCCAAGTAAAACTCTACGAACGACACTACCCGACCAAAATTGTAAATGTGGCCCGTAAGAGAGCCAAAATCATAGGGAAAGTTTATTGGCAACTAGGGAAAAGGCTCCACAGACATGAATTACTTGTGTCTCCACATTCACTCCATTGTCCAATAACATCAAAAAATTGATTAACAAACGATGGTCGATATTGGGGAGTGGGGGAATTGAAATCCCCAAACCATTATTTGCCTTTAAACTTACTGTAAATATTAAAGACATAGTAGTCCACACTCGCCCACGTGTCTCTCAGGATACTCCAACTCAAAAAACATTGTGGGACCTTCCCCCAGTTGAACGACACCATCCCTGTGGCAACTGTCATGTCTGTACATTAACTAGACGAATAACGTCACTTGACCTAGACCCTATTGGTAGGTGGCGTTTAATAAAACACACCAATTGTAATTCTAAGAACTGCATCTATATGATTACTTGCCCTTGTGAATTGCGTTATATTGGGATGACCACACGACCAGTCAAGATACGCATCAATGAACACAGGAGTAATATTAGATGTCGCCGGGTGACCACTAAACTCTGTGTGCATTTCCTAGATACTTCTCATACTCGGGATGACCTTTGTTGGGTGATCTTGGAAGCCCCTAAAGTTCGACCTAATGAGCCGGACTTTCTCTTTAGAATTGAACAGCGATGGGTCTTCAAACTAGGGACTTCTATAAGGGGACTGAATGACGAAATACCATGGACTACGCTTTCATCTTAGCTGACACTCTTCAGGACCCCCCCAGCTGAATTTTTTTTCATGTGCTTAACCACTGTTAACTTGTAACTTGGAGAGGTCTTGTGTATATTCAAATCTCCGTTGTTACAATGAGATTGAGCTAGAGTGGTCGGCATTTTTTCTTTGAAAAGACGGTTATTATAAACAAATTTATTAACTACATCACAAGTTTAATTTATTTTGTTTTATCACATCCTGTGGACTACATATCTAAGATCCACCATAGCAATGGTATTGCTGTAATAAGAAGTAAGTTAAGACCGAGTCCGTTTTTTATTACAAGCGAGCCGGAATTCACTTCCAGGTCCTCGCCGCGCTCATTACCTACTCCGACGAGCGCCCGGTCACTTTGAAACGGGAACGCTGCCGGGAGGGTAGGTTAATTGGCCTACCAACTCAACAAGATTGTAAGTTATTTTGACTCCCTTCTGCACTATTTAGACAGGCGGTTTAGTTTTATATCTTCCTTCCGCGGTCAATACGATTTAACGCACGTTCGTTGCCCTTCGAACCGATGTGTCATTTTGTGTGCCCCCGATGTTGACACATTCGGCACACTTGATTTTCACAACAGCCTGATACAAACACACTCTAATTGTTTGATTAGTGGCACATATCTCCGCCCAGAAGCTGAAGAGTAATAAATCTCGGTATTTTAACAGTTTTTTCACTCCTAAACTAGACGATAGTGTTTTTGTCAGATCTTTGACATCCATTAGTTAAGTATTTGGCATTTAACACACCATGTAATGACAGAACTGCCACTGTTTGTGAATCTTAGCTCTCATCAACGTTTGTATTGGTTGTATGCGACATTACAGTATTTGTTGGCTGTTTATCATTGTTACTGTGGTAAATTGTTGATAATATTATTCCTCTCATGATTACTGCATACAAAGAATGTCAGTTCCAGTTCCTGACATGTGATTCCTAAGGAGCTCTGTCCAGAGGCTGGGGATGGTAAGCCCAATTAACTTACACTGTTATGTGACTATGCACTAATCACTAGGGGCAGATGTAGGAAAATGACAATTTGCGACTTGCAAATTGCGAGTCCCTGCGACTCGCAATTTGCAACTCGCAAATTGGTATGCAGAACGGTGTCTCAGACACCGTCTGCGAGTCGCTATGGGGTCGCAATGACCCACCTCATTAATATTAATGAGGTGGGTCGCAAATTGCGGCCCCATAGCGAGTCTAGGCACTCGCAAACATGGAGGCCTGCTGTCGTCAGCAGACCTCCATGTTCGTGACTGCTTTATCAATAAAGCTGTTTTTTTTTTTTAAGTGTAGTCCGTTTTCCTTAAAGGAAAACGAGCTGCACTTTAAAAAAAAAACGAAACCTTTAGTTTCGGTATTTTTTCAGGGCAGGTAGTGGTCCCTTGGACCACTACCTGCCCTGAAAAAATTGTTTTGGGTCCATTCGCAAAGGGGAAGGGGTCCCATGGGGACCCCTTCCAATTTGCGAGTGAGTTACCATCCACTTGAAGTGGATGGTAACTGCGATACCATTTGCGACCGCATATGCGGTCGCAAATGGTATTGCATGCCACTCCGAATCGCAAATAGGAAGGGAACACCCCTTCCTATTTGTGATTCTGAAATGCATATTGCGAGTCGGTCCCGACTCGCAATATGCATTTCTGCATAGGGAAATGCGATTAGCGAGTCGCAAACGGCAATTTTTGCCGTTTGCGACTCGCTAATCGTTTCCTGCATCTGGTCCTAAATTCACAAGTGCACCCTATTCAGTTTTATTTTGGGCATTATTTCTATATGTGTTTTTCTTATTCTTTTCCTAGGGCAACCTTTTTTGACATAGCAAGTAGACTAAAAGTAAGTGACTGTCTTTTGTTTTTCAACCCCCCCCTACTTGGGCTTGCACTTATTTATAGTTTGGAGAAGTTGTTAATTTTTGTTTGGTCCTGATGAAGCGTCAATGGATCCGGCTGGACCACTAGACGTGAAAAATGTAGACCCACGATTAGAGGTATCATAATAGGTCTGGTCCTCTCGTGTTTTTGCTGAGAGTAAGTGAGCATTATTACTCACCCACTTTGATTTTAATCTTGGTCTCCATCCTATTAATACTGGCTAAATTTATGATGTATGCCCTAAATGGATAACCAATTTTACTCTTCCTCTCTCTCCATATTGCTCAGGTACTTGAATTAGGGTATTCCACCTATATGACCTGATTCCATCCACTACTTTAGAGCAACACGGGGAGCCCGTCAGGTACTGCAGCACCGGCCTGACGAGGAGCTTTCCCGATGATGAAGCTAGTCATCCAGTGTGATGCATGAGGGTTCTCGCTCCTGTAGGATTAGATCCCCTCCTGTCTTCTTTGGAACAGTGTACCCTTTCACTTATCAGGATTATCATTGGGAGACTGTACACTGGACCATTAACCTCCCGGACCCTCTTTCTCTTCATTTTGTCAGTGTATGCCTACTGGAGTCATACCCCATGCCATTGTGCATCGCTAAGGTGTGTCCCTCACTTCCTCTAGGTGACTCCAGCGACCCAAACCTGTCCTGGTTGTTGACCCCTGTCAGGAATCCGAGAACAAGGGCAGAGAATCGGTACAATGATGCTCGTGGGCGTACCAGGAAGGTCGTGGAAAGCACCTTCAGTCTCCTGAAAGTCAGGTTCAGGTGCCTCCATTTGACAGGTGGATCCCTATGCTACTCCCCTGAGAAAGTCTGCCAAATTGTAGTGGCGTGCTACATGCTGTACAATTTGGCCCTCAGACGCTATGTGCCCTGCCTACAGGAGTATGGGGTGAAAATGCACCTGTGGCAGCAGTGGACACCCGGTGCCGTGGACGAGATCACCTCGTCCTGCTAGGGGCCCCTGGGGGGAGTGTTAGCGCCCCCCCCGATGGCCAGGCACACCCCTCCCTTAGGCAGGGATGGAAGGGGAATCGCTTCACCTTCCACCCCCCCCCCCCAACCCCCCTGTGGCATTTGATGACATCAGCGCGCTTTCGCGTGCTGACCTCATCAGAGGCCTTCCCTCTGGCACTGGAAGCTTTTTTTATTTTTTATTTACTAAATAAGGAAACTGGCCCCTTGGGCAAGGGCCGCTCTCCAGGGGGGCAATTTGTTTTTTGGCTGTTTCTCCCCCCGGGCAGATCGGCCTAAAATTATTAGGCTGATCTGCCCCCCGGGGGGGGGGGCAGAAATCCACTAGACACCAGGGAAAATGTTCTTTTTTTTTTTTTTTTTTTTAATGTTTGGGGAGTGACCCCTTGGGCAAGGGTCGCTCCAGGGGGGTGGAATTATTATTAGGCCATTTCTGCCCCCCCGGGGGCAGATCGGCCTCGCGATCTGCCCCGGGGGGCAGAAACCACTAGACACCAGGGAATATATATTTTTGGGGGCAATTTGAAGTAAGGGGAACAGCTCCTGGGGCAAGGGCTGCTCCTCGGGGGCAAATTATTTCTAGGCCATTTCTGCTCCCCCCGGAGCAGATCGGCCTAATATTATTAGGCTTGCAGAAATCCACTAAACACCAGGGATAATTATTATTATTATTTTTTTTTTATGTTTGTGGAGCGAGCCCTTGGGCAAGGGTCACTCCGGGCGGGGGTGGGGGGGGGAAATCATTATTAGGCCTTTTCTGCCCCCCCCAAGGCAGATCGTCCTAATATAATTAGGCGGATTTGCCCCCGGGGGCCAGAAACCTCTAGACACCAGGGATATATATATTTTTGTATTCACTTTATGTTTTTATGTATGGGGAGTGACCCCTTAGACAAGGGTCGCTCCCCTGGGGGGAAAATTGTATTAAGGACATTTCTGCCCCCCTTTTGGACCCACTTTGGTTCCCCCTCAACTTCGACGTGATTTTGGCTCTTCCCTGTCACAAACACTTGGCCCACCTACACAAGTGAGGTATCATTTTTACCGGGAGACTGAGGGGAACGTTGGGTGGTAGGAAATTTGTCCCAGTGCAGTGATCCCACACAGAAATGTGGGAATATTTTTTTATATTTTAGCTAGATTTGCGGTTTGCTGAGGATTCTGGGTAAGAAAATATTGGGGGATCCACGCAAGTCACACCTCCCTTGACTCCCTCTGGTGTCTAGTTTTCAGAAATGTCTGGGTTTGGTAGGTTTCCTTAGATGGCTGCTGAGCCCAGGATCAAAAACGCAGGTGCCCCCTGCAAAAACAGGTAGTTTTCTATTTGATAATTTTGATGTGTCCAGATAGTGTTTCGGGGCACTTCCTGTTGGGAGCACAAGGCCTACCCACACAAGTGAGGTACCATTTTTATCGGGTGACTTGGAGGAACGCTGGGTGGAAGGACATTTGTGGCTCCTCTCAGATTCCAGACCATTCTGTCACCGAAATGTGAGGAAAAAGTGTTGTTTAAGCCACATTTTGAAGTTTGCAAATGATTCTGGGTAACAGAACCTGGAGAGAGCTCGACAAGTCACCTCATCTTGTATTCCCCGAGTTCTCTAGTTTTAAAAAATGCACAGGTTTGATAGGTTTCCCTAGGTGGCGGCTGAGCTAGAGGCCAAAATCCACAGGTAGGCACTTTGCAAAAAACACCTCTGTATTCTTTGCGAAAATGTGATGTGTCCACTTTGTGTTTTGGGGCATTTCCTGTCGCGGGCACCAGGCCTACCCACACAAGTGAGGTACCATTTTTATCGGGAGACTTGGGGGGACATAGAATAGCAAAACAAGTGTTATTGCCCCTTGTCTTTCTCTACATGTTTTCCTTCCAAATATAAGACAGTGTGTAAAAAAGACGTCTAATTGAGAAATGCCCTATAATTCACATGCTAGTATGGGCACCCCAGAATGCAGAGATGTGCAAATAACCACTGCTCCTAAACACCTTATCTTGTGCCCATTTTGGAAATACAAATGTTTTCTTGATACCTATTTTTGACTCTTTATATTTCAGCAAATAAATTGCTGTCTACCCGGTATAGAATGAAAACCCACTGCAAGGTGCAGCTCATTTATTGGCTCTGGGTGCCTAGGGTTCTTGATGAACCTACAAGCCCTATATATCCCCGCAACCAGAAGAGTCCAGCGGACGTAACAGTATATTGCTTTCAAAAATCTGACATTGCAGGAAAAAGTTATAGAGTAAAACGTATAGAAAAATTGCAGTTTTTTTTACCTCAATTTCAATATTTTTTTATTTCAGTTGTTATTTTCTGCAGGAAACCCTAGTAGGATCTACACAAATCACCCATTGCTGAATTCAGAATCTTGTCTACTTTTCAGAAATGTTTAGGTTTCTGGGATCCAGCATTGGTTTCACACCCATTTCTGTCACTGACTGGAAGGAGGCTGAAAGTACAAAAAATCGTAAAAATGGGGTATGTCCCAGTAAAATGCCAAAATTGGGTTTTCTGATTCAAGTCTGCCTGTTCCTGAAAGCTGGGAAGCTGGTAACTTTAGAACCACAAACCCTTTGTTGATGCCATTTTCAGGGGAAAAAACACAAGCCTTCTTCTGCAGCCCTTTTTTCCCATTTAAAAATAAAATAAAAAAATCACTGTATTTTGGCTAATTTCTTGGCCTCCTTCAGTGGAACCCACAAAGTCTGGGTACCTCTAGAATCCCTAGGATGTTGGAAAAGAAGGACGCAAAATTGTGTTCAAGGGTGTTTATTTGAGTAACAAAAATAACAATGGATAGTGCAAAGGAGTGGGTGATGGTTGGAATAGTCCAATGTATTGGGCCAGTCTGTTTGTAGCACAGGTCCAGTGTCCAAGGGGCCATAAGTAGAGGAGCAATGCCAGTCCAAAGTGAACAAGGTGACTCAGTGGGACACAAATGGGACATTCTGGAGGGGCTCATTTCCTGGCAGTGATCTTGGTCTTGGCAACTATCTCTGGTGTCCGTCTGCGTCGCAGGGAGCAATTGAGGGGTGGTTCACCTTCTGTAGGGGGAGGGGTGCTGTTGGCCTTTGGGTCCTGTGGCTGGGCCTCCTGTCCACTAGCTGCAACAGATGTGGAGGGCTGGTCAGTACACTGGCTATTAGTAGGGGCCTGCTGGTGTGCTGTGTACTCCCGCATGATGTTTGCCATGTCACTCAGCACCCCTACAATGGTGGCCATGGTGGTACTCATGGACTGCAATTGTTGCATGACCTCCTGGTGGTGTTTCCCCTGCAGCCGCTGGTTCTCCTGCATGATGTTTAACACCTGACCCATCCTCTCCTGCAATTGTTGGTATGGCCCCATGACATTTGTGAGTGCCTCCTGGGCAGTTGGCTCCCTGGGCCTGTCATCCCCCTGGCTCAAAGCTGTCCTCTGACTGTCCCCTGCCCCTGTGTCCCCTGAATGGTGTGCCCACTCCCACTTACACCAGGACCCTCATCGTCTTGCCTGTGTGGTGTTGACTTGGGTCCCTGTACAGGTGGGCACACTACTGATTGACGTGTCCTGGGCCAGAGGTGTGGGGGATGTTGGCTTGCTGCTGTGGTGTTTGAGTTGGGGGGCTGTGGTGTACTGGCTGTGGAATGTGGTAGCCGACTGACCAGTGATCCCAGATGGGCCAGGGAGTTCATCCAGATCGAGACCTCTAGAGTTGCTGTCATCAATGAGGGCATCTTTTGGTGGGGGACTGGGTTGCCGTGGCACCTCCTCGCCACTGACATTGGCTGGGACAGCTGTAGGGATGTAAGTGAATTGTTAGGGTAATTGTCTGTGACATATTCCGCATTTCAAGCCTTCGGGATGTTAATGGTGTTGTCCTCTCACCTTTGTTAGTGTATGGTGATGTATTGTGGGATTGGGAGTTCTCCATGCTGTCCATGCATTGGTGGTGGGTGTGCATGCAGAGCTGGGTGGGATGTGCTTGCACTGGGTATGGCATGGAGGGGTGGACATATAGGTGTTGGGATAGTGCACTGTGTGGGATGGTGTTGGGTGAAAGGATTCAGGGTGAGGGGGTGGGTTGGCATGCAGGTATGGGGGTGGTACGTTGTAAATGGTGACTCACCAGTGTCCAGTCCTCTGGCTACTCCAGTCAGTCCCTCAGGATGCAATATTGCCAAGACTGGCTCCTCCCATGCTGTCAGCTGTGGGGGAGGAGGTGGGAGCCCACTTCCAGTCCTCCTGATGGTGAGCTGGTGCTTTGCTGCAAAGGAACACACCTTCCCTCCGTAGGTCGTTCCACCTCTTCCGAATGTTGATCCTTGTGAGTGGATGTTGTCCAATGGCGTTCACCCTGTCCGCGGTCCTCCACCATAGCTCCCTCTTCCAAGGAATGGAGATCTGCTGTACCTGTGCTCCAAACAGCTGTGGCCCGACTATTTCCTCCACCACGACTTGCAACTCTTCATCAGTGAACCGGGGGTGCCTTTGTGGGGACATGGGTGTTGTGGTTGTGTGTGCTGTGCAGAGGGTGTTGTGTGATGTGGTGGGGTGTGTGATGTGTGAAGTGTGACAAATGAATGGGTAGTTGTGATATGTGTGTGCAGGTATCTCTAGGATTGGCGTGGCAAGGTGTAGCGGTCTTCTCATGTTAGCAAAGGATTGTGGGTGCTGTGGGTGTGTGTTTTATAGTGGTGTTGGTGGGTGTGTGGGGTGAGTGTATTTGTGTCAGGTGTGGCTTTTTTGTTCTGGCCAATGTTGTCTTTTTTTCTTTTTGGGTGGCCATTTTCGCCTTGGCGGTGTGCACCGCCAATGGTTTACCGCTGTTGAATGTTCACTGTGGTGATTCATGGATCATTATTTGGAGGGTATTGTTTTAGTGGCGTAACAGTATGGATGCTAGTTCAGACAGTTTTTCGCCTTCATTGGGTCTGGCCGATTTGTGGTTGTGGCTGGTTTCTGTTGGTTTTGTGTTTGTGTATCATAATCTGGCGGACAGATGTTCGCTTCTGCAGTGGTATGTTGGCGGTAGTCACCGCGGCTGTATTCTGAACTTACAGCCAATGTCATAATGAGGGCCTATGTTTGTTAGGGAATAAATCCTGCTGGACAGAGTGTTCATGCCGTTGTTGACAACAGCTAAAGCCTTTTCTACATTTTCCTTCTTTATCTGCCTTAAACGTGCATCAGCTTCTATCTCAGAAAGCTTCCAGATCTCATTATATATGGCATAGATGAATCTTTTACAGCATGGCTTTCTAGGACCTAACTAGAAGTCCTGCAAGTCTACATATTCAGAAAGAGTGTTACGATGTTACTTAACTGTGGCTAACATGTTAGTCTGTACCCATTGTTGGCACAGTGTACCCACACTGTATGTTGTAACTATACCCGTGTGTGGACCCGAGATAAAGCGAGTGTCTGGCTGCCTAATCTTGAAACCCCCTGACGAATTCACAAAATGTGCCTGACACCGGTTTGTGTCTATTGGCCACAGTAACCACCTGCTGGACTGAAAAGTGAAGAGTTATAGATACCAGCCTGAACCTTTGCATCTAGTTCTTCCTCTGTGACATTCAGGAAGTATTGCCAGTTATTAAACTTTGCCAGTGTGGGGATACTGGGCGCACTCATTTCCTTCATTTTTGCTAACCCTAAACAAGATGTTTGTTGAATGGACTCATTTAAAAAGATCATTTGCACAGGAATAAGGCAAGCTCTAAATAAAGCTTCCCTACCCTGTATTTGCCAATATTGTGTTCCCCATGCACTCTTTAAATCAATAGTGTTCTTCCAGTATTTGTAACCTTCAACTGCAAGAAGGGAAACAAAGGAATCTGAATAAATCAGTTTTGTGTCAGTTAGCAACATTTTCCTAATTTTGGAAGGAGGTAACTTGAAATAACATGACTCTGGATTTTTTGTCGCATGCCCAGAAAAAAAAGTAAATTGATCTAAAAAATGTTTTGGGCTCCACACAGGTGAAGTTGAACAGTGTTACCACTGTGTATAGTTAAATACTGATCTATGTCTAGTTGCACGGTGCAAGTAGTAATGTCCCAGTTGTTATAGCAGAATATTGCCCCACAATTCTTTGTATTGGTGTATACATCATTGCTTTCAAATACTGAAAAGTCCTTCATTTCAGATAACATAGAATCAACTGTCTGGACATCCCAAACATCAGATTACAACCCCAGGTGTAATTTCATCAGTCATAGAAATTTTGAAGAGATATGGGATATGAATGACCTCAGTAGGCCCGTATATATCAAATGGAACTTTGTCGCACACAATCCCTTCAGGAATAGGTACAGCTGAAATGTTCACAAGAGACAAGTCACTTTGGACCTTATGTGAGGAAAGATATGGAGTGAGAACTTCACCCACAGGGTCAACAGAGGAGCCTTCAGGAAGGTAATGACCATTTATAAGCAAAAAGTAAACAGTTACAAAACCAATCCAGAGTAATAATGCAAAAAATGTCAAGCAGAACCATAAATAGTTCAATGGGTGAATTAAATAGTTATTTTGAAGCCATAGATACAGATTTCGTGTCTTTGAAACATTTTCAATCACAGAAGTGGATGAATCTGAAGAAAAGTCATCAGTGTTGATGAAGTAACCAGAAGCAGTCTCTGCAAACGCAGGAGTAGGTGCGTTATCAGTAGATGGATAGACTTTGCGTGGAGGCCCATGGTAGACAATGTCGCCTGTTTGTGTTGTACTGGTGTACAAGACAGCCAAATCATAGACAGGTGTTACCTTTGAAGTATTGTTATTAGCTCTGCTTTGAAGGGGTATGTTCTGTTGGGTAGTAAAAGGGGACCGTGATCTACCCAAGGGACCATAAGGTCTACTGTGCAGGACTGGCCACATGGTGAAGTTTGACGTTGTCAATAGAAATTCATCTGTTAGCTTTGGAGCCTGGCAGCAGTGGTAAGATGACAGTTCTGGTACCTTGTATTCCCAGGACTGGGGCCGGTACTCTGTAGGATGGACTGAATTCCTTCTTCACAGCGATCGCCTCACAGACCAGATCTCCAACTTTAGGAATCCAACCTGTAGAAGTTGTTGGCAAATCCCTTATTCCTAAGGTGACAGCACTGGCTGATGATTTATCATCACAAAATTGCTGAAGCTCCTGTAAGACAGTTAGACATTCATTTATGTCAAAAGGTGTATCTGCTGCCACCAAACCAGGGCCATCAAAATCTAGGACATACATAGGTATCCCAAAGAGAACCTCATAAGGAGTGCATCCCCCCAAGGACCGTCTTGGCAGGTTATTCAGTGCTCTCTGGACCCCATATAGGTGATGAAGCCAATTGCGGCCTGAACCTAATACTCTAGCTGTTAAGGCCTGCTTTAGATCATAATTCCTCCTCTCCACAACGGAATGTCCCTCTGGATGGTATGGTGAGGAGTAATGGAGTTCAACACCCATCATCCCCATGGTGCCCATGAATGCCTTACAGGAAAAAGCATGGCCCTGTTCCGAATGGAATGCTGCAACTGCATATGTACCGATAAAGATCAGTCTTTTATAACAGTTTTAGCGTCAGCCGACCGCTGAGGCCATACCCACAGAAATCTAGAACAAGAATCTACAGCAAATAAGATGTATTTGTATGCACCATCAGGTTGGAGCGGACCGCAATCGTCCAGGTACACACATTGTAGTGGCCTGCTAGACACTAAGAGGGATGTCTGTGGTGGGCAGTTGATGTTGGAGCCATTAATCTGCTGGCAAATGTCACAACATAGGATGTATTTTTTTGTCTGTTTGTACAGACCTGGCCACCAGAAGCATTTCTGTAAGAGTGTTACAGTAGCCGAAATACCAGCATGAGCAAATGCGACACCCTCATGTGCCCTCTTTGATGAGATCTGATCTCTGGTCATGATTGGGGATCACTTGATCTCCAACCCCAGGAATTGTTGCGCTGACAACATTCTGTGCACTGATGTGGTGAGGGTATTTTGTAGAGTATGCTTCTGGAAGAGGCTTGTCTTCAGCCAAAGCTTTCATGGTAGCCAATATTTCATCATCCAATCTCATCTGAGAACGAGTCACTGCAGCCACAGAAGCCGTAGTTACTGCAGATTTAGCTGCTTCAGCAGCCAAAATGTTGCCAATAACGTGTTCTCCCACACGTTGGTGGCCCAATGTATGTACTACATGGACACAAGGTAGCCTATCTTTGAGATCAGTCACCCTCCCCCACAGAATTCTGTTTTATGGTGTTCTTTTTGGAATCTCGGAACCCATTCAACTTCCAATGATTACGTTATTCATTGTAGGACTGGACGCAGTAGTACGAGTCACAGACAATAAGAGTGAGCAGTCCTGGCTCTGTGTGTTCTAGCACTAGGATAAGGGCTTTAAGTTCAGCCAGCTCGGCTGTGCAGTCCCCTAGGGTCTGTGTGTAGGTATTGTGAGGGTGGAAAACTCCATCCTTCAGCACTCTGCTCACAGCTGAGCAAGCAGCTGAGTATTGATGTTTGGTACCTACAGCTGGTTGTGCTGAACCATCAGTGTAAATGACAGCATGGTATATATCAAGTGGCAAAATATTTAGAGGTGCAGGTTAATCCTGTTCATATTGGATAAATTCTTGTGTTTGAAGTTTTGGATCAAAGATGTAATCAACATCGGTGACAGTCAGGGATGTTGCCCACTGAATCCAACGTGGATGTAATGCTTTAGCATTAGGAATGCTTGCTTTGGTGACGGTCTCTAAGGCCGGCACCTGGTTAACGACAATAATGTGTTTCCCTTGAGCAAGTACTCTCTCTTTGATGACAGCCATCTGTACTGCTGTTAGAATTTTTTCTGTGGGAGCAAAACGTTGTTCTGCATAACAGTATAAATGTGATTTATGTGCTATGCACCGTATCCCCTTCATTAAAGGTGACATAGGTAAACCCAATGGCACCAAGAATTATTCTGATGACCACATTTGTTTTGTTATCACATGTGTATAAGTGTTTTGCTTCTAGCATGTCCTGTTGCAATCCTCTAAGGATGTACGTTTGTTCAACTGTTCAGTGTTTCTTAGAGAAATATGGGCGTATTAAGTCATAGAGTGGCTTGTTAAGCTGTGCATAGTCAAGAATGTAAGTTCTGCCAAAATTAAAGAAACCTAGTGTAGATTGTAGTTTCTTGAGTGTATTTGGTGTTTGGAGTTGAGCACATTTTTCTAGAAAGTGCGGAGCTAGCCTCTTGCCCTCCTTTGATAGCTCATATCCCAAGAGCAGTACACTGAGAAAAGCTATTTTAATTTTCCTAAAATTAAATTTATAGCCTAGGGCTGCATATCCTTGAATGATCCGATTGACGCTGGCAAGATGAATGCTGAGGGGATCATCTGTGATATAGATGTCATCCACGTAGGACAATGCTTCAGGATCAATATCATGCAATATTGATGTTACCCGGGCTGCCCTGGGCTGTTCTTATAGCCTTGGGGCAAAATTGTTTTTGTGAGCCAAATGAGAATGCACTGAGGTCCCGACTTTCGTGTGCTAAATTCTGGCAGAAGAAACCACTGGAGATGTCCGATGTTGTTTTGTATTTTTTGCGCACTATGTTGTTAATCAGGGATGTGCTATGTGAATTTTGTATAGCGTCTGTGCGTGTATGACTGTTTAAGTGTCTATCATCTAAGACTATTCTGTAGGAATGGTCAGGTTTTGCAATGGGAAATAATGGGTTATTAATTGCAGAGACACAGGGTTCAATTACTCCCTGGTACTCAAGATGAGTGCTGATCTTCCTCACTGGAGCTTTGGTTTCATGTTTAACAGGATATTAGGGCTGAAGCTGGGGTATAGACCTGATAGGTATTACCTGACAAGGTGAATCCTTGTCCCAACCTAAATGGTTGCGGTATAACGCAGGTGCCTGTGCTAAAGGTCAGTTGACAGCGTAGGTTTGTTTTACTGCTTCTGGAACAAGATCAGAGAGTGAAGGCAAAATGACATCTTCCCCATGTGGGAGCTTATGGACGTGCTCAGGTGCCCAGTCCCTTTTGGCCTGTAGGATATCACAACTAAGTTCATCCCAGAATATCACACCAATGGTGCGCTCTACAGCTCCCTCAATTTGAATATTTAAATCATAAACTCTTTTGGGTGGGAGGACATGCCCAGCTGCAGTCTCAACTGCAATAAAATCACTAGTTGCTGTCCCATCCAGATGATCTTTCAGACTCTGGCGACATATCGTGACCTCTGCTGCACTGTCTAGCAGTGTCACTGCCCATGTCTTGTTCTTCAGCAATGTTCTCAAGTGTACTGGCATTTTTAATTGACAGTGTTGCCACCTTTTTCTTTTTAAACTGTGGCTTTTGTTGTGGGGACTTGTCTTTTTTTTGACTGAAGACTGTGGTGAGTCTTTCTTCTGTTTCACAAATTTAGGACGTCTGTCTGGAGCGTCCTGAAAGGAATGAGAGGGAGGTGCACCAGTATATTTGTCAGGCACTCTTATATTTTCTCTATTTCAGAGTTCTCTGGGTGTGGAGAATCTGCTCTCTGACTTTGTCTCTAAATTGCTTTTGTTTGTCCCAGCACTTTTTAGAACCCTCCTGTGCTTGTTTGGTACCTTCCTTATGGGTTGTACTCTGTATTTCAAGTTTCTTAGGCGTAGGCTTCCAAACTATCCTGTTCTATACTAGTATAGGTGTCAAAAATAATTTTGGGTAGTTGTTTCTCCTAGTACAAATGTGGAGTCTCTCTGAGCCTCTGGCCTAGAGTCAGTGCTACTGCTTCCCCTTTAATGTTACTGAGTATGATTGAGGAGAGAGACTGCGTCAAAGTTGGGCATACGTTTCATCCCCAAATCCAGGGCTGGAGCAGCCAGTGCTTATTCTGGATTTGTTTGAACACTTCCGGTAAATTGGCAAGTGTCGGGGTACCATGTGTGGTAGTATAAATTGCTATAAAGACTGTACCCCATGAGGCGCAGTCATTCACCGAGGGAACATCCCGAAAGGCAAGCACATTGTGAAAATCCGATGCTTTTCCTGTGATCCCGTATGGGGAAACACAGCTTCCAGCTGATTTGTTTTCTGGGCTATCCTCACGTTGAGCGCCATGATGTAGTTTGACTCTTGCTCTAGACAAGACTGCTGATTTAAGGATGACAGTACTTATGTTGGTAGGCGACTATGCCAGTCCTGCAGCAAGTCGCAACTGTCGTCCCAACCCTTCGGCTCACCAGCAGCACCTCACCAAAAACCCAAACAGTAAGAGGTGATATGAGGCAGCTGTTACCATGGACTCAAGAGAGCAACATCTCAGGGTGTGTCGTGGTTAACCGGAGATTACCCCCTTCTCACATGACCAACATGTCTCATTCAAACACAGGCAATGATAGAGATGCAGTGAAGGTTTTAATAGGTTTTATTAACAAGACTGCAACCTACAATAAGTTGCATGGGCTGCAATGATTAGGATAATAAACAGTGCAAGAAACAGAATTGTGAAGATGAGAGTCATTGGTACCATGACCCCCACCATCTTGCAATAACATAAAATCACATTAGAAATTATAGATGTCCTAATAACCTAGCATAATGAAACTAACCACTAACCTAAAGAGAGCTAGGTGTGATATACATGAGAAGAGCCCCCCAACCCTCGTTATCTTGGAATGAGGTCTCTATCTCAGACTCCGCGGGGAAACGAAGACTGGGTCAGCGGCAAGGCGATGTGCAGCATCGATAGTAGCGATGCATCTGGGTAGAATCCCTTTGACTGTCTATGTGAGGTGCACTTATACAGATCTGCTCGGACCCTTGACGTAGGTCTGTTCCCAAACAATAGATAACAAGACATGCTTGGGGTGGCAATTACATAATTGTAGGAAAGTACCATCTTGCCTGGCATTTTACCCCCATTTTTTACTTGTGTGTCAATTTGTTTTTGCCTGTCTCACTGGAATGAATTAGGGGCAGGGGCAGTACTATCACAGCTTAACACTGAGGGCCAGGATCAACCTGTTGCTTTTATCAGCAGGAGGTTGACCCCTAGAGAAAAGCGTTGGTCTGCCATAGAGAGGGAGGCCTTTGCTGTGGTCTGGGCAATGAAAAAGCTGAGGCCATACCTGTTTGGTACTCACTTTATTGTTCAGACAGACCACAAACCTCTATTATGGCTTAAACAAATGAAAGGTGAAAACCCTAAATTGTTGAGGTGGTCTATCTCCCTACAGGGAATGGACTATACAGTGGAACATAGACCTGGGAGTACCCACTCCAATGCAGGTGGACTCTCCAGATATTTCCACTTAGACAATGAAGACTCATCTGGGCAAAGTTAGCCTTATTGTCCCTCGTTTGGGGGGGGGGGTGTTGTGTAGGAAAGTACCATCTTGTCTGGCATGTTACCCCCATTTTTTACTTGTGTGTCAGTTTGTTTTTGCCTGTCTCACTTGGATCCTGCTAGCCAGGACCCCAGTGCTCATAATTGTGGCCTGAATGTGTTCCCTGTGTGGTGCCTAACTGTGTCACTGAGGCTCTGCTAATCGGAACCTCAGTGCTTATGCTCTCTCTGCCTTTACAATTGCCACTGCAGGCTAGTGACCCTTTTTACCAATTCTAATTGGCACACTGAAACACCCTCATAATTCCCTAGTATGTGGTACCTAGGTACCCTGGGTATTGGGGTTCCAGGAGATCCCTATGGGCTGCAGCATTTATTTTGCCACCCATAGGGAGCTCAGACAATTCTTACACAGGACTGCCCCTGCAGCCTGAGTGAAATAACGTCCACATTATTTCACAGCCATTTTACACTGCACTTAAGTAACTTATAATTCACCTATATGTCTAACCCTCACTTGGTGAAGGTTATGTGCAAAGTTACTAAGTGTGAGGGCATCCTGGCACTAGCCAAGGTGCCCCCACATAGTTCAGGGCAATTTCCCCAGACTTTGTGAGTGCGGGGACACCATTACACGCGTGCGCTACATATAGGTCAATACCTATATGTAGCTTCACAATGGTAACTCTGAATATGGCCATGTAACATGTCTAAGATCATGGAATTGTCCCCCCATGCCAAATCTGGTATTGGGGTGCCAATCCCATGCATCCCCGGGGCTCCAGCATGGACACCGGGTACTGCCAAACTAGCTCTCTGGGGTTTTCACTGCAGCTACCGCTGCTGCCAACCCACAGACAGGCTTCTGCCCTCCTGGGGTCTGGGCAGCCCAGTCCCAGGAAGGCAGAACAAAGGATTTCCTCTGAGAGAGGGTGTTACACCCTCTCCCTTTGGAAATAGGTGTTAAGAGCTGGGAAGGAATAGCCTCCCCCAGCCTCTGGAAATGCTTTGAAGGGCACAGATGGTGCCCTCCTTGCATAAGCCAGTCTACACCAGTTTAGGGATCCCCCAGCCCCTGCTCTGGCGCGAAACTGGACAAAGAAAAGGGGAGTGACCACTCCCCTGTCCATCACCACCCCAGGGGTGGTGCCCAGAGCTCCTCCAGTATGTCCCAGACCTCTGCCATCTTGAATGCAGAGGTGTGAGGGCACAATGGAGGCCTCTGAGTGGCCAGTGCCAACAGGATATGTCAGAGACCCCTCCTGATAGGTGCTTACCTGACTAGGTGGCCAATCCTCCTCTGAGGGCTATTTAGGGTCTCTCCTGTGGGCTTCTCTTCAGGTATCGAATACAAGAGCTCACCATAGTTCCTCTGCATCTCCCTCTTCAACTTCTGCCAAGGACCGACCGCTGACTGCTCCAGGACGCCTGCAAAACTGCAAGAAAGTAGCAAGAAGACTACCAGTGACATTGTAGCGCCAACTCCTGACAGCTTTCTCGACTGTTTCCTGGTGGTGCATGCTCTGGGGGCTGTCTGCATTCACCCTGCACTGGAAGCCAAGAAGAAATCTCCTGTGGGTCGACGGAATCTTCCCCCTGCTAACACAGGCACCAAACTTCTGCTTCACCGGTCCTCTGGGTCCCCTCTCATCGTGACGAGCGTGGTCCCTGGAACACAGGAGCGGGATCCAAGTGACCCCAACAGTCCAGTGGTCCATCTGTCCAAATTCGGTGGAGGTAAGTCCTTGCCTCCCCACGCCAGACAGTAACCCTGTGTACTGCATGAACTGCAGCTGCTAGGGGTTCTGTGCACTTTTGCAAGGAATCCTTCGTACACAGCACAGCCCAGGTCCACAGCACTCTGTCCTGCATTGCTCAACTCGCTGAGTTGACCAAAGGCTTTGTGGGACCCTCCTTTGTAGTGTTGAGACGACTGCCGTGCTCAGTTTTCTTGAACCCGTGTTCAAGTACTTCTGCGGGTGCTGCCTGCTTCTACTTGGGCTCTCTGTGTTGCTGAGCGCCCCTCTGTCTCCTCCTCCAAGGGGCGACCTCCTGGTCCTTCCTGGGACCGGGCTGCACCCATTTTCTTCGACCTTTGCAGCTAGCAAGGCTTGTTTGCGGTCTTTCTGCGTGGAAACAACTCTGCATCCTCCAGCTCTCCGTGGGACATCTTCTGTGCAAAGGAGAAGTTCCTGGCATCTTCCATTGTTGCAGAATCTTCAGCTTCCACCCGGAGGCAGCCATTTGGTCCCCTTCCTTTGCAGGTCCTCAGCTCCAGGAATCCGTCTTCAGTGCTTTGCAGTCAGCTGTGGTCCTTGCACAATCTCCTATCATGACTTTAGTGTGTTTCTGGGGAAGTAGGGTCACTTTACTCCTACTTTTCAGAGTCTTGGGGTGGGGTATCTTGGACACTCTGAGTGTTTTCTTACACTCCCAGCGACCCTCTACACACTACACTAGGCCTGGGGTCCCTAAGTGGTTCGCATTCCTCTTTCTTTGTATATGGTTTGTGTTGCCCCTAGGCATATTGCATCCTATTGTATTCTACAGTGTTTGCACTACTTTTCTAACTGTTTACTTACCTGATTTTGGTTCGTGTGTATATTTTGTATATTTGACTTACCTTCTAAGGGAGTATATCTTCTGAGATATTTCTGACACATTGTCACTAAAATAAAGTACCTTTATTTTTAGGAACTCTGAGTATTGTGATTCTTATGATATAGTGCCATATGATATAAGTGGTATAGTAGGAGCTTTGCATATCTCCTAGTTCAGCCTAAGCTGCTCTGCTATAGCTACCTCTATCAGCCTAAGCTGCTAGAACACTACTAATCTACTAATAAGGGATAACTGGACCTGGCACACGGTGTAAGTACATCAGGTACCCACTATAAGCCAGGCCAGCCTCCTACAATAAACAATTCCTTGAAAGCAAAAATTGGGAAAGTACCTAAAGTGATTATCTACATCTTATCTATCTCCGGCACTGATAGTGATGCCTTAGCAGAGTAGCACTGGTAGCAGGAAACTGAAACATTGTCCTAACTAAAAACAATGCAGCCATCTTGGAAGGATATAATTAAATAATTGTGCTAAAACAAAGCAATAAGTAGGGTAAAAGTCACTGGGTGACGGGGGCACAGGTCTGCAAGCTTGAAGGCTAAGCCAACTCTTGCTTCCCATTAAAATAAGATAGGATTCACAAAGGTTAAGTTTAATTATCAAATTAAAGGTGCACTGAATAGAAGTTTATTTTGGTGTTTCTATAGGGTATTACCTTCATAATGACATTGTGTGGGGAAATTGTTTTACTTTGGAAATTATGACATTGTTAACAAACGTTCTTGCTGACATGTTACAAAGACCCGGTGGGCACAATGATGATGATAGCATGAATTAATTGCTGCAGGACAATATTACATGGCAATTTCCTTATAAAATGCACACTTGAGGACAAAGATGAAAGATGTTCAAATATGGGTATCTTGACACTAGAGGTGTTTCGTATACCAGCTCTATTGTGTTCAAAATAAGCATCTTGCACTACTTGCTCACATCCACTTCACTTGTGTACTCTAAATCTCTATTGTTCATGATTTAGGAATTAATATGCAATTAATATTATCCAGAATGCATGTCATCCAAATCAGTAAGTATTGAGCTCTCTGCATCTATTTTCTTCATTGAATGGCACTAAAATATTGTGATTAAATGATCATTTCATAAAGGAACAAACTTGCATAAACTCACTAAACTGGTTTATCTTGGCCCCCAATGCTGACAAATGAATAGTCATACAAGGAAAATTATGGCAGAAGGGTCAAAACTGAACCTTTAAAACTATCTACACCCTTGGCCTTAAATTGATCAGGGCCAAATATAGGAAGCTGAGCATGGTATGAAAAAAGAAGCTGCCTTCTATTTAAAAACCTGGAGTGGCATTCACCAATATAAACAGAACATGACAGCTGTGTGTTTTGCAAACCTGGGGATGAGAACAACTTGTCTGGGCCTCATGTTATAATCACCTAGGAATCTTGGCTTTGCGTTTGGATATGCTTCAACACCCAGATCTAACTATCTCAGGGAAGTACAAACTGTTAAGATAGAAGGACATGCAAGCAGTTATTGACTAACTGAAATATAGGAAGCACTGGGACTGATTTTGGCCCCACAGTGAAGTTCCCCAATAAGAGCCATAGCATCAGGACACCGCTACCCTGCTGCCCACTAGTATATATATATATATGAATGTATATATATATTGCTTGTTTGTAGTGGAACTTGTCCGTGCCTGACCGCCGGTGGTGCCGTTACCGGACGTGGGCCACCGTGTCTAACTCTGTCCACTTTCCTTTGTTCCTACAAAAGGGTACGGCACTCCACAAACGAAAAAGAATTAAACATCCATTCATTCGACATGCGAAGGAACGCATTTTTGGCATTACTGCCTTTGTCAACTTGGCGGTCTCCATGTTGGAACCACTATTTATGTCACATGATCAGTCTTAGAAATATATCGAAACAAACGATTCTTCTGTAATTCCAGATTTGCTAAATTTAACATTTGTTACTAAAACTTCCCAATCGCACGATTATTCTCACAATATGTACCTGATTTTTACATTGAATTGCCACATTGAACGTTTCGTTTTTAAAACCAATTAAACCCGTATAAAACATAATGCCATGGATAGAATTCCAAAACAGGTTCAATCATAACCGCAATTTACAATTTGCTTTCTATATTCAAATATTGAATTGAATTACCACGGCTTACATTTCATTATCTCAACTCAAACAGAAACATAAATATAATAACCCAGATAGTGCTCCAATACACATACCGGTTCAATCATAACCTGAATTTGAATGTTCGTATTGTTTGCATACCATCTCATTTTCTTTGCTGTGGTTACTCATTTTTCAAAAATGTATATCCATTATGTTAATAATTCATTTACATTATTATTATTTGTGATATGGTAACAAATGTTAACATGAGCATAAATGGTAAACTGCCAATAACTGAACTAATATTACTTATTTTCACTCTAGCTGTATGTTTATAAATGTATATACAGTTCTTCACTACTATTTACACCTATAGGTTGCTTAGTGTCTAACTTCAATGTATATCTTGACTCCAAAATTCAATTTGTTTTCTCTCTATTGCCTCCTCTTATGTCTTTATTGATTCCATCAACTACGCTATATTTTATTTCATCCACCTTGCCACTGTGTCTTTCATGTATATGTCGAGCAACAGGGTAAGTTTCATCCATGTTTTGAATTGCTCTTAAATGTTGTAGAATCATTTTATGTACTTGCAATTTGGTACTCCCCACATATATCATAGGACAGCTGCATCTCAGAACATATATTACAAAATCACTTTTACAGGTGTAGTGCCCCTTAAGCTTATGGATTATCTTGCATTCTACCATCAGTGACTTGATATTCTCACCATTTTCGCATGCTTTGCATTTAGAGCATTTAGAAAATCCATCCTGTTGTTTTAACCAAGTATTCTGCACTTCCTGTAAACTAATGTCACTCTTAATCAGTGCATCTCTCAGAGATCTATTTTCTTTGTATGTTATCAGGGGTTTGGTAGGTATAAGTATAGGGTTGCTGTTCAATATATGCCAATGCATTTGTAATATTCTCCTAACTTGCATATGTACCCTATTATATGTAGTTATGAATCTGTATGATTGTGAAGTCTTCTTATCCTTTTTCTTTCTATTATCCTGTGTACTAAATATAAGGGATTTTTTTATTTTTTTTAGGACTTTCCAATATTGCCTCAGAGTAACCCCTCAGTCTTAATCTTGTTATTATATCCTCTTGCGTTGGCCTAAAATCATTTGTTGTGCTGCAGATTCTTTTGGCTCATAATAATTCCCCTAACGGAATGCTTCCCTTCAATGGTTGCGGGTGAAAACTATTTGCACGCAATATGCTGTTTCCTGCAGTGGGTTTCCTATCTTCGTCACCTATCCATATGACAAAAAATGTCCCCTATATGTCTTACCCACATCACAATATTGTCATTCCATACATCTAATAGGGGACTATCGAGCACCTGTTCTTCCCCCCAGCCCATATACAGATTTGCGTAGCTTGGGGCAAAGCAAGTTCCCATCTCCGTTCTGCACTTTTGTTCAAAGATTTCATTATTAAAAAAGAAATTACTGTGCTTCAAACACCAATCTATCATTGAAATCAACATTTTGCTATGTTGATAAAGTCCTATAGGTCTTGCTCTCAGAAAATGTTCTACGGCTCTCATTCCATTTTCATGCAGAATACACGTATATAAAGCTGTAACATCCAAAGTCATGAGAATCATGTTAGTATCCCAACTCATATCAAGAACACGTTGTAAAAACTCAGTGGTATCTTTCAAATATGAAGGTAGGCCTACTACTAATGGATGTAAAAATACTTCAATATACTGTGATACGAAGTCAAATAGGCTGTCACGTACTGCTACAATAGGTCTACCTGGAGGTTTCCTCTCATTTTTATGTACCTTAGGAATCAGGTAGAATATTGGAAGTTTAGGATAATCAACCTTCAAAAAATTATATATTCCTCATTGGTGATTAACCCTTGCTCTTTCCACAAGCTCAAATTTACATCAAACTCTCTCTCAACTCAAAAGTTCAATGTACTTTTCTGGCAAGGGCTGCTGTAATTCTCAATTGTCTTGAAATTACAATAATAAACGCTTCTGATCTTCCCCATTTCCAATAGTTGAAAAAACATTATCTATTGCTTCCTATGCACCAGTGGTTGTCAGTCCTTTCAGGTAATTTTTTCAGATTTGTGATGTTACAGATAAGCTTCCTTGTCTCCTTACTATTGCCTGGTACGTAAAATATTGCACATGTAAAACTTTACAGACTCTGCCCTCCTTTGCCAATAGAATGTCTAACGCAAGATGTTTTGCAAAACCATTGATCTCACATCAACCATCTCCGTATCGAGTAAAAACATAGCTCCAGCATAATCAGTAGATAACGTATCTACTATTGTTAACAAGTTCCTAATCTTGATATCATTCAAGATTATTCCAACTGATGGAATGATGGCACCAAATATATCTCCTGTAATCTCCACTGCACTAGCTCCTCTTTTAATTTTGGAATTCGTTGCTCATTCCAGACTGGATTGTCAAAATTATTCACATGATAAATTTTTGAAAATACCGCTCCCAGGTAACATGTACCATACCATCCTTTCGGCAGTTTGTAATAGCCATTTTTCCCACAAATGAAATAAACACTTGGTATGGCGGAATCTTGTCCATTCAACATATACTCACAAACACTCTTGAACAAAAATACATGTCTACATTCACTAGTGCCTACAAAATGTGTGCCTGTCTTTGACTTAGGTCTATACATGTGGAATTTCCCTACATGTTGGCAGTCTAAAACTAAGTATCCTTGGTTTTTGCTACCTGAAGCATGTACAGGGTCTTTTTTGACAGTCTTGTAAAACGACTCCTTTTTCTATCCTGGCTTTCATTGCTTTCCTTCTGTCATCTACGTGTCCAATGAATTCCTTTTCTACTGGTGTAAGAATACAAGTTAAATTGTTCTTGTGTGCATATGGGGTTCTAAAAGCCAGGATGGGTTCAAAGAAACCTCTCACTATGTAAATATTTTTCACTTTAGCAAGACTACTCAGGTGCTGATTAATAGGCACAAAAGAAAAAACTAAGACATAGTTGGAATACCAGTACTGGATATACTCCTAGTCATACAACCGTGTTAGTAACAGAATGCAAGAAATTCCATATGTTGGTGGCAAGCTGTGATATGTGATTCCTTCCTGAACTGATGAAGGGATCTGGCTACAAACATAACAATCACAGACTTCCATTGTTTCAGTATATTCATACATCAGTTTATAATACAAGTTGGATGTCAAATCTCCCTTAGAATACGGGATCTCAATCTGCAATTGAATCTCTTAGCATTGGTGTAAATGTGCTCTCAACCTTTTCTTTCACAAGCAGACTCAATCCAGTTATCAATAAAATTCTCACAACCACACACACTGTTGCTAATTCTACACACACAGACTTGCATTTACTTCTTTTACCTTAGTCGGGTTTCATGGTTTGCCTAGACTCAGACCAAAAATACATTGAAATCAAAAAGTTAAATCAAAAACCAAAAATGCAAAAGCTTCTCTCAATTAATTTACAGTGTCTTTTCTTTTCTTTATGTCAGCAAAGTAAAAACCAAAAAAAAAATATTTATCTCCTCAAATCATTGCACTTATTTACAAAGTTTTTGATCTTTTAGAAAGTTCATCAAGATTTTTCTCTATTTGCAAGTGTTCAAAAGTCACTACTAAAAGTTCAGATGTCTCTAATAATAAACCATCTAGAAATCACTGATTAGCACTCCCAGCAAATAATATCTCTGTTGATCAAGTGGTAATGAGATTTCAAAGTTCAGTTCTACAGCAATTTCAAGGTCTAGAATGTTCAGCTGAATTCAAACTGTCAGCACAAAAGTCAATTAACTCCTTCTCCCATTCATCAGCTGCATAAAAAGGCCCATATTTATAACAAAAATGGTGCACAAATGCACTAGAGAAGTTGTGCATCAATTTTTTTAAACATGAGCTAACGCCATTCCCTAACGCCATCCGTGCGCCATATTTAAGAAATGACGCACGATGGCGCTAAGGAATGGCTAGTGTCTCAGAAAAATATGCTAGCCAATGGGGGATGGCGTTGGGGGAAATGGCTCTAGATGGTCAACAATGACGGTAGGCTGATTAGCGGCAACAATTCTGCCGCTGGTCAGCCTTGCGTCATTTTTGACACACAAGCAGCTAAAAAAATGACTCCTGTCTAAATATAGACAGGAGTCATTACCATTACCCAAATGCCCACCAGAAGGGACCAGTTCCTCTAAGGCAAGCCCAACATACCCAGTGCCAGGCAGGGGGCTCCATGTAAGGGGCCCCCAGTGGCACACCACACATGTGCACGTACACTTACCTGGGATGGGCTCGCTCCTCCAGTAGTGTCCCTGTAGTGTTGGTGGTGGTGATGCTGGGGGTTGGGGTGGGAATCTATGTGCCTATTTCATGGTGTTTTCCCATGGAAATTGGCCTACCTGCACTTTAAGGCCTGGTCTGACCAGACATTAAATATTTACGCTAATCGGGCTTAGCACCATTATTTAGGCCCACCTCCTAGTTATGCGCTGTGTCTGCGTCGGGTGTTAAATATGGAGCTGGGGGGCTAGAGTCATTTTTAGGAAGGGCATCTCATTGACGCAAAGTGGGCTGGCGCATTCTAGAAATGGTGCTAACGCCAATATTTTGACGCTGGATGGGTCTAGTATCAAAATATAAATAAGGAGTTAAGTTAGCGCCACTTTAGCATCAAAATAAATCACGCTGAGGCAACGTTAACTTTACATAAATATCGGCCTAAGCCCATTCAGGAGCTGAATATTTTCGACTGGGCACTCTTTTTCTTTTCGACCACATTGCTGCACGACCTTCAATGCCACTGTCACTTTGATCTAAACCTTCAGTCACTTCAGCAATAACAGGTGGCACATTTATTACTAGGTCTGGACTTTTCACGGGCCACTGGTCTCCATCCACAATTCTTTTCTCAGGCACAACTGGAACTTAACCCCTTTGCTGCCAGGCCTTTTCCCCTCCTGTGCCGAGCCTTTTTTTGGCTATTTGGGGCAGTTTGCGCTTAGGCCCTCATAACTGTTTGTTCACATAAGCTACCCATGCCAAATTTGCGTTCTTTTTTTCCAACAGCCTAGGGATTCTAGAGGTACCCAGACTTTGTGGGTTCCCCTGAAGGAGACCAAGAAGTTAGCCAAAATACAGTGAAAATTTAGTTTTTTTCAAAAAAATGGGAAAAAAGGGCTGCAGAAGGTGGCTCGTGGTTTTTATCCCTGAAAATGGCATCAACAAAGGGTTTGCGGTGGCAAGATCACCATCGTCCCAGCTTTCAGGAACAGGCAGACTTGACTTAGAAAACACAATTTTTCAATACAATTTTGACATTTTACTGGGAAATACCCCATTTTTACTATTTTGTGTGCTTTCAGCCTCCTTTCAGTTAGTGACCGAAATGGGTGAGAAGCCAATGCTGGATCCCAGAACGCTAAACATTTCTGAAAAGTAGACAAAAATCTGAATTCAGCAAGGGGTCATATGTGTAGATCCTACAAGTGTTTCCTACGGAAAATAACAGCTGAAATAAAAAAATATTGAAATTGAGGTGAACAAATCAGCCATTTTTCTCCACGTTTTACTCTGTCACTTTTTCCTGCAATGTCAGATTTTTTAAAGCAATGTACCGTTACGTCAGCTGGACTCTTCTGGTTGCGGGGATATATAGGGCTTGTAGGTTCATCAAGAACCCTAGGTACCCCGACCAAATAAATGAGCTGCACCTTGCAATCGGTTTTTATTCTATACCGGGTATACAGCAATTAATTTGCTGAAATATAAAAAGTGAAAAATAGGTATCAAGAAAACCTTTATATTTCCAAAATGGCCACAAGATAAGGGGTTGAGAAGCAGTGGTTATTTGCACATCTCTGAATTCCGGGGTGCCCATACTAGCATGTGAATTACAGGGCATTTCTCAAATAGACGTCTTTTTCACACACTGTCTTACATTTGGAAGGAAAAAATGTAGAGAAAGACAAGGGGCAATAACACTTATTTTGCTATTCTGTGTTCCCCCACGTCTTCCGATAAAAATGGTACCTCACTTGCGTGGATAGGCCTAGCACCCGAAACAGGAAATGCCCCAAAACACAACATGGACACATCACATTTTCACAAAGAAAACAGAGCTGTTTTTTGCAAAGTGCCTAGCTGTGGATTTTGGCCTCTAGCTCAGCCGGCAGCTAGGGAAACCTACCAAACCTGCGCGGTTTTGAAAACTAGACACCTAGGGGAATCCATGATGGGGTGACTTGTGGGGCTCTGACCAGATTCTGTTACCCAGAATCCTTTGCAAACCTCAAAAATGGGCCAAAAAAACACTTTTTCCTCACATTCAGGTGACAGAAAGTTCTGGAATCTGAGAGGAGCCACAAATTTCCTTCCACCCTGCGTTCCCCCAAGTCTCCCGATAAAAATGGTACCTCACTTTTGTGGGTGGGCCTACTGCCCGCGAAAGGAAATGCCCCAAAACACTACCTGGACACATCACATTTTTCCACAGAAAATAGGTGTTTTTTACAAAGTGCCTACCTGTGGATTTTGGCCTCTAGCTCAGCCGGCACCTGGGGAAACCTAGCAAACCAGCACATTTTTGAAAACTAGACACCAAGGGCAATCCAAGATGGGGTGACTTGTGGGGCTCTGACCAGGTTCTGTTATCCAGAATCCTTTGCAAACCTCAAAATTTGGCCCAAAAAATACTTTTTCCTCTCATTTCGGTGACAGAAAGTTCTGGAATCAGAGAGGAGCCACAAATTTCCTTCCACCCCGCGTTTCTCTAAGTCTCCCGATAAAAATGGTACCTCACTTTTGTGGGTGGGCCTACTGCCCGCGAAAGGAAATGCCCCAAAACACTATCTGGACACATCAAAATTATCAAATACAAAACTACCTGTTTTTGCGGGGGCACCTGCGTTTTTGGTCCTGGGCTCAGCAGCCTTATAGGGAAACCTACCAAACCCAGACATTTCTGAAAACTAGATACCCGAGGGAGTCCAGTGAGGTGTGACTTGCGTGGATCCCCCAATGTTTTCTGTGTGAGATCACCGCACTGGGACACATTTCATACCACCCAATGTTCCCCTCAGTTTCCCGGTAAAAATGATACCTCATTTGTGTAGGTGGGTCAAGTGCTTGTGATAGGGAAGAGCCAAAAACATGTCGATATTGAGGGGGAACCAAAGGGAGTCCAAAAGGGCAGTTTGCAAAAAACTATTTTAGGCTGACAAGTGCAGCAGAATTTTTATCGGTATAGATGAGACAATGCTGGGTGGTAGGAATTTTGTGGATTCCTGCAGATTCTGGAAGGTTCCATCACAAAAACTTGGAAAAAATGTGTGATTTCCAGCAAAGTTGGAGGTTTGCAGGGGATTGTGGGTACAAAAATGGTGCGGGGTGCATGTGAAACACACCACCCTGGAATCCCCCAGATGTTTAGTTTTCAGATGTGTCTAGGTCTTGTGGATTTTTCTACATGGCAGCATCCGAAAGTCCATAAAGTGCAGCCCTCACCATTCCAAGTGGGACGATTTTGAGAGTAAGCCAAGCTCTCATGGCCCAAATGTAAAACTAAAACCCAAAATAATCAAATGTCTTCTTGCTTGCTGTGTGATAAGATGTTTTAGAGTGCGGGGGAGAGCTGAAAGACTGTTACCCCCTTCAGTTGAGGTGGGGGCGTAAGCAGGCCCATACTGGTTGGTAGCCACCAACCCAATATATATATATATATTTTTAATTCCCTGGCATCTAGTAGACTTTCTGCCCCCCGGGGTGTGGATCAGGGGTAATTGCCCCATCTGCCCACTGGTGGGCAGAACAACTTTGGCTCCATTTATTTGGGGTGGGGGTATGGCTATACCCCCACCCTCTTATTTTTGGAAATAAAAACTTCCCTGGCCTCTGGTGGGCTTTCTGCCCCCTCCCCCCCCCCTTGGGGGCAGATGGGCCTTCCAAAAATAGGCCCATCTGCCTCCAATGGGGGGCAGATATGGCCAACAGTAATGTGCCCCCATGGGGAGCGACCCTTACCCAAGGGGCTGCCCCCCTAAAGAAAACACACGCATACACACACACCAATCCCTGGTGCCTAAGTGGTTTCTGCCCCCATGAGGGCAGATTGGTCTAACAAAAGTCGGCCGATCTGCCCCTAAGGGGGGCAGAAATGGTCTAAATACAATTTGCCCCCCAGGGGAGCGACCCTTGACTAAGGGGTCGCTCCCCACCTCTAAAAAACAAAACAATAAAAAACTATTTTGTTTTATCCCTGGCTCCTAGAGGTTTCTCCCACACCTGGGGGCAGATCGGCCTAATAACAATAGGCCGATCTGCCCTCGGGGGGCAGAAAAGGCCTAAAATAAATTTCCTCCTTCTTCCCCGGGGAGCGACCCTTGTCTAAGGGGTCACTCCCCACCTCTAAAAAACAAAGCAAAAAAAAAAAAAACTTTTTTTATCGCTGGCGCCCAGAGGCTTCTGCCCCCCCGGGGGCAGATCAGCTTAATAGCAATAGGCCGATCTGCCCCCAGGAGGGGCAGAAAAGGACTAAAATAAATTCCCCCCCCACCCCCGGGTAGCGACCCTTGCCTAAGGGGTCGCTCC
Source organism: Pleurodeles waltl (assembly GCF_031143425.1). NCBI lineage: Eukaryota > Metazoa > Chordata > Amphibia > Caudata > Salamandridae > Pleurodeles > Pleurodeles waltl. The sequence continues at coordinate 302,750,376 of NC_090442.1, forward strand.
CCACCCCTAAAAAACAAAACAAAACAACAGCAAACAAAAATCCCCAAAAAATGTATCCCTGGTGCCTAGAGGCTTCTGCCACCCCCGGGGGCAGATCGGCCTAATAACAATAGGCCGATCTGCCCTCAGGGGGGCAGAAATGGCCTAAAATATATTTGCCACCCTATCCCCCCTCACCCCCCTGGGGAGCGACCCTTGCCTAAGAGCAACCAATTTATCTACTTGGGTGTGAAAAAACTCCTTGAAGCCATGAAGCTTTTATCACTCCTAAAACTGTGCAAACTGCATAACCAGATGTCAGAGTTCCATTAGTATCTCAAACAGGAGCCATCAATGAACATGACATAGTCATTTTGCTCTAGTGGGGTATCTTGAATATCACATCTTGGTTATGTGCACAGTTCAGTCATATCGAGACAGTCATGCTCTACCTCATCTTTGAGGTCATTTACATTTTCAACTGAAATTGGTAAGAGCATTGCCACATTCAGAACCTTCCATCTTTTAATGCTGACATTGTGGGGCCCCAAAATGACCTGTTCATAGCGAGTTAAACGAGCATTGGTCATGTACTGGATCATTGTACTGGTCAAAAGAACTTCAGGAGAATGGGGCACAAAATCATTCAGGGGATAATCCATGACAATGCCTTTGCATTGTCCAGTAGCAACACTCACAGCTGCCACAGCTTTTAAATAGCTAGGCAATGCAGCAGCAACAGGATCAAGTGTGGCAGAAAAATATGCCACAGGCCTGTTGGCACCTCAGTGTGACTGTGTCACAACAGAAAGCACACAACCATCTTTTTAGTAGAAAAACAATGAAAAACATTTGTTGTAATCAGACATTCCCAGAGCTGGGGCTCGGCACAGGTTTCCCCTCTTCTCGGAGAAGGCTTTCATGCATGAGTCATCAAATGGTATCGGACACATCCTTGTGTGTCAATTTCAGTAGAGGCTTGAACAAAAGGGAAAAATTCGGAATCTGCTGGTGGCAGTAGCCAACTATTTCCAAAAGCATTCTGACATCTCTCCATGTTACTGGCGGGTTCATCAGCATGATTACTGAAATTCTCTCTTGGGACACCTTCCTTGCATCTTTAGGTGGTGACCTCTTGACTTCTTTTTGACAATACTGAACTTTGCCGGGGAAACTTTATGTCCATTTTCTCCTAAATGATTTAACAGGGCAATTGTATCTCTCCTACAGGCTTCATGTGTATTTGACGCAACCATCAAATCATCAATGTATTGAACCAAAGCTGAATGAAAAAGTATTTTTAGGTACTCCAAATTCGTTTTCAAAATCTTATTGAAAATTGATGGTGACTTTGTATTCCCTTGACGCGTACAACACCAGGAAAAAAAACAGCTTCTGAATTGAAAGGCAAAAAAGAATTGACTATCCTCATGGAGGGGAATGGAGAAAAATGTTTGGCACAAGTCAATGACCGTAAACCATTCTGCTTCATAAGGAATCTGGAACAAAATTACTGCTGGATTTGGTACCAAAGGACAACCATCTTGTTCTCTATTCTCAAATCCTGAACTATACTATATTTTCCATTGGGCTTCCGCAATCCTAAAATAGGGGAATTAAATGGGCTTCCCAGGATTTCCTTTAGAACACCTTTTTCAATTAAATTTTCAATTACGGAAGTTATTCCCGCAATTACTTCTGGGGTGATGTTATAAGGCAGTATCCTCGGATACACTGCGTTTAGCTTCGCTGTTAATTTTACTGGCTCATCCCGATTTATGAGTCCTATCTCCTTTCCTGAAAACTCCAAGACTTTTGCCGTAACTGTCCCTTGCAACTCCTCAGGTAAATCTTTAACTGTCATAATTGGGGTACAATGTGATAATAGGGTACAGTTCTTCAAGTTTACAGGGCATTTCTTCATCACTATTTGTTTGAATTGCTATTTCATTTTCTGTGCAGCTAATGGAACAATTTAGCTTACACAATAGATCACGACCAAACAGGCTCACCGGACTTGAATCGCAAACCACAAAATGGTGTCGGTCCTCATCAAATGGGCCTTTTTTAATCGGGATATGTTCTGTAACAAGATTTGTCAATTGCTTATTTGCTACTCCTACTACCTGAATTATTTTTCCTGACATGGGCACATTTTGTACTTCTGCCATTCTGACAGTGGAACGTGTAGCTCCAGTGTCAACCAGGAATGCAACATTGTGTACCATAACGTTGGCATTTACATAGGGACCACAATGATCTACTTCTAAGGATGCTGCTAAAATGCAGTCCTCGTTTTCAGAACTATCACTGTTGAATGTTTCTGAAAACTCCATTTAACTCAAACCTATTAAGGGAAACTGTGGGGGTGATTCTGACCCCGGCGGCCAGGGTCGGCGGGAGCACCGCCAACAGGCTGGCGGTGCCCCGCAGGGCATTCTGACCGCAGCGGTTTGGCCGCGGTCAGAAGAGGAAAACCGGCGGTCTCCCGCCGGTTTTCCGCTGCCCTGCTGAATCCTCCATCTGCGCCGCCATGGGGATTCAGACACCCCATACCGCCATCCTGTTCCTGGCGGTTCGCCCGCCAGGAACAGCATGGCGGTATGGGGTGTCATGGGGCCCCTGGGGGCCCCTGCAGTGTCCATGCCAATGGCATGGGCACTGCAGGGGCCCCCGTAAGAGGGCCCCACAAAGAATTTCAGTGTCTGCTTAGCAGACACTGAAATTCGCGACGGGTGCTACTGCACCCGTCACACCTTCCCACTCCGCCGGCTCCATTCGGAGCCGGCTTCCTCGTGGGAAGGGGGTTTCCCGCTGGGCTGGCGGGCGGCCTTCTGGCGGTCGCCCGCCAGCCCAGCGGGAAACACAGAATAAACGCAGCGGTCTACTGACCGTGGTGCGGTATTCTGGAGGGGGGAACTCTGGGGGCCGGCCTCCGCCGCCCGCCAGAGTTAGAATGACCCCCTGTGTTACTTACTGGTTTACATTTGCTCTCTGATTCATGTTTTGCTGAGGAACAATCACTTGCTGCTGTGTCATCGGGGCTGTGGAATCTGCATTTGTTGATTGACCTGTATCGGATGTGGAATCTGTATTTGCTGTGTACCTGTGGAAGCAACCACATTTTGGACTCTGAGTCTTTGAAATCTCTGTATTTGAACTTGATCATTGGCAACTATCTGAGCAACACCACTATTCTTCACCAAATTATTCACATTATTATAAGGACAGTCCCTTCTCCAATGTCCTAAACTTACACACGCATGATATGGCTGCATTTTCTTTATTGACTGCACATCATTCATATTACCACTCTGATCTATCTGAACACCGCATCCTCTACCTCTAAACTAAGGCATGTCGTTAACATGCTGTGGCACACTTTTCAATCCATTAGGTTTCACCATCATGTACAGGCCCTGGTTTCCTGTCTAAGCAGATTTCAATTTCATCACCATTAATTTCTCCTTCAGCTTTTTCTGCTTCAATTCAGTTTTCTCACTGCAGTACCTTGCGCACTAGAGTACCTCGTCAATGGGCAGGTTATGGCAACAAATAAAGGGGCATATTTATACTCCGTTTGCGCCGAAATTGCGTCGTTTTTTTTGACGCAATTTCGACGCAAAACTAACGCCAACTAACGCCATATTTATACTATGGCGTTAGAGGCGAATAGCGCCAAAGTTCCCTGAATGTGCGTCATTTTTTAGCGTGAACCCCTTCCTTGCGTTAATGATATGCAAGGGAGGCGTTCCCGTCTAAAAAATGACTCCCAGGCCTTTACGTGGTATTTATACTCCCGGGCAAAAGTGACGCCCGGGAGTGGGCGTGGCTAAAAACGGCGCATTTGCGCCGCTTTTTAACGCCTGGGTCAGGCATGGCGTTAAGGGACAAGTGGGCTCAAAATGAGCCCAGAGTGCCCTCCCCTGCCCCCAGGGACCCCCCCTGCCACCCTTGCCCACCCCAGGAGGACACCCAAGGCTGGAGGGACCCACCCCAGGGACATTCAGGTAAGTTCAGGTAAGTTTTTTTTTTTTTTTTTTTAATAATATTTTGTGGCATAGGGGGGCCTGATTTGTGCCCCCCTACATGCCACTATGCCCAATGACCATGCCCAGGGGACAGAAGTCCCCTGGGCATGGCCATTGGGCAAGGGGGCATGACTCCTATCTTTACAATGATAGGAGTCATGTTGATGGGGGATGGGCGTCGTTAAAAAATGGCGCAAGTCGGGTTAAGACGATTTTTTCGACGTAACCTGACTTGCCCCATTTTAAGACGCCCATGCGCCATTTTCCCCCTACGCCGGCGCTGTCTGGTCTACGTGGTTTTTTCCCACGCAAACCAGGCAGCGCCGGTCTGATTGCGCCGTCTAACGCCATTCCATAAATACGGCGCCCGCATGGCGCTTCAGAATGGCGTTAGACGGCGCAAAACTTTTTTACGCTAAACTGCGTTAGCGCAGTTTAGCGTCAAAAAGTATAAATATGGGCCAAAATGCTGTTGAATCATGGTATTAATCTGAGGCTTCAATCCCTGCATAACTCTAAATACAAAATGACTCATGTCTTTTGACTCAATGGTTTCAGAACCACTGTACTGAAATCTAACTACAAAATGACTGATATCTTTCGGCTCAATGGTTTCAGAATCACTATGCTATTTGAACGCTTGCAACAATCTTTCATAATAAGCATGACTCAACTCTTTTGTTTCCTGTGCTGTCCTGTCATTCTCTTGCCAATCAACATCTTTCGGGGAAACTTTGTTCTTCAGAAATTCAATCACTTTTTAATACCCTTTCATCACCTCTTCAGACAGCGCATCTGTTACTGGGCTTCTCGGCGGTTCACTATCTGGCCAATCAACACTCTGCTTACACTCAAACCACATATCAACTAAAACCAAAAAGTCAAACAATGTGTTCAAGTCTTCACACAGGTATTTTGAAAGCTTCACAAACCTTTCTGTCTGCTTACACCATTCCACTGACTTCTATCTCAATCTCAGCTAGTCATATGTAAAGGACAGTACGTCACTTCTGCTCCACAGGACATGTACATAACCTCTACCTGGTATTTTCCTCATAGGCATCATTCTTACATTGTCTTCAACTTGATTTGCTCCAGACGGAGACAAATTCTGCTTTGCTTTTTTTTATCTCTTTTATTAGCCCATCTGCCTTCCCACTTATCAAATGCACCCCATGTTTGAATGTATGTAATTAATTCCTTAATGTGCATTCTCATTCTGGGTGATCTCATGTTCGCTATGTCTTTGGTACTGAATTCTAATTTGTAGCTTCTTCTTAAGGGTTTAGATCTTCCTAAATCTACTTCATGTTTCCTGGCCAAATCTGGTAATTTCTGATAAGCTAGTCCTGCACGTTGTATAACATCATTGCACATGAATCTCAATTTGTCCTCTGTGAATGTTTCCAATCGCCCCCTCTCTAGCATTCCCATAATCAATTCATTTAATTCTAATTTTAATTCGGGCACATTCACCATTCTCCACTTTTCTGATGTCTCTTGTGCTCTAGCATTATCATTTGTTGCAACTGTTGCTCCTTTTTGGCTCAGATGTCTAACTACTCGGTAAACTGCTGTGCTGAAAAACCTTGCAAACTAATATTATTTCTCAGGGGCATATTTTGCGGGGTACTGCGATGTACACTAATATTCTGATCTGGTGCTAGCATGTAGAGAAGTGTGGTTCCCTGAGGACACCTCGCATCGAAAACTGGTCCTGCTTAATTTATCATCTGGTTTGGATCTACAATTTGTTTATGGGTCAAAACTGGGACACAAGAAGTTATTCTCTCCATCTCCGAGTTGTTTGAATATACTGATCTCTGCATCCCAATTTATGACATCCCTGCTGATACTGATGTTTCATGAACGTCTGAAACATTCATTGACTGGGCATTGCTTCCAGAGTTACCTGAAGCATACAACAGAACAACTGGACCTATAGCCACGGGAAATGTTAATGCATCGGGTGATCCCATAGGACCCACCTGATTCTGTGGTAATGCACATTCCAGTCCTTTGACCTGTTACAAAAGTACTGCAAGTCTGTACTGTTTGACTCGGGTAACATTTGACACTGTCTGTACTGGTGTATACATAGGCATAGTCCGATTCTATTCTGCACAGGTGCAGTCACATTAGGTGTAGACACCATCTGATTCACATGAGGACTTGGCACTACCTGATTCAGAACTGGGCTTGTAATATACTGTGCTGGATTGACAGTCGGAACTGGTGGATAAATCACGGGCACTTGTGTCACTGAATTTGCGTGTGTACTTGGAACTATCTGAATCGGGCTCTCTGTAAATGGACCAGTTGGCACATTCAGGGTACACGTACTGCTTCCTCAACTAAATGACATTGTGTGGGACGATTCATCAGAAGCTGATTTATAAACTCAGCTTCTGAATTACTTCCATATGTGGCTGTCTTTTTCCCTCATCTTCTGTCTGTTCTGCTTTCACTGTCTGTTTCTTTCTTGTCTTAGGTTTTGTGCTCCCATCATCTTCCTCTGTGATAGCTGGAAACATTCTCACTCCATCTAGTATCTCAGCTCTCCTCCTTTTTTGTTCTGCATCCCATCTAGCTTCAGCTAATGTCTTAACTGCTCTCAAACTTTGTGGTCTCTTTCTGTCTTGCAACAAGTTCCCAAATAGCAAGAGATTCAAATTGTGCAGGTATTGGAGGTGTCTTTAATTTGCACATCACTCTCCTCAAATCATCAAAAATTTCAGATTAAAAGTTCAGTAACAAGGAAAAGCTAATGAGCCTTCATTCTCAGTGATCTTACACCATTGTTTAACTCATATGTATAATGAAATTCCTCTCATTTCCAATATTTCGTAATCTGGCGCTCCCTTGAGTGCTACCCGTTCACCTTCTTTAACTGGAATAAACACATCTCCTCTCAGCGCACTTCTTAAAGCTTTGAAAAATGTCATTTTTGCACAAATTCTAATAATCACAATGATTTTCAATGAAATTAGGAAGTAAATTCAATCCCACAATCATTTTCACAATCTTTCCTCAACAAATAGCATCACCAATACGAGCTCGACATTCTGACTAACCGACCTATCTCAGGGCGGTACAAATGACGTCACATGCTCTTCACTCAGCAGCTGCAGTAGCTTTGCAATTGTCTCTCACACAATCGCTTACACATACACTAAATGCAAAATATTGCAAGCACAATCAAAAACCAAAGACCTGTCTGCACAGTACTTGTAGGGCTCAAACGCTTTGAAACCTGTACGGCAACACTTCTAACTGAGCTTTCTCAATTACACAGTGAGTAAAACGTGGTCAACAATTCTCACCCTGGTTGCAGACAATAAATTAACCAAGTATTTTTTACACTTCCCAGGATCTTAGGCCTCAAAAGAACTGTCAACAACAGCCACAGACAGTTTTTGAGCACAAAGAGCCACAATCACTTTGAGTACGACAACTCTGCGAAATACTTCACAACATCACACTTCACCACAATCTTCAAGCAAAAGAATCAGAAGCGCAAATCCCTATTTATACTCACACAACACGTACAACTGAGGAGTGTGGCCATGACACTGGACCTTCATCAATCTCTGGAGCAGATCATGGGAAGAATTATAGGATGGGCAATATATTGGACTGGGCAATGGCATGTGAACTAGGAAGTCCACTGATCTACTCAAAAATATGGTTCCCCTTTTATGGAATGAAACCCATAACTCTAGTAAAAAAAACTGTCAATCCTAACACTGAACAAAACGTGGTTCCCCCTCTTGTGGGACGAATCAGTAACACTGTTATCAAAACTGTGAATCCTAATTCCCTTACATTAACCTAAAATATAGTTTGCCCTCTTTTGGGACAGAACTGTCACTCTTCTACCAAAACTGCGAGCACATTTTTCATCCTTCAAACGAGTCAAACACTTCACCAAGGACGACGGACATTTTGACCCAGAAAGAGTGTGGTGAATAATACACAAATTTACATTAACGCTACCTAAACAATTTAAACACCATGACCAATTTGGCCACGGAAGGAAAACTCCAATCAATGAAAAGTTTCAAAGCTTTATTTTACAGCCACAAAGCTCATGTCATGAAGACTGGGCACAAAATCAGATTACATAGATATTACATTGGCATGTCCTAATTTGGTTAGCTGTAGGACCAACCTATGTCCAGTCCAAAATTTGCACACTCTGCTTAACTGAACTTGACTACTGTTAATACAATCTGTCCTGAGATATGTTTCTGTTCCTCAGATTATCTCTTTAATGATGAATATTATTCTTTTTGAATGCGTAATTGTGTTAATGCTAATTTGATGAAATTTGTTTCTACGCTTTGGGCAGCCAATGTTGTTGGCTCTAAGGTAACTATAACTTGCACCCTTGCCATGCATTGCTAATTACCCCAGATATAACATCACTCATTACATCATCTATGACATCATTGATAATATCACTATAACATTTGCAATAAAATTATTGATGAGAAAACTGTGCATGGTGGGCCGCGAGTTATAGTTAACTTAGAGCACGAGTTATAGTTACTTGAAATAACTCTAAAACCTGAATTTCTATGGTTTTGTAAGTTTCAAATGTGAGCCTAACTATAACGTCCCTGTAACCTTTGTTTTTTTAAGTGAATTTCTATGTTTTTTTAAATTCTATTTCCTATCTATAACATGCCTGGTACCTATGTGTTTTTCAGTGAATATATATATATACACATATCACATTCTAAACGTAAAAACCCATAGAAACTCAGCTGTTATAGTTGGAGTTCTTTCCCGTAACTATAACTCGTTTTTTTATAACTTTGTTTTTTCAGTAAATATATATATATATTCATAAATATACCTATATATATATATGCATATACATATATTCACTAAAAAAACAAAGGTTAGTTAGGCTTACATATCACTCATACAAAGTGAAATTCAGCAGTTATAGTTACCTGAGCTAACAATAACTTATGCTCTAGCAATGCACTGCTTACGAACTCACATATTACATCACTCATGACATGGTCAGTAACATCACTCATGACATTTCAAATGACATCACTTGTGACATCATCCGGGGAGTGAGTTTCTTCCAAAAATGTATGAGTGTGAAGCATATATACCAAGGTACAACAAAAGTTAAAATAGTATACTTTCTATATTACTGGGTAATACTACTTCTAACATAGATTATGTGAGAGGCTTTGTATCTGTGTGTGATTGGGTGCCTGAGTACCTAAGCGGGTGTGTGAGTGCCTGTATGAGCGTATAAGTAGGTATGTGGGTAGCTGTGTGGGTGAGTGAGTGGATGTAGGAGTGACTATATTGGTGAGTGAGTGGGAGTTAGTGGCTGTATGGGTGAGTGAGGGGCTGAGTGGCTGTATGGGTGAGTGAGTGTGTAAGTGACTCTATGAGTGCATGAGTGGGTGTCTGAATGGCTGTATGAGTGAATGACTGGCTGTGTAAGTGGCTGTATGGGTGAGTGAGTGGCTATTGATTAAGTGAGTTGGTGTGTGAATGGCTGTATTGTATAGTAAGTGTCTGTGTGAATAGATGTATGGGTGAGTGAGGGGATGTGTGAGTGATTGTATGGATGTATGAATAGGTATGTAAGTAGGTGTGTGAGTGTGTGTGTGAGTGCTTGTATGGGTGACTGGCTGTGTTGACAGGTTGTATGTGTGAGTAAGTGAGTGTGTGAGTGGCTGTATAGGTGAATACGTGGGTTTGTAAATAGCTGTATTGTTGAGTGTGTGGCTCTGTGAGTGGCTTTATGGGTAAGTGACTGGTTGTATGAGTAACTGTATGGGTGAGTGAGTGCTTGTGTGAGTGAGTGCTTGTGTGAGTGCATGTATGAGTGAGCAAGAGGTGTGTAGTTGGCTCTATGAATGAGTGAGTGGTTGTGTGAGTACTTTTATGGGTCTGAGAATGGGTATGGAGGTGCTTGTGTGGGTGGGCGTATGAGAGATTGTATAGGCATGTGAGTGTGTGTTAGTGGTTCTGTGGATGTCATCAGTGATGTCATTTGAGATGTCATCAGTGATGTCACTGACCATGTCATGAGTGATGTCATATGTGAGGTCATCAGCAATACATTGCAGGAGTGTAAGTAATAGTTAGCTCAGGTAACTGTAACTGTTGAATTTCACTGGTTTTGTATGACTGAAATGTGAGCCTAAATAAAACGTCCCTGTAACCTTTGTGTTTTTTCAGTGAATTTCTAAGATTTTTTTTAATGTTGCTTCCTAACTATAAATTCCCTGTAACCTTTGGTTTTTAAGTTAATTTCAAGTTTTTTTTAATTATATTTCATAAATGTAGCCACTAACCTTTGACAGTGAGTGTGTGAGTGAGTGCAGAAGTGTCTCAGTAGGCGTGTGAATGGGTGTGAAAGTGTCTGAGTCAGTCTGTTCGGGGGTGTGTGTGTCTGTGAGTGGGTGTGATAGTCTCTGAGTGGGGCTGTGAGTGGGTGCGTGAGTGTCTAAGGGGATATCTGAGTCAGTGCATGAGTGTCTGATTGGGTCTGTGAGTGGGTGCATGAGCCTGAATGGGTCTGTAAGTGGATGCATGAATGTGTGAGTGGGTCTGTGAGTGGGTGCGTGAAGGAATGAGTGGGTGCATACGTGTCTAAGTGGGTCTGTGACTGAGTGCGCAGGTCTGTGAGTGGTGCGTGAGTCTCTGGGTGGATCTGTGAGTGGGTACATGAGTCTCTGAGTGCATCTGTGAGTGTGTGCATGAGTTTCTGAGTGATTATGTGAGTGAGTGCATGAGTCTCTGAGTGGGTGTGTGAGTCTGAGTGGGTCTGTCAGTGGGTGCATGAGTGTCTGAGAGCATCCGTAAATGGGTGTGTGAGTGTCTGTGTTAGGTGTGTGAGTAGCTGTGTGAGTGACTCAGTCACAAAGGAACCTCACCTGCCCTTTTATCCATCAAGAGTCCACAATTTTGCACAAAGTATCTATCCAAGTGGAATTATTTCAGCCTCCTTGTGTAAATGTCTAGTATATATTCTGCTCTACAGCGGCGTAATTGAGCAGAAGGAAATGTCACCAGTGACCGTGTGCGCGTTTTGGCAATATGGTTGTTCCTGGTGCATCTTTATCTGGAAATATGTGATAACATGAGTCCTACTAAAGAGAAAGCAACAAGAGTACAAAGAGGTAACTCTCCACCAAACAAGGGTCCTTACTCTTCACTATATGAATTAAGTGCTTCTTTGTTTGTTTGGTCGAGATGTCCTCATATTCCTCGGCATCAAGAACTCCTCACTGAAATCGTCAGGTAATGTGCTGGGGGAAGCTTCAGAAGCTCTCCATCATCCTGGCAGAAGGCAGGAAGACCTTTGGATACTATTAAGGTGGGCGGGGCCAAACAGCAAAGCTTCCAGGTGATTTGCACATTTGCACATTTGCATACTCGTAGCAATTTAAAGGGATAACCATGGACTCTGCTCTAACCAGGAGAGAACAAGAAAGGACCCACTCTTCACAGTCACTTACAGATTATGCTCCAATTGATCAACGATGCATTAACCTCCACAAAGCCTTTCAGATTGTTTATCAATATGGAATCACAGAGAAAACACATCTGCTTTGCCAAGCCCTGGAGTTAGGATCATTAGTCCTTTACAGAAGTGGAGCTTCAACAGGGGCACCTGTTATGTTTATATTTGTAAGTGCTTCCTGTTGAGTTTTAATTTCTGTTACATGATCATCATGGCGAGAACAGCCCTGGGGACACCATCCCCCGAGGACCGGGTGCAACTTAATGGGCGGCGGGGCATGCAGCATTTACTGAAAAAAACAAAACCGATATAAAAACTATTGTTTTAAAAAATAAAAAAACTGAAATTCATCAGTTACAGTTTGCTGAGCTAACGATGACTTGCGCCCCACAACACAGTGCTTATGCTCACATGTTACATCACTCATCATATGGTCAGTGACATCATTGATGACATCTCTGATGTCGTCATCCAGACCCAAGGTACATCTAGGCCTAATTTTGTATAGCATGCTTACTACTCACATGGGTAAGGTTTAGCAACATGCTTGGCCTCCTAACGGGTCTTGGGTGTGAAGAAGGCGTGAGCTTCTCCTTAAATGGTTGTGCACAGGGAAAGACTGTGCACAGTAGACACTTATAGTTTTGTGTCTTGTTGATTGCCCATGTAATAAATTGGGTTATTAATTGAGAGACTGAAAGCCCCCCTCAAATATTAAACAAAGGCCTTGTCAGAGTGATCCACAAAAGGCAATAAATAAATCTGTACTTAGACCCCTGGTAATTGGCACAAAAGAAGTCAGCCTTAACTTAGAGGCAATGTGTAAAGAATTTATGCAACACTCAAACAGTAATAAAATGAAAACACAAGAAAAATACCATAACAATTTAGAAAAATAGAGGAAAATGTTAACAAAATAACACCAAAATGATAAATGATAATATTCCAATGAGTAGAACCATAAATATGATTTTTTTAAGTTTTCAGTAGAAATAGCATAAGAAGCACAATGCGTGAATTGTGATTATCTAGTTGCAAGGGAACGGGTTGAAGCCAAAAGTTAATGCTGACAGCAATGGTGCACTTATCGGATAAAAATACCAGGTATGTCCTGAGAGAAAGTTTAGCTTCTAACTTAGTCCAGTTTTGCACAAAAAGCTCTTGTTGATCAGGTCATAGGCGGTCAGGCTGCAGGCTAGATCCTGAGAGGCGATCAGCGGTGGGGGGTTGCTGAAGTCCCAGGTCCCACTCTGAACTTCGAATAGACAGGAGACAGCGGAGTGGTTGTTGTTGATGCAAAGAGCTCTTTGAAGTAAGATCTGGGTTCTGTATCCCGGCAGGTCTCGCCTGCAGTTGGATACAGCTTCTCCGTTGTCCTCAGTGAAGTCGGTTTGCATTCACAAGGAGTCTATGGATGTTTCTTTTAGAAGCAAAGAGCTCAGAATGTTTGGTTCTTCACCTAGAAACCAGTTCTTGCAGTTGTAGGGTTGTAGGTGTTGCTTTAACACCATGCAAGTGCGTGCCCAGGACGTGGGGGAGCATATCTTATGGGTTAGGACTCTCTCCAGCAGACGCCAGAGGAAGGGTTCAAGCAGCTCTGATTAGCAGTGGTCAGTTGGGCGGTTGCAGGGAAAAGCCTCTGGAGGCTGGTGTTCCTGTAGCTTAAACAGAGGTCAGTCAACTGACTCTTGGAGTCACACCAAGGGCACTGAGTTCAAGGCAAGCAGGTTTAGTCTTCCTTCAGGCTTCAAACAGCAGAACAGTCCGTCTTCTGAGTTTCTAAAGGTTCAAGAGAGCTCTGATTTTAGGTTCTGAGAGTGCCACTTTTATACCCAGTGTCAATCTGTATGTGGAGAGCATCCCATTTATCTAACCATAAACTAGAACTGGCCATAAACTAACTAACTAACCATAAAATAGAACCATAAACTAGAACTTCCCTTTTCTCTGGGTTTGGCTCCAGTCTGTTTAGGAAAACAAAGGACTGGCAGGTCCAGGTGTGGGCTGCATTTGCCAGTAACAGGGCTGGCATCTTCTCAAGTCATGAAGAGCTGAGTAGAAACCTATTCGGGAAGCTCAGGAAGGGGCTGGGAACAAACCTCCAGGCCATCTTGTCCGGTAGAGGAACACTCTTCCCCACACTCATGGGGCTTTTGTCCTGTCTAGAAGGAATACACATCAAACCATAAGAGAGCCGTTATCAGTCATGTGACCCTGTCACTGGCAGATAGGCATATTTGGTGTAGGCACAAAAATGCCAACTTTCTAAAATTGGAATTTTCAGAATAACATTTTACAATCTGGCTTTGCCATTAAAGAGGATTTTAAATTACAATTCAAATGAGTGGAAATAGTATTTCTCTAGCTGTTCCCAAACTGAAGTTAGCACTTATTGAATGTAATAAGGTAACCCAGGATTAGTCTATCGGGGAGATACCCTTACTGCAATAAAAAACAACTTTGGCGGTATTCACTGCCAGTACATGTAAACCTTTAGTACACATGCCCTACCTCTTAAATACCATCCAGGGTCTGCATTAGTGTTGACATACAAGAATTAAAAAGACAGCTTTAGGCCTGCCAAAAGGGTAATTTTGCCAGGTCAAAATGTTTTAAAACTGCACTGCAGGATGTTTTAAGTTGCTACTTTAGTGGGTGGCACAGTGAGTTCTGTAGCCCACTGGTAGCATTTAATTTACATGCCCTGGGTACATGTAGAACCAATTACTAGGTATGTAGAGGTAAATTAAAGGTGCCAATTAGATGTATACCTATTTTACTGTGGTTGGAAAGGAGAACACAAGCACTTTACTAATGTTAAGTAGGAGTACAGTGTGCAGAAGCCCAATGTCAACAAAAATGGGTTCATCAAAAATTAGATTAGTGTAGGCAAACGTCTGGGGGAATACCTCAGAAAGGATGGTTATTTCCAACAGACCACAAGAGGACGGCTGTCTGCTACAGCTTTGCTACAAGGTGAAGGTTGAAAGCAATAGGTGCTTGGTTTCCTAAGGTGGCTTGAGTGTCTACAGGGAGTGGGCTCTGCATGAGGACGTGTGGATAGGAGTGAAGACTATGTACTAGACACTAGACCACCTGTTTGTTCATTAGTGACCACAGGAGGCCAGTTATCTGCAAAGTTTTCAGTACAGGGTGAAGGCTGTGTGTGTAGAAGGGTCTTCCTCCCTTAAGGGGCCTTGGCTATTTTATAAAGGGCTAAACGTTGGAGTTTGCTTACTAAACCTTAGGTGTAATATCCTGTATTCCATTTTGACTCTACCTTTACATGCAAGTTGTACATACATGGTATCATACGCATCTGACTTTGCTGGTGGAATCTTCAGTGATACCGCTAGAGACATTCAGCCTGTGATAGAGCATACCTTTTCCTTGGGTTGATCAAATAAAAACAGTATACTACTGCTGAGAACTCCTAGATCTCTGGCTGCATCCCTTTATTGGGGTAAGAAAGGGAAGCTGCAACGTTAGTACTATGTGAACAGTGGATTTTGTTGAATAACCTGGGTCGAGCATTACTTGCGTTAGTAAGCAGATTTTACACCACCATTAAATCTTTTTGGGATCTCCTGCTCTGTACCAGATTTAGACTAGGGAGTCCCTCTCTTTGTGAGGTAATGATGAAAGGAAAAAAAAAACTATACTTTCTCTGTTTTTTTGTCTCTGTAGTGATGCAGTAATAGCGCCAATTGTCAATGTACTAACATGTTGTCCACTTCACAGAAAAACAATGCATTCTAGCATAAAGTAACAAATAAAGCTGATGCAGTAAAGCTCTTTATTTCGCACATGGCTAGGTGGCACCTATGCCATGGCAAAATGATTAAAATCCACATTGGTTACCCACTGAAATTTCAAGCCAATGTACTGTTTTTTATGTACATTTATGGCCTTTACCTCTGCCCTTGCATCCACTGAATAGCCCACATTTTTCTTTAATGTTCCTTGTTTCAGGGCGTTTCTGTATAGTGTTTATGCAAATTATATGTACTGTGTCATTTACATATATAGATAATTTATTGGATATACATCAGCTCAAGGCTTATTTAAAAACCACAAATTTCAATTGGGAGGCCCAGCACTGGCTCCCTTAAAAGGGCTGCCTATTCATAAAAGGATTAAGTTTAAAGATTAGTATTGCCATCAAGATAATTTACAATAAAGATGCACCAATATTCAGAAACCGTATCCACCCCTTATGTCCCCAACAGTATGTTACACTCTCAATCACGGGGACTCTTGTTAGTCCCAGCAATCAAAAGAGCAAGATGTGGTGGCAAATCATTTGCATACCTTGTCCCCAAATTATGCAATGACCTCCCTTTGGAACTGAAATTTCAGCAATTGGAAATATGATTCAAGAACATGCTAAAAACACATCTGTTTTAGCGCCAACCCTGAACAGTGCATCAATAGAGCCAAAACTGTTTATGCTATTGGCCCCTACCCTGCGACATGGTGAGCTGTATTTTAAACACAGGGCTCACATGGTGGCGGAGGCGGAGGCTAGGGGGCGCAAAAAAGTGTAGCTGCACTGGATACAGTGTCACTTTTTATTAAAAATGCCCCTTCCTTTTTTATTTCTGAGCCTCAGGAGCAGGGGAAGGGCTTCCCCTGCTAACGAGGCAATTTTGTTTTGTCACTCTAATGATGATCAGCGTGTGGTGAGCAGACGTCACTACAGTGAAACTGAAAGTGAAATGAGATGATTGGCTCATTCCACTTTCAGTGCTTTGGTGCTTGTGGAGGTATCTCATCCCCCCGAGCACCGAATCACACGGGAGAGATATCGTTGGAAAGGGGGGAATATCCCCTTTCTAATGATACCTTTCCCAAGTGGATACCTGCTTGGGGATCCACCCACTAGACAGCAGGGATATATTTTAGCAACAGGCAACAACCCCTTAGGCAAGGGCTGCTCCCCATAAGAGGGGCATTATTTTGGCTGTTTTCTGCCTCCCTGGAGGCAGATTGGCCTTATATTTAGGCCAATCTGCCCCCTGGGGCAGAACACCACTAGAATCTGGAGATTTTTCAAAAATATATCCCAGCGATATATGCGGGCATTTTATTTGCCATTTTCTGCTCCCAGCAGGGGCAGATTGGCCCTATTTTTAGACCAATCTGGCCAATCTGCCCCCAGTAGAGGCAGAAAACCACTAGACACCAGGAATTATTCTATCTTTTTCATTTGTAGTGGTGGAGGCTGCCTGCATGGCCATGCCCCCCCCCCCCAAAAAAAAGAAACAGCCTTACTACCCCTAAAGGGGCAGATAGGGTTAAATACCCCATATGCCCCCCACCTCAGCAGGGAAGAAAACCAACTAGACACCAGTGATTCTTTTTTTTATTTGTAGGGGTGGGAGTTACCCAGCATGGTTCCCACACCCTAAAAAAAGGGAGATAGGCTTTTGGCCCCCACCTCCCGGAGGGGGGAAGTAGGCGCAATTACTCTCTTCTGGCCCTCAGGCGGGGGGGCAGAAAGCCCACTAGACACTAGGGAAAATGTAAAAATATCGGTGGGGGTCTGAATGTACTGGTGTTTGGCTGGCTGTGTGTGTACTGGCATTTTGCTGGCAGTGTTTGTGGACTTGCACTTTGCTGGCAGTGTGCATGGACTGGCGCTTTGCTGGCAGTGTGGCTTGCGTGGATCCCCCAGTGTCCCCTGCAAACCTCAAATGTCACTAAAAAGTTACATTTTCCTCACATTTCTGTGTGAGAACATTGTAGGATCACTGCGCCAGCACAAATTTCCTACCACCCAGTGTTCCCCTCGGTCCCCCGACTCTGCTTTGGTCACTTACTTGTTTCGGTGCCCAAAGCAGAGTCGCCCTAAAAATGTATAACATGAAAAACTGAGGGGTAACCAAAGTGGGTCCAAAAGGGCAATCTACACATTTTTGGCCCTTCCCTGTCACAGGCGCTTGGTACACCCACTTGTGTGAGTGCAAGGAAAAAAAACAGATGTGTTCTTCTGCAGTACTTTTTTTCCTATTTCCCCCCCCCCCAAAAAAAAAATGGTTGCTGTATTTTGGCTAATTTCTCGGTCCCCACCTCGGGAATCGACAAACCCTGGGTACCTTTGGAATCCCCAGGATTTTGGAAAAAAGGGCGCAAATTTGACGTGGATAGCTTATGTGGACAAAACGGGGGCCTTAGCATGAACTTTCATAAATAGCCAAAAAAAGGCTTAGTACAGGGGGGCATAGCAGCGAAGGGGTTAAACCTATAAATTGAATATATATATATATATACATATATATATATATATATATATATATATATATATTTACATATTTATACATATCTGTATAATATATATATATATATTTTTTTCAATTTACTTATTTATAGCCTCGCCATAGGCCAGTTATCTCAGAAAGTCCGTAGGGCTGGAGCAGTATCAACCAAATTTATATCTTATTGGACTTTAGATTGACGTTGTTTCAATCCTACCATAAAATGATAGACCTATCCTGATTGGGAATTGTCTCAGAATGCTGGTATGGTGCTGGCAGTGTCTGCCCTGTGCCAATTAGGCACGGGAGAGGTTGGACTGGGGCGTTACTCCCCAACTAGAGTGGTGGCTGTTTCGCACAAACTAGGCTGACGGAGAATTGATAGTACTGTACCACTGATTACATTGCAACCCTGCTGAGATGGGCTAGTTCTATGCATTTAGAAGGACTGTGAGAGTAAAAATGAGATTAGCTACAAGGGCGATAAAAGAGTATCTAAAATAAATAAACCACAGAGCATTTCTGGGAAATGAATAGTCCACCGTAAATGTCGGTGGGGGAAACTTAAAGAAACGCGTCTATGTCCACTGTCGAAACATTTATGAGAAAACCACCAGAAAGCTACAGTATTTCAAAATGCACGTGCAAAAAAGTAGTAGCCTGTTTTAACTCGATGTATATTCATTTTGCGGTCTTTCGTTGTAACTGGCTCAACACAAGAATTGCTGTTTTGTCAGACTATGGGGTCTGGTTTCAGGCTTTAAACCACGACCCCCTGATTTATGGTTCAGGTATAACACCAGATGCTTATTAATGATGTATGCTGTTACGTTTTAACATTTAGGTACACTTGTAGGGCAGAGTTTTATGATCTGTTGCCACCTGCCACTGTTTAATGAATCGGGGGTTGGAATATATAATGTCTCTAGGTTGGTGCAGGTGCATGCGGTCAACTCTGGATTAAAGCTTGGGGTTGTATTGCACTGGGATATTGCAGCTATTTAGCACCAGCAAGGGGGCTGCGTCTTTGTACTATACACTTGCAGCGTCTCAAAGGACACGCAAGCACTAGGGGCTGTATTACAATGCATTTTTTTGCAATGGGCTATCATGGACATCAATTCACCAAAATGCCAGGGGTGGCGGAAGTGACATCACAACCCATTTCATCTTTACTTTTACTCCCACCAACATGCTTACACAAACACATATTCTCTTATACATATACTCTCGTTTACAGAAGCACACTCTCACCCGCAAGCATGCACACAACATACATAGAAAAGTATTTTGTTTATTTACCTCAGCTTCCAAGCAGGGTCATATTTCAGCTAACTGTACTCCATTTTTATTACACTAATTGTGAATAACATATTTTTCACTATTAGTGTAACAAAAACGCTGATTGAAAACAATGACGTGAGCCCCAAGCAACGTCCATAAGGACGAGCTGCCCCGTGTTATTGGCACTCATTTTGCCACCTCTGAGGCCAGGGGTCGCAGAGGCAGTGCTGGGGGTCGCGAGGGGCAGATGCGACCCATAAATAACGTCTAGGCACGCTACAATATGACCTTGGTGGTAAATAAGACAGAGATTACTGCAATAAAATTTACCACAATATGTTGAAATCAACACATTCATTTAAAGTTCCAGTGACAACCATTTACGATTGTCAAAACCGGTAAAATACCACTGTTCTACCTCTTCGACGATTCAAACTGCGGCTGCGAACAGTCTGAAATTAGCACTTTCAATGCCCACTTTATGTGATACCGCCCAGAGTGAGGCATTACTGGAAACAAGACATGTTCCACTGTTCCTTCACTGGTGCTAAGTAGCTCTACCACGAACCTGTAGCTGGGCACCCACTTCATAATGCAATGCTACACTGTCGTCACACTATGGCTCTCACAGAGGTCAGAAGACATTTAATTCGTGCTTATTGTCTCAAAGTTTTTGATCCTGTTTACGGGTCTAATTTGGTCTCACAATGAAAACGAAAACAGTTTTATAGTTCCTATTCTTTTACATTTTCAGGTCTTGGTTTGTGTAAATCTCATGCCGCCTCGTGGGAATTTCAGAATATTTTTCTCAAGAAGTAGGTAGGTGAAGACTAAACCTGTAGCATTCCCAGTAGGTTACGTACTTATCGGGAGAATTTGAACATTTCGCAAAACTTTCAAGGATTTTCGATTTTTTTAAAGAAATGACCTGCAGATTACCTTATCTCTGCTTGAAATACAAGTTAGGGAGACAATGAGAGTAATCAGAAAAAAGGGGAAATGAATGACGACTAAGGCCTGATTTGGAGTTTGGGGGATGGGTTACTCCAATGCATACTAAATATCGAAGTTGGAATATCGAGGATGCTAAGTTTCAAAGACAAAATATCGCAAAAAAACATGTTCATATTGATAGGTAAAGAGTGGGCCTGATTTATATACTGCCAGGGTGATAAAGTAAATTACCCTGCCACTCTGGTGGAGGGACTGCCTGCCAGATTAGTGCGGGGCTCTGTCAGCAGAATGGAGCCCTGCACCAAACAGTTTTCAATATTTATTTTCAAAAAGAAAATCCTGTTTCGTGTCACTGACATTACTCCATATAAGGGAGATGGCCCAATCGGTATGATTGTAACTTAGTCTCCATGGCAGCCCTTTCTGGCATACTGGGTCACAGACTACACTCTGCACACGGGTGACAGTCCGATCGGCACAGCAGTAATCTTCACATTGGCTCCCTCTGGCATGGTTGTCTGGGTCTGCAGGAAATGGGGGAGGTCCTGAGCTGCTCCAAATGTCATTCCCTCCTTTGAAAACCAGTTTGGCTGCTCTCCCCTCTCTTGTTTCAACATATGCTGAGGCAGATCTCCTCCCCCAGGCACTTCCTTTGTCCTCTGCCTAGGCCACTTCACACCTCACCAAGGCAGCCTGGCCAGGCTGCCAGAGGCTGGCCAATCAGAGAAGGGCACTAGAGAGCTGAGGTTGGCAACTTTCAGGTGGAGTTCTAAGACTCTGTCCCTCAACTAGTTAAATTAAATTTAACAATGGCAAGTTGTTGAATTTATTATAACAATCAGTTTGATACCAAACCTGAAATACCTAGCTCCTTTTGGGATTTTATCAATTAAAAATAAAGTCTCTCCATTATAGCCTATTGAGCTCATTCACTACAATGAGGGAAAACAAATTTGGCTATTTTCCCTCACCAGGGCTTATAAAACATCTTTTATGAGGTCCCTGCTTATAGTTACACTGCACCCAACCCTGGGGGCACTTAGGGCACACCTTAGGGGTGACTTACATGTAAAAGTAAGGTAATTTAAGACTTTGGAAGTACTTTAAATTCCAAAGTCGAATTTGAGGGTAACTTTAATTTAAAAGCAGGCAGCAAGGCAGGCCTCCCCTTAAAATGACACTGGGCACCTCAGCAGTGCACTTATGGGTGCACCACCTATGCTGGGGGTCCCCAAACCATCATGCCGTACCATATACTAGGGACTTATAGGTAGGTTGGTACAGCCAATTATAATAAGCCTAATTTGCTTACTCATTTTACATAGAGCACAGGCCATGGAACTGGTTAGCAGTGCCTAGGGCACCATCAGAGAGAGGAAAACACCAGCAAAAAGTGAAAAATGGGGGCAAAAAGTTAGGGGGCTTCTGCAATCAGCCCAGTTTTCCCACAAGCACTATGAGGGTAGCACATTGGGTACCCCTCTTGGTCCAACAAGATCAGGGCGCATGTCTGTCCCCATGCGATGGTCCCAACAATGGCCACGACGTACAGGGAAAAAATGCTTGTGAATCAGGGCCATTTTTTTGCTAAGAGGAAAAAAAAAACTCCTGCTTTGGGAGTTTGTTTTCTTTAAAAAAAAAGGATGGCTTGTCACAGTGCTGGTTCCCATCACAGCACAGAAATCCCCTCACATCACATAGATACCCACCAAGCAGGCCGTAATCTTTAAATAGGGCAGAAGGCCTTGACCTCTGGCCCCTGGTGGACAGGTGGACTGTCTGCCTTGGTCCCAATTACCACCTACTATGTTATGTTATCTGTGTTTTTATAACACACTAATCACCCACTAGGGCATCCAGGAGCTCTGTAGCAGGTATGTGAGACAAGTGATCGACAATCCAGGTTTTCAGCTTCTTGCTAAAGTCAAGAAGAGAGGAGGAGGCTCTGAAGTGCTGTCCAAGGCTGTTCCAGGCTTTAGGGGCCAGGGACTTCTTTTGTGTATGCATGGGGTGTGTGATAAGGATAAACTTTTGGAGCAAAGTGGTCTGTATGGTTTGTGGAAGTGAATGCGTCAGGAAGGCAGGGTCAGTAATGTGGAGTTCTTTGTAGGTGTGGTTGAGAAATTTAAAGTGTGCAAGTCTTGTGTATCAGGAGCCAGTGGGGTTCCTTAAGTTGTGGTGTGATGCGGGTTTGGCGTGGGAGGTTGAGGACTAGTCTGGCTGCTGCGTTTTGGATGATCTGAAGTCTTCTTATGAGCTGGTTGGTTATCCCTGTTTACACAGTGTTTCCATATTCTATCCTGCTACTGATGAGGGTTTGGGTGATCATTTTCGTGGTGCTGACTGGTAGCCACTTGAAGATGTTCTCAATGTGTTGAATAGGCTTGCACCACTGCACTGACACAGGTGGTCATGCTCAGTTTGTTGTCTTTGATGAATCAGAGGTTTCCTGTTCATGAGCAGGATAACGCTTAATGTAAAATATGAACTTAGTTAGGTAATGCACGTCTGACTTGTGATACCAATGCAGTATTTCTTTATTGTCTTGTGCAGTGAAAGCTGAGGAAATACAAGATGCAGCTTAGAGGTGTGGGAGGACATGACCAAGACAGCAGAGGGTGGGAATGAGTAAGTGGGGAGTTTGTGAGTTTAAAGTGCTTGTGTTACATACTGTGCCATGTGTGAGACTAAAAAGGTGAAAGGATTAGGGGTCATTTTCCATAACACAGAGGGCTCTAAAGTGGACAGATACAAAGGGACAGTGGTCTATCAGCAGAAAAATTTGGACCTGATATACTGACGTATTTCCTTGTCTTAAGCCATTAAATTTGAATCTGATTCATTAAAGTTTTCTGTGGCTTAAGGCAGTCTCAATACTGTTCTAGGACTGTCTTAAACCAAGAAAGACAGACAAAATGTTCAAAATTATCTTATTCCAGGGCAAAATCAGTTATCATTCAGGGCTTGCTTTTGCTGTGTAAAACAGTTCAAATGCTTTTAAAACACAGAATAAGTTTATATATATATATATATATATATATATATATATATATATATATATATATATATATATATATATATATATATATATATATATATATATATATGTATTTGGATATATCTTCATTAAAGGTTTTACCGGCAATATTACTCATACATAGGATACTTTCAAGTCAGTAGGATTTCACAATGCCTTTATTGTTCGTAAATATCCAGTTAACCAATCATACAGTAGGAACGAAAACTGCATCACCCCCCTCTCCCCAACAAAAAGAAAAGAAAAACTTCCATGTAGGGACTGTACAAACATTATATACATTTCGGATATATCACAGTGTGTATCAGTAAGGTTAACAATTGTAGCATTTCCATCACTGACTGGGCAGGGTGTGTTGTATGTTGTCTATCTCTATCCACCTATCTACCCCATCAATGGATTCTGTTTCTCTGGGCACAGGTTGTGTATTCTGGTCAGTAGTTACCAAATCTTGCAGCATTATCCCCAGGCGAGTAGTACTTCTGGCAGTTTATCGTCTTTCCTTGTTCGTCTTAGATGTTCCTCTTCTGCATTGGCCCATTCCTTTAGATCTCTCTCCCACTTCTCTCTAGTAGGAGCTCTATTACTCATCCAGCGCGTCGCTATGCAACGTTTTCCCATTGTAAGTCCTAGTACTGAAAAGCATCTGCTGGGCTCTTCCTTGGAATTTCTGGGCAGCAAGCCCAACAAACATACATTAATGGTCAAGGGGATGTCCCAGCCGGTAGCACGGATAACCTGTTCCACTACCTCAACCCAATAAGTAGCCAGATCAGGTGCAAAAAATGTGTTTGAACCTTGCACAAACCGACACCTTACGGACATCTGCATGAATACGGGTCCAATTGCTATGGGAACGAGGCTCATCGCTCAGAGTTTGCCATTGTTCTTCTATTCTCGGCAGCTTGAGCTGTCTGCGTGTAGCGCTCGGTATAAATGGGTCACACATTTCCACCCCCCTGTCATGGATAACATAGTGACTAGTGTGTGAGCAGCGTCAAGGGCCTCTGAAAATGCAGGCCATATCTGTTGTGCTGTGGCTGCAACCTTGGCTACTGTAAGAATTGTCCAGAACCCAATGCAAGTGTTTCCATGGCGTCTTGGAGCGTTATAAACCTAACACGGAAAATATTTAGTAAATCAGACTTTTAACTATTAACAATGTGTGTGCTGTTATTATCATAGCAGCTTCAAAAGGGGGCAAGAGGTTTTACAAAGGCTCGCTATTGTGTAGGTTTTCTTACACACATCCGTGAGTGTGGATGCAAGGAGGCTCTCTGACTACAGCAACCTAAAGTGTTTAGCAAAGCAAAGTGCAGGACATGAATTTAAAGGTCTTAGCGGAAGCTCACATAACTGCTTCAGGAATGGATGCTGTTGGAAGCAATGGTAATGTAGTAGACTCCAGAATGATTGATGGATTATGATTTCTGCTTTCTGATTGGACATCAACCGGTGTGAGTGAACGATTAAGGAAGGACTTGACCTGACTTGAGCCAAAGGCTGGACTCCAAAGGACTAGTTGGCTCTGAGCCACAAGCAGGCACATTTCCTGAAACTCTGCATCAAATCCTCCCCACCTAAGGTGAACCAAGGCACTGAGGACAGAAAAGTGTGGGGGAAACGTTTGGGTCTTTGAGTAGGCAATAAGTGGACTATTCATCACTGAGGACTGCCAGCCCGATGGGCAGGTTCAAGACACTTAAATGAAATCTCAGTTCAGCAATGGGATTCAAGCAAGACCCAAACATTGGCACTAATGACTCTAGACTCACCCCTTGTTGCCGAGAATTCCAGAAATAACTCAGTATTTAGGTGGACCCGAAATGGCCTCTCAGGGGAAATTACCTCAAAACTGTATGCATGATGTAGGTGTAACCTCACTGAGCTGGTGTAGGACACTTCCAGCTGCGCCCTATTAGAGAGGCAGAAGATATTGTAGTTTTTTACCTCGCTGGTACATGTGAGCCATGAGGGCTGGAAAGGATGACGTGAAATACGATTTTTTTTATGTGTGACTGGAGAGTCATGATTGTTTGTAGTTGAGTTGCCCTGCTACGACAGGGGCACGTCAATAAACGTAATAAGTACACAGCAGTTTTTGCACTTGTGTTGTTTAATGGGTTAGAGACACGATGGAGGGTTTCTTGGGCCCATAGTCAGGATAGCGGCATTATAGATGCTTGTAATATCACTTAAGATCCCCCTAGTACATGGCATCCCCAAAGAACAGGACTTCAACCCCCTCTTCTTCACGTTATTGTCAAAGTGGCGCTCATGACTAGGTGTGATGCTTGTGACTAGTGGCTACGCTGGGGTTACAGTGAATTGTAGGGAGGTCAGCTGCAGAAAAGTAGTCCGTGCATTTTATTCCAATATTTCATTCTTAATAGTCAGCATCAGCTTTTTGCGTCATAAAGAAATACATGTGAATCATGTACACGCAAGCTATTCTCAAACCACACCTGTTTTCATGATGCTCCCCTGCATACCACACCAGAATATGTGGGTCAAATGGAAACTCCTAACTTATTCATTAAACTTTTCGACTATATAGCATTCCAAGTGGCTTTGATTAAAGCTCAGCTCTTTTCCTGGAAGCACAGTTCATATTTTTCACAGGATCTCCCACAGCTTTGTTTCATCTGATGGTTTCAATAACTTTAGTAAGGTTTCCTAACAAAGGGAAATAAGCTCGTCTTTGCCAATGCCTGCACTTCATCTTCACACGGCTTTGTGGAGAAATAGCAGCAGCAGCCTTTTCTTTGGCCCATATCTTGACAATCCATTGATCGTTCTGCTGAGAAGTGTTGTGTACAGTGAAGCCGCTGGAGGCCTCCAGAAGGTGCTTCATTGCAGAGCAGCGGCGTGAAGAGTTCCTCATTTGGAAAATGCATGTCCTATTGCTGTATGGATACATACTTCGTTTTGGCTTGAATAACTCAGAGGGAGGATATGTAAAGGGTCTGTATTTTAGGAACCCGAATTTCCAAAACAAAATCTCTTTACTTTTCGCGTGTCCAATGGGAGCGAATAAGCTTTCCGCAAATGTAAAAAGTAAAAAAGTAAAAAGTATAAGTGATCTAAAAAGTGAAATGTCAAAAACAGAGGAAGTATATGTATATATTGTGACGCAGACGTAGGTAAAGGGTATCGCCATTTGGGAAAAAACAGACACCAGCCATTCCCAGAAGCTCAGTCCAATGCACAGCATCAAAAGTTATATTCCCCGCACCCATTTGCATGTATGCACGAATGGCTGGCTTGAGACGGCCAGCCAAACTAACATGCGCACTTAAAAGTGCCCACCACTTTTCCTCCCTGTCGCTGTCCAGGAGGATGGCCTGGCCTGCCCCCACCCTAGACTCGCGTAGGCTGTTAGTGAGAAATAAAATGATGATAAAATTGTTTTATTATCATTCTATTTTTCATCTGCTGGCTTTGAGCAAGGGGGCGACACTCCTCCGCCATTACAGAAGAGCTGCTGCTCGGCACAAACTGAAGCACAGAAGCCTGACAAGTAGCATGGCTTCTGAGGCATTTCTGACAAAATTATATCAGGGCAGGAGGTAAGAATTCTCATTTAGGAAGTAGTAGAAAAGTTGAAAAAAAAGTTTTTCAGCACATGCACCTTTTTCTTACACATTCAACGACACTACTCCAAGCTTTAATGACTATTTATGTACAAATCACAAAACATGGGATGGGTATACGTTTGGATTAATATCAGCCTGGGTGCATTCCTTCAAATTATGTGTTGTTACAGAAAGGGACCAACTATACGCAAAAAGGCCCTGACCTGCTCTAAAATGGACAGTCCAGATCGAACTTCAATTAATTATAATTAGTTGTTTTTTATATATTGTTCCCTACTGTACTTCAGCCACTTCTAAGTGCTGTCATTAAAAGATGCTACTATCACTCCTTTAAAAGGTACTCAATTTAACAACCTCTAAACAACCTCTAAAGGATAGGTTTTCAGTTTGCCTTACTTGGATTCAAAATTGTGACCCACAGAACACTGCATGTTTCATGGACAAGCGGTCAGCACCTTGACACATTCTTACATTCAGAGGCCATGTCTGATTTCAAAAGAACACAAGCAATCTTACACTAGTTTTAGCATTGCTGGGCCCCATCAGTGAGGTGCAGCCAATTGGTGAAATGTGGATCCTAATCTGGACACACCTTTCCTGCCTAGGGAGACTCAGCACAAAAAGTGATGGGTGGAATGCTTGAATTAATCTCAGCCACTGATTACAAAGTGCCATATTTCACCTAAACTGTTGCAAATCTGTTTTGAAACACAAGAGAATGGAAGTCCAGAACAAACTGTTGGCCATGTCCCCTCTGAACAAAAACACAAGCAAACCTACTCTGGTTTTGTGTGAGTTGAACGTCATCAGTGAACCACAAACTGAGTCTTACTGAGAAGCTATCTTTGGACATAGCCGACCTCCTTAGGAAGACGTAAAGTGCTAAGTAGAATGCTTGAGTTCACTTTAGCCACTGCTAATTACTCTGGACTGATATTTACTTAGCAGAAAAAGTAAATAATGGGATGCTTCAATTAATCTCAGCTGCTGTTAATTACTCAGAGACACATTCCTTCCAAAAGTTTGCTAGGTAATCGGTTTTATTGCAAACAGGGACCTACCATAGGAAAATCATCAGTCTTAGCTCTGCCCCAAAATATAATCCAGACTGAACATGTCCCCTCAGGATGGGAGCACAAATAGCCCCAGAATGAATGTAGCCTTTTTGGGGCTTTTCGGTGAAGTGCAACCTGAGTTCCGTGGAACAGCAAACTTGGGATCTACACCTGAGCCCTCCTACTTAGGGAAATTCACTTAGAACAGAAAGTGATGGGTGGAAGGCTTCTCAATATCATTGAGGAAACAATCATTTTGACTCTGTCGCAGCCATCATCAAATTGAGGTGGTCCACTTTGCTAAAAAAATAAATACAGGCTCCCTTCCTGTATACAGTAGCTATGAATGCTTACATACTTCTGTCTCATCTTCAACAGCATCTCAAAACAGAAGAAAAATCTCAGGGTGTCATAAACAGTTTTGCAAGCTAAAGTATTTTTGCTTGTCAACCGCAAGTGAGAGGCTGCAAAATCAGTCAACTCGCAACTCTACATACTTTTAAAACGTGAAGACTAAAAAGGGGACATCTTTGATGCCCATTTGTAGTAGTGGCAACAATTTCTGAGGCTGCTAGGGAATGTGAGGCTCCGTGGGAGGGTTGTCAATACTCAGTAGCTGCCCTCAATCCTTCTCAGAGTCCCCACCCACAGTGCATGAGTCCCTTCTGTTACTGCAAAATCCCCAGCCCCTGGCCTAATTCCCCACCTCGTAGAGACCCCTGACACCTGACACTTTACATAATCCGCTGACCAGAGACACATCCCCCTTAACCACAGCACCTTCTACTTTATATCATAATAGCAGTTAGTTTCAAGCCACAGAATTGTGGCAAAGATAAGGACTTACCCACGTTCCTGCAGGCTTAAGGGAATAGAGTCTTCTATATGTTTCTCTTCAGCACACTGCTGCATGTTGTGCCGTTAGCATAATCCGAGGTGGTCCAACATTTCCGCAATTGAAGAGATCTAGAGGGGCCTCCTTTGGGTATTAGACACTGCAGATTGGAGGCAGTGGACCTCCAAAAAACTGTGAATCCATTGTCAAATTAGAGTCTCTTCTTAGTGGAATCACAGACACCATTAGTTCCAATTTAAGGGTGGAGGTTGACCATACAAAGGCCCTCATTCTGACCTTGACGGGCGGCGGAGGCCGCCCGCCAAAGTCCCGCCGTCAGATTACCGTTCCGCGGTCGAAAGACCGCGGCGGTAATTCTGACTTTCCCGCTGGGCTGGCGGGCGGTCGCCTTCAGACCGCCCGCCAGCCCAGCGGGAAAGAGGCTTCCACGATGAAGCCGGCTCGGAATCGAGCCGGCGGAGTGGAAGCTGTGCGACGGGTGCAGTTGCACCCGTCGCGTATTTCACTGTCTGCGCAGCAGACAGTGAAATACATGTAGGGGCCCTCTTACGGGGGCCCCTGCAATGCCCATGCCAGTGGCATGGGCACTGCAGGGGCCCCCAGGGGCCCCGCGACCCCCCCTACCGCCATCCGGATCCCGGCGGTCGGACCGCCGGGATCTGGATGGCGGTAGGGGGGGTCGGAATCCCCGCAGCGGTGCAGCAAGCTGCGCCGCCGTGGAGGATTCAATGGGGCGGCGGTACACTGGCGGGAGCCCGCCAGTGGTGCCGGTCCGACCGCGGCTTTACCGCCGCGGTCGGAATCCCCATTGGAGCACCGCCGGCCTGTCGGCGGTGCTCCCGCGGTCCTCCGCCCTGGCGGTCAAAGACCGCCAGGGTCAGAATGACCGCCAAAGTGTCTAATTTAAGATGGTGGTCTCTCCATTAAGAGTTACTGGAACTTCCCAATCCAAGATGTGGCAAACTCTCTTCCTATGAGGACAGCTCATTCAAGGCATATAAAAGGTGAGGTTTTAACGGAGAGATGTGTCACAACCAATTTGTTCCCTGAATTTTCATCATGCTCTTCCTCTCCTTGCTTAAATGGCTGTCCCTGATGTATCTCGCCAGAGTGGATGTTTCTTTTGGAATTCCCCTTTCTTTTGTTTTTTTGCTTCGCAAACTTTACTATTGTCACTTTTCTCATGGAGTTTAGTTCAGTGTCTGTGGACCTACATTTCGTTTTTTTCATGGCTCTTTTCTCCTTCCTAATGTCAGGGAGGGGTTTGGTGTTTTGCTGATTTCTCCAGTGTAGTCTACATCGTCAATCAGCAACTGCATAGACTGCCAAAGGAGGTTTTTCCCCTGTGATTTTCTCTTCTTAGCTGTGACCTCATGGACATCATTTAGGGGGACCTCTGCCTTGCCCTTTATAACCCATGGCACTGCTTTTGTGACCTCTGCCCCTTGTGGTGGCATAATCAGTTGCAGGTACACAGAAGCAGCTTGGCATTTTTGGTCTTTGATGCTCTGCTCTCCTTGTTTACTGCCCATTTTGTTATTTGTTACACTAATAGTGAACAACAGTCCACGATTTGTTATTAGTGTAATAAAACATGGAGCACCTGGAGCAAGAATTAGAATTTTCCTGAAAGCTAAGGTAAGTAGACAAGTA
The DNA here is from genome assembly GCF_031143425.1 of Pleurodeles waltl. NCBI lineage: Eukaryota > Metazoa > Chordata > Amphibia > Caudata > Salamandridae > Pleurodeles > Pleurodeles waltl. Next base: position 302,780,585 of record NC_090442.1, read on the forward strand.
CTTTTAACTGTATAGTGTGTGCATAATTGTAGGTGAGAGTCTGTTTAAGAGGGAGTGCATATGTGTGAGTATGACTGTATGTATGAACATGTGTGTGCATGAGTGAAAGTGGATAGATGAAAGAGATAGTGAGTGACAATGAGTGAGACTGAGTGAGCCAGAGGGAGTGAGAATGAATCGGAGTAAAAGTGACTGCAAGTGAATGAATGAGGAAGAACGAGTTTGAGGGTGTGTTATATATAGTGAGCAATAATGTGTATAATCGTGTGTGTGAATGAGTAAGAGCAACAGTGAGTGCAAGTGATAAAGAGTTATAATAAAAGTATGAGTATGTGAAATTATGAGTGAATGTAGTGCTTTTGAATAAAAGCAGGAAAATGAGCGCGTCAGTGTGAGAATAAGTGCAAGTGAGTGAGAATAAAGTCGTGAGGGTATCAGTGAGTGAAAAATTATGAGTGGGACGTGGCACATAGATGGCATTAATGGCAAAATTGTGGCACGTGCATTTTGCTTCTAAAATTTGACATACTGACATCCATTGCAACGCAGCGCAGCAACTTAACTTTTTGTGTGGCGTTGCATGATGTATTTCTCAAACTGGGACGTGGTATCTAAAACAGATATCTGTGTGTGTTGTTCTACTAATCATGCAGTTTTATTGTAACTTCAGCAGTTTTAATTATTGTGGTGTAATCAGAGATAAGATCATGTGACATCACGGTCTCCAAAGAGGGAGAGGTCATAGGTCATGTGTCACTTCCTGTTATGTCATTATGGTCAAAGGGTGAATGATGTCACTTCCGTTATCCATTGCATTTTGGTGAATCGAAGTCCACGTGTAACCCTCTAAAGGAGCGAAAAGTCGCCTTTGACAAATACCTGCAGATTACCACCATAGCTAGAGGGAGAAATTAAACTTTCTGCATGGAGTCTCAGACACTCAGTTGACCTAAATCCAATCTGGGCCTTGTTAGAGGGTCATTCTGAGCAAAGAAAGATCACACCAGCGGGATTGGCTGCCTACACCTTGCCATTGCCATCAGCAATGTCAGGAAACTATGGCTGTATTTGTGATGAGTGCATTTCCTGACTTCAGAAGATTTTGCAGTTAAAGTTAAACTAAACCAACGCGTACATTCCTTGTGGTTTTCATTTTAGAAGAGTGCATGAACTTTAAAGAGCCTTCATTTTAATAGCAACACAAAACTTAGCATGTTCCAGACACCATTATTTGGCCTATGTGCACCTCTCTGACTCACAGTCACTAACAGTCGCTCTTCCCTCTCACAGACAATATTCTAACTTGACAAAGCAATTCCCTGTCCTCCCATAACTCACAGTTGCCACCTGCACTCGATCACACCTTTGCAACCAAGCCATGGAAACAGAATGGTTAGACGCTGGCACACAATTGCAAGATTGTGCAAATGCTACTATGCTGAACTGATGTCCATGTTCCAACAGACGGCCTTACTTGTCTGAATGACAAAATAGTACCTGGCAGTAATCAGCAGATGTGGGCTCCTTCTGTTTGATCAGTCTTCCTAATGGACTCGCACACATTGTACACCGTGCCTGAATTCAGGTTTGAGCTGCAAATTATGGTGTCCCCCTTTTAATATAGGTGCAACTGCATGTGGACAACTAGGTAAGGTACTCTATATGTATGATGTGTAGATTTTTGTATGAGAGGAGGGTATCAACAGTGCTTTATTGTATGTGGACAAGAATCCATTTTGGATCACCTATGTGGGGGTGGGGGGGCAGAAAATGGAGGATAGAGACATGCATGTAGATTGCAAAACATTCATGAGATCCTTTGAAGTGAACCAGGACCATGTGAAAGGAAAGAGAATAAGATGTACCTTTGAAGAGCAGAGACAGTTCTTGATACGTTCCTGCTACGTTCTCCCTAAAGAACTGTTACTGCAGACAATGTTTTGGAGTTTCTGAGTGGGAAAGGCTCTACCTTGAGTGTTTGTTTTGGATTTCTCTGACAGGGAACTTGTCTTGCTGAATCTTGAGTGACAAAACATGTGTAGTCTCATCAGTCTGGGGCTAGAAAACAAATTTCAGGAACTGCCCGAAAGCAGCTCCAGAGACGGATCAATAGAATCTGTATTTTTGTCTCCACAGCTAAAAGAAGCACTTGATAGAAACCTAGCTCCACTTGCAAGTATTCTCACTGACCAGTGCATGATCCATCAAGCAGGGTAGACAGGAATTACTTAAACTGCAGCACCAAGATTTCTGATTGCTGACTTCTGCTCTATGGGGAAAAGGTAGGTATAGCCTATGCTAGTAGAGATGTATACTACCTTTAGTAAGGAGGAACTGCCTGATGGAGAAAGAGGATATTTGGCCTGCACCCCCAGAGAAAAAACCTTCCCTTAGGAGTGTAGGAAAGTACCCTCTTTCTTGGCATGGTTACCCCCTTATTCTGCCTGATGTCAGTGTGCTTGACTGTGTTCGCTGGCATCCTGCTAACCAAGACCCAAGTGATTATGCTCTCTCTCCCAAAACTCTGTATTTCCTCCACAATTGGCATACTTGTTCCCCCCATAAGTCCCTAGTATATGGTACCTAGGTACCCAGGGCACTGGGGTTCCAGGGGATCCCTATGGGCTGTAGCTTATATTTTGCCACACATAGGGATCCCATGCAAAGGCTTCTGCAGGACTGCCATTGCAGCCTTCGTGAAAAGGGACAAGCACATTTTCACTACACCAGGTCACTTATAAGTCACCCCTATGGCAGGCCTTCCAGCCCAGAGGGCAGGGTGCAAAGTACCTGTGAATGAGAGCACCCCTGCACTAGCAGAGGTTCCCCCACGAACTCCAGGCCCATTTTCCCGGACTTCGTGAGTGCAGGGACACCATTTTACGCATGTACTGGACATAGGTTGTTACCTATGTCCAGCTACATAATGGTAACTCCGGACATAGGCATGTTTTGTATCAAACATGTTGGAATCATACCCCAAGGCTTTTGCAAGCATTGGTTGTATGAACCAATGCACTCTGGGAGCTCCTTAGAGGACCCCCAGTATTGCCATTGCAGTCTTCTGAGGGTTTCCAGGCAGCCCAAGCTTCTTCCACCTCCCAGACAGGTTTCTGCCATCATGTTGCTTGAAAAGCTTGAACCCAGGAAGGCAGAACAAAGGATTTCCTTTGGGAGAGGGGTGTTACACCCACTCCCTTTTGAAATAGGTGTTGCAGACTTGGGAGGGGTTGCCTCCCCAAGCCACTGGAAATGCTTTGAAAAGCACATTTGGTGCCCTCCTTGCACAAACCAGTCTCCACTGGTTCAGGGACCCTCAGTCCCTGCTCTGGTGCACAACTGGATAAAGGAAAGGGGAGTGACGACTCGCCTGTCCATCACCACCCCAGGGGTGGTGCTCAGAGCCCCTTCAGAGAGTCTCTGGGTTTTGCCATCTTGGATTCAAGGTTGGCAGGGAACTCTGGGAGCATCTGAGTGGCCAGTACCAGCAGGTGACGTCAGACCCCCCTGATAGGTGCTTACCTGCTTAGGTGACCAATCCCCCTTTCAGGGCTATTTAGGGTCTCTCCTTGTGGTGATTCCTCAGATTCGGTCTGCAAGACTCCAGCAGGAATCCTCTGCATCCTCTACTTCTGACTGAAGAAACTGCATCTGGACTCTTGAGGACCTTTTCAACCTATATATTCCCCTCCTGTTTCATTCTCTCACAAATACGAAAGTTAAATTATATTATTATGCTGACAACATGCAGCTCCTCTTTACAGCCCTTAACTCCAAGTTGCATTTTCAAGACACCATGTTGTTCATCCGAGATTGGATGAACAGCAACCAAATGAAAATAATTTCTGACAAAACAGAGATAGTAATCACTAAAAACAAGCTCAATCCTTAGAAATTGTCCTTCTGGCCCACTGTAATGGACAATTCCCCCCTCTTCTACGAAGCCAGTAAAAAGCCTTGGCTTTTTAATTGACAAGGACCTTTCCCTGAAAACACAACTTGACTCTGTCATATCGTCCTGCTTATTCCAACTCTGCAGAATTAAGAAGATAAAAAAAAATCACCATGGATGCTTTGGTCCAAGTCAACATAGCCATGGTTATGTCAAGAACTGACTATGCCAATTCAATTTATTTGGGCTTTCCTAACTACCTTACCTGTAGGCTCCTGCTAGTTCTAAACCAAGCGGCAAGGTTTATTTATGAACTTCATAGACATTGCCATATTTCTCAAGCAACAATAGATCTCCACAGGCTCCCAGTTACCCAGAGATCCACATTTAAGTCTTGATGCATAGTTCTCAAAGCCCTGCACATGAAGAGCCCAGCCTTTATTAAATCCCGTATCCACAACTACACCTCCATTAGACATCTCGAATCGACTTATGGACCCTTGTATCTGGAATTCACTGCCCATAGAAATCAGGACTACCTCCAACTATGAGAGATTCAGACAGTTGCTGAATACTTGGCTCTTCAAACAAGTCTATCAATAGATTTCTGGAGCCTTGAAAGGTCAGTTACCCCAGTTCCAAGAAACCATACGGTGTATGTGTGCTTTATAAGCATCAGTAACATAACATAACATAACGTAACATAACATAACATAACATAAAATAACATAACATTAAGTGATTTGTACCATAGCTACTGGTGAAGCCCGCTTTATGAAGGTTTTAAATTGTCATTCCCACCAAGAACCTGTGTACTATTCAATATACCATTTTGAAAACTATATATTCTGTATACATGCAAATTTAATAACTACAAGTAATCCTAACAATTGGCCAGTGCTTAAGCACCACAGTCAACACCATTGCCCTCAAGGCACCTAACTTATCCCAAAACTCAAAATGTTCTAATTTGGGGCACCTAGCAGTTTATCACAGTCAGGTGGTCCTTAATGAATGTCATCAACATACATTTAGAAGTTGAGTATGTGGCATTTGAATAGCTAGACTATAGGAACAATATAAATGTTAAACAGGAAGCAAGAGAGAGATAATTCTTGGGAGGCACCACATTGCACCATTATAGCCTGAACAACTTAAATGAACTACTCCTAACCTTTGCTGGGGTTGAAAAGAATAGATCGGAATTAAGATAGGACCCAAATATTCCTATCCATTGTTCCAGTCTTTCCATCTGTATTGTGTGCTTGGCATAGTTGTTGGCCAAAGAGAAGTCGAAAAAAGGTTTGTCAGTGGCCCTTTCCTGCCAAGCTGTCAGCCCATCTCTCAGCACAGATGTAATATGATGTCAAAGATATACAGCATATTTTCTTATCATCATACTTATGTTGGCAATTGGTGAGTCAGGGTCCGTACACAATATAAATCGAGGCTGATTGTGGGGGAGCCTAGTTTGCTCAATGTGCTCCTGGAACTGTAACCGTGACCTTACTGGAAAATGAGAATTGGACAGCTCTATGACTAGTTATTGAGGTCAGCAGTCGTTGTTTTAGGAGGGAAGCTGATGGCATGTTTCAGGATTGCGGGCACAACTCCTTGGTGGAAGGATACATTTATTGTGGTAGTTTTGCCTCTTGTCATAGAAACTAAAAATTCTTTGAAGCAGGTGGCTGAGCAGGGATCCATAGGTGATTTCCATTCTTTAGACTTCGTAGACTGGTTATCAGATCTTCATTTCACAGAGGTTGGAATGAAGAAATGGCAGATTGTAGCAGTGGAGGGGAAATGAGCAGAAAGAGGGGTAGTTCTCGAGCATTACACATTAGCTCATTAATCTTAGCAATTTTGGATTCTAATAACTCAAGTTAGTCTTCTCAGGAATGTTTGTATATTCATGAGTTACATTTTAGGTAATTGAAGTGGATTATTTATGATAGATGTTGAAGATTTCCTTGGTTTGATTGGGTGCTTTATTGATAAAAGTGGTAATGTAGGCCCTTTTTGCTCTCTTAATTGCTCTGGTTTGATGAGTTTATTCTTTTTCAGATTCTAACCTGCATCATTAGTGCTTCCAGATTCAGTTGGCACATTTCAGTTTAGCTGTTCTCTATTAAACCACTTGCTAGATACTTTGATAAACTGCTTGGATTTTTTAAGTTTGACTAGGACTATGATGTGTCAAGCATACATCATGTTCAGGTAAAAGTCATTTAGAAAGGATTCTAGATCTGTAGGTTTGTATTGCTGATTGCATTGTAAGTCAATAAAAAGGTTTCAGTGGCAATGTACTATTCTGTAGTTACATAGAGTTCTTCATAGACCTCATGGCTTTCATAACGTCCCTTTACACTCCTAAGTGGATAACAATCACATTTACCTATGTGTCACAGGATGAGAGCACCACTTTAGAGATGTTTCGATTGGACTAAAAGCTATTGAATTCAAAACTGCTTAAAATTGAAAGGCTCTTAGAGAGGAATCCTAATGCTAGGCCCTTTCTATCTATTGAAGAGGATTGACACCTTCTGCCCCACTCTATTCTTCTTCACAGAAACTGTGCCAATGAATTTAAAGTAAAAAACCTAGGCAGATAGTGGGGCACAGACCAGCTTAAACATCAACACCCAAATTCCAGCAGTGGTCAAATCCACATATCACAAAAAAAAGTTCTACAACTGATGCCCAAAGTACAATACCATCCAGTAAAAAACAACTCTAGTAAATGACAGGTTTGATTAATGCAATTTCCTATTCATTGTCCTGTCTGCCTATCAAATGGACAGACATCAAAAAGCACAAACCTTATTTTATATGTAGTTAAAATAGTTAAAATTCAAAACATACAAGTTGAAACTGCTGAACATGCCTTCTCTTCCAGTCAGGAGCATTACTTTAACAACAGTAAACGCATGCTGCACCAATGTATGTCAGCACTGGGCAAGTTAGGCCTCATTTAACATATGTATGATTATCATGTCAGTGGAACTGGAGACTATCTACTGACATTCTGTATTAATCATTGTTTTTATTCTAAAATCATAATTCCTTCTTGTTTGAAATGGCCCTTTCTGCAGGATTACCACCAGACATTTTGACTTCCTCCTTCCGTTTTTGCTGAAGTCGTTTTCATTAGCTTTGGGACTCTGGGCACTTTATCATTGCTAACGACTGCTAAAGTACATATGTTCTCTGCTTAAAACATGGTAACACTGGCTTATCCACTATAGGCATATTTAATTTACTTATAAGTTCCTTGTAAAGTGCACTACCTGTGCCCAAGGCATGTAAATTAAATGCTACGAGTGGCTTGCTTCACTGATTGTGCCACCCACTTAAGTAGCCCTTCATTTGATTTGATTTGATGTGATAAAGTGCAACAAATACCTGTAGGGGTCTAGGCACTACCTGGCAAGGTAAGGAAAGGCTATAGACTGACTTTTATAAATCCAGGTGATTACGTTTTTTACTGAATTTTGTTTTGACTATTGTGTAAATAGCCAGGCTTTTAACCTCTTTCGAAACAGAAGCAAGGAGTACATTGCAACTCCGTGTGGTACATATTTCAAAGCACCTGCTTCCCTAAGACGCATGCTTGTAGGACGGGACAACCAGGTTGTTGGCTGAACTCGAGCGAAGGGTCCTGCATGGTGCATACCGTTTAAAGCTATCCCTCAAGTACACTGGACCTGAACCATGCAGCACCTTATAAGCAATGCATAAGGCCTTAAATGTAATACTTTTCCTCACCGGTAACCAATGAAGCTTATTGATGGCCTGAGAGGCAGAGTAAAATCTGGGTAGCTTCAAAATCATCTGGGCCGCTGAGTTCTGCAGAATCTGTAGTTTGTACAGCAAGCATTTAGGGAGATTTTGATAGAGTCTGTTCCAACAATTCACCCTGGATAGTACAAGGGCCATCACAACTACTTTCAGTAGTTCAAAAGGTATAAACTGCTAGATTTTCCTAATTACCCACAAGATCTAGAAGGAGGTGGCTATCACTTTGTTAATTTGATCCCTATAGGTAAGTCTGTCATCAATCAGAACACTCAGGTTTTTTTTACTTTTATAACCATAGTTGGAATAGGGCCAAGTTCATCTGGCCACCAGGAAGGTGACCAAAAAAAGGTGTTGTTACTAAACAGGGTGACTTCAGCTTTTGATGAGTTTAGTTTCAGGCAATTAGTATCCATCCCCTGACTTACTGCACTCATGCAATTACGAAAAACATTGATCATGTCCAGGCCTTTGCTAGATAGAGAGATCACGATTTGGGTGTCATCGGTATACAATACCAATAGCAACCCAAAAGGTTTCACTAGGGATGCAAAGGTGTGACACACAGATTAAAGAGAGTTGGGCTTATTTTTCAGGCCTGCCATTACAGAGCGTATGAGTTAACAGGCTCAAACCTCCTCTTTAATACATATGTCACCCTTAAGGTAGGCCATGGACAGCCCAAGGGCAGGCTGCAGTGTATTCAAAAAGTAGGACATGTACTTTTAAGTTTTACATGTCCTACTAGTAAAAAACTCCTAAATATGTTTTTCACTACTGCAAGCCACATCTCTCCCATAGGTTAACAGTGGAATTATTTTATTACATTTTATAAGTGTCATTTTCCAATTGGGAAGGGATGGGACCCCCAAGTTTGATGTCTCTGGAATCACAATTTAAAATCACAACTTATGGTGAAGTCGGATTTTAAATGTAATTCTGAAAATGCCACTTTAGAAAGTTGGCATTTTCTTACTTTAGCCATTTGGTGCCTAGTGTCTGGTGTCTCTGAAAAAACATCTGGGGTGGGTGACAGCTGAGCTTAGTGTATACCTTCTAGGCAGCTTAGATGTGACTGATGGGCGGGAGGAGCTGACACTTACACCTGAGTGGGCGGTGCCCTGCCTCCACACAAAGGGCTGCATAACCCCCTGTAGTGAGTCTGGGGTAAGGACATCTGAAAGGCATCTCTTTGAAGTCTCTCCCACTTCAAAGGCACAACTGGGTATAAGTACTGGACCTCAGACACCACCAACTCAGTACACTTCTGGACCACTGGATCTTCTGCCAGGAAGAAGGACTACTGCGCTGCTACAAGTACCGACACTGTGATGGACTGCTGCTCTGGAAGAATTGGTTTCTTGCTGTGTTGACCTGCTGCCCTCCTTGCCTGAGAAGGACTGGACTCACATCACTAGAGCCCAACACCCAGAGTGACTCGTCTCCTGTTTTCTGAAGTCTCAGGGACACAAATGACTTCCAACCTACCTCCTACAGCACAGGGACTCTGCTAACTGAGAGTGTTGCCCTGCCAAGTGGTGCAGATCCAGTCCTGTGCTCTTGGAAGTGCATATACAGTGCTGCTCCAGTCAGAACCGACACAGCACTAGTGTTGCATGGAAGAGAACCAGCACATCGCACCTGTTGTGTGGATCGGAACTGGTGCTTCCGCCCTATTGTGTGGATCGGAGTTCATGCATCACCTCCATAGCACAGATTGGTGCATTGCCTTCGGAACCGCTGCATTGCCTCTATTGAGTGGAGAAAATGTACGCATCTTTGTTAATGTGTTGGAAGGATCGATGCATCAACTTCACTGCAGGGATCAACACCCTTGCATCGCTTCAGCCTGCTCCAAGCATCCTCAATGTTGACGCAACCAGGATCAAGGTACTTTTGTTCAGCAGGCCTAACTGGGTCCCTGTGGGGTTTTATGTGCTGTTTTCACAGTTTAAGTTTGAAGTGTTGCACAAATACTTAAGACATTGTATCTCAGGTTAAGCCTGACTGCTCTATGCCAAGCTACCAAAGGGTGAGCACAGGCGTACCTAGGGTGTGTTTGTGGCTTGCCCTGACTAGGATTGTGGTTCCTGCTTGGACAGGCGGCATACCTCTACCAACCAGAAATCCAATTTCTAACAATTCTGCAATATCAAACATGACAACTGCTGCAAATAGATACATTGTACAGAAAAGCAGCTAACATTCATAAATATACAACAAGAGTACACAACATACCTGTAGGCAGGCTACTCCTATACCCACTGCGCCAATAAGAAGAAGGTGATCTCCCAGGAACTTCTCCAGCTTGGTAATACACCCGCCCTAGGACAGAAGCGATTGGAGGTTACTGAAGTTGCCTTGGAAAGGAAGATACACTTATGGTCCACTAGTATAATTACACTTGATCTTTTTTTACAGTTTCATTTTTCAAAAAAAGCTAATGTTTGCAAGGGTGTGTTATAAGGTAATGTATGTCAGGGCCCTGATGCTTTTAAAAGTATAAAAAATCTAACATCAAAATGAAAGCATATGAGGAATGAGTTTTTGCTCCGACCAGAACATCATGAACTTTTAGTTGGTAGCGTTGCTCCCTTCTTGGCCAACAATATTGCCTCTAGTATTCTCATCTATTGGCTGTCTCAAGACTGACGTCTAGAAACATTGTAAAGATAATGGGGGTCATTCTAAGTTTGGCGGGCGGCGGTCGCCGCCCGACAAACTTACTCCGCCAAATGACCGCGGTGGCCATTCAGACTTTCCCGCTGGGCCGGCGGGCGCCCACCAAGAGAGCGCCCGCTGGCCCAGCGGGAAAGGCCCTGCAACACAGAAGCCGGCTCCGAATGGAGCCGGCGGTGTTGCAGGGGTGCAACGGGTGCAGTTGCACACGTCGCGATTTTCACTGTCTGCTATGCAGACAGTGAAAATCATGCTGGGGCCCTGTTAGGGGGCCCCTGCACTGCCCATGCCAGTGGCATGGCCAGTGCAGGGGCCCCCAGGGGCCCCAGGACACCCGTTCCCGCCATCCTGTTTCTGGCGGTGAAGGGGGTCGGAATCCCCATGGCGGCGCTGCTTGCAGCGCCGCCATGGAGGATTCTCCCAGCCGGGGCTAATCCGGCGGGAAACCGCCGGACCCGGCTGGGCGACCGCGGCTTTACAGCCGCGGTCGGAATACCACATGAAGCACCGCCAGCCTGTCGGCGGTGCTTCCGTGGACAGCCACCCTGGAATGAGGGCCTAAGTGTGCATCACTTCCCCTCAGCATTAGGACAAGCTCAGAGCTAATATCCTTTCTGCAAACTGATGATATGCTTCAAGGTGTGTTTTTACTTTTTCCCTCCATCAGTTATAACATAATGCCCCTTGCTGTGTAAGCACAAGGGAACGCTAAATACATATAATAGACAAATAAATGCCTAAGGGGTGAACAGGTGTGCAGTTCTATGCAAAGCGGGTGCTTGTCAAACAAACAGTTATTAAGGGCCAAGCGTACAAAGCTCTTTGCTCCAGAAGCAGCCTAATTCGCAATATAGGGTTGTTTGAGACAGCAAACGCAAACATGGCCCAAAGGCATAAGAGCATAGTACACGAGCAACAGATTATATTACAAAAGGTTAGATCTTTTTTAAGGCCCAGGGAGATTAAGGCCCTCATTAAGAACATGGCAGTCTGGACCGCCACGTTGCGGTGGCGGTCATTATCGCCAACGGCATGGCAGTCCAGACCGCCATATTCTGAACTTGGCTGAAACTCCACAGTGGAAACGCTGCCACTGCCAGGCTCCCGCCACCGGGCAGCCTGGCAGTGGTGGCGTTTCAGATCCGCCAGCTGTCAATGTTCAGGCCCTGTTTTGAGCTGGGTCAGCGGGCAGAAACACTGGTTCCGCCTGTCAACCCAGTGGGAAGATCATTATGTGGCCGGCAGGGGGTTATTCGCGCTGGTGGTCTTCTGTAGACCGTCAGTGCAGATCTCAGCAGGTTACCCTGCCGAGATCATAATGAGGGCCTAAGTGTTTTGCCCAGAATTACAGGATGCTGAGCCAACGCCAGGTCTCAAACCTGGTCCACGAATTCCAAAGTCATCAGCTCTCGCACTAGGCCACATCTCCAAATCTCGTTTGTTAATTGATACAAGAGCTACCTTGCATTCATTATGTTCACTTCCTTCGTAGTGATATTTTAATACTTCTCTTGTTTTCCCCTCAACATATTCTGACACACTGTTATTGTGTTTACTAAGATTGTTGCACTGCTACTGCTGTAAGCTCTAAGAATGTTTAATAATAAAATAAAATAAAAGTTAATATGTCAGGAGTTCATACCTGAACTTGAGTACAGTATAATTCCATAAAGCTGGCTTGAATTTATGAAAGATTCTAGTCTATGCCAGTCGCAATGAAGGCCTTCTCCAGAACTGCGACACCTTTGTACTTCTGATCCCCAGCGGAGGGGCACAGCCTTTTAGCTTAAGACTTTACATTTTGTTTTTTCCACTGTCAGATGGTTGGAAGATGACAATTCTGCCATCCCATTTACTCAAGCAAGCACTCTAGCGTGGGAATGTAAAGGTGCTGAATTTAAGGAGGTCTATGTTGAATTTGTAGGTCTATGATTGATCGAGGACAACACTAACTAGCCAGGTTTATGGGCTATATTTACTGCCATCAATCCCTAGCTTCAGATTCATATTTTTAGAGTTCCACCTGGCAGGGATGTGAGTTCTACCAGAAAAATCCCCACACCCTGTAATGCTTCTCATAGATTGGTTATGAGCTGAAAATTACAATGTCCAACTTATAGCTTAAGGCCAGCTACTTGTAGACAGCTAGAAAGAGAACAAGACAGTTAAACATGCGTGCACACATGTATGCTGTGAAGAAAATACTCTTCTCTGACTTGTCATGTGCACACTAGTAGCATTGTCGGCAGAAGGGACACAGTCAAAATTGTATGTGGTCTGACACAACTTGATGCTAAAGGCTCATAATTAATTTGGGCACCAAAGGTGCTTTCCTTTTGGGTGAAACCTATAATCTGTGGAGTTTTCACATTGGTACAATGGCAAGAGTCGGTTCTTCGTTTCTTACTTGCCTGAGTATAGAATACACATCTACAGTTAGTTTTACAATAACTGTATTCTTTCATACACCTGTGTAAAACAGGTGTGTTTATCAATAATGCAATTCAGTCTCAAGCTGCCTCGCTGGGTGGAGATAACCGCTGCGATCACCACCTGGCAGATCAAAGGTCATGTAGACAACAGGCCTCGTTCCTGAATCAATTAACCCTCTTGCCCTAGGAAGTGGGTGGGGTTGTGACTTTCAGAGTCTGTTAGTACTACCTCCCTGTTAAGTAGAGCAAAGAATGGTTCCAGCTTGAACAATAGCAAGAGGGCCTATTCATATGTTCATTGCCCCTCGGAATCCCCCTTGAAGTGTGAGGGGGAAGGGGAAAAACCTCAAGAGATGGGGAAAGCACAGCAGAGTTGATATGGCTTGATGCTGTAAAGATCTGCGATCTTGGAATTTTACCAGTGAGCTGTGCAGGGATGGGGCAGTCAGTGGGCTGAACCCATTGGTGTGGATTAGAGGTAGCGAGATAAAGTGAAAACAACAGATTCACCAGTGAGAAAACCCTCCACCTCCATTTTTAACTCACTACACAGGGAACTGAGCTGCGAAGACGGTAGAAGCCGCACACAGACCTGGTAGACAAAGATGAATGAAAAGGACTACAGTCTCCCGTTTATTGTCTTCAACTTTCAATTGCACTCTCTCCAGGGCTGGCGGCACCAGCTCTGGAGTACTGCATGATTCCGTCCTTTGACCAGTGAGGAGTATTGCATCCTGGTGCAGCACTACTCGACTGACGCCTGAAGGAGTGGGCACGGTGGGCTCCTACTACTGCGCTCTCTCATTAGAGAGTGCTGCCACTGAATGCGACTGTTTTACTGAGGACCTGTGGGGTGCTGTCATACAGCCGGAGTTGCACTAGCACAAGAGACCCCCAGGAATGGAATGGGCAGAAATTCAGACTCAGAACACTTTATGCAGGGGTGGCTCCTCCATAAGGGCAGAGGAGCGTCGCCTCCGCCAGCAGAGGCAGCTGCAAAACCTTTTAAAGAAAAAGATAATAAACTGTGTTTATCATCCTTTTCTTTGAAAGGGGCGGGCCACGGGGGTGATGTGCACTGAGGGGGAGTGCAAGGCACTCCCCCTCACTGCGCATGTATGTTTGCCCGGTGCAGTAGGCGCACTGTTGCCGGGACTGAGAGAGTCTGCACAGGCTCCCAGTCTGCCTGGGAGCGCCCAAGCTGGGCGCTCCCAGCCAATCCTGATGTTGCTTTGAGCACCGTAGGATTGGCTGCAGTGCATGCTGGAAGCTTATGCTTGCAGCATTCAGACAAAGCCGAGGAGAGGAGCGGCTCAGCGCAGGAGCAGAGGTAAGTTTAAATTTTAAAAAAATGTTATTATTAATTTCTCCCGTGCCACCCCCCCCGCATGCCACCCCGCCCCCAGGAATGCCCACGAGCCGCGACTGACTTTATGAGGGCTTTCTTTTACCAGGAGCAGAAGGAGTTGCCCTCTGACTGTGAACACTTATAGTCCTCCTCCAACAGTATGTGACTGAGGATAACAAGCAGTATTGTCTTAGCTCTGGAAAATCTTCTTTGTTCCTCATCTAGGGGGGACTACCTGCTCTCGTTGGTGGCCTGGGGAGCTTTCCCAGAGCTAACCATTGAAAAACCTGTATAAATTCATGCGGTGAGGACTACAATATTGGATTTTAAATCTATCACTGCTGTCCAGCTTTCTCCCTGTGATTGCTCTGAGGTTGGGGCACCTGTTACCACTGTATCATCTCAAGCATAACAGCGTGCTATTCAGATGGTCCTTTGATGTGGGCCTCTAGAAAAACAAAGCACATCTGTATACTTTTTAAATGATAATGAGTTCCCAGGTGGGTACCTCTCCTGGGAAAACTATTTTGAAATTTGTTATGGGTTTAAAAGCACTTGCAGCAGAGTTCCTTGTATATCCAGCAGATTTCAAGCAACAATAAAAGTGTCAAGTTGTCTGTGAAGGTAAATGTTACTGCTGGAGAGAGATCGAAGTTTTGACTTATTTAAAGTAACCCATAGGTTTAATGTTGTTTAATGAGTCTGCTGCAAAGGGCATGTACCATGCAGATCACAGAATTGTGTTTCATGTGCATAGCTCGATGGGAACCTACTCTTATCACAGAGATCCTTTTGATACATACAGTTCATAAGTTAACATCGTAATATAGCACTGTAAGCTATGAACTGCCATCAAAGAGCTGCCTGCAAACTGCATCTGACAGGTTTGAAATTTGTGTTTTCCCAGTCTTACTGTTAGGAATTGGGTTTCTGGTTGGCCAGGGTAGGCACCTAAGCCAGGCAAAACCCACTCACTCTAATCAGGGCGAGGGAGTTACAGACCGAAGATAATCCCAGCTCACCCCCATAGTAGCTTGGCACGTGCAGTCAGGCCTATCTCAGAGGCAATGTGTAAAGTGTTTGCACAAGACACAACACACAACTCACTGTCACCTCCACAAAAGAAACACAACACCAAGTTATATAAAAAAACTGTATTGTACACAACATCATTAGACCAAACACAACATGTCACTAATACCCTGCTACACGAGCAATTGTCAGAACAATACACAGTACTATAACTGTGCAAAAGCCAGCAGTAGTCACATAAAATACATAAGTTACTGGTTATTCTGCAACATAAGCAGTAGTCAGGAAAACATTGTTAAAATGCAAATATCATGGTGAAACACATATCACCATAAATGCCCAAAAAAGGAGCATCAGAGAACACATGGCAAGTTAAGAAGACATATCATCATAAATGCACATATCACCTACAAGGTCAAACAGCATCAGGAATGTACAGAGGCACAACCATATTGCGCAGAAATAACATTAGCGCTGCAAATGTCACGGAAAACACATGTTACCACAAAGGTCAAAACAGTATCCTGAAATGTACAGTAAGCCTTACGCTGCTCAAAATGTAATTGGAAAACCAGGAATGCCCAGAACCATGAAGCATTCCCTAGTTTGCATATGCCAAGTCCCTGAGGCCACATAGGGGAATCCTGCGCTCCTTTAGTGCACAGACGGGGCGTCCCAAAACCGGCTTTGCGGGGATGGGGCCTCCATAGAGGTCTTCCTCCCACCCAGTGAGTCCGATCACAGGCGAGAGAGGGGGGCGGCGCACACCCCCTCCTAACCTCTGGGGAGGCCTCTCCCCACACAGAAACAGTGGCAAAAGGGGGTGCAAATCACCCTAACGGCCCACGGAGGTCCCAGCGGGCTCTTGCAGGGGCAAAGAAGAAAACAGAAAACCTAAACAACGTTTGGAGCGTTCACGCAGTGACCGGGGAAGAGGGACTTACCCCTGCCTCCCCGAGTCCTGCTCTTGGGGTGCCCCCTACTCGTCTGGGGACACCCTGCACAACCTTTCTGCCGGGCAGGACCTCTGTTGAGGCTTTCCTGCTGTCCAGTGAGAAGAGAGAGGCTTTTGCAGCTTCTTACACCTTGGGGGACCAGGCGTCTCACCCCAAGCATGCTACACTGGCGTCTTGGGCACTGGGGTGGCCCAGCAGCCTCAAGGGACCTCTGATGAGGTTACCTTCCCTCCGGCTGCCACTCTTCCACACGCCCGCACCCGATCTTGTGCGCGAGCATCCCGGGCTGCAGCAGTGATTTCAGCCAAAGTTGGTACCTGCCTGTGCCATGGGGGCACGCTCCTCCACGCTCCTGTGTTCTGGGGGCACCGATGAGGAGCGCACTTCGCTCTCATCGAATTTCCTCCTGCAGCCACATGGGCAAAGTGCTCCTCATAAACTTTGGTTGTAATTAAATCTGAAAGCGCTCAGCACGAGCTTTCATCAAACTAACGTAAAGTGCTCTGGAGCATGGGTACAGCGCTCTCTATGCGCTGGATGTAATTAAATCAAAAAGCGCTCTGGGAACACAACAAAGTACTCTTCCTGTGCTTCTAGGACTACTTAGTCAAAGCGCACCTCCTGCACCACGTCCAGCACAGGGAAAAGCTACAGGGGAACAGGAGTGTCAGCACCTAGCCCCTGGAGACAGACGAAATGGGGCACAGGGCGGTAGGCCCCAAGAAAACAGGTCCTAGGGACTGCTGTCAGTGGCAGTTTCTCCTAGTGACCCAGCAGGTCACAGGTCAGCACAACAGCAGCAATCCAAGGCAGTTCCTGTTGAGTCCCTCCAGAAGCATTCTGTGTCCCGTTCAGTAGTCCATCAGTGTTTCTCCTACATGGTTAAAAAACCCTGTACTTATACTCAGTTTCACACAAACTTTCCCTAGAAGGGGGGAGAAGGGGTTCCAACCAGTTCCAACTGGTTCTAGTAGTGTTCCCTCCAGCACAGGCTCCAGACATCAGTTGGGGGTAAACAAGCCTGTTGTGTGAGGCCAGGGCACAGCCTTTACAAATGCAGGTGTGCCCCGCCTCTCCTTCTCTCAGCCCAGAAAGACCATTCAATATGCAGATGCACCTCTGTGACACCTCCACCTTCCTTGGCAGTCTGAAAGGTATGCAGAAAGCCCAGCTGTCACTCTGCCCCAGACGTGGATTGGAGTCAACCTGCAAAACACCAGAGTTATAAGCATAGAGAAATGCTCACTTTCTAGAGGTGGCATTTCTATAATGGTAATAAAAAAACCACCTACACCAGTAAGCAGCATTTCTCAGTACCATTACAACCATATAAAAAATGCATACGCTACCTCTCTTAGATCAGACAATACCCCTAGACATAAGGCAGGGCATTTCCAATGCAATTCTATAAGAAAGGCAGCACTCACAGCAGTGAGAAACCAGATAGGCTGTTTGTCACTACTGGGACAGTCCACGCTACCAGGCACATGTCCGCCTCTTACATACATAGCACCTTACCCATAGGGCTAGCTAGGGCGTACCTTAGGGGTGACTTACATGTAGTAAAAGGGGAGTTCCAGGTCTGGAAAGTAAATTTAGATGCCAGGTCCCTGTGGCACTAAACTGCGCACGAAGGCCCTACGCTTGCTGGCCTGAGACAGGTTTGAAAGGCTATGTCTGTGGGTGGTGCAAGCTGTGGTGCAGGGACAATAGTAGCATTTCATTTACAGGCTCTGGGTATCGAGATAGCACTGTACAAGGGACCTACAGGTAAATTAAATGTGCCAATCAGGTGTTAGCCAATCATACCAACTTTAAAAGGGAGAGCACCTGCACTTTAGCATTGGTCAGCAGTGATAAAGTGCTCAGAGTCCTAGAGCCAACAGTAAGAAAAAAATAGGAGGAGGAAGGCAAAAAGCTTGGGGATGACCCTGCAAAAAGGGGCAGGCCCAACACTTTCATTTTCCTAATGTTGCTACAAACGGTTTGTTTGGGTAGAAATAAATCCTTATTAGTAAAGCCAAACCAAACCACTGTGGTATGTTTTAAATACTGCGATTGTGCTTTTCCAAACTAAGCACTCTTAAAAAATGTCTAGCAACATGGAAGACATGTGACTCCTACGCCATACGCCCCATACGCCCCTTTGTCTTATGTAACATTTTCTATACACTGATTTACACAAGTATGGTGCATTGTCTCTGTATGTGAGTGTGATGTAAACTTCTCTGACATTTTACACTGGTATGAGATGAGCTATAAAACAAATTAAATACATGTGAGACAGGGGCTATGGAGTGATGAGGGGCTCTGTTGGAGGGTGGTATTAATGGAATCATGAGGGCACTAATATAGATAGTTACACTGTAAGCCATCAGTACTAATGCCGGCTCTGGTCTTCCCTCAGAAGCCCACACCCGTAAATTGTTGCAAGGTGACTTCATCTTCTAGATCAGAACTCAGTGCTCTATGGGTAATAAATGGTCAGTGTGAAGCACTAAATTGCCTTTTCAGGCTTTCTTATGTTTATCACCTAACAATTCAGTAAATGAGGAATATATGTATTGGAAATCATGGCAATACAAATTGTGGTGCGATTAGAGAATGACACGATTAACAAACACTTTCTTCCTTGTTAATACATCATTATAGAAATTGCATTTTGAGGTGCTCACAGTGTCTTTTTTCCACAAAAATAGCGTGATTCTTTGGAAGGGAGTCTTAACTGCACTATGATGTTTTATAGGCAGACTTTCTAATCGGCCCTATAACCCACACACATGATAAAATGCCCCATTATGAGTGTTTAAGTGGCTGGGTATCTTAGTGCACTGTAAGGTCGTCATTTACTGTGCTTTGAACGCTACTATTGAAGTATGTGTTGTCAAATGCACCATTGTTGCAAAGTTTCCCCAAATTGTCTTGGGGGTAGAACCCCTCCAAACCCACCTTACAGTGGTAAGACTAGTCTGCTGTGCCTACTTATTGCGCACTGTAAAGCAGATGGTCTGGTAAAACGTGCCTGGGCTGCCTTGGTTTCCCAGTCTGGTCCTGAGGAGACTTCTGGCAGGCTGCACGGATGAAGCATTGTTTGCACCCCTCCCAGGAATCCTCCTCCTCGGTGTTCATACATGAAAGAACCATGCAGCTGCAACGAAGGAGAGCAGCCAGTCACACTGTTAAAGAGCAGTGGGCGAGATGGCAGAAATGTGTGAGTGTCCGTGAGTGGGCGGTGCCCAGGGCACATATTAGCTTGAATTAAAACGAAAATAAATGCAAAACCAAATATTATATCTGGTTAATCAGAGGTTGCTCTTTTTAGTTAGAGACCTTATGACGATGCTTGAATGTTAAGGACTGTGCCCTGGTTTGCCTCTCTTATGAAAGCAATAAGCCTGATTTAAATATTATGACAAGCCATGTTAAAGCCTGTAGGCCCGTATTTGTGATTGTGAAGGGTGCATGCTAGAGACAATAGGCCTTTATGGCACGTTTGTGAATCCCCTATAGTTCAAAGCCTGCAGGCAATTATGTTTGGTTCATAGAATCTCAGAAATTACCGAAGTAGGCAAGAGCTGTGGTGCTAATTATCTCATCTGACAAACCATTGGGTAGACAATTTGCAATATGGTAATTCTTGGTAGACTCTTGATGGGATTGTATATTTTTCAGTAGTTTTAATTGTGTATCTATTTGTAATGTTGTGAATGGTACTTAACTGCAAGTGCTTTAAAGTATGCTTTTTTCTGAAGTACTAGACTGACTAGAAATTGAGTCTATTGGTGTTAGTTACTGAGTTCTGAATGATCAGTCCACAGCACCTTCCTGAGTTGGCCTTGAACTCATCTTCCGCGTTATCCCGTGAGTCAAGAGTTAAAAGAGGAATTTGTTTTCCAGTCCGATGGTCCGTAGTGGGGCTAACCAAGAACAATGGATATAAACGGCCCATTTTGATACAGTTAGCACACAGTAAACCCTGAGTCGATCAAGCTTTCTCACAGCTTTGTCAAGTCACAGGGTCATAATCTGAACAAAATATATCTCAGAATAATAATGCTCACGTTGGAAAGTGCTGGGCAGGCACTTTTAGAGCTCATGGTGATTACTGTTAATTGGCATACAGGTCGCTGTCATGGCCCATATAGTGATATCATAATACCAAGCCTGTAAGGGAAGTATATGTTAATGGGTGGTCAAGAAAAAAAAATATTTTCCAAGATCTTAAACTCATGAAAGAAAGCATGATTCGTGGAAAAGTAATTCCAAAGATGGAGACTACCACAAGATTGCACATTTGAGTTTTGAAATGTGTTTAGATATGAAAAGACAGAGCTAGTTCAATGTTTCCTGCTGTCACTGTGTATGAATGTTTTCACAAAAGTAATGGTCTGTCTTTCTCTGCACCGTAGACTATTATAATAGTGGTGTTTCTCTTTGCATGGCTGGTTAGGGACAGCAACCGGTATGTACCCTTAATTCCGTTTCAGCACACTCCACATACGATGTAATGCACATTTAAACGTACCCGCAGGAGCGCATCGAGCTTTGGCTGCTGACGTCTAAATTGTGACTACCCAGAGATCCTTTAAACAAAAAACATGCATAGTTATATGCAGAAACAAATTAGATTAGGTAGAATTATTTGAAACGGATAAAGCAGCAAACGCCTAGAATTAATAAAACATCTGTTGCAAAGCTTACCTCAATGCGTTTAACACACCCTTAGAGACTATTATCCCCTGAATTTTGAATCTTTTTTCAGATTCATCACAGACTTCTAATTTTACTTTAACAACAGTTTTAAGGCATCAGAAAAGACTCCCAGCTGGTCTGTTTTGGTTTAACTTTCAGGGCTGAAACAATTCTCATGAGGCTGTATTCCCTAAGCCCGTGTAACAGTGCATGTTTCTTTGTCAACACTTTCGCTAAAGTAGTCTTATTAGAGTGGGTTTATGGCCGCTGTGCCACTGCAGAGGGAGAACATTCGGAATGAAGAATCCTCATCCTAGAGAAGTAACTTTCACAGTATGTTGAGGATTGTCTTGACACAATTACAATGTACAATATAACATTGCAGCATGTAGTGCGTCTTGGCGCAATCTCAGCAGTGCTTTCTATGGCCCATATTTATACTTTTTGACGCTAAACTGCACTAACGCAGTTTAGCGTCAAAAAATTTAGCGCCGTCTAACGCCATTCTGAAGCGCCATGCGGGCGCCGTATTTATGGAATGGCGTTAGGCGGCGCTAGCAGACCGGCGCTGCCTGGTGTGCGTGGAAAAAAACCACGTAGACCAGGCAGCGCCGGCGTAGGGGGAAAATGGCGTTAGGGTGTCTTAAAATGGGGCAAGTCAGGTTGAGGCAAAAAAATCGCCTCAACCCGATTTGCGCCATTATTTTCGACGCCCAGACGCCATTTAAATGACTCCTGTCTTAGTAAAGACAGGAGTCATGCCCCCTTGCCCAATGGCCATGCCCAGGGGACTTATGTCCCCTGGGCATGGTCATTGGGCATAGTGGCATGTAGGGGGGCACAAATAAGGCCCCCCTATGCCACACAAAAAATTTTACAAAATATAAAAAATTATACTTACCTGAACTTACCTGAATGTCCCTGGGGTGGGTCCCTCCATCCTTGGGTGTCCTCCTGGGGTGGGCAGGGGTGGCAGGGGGGGTCCCTGGGGGCAGGGGAGGGCACCTGTGGGCTCATTTTGAGCCCACAGGTCCCTTAACGCCTACCCTGACCCAGGCGTTAAATAGTGGCGCAAATGCGGGGTTTTTTGACCCGCCACCTCCCGGGCGTGATTTTTGCCCGGGAGTATAAATACGACGCATTTGCGTCGCCGTCATTTTTTTAGACGGGAACGCCTTCCTTGCATCTCATTAACGCAAGGAAGGCGTTAACGCAAAAAAATGACGCTCTTTACTCATACTTTGGCGCTAGACGCGTCTAACGCCAAAGTATAAATATGGCGTTAGTTTTGCGCCGAATTTGCGTCGAAAAAAACGACGCTAATTCGGCGCAAACGGAGTATAAATATGCCCCTATGTATCATAAACAGGACAAAGTGCGCCGATCTAGATATCCCGATTCCAAGTACACCTGGGCATGCATACACAAACTGGGATCCTTCCTTAATACATCATCCTTGTGGTAAAGGTTGCTGTGCGGCTGTTGAAATTGCTTCCAAGGGAGGAGGGAGGGGTTGGGACGGGGACATTTGTCAGGCACCATATATTTATGCAGCACGTGCCTTGACTGCACAATGGCAAAAACAGACCTCTCACCCTAATACTAAGATTACATATATTGCTGAACCATTGATGCCTAACTGAAACATGTTGTATTCAAGACTACACAGTTGTGTATATCTAGAAGGAGGCTTTCTTGTTATTTGCTCTCCTCCCATGTGACAAATGATGGTTACAGCTAACAGTTATTATGGGGGTTATTACAACTTTAGAGGAGGTGTTAATCCGTCCCAAAAGTGACGGTAAAGTGACGGATATACCACCAGCCGTATTACGAGTTCCATAGGATATAATGGACTCGTAATATGGCTGGTGGTATATCCGTCACTTTACCGTCACTTTTGGAAAGGATTAACACCTCCTCCAAAGTTGTAATAACCCCCTATGTATTCAATTATGATTGGTATTGCTCAGCACAAACAACATTACGAAACTGACGTACTGTCAACAAATGACATACATAGTGTTCTGAGGGTACATGAAGAACGAATGTAAAAAGCCTACTTAAGTACATTTGGTGTAAGTGTTTTTTATGGCCATTTTTAGGCATTACATTGAACAAAAAAGTAATTCCTAGATAAACCTTATTATAAAGACACAGCTACTTTGTTGACTTCCGATAAAGTGTGTCTAAAAGTGTCACATTTGGCAATGAAAGATCACACAAAAGCACACTCTAACCAATGAATGTAACATAAACAAACTGGAAACATGGCAGCTCTGGGAGCAGTGTCAGAGTCTAAAGAGCTGGTCCACATGTAAGTCAGAAATTGTATTTCTTTGTTTATTTTTCAGAACACCCACTAAGGAAAACAAAGTTTTACATACATATGTTGACTGAAACATACAAATTACTTTCTGGTTCAGCGTAAAAGAGAGAAACATCAGAAGGTCCAATTTTCCAGAATTCTTTGCACATCCACCCCGAAAAAATGCTTCAAGAATTGAACTGTGCTGCTTGTCAATAAGCTTAATTTCTGCTTATGGCCTTTCCAAGCTAATAAGTCTGAGAAATTCAAAATTTCTTGCACTCACTATAAAGGGATTTTAATTAGCCAGAACAGTGGTGGTGGATGGCGGGGTGGGACTGAGGGCTCTGAATGTAAAGAATTCTCCTTTGAGTTCCCCCAAACTATCTCAGACATGCACTATGGTTACACGTTGTGACAGCATTTCTTGAGCATTAGATAATGTTTGAGTTGCAGCCAACAGTTTTGGAAGGTATGTGAAATCACTATCTTTCAGATGTTTTTGACTAAGGCGAGCTTACTTTCAATTGAATAAATAGTATACATCATAGAAAGCATAAGATGTTGGCTGACTTGCAGCATCAAGTTGAGTGCATTGAAATGTGTAAATATGTCTGAGAGAAATTTGAGCATGGTGTGCCATTTCACATCCTTCTGTTCTGGGAAGGTTTGACCTAAACAAAATGTTCAATTTCAAAAAGCAAAGCTAAGAAATGCCATTATATGATCCAGGACGTTTCCGTTCATTACCCATTGTACTTTAGTGTGCAGCAAAAGGTCTGTATATTCGGTTTCAGAATTCTGCAACAGTGTTTTAAAAAGTCTATGGTTAGGGGCTTTGGCACAAATAGCATTAACAAATTTCATTAGAAGTTTTAGAACATTATTTACTCTCCCTTGCTTTATTTCTGAGTACAGAACTATTGATCGATGATGCAATGGTACTCTATGACAGTATGTCTGGTGAGCTTCTTTTTAATCAGAGATACAAAGTGTCTCTCATGGCCTACCATGGTGGAAGCCCAATCTGCTGCGATGCTGACAAGAACTTTCAATGCTATATGATATGCTTCAAAGTCGTTACAGATGCTGTTGAGTATCTCTTCTACTCTTTTGTGTGCTTGCAATGGCACAGGGGACCCTATTTTGGTTTGAGTGATTGCTCCAAATACCTCACCCAAACTAATAACTGGGCCACATTGCCTTTTTCTGTTGACTCATCAATGGCAATGCTGAATAGCTGCTACTCTTTGACTGCTTTGATACCCCCTATTCTTCATGCCCAAGTGGAATCTGATAGCTGCAATATATTGATTTATTTTAAAATGTTGGTTTCATTACTATAGTTTTCAAATAATATGTATGCTGCTGAAAGAAACCAGTTATCTAGCTCTGCCTCTGTAAGTGGTTTCTATTGTTTGGCCAGCAAGTAGCATAGGTTGAACAATGCTTTTTTATCAGACTTATATTCTTTCATACTACAAAGGAAGATTTTCTGCCAGGAAAGATTTGAACAATTCTGCATTTACAGAATGCAGTTTTGACTTCAGTAGGAAGTCCTCAGTATTTTCTGAGTGTCTGATTTTATAGTGCCGCTCCAGGTATAGCTTTTAAACATATTTACTTTCTTTTTGTAAAGCAAACATGTTGCTTTGTATTTTGGAGACTCGTCAAAAAAGCACTTTTCCAACATGGCCTGTGAACAAAGTGTTCACTCTGTATGGATCTGGGTTGTTTGTTATACTTGGTTGCTGAAATGCAGCCACTATGGGGATTTACCGGGTGCAATAACAAACATGGTCCAGGGAAATCAGATTTTCTGTCTTATGATCGATGGACAGCACTGTCTCACGACTGATAGCACAACACCGTTTCAAGACCGATGGCAAAACACTGTGTCTCAGATACAGATGTCTGTGAATAACCACTGCAGCAACACCCAAGCAATGCTATTTATTCAAAAATATAAAGTTGTGTTTAAAAAATGTGAGGCATGCACATTGCTTTTAAGTATTCAAATGTTAATGCACATATTGGTCGTGGTCCATTCACAGAAACCGGAAAAACACATTAGAAAAAGGTATCTGTATAGTTAACTTGTAACTTGACATGTAGTAAATCCGTAGAAGAACACCACAAGACCTCTAACGTGATGTGAAATATGTAGGGTAGACTAAAAATGTTGATGGGATGGCCATGGACACACTACTGACTCATAAAGGCGGAGAGGCATTTATGGTTGCCACCTTGCTGGTATTTTTATCTCAAGGTAAGGCTACCCTTCTTTAAAACAGCACAATACAAGAAAAAATCCATCCAGGCATGTTTTATTAGCCATCTAAACAGTTAAGAATGAAAATAAAAGTAAACGGAATTACCATGCTGAAAACAATTGATAGAATGTTACACCAAATCCATTAGGATTGTTTCAAAGTGCTCACACATTGTCAGATAAGTGGACATAGACAAAGGGAGAGTATGTTTTGCACTGCATCAGTTTACTCAAGTATGAGACCTGAGATTTAAGAGCAATGCTACTTGCATAGGAGGTGATTATACCAAAATACTGAGGGATTTCACCCTACCGGGGTATAAACCAGTCCCTTTTTATACCCGCACACTTTCTCAGAGCTTCTACATTGAATCTAATACCATGCCCCTAAAGTGCCAAGGCTCCAAAAGCTATTTTCTCTGTGGGAGACTCTGTCAGCCCTATGAGGAAAGTAGAGAACACATTAAAACATTAATTCTGCTGTTGCAGGTTTGGGATCAGCTAGAGCAACAGTTCAGCCACTACTTTTAATATTTCTCCAAAACATCAGGAACTCCAAGATGGCTACCCCAATTCCCCCACTAGGCCTTTTTCTATATCTTCTTCTCCTGAACGCAGAATGCATTCTCAACTCCATTCCTGCAGTCTCATCATGGACCTCCATGCTACTGCCTCTACTAAATGAGGTCTTATCCTTGATCCTGGGCATCATTTCAAGTTTCCGAGCCATTTCTCAACTCTGAAAGCGGACTGCAAACAAGAAAAATGTATCCTGCGTTCTTCTATTCATCCTGTCGCCTTTGCTGGGAGGGTGACCATGTTTGTGCTCTGATTGTTCGCTTATTGCCGGGTATGCCTGCAACTCATGCTTTGGTTGCTATATACACACCTTTGATCCTTCTTCAGTGAACTAATTTCTAGACCTTTACTTGGGACCAATCTCTCCTCCCACCTAGATGCATTGTTCACTGGCCCTCAAGTTTCTTCCCATAAACAAATGATCATGCCTTCCTCACAACCCTAGGTGAGGCTCCACCTCCTCCATTTTTACCTTTTTCTGCCTACTTTGGTGTGGGTCCTTTTATTGAGTTTCAATCATTTGTTTTCCTTGTTTTATCTTACTGCCTATTTTAGTGCCCATGATTTGGGCATTATGTAACTAATCTGCTGAAGTCACACTTTTCATTGTATATTACATTTAACTATGCTTTGTGTTTTTAAGACTTTTCTCTGTTCCCTTTTAAAGTATCTTCCCGCTTTCTCTCTGGGCTGGTGATGATCTTTCTATTCTAGTCTGGATCAAAACACCTCTAATTGATTTAAATGTAATTTAACTTTATTTATTTGTTTGAAGGATTATTTAAAATTATTACAAATTAAAAACTTAAATTACTATTAAAGACCCCTCTGAATAAAAAAATACTGAGTTACTAAAACAACATAATAAAAAAAACATTCAGAAAAGACCAGCAAATAATCCTTTTTGAGCTTTAAAACTAGTATCGCGAGGGCGAAGTCATAGCTTAATAGACACTCTTTACAATAGTTCTGACAGCGCACTTGATGGATACCAGGAGGGCAGCAGTGCTGCACTTGCACTGATTCCCCCCTCAGGAAGGTCTCTAAGGCTCCTTGACAGGTCGGGACATTAAGGGTGCACCAGAGGGGTTTACGCCAAAGCTTTCCTAAAGGAGTCAATTCCTCACAAATGCACAGGATGTGGGTCAGAGATTCTTCACTCTTGGCACAGAGGCGACGTAGCTTATCCACTTCTGCCACATTCCTCTGCCTGTACCAGTAGCTCTTCAAAGGCACTAGGACAAAGCGCCAGCCCATTAGTTGCAATTTTATTCTTGGGTTGATGGGGAGAGATAGGTAGAGCGGCCGAGATCCTGGATTGTAAAGCAACAAGGCCAATCTGCCACTGCCCAGTTTTTTCACCGCAAGCACGTCATGTTCTGCGGAGATTTGCCTGGCTTGCTTCATCAATATTTTGGAGGTCACTGGTGCTGGTAGTCCACTCAACTAGACAGTATGTGCCTCTAGGTCCTCCAGAGCCTGGATAAGGCACTTATGCCATTGTGTTTCTTGTTTGTTTATTAGTTTCCAAATGAAGTTTTTAAGGGTGCCCTCCCTCACATGTGTGGCTTTCAAGGGCAAAAATGTAGCTTTTAACAATCACTGTTGCAACGTGAGTCTGAACTTTAACCAGGTTCGAGCATGAAAGGTGCACTTTGGTATCCTGAAGACTTTTCAATACATGATGTCTGTGCTCTCTCTAATAAGTTGGCCATTTTGTTTCTAAATGTAGGAACCCCGCAGGTCACTTTGCATAGGAATTTTCTTTCTATTACCCTCAAGAGTGAAGCTATATCTGGCGTGCTCATTGATTTCTTTACTTTACACAAGGTCCCTTCTAAGGAGCTTGCAGTCCCTTGTTGAGCAGTGACATGAGCTGCCACGTGGCCCTTGTGGTCCAGCCAAACTCCCAAGTATTTGTAAGAGGTCACCACCGTGATGGCCTTACCCTCGATGAATCATGCCCTCTTTTTTGATCAGTTTCTGTGAAATTATCATCACCTTTGCTTTAGTGATGTTCACTGTCAGGCAGTTAGCCTTGCAGTAAGATGCCAGTGCTGTAAAAAGTCTCTTGAGGCCAATTGTCCTGTATCGTCCGCATACATCAGTGATTGGATTTCAAGACCGGCCAATTTGGGAGGAAACGCTCTTGTTGAAGCCAGGTGGTCTGTGAGGTCTGCGAAGTATAGGTTGATTAGGAGGGGCATTAGTATGCAGCCGTGCTTCAGGCCCCTGTTTGTTCAGATTTTTCTTGATGTGGCCCAGCTGGTGCTAACCCTTATCTTCACCAAGGTGTCAGAATAAAGGGTCATAATTGTTTTTAGCAGGTTGTGCTGGATGTGCCAATTGCTGAGTTTTGCCCAGAGTTCACCCCAGAATATGCTATCAAATGCGGTATGAAAGTCAATGAAGCTTGCGTAAAGGGCCCTTCCCTTGACTGGCATTGCATCTTCAATAAAATGAACGGCACAGATTAAGTTATCTTCTGTGTGGCAGCCATTATCAAATCCTGTTTGGGATGGATGTATTAACTACCTTGCTTCCACCCAGGCCAGCAGTTCTCAGTTTGGTATACTGGCATAGCACTTCCCTTCTACATCTAATAGTGCAATCAATCAGTAGTTAGTCGTACATGCCTGAGAGCCTTTTTTGTGGATTGGGACCAGGAGTGCCCCCTCCACGTCTCAGGAATGCTACCTTGAAGCTGACACTCCTTATTTACTGCAGCAGAAATTACTCTTGGCCTCCGGCACACCTCCTGCCTGCAGAGATTTAATGCTGAGTGCTACTTGGGATGATAGTAATCTAACAGGCCGTATGTCCGGGATCTTCGCGATCTGGTTCCGGTTGCTTCTTAGCATCCACCCGATGGCTGGTAAGTGGCTCTGGCAAAATATTGAGTGCGGCTGGCTCCACATAGACAAGTTCTATGCTTCCCATTCATCTGGCGCAATGGTGGTATCGGTCTTTCGTTGCACTTGTTTGGAGTACTCATTGACCCATAACCATAATTTTCTCTGGTCCTTTGATTTTATCACACCATACACCGTGTTTTGGCTTCCTCTTCCCTCCTTTGGATGTAGAGGGCTTTTCTGTAAGGCGGTGGGCGGTGACGATCCGGGATCTGAGGGCTTTATTTTCCCCCTTTTCTTTGCTCAGCTTCTGCAGGATATTATTTAGGTTATGTTTCAGGGGCATTATTTGGTGTTTTCCATCTGCTGCCTGGTTGGAGAGTGAGGAGGTTGGTTAGCCCTTGTCGCTCCTCATTGGGCACTTAAGGTTTTCCTCCAACAATCCCACCTGCTTACCATGAGAACTGCGCTGGCAGTTTATTGGACTGTATCCAGGAAGAGGTACACAGATTCTCCTTGCCTCTCTTGATTTACCATGGACTACTTTATTGTCTTAACACACTCAAGCTGATCCTGGCAGACCAGGTAAGTTATCATTTGCCAGGATGGCGTGGTCGCGGGCCAAAGAAGGAATAACACTGAACTCGTCAAAGTCCCGGATGAGTCTGTGCTGAGTCTCACGTTTAATGTGCATAGACCAAAATGGTTTAAGAAGAAGGCCAGAGCAACTCCATGTTTGTCAGTTCTTTGTGGTTGCCTAATGATCAGGGGTATGGCCCATACTTCATCATCCAGTGACATAAACGGGGAGTCTGGTGTTGTGGGCATGAGGTTTGCTTTGAAAACGCCCATGAATACCTACATGTCATCTGGGTAGCTGGATGAGAGGTCTTTCAAAATTGGTAGTAATAGGGCCAATGTTCTGTCTCTTCTTGCTTTCGCTGGGTGGAAGTATATGCATCCAACTATGATGGCAAGACGTTGGGTTTTTGTATTTTCTTTCATTACAGTGGAGAGTTTGACCAAGATATAGTCCCCATTTCCTTTACATAGTGTGACTACAGTTACTGCTAAGTCATTCTTTATGTAGATCGCCACAACTTCAGAGGCGCCCCCTCGCCTGTGAGGCTACTGCTGGTGACTCACAGGCCGTGAAGTCTTTCCAGGGGGTGGAGTGGAGTGCCCACGTCTCCTGCAGGGCTTCCAAGGTTCAGTTCTTGATTTCGTTTGTGACTGCTATCTTGGAATCACAGTCTGTTAGTCCATGGATGTTCCAAGAGCTTAATTTCAGATGGGGCTGGTTGCTGGGGGGAGCATGCTATGGTCTAGAATTGAGGACTTTTGGGAGCCACGCCCAATCCAGGTAGCTCTGTGCTTGCAGGGTGCAGTGGTGGGTGGCTCCATCTGGCTGCCATTGTTTGGGCATTTGGGCTTCTCCTCTCCCTAAAGGTTCTCGCCGCTGCTTCCCCGTGGCCCCACCGCCCTCCCTCCCCCTCTGAGCTCTTCCCGCTCCTGACTCCTGCTGCCCCCGCACTACCATTGGAGGTTTCCCTCCATCCTCCCAGCGGCCACTCCCTCCCACCTCCCCTCTTATGCTGGCCGCAGCGCGAGGATAGAAGCAACCTCTGACCCTGCATCCTTGCAGGCAGGTCGTTCCCTCCTCGCCACTGCTCCGGTAAGTGCTGCCATTGTTTGGGCTTTTGGGCTTCTCCTCTCCCTAAAGGTTCTCGCCGCTGCTTCTCCGCGGCCCCGCCCCCCTCCCTCCTCCTCAGAGCTCTTCCCGCTCCTGACTCCTGCTGCCCCCGCCCCCCTGCATTCCCATTGGAGGTTTCCCTCCTTCCACCCAGTTGCCACTCCCTCCCACCGCCCCACTTATGCTGGCCGCAGTGCGGACGTGCCACTGGCGTGCCAAAGGCAAGCCCGTCTGCATCCGTCCGAGCCAAGACCGCACCCAGCGCCAGACCCCCTGGCCAACACGCCCCCGCGCCACCAATCACCACTACACTGCCAACGAACTCCACATCCTCAATTCAGGACCCTCCTCTATCAGCTTCCAGTCCACACCGATGCGCACCAAAGGACCCTTCTCCTGCAAAGCCTTCAATTTCACCTGCAACCTAACCTCCAAACTCCAAATCAAAACAGACAACCGCCTAAGATGCATCCTACTTAACACCCGCTCCATCCACAAACATGCAATTGAACTCTGGGACCTCCTGACCACATACTCGCCTGACATCTCATTCCTCACCGAAATCTGGATGAATTTGGCCTCGGAACAAGACGTAGCCATAGCCATACCAGAAAACTACAAGATCACCAGAAGAGACCGAAGCAACAGACCAGGAGGAGGAATCGCCATAGTCCACAAAAACACCATGAGAGTCTCCACCAACTCCCACGACACCATCAACTCCACCAAGCACCTCCACTTCAAAATCCACATCAACGCCAACAACACATTCAGAGGAACACTGATCTACAGACCCCCTGGCCCCAGACCGCAGTTCTGCGACGACATCGCCGACGTCTTTAGCTCCCAAGCCCTCGCCTCAACAGACTACATCCTCCTCGGTGACCTGAACTTCCACCTAGAAAATAGCAACGATATCAACACCACCAACCTAATCGACAACCTCGCCAACTTCGGCCTCAAGCAACTCGTCACTTCACCCACCCACTCCTCAGGCCACACACTCGACCCCATCTTCTCAGCCAGCAACCACGTCTCCTTTAGCCATACCACCGAACTCAGCTGGACAGACCACTGCTGCATCCATTTCTCCTACCAGAAACCAGTCACTCACCACCATCACACAAACCCCCCCGATGCAACTGGAGCAAAATATCAATAGATCAACTGATCTCCACTCTCGCCCGGGCCCCACCACCTGGGACCCCGGACCCCAACACAGCCACCACCAACCTGCATCGCTGGATAGAAGACTGCGCCAACACCCTTGCACCGCTCATAACCCCTCCAAACACCTCACACAGAATCAAGGCCAGCTGGTTCACCCCAGAACTACAGGAATCCAAACGGCTATGTCGCAGAATGGAAAAAACCTGGCACCTTGACCCTACCAACTCCAACCACATCGCTTTCAAGGATGCAATACACAAACATCACCAACTGATCCGCACCACCAAAAGGACCCACTTCAAAAAACGCATTGACGCCAACGCTCACAACAGTAAAGAGCTCTCTGGCATCATCAATGAGCTCTCCACCCCCAGGACCTGCTCCAACGAACCCCCGCCATCACAGGAGTTCTGCAACTCACTGGCAACCCACTTCCGTCGAAAGATAGAAGAAATCCATAATAGCTTCAAACCCCAGACCCACCAGCTGACTACAAACACCCAAGAACCCAACGCTCCAAGCAAAACCCACTTCCTCCACACCTGGACCCCCGTCAACATAGAGGACACCACCACCACCATGGCCTCCATCCACTCTGGATCACCATCGGACCCCTGCCCACACCATATCTTCAATAAGGCAAACATCATCATCGCCCCCACCTCTGCAAAACCATCAACAGCTCCTTCGAGCCAGCCACCTTCCCAGAAAGATGGAAGCACGCAGAAATCAACGCCCTGCTGAAGAAACCAAAGGCAGACCCAGACGACCCCAAGAACTACCGGCCGATCTCCCTCCTCCCCTTCCCAGCCAAGGTCATCGAAAAAATTGTGAACAGCCAACTATCCCGGTTCCTGGAAGACAGCAAGGTACTCAACACCTCCCAATCTGGATTCCACAGAAACCACAGCACCGAGACCACACTCATTGCTGCCACAGACAACATTAGGACCATGCTCGACGAAGGAGAAACAGCAGCACTCATCCTCCTGGACCTCTCCGCAGCTTTCGACACGGTATGTCATCACACTCGCCGCACACGCCTCCACAACGCTGGAATCCGCCACAAGGCACTCGACTGGATCTTGTCAGGCAGAACCCAGAGAGTCCGCTTCCCACCGTTCCTGTTAGAAGCCTCCAGAATCATCTGTGGCGTCCCCCAAGGATCCTCGCTCAGCCCCACGCTCTTCAACGTTTACATGGCCCCCCTCGCCAACATCACACGTACCCACCACATCGACCTAGTTTCCTACGCAGATGACACTCAGCTCATCCTCTCCCTCACGAAAGACCCTATAACTGCAAAGAACAACCTCCACAACGGACTTCACGCCATCGCCAGCTGGATGGAATCAAGCCACCTCAAGTTAAACACACACAAGACAGAAATCCTCATCTTTGGCACCAACCCCTCAGCTTGGAATGACTCCTGGTGGCCCACCTCCCTAGGATCCGACCCTCACCCACCACCCATGCACGCAACCTGGGCTTCATCTTGGACTCCACACTCAGCATGACTCAGCAGGTCAATGCCATCTCCTCTTCCTGCTACAACACTCTCCTCATGCTCCGCAAAATCTTCAAGTGGATTCCCGTTGAAACCAGGAAAACTGTCACCCACGCCCTGGTCAGCAGCCGATTGGACTACAGAAACGCCCTATATGCAGGAATAAGAACCAAACTCCTAACAAAGCTGCAAAGAATCCAGAACGCATCCGCCCGCCTCATTCTGGACGTCCCACACCGCGACCACATTTCCCCCACCTCAAAGATCTACACTGGCTATCAGTATCAAAGAGGATCACCTTCAAACTCCTTATCCACGCACACAAGGCCCTCCACGACACAGGCCCTGCCTACCTCAACGACAGACTCACCTTCCACACCCCCACCCGCAATCTTCGCCCTGCCAGCCTCGCCCTCGCCTCCGTCCCCCACATCCGCCGCACCACCGCCGGAGGAAGATCCTTCTCTCACCTAGCTGCCAAGACCTGGAACTCCCTACCGCTCCACCTTCGCCAGACCCAAGACCTCTTGACATTCAGGAAACGCCTCAAGACATGGCTCTACAACCAGTAGCTCCCCCCCCAGCGCCTTGAGACCCTAATGGGTGATTAGTGTGCGCTATAAATCCTTGATTGATTGATTGATCTGTATTTGCTGTTACTGACAACAATCCTTTGGCGAGGGGCTAAGGCCCTCTATAGTGCCCCTTAACACTGAGTAGGTCACCTCTGACTTATGCCACATATTAACGGGCCGTATTTGTCTTGACTGTATGGTAAGCACAATGAACACTTGATTTACACATTTGTAACACATCTCAAACACCAAGCACGTTTTTTTCACTCGCACTCACTTTATTGTTTTTTATGTCCTAATTAAAGCTATCATTTGATTGCATTTTTATTGTGCAGTCTTGTATCAGGAACCATTATTTATTTTCTTACTTGATTACCCCTTGTCCCATAGTGGACTACCCATGTGTATTGATACTGCAAAATGATACTTGGCCTATTTTATTCATTTATTTATTTGGAGCTTTAAATATGTGAACAAGGCCAGATGGTTGTAAGAGTATTGAACATAAAAACGTTCAATATAAATAAGCAATTTAGTTTCATTATATTACAGTTAGCTGAGGAAAGGTGCTAGAAGACAATTGCATTTGGAGTGCCGCTTCTCATTTAAGATTGTTTTTGCTGACATTAGTACTTTATAGGGTGCAACACTGCTCCTGAGTGTCACTCTGTTTGTTGTGGGTTCTTAAAAATTGAAATAAATATTGGTTACTCCCAATTGGCTTATTCACTTTTTTGGAAAGTCACAGGAATTTGGTGTAGGAAATGCACCCGTGTTTTGAAGTTAAATATTACTTGTGAGCTACACCACCCAAACGTAGGACTGAAATATATGGCTTCAGGAAATAATATGATATTTTAGCTGCTGCGTTGACAAATGTCAGAGAAATTTGCTTTTTCTTGTTGTAAGACATATTTTCCTTACTTTTGCTAAGTCACTCATAAGCATATTATGTAAGGCTACACGTTTTGGGCTCAGTGTATAAAAGTGGGACATGATAAATGTAAGAAATTGGATTATTTGTTGAATGGGTTGGGAGCCCACTTCAAAGAACAATCACAGTCCTTGTCGTGGTGAACCAGAAAAGACCTTATATAAACCTGTGTTTAACCCTCTGGTAGCTTAGCACAAAGCAGTCAGGCTTATCCTAGAGGCAATGGGTAAAGTGTTTATGTAGGTTTCAGACAGTAATAAACTGAAAACACAACCAAAGAAAAATCCCAAACCAAATTAGGAAAATAGATTAAATGGCAGTAAATAAACTGAAAGCAAGACAACAAAATTGCAATCAGTAGAACTGGAGATGTGATTTTGAAAGTGTTACATAAAAATAATACCAATTCGTGTGAAGGGTCAACTGAGGGCACCTGGTCGCATTGGTCCGGGACAAATTCACAAGTGCAGGCTGACCTTGATGGGGTGTGGGCCAGATACAGAACCAGGTTTGTCCCACTGGAAATGATTCCTTCTGACTTCGATGCAGAGACTGTGCAGCTCAGCTCTCTGGGAGTATGTGTAGCCCTGCTTCGGATCCGGTGAGGTCTTCAGTTAGGAGCTGCACAGCTCTGTGGGGTCCTGCATCAGACCAGATAAAGCATTCAGTTAGGCAGGGTGAAGTGCACCCTGATTGCAGCCCAGGGACCAGAATCTCACTGCCTCAGCTGCCAGAACAGGAGGACCAAGTGAGGTCCAGGTGGGGCTGGCCAGCAGGAAAATCCTCTAAAAACATGTTGTATCCCTGTAGTTCACACAGGAGGTCAGCCAGTTGACCCTTAAAGTCACTTATCTGTGTTCAAAGCAAACAGGTCCAGCCTTTCTTCAGGATATTCAGAAAACAGGCCAGCCTTCTGCTAATCTTCACCAGTCTAGGGGTGTTGTGATTTCAGGTTCTGGGGATGACACTTGTACGCCAAATGCCAGTATATGGGTGGGGCACACCTATTTGTCTAACTCTAAAGCTGGTTCTGGTCCGTTCCTCCTTTTCCTCTGGGTTTTGCTTCAGCCTAGCTAGTGAAACAGAGGCAGGGGTAGGCCTTCTGTCAGGTTCTTCTGCCTGGGCCAGGGCAGACACTTTTGAAATGAAATCAGGGCAGTGGCACAGCTCCTTCACAGCCATCCAGTCAGAAGACCCACACTTCCCCACTCTCAGGCTCTTTGTCCTCTGTCTTGGTTGAATACACATCTCACCTCAGGGAGCCGGCAGAAGTCAGGTAAAAACTGAACACTGGGAGAAAGGCAGTTTTAGGTTAGAGGCAGAAAAATAAGAATTTTCTAAAAGTTTCATTTTCAAAACAGTAAATTAAAATCTGACTTTGCATTACGTCAGATTTTACATTACTGTTAAAAAGGAGTCTTTGTAATATTGCTCTAGCTGCCCCCAAACTGAATTTAGGCCTTATACTTAATAGAGTAAACCAGTGTTAGTCTATATTAGGCCAGCCTTGCCACAGTGAAAAACGCCTATGGAGATGTTTCACTGTAATGACATGAAAAATTAAATATATAGGTCCTACATTTTGAATACCATGCACCCTGCCATAGGAGAACTTAGGGCCTATTTTATGGATGACTTATATGTATGAAAAAGAAAGGTTTAGGCCTGGCAAAAGGTTTATTTTGCCAGGTCGAAATTGCAGTTTAAAACTGCTCACACTGGCTGCAAGAGCAGGCCTGAGATCTGTTTTACAACCCTACGTTGGAGGATGGCACAGTGAGTGCTTCACTCCACTTGTAGCATTTAATCTGCTGCGATACTACAGAATGAACACATTTCCAGCACTAAATACTAAAGAAAGGTTTTTAAATCTATAGAGGAAAAGTATCCTTTAAAGGTACATAGTGTGGTGTGGGAAAGTAAAGCAGAATTAAGCAAGTGATCGAATTATCATTTCAATTATGCATGACGTGTTCGCTTGCCACAAGACAATACAGCAACTTCTAAAGCCAAGGCAATGCTTGTCGTGCAAACACTCCCCACTTAAGTGTGAGCCATTTGGGACGGCAGAACCAGATAACATTACTAAGGTCTACAGCACGAGCCTTCCTTTTCACATCAAGATCTCAAAGACCAGTTCAGATGACAGAAGCCGTGTACCCTTAAGCATTTGTCCCTGTCCACAGCGGGAGGTGTCGTTGTTCCCAGATCAGTAACAGGGGATGATCCTCTTGGAATGTCTGCAATTAGGTGAAAATTAAAGTGATGAAAAAGTGGGTTGAGACTTGCCGGGACTTCTGCCAGCATAGGGCAATTACGTTTAGACTGTTTTGTTGGGACCTATAATGTTTCAGAATTGTTTGAATGGGTTTCTAAGCATGTGGTCCATCTTTGGCAGTTGTTGTCTGTATGCTGTTGCTCGTGGACCTGTGAGCCCTAACTCTTGTAAATAAAGTAATTATCTGGAGTTAACCACTAGTGGGCTGCTTCTTTACAGAAATTTCCAGTCACAGGCTAGTGAGCTGGATAATAAAGGTACCTTACTACCTAATCCTCTTAACATTCTTGGATACGAAGACAGAAGAATGCTGTCTGACTTACTCAGGAAAGGAGTATGAATGACTCCGGCTCTCCACCTGCACACAGGCACTGGATCTGCATTCCAAGGGTAAACTGAGTGAAAGATCCAGCTGCCCAATTTGGAATGAACTGCATTGTACCCTGTGAGACCTTGGCTGGAGAGAGATCTAGAGTCCAGAAGCCTGCCCTGAGCACTTGGGAGATGTAAGAGAGGCCTCCATCAAGAAATATGGGACTTGGTTGTTTTGGCACTGCTACAGGGTTGGAACATGCTATCAAAGCTCCCAGAGAAAGGTTCAACCTAGTCAGGATCAGATTGACTGTGTGTACCACAGTGGGGGTGCCAAAGAGTATCCACCCACCTCATTTTCCCTATGGGACACCACTGAGAACCACTAAAAGCCGCTAAGTCCGAAAGCACGGCTTGGAACTGGGACAAGATGAGAAATCCATCCCATTAGTGAAGTGGACTCAGTGGTTCCAAAATTCGATTAAGTCCCACTTGCAGCTTTTGGCACCAAAACTGATGACTTGGGAGCTTAATGACAGCCTTGTGGGGGCAGTTACCGGCTTCAGCATCCTGCCTTATCCTGCGGGGAGAAAAAGAGAACCAGAAAAGTAACAAAATAACAAGGTAAAGCTTTTAAGTTGTAAGTTCCTTAAGGCTTACCGAGAGCCACGCTTTATCACGGTGACTTGAAATTGCACGTCTTGCAGTAGTGCAGATATTGACTTTAAATCATGCTTTGTTGTTTTGTGGTTCTTTTTATCATAAAAGTTTAAAAACCCATATCTCCAATTCTCTTTTTTTTAAAAAAAATAAACAAAAAAACGTTTTAAGTCATTTTAACTGTTACATTTTACTAATTTTTTCTTCATTGGTTTGGGTATTTTACTGTGCTTCGTTCTAACGTTAATGTTGTTAGATACAACGTTACTTTAACATACATTTCTCTATTAAACTACCACAACTACCAGAGGTTAGGCACCTCCAACTTCGTTGTTACCGAGCAAGATGCTGTCCTCTCATGTTGCCAAGGTTACCGCTTCCCAAATGAATAACCTACTTTCTGAGAATAGGTTTTATGTTGCAAATCGGCAGGAGGTTGCACTTTCAGGCAGCTTGAGTACACGTTTAAGTTCATCACTTCTAAATGCCCTGCCTTTCTGAGGTAGAACAAGTAGAAGAATCACATTATGCATAGGCCAACATCTGTAAGATGTGGACTTCCAGACATATGGTCCTCCCCTTCGTTAGATGGGAACGTCCATGGCCATGTAGTAGCCGCTATTCTAGCCCAAGCATGCCAATGCCCATGTCACAATCAGGGACGAGATCTACGCAGGTGTCCAGTGGAGTTGTGCTCCACGTCTATGCATTTTTAAAACAAATCTTGATAATTATTATTTAAAAATGTTTTTATCTATTACCACCCGCATTGCTGAGAACACTATGATCTAGGCAGGGGTCCAGGCCCACCTCACTGCAATTTCTCGCTCTCTTTTGAAGATAAATCATGACGTTTATTATTTGATTTGAGCGCTGTGATAGAAAGGGTGTGGGTACTGCATTAGTTGAGCCGGATACCATTTTTACTTTCAACATTGCTGGAACTAGGTTGCCAAGGTAACCAGGCGTGACATGGAGCCAGCAGGAGATCCACGATGAACCGAGGTGAGGAGGAAACAAATGGTGGTGTTTGACTTGCTCATTGTAGTGTGGTTGATGTGCAGAATACAGAAAGATGGAAACGAAGCCATGCATCCAATTTGTAAATTCCTCTTTATTCTGGGATAAAGATCCACGACAGCAAGAAGAGTCCTGACAAGTCCAGAGCCAGAGTCAAACTGACCTTGGTTCTGGAATCTCGCCAGCACCCTGATGCAATGTGGAATAGAGAACATAGAATATGGAACACAGTGGAACACAGAACATAGTATGTGAGACCAAGTAGCATATTACATCATTTCCCCCCTTTAAACTAAAACAAAACTAATAACAAAAATAATACTATTATGCTTTTCCTAATCAAAAACCCTGTATCACAAAATCATTAAATCTGGATGGTATTTTGACTACTCTGTTGCTACGGGTACATTTCACATTAGAACAATCACGTACAATAGCATTGCCTGTACCATTAGTAGAAACATTCATCTCATTAGAAATAGGTAAAGTGTCAGATTCAGGAAGGTCAACTGTTTCATTTGTTTGCACTGTAACTTCATCACCTCTTGAACAAGATGATGAAATTGAGGAAGCAGAGCCATCATGATGAAACAGAACTCCTGAATCATCACTGTTCCTTTCTGAGTAAACAGCTTTAAATATTTGAGCATGTCTGTCAGTGATGGGGACAACACTATTTCTATTCCACCATCCTTTACCCTGTGACGCTTTGGTCACTTTTAATACTTTAACTGGAAGAGAGTATCTGGATTCCCCTTTAGCAACTCTTTGAGGTTTCTTAAATTTTAGTAACAATAGATCTGCTTAGTATCTCCAAAGTAGCATAGAAAAAACCCAAAAGATCAATGTCTTGATCTCCAAAAGCTTTTGGAGCAACATCAGCTTCAATTAGTTTTTTAGAGTCAGGCCATAAATGATAATAGGTTTTGTCTGCCAAGATAGTGATGGGAGCACCAGAGTCTGCCATAACGACTACTCCTCTAGAGTCTATAGTCGCCTCACATACAGGACCCTTAAATTGAACTTTAGGACACCCCTTACTTTGATTAACCATATCCACAGTGAGGACTAGATTAGATACTCTTCCAGAACATTGATCCAGCTCCTCTATCTCTTCAGCATTCACATTGCTGATTCTTATTTTGGATCCAGAGTTTGTTTGTCTCCAACCTACCTGGAAATGGCCAAATTTATGACATTTTAAGCACCTTTTCCCTGTAGCAGGACAATTTGGATTGTTACCTAAGTGATTGTTGGAACCACAATGGTAACAGGCCCTGCTCGCTTGGATTTGTGCCCTCCTCTGTTTAATAGATTTCTTCCTTACAAAATTCACTTCTGTTCCCTCGGCTAAATGATTGACAAAACTTTGCTCGCTTAACGCATGTGCAACTCCTTGTCCACATACAACTCTAGATGTGACAATCGACCTCTCAATTGCCTTGGCTAAATCAATAACCTCATCCAAGGAAGGATTGCGACAGGCCAAGAGACGTTCTTGAACCTTGTTGGAGTAGCAATGGAAAACATATTGGTCTCTAATGTACGTATCAACCATGTTGCCAAAGTCACATTTAGATGCAAGCACACGCAAATTAACCAAATATTCATCTACAGATTCATCTGAAGACTGCTTGCACATAGCAAAGATGAATCTTTCTAATAAAACGTTCGAGTCATCTAAATATTGTTTTTTAATCCTCTCCTTTCCTTCGATGT
Organism: Pleurodeles waltl; assembly: GCF_031143425.1. Classification (NCBI taxonomy): domain Eukaryota; kingdom Metazoa; phylum Chordata; class Amphibia; order Caudata; family Salamandridae; genus Pleurodeles; species Pleurodeles waltl. Next base: position 302,821,290 of record NC_090442.1, read on the forward strand.
AAGCATCCCAAGTTGCATTGTCTCCATGCGGCAGTTGGATTACGGGTAGATTGTCAAAACACGCTGACCAGCTATTCCTAGATGGTTGAAAAGAAGAGCCAATTTCCTGGTTGGTGAATAACCAACAGCATCTATTGCCGACAAGTAATTAAAAAAAATTCTCAGCCATTCATTCCATCTTATCTCCGGCTTACCCCCTTTTTGCAAAAAAGGAGGAGGCTGCATAACCAGTTGATTTTAACGCCATGTCAACCAAGTGATTTAAGTCCAAGAAATACGCAAACAGAGATTGTCCTAAAATGCAAAACTAGCAAATGTAAGTCCCCAAAAAAAATATATGTTTTTTTTTTTAAAATTTATAAATCCGAAGTTATAATATTCATGAAGATGACAGAATTCACACTGCAATAATGTCTAAAACGAAGTGAATTGCTGTGTTTCCCAGTTGTTTGAAAACATTAAGTTGTTTACGAAAAGTAGCAAAGAAAATCTCAATAGTGGTGGCGTTAGCGCATTGTCCTAGCAACTAACGCGTGAAAACATGAAGCAGAGCACAGTTTCCATTAAAACGCGGCTTTCGTTGGAGTCAGTACGTTGCCCCAGCAACTAACGCGCAGAAGCAGGAGACGTGCGTTGCCCGGCAACCGTCAGCGTGCAGGACGTCCGTGAGCACGCTCGTGCATGCGCGCAGGGCAGCCGTGCGCGCAAGTCAACACACGTAACACTGAGCGCTCGAGCACCTAACAGAAACATGGCTCGGGCGCTCTGAAGCCTTCAGGCACGCTTCACCAGGGCTTACCTGGCCGTAGGAAAATCGCGGTAAGAAGGCGTTTTATTTCCAAAACTGGCAAAACAGCAGCATTGAATCTCCGCTTGTGGTCAGGCCGCGCAGTTCCCAATCAAATAGCGGTCGGTGGATCATGAACAGTCAACCCCACTCCTGGTACCAAATTGTAGTGTGCTTGATGTGCAGAGTACAGAAAGATGGAAACGAAGCCGTGCATCCAATTTGTAAATTCTTTATTCTGGGATAAAGATCCACGACAGCAAGAAGAGTCCTGACAAGTCCAGAGCCAGAGTCAAACTGACCTTGGTTCTGGAATCTCGCCAGCACCCTGATGCAATGTGGAATAGAGAACATAGAATATGGAACACAGTGGAACACAGAACATAGTATGTGAGACCAAGTAGCATATTACACTCATCAGAGTAAAAGCACCCCCACCTGAAGACGATCTCAGCCTGTGGAGTGAGCATGGCTCAATGCGCTGCCTAGCATTACCATCGAGTGAAAACTTGATATAGGGCCATGCATTATATGCATGGAAACCTGATGATCCTGTGCAAAATATTGCGCCCCCACTTTAATCGATAGTGCAGATAATAGAAGGAAACTGACACATTGTGACTTGTGGCAATCACTGGCTAAACAGCACTGGAAGTTCAAGGGTGTAAAAGACCATTTGTATCTGGAGTGTGAAAGGTTTGATGAGAGATAGATAACTGTGACTCACCCTCCAGTCTAGTTTGACTGTTTGTAGTGCTGCATGCTTTAGTCTTGTGCAGAGAATCATGATATAATAATCCATTAATTAATGATGCTCGTTTTAACTAATTCCCCTGATGAGCTTTGTAGATGCTCAATAACATGAAGAGCACCTTTGAAAACTGTCCACTAGTACACTGAAGAAGAAAAAGTGGCACATTTCAGTGCTGCAGGTCACAGGCTACATCACAAGTTTTAAATGAAAGGAGATACTCACGTATTTATTGTGACTCCAGGGAAGGCACAGCAGGACTTGTGAATGAGACAAATTAAACTCAGTTAAACCCACCTGAGTCCCATATCTGTGAGATCACTATAATCTGCAATCCACACCTCAGAACTCCAGGAAGGAACACAGGTCCACCTCAGAAACCCATCTTATCCTGAAATTTCAAACAGCTAGGTTCCCAGATGGACTACTTCATCAGGAGAAGAGCAATTTAGAGGCCCAGCATACAAGTCTAGCAGGTGCACACGTCCCACCGATGGCCAGAATCCAGGAACCCACATGCGCAATAAAAAGCTATTATGCAGCTGTAGTCCAGTAGCATATATAGTCTAATGGCTAAGTAGGTGTAGATGTATCTGAGGGAAGAGTATTTTCATTTTAGCTCTCCCATCAATCTCCATTTTATGATGCTAGACAAATGAAATTGTCTTACTGTTTCTTAATGCTACTATCATTCAAATTTGAGATCGCTTACAGTAGGCATGAATCCAATATTAAGCACTATCTATAAATAGAAATCTACATTTTTCTGCAGGTCAGCATGCAGGATTTGGCAATATTAGTTGCATGGCCAGGGAACAGGAGCCAACCAAGGTTATATAGACAAGTATGATGATCATTATACAGCTACACCTTATTCACAATTATTCTACAGTTAAGTTACAACAACATATGTATCACTGCAATGAGTAAAGTTACAACACATTACATTTACAGCACATTTGTGTTAAGTTGGCAGGGTGGTGGTGCATGGGGGAGTAAAGGTTTTTAGGGCTCAGGGATGGATGGTGTTTAGGGCTAATAAGGGTGGTTTTATGGTTTAGAGCTAGTTAGAGTTTAGGCTGGTAAGGGGAGTTTAGATTTTAGGGGAGAGTGATAATGGGGTAGTCAGTTTTAGTGTTTAGGGACAGGTAGTGTATGAGGGTAGAAAGGAGTTTTTAAGGTTCAGGAATCTGTAGTGTATGGGGTGTAAGGATTTTTAGGGTTCAGTGATGGGTAGTGTATGGGGTAGTAAGAGGTTTTAGGGTTCATAAATGGGTTGGTTTTTTGGGTTCACGGTTATGTAGTATATAGGTAGAAGCAACTGAAACCTCAAGCCAGGCTCAGGCCTGAAGTCTGGCTCTAGCTCATCTCAAGGTCCTGTTGGAACTTCAAGTCCATAACGAGCCAAAGCGTTTGCGTGGCTTCTGCCTACCTGCATTCCTCCCCTCCCTCTACCCAGGATGTGGCTTCATGGTCAGATCTGCTGACTGTGGAACTAGGTTCGAATCTTGGCATTGGCACAAAATCCTGTGATTCTGCACACATCAGTTTATCTCCATGTGCCCACAAACAATGCATATGACTTTGTGTAATGAAACTGGTATTCATGTAAATCGCTCGAATACTTTGGGTGAGTTTGCATTATAATTTTAAAAATTTGAAAATTACACAAAGATGTAAAAACAACGCCTTACGAGAAGGAAAGACAAATAGATGCCTGTTTAGTGGCTGATCTGGCCAAAGTGAAACCAGCAAACCAGGAATCATTGCGGCTTCTCTGCTTCAATAGTGTGATCTTAGGCAAATATTTTATTTCACCAAAACTCTTTTTTCTTCATTATCGGACATGAAAACACTTTCAAAGATGTGTGCTCAGAATACCAGTTGTACAAAAATGAAGTGCGATGACAAGACCCATTCAAGTCAAAACACCCAGATGTTAAAGAAATACACTTTTTTGAATTCTGAAGCAACTTTATCCTAATTGTGTGATTTTTTGCATGATTTAGATAGCAAATGTTTTCGTGGATAGCTCATGCACAGGTTCTAAGATCCGAGCCCGATACTTGGGTCGGCTCTGGTTCAGCTCTCCCTGTTAATTTGTTGGGATGCCCACCTCAATGTTAAGGGATAGTCTTTAGTCTTAGGGTTCAAGCATGGGTTGTAAATTGGTATAGGAAGGAGTTTTTAGGGTTTAGGGAGCTGTGGTGTATAGGTATAGAAAGGGATTTTTAGGATTTATTAATGGACAGGGTATGGGGTAGTAATAGGGTTTTTAGGGTTTAGCAATGGGTGATGTAAAGCAATATGCAGGTGTTTGAAGGGCTAAGGGATTGATAAGGCTAGTATTACATGGGTAGTTGGTGTTACAGGGTTCAGGGATGGGTAGTGTATAGAGTATTAAGGAGTTTTGGGGTGCAGTTTAGGGAAGTGTAGTATTGAGGGGTAGTATGGATATCTTGTTTTTTTCTGTTTATGGCTGGGTTTGTTTTGAAGGGAAGTAAGGATATTTTATGGTTTAGGAATGTGTAGTGTTCAGGGGTAGTTTGGATTTAGCTAAATATGTATATGCATATATATGTTTGGGGCAGCGTATCCCTACTAGATACCACTCATATAATTATGCCGCCCTACTGCTAAGCCCACTACTGGTCTTTGGACCCTTGTCATTTTCTATGGATCCCTTTTGACACCCCATGAAAAGGGCAGCAGGACGTACATCCAGTGCTTTACTTAACTGAGATGGTGGCACGAGGAAAACATTTCAATGAAGTCTGCATGTACATTCAATGGTTCACCTTTCAGTTGAAAACTATCAGCAACTTCTCTATAAGGTGTAATCCTAGGAACTGTGTTCTGGAACCTGCATTGAATTTTATTTTGGTATATGCACATATCTGGACCTATGTTTCCTAACAAAAGACTCATAGAACAATTAGTTGTCACTATACATAAAAGAAGTGAACTTGATTTATTCAATATGTAGCTGTTTTGCGAAGCCCTAGGACAGTGAGCAACCACAATCACAAAACGTGAGATGTTTCGAGGTTATAGAACAATCTAAAGTATGTGGATCCCAACATGTGTGATTACTACTTGGCCATCCCTTCCAAATGAACCAATGGAATTGAGTGGAAAAGCTTTTAGCATATTTATATCTTTGAATTCACCCCAGATTCTTCAGTTGTGGGGCACAATGAGTGGTTTTAGCTATTTAACCTGATCCAAGATCACATGAAATGAAAATCTGTAGAGCTGGAAATAAATAATTCAGGAATGCATTGACATAAAATTCTCTGCTATTCCCTGCATTCATGCACCTAGTTCCTATACAGCTCTCTGCTTGCGTTTGTGGCAAGCATAGGGTTAAGTGACTGGAATGGAGTGGAGAAATGAAATGGACAAAATTACAGTTGTGTAATTTGGTTATGTTGCATATTTAATCATTAGAATCTACAGAAGTAAAAAAGAACAAGTTACATGTTTTGGGAACACAATGAAAGAGACTGTCGGAATTCTGCATGCCCATGAATACATTGAACTTGTTCATTTTTCGTTGATTCCACCACAACCTTTTAGAATAGTGAATGTATCCTAAAATTATTTTTGGGTGTGCCACAGAACAGCTAAAGGTGTAATATGTATTAGGAACTTTACCCTTCTACCTTTCTATTCTAAACAATTTGAATGTCCCATTGATCTAGAGCTCATAGTGAGCTAAATTCTTCACTCTGGCCACCTTGCAACAACACACAAATCAACCAATCAGAAGGTACCTTCTTTCTATCACGGTCTTGCATTCTCAAGCCTTTACATCCTCCAAAAAGCTATACTCTGCATTTTAAGCAATCACTCATTTTCTGACTCATTAACTGAGGTAAACGGTTTATAATGATGATTTCCAGACTCTTCTCATAAAAATAAAAGGTACTTATTGGAGAGGTAAATGGGACACGTCTGGTGCATTAATGGACACAGAAAGCAACTGCCAAGTGGAGGCATGGAACACTTATGCCTCACACATTCTAGAGATGTCATCACATTCCATGGCTCTTCAAAGGTTCAGTGACATCACTAAAAGGCTGTTGACTAGCATTTACAAATCTGCATTTGCTTCTGTGAAGCCTACAGTTCACTATACATCCTGCCTCACTTCATCTTTCATAATATAAAGTCAGAACACATCACCCCATTAGCCACATCTTTGCAATGGCCCCCTTTCCGTATGCTCACATACCCCTCATCATCTCCTTCGTTACCTAGAAAGCTATACACATCTTAAAATAAAGTTATCTAATGGACGAACATTCAATGAGGAACCAGCAATACTCAAATGAGCTTTCCTGTTCTTTACACTTTTCTGCTAATACATGTGACAATAATATTCTGCAGGCACATTAGCAGAACCCCCTCCACCCTTTAGCTTGGTTGTCACGAGGGACTCTGAGGGGTAATCATTCAAAATGATTGTGACAGGCCACTTTGCCTTATTTTTCTGGTATTTGTGTTCCAGCTCAAGCATGGTGGCTTGAGCTGACACAAACATATTGGGTCCAGTCAGGCTTTTGGTTATTTCAGCAGTCAAAAGCACTTATTGGCGAGGTCCAGGACTGCTTCTGTGCACAGTAGTAAGACCCTCGCCTCAGTCTCAGTAAGTAAACAAAAATGTCTGACTGTCCTGTTCCTGATTGACCTACCCCGGCATTAAAACTACATGTGCAGTAGAAGAAATGAGTACTCCCTGAGGTTGGGAGTCCCCAACACTTTCTCATTTTGGATGGCATCAGCATGGAGACAAATGATGCCCCCAATTCACTCTGTGCTCAGGCTGTCATCCAATAACTTTTGTACCTCCACCTACGCTTTCCTCCATCTATGCTATCTACGAAGATCATCAGAGGACCCCAGTAGAGAATACGTGTTGGAGCATTTAGTGAGTGAGAACAACAATGGGTGATCAAGGTAGCAGTGGATTTCACTGAAACAGTAACCATGGTTGCTACTAAGTCTGGGTTCCCAAGCAAGCCACTCTGCAATGGGGAACTCACTCCGTCCTGCTGATTTCTGTTTGTTTCAATAATTCAACCAATTCAAAGTAAGCCTTGATATCTCTTACATTGGTTCTTCTTTTTTACCACTGCCTGGGGTAACTTCCACAAATTGTGCTGTCTCTTCTCCACTCTTTCCCCTTACCCCAACCTATGGTGCTGTGCCCTTAAGTGTCACTCCTTCCCCCCCTTTTATACTATCCTGCCAAAGCCTGCATAGCACTCATGACTCCTTGGCAACCAACTCCATCTGTGACTTGGCGCCCAGAGAAAGAAAGTGAACTGCTAGCAACCATTCACAATTGGTACACAGAGTCACAGCATCTACCCCAGGATGATCATGTTCCTGAGAGTTTAGTCAGACTGTTTATTATGTCAACAAAAACTTCAGAATATAGAGACCTGTACGCCGAGTTCTAAGTCAGGCCCTTAGTCTACTAACATCATCAGTAAATGTTAGTTTATTAGGCTATCTCACTGTACCTTATCTAATCCCCTAACCTTTCAGGGTAATAGATGTTATTGGTAACTGTGAACAGGACCACTCCGATTTCCAAGGAATTTGTGAAAACAGATCTATCCCTTTTGTTCGTTACTTCTGCATGCCCGATTTATCAACAAAAAAAGATATGAAAATGCATTTTCAAATATTTACTGAAGAGATCTTACTCTTGTAACAAAAAAATGAGCTGTGCCTGCTAAGCAGAAGAGACACAATGTTGCAATAAGCATTATTAGAATAGTGAAAAATACATACCATTCAACCATGTTAATTGTTATTACTGCTACTCCTATCTTTCACTAATAATTACATGCTAAAGAGAGTATAGCGGGAGTATCCTCTGCCAAACTTGTTGGGATGGTCTAAAACCCATACCTTGATATTATGAGTCAGGAAGCTGGGATCAGTGTATTCATGAATGCACCCATCTAAGTGTGCAAGCTATCTTCCTTCTCAGGATGAAGGTCATAATCAGCAAATCAGCAGGGCTGCATCTCACTCATAGCGCACAGTGGTACCATGATAGCCTCAGTATGAAGTGCTCCTTTCACCGAATTTAGCACAATTGATGTTTATGTAATAAAACACTGTCCTTCTCATAATGTGCCAATCATGCAGAACAGCATCTTTAGCTTGTCTAATGAGAAAGAGTTGTCTGGGTTGAGCATGCAGACTATATAACAAGGAAATTGTGTTGTGAGTGTGGAACTCTGGAACTAAATGTGCAGCCTACAGGACCCCAATGCCTACCAACAATAAATGTGTGCATGTCACATTCTGGTGTTCAAGAAAAACATGTCAAAAACACCATTAGAAAAATATGTTGAGTTAAAAAAGCAAGCTAAATGTAAATTTAACACAGGCTTTGCAACATCCTCCCTTTAGTTGGATGGAGACTATTCTAGCACTAAACATAAATAAAGTGCTGGGCTGCATAATAATAATACTTCAGTAGCATGAGCAAACACTGAGACACATAAAAATGCCAAATTAAAAACCACGCAAACTACTAAAAAATCTATAAAATTGTTTAAAAAAATCTATAAGCCAATTGAAAGAGTCTAGGAGGCATCCAGGTTGAAGGACGGCATCTCTGAAAAGTTCATTACAGCCATGTCTGGATCGTCATTAGGGTCCATAAAGGAATCCGCATCCGCAGGCGACAGATCCACAGATGCCTGAAGAGCATGATCCAAAGAATGAATATGCTCATTACCAGACAATCAGCAGAAGCCGAAGACATCAGTGCCATGAGTGCAGCCACAGAAAAGGAGCTAGATACCAGAAGATCTGGAGAGGAAGGAGCAGTCAACATTGAGAAAAGTGGATCATTTAGGCACCTTGCACCAATGGGAGCACCATCACAGGACACACAGCACTGTAGATGCGACCCCAAAAGATACACCGTAGACTGTGACAATTGCATAGCAAGGCATAAGCATTTAGTGGAGAGTCGAAAGAGCATCGCAGATTGTGAAACACATGCTGCACACTCTGAAACCAGACTGGATGGAAGGATACAGACCAGTACTTATTCAGTTCCAGTAACAAAGACACCACTCCAAAGTACTGTATTACACATTCACCACACAGAAGGATGAGTGGCAATTCCACCAACATTTGGCCTGGCCTCATTATGGAACATCCATTGCAGAGCAACAAAACCAAACCAAAACAAAAATAGCATCAGCAGAAATAACATAATCAGAATGTTTCCAAAAACAGTTGAAAACAGGGAATGTAAAAAATACTGAATAACTCCAACTACAGTATGAAATGTAGAAACAACTCACGACCCAATCACTTTAAAAAAGTATGCCACTCCAGTGGTGTTAGAAGTATTAAAAATATGGTATGCAAGTTCACCAATATGCTGTAACAATTGAGTACGCAAAAGCGATTGTACTTCTGAGGAAGAACAGGCAACTTGGAGATCAAAAGTTTCATGGGCATATATTACTTCCACTTCCTTTTGAAACACAAGGTAACTTCCCCAGTTGAATGTTTAGGAGGATATAAAATACTCAAATAGCATGTCACAATCTTGGAAACAGTGAGTACATAAGGGACACCTGGTTTAATTCTGCAGCAACCTTGATCATTTAAAATCAAGTAGCTTCCATTAGAAAGCAACCAAAAAAGTGACTTTACAAAGGGTACAGGAACTCCTTTCAAATAATATGCTAAGTTAACCATGGACGCATACGTTCCACTCTTTGTCCCCATGCATACATCTGTATTCAAAAGGGGGAACCAAGTCTCATGTTAAACATGCGCACCTATGGCTTCATATCTGCCTACTTGTAATTGTTTGACAAATGATGTGAAATGAAACATTGAAATTGGGAGATAAATGAAACCATGAATGAGAAAGATGGCAGACGGGGTTTCAGCTACAGTGAAAGGTCATTTTTCCAATGGTTCTATGTTAAGCATAGTATAGGTTGGATCTTTTCTCACCATTACTTGTTGCATCCGAGACAAAATATAAGACATTTTCATTCAAATAATTCCATGACACTAGATTTGATTTTAAAACATGCAATGTCCAACTCAATTGCAAAATCGATCTCAACTGACTTTGACCATGTTGAAGCATAGATATGTAATTTGTATGGTACTGAATGCAAATGAAACAATATTATTCAATGAATAAATATGAGTTTATAATGTAGTCATACCATTATTGCTACCAGCCAAAACATTTTCCAAATTTTCCTTATCAATTTGTCTTAACCGTTCAGCAGATTGCTGTTAAGAAATTTTCCAAATTGCATTGTAAGTGCCATTTAGAAAATGTTTAGAATGAGGAGATCTTGGACCCAACAAAAAATCCTAAAAGTTCATATCTCCAGAAAGGAGAGATAAATGTTCTTCAACTGCGGACAAGATGGAATGTTCTAACCATTGCTGGCATAACTTTTCTATGCTGTAGGTAGTAACTATACCCGAGTGTTGTGACTGAATATACTGGGGGTCTAGCATGCTTGCTTTAAACCCCTTAAAGTAGTTAAAAAAACTGCCACAGTAACCACACATCTGAACCAGAAAGTGAGGCGTTTTACATTCCATTCTGCACGTCCCATTAAGTTGTTCTTCCTGTTATAAGGTTCCTACATATATAGCAGGACTGTGAATTAGTTGAACACGAACTTCAAAATATAGACTAAGGGGCTGATTATGAGTTTGACAGACGAGAACACCAGTCCGCCAAACTCCTGACAGGGTGGCTGCCGCCATATTGGTGACCTCCCCACCAGCTGTATCACAACTTTACGACTCGGCTGACGGGCTAAAACCAAGGATGCCGCCCGTCAGCCCAGTGGGTAAGGTGTAGCAGCTTTGTCGCCGGCTCATAATAGAGCCAGCGGTAATGCTGTTGCTTGCAGGGGGCACTAGCACCCTCAAAATGTGCACTGTCTGCACGGCAGACAGTGCGCATTTTGAGGGTGCTGGGCAAGGGGATTCCTGCACTGCCCATTGCAAGGGCATGGACAGTGCAGGGCCCCATGTAGCCCCCTTCACTTGTTCTCCACCATCTGGCGGACAACAAGGTTGTAATCAGCACGGTGGCACTGAGTTCAGTGCCGCCCTGGACAATTACAACCTGCACCACCATCAGCCCATCGGGATCTGAGATCCTGGCGAAGACGGTGGTAGGTTGGCGGGTCTGCCTGCCAACCACGTAATGTGACTGTCAGACCAGACACGGTGCATGAAAATGCTGGAGGAAAACAGGTGCAGAGGGCCACACGGGGACCCCTGCACTCCCCATGCACTTGGCATGGGAAGTGCAGGAGTCCCCCTCCCCAGCAACATCACAATGTTCACTGTCTGCTGTGCAGACAGTGAACATTGCGAAAGTGCTGGTGCACCCTGCAGGCAACAGCATTGCTGCCGGCTCGATTTTGAGGCAGAGACAAAGATGCTGCTAGTTTCCCACAAGGCTGACAGGTGGAAACCTAGGTTTCCATTTGTCAGCCTAGCGGGAAACTCGTCATAAGTCCGGCGAGGTGGTCGCCACTACGGCAGCAGCCACCCTGTCGGACTTTTGGCAGACAGGAGTTCCCGTCCTCCAAACTCATAATTAGGCCCAAAGTCTGTTTCACCCAAAAGAAAAGTGCACCCATGCACCTTGCAAGGAGGTATGTGAAGAACTTGGAGAAAAATCATCAATGTCAACAAAGTAACCAGAGGCAGTCTGAATAAAAACAGAGACCTTATTAGGCATAGGAGAGCAGGTAGGCACCTCCAAAGGCAGTTGATAGTATAATATTTCATTACTAGAAGCAGCAGTATAAAGATGTAAACTCACATTAGAAATGTATCCTAATTTAGCATTAGTAACAGGTACAAGTGAACGTTCAGCGTTCCCAGCCAGGGAGCAGAAAGATCAGGACTACTTGGTGCATGTGGACGTCTTACAGGGTAGGTAGAGGAGACAAGGACCTACCCAGATACTCTTGTGACGTACTGGTGGGAATGGGCCACATGATGTAAACTGATCAAATCAAAGGAAACCTGTTGTTTCTGTTTAAAACCAGCAAGTGGTGGCAAAATCACAATTCGAGTCCCTTGAACAGCAAAGACAGGCACCAGAACAGGATAAGATTGGCCAAACTCTTTTTTGTCTGCAATCTTTTCCCAGACTAGATCCCCAACTTTTGGAATCCAGACAGAAGTCGCAAAATATTTAGAAGTTACATGCAAGTGCTTATCGTGGAAGTCTTGTAGTTCATGTAAGACAGCAAAATGTTCATTGATGTCTGAGGATCCATCTGTTGCCACTGTGGCAGGGTTATCATGATCTGGAACATACATGTGGACCCCGAATACAGCTTTGTAAGGAGTCTGATCACCCAAAGATCTTCAAGCCATATTATTTAATGCTCTCTGGACTCCACACAGGTGATGGATCCAACTACGACCTAAACCTAATACTGTAGTTATTAAGGACTGCTCTAAGTCGGGGTTTTTCCATTCCACTATCAAATCTCCCTCAGGATGATAAGGGGCAGAATAATGCACAGCAACACCCAGGGTGCCCATAGTATCCCGGTAAGACATAGAGGCAAAAGCCAGTCCCTGGTCTGAGTGGAATGCAGCCAATGCATATGTACTGATAAAAACCTGCAAATCTTTAGTAACAGTCTAAGCATCATCCAATCGCTGTGGACACTTCCATAGAAATCCAGAACAAGAATCAACAGCCAATAAGATAAATTTGAATGTACCATCTGTATGGAGTGATCCGCAATGATCTACACAGACACATTGTAATGGCTTATAGGAAACTAAAAGAGCAGTCTGCCGTGGGTGTAGACAAATGTCACAAGAAAGGGCACTTGTTTCAGTCTGTTAGCCTCCAGCAGCATTTTTGTAACAAGGAAACTCTAGCCACCAAACCAGCATGGGCAGAGACTAATCCTTCATGGGCAAGAATAATTCATTCCAAACTGTGGTCCTGGTTGGGTGTCACTCAATTACCCACCCGAGGAATCCAGGCAAAGGGAATATTTTGGGAATACTTTGTGAATTTAATAGATTGGAGTATTTTGCTGTATAGCCTTTAGGTAGGGGCTTGCCTCTAGCCAAAGCAGTGACCCCAGCCATGGTGTCATCATCTATCCTCATCTGTGAAGGAGTAATTGCAGCTACTAAAACAATCTGAACAGTCCCCTTGGCAGCGTCACCAGCTAATGAATTCTCTACAATGTGTACACCAACATGTTCATTTCTCAATTTGCGAATTACATGTCCCTGTGGCACGGCATCTTTCAGAGCTGCCATCTTTACCCAAAGCAGCTTATGCTTCATAGCATTATTTTAAGAATCTCTGAATTAATTTAAGTACCAATAAAGTAAATCATCATTAAAGGACTGGACGTAGTAATAGGAGTCACACACTGTAAGTGTGGGAAATTCTGGATCCATATTCTGCAGTGCCAGAACCAAAGCTTTAAATTCAGCCAGTTGAGCCGTACAGTCACCCAAAGTCACTGTATATGTTTTATGTTTATATACACCATCTTTCATGACACCTTTTGCTGGAGAACATGCAGCCAATTACTTATACTTAGTGCCAACTGTGGGCTGGGCTGATCCAATAGTATATGTCATGGAAGCGAAATCTCACTAGACTTCGGGTATTCTTGCTCATACTGAACACATTCCTGTGTTCTCAAAGTAGGATTGAAACATAATCTACATCAATAGCTGTTAGGGAAGTGGCCAACTGGTTCTATCTTGGATGGAAGGCTTTCCCGTTAGGACAGCCTCTAAGGCCAGAACAGGACAGACAACAATGATCAATTATGCATTTCCCCTGAGCCAATGGACCTTCCTTAAGGACAGCTGTTTGAAATGCAGTCAGAATTTTTTCTGTCGATGCAAAAAACATTTCCACATTGGAGCGTATATGCAATTTACAAGCAATCAGTACAGTTTCATCTTCGTTGAAGGTGATTTACGTGCAGCCACTGGATCCCGCAATTATGCAAATCACTAAATTAGTAGTGTTAACACAAGTATGTAAGTGTTTAGACTCAAGCATGTCTGTTTGTAAGGTTCTGAAAATATTAGTATGTTCAGTAGTCCAATGTTTGTTAGAAAAATCAGGACAAATTAAATTGTTCAACGGTGTAACCTGTTGCGCATAATCTGGTATGTTCAACCAAAATTTAGGAAGCCCAAAAGTGATTGAAGCTTTTTAATGGTATTTGGTGGTTGTAATGGAACACACTTCTCAAAGAAATATGGTGCTTGTCTTCACTCAATAATTCATACTCTAAAAACAGGACACTTGACGAAAGCAATTTTAGATTTTGGAAAATGTAATTTATAGCTGTGGTCAGCGAATCCCAGAAGAATAAGTTACTTACCTTTGGTAACGATTTATCTGGTAGAGACATATTCTAGTTGCAGATTCCTTGCCTTCGAATTTCCCTCAGGCGTTGGACTGGATTTGGAGATTTTTGTTTCGAGCACTACCCTTGAGCGCCGCCAGGTGGCGTTTGTGGACTCTGCATGCGTCGTTGTTGCCGTGATGACGTCGCAGTTGTTTTTATGCGCCACCCCGTGCACTGACGTCAGTTTCTTTTCAAGATTATCTACGCCAGTAGCGCAGAGTCATGAAGAACACTGAAAATGGTGTGCCAGAAATAGGGTCGGTAAGGAATCTGCAACTAGAATATGTCTCCACCAGATAAGTCATTACCGAAGGTAAGTAACTTGTTCATCTGATAGAGACTTCTAGTTGCAGATTCCTTAACTTACGAATAGGTACCCAAGTAATACCACCCTCGGCGGTGGGCAGCAAACCAACATCATAATAGAAAGTCCTGCAGGTCTGATAGGCCAAAGTAGCCCTCTCTGCGAACCTGACTGTCCAGGCAGTAATGTCTTGTGAACATGTGCAGGGATGCCCATGTTGCTGCCTGGCAGATGTCTAGGACAGGAATTCCGCGTGCTAACACTGTGGTGATAGCCATTGCTCTGGCGGATTGAGCACACAAGCCCTCAGGTGGTTGCTTCTTTGCCAAAGCAAAGCACATTTTGATGCAGAGCACCACCCATTGCGAGATGGTACGCTTCTGCACCGCCCATCCTTTGTTCGCACTCACATACCCCACAAAGAGTTGATCGTCCACCCAGGAATCTTTGGTACGATTTAAGTGGAACACCAACTCTCTTTTAGGATCCAGATGGTGGAGTCCCTCTTCTTCATGAGAGGGATGTAGGGTGTGTGTAAAAAGTAGGCAAAGTGATGGAATGTCCTACATGAAAAGGCGTAACGACCTTGAGGAGAAAGGAGTCCCTGCTATGAAGCACCACTTTGTCAGGATACACAGATAAAAATGGTGGCTTCGACGAAAGAGGTTGAAGCTCACTAAATCTGCCAGCAGAAGTGATGGCAATCAGGAAAGCAGTTTTCAGTGTGAGTAGCCATAAAGGACAATTATGGAGTGGCTCAAAAGGGGCACAGATAAGGTAGGTCAGGACCAGGTTCAAAATTCCACTGGGGCATTATGAACGGGGTAGGTGGATACAAATGGGTCCCCACAATGGGAGACATGAATAGAGATGGTTGATCTGGCAATCTGAGTAAGGCCAAGACAGCAGATAAGTAGACTTCAAGGGTGCCCAAAGCAGAGCCCTGCTGGGCAAGAGAGAGGATGAACATCAGAACCTCAGATAGAGGTGCAGAAAGGGAATCAATAGATTTGCTAGTACACCATGCCACAAATTTGTGCCAATGCAGGCATATACCATTTTGATGGAGGAACACCTGGCTGCCAAGATTACATTACAAACTTCGGGTAGAAGGTTGAAAGCTGTCAACTGCCGCCCCCCAATCTCCTCACAAGAAGGCAGAGACTGGACAGGTTCAGATGGAGAACCGTCCCCTGCTGCTGCGAAAGAAGATCCTCCCGATCTGTGGCCCTGCTCAAGAGCTCGGGATACTAAACTCTTTGTGCCCAGTCCAGAGCCACAAAGATTACTTGGGCCCAATCATTCCTGATCTTCTTCAGAACTCCGGGTAGAAGTGGTATTGGTAGGAAGGCGTGAAGGAGGCCTGAGTTCCACTCAAGATGAAAAGCGTCGCTGAGTGAGTGCCGCCTTGGAAACTCCAACGCGCAAAACAGCCGACATTGCGCATTCTCTGCAGAGGCAAACAGATCTAACCAAGCCTGTCCCCACTGCTGAAGGAGACCTTACGCCACCTCCAGATGGAGATGCCATTTGTGATTGACAATGCATCGACGGCTGAGTTTGTCTGCTCTGGCGTTCAGAGAGCCCGCCAGATGTTGAACCATCAGGTTTATGTCCTAGACGACAGTCTGGGGTGTGCTTGCCTCCAACAGCCAGTCGTGGAGGAAGACTGAAACCCCTAACCTGCGCACATGAGCTGTGACCACCTCCATCACTTTTGTGAACACCCAAGGAGTGCTGATAAGACCGAAGGGGAGCACAGTAAATTGAAAGTGCTCGTGACCTACCACGAATCGCAAGTAATGTCTTTGGGCAGGCAGGACGGGTATGTGGAAATAGGCGTCCTGCAAGTCCAACGCTACCATTCAGTCTCCAGGGTCCAAGGCAGACAGGACCTGAGCCAGGGTGAGCATTTTGAACTTCTCCTTCCTGAAGAAGAGATTGAGGTTCCAGATGTCTAGGATAGGGTGAAGGCTCTTGTCCTTCTTGGGCACCAGAAAGTAGGGAGAATAACAACCATGACCTACTGCTGGCACAGGTACCCTCTCTATGGCTCCCTTGGAGAAGTACCAAATAATACTCCTCTAAGCGGTCGTAAAATGGTGGCATGGGCAGAGGGTGAGTCCCGAAGGGGAGCGGGTAACCCTTTCAGACTATTTGGAAAACCCACCTGTCCGTCGTGATAGATTCCTAGTGGGGCAGGTGATGGCAGATCCTACCACCAACTGGTCGGGGATGCGACTGAATAGGAGGATTTGGAGGGCAGTGACTGAGTAGCATGCGTGGCTGGGATGGAAAGGACGCAGGCGGGAGCCCCTTCCATGGCCACGAAATAGGTGAAAAGTGGACTATACTGGGTGAGGGGTTGCCGCGAGGCCAAGGGACTGAGTTGTAGTCCGAGACTCTTTCAAATGCTCAAGCGCCTAGTCCGCTTTGTCACTGAAGAGACGGATGCCATTGAAAGGAATGTCTATGAGAGACAGTTGGAAATCCCAATGCAACCGATCTACCCAGTGAGTAGGTCGTGTCAAGCCTACAACGGATCGTGAACTTGGCCACACCCCTCCGGCTTGGTGGGCCTCTTCTTGGACCTGCGGCAACACCTGGGTGACTGTTTTCCATAAGAAATGTGTGTAGTGGCCCAAGAAGCATGGTGTTCACGGACCGCAATGCCAGACTGAAGGAAGACAATAACTTCTTCCCAAGCTGATCCAGTCTTTTTGATTCCCTATCTGGGGGAGCGGATGGGAATGTGCCAGATGAGGAAGAAGCCTGGATTACAAGGCTTTTAGATGTAGGGTGTAGAGACCGGTATTTAGGGTCATTCGGCGCAGGCCAATGACGGTGGGTGATTGTCCTGTTCACAGCAGCCCCTGTGCTGGGTCTGAACCAGGTAACCAGAGGGACTTCCATGAGGGCTTCATTGAAGGGTAAAAGGGGTTCCGAAGTGGAAGCCCCTGGCTGAAGCACCTCAGTCAGGAGGTTAGTCCTGACGGCCACAGAAGGAAATTCTCAGAGCAATGGAGTATTGCTGGACCGCTACAATGCGACATTGCAGCTATCCATTTCTTTTGAAGTTGTTTGTAAACTTTACAAAAGAAAAACAAATGATATACCGTTTCTATCTCAGTTAAACATGCAGGGCACCTATCACTGGAGCAATATTTCTCACCCCATCGAATACATAAAAAGTTATCATATCTGAAATGACCATATAAATATTTGGCCATGGGACTAGTTATGTTACCTAGAAACAATTCTAAAGATGATATGAATTTATGGCTCAGAAGTCTATCAATCAGGCTGCCTGATTTTCATTTATGCAATTTTTGTTCCCATCCAAAGGCTTTGAGTTTTGCTTTGATGACCGATTTGGTCACACCTGTGGCCTCAGCAGGAGTGTCCCAAAGAGTGACCAAGTCAAGAATAGCATAGTTTTAATGTACAAAATCCACGGAATTCTCATGTTGCCATTTGCGGGCAACAGTTCCTCAAGTATTCTCCTATGTGTTCAAAGCTCCTCAGTTTGCAAAGTCTTCTCCAGTATAGGAGTGGTCTCAGCCTGACTGAAAAGGTGACAGAGTACATACCTAATCAATCAACTGCGGGATATGTGAGGCACTCTGTGGGAGGCTTAGGAAAGAGCGGATTAATTTATTTTCAACCCTCTCAAAACTCAAATCCTTAACATGGCCTTATTACTCTGTGCCATACAAGCAACTCCCCTGGCCTTTATATTGTATAGTTTAATGGCTGGTGTGAGTATTTTAATTTTCGTTTGCGTATGTAGTATAGAGATCGTCATCAAATGTTGTTATAACTACAATGAGCTTTAGATAATTTGTTGTGTCCAAGATATGTTATTTGTCATAGTGACTCCTAAGTAGTCAAAGTCTGAGACATGCTCAGGGTTTTCATTCTTCACTTTTAGTGAGACCTTATTGTCTTTGTAGGGGTTAAAAGACATATATTTTGTTTTTGCAGTGTTTAGCTCCGAGCCCTGTTCTAGGGAGAAAAAAAAACACAATCGATCAAAGTTTGCAGCTCCATGGGTGTTTTAGAAATTAGAAGTGTGTTGTCCACAAACAGCAGCACTGGATCTTTATGGGTTCCTATATTCAGGGCAACATTACCTGGGAAATCTTGATACTTGATTAGATCATACATACATAGGGAGAAGAGTGCTGGGGCCAAGACGTGAGCCTGGTGAACCTCCCTTTTCTAGCGTTGGACATTGGTGAGGTCAGAGTTTACTTTCTGTATGCTAAATGAATGCTAAATTCATTGTATATATATTTGCACACACACAATGCTTTTTGGCCCATGACTGAAGCCTTCACAAGTTCAAGACTTCGATGGGGAGCTGAAACCACTGTTTGTTTGCACTAATAAATCTGCACACCAGGAATGGATTGCAGCATGTTTTTCTTCAGGAAACTGGGGGCTTTGTTTGCAAAAATTGGGGCCGCTGCCATGAACAGCCATGTAATACACTGGTGCCTGAAGAGTGGATGTGTGTGGTGGCACCTTTAACATGTATCTCTCTCTCTCTAGATATATATATATATATATATATATATATATATATATATATATATATATATATATATATATATATATATATATATATTGTCACTCTAAGATGGCACCCATGTTAGCAACACATGTGTACTCCTTTTTGTGCCTTTTTATGTCTATTATGGACAGCAGTGACTATTACAAGGGTGGGGCACTGTGGGTCATGTGATCAATCCGGGAGGCCAAAATGCGTCATGATGTTTTGTCTTGTGTCAACGGTGTCTCCTTTTCTGGATGACATGGTTCTGTGCATGATGTAAAACTGAGTTTGCGCCCTCGATTTGCCATTCCACTTCTTTGGGACGGGGTTCTCTTTTTCAGAACAGTGGACCTAGTTTCCATAGGAAAAGCATTTTTTGACTTTCCTATAATGTTGGCACCGCTTGACGAATCTTCATTAAATTTTCCAGAAGAATTGTCCTGCTGTACCTTATTATCCATAGTAAGCTTCGGGGTGATTCGTCAAGGGGGCCTGAGACAAAAGTGGGTCAATAAAATTGTGTTTCCCATGTTCATTCCCATAGCGATTCTGAACATGACCACCTCCCAAACGGCTGGACAGAATTACGCCAAATTTGGCAGAAAGCTAGCTCTTGGTCCAGAAAGTGTGTTTTTGGTGATTTGGTATAAATTTGTTCAGTAGTTTTTGAGATATTAAAGGAAACATAAATATATATATCTGGGCGGAAGCACAGATCTCATGGTGAGATCTGATTGGCTGTCAGAACTTCAACCAGAAGGTGCTGGCATCCACCTTGGGACCAATATACATGATAACACCCACTGAAATGCATTGTAGTGAATGGCATCTTTTGAAGGTCACAAAATGGAGACTGTATAAAGGTTGATAACAGATTTTAGTTATAAAATAAATCATTTGATGTTAAGATGATTTAATCCTGTGAAAAAGCCTTCTGCTGGGATTTCATGAGTCATGTTTCAGAGAAAACTGTTTTCTCATGATTTTCCCATAGAAGTTATGGATGGTGCTCCAGAAGCTAAAATGGGAGCATTTTTTCTATCAACTCACACGCTCTTTCTCAGCCATATGGAAATAAAGGGGGTCATTCTAACTCTGGCGGGCGGCGGAGGCCGCCCGCCAGAGTTCCCCCGACAGAACACCGCTCTGCGGTCTGAAGACCGCCGCGGTGATTCTGTGTTTCCCGCTGGGCTGGCGGGCGACCGCCAGAAGGCCACCCGCCAGCCCAGCGGGAAACCCCTTCCCACGAGGAAGCCGGCTCCGAATGGAGCCGGCGGAGTGGGAAGGTGCGACGGGTGCAGTTGCACTCGTCGCGAATTTCAGTGTCTGCTAAGCAGACACTGAAATTCTTTGTGGGGCCCTCTTACGGGGGCCCCTGCAGTGCCCATGCCATTGGCATGGGCACTGCAGGGGCCCCCAGGGGCCCCACGACACCCCATACCGCCATCCTGTTCCTGGCGGGCGAACCGCCAGGAACAGGATGGCGGTATGGGGTGTCGGAATTCCCATGGCGGCGCGAGGATTCCTGAGGGCAGCGGAAAACCGGCGGGAGACCGCCGGTTTTCCTGTTCTGACCGCGGCCAAACCGCCGCGGTCAGAATGCCCAGCGGAGCACCTCCAGCCTGTTGGCGGTGCTCCCGCCGACCCCGGCCCCGGCGACCCCCAAAGTCTGATATTCTCAGTATAACATGTAATTCTAACAGGAGTGGCCTGTCAGTTGATTCCTGTGTGTTCTACTGCATTCTCCCAGAGTGTTGTAAAGAACAGTCTTACTTATGACAAATGTGTGGCACACCTGAAGCCATCTTGATTGAATCTAACTGGTGAAACTTGAAACATTTAATTTAGAAAGGAACAAAATGAGGAATTTCATTTTGTCATAGACATTATGGTTAGTGCTGTAAAAACAAAAGTTAGGACACGTTTTAAGTGAGTTCCCAAATATCTTCCTCTTCTATTTCATTAAAACATTCTAACAAGTAGACTGAAACAAGCACTTTCAACACCGGCAGAGCATAAGACTACCAGTTAACTCCCTGGTGATCAGCAGTTTACTACAGTGTTCTAATGAGGAACTAGAGTGCTAGCATTTTTAATTTATGCCAAAAGTGTGGCACATCTGACTGCCATCTTAATGGAATCAAAAATTTAAAACTGAAAGCATTTTCTACTGAGGATACTGCAGTATATGAGGAGATTAACCCCTTCGCTGCCAGGCCTTTTCCCTTCCTGTGCCGAGCCTTTTTTTGGCTATTTGGGGCTGTTCGCGCTTAGCCCCTCATAACATTTTGTTCACATAAGCTACCCACGCCAAATTTGTGTCCTTTTTTTCCAACAGCCTAGGGATTCTAGAGGTACCCAGACTTTGTGGGTTCCCCTGAAGGAAACCAAGAAATTAGCCAAAATACAGTGAAAATGTTTTTTTAAAAAAAATGGGAAAAAGGGCTGCAGAAGGTGGCTCGTGTTTTTTCCCTTGAAAATGGCATCAACAAAGGGTTTGCGGTGGCAAGATCACCATCTTCCCAGCTTTCAGGAACAGGCAGACTTGAATTAGAAAACCCAATTTTTCAATATAATTTTGACATTTTACTGGGACATACCCCATTTTTACTATTTTTTGTGCTTTCAGCCTCCTTCCAGTTAGTGACCAAAATGGGTAAGAAACCAATGCTGGATCCCAGAAAGCTAAACATTTCTGAAATGTAGACAAAAATCTGAATTTAGCAAGGGGTCATTTGTGTAGATCCTACAAGTGTTTCCTACAGAAAATAACAGCTGAATTAAAAAAATATTGAAATTGAGGTGAACAAAACAGCCATTTTTCTCCACAATTTACTCTATAACGTTTTCCTGCGATGTCAGATTTTTTAAAGCAATATACCGTTAGGTCAGCTGGACTCTTCTGGTTGCGGGGATATATAGGGCTTGTAGGTTCATCAAGAACCCTAGGTACCCAGAGCCAATAAATGAGCTGCACCTTGCAATGGGTTTTTATTCTATACAGGGTGTACAGCAATTCATTTGCTGAAATATAAAAAGAGAAAAATAGGTATCAAGAAAACCTTTGTATTTCCAAAATGGCCACAAGATAAGGTGTTGAGAAGCAGTGGTTATTTGCACATCTCTGAATTCCGGGGTGCCCATACTAGCATGTGAATTTCAGGGCATTTCTCAAATAGACGTCTTCTTTACACACTGTCTTACATTTGGAAGGAAAAAATTTAGAGAAAGACAAGGGGCACTAACACTTGTTTTGCTATACTGTGTTCCCCCTCGTCTCCCGATAAAAATGGTACCTCACTTGCGTGGATAGGCCTAGCACCTGCGACAGGAAGTGCCCCAAAACACAACGTGGACACATCACATTTTCACAAAGGAAACAGAGCTGTTTTTTGCAAAGTGCCTAGCTGTGGATTTTGGCCTCTACCTCAGCTGGCACTTAGGAAAACCTAGCAAACCTGCGCAGTTTTTAAAACTAGACACCTAGGGGAATCCAAGATGGGGTGACTTGTGGGGCTCTGACCAGGTTCTGTTACCCAGAATCCTTTGTAAACCTCAAAATGTAGCCAAAAAAACACTTTTTCCTCTCATTCCGGTGACAGAAAGTTCTGGAATCTGAGAGCAGCCACAAATTTCCTTCCACCCAGCGTTCCCCCAAGTCTCCCGATAAAAATGGTACCTCACTTGTGGGGGTAGGCCTAGCGCCCGCGAAAGGAAATGCCCCAAAACACAACATGGACACATCAAATTTTTCCACAGAGAACAGAGGAGTTTTTCACAAACTGCCTACCTGTGGATTTTGGCCTCTAGCTCAGCTGGCACCTGGGGAAACCTAGCAAACCAGTGCATTTGTGAAAGACTAGACACCTAGGGAAATACAAGATGGGGTGACTTGTGGGGCTCTGACCAGGTTCTGTTACCCAGAATCCTTTGCAAACCTCAAAATTTGGCCAAAAAAACACCTTTACCTCTCATTGCGGTGACAGAAAGTTCTGGAATCTTAGAGGAGCCACAAATTTCCTTCCACCCAGCGTTCCCCCACGTCTCCCGATAAAAATGGTACCTCACTTATGTGGGTAGGCCTAGCACCCGCGAAAGGAAATGGCCCAAAACACAATGTGGACCCAACACATTTTTCCACAGAAAACAGAGGTGTTTTTTTACAAAGTGCCTACCAGTGGATTTTGGCCTCTAGCTCAGCCGGCACCTGGGGAAACCTAGCAAACCAGCACATGAAATGTGGGGCTCTGACCAGGTTCTGTTACCCAGAATCCTTTGCAAACCTCAAAATTTGGCCAAAAAAACACCTTTACCTCTCATTGCGGTGACAGAAAGTTCTGGAATCTGAGAGGAGCCACAAATTTCCTTCCACCCAGCGTTCCCCCAAGTCTCCCGATAAAAATGGTACCTCACTTGTGTGGGTAGGCCTCGCGCCCACGAAAGGAAATGGCCCAAAACACAACGTGGACACATCACATTTTTTCACAGAAAACAGAGGTGTTTTTTACAAAGTGCCTACCTGTGGATTTTGGCCTCTAGCTCAGCCGGCACCTGGGGAAACCTAGCAAACCAGCGCATTTTTGAAAATCAGACACCTAGGGGAATCCAAGATGGGGTGACTTGTGGGGCTCTGACCAGGTTCTTTTACCCAGAATCCTTTGCAAACCTCAAAATGTGGCCAAAAAAACACTTTTTCCTCTCATTTCGGTGACAGAAAGTTCTGGAATCTGAAAGGAGCCACAAATTTCCTTCCAACCAGCGTTCCCCCAAGTCTCCCGATAAAAATGGTACCTCACTTTTGTGGGTGGGCCTACTGCCTGCGAAAGGAAATGCCCCAAAACACTATCTGGACACATCAAAATTATCAAATACAAAACTACCTGTTTTTGTAGGGGGGGGCACCTGCGTTTTTGGTCCTGGGCTCAGCAGCCCTTCTAGGGAAACCTACCAAACCCAGACATTTCTGAAAACTAGACACCCGAGGGAGTCCAGTGAGGTGTGACTTGCATGGATCCCCCAATGTTTTCTTACCCAGAATCCTCAGCAAACCTCAAATTTAGCTAAAAAATCAAATTTTTCCCACAGTTCTGTGTGGGATCACCGCACTGGGACACATTTTATACCACCCAATGTTCCCCTAGTAAAAATTATACCTCATTTGTGTAGGTGGGCCAAGTGCTTGTGAAAGGGAAGAGCCAAAAACATGTCGATATTGAGGGGGAACAAAGGGGGTCCAAAAGGGCAGTTTGCAAAAAAACATTTTTAGGCTGACAAGTGCAGCAGAATTTGTATCGGTATAGATGAGACAATGCTGGGTGGTAGGAATTTTGTGGATTCCTGCAGATTCCGGAAGGTTCCATCACAAAAACGTGGGAAGAATTTGTGATTTCCAGCAAAGTTGGAGGTTTGCAGGGGATTGTGGGTACAAAAATGGTGCGGGGTGCATGTGAAACACACCACCCTGGAATCACCCAGATGTTTAGTTTTCAGATGTGTCTAGGTCTTGTGGATTTTTCTACATGGCAGCGTCCCAAAGTGCAGTCCTCACCATTCCAAGTGGGACGATTTTGAGAGTAAGCCAAGCTCTCATGGCCCAAATGTAAAACTAAAACCCAAAATAATCAAATGTCTTCTTGCTTGCTGTGGGATAAGATGTTTTAGAGTGCGGGGGAGAGCTGAAAGACTGTTACCCCCTTCAGTTGCGGTGGGGGCGTAACCAGGCCCATACTGGTTGGTAGCCACCACTCCAATATTTTTAGTTTTTTTTTAAATTCCCTGGCATCTAGTAGACTTTCTGCCCCACCAGGGTGTGGATCAGGGGTAATTGTCCCATCTGCCCACTGGTGGGCAGAACAACTTTGGCCCCATTTATTTGGGGTTGGGGTATGGCCCCCGGGGAGCAACCCCGGGCGGGGGTATAAAAGGCCTAAAATAAATTTGCACCCTAAGGGGTCGCTCCCCACCTCTAAAAAACAAAACAAAACAAAAAAATCCCCCAAAAATGTATCCCTGGAGCCTAGAGGCTTCTGCCCCCCCCCCCTAATAACAAAAGGCCGATCTGCCCTCGGGGGCGGAAATGGCCTAAAATAAATTTGCCCCCCTAACTCCCCCAGGGAGCGACCCTTGCCTACAGGGTCGCTCCCCATCTCTAAAAAGCAAACAAACAAAAACAAAACACCAACATTTTTTTGGCCCTGGTGCCTAGAGGTTTCTGCCCCCCGGGGGCAGATCGCCTAATAACAATAGGCCGATCTGCCCCCAGGGGTGCAGAAATGGCCTAAATTAAATTTGCCCCCTGCCCCCTTAACCTCCCCGGGAAGCGACCCTTGCCTACGGGGTTGCTCCCCCTGTGCCTAGTGGTTTCTGCCCCCCTTGGGGGCAGATCGGCCTAATAACAATTGGCCGATCTGCCCCCAAAGGGGGCAGAAATGGCCTAAATACAATGTGCCCCTCCAGGGGAGCGACCTTTGCCTAAGGGGTCGCTCCCCATCTGTAAAACAACAACAAGAACAAAAAATCCCTGGTGCCTAGTGGTTTCTTGATCAGCCTAATTAAAATAGGCTGATCTGCCCCCCCAGGGGGCAGAAATGGGCTGAAATAAATTTGACCCCCAGGGGAACAACCCTTGCCTAAGGGGTCGCTCCCCTTGCGTGAAATTCACGGAAAAAAAAAAAAAACTCCCAGGTGTCTAGTGGTTTCTGTCCCTCTTGGGGGCAGATTGGCCTGATAAAAATAGGCCAATATGCCCCCAAGGGGGACAGAAATTGCCTAAATATAATTTGCCCCCTAGGGGAGCGACCCTTGCCAAAAAATTATCCCTGGTGCCTAGAGGTTTCTGCCCCTCCTGGGGCAGATCGGCCTAATAATAGGCCGATCTGCCCCCAGGGGGGCAGAAAAGGCCTTTAAAAAAATGCCCCCCTGGGGAGCGACCCTTGCCCATGGGGTCGCGACCCTTATGCCAATTTCCTATAAAAAATAAATCCCTGGTGTCTAGTGGGCATTTTAGCAGCCAAACGGTCATAGAGACTTTAAAGGGAAGGAAATTCCTTTCCTTTCCTTCCCTTTGAAGCCTCTCAGGCCTCCTCCACGTGATCGGAAGAGAAATGCTGAGCATTTCTCTTCTGATCGCGCTGGAAGCTGAGCTTCCAGCGTGATAGAAGGAGGCCTCTGTGATAGTCAGCGCGCGATCACGCGCTGACGTCACAGAGGGGTGGAAGGGGAAGGGCTTCCCCTTCCATCCCTGCGTTGGGGGGTGGGGGGGGAACCCCACAGAGGGAGCGCTAGCACTGTGCCGCAGGACGTAACCATTACGTCCTGGGCACAGAAGGGGTTAAGGAGCTTCTTAACAAATAAGACTACCAAGATAGGCACCAGAGAAAAAAGAGCCCAAATGTAGCACAACTATCAACCAAATGTATCCCAAGTATAGCCCAACGACAGAAGTGTGCAAAACACTTATTTTATTGTTTTTTTGCAGTTTTATATTGGGCAGCCTTGACCCGAAGGTATTGGGGTGCTTTACATGAGCAAGGACACATTCATTTTAGACTTTAGGCATGGGGAGATTAAGGTGGTCATTACAACCCTGGCGGTCGGTGTTAAAGCGGCGGCAAAACCAACAGGCTGGCGGTAAAAAAATGGAATCACGACCATGGCGGAAACCGCCAACATAGACAGCCACTTTAACACTCCGACCACCACGACGGTAGAAACAAACACCGCAGCGGTAACCGCCAACAGACAGAAGGAACACAATGTACCGCCCACAGTATTACAACAGTCCAATCCGCCACCTTTTCCGGGGCAGATTCACCACGACCAAAAACAGGGCGGAAACAGGACTTGGAAGGGAAAACGCTCACCTCTACACACCCCACGAGGAACCAGGACGCCATAGAACCGGAACTCCAGAAACTCCCTGCCTTTGTCTTCCTGCTCCTCTACCAGGAGCACGAACGCCGGCAGCGAAGACCACGTGAGTACTGCACCTACGACACAGGGGAGGGGGACGGAAAAGAGAGTGACACGCAACACCCCCACCCTCACCCACTACAACACACACTCTAATACATCATGATACATTACAGTTACACCCCCCAACCCCCTCCGGAAGAATGCAAAGACAAAAGGAAATTATTTGAACATTTGTAATCGATTAAAATCCAGTACTAAAAAAATATATATACACTATAAATAAATATATACACCAAGAACACAAGTTCAAGGTAGTGCACCATAAAAGTCCGTGGACCACTGGGCCCAAAATGCATGGGCGAGGCCCACACAAGATACCCGATCAAAACGGAGACAACACTGCAGGTCAGATAGAAATACAACAGGCACCTCAGGGGGAAGGGAAGAGGGGGCAACTCAGCCGTATGTGTGCACGAGGCCAGATCCACGAGGGGGCTCCATGCCCACTGCTTTATCCTGGGGAGTGCAAAACCACAGTCTCACAAGTCACTCCAGTGGGTGGTTTGCCCACTGCTTTATGCTGGGGAGTGCAAAGCCACAGTCTCACAAGTCTCTCCAGTGGGTGGTTTGCCCACTGCTTTATCCTGGGGAGTGCAAAGCCACAGTCTCACAAGTCACTCCAGTGGGTGGTTTGCCCACTGCTTTATCCTGGGGATGCAAAGCCACAGTCTCTCTAGTGGATAACAGTTTCCACTGGTTCTGGAGGGGGCTTTGTGCCCAGAGTGCTTCATCCTGCCAAGGACAGAGGTAGTGGATGTGAATCTCCACTGGTTCTCGAGGGGGCTTTGTGCCCAGAGTGCTTCATCCTGCCAAGGACTGAGATAGTGGATGTGAATCTCCACTGGTTCTGGAGGGGGCATTGTGCCCAGAGTGCTTCATCCTGCCAAGGACTGAGGTAGTGGATGCCTTTCTCCACTGGTTCTGGCGGGGGCTTTGTGCCCAGAGTGCTTCATCCTGCCAAGGACAGAGGTAGTGGATGCCTTTCTCCACTGGTTCTGGAGGGGGGCTTTGTGGCCAGAGTGCTTCATCCTGCCAAGGACAGATGTAGTGGATGTAAATCTCCACTGGTTCTGGAGGAAGCTTTGTGCCCAGAGTGCTTCATCCTGCCAAGGACTGAGGTAGTGGATGCCTTTCTCCACTGGTTCTGGAGGGTGGCTTTGTGGCCAGAGTGCTTCATCCTGCCAAGGACTGAGGTAGTGGATGCCTTTCTCCACTGGTTCTGGAGGGGGGCTTTGTGGCCAGAGTGCTTCATCCTGCCAAGGACTGAGGTAGTGGATGCCTCTCTCCACTGGTTCTGGAGGAGGCTTTGTGTGTAGAGTGCTTCTTCCTCCTCGTGGTGGCCTCAGTAGCGTCAGAGCTGTCGGCGCTCATTGGCCTGCGGGGCTGGTGGCGACGGTGTGGCGGCTGTGTCCTTGGCAGCGGTGCTTGTGGCGGCGGTGTCCCTGGCAGTGGTGCTTGTGCGGCGGTGTCCTTGGCAGCAGTGCTGGTGGTGGCAGTGTCCTTGGCAGCGGTGCTTGTGACGGCAGTGTCCCTGGCAGCGGTGCTGGTGGCGGCGGTGTCCTGTGAAGCGGTGCTTGTGGCGGCGGTGTCCTTGGCAGCGGTGTCCTGTGAAGCGGTGCTGGTGGCGGCGGTGTCCTTGACAGCGGTGCTGGTGGCAGTGGTGTCCTGTGAAGCGGTGCATGTGGCGGCGTTGTCCTTGGCAGCGATTCTGGTGGCGGTCTTGTCCGCCGTGCAGGTTTTCGGTGACTTGCCTGTCTTTCTGTGCCCCTTCCCCACCTTGGATGGTGGCGCAGCTGTCTTCCCACTCCCAACTGTACTCCTGGGAGAGCCTTTGGTAGTAGATGTTTTGCCTTTCTCCCGCCGGGCAGCTGCCAACTTTTTATGCTTCTGAGGTGGAGGACTGTCCGTGGTCTATCTCCTTGGCACACTAGCTGCCCTGCTGCTTGGCGCACTCCAGAAGCCGGTTACTGCTGGCACCACTGTTCCCGCTGATGTTGTAGCTGAGGTGCTGGTTTGGGACCTGGAAAGGCGGGCCCTAGGGGACTGAAGGGGTGGGGGAGGCGAGGGGAAGAGGTCAAGGTTGGACAGGAAACGGTTTTTGGACACACTGGGATGGGTAGATGGAGGGGGTTTGGGAGTGGAGGAAGAGATAGTGGTTGTAGGAGGTGTAGGTTTGCTGACTTTGGGTGAAGGTGCATGGGCTGGAGGCTGTCGTGAGGTGGTTGGCTGTTGGGTGGGTGTGTGGCTGCGTTTGTGTACCTTGGGATGTGGGCTCACAGACACACTGGGAGAGGACACAGGGGATGTGTGAATGGTAGTGGGGGTGGTGACTGCAAGTGAGCGAGGTGTGGTGATGGGTGTGCTGGTGATGGACGTAGTGGCTGAAGATGTAGTGCATGCAGGTGTGAGTGGAGATGAGAAAGGGAGGGAGGAGGGAGACGAGGTGGAGGGGGACACAGTGGAGATAGTGGATGTTGTTGTGTCTGCATGGGGATGGTGCTTGTGTGAGTGCCTGTGGGATGTGTGGTGGTTATATTTGCCA
This sequence comes from Pleurodeles waltl, assembly GCF_031143425.1. Taxonomy (NCBI): domain Eukaryota; kingdom Metazoa; phylum Chordata; class Amphibia; order Caudata; family Salamandridae; genus Pleurodeles; species Pleurodeles waltl. Next base: position 302,850,664 of record NC_090442.1, read on the forward strand.
GAGCTTCAATTGTGTGTTGAGGTGGGTGCATGCTGGTCTGATGGTGTGCTTGGGATAGGCTGAGGTACAGGTGTTTGGGTCTGGGTGGAGGAAGTTGGAGGGGGAGGCTGGACACAGGGACAATGGCTGCCATCAGTGCTGAGGTCAGAGTCTGAAAAGCTCGCTGTTGAGCTGCCTGACCAGAATGAATGCCCTCCAGGTATGCATTGGTCTGTTGCAACTGCCTCTCTACACCCTGGATGGCATTCAAAATGGTAGACTGCCCAACAGTGAGGGACCTGAGGAGGTCAATGGCCTCCTCACTGAGGGCAGCAGGGCTGACAGGGGCAGGGGCTGAGGTGCCTGGGGCGAAGGAGATGCCCACCCTCCTGGGTGAGCGAGCACGGGGCACACGCTGAGGGGCTGCTGGGAGGGCAGTGCTGGTAGGGGGGGGGCGGCTGTACCTGTAGATGCGGTGGGCAAAGAGGGGCCCGCCACCGCAAGGAAGCTCCCATCAGAGGAGGAGTCCGTGTCGCTGGTCTTAGCTCCTGTCCCCGCCATGGAGCTCCCCTCACCCTCCGTCCCACTGGTGGCTTCAGACTCCATTGTGTCGCCCTCCAGGGCCATGTGGGATGCAGCTCCCTCCTGCTCCGGTGCCACTGCTCCTCCACCTGATGATGCTAATGCACACAAGAACAGGGAGACCACAAAAAGGGGGGGGGGAGACAGAAGAAAGACATGTTGAGTGCATGCAATACCGCTACCTTTGGCGGACACTACAGACACAGAAGCCCCCTGCACTACGCGGTGCACTTTGAGTTCCCTAATTAATCACAGGGACATGGGGTACAAGGCCTATGCCCGATTGCTGCACACATGGAAGTCACAGGAGCCTGACTAGGTGTAGTTGGCTCTGAACACAGGTGGGGTGGGGTGGGGTGCCACATGGCCTGCCTTACAAAGGGACCTTGCCTACTAAACTAGCCCTGGCCTAGGGGAACCCACAGCCCACCTCCCCCACCCAGACACCTCCAATGCGCGCTGAATCAGCTGAATGAGACTATACTCACCCCCTTGTGGCTGCTGTGATGCCCTCAAGCGCCCATCCAATAGGCCACCGCCAGGATCCGGAACATCAGGGGGGTCATGGTGCGACGGGCACCCCTCCCACGTTGGAAGGCCATCCCCAGCTGGTCCTCCGCCGTCTTCTTGCTCCAGCGGCGAATGTCCTCCCATCTTTTCAGGCAGTGGGTGCTCACTCTGTGGTGGACCCCCAGGGTCTGGACTTCCTTGGCGATGGCACGCCAAATATCCTTCTTCTGGTGGGCGCTGACCTACAGGAATAGTACAGGGGAAAAGTAGAAGATATAACCGTCCGCACCATCACACTAATTGGCCCGCATCCCTACCCTTGCCATGACGCACATGCACTCACCGTCGTTTCATGCACGCCTCATTACCCCCCCCTATCTTCCATCCACACCACTTTACACAGGCATTGACCATTCGGCATGCTCACAGTGTACTTACCTGTTTGTCTGGAGGACCGTAGAGTAGCGTGTACTTGGGGAGGACCCCATCCACTAGTTTCTCCAACTCCTCCGTGGTGAAGGCAGGGGCTCTTTCCCCAGACACATGAGCCATTGTCTCTTCCAGACTGAGATCACAGCAGCACTTGCAGTGTAGGTCCTCTCCTGTCGAAGATCAGGTATCAAGTGAGTGAACAGAGAGAAAATGGCGGTCACGTCCGCGACGGTGCGTACCGTCACCGCCGGCGTACATCATCATTGGCTCCTGGGACCCATAGGGTCCGATGTTAACCAATGCAGGATTGCGCTGCGGTCTTCGACCGCCTGCCGCGACGGTGTACAACGCCAGCGCAGTTACCTCATATCCCCTTGTCCCACATTACAGATCAGGCAGCCGCCATTTAGGGGGCCACATGGCATTAATTTTAAATGCATCACACATATCTAGGCCTTGCATACACACTAATACAGGCACATCGCGGATTAAAAAAATTGAGGAATAAAGTTGTGTTTTCGTACCTCAGTGTTGGCTGATTATCTGCTCGCTGTTCTCCTCCATAGAGCACGTCCGCTGGGGCAGGTGAGGAGATAGCGGCATCCTCCGGTGTACAGACCGCTGGTGGACCTTTTGACAATGGAGGAGCGACATGTCATTGTCACCTACAGACTGGACCGTGCCACAATCCAGGAACTGTGTGCCCAGTTGGAGCCAGACATGATGTCAGCTATCCGCTACCCCACAGAAATCCCCCCTCTAGTGCCGGTGCTGTCAGTACTCCATTTCCTGGCCAGTGGGTCTTTTCAAACAACAGTGGCCATTGCATCAGGGATGTCCCAGCCTATGTTCTCCAACATGTTGTCCTGAGTGTTGTCTGCCCTGCTGAAACACATGCGCAGCTACATCGTTTACCCTCAGGTGGAGGATTTGCCTATAGTGAAAGGTGACTTCTATGCCCTGGGACATATCCCCAACATCATAGGTGCCATTGATGGGACACATGTGGCCTTGGTACACCCCGCAGGAGTGAACAGGTGTACAGAAACCGGAAGAGTTACCATTCTATGAATGTGCAGATGGTGTGTTTGGCCGACCAGTATATCTCCCATGTGAATGCCAAGTTTCCTGGCTCAGTGCATGACGCTTACATTTTGAGGAATAGCAGCATCCCTTATGTGATGGGGCAACTCCAGAGGCACCATGTGTGGCTATTAGGTGAGGACATGGACCCTATACAATGTGACTAGGTGTCTTGGTCTGGGGATGTCCCTAAGAGTTAGTGTGTGTCTAACAGTTGTCACTCGACATTTGCAGGTGACTCTGTTTACCCCAACCTGTCATGGCTACTGACCCCAGTGAGGAATCCTATGACAAGGGCAGAGGAACGCTACAAAGAGGCCCATGGGTGAACTAGGAGGGTTATAGAGAGGACCTTCGGCCTCCTGAAGACCAGGTTCCGGTGCCTCCATATGACGGGTGGTTCCCTATTCCACTCATCAAAGAAGGTGTGCCAGATCATTGTGGCCTGCTGTATGCTTCACAACTTGGCTTTGCGACGACAGGTGCTTTTTCTGCAGGAGGATGGTCCAGATGGAGGTGTTGTGGCAGCTGTGGAGCCTGTGGACAGTGAAGACGAGGGAGCAGAAGAAGAGGATATCAACCACAGAAACACGGTGATTCATCAATACATCCAGTGAGACACAGGTAAGAAGACTACACTTGTTCTACCTCTCATCTGTCTGTCACTTTCATCCAGTGTATGGACCCTGAGTTGTCACTTTCCCTTGCAATTTCACAGATGTGGGTCCCACTGTGTGACATCTGCTTTGTTTCCGCATGGACTAGAGCTGTGTGACATAGGTATGTTGACAATACAATGGATATAGCAGTTTTCCACAGTTATTGCAAATACACATTTTTGAAAGCACAGACGGACTCCAGATTATTTTGAGCTTTAAGGGTGTTTATTTAAGTGCTAAATATTGGAGGGTGGTATAAAATGGTCAGGGGTGACGGTGGAGGAATGTCCATGGCAGAGTCCAGTCTATTAGTCTCACAGGTGCATTGTCCAAAGGGACATAGGAAGTGGAGCTAGGGCAGTTGATGGATGGACAGGGTAACAAAGTGGGACAGAAGGATGACAATCAGGGTGGTCTCATTTTTTGGCGGGGGTCTTGGCATTGTTACCTGTCTTTGTCCTGGATCTCAGGGACTGTTTGCGGGGTGGTTCTCCATCTGCAGGGGGTGGGGTGCTGGTTTCGTGGTCCTGTGGTGGTGCCTCCTGTCCACTAGCGCCGACGGAGGTGGTGGGCAGTTCATCGTCCAGGCTAGTGTCAGGGGCCCCTTGTTGTGCCACAGTGTCCCTCCTGGTGTTGACGAGTTCCTTCAGCACCCCTACAATGGTGCCCAGGGTGGTATTGATGGATTTGAGTTCCTCCCTGAACCCCAAATACTGTTCCTCCTGCAGCCGCTGGGTCTCCTGAAACTTGGCCAGTACTGTTGCCATCGTCTCCTGGGAATGGTGGTAGGCTCACATGATGTTGGAGAGGGCCTCTTGGAGAGTGGGATCCCTGGGCCTGTCCTCCCCCTGTCGCACAGCAGCCCGCCCAGTTCCCCTGTGTTCCTGGGCCTCTGTCCCTGAACGGTGTGCCCACTGCCACTACCCCCAGGGCCCTGGTGTTGTTGGGGTGGTGGGTCCCAGATGGGTCGGGCTGGTCATCTAGATCCAGTTGGACAGAGCTGCTGTCATCACTGTGGGCCTCTTCTGTGGGGGGGAGTGGACATGTCTGGAACCTCCTGTCCGGTGACATTGGGTAGGGGTCCTGCAGGGGTGTAAAGACATGATTATTGCATCTGTGTGTGCCATGGTGTGACCTTGTACCCCAGTGCTTGCATTCTTGGGTAGGACCTTGTGTGCTAAATGTGTAGGGGTGTGTGCAGTAGCCATGCATTGGTAATGGGTGTCCATGCTTTGGTGTTGCATGCAGGGCTTGGTGTTGGGATGGGTGGATTGGGATAGAGGGACATACGTGAGGAGTTGGAGTGATGGGGATGAGGGTGGGGGTATGTGATAGCATGCAGGTAGGGTGGGGGATGAAATAGTGAAAGCTTTGCCTTACCAGAGTCCATTCCTCCAGCTACTCCTGCGAGGCCCTCAGGATGCAGAATAGCCAGGACCTGCTCCTCCCATGTTGTTAGTTGTGGGGGAGGAGATGAGGGTCCGCCGCCAGTCCTCTGAACCGCGATGTGGTGTATTGAGACCATGGAACGTACCTTCCCCCGTAGGTCGTTCCACCTCTTCCTGATGTCATCCCGTGTTCTTGGGTGCTGTCCCACTGCGTTGACCCTGTCCACGATTCTGCGCCGTAGCTCCATCTTCCTAGCTATGGTGGTGTGCTGCACCTGTGATCCGAATAGCTGTGGCTCTACCCGGATGATTTCCTCCACCATGACCCTGAGCTCCTCCTCAGAGATCCTGGGGTGTCTTTGCAGTGCCATGGGGTGGTGTGGATGATGTGTGGGGTGATGTTTAGGGGTGTGTGGTGTTTTGTGCGTGGATGTTGTGTGAGTGATGGTGTTGAGTGCCTGTGGATGCTAGTTTGTAGATGGTGGTGTCTCTCTCTGGCCTTCAGTCACAATTGTGGTCGTAATGGTTTGTGGGTGATGTGGGTGTGTGTTTTATATTGTATTGGGTGTGTGGGAGTGGTGTGTGTATGTGTTTCAGGTGTGTGTATTTGACATTGTCCAACGTCGTAGTGTTTTGTAAATGTGTGTGTATTTTGAGCGCGGCGGTGTGTACCGCCAATGGAATACCACGGTTGAAAGACCGCCGCGTGGATTTGTGGGTCGTGAAAGTGTGGGCGTATTCCTGTTGGCGTGACGGTGGAGGTTTTGTTATCGCCAGTTTATCACTGACCTTTGGTGCGGCGGACTTGTGTGGGTGTCTAAATTTTGGCAGATTCCGAGCTGTGAGTCGTAATAGCTGTGGCGGAATTCCGCGGCGGTGTGTTGGCGGTCTTCTGCACGGCGGTAAGCGGCATTTACCGCCAATGTTGTAATGACCCCCCAAGTGATTTGCCCAGAATCACAGGATGTCGAGCTGACACTGAAACTCAAACCTAGTTCCCCAGGTGCAAAGTCTGCAGCTCTGGTCGTAACGCCAGATTCTGTTCCCTAGGTATAACATATAGTCAAGTGATCAACGGGATAAAAAAATCATGATAGCAAATAATTAAAAAGTGCTTTGTCGCTATTTGAGTACTCAGAAACTATGGGGGTCATTACAACTCTGGCGGTCGAATTGGAGGAAGCACCGCCAACAGGCTGGCAGTGCTTCCAGGGGCATTACGACCGCAGCAGAAGCGCCGCAGTCGCACCGCCGGGACCGGCGGTTTCCCACCATATTAGTCCCAGCAGTTTAAATCGCCCAGGGAATTACGAGTCCCCCTCCCGCCAGCCTTTTCATGGCAGTAAGAACCGCCATGAAAAGGCTGGCGGAAAGGGGAGTCGTGGGGCCCCTGGGGGCCCCTGCACTGCCCATGCTAGTGGCATGGGCAGTGCAGGGGCCCCCTGCCACGGCCCCATGGGGCTTTTCACTGTCTGCTATGCAGACAGTGAAAAGCACGACGTGTGCAACTGCACCCGTCGCACAGCCGCAACACCACCAGCTCCATTTGGAGCCGGCTCCCGTGTTGCGGCCGAGATCCCCGCTGGGCCGGCGGGCAGAAACCAGGTTTCTGCCCAGCGGGGATCTCATAATAGACCCTGCGGGAGTGCAGCTGCATTGGTGGCCGCCCAGCGGTTCAACCTTGGCGGGCGGCGTTTCCCGCCCGCCAAGCTTGTAATGAGGGCCTATGTCCTCATTTTTGTTTTTTAGTGCACAAACCATGATTTCTATGGTAAAAAGATCCTCTCATTTTTATAATTTCTAAAGGAAGTGCTTTAGGTATTACAGTTTTTATTACATCAAGATGGTGTCAGGTGTGCTCCACTTGCAATAAATATAGAATGTTATCAATCTAGTTGTTTATTGGACCACTGTGGGGAGGCAGATGTCAGGGGCACGGACTTGGATAACTGAGGGCAGGGCGGAGGGTGCAGAGACAACAAGTTGGCCGCGCTGGACAGGCGGGAGGGGCAGTGGCAGCACAATGGACCATGGAGGGCAGGAGAAGGGTGGGCAGGGGCAACAAACTAGTCATGCAGGACAGGTAAGAGAGGGTGTGGCAATATAACAGATCCATTGAGGGTAGAAGGAAGAGGCAGTGGCAGCACAACCATACATGCCAATAGACCCAATTCAGGCAGGAGACTCCCAATGTTTTTAAGCCCAAAAGGGCTTTATTTTATCTGCCTCCTGCCTAAAATCTCTTATTTTTCAATGCAAGTCGATAGGAAAAATCAATTCCCCGTTTTTTTTTTCAAAATCTCCCTCTTACCTAGATAAAATGTTGGCAAGTATAGTATACTTGATCACTGAGGGCAGGAGAAATGGGATAGGGACATGGACTCGGATAACAGAGGGCAGGAGGGAGATGGGCAGAGGCAACAAATTGATCTTAGAGGGCAGGCATTGCTGCAGCACAATACACCACAAAGGGCAAGAGAGTTGGCAGTGCAGCACAACAGACCATGGACAGCTATAGGGAGGGGGCAGGGCCATGCACATTGACAACAGAGAGCAGAGGGGAAGGAGGCAAGAGAAACAAGCTGACCATACCGGGCAGGCAGGAGGGACAGTTGCAGCATAACGGACCATGAAGAGCAGGAGGAATGGGGGAGGGGCACGACAATGGAGTAGACAAGGGAGGAGGGAGGATATAAGAGCCTGCACATGGAAAACGGAGGGCAGGGGGCATAGGGGTAGGGCTGGAGAAGCAAGCTGACCATGGAGGGCAGGCGGGATGGGCACTGGAAGCACAATACAACATGGAAGACAACAGTGAGACTATAATGGCATATACACAGACAACGGAGGGAATGTCGGAGGGGGTCAGGGGCATCAAGCTGACCACACAAGTGGGTGAGAGGGGCTGTGGCAGCACAGAAGGCCATGCATGGAAAGCAGGAGGGTTAGTGGCAGCACATCAACCATGGTGGGCAAGAGAGAGGGGGCAGAGGCATGTGCAAAGAACCATGGAAGGATAGAAGGGGCTAAACTCAGACAAAAGAGGGCAGGGGAAGGGGCTTCACAACAGGCCATGCAGGGTAGGCAGGAGGGGCAGTTGTAGCACAACAGAGCATGGAGGGCAAAGGGTAGTAGCAGCTAAATGGACCATGGAGGACAGGAGGGAGTGGATAGGGGGATGGAACTCAGGCAGGCATGGTAGAGGTGGCAGGGAAAGGCAGCAGTCATCTGGCCATGTTAGGCAGGTGGGAGGGGCAATGACAACTCAACAGAACACTCACAGTATATAGGAGGGGCAGTGGCAAGTCAATAGAACATGATGAGCAAAAAGAAGGGAACAGGGGCAAACACACAGACTTTGGAGGGTGGGGGGAGGAGGGTAAGGGCAGCAAGCTAAGCACAGAGGCTAAGCAGGAGGGCAATGATAGGGCACAGAATTGGGCAGCTGAGGGCAGGAAGAGTAGGCATGGACATCAAGCTAAATGGAGTGCAGTGGCAGCATATCAGACCATGCAGGACAGGAGAGAGGGGACTGGTGCATGGATTCGGACAACAGAGTATAGGGAGGGGGTGGATGGGTCAGCAAGCTAACTGTTCAGGGCAGGCTGGAAGGGCAGTGGCAAGGACAACGGCCACACAGGGCTGTAATGAGGAAGCAGGGGCGTGGACTTGGACAATGGGTGGCAAGGAGGAGGTGGGGCAGGAGCAGCAAGCTTGGGTGAGGGCAGCACAATGCCAGGCCGGGCCATGTCCCCCCACCACCGTGTATTGCGATGTGCATTCTATTTAACATAAACAAACATAGAAATTCACTGAAAAAAACAAAGATTAAATGAATATTATAGTTAGGAAATAACATTTTTCTAAAAACAAAGGTTACAAGGACATTATAGTTAGGTTCAGATTTTACATGCACAATACCATATAAATTCAGCTGTTATAGAGTTATTTCAAGTAACTATAACCCATGCCCAAAGACAACTATAACTTGTGCCCTCACCATACACTGCTAATTACTCACTCATGACATCTTTTATGATATCATTGATAATATCACTGTAACATCTGCAGTACAAATTATTGATGAGAAAACTGTGCATGGCGAGGGCACTACTAGTGGGCCTGCAGCACTGATACCTGTCTCATATTTTTTGTGATTAATGTGTGCAGTTTTAAACTGCCATGTCAAAATGCAAGTTAACCCTCCTGTCAGGCCCACACCTTCCTTTTTAGTACATGTAAGTCACCCTAAGGTGGGCCGTAGACAGCCCAAGGGCAGGTTGCAGTGTGTTTCAAACATAGGACATGTACTTTTGGTTTCTGGGGGATGGTGGAAGATGCAACTCGCACTCTGAGCCACTAATGCACTCACCCCGCCCCGCCTCTGGAAGTACTTACATCGTGGCTCCAGGTGCCGAGGACTCGCTACGCTGGAGCGGGCGGTAATAGCTAGAATGCTAGAAGACAGAGGGTCGGCAGCCAATCTGCGAGCTGTGCTCCGTTTTCTTCATGGAAAGACATGGCAGAGGCAGTGGTGTACACACAAATGAACAGTGAGCTTTCTCCACGTATGTACTGGGCATAACGTGATGCAATGAGAGCCCTAATCTTTGAGGTGAGCGCGAATTGCCACGAGGAGTCGGGACTCATTGCCTGGAGGGATTGTTGCTGCTGGAGGTAGTGGGCGCTGCCCAGCTGGGCCTACCAACAGAATGGTAAACTTGTTTTAAAAAAGCGACTAGAACCCAATATGAAAGCTCAGTGAAACTACGGCACTTCTCACAGCACGAGCCGGATTCTGTAGAGCTTTGGCGGGCACTACAGGTCAACAAATGATCAAAGCAAACTAGTAGTCTCCCTTTGGGAAGACGAGAAAGAGGTGTTGTTCGCTTCTCCCCAACTGCCAGCCGATGTTTAAATTGTCATAATTCAAGTAATTTAAGTCTTTTGCAGTTAATAAGACAAGCCAAGCTCGCTCCGATTGAAACTGGGATTTCATTTCCTAGATCTTGTGTGAGAGAATAGCCAGCTGCAGCATGAGAGGCTGCAAGACAACACAGTGAACATTACCCACTGCTGCAATTAGCCTATCCACCCTAGCTCAGACACTGAAGCATAGAGGGGGCAAGTGAAACCAGCCCTGGCTTGTGTGAATTCTAACATGCAACAAAATCTGGAAACTAAAGTTAGAGAGCTTCTTGAGTTCGAGAAGCTTGGGGCACCAGTACTCAAAGAAAGGGCAAGAAAGGATAGGAAATTGGAAGCGGGGGGGAACTGTCAGATCCCCTGTTGTTGGACTCCTCTCCAGTTCTGGAGTGTAGAGATATTAACATCGAACTGGGTACCGATTGGGTGGCACACACAACGGAAACTGTTTAAAGTCCAGCCAGGCCTAAACAATACCCTCTGTTTGAAAGCCAACTTGCAGATGGATTTTCCGGTCATGCCCCAAGTAATGGAAAGTAGTGGGCATAAGGCGCTCTACCCACATCAGGCATCCCCTGTCGCAGTGGTATTCCAGACCACAAAGTCTAACAATGACATAGGAGAGATGTCACGAGAACACAAAGCTATTCCAAGGAGACATAGTTTGCAGAAGCAATCTGGGTGCACTTGTGTTACTGAGCAGTCCATTAGAGGTATGTTTGAAGTCATCCTAGCTGAGATCAGAGAGCTGAGAACATCACAGGCGCAATAAATCACGGCTCTCCATGAGCAATTGTCAAAGACTGAGGAAGACAAGTCTCTGGTCCTGAATCTAGCATTTCAGACCCGGAGGACAGGGTTGTCTACGCAGCAGGAAGTGGATCAGCTTGAAAGGAGTAAAGGCCTTTTTGCAAATAAACTGCAAGATTTGGGTAGCTTTAGTAGGCGGTCAAACCTTTGAATCGTAGGAATACCAGAGAGAAGCAAAGGTCAGCAGGCACATGAATGGGTGAATGCCCAGCTGAAGAAGGCAATGCCTGAGTTAATGGGCAATTTGACTATTACTAGGGCTCACAGGATGCCAGCTCAACGGTTTCCTAATGCTAAGTACCCCCGCAAAATTTTGGTGAATTTTGCCGATTATCAAGTTAAGAAACGCATCCTATCTAAAGCCATAGAAAAAAGATCTTTTTCGACTTCCGAGTGCCTCAGTTTCAAATTTTCCTAGACATGTCTGCAATCATAGCACAGAGACAAAGAAAATTTGTTAGGATGATTGGTTTCTTTAAAGCCAGATGGGCTCAGGCATCTATTGTGCAGCAGGCCAAGCACAAGGTCTTGGTGATAGGACAATTTCATATTTTTTCGGGCACTGGGGAGGCCCATATGCTTCTCCAGAAGTTATTTAATTAGGCTTTGACACATATATATAGGTATATTTAGGTATATGTAGGTTATGTGCTTTCATTTGGGGATCCTATGTATTCATAACGACTCACAATTAATTTTACCTCCAGTGGGAGTGATACTAAGTAAACTGTGATATGGTCATTGTGCTTGCAGTGCTGAAGGATAAGCACTTCAAGGGTGGTAAGAGTAGGTACACCTGAGTTTTGGTGAAATGCTTGATTGTTGAATTTTATTTTCACCTTATTATGTTTTCATGGTGGCTGGGTGGGGGACTTTCGGGACTTGATTGTGAAGGGTTGCAGCGCTATGGCACCCAGGCTGCTTTGGGGGAGAGGGAGGCTATGTGGGCAGTTTCCCCCTCGGGTAGTGCATAGGGTGGGTCTCAAAAGGTGGAGGAGGTCAGGGGCTCACTCCAGATAAAAAAATGCAAGCGTTCACAATCGATTATCTGGAGTTATGCACTGGCTAATGGTAATGGAAATGCAGTAACAATAGTATAGGAAGGGTTAGAAATAAAACGGTTAGTAATGTCTAATGAACAAAATACACTTAGGCACTTTAAAGCCAGAAAGATGCAATGTATATGCGCAATGGAGAGGTGAGAACAGGGTGGTTAAGTACTATGAAGCATTATGGAAAAGAAAATATTTGAATCAGATACATTGCAAGTCTATGATCTGGCTTCTCTTAGGAAGGCTCTTTCTTCGTGGGGGAAAATCTGGTTATGGATGCGCTCATATTATGTGAACATTGGCACACTTTTTTTTAGTCAAGATGGAATTTCTTCTTTTCCGATGCTGTGAAATGCATTTAGGCACTTTATCCATGGTGAAACTATCAGTAATGTTTGAAAATACGAATTGAGGAAATTAATATGGAATAACGCGCAACCGAGGATAGCCCTCCGATTGCTACAGCGTAATCAGTTTAACAGAGGAATAGCCCTTTAGGACATCAGGGCCTACTATTGGGCTTCCCATCTGATAGCCATCAATGAGTGGGGACACACAGAGGTCGACCACCCTACTTATGGAGAAGAGACAATTCCAAACATGTCCCTATCACCATTATCTCTATGGGGGAAAGGGTATAAGAGACATTTTGACGACTTTGGAGGCGTGGTGTAGGACAACTAAATGTCTAGGATGGGCCCTTAAAATCACCTACGAGACACAATTGTGGCTGGGACCATGTCTTATGGAAATTGGAAACCTGCAGGGGTTTGAGGACTGGGGTCAGATTGGCATTTCCAGAATAGGTGACCTGCTTGAGGAGGGTGCCCTAATGCCCTTTTCGTCCCTCCAGAGGGAATACTAGCTTAATGCTACACAATATTATAAATACTTGCAGATGGCCCACGCCTGGAAAGCAGAAAACATCCCCATAACGCTAACCATGCACCCATAGAAGGTAGGCTTCTGATGGGAGAGACACAGGAGAAAGCAATTTCTGTCATAAATAAACTATCAATAACAATATGCCTATACTCTCTTGAGACTGAAAAGCACCTGGAAGACAGATATGGGTGAACTAGATAATGTGGACTTGTATGTAAAAATGTATTTCCCCCTCCCCCCTCCCCCATTTCCACCTCCCCCTGTCACCCCTCCCCCTCTCCGTCACGCCGCACCCACCCCACTGCGAGCCGCGACTGCTAGGCATACCTAATGATCTGGACCTCCCATGAATGAAACTATTGCTATCCTTAACCACTGACCATGATGGAGTGTAAAACAGGAATGGATGTGTACATGGCAGCAGAAAGGATGATGTACAGGACCCGGGGATAACAGCGCAAATTTCATAAACTGTGGGATAGCTGGATCAACTGCTAGGGACTTGATGTGCAAGATGACCCTCTTGATGTGTCTTCCTCCCACAACCCCCATCTTAGACCATTTGGACCATCACGCCAGCCCACCCGTTAGCATACTTATGTTTTCCTATATTGTTTATATTCATTTATATGGCAATACCTGATGCCCTTCTGCTCTATGTATTTGTCTGTATTAGGCACTAGTTGATGCCTTTTGTGTTGTGTCTTGTAAAAATCAAATAAAAATATATTTTTTTTAAAGTAATGTTGGAGATTACGTTTGCAATGCACTTTAGCCTTTGGCAGAATAGGCATGCCACCACTTTAAGTATGTCTTTATTCTTTTTTAAGCGCGCTTTACTTTTTCTTCTAGGGGCACCTTAATGCTCACTGCAAATTTACATCTTTGGGCACTGTGGAGGTGCTTTGAAATGCATTCCTGCTCTTTATTTATAGAATAGTGCAATAGGGAGGTGGATCAAACCAAAAGGATGTCAATTGATTGTAACGTTCGAGACCAACTACGTGCATACTTTTGAATTGCATTTCAGTTTACGGTACAGCACGCTGATAAAAACGTTATCTGCCTATAGAATTTATGAATGTGCTGGGGCTGTTTCAAATCTTAAAGCTTACTTTAGATTCAAATTAGAGGTTTGTAGATGCTGTCACTTAAATTGTGCAATAGGGAAAAAGCACTCAATGGATAGAGTATCCGTGGCTATAAGTACTGTCTGGAGTTTTGTTGCACCAGAGTTTGGGTCAAAACGCTGCTCCTCGAAGATTTTGTGGAATTTAGATGAAGGTATATAAAGTTAATTTGCGGATTGCTACATTTAATGCACATGGCCTTAATAATAAGTGTAAGGCTTGTGCAATAGAAGACTGGGTGAAGGGGCATTTACCAGATATTGTGCTAATTCCAGAGACACACTTCCGGGACAAAACGGAACCCCAATATAAGATGTTTGAGCAATATGCATGGCATTAGTGTACTTCAAGTGCGAGTGCCGTTCACAGGTTGGGGGGGAGCAATTTATATAAATCGACACCTGTATGAAGTTACATTTTCCCAAACAGATAAAGGGGGACGATGGGCTCAGGTTAATGGCCTAATTAACTCTAGGGTGACTATAGACGCAGTCTATACTCCAGTTTCTGATGACCCAGCTCCAACGGTAGAGCTATACCAGGTATTGCTGACTATCCTTGGGCTAGTGATATTAGGAGGGGATAGACTCTACTTTTGATATCTGTAAGCAAAATAAGCCTTGAATGGCCAGAGCAATGTCGATTGTATCAACAGCCTGAATTTTGTGGATCTATGACAAGAGAATTAACCCTATCAGTGGGAATATTCCTTTTTTTCTGAAAGGCATAAATCCACTGCACGATTAGATTACTTTCTTACTTCTTGTGAATTGAAGCTAAGCAGATATACACATGTTCTGAACAGTATCTCAGATCACTCTTTGGTAGAGATGGAAGTGTCAGGGATAAAGGTAGAAAGGCCTGGTGGGAGATGGTCTTTTAGTAAAGTAAAATTAGAAGATGAAGAATGGTGTAAAGAGGTACAAAGTGAGATAGTAAACTATTTTAAGGTGAATGTAAACAAGGCCAGGGTGGAAAATAACTGGGATGTGCTCAAGGCAACTATCTGCGGCTGTATAATGTCTAGAGGATCTGCGGAAAGGAAACGCCTTTTAGATTGGGCAGGGTCAGACGCGGAGCTCTATTAGGCGAACATAGAATATTTACAAATTAGAACCTCCGTTAATAAGCTGGTGCTCAGACAAGCTATACTGCGTATGCAAGGCTATTACTATGAGCAAAGGTAGATGGCCAACACAGATCATCTTCAAAAGACCTATGAAGAAAGCGGATATGCAGGGAAACCTTTAGCCTGGCAGCCTATGAGCATCAACTGAACAGGGTAACATTACTCTTTAATGAGGAAACAAAAACTCACATTGTATATCCTGTCCAAATCCAGTAAAAATTGCTCAAACATTACAAAACTATATATGGTGCACAAGAGAAGGTAGACATTTCCTTTCTCAAGAGTTTTTTCAAGCCAGCTTTTCATTCCAAAGCTGCCGTTAGGACAAGCTCATGCTTTGGTAGCTAAATTGTATCTCAAGGAAATTGAAGGGGCAGTGAACTTATTAGCCAATGGGAAAGCTGGGCGAAGACGGCTTACCAGCCAAGGTATATAAGAAATGTTCTCCTGTTTAAAATCCTGAGATAGTAAAACTTACCAATCATATTATGGGAGGGGTGGAAATCCCAGCATCATTCCCTAATGCAATAATGGTCAGTTTTCTAAAAAAGGATAAAAACAAAGAAAATGTAAATTCATATAGGCCCATAAGCCTTTTAAATGTTGATTATAAGATCATTGCAAAATTATTGGCCAATCATCTGAGTAGAATCCTTGGTACAACTATTCATACTGATCAGTGCAGTTTTGTCTCTGGCAGACAGCTGTACTCCAATATCAATTTTTTGATTGAAGCCTTAGATTATTTTTTACAAAAATGAGTTCCTGCTCAGATCCTTTTCCTAGATGCAGAAAAGGCAGTCAAACTAGTGTGCTGGGAAAGCCTCTGTTATCCTCAGGGAGTTTAGATTCCCTACCAATTTTATTCAGATTATGTCTCAGTTATATAAAGGTGCAACAGCCCAAATAATTATTAACTAAATACTATTGGCGCTTGTGAGGTCAGAAGGGGGGCGAGGCAAGGGTTTCCTCTGTCACCTATACTTTTTGTCCTTTTTATAGAACCCATAGCTATAGCGATCCGGACCGATATGGGCATACAACCGCCAGTCAGTAGGATCCAACATCAAGTTGTATGCTGATGTTATAGATTTATTTTTAAAACCAGATATAGAGATTCCGACAAGGGTTTTTCAAATTTTAAAGAGTACTAAGCATTGGGTTGGTAGAAAATCCATAAGCTGAAAATGGATATCTTATTATGAAATAGCGCACTTTGCCTATATAATTTTGTTCCCTTGTTAACTCGAGGTCTAAGCGATATCTTGGAATATATGTCACCGAAAGCCTCAATGACTTTTGAACTTACAATTATTCCCCTCTGATCAGTAGGATTACGGCTCTCTTTGCAAGATAGACTAATCTACCTCTTTCAATAATGGGCCGTGTTGCATCGATTCCGATGTCAATTCTACCTCTGTATAATTTTCTGTTTGCTGCTATTCCTTGCGTCTGCCAGATGAAATTTTGTAAGGAAATGGAGGGAATGCTTTCCATTGTTTTATGGACCAATAAAACACTTAAATTGGCATTAGACATATTATGTAAAACAGTGAAAGAAAGGGGTGCGCTTTGCCCGATTTAAGTGAATAATAGTTTGTGAATTTTGCACATGGTTCTTAGAGGCATTTTAAACCCCTAGGAAATAGATAGAAATATGTTTAACCTGATATTTCAGGAATATGAGATTGATGAGTTTTTATGCCTTACAAGATCACCTAAAAAAGGTTAGACATAAGTCTCTGCAGTGTTGGGTTTCTATTCTCAAGCATAAGAAGGCCAATGAGGTGTTTATGAAGGCCACAGATAAGTGGCAGTCTAAGGAAGGTCTCCAGATCTCAGAAGACACCTGGAATAAGATAAATGATTTGAATTTTTCTCTAATGAAGGAAACTAATTTCTGACTAATGCAATGCAAAGTGGTTACTCTATAGAAACCCATCTTTTTGCATCAACTTAACCCCTCAATACCAGAAAGTTGTTTTAGGTGATCAAAGGAGGGGGAGGTTAACTGGGCCCACATCATCTTAGGTTGCTCTAAAATAAATCAATGTTAGGTGGGGATTCAGGAACATTGTTTTTGCACATTAGGGATGGAACAAAAATAGATGTGCAAACAGTGATTATAGGGTACTCTCCCGAAGTCAAAATACAACTCTTGCAGAAAATAGCAAGATCAATAATTCTTCAAAATTGTTGTTCGGAAGCGATCCCGACTTTCCAACATCGGTGGTCAAAATTTTTATAAATTAAGGAGTTAGAATACCAATATGCTTTAAGGTCAGGATCATATAACACATTTCAGAGACTACGGGGAACATTGGGGTAGTTAGGGGATAGAGGGAGTCTTCCTCCTGCTCCGTGGAATAAAGTTTATAACATTAATTAACTTATTTGAGATTGGGGAAAAAGCGCAATGTAAGATTATCTGATGGTGTTGTCATATTGTGATGTGTGTTTGTACTTTCTGAAATTTGAACACTGTCTTTTATCATGATGCATGGAGTTAATGAATAAGTCGCTTGATGGCTGTATGAACTCTTCCAATAATTTCTTTTTTTTTAAAAAGGATATGTACTTTTATGTTTTACATGTCATAGTAGTAAAAAACTCTTACATCGGTTTTTCACTATTGCAAGGTCTATCTTTCCCATAGGATGACATTGGGATTACATTATTACATTTTTTAAGTATAATATCTAATTGGAAAGAGATTGGATCGCCACCTTTAGTGTCTCTGGAATCACAATTTAAAATCACAACTTATGCTGAAGACAGATGTTAAATTGTAATTCTGAAAATGCCACTTTTAGAAAGTTGGCATTTTCTTACTTTAGCCCTCTAGTGCCTATTGCCTGTCTCCATTACACATCTGGGGTGAGGTGACAGCTGGTCTTGTGCGCTCCTTCTAGAGAACCACACACAAAGAGAGCTTATATGTAACTGATGGGCAATCAACATCCTGATGGGCCATACTGGGCAGGATGAGAAGGAGGGGCTGACACTTTCTCCTGAATAGGCTGTGTCCTGTCCCCACACAAAGGGCTGCATACCCCCTGTAGTGAGTCTGGAGTGAGGGCAGGAAGGGCAACCTGTCTTTGAAGTCTAACCCACTTTAAAGGCACAACTAGGTGTAAGTACTGGACCTCAGACACCACCAACCCAGTACTCTTTTGGACCTCTGGATATTCTGCCCGGAAAAGGACTGCTGTGCTGGTGAAAGGTCTGTCACTCTGTTGGACTCTGCTGGACTCCTGTTCTGCTGTGCTGACCTGCTGCCCGCCTTGCCTGGTAGTGAGAAGGACTGGTCTTGAATCTCTCCAACCCAGTACCAAACTGACTCCAATGGTTTGCTGACTTGTCTCTTGTGTTTATGAAGTCTCAGGGACAGAAAATACTTCAAACAAATCACCTGCCATTTGAGAATTGCCCTGCCAAGTGGTGCCAATCCAGTCTTGGGCCATTGGAAGTGGGTATAAAGTGCTGCTCCAGTAGAAACATTCACAATTTGACGTTGTTGGGCCTTTTGGAACTGGTGCATCTCATTGACGCTGATGCATCGCCACTGCTGCAACAATTGAGGACACCACATTGCTGTAGATACTGGCTCACTGATGCTGCTATAAGGATGGGGAACACCACATTGCTGACTGAGTGATGCATCGCCTCCATTCTCAAAGCATCCCCAACTTTACACGGCTAGGAGCCCAAGTATCGCCTATATCTTTGGGATCGATGTCAACGCATCACCTCCTTTTCTCTTCACATCTTGTTCTCAACATCGATGCAATTCTGAGGTACTGCTTCAGCGGCTCAAAAATGGTCCCTGTGTTTGAGACACACTCCATTGTGGTCAACCTGACTTTTCAGATTTAGCCCGACCTAGCACGACCAGATAGCCCCTGTTGGCGCTTTATGCTTCAAAGCACTACGAATATGTTTATTCTTTAAAAATTCACATCTCGACTTCTACTTATTGGTGTTGTATTTTTTGTGTGGTTTTTCCACTGTTTTACTGTTTGAAGTGTTGCACAAATACTTAACACATTGGGCCTGATTACGACCTCGGCGGAGGGATACTCTGTCACAAATGTGACGGATATCTTGTCACTGTATTACAAGTTCCATTGTATCGTATGGAATTTGTAAAACGGCAGGCGGGCTATCTGTCACATTGTGATGGAGTATCCCATCCACCAAGGTTGTTATCAGGCCCATTGCCTCCGAAGTTAAGCCTGACTGCTCTGTGTCAAGCTACCAAGGGGGTGAGCAAAGGTTAATTTCATCTGAATAGGATTGTGGTTCCTGCTTGGACAGGGTGCAAACCTCTGCCAACCAGAAACCCAATATGTAACACAGATTATATATTTTAATACATTAAGCAATATACAGATATGTAAAATCCTCCATACAAAATTAATTTACATAAATATTTAGTAAACCAATTAAAAATAATGAACAATATAAACAATACAAACATTTTAAAACAGTTCCCTCTTACTCTTCCTCAAATTCAATAACCTGCTTTGAAAAAACAAGATAATTAAAATAAAATACAATACTATAAATATATAACTCCACAATATCCCAAGTCTACTAAAAAATAAAAATAATTAAAAATAAAACTATTAACATGTAGCACTGAAACTAATAAAACATTACAAAAACAAATAGGTAATGTAATCAATGATATTTAAAAAAGACTTACTTTGATATTATTAGCAAAAACATATGATGCTCGATATCACTATATGTTTGCAATAGTAATAATGACCAACAATATTCATGAATGAATATTAAGGATAAACACCAACTAGAAAACTGACTTCACTTACACTGCACAAATGTTGAAGTATATAGGTCAATGCAAAGGAATTTAAGGTCACTGGCAATGATCAAATGCGTTGTAGAACTCCCACCACTGAACTATGTAGACAGAAATTACTTAATTGCAACACAACGTAGCCTGCAGAGGGATGCAACATAAAATATGCCATATTGCGGACATAGTCAACCAGATCACAAAAATGGACTATAACATGGGAAAGCTAATCTGTGGTACAGAGAAGGAGTATGAAAGATTAAACGGGGTTCTAGTCATCAGTCATCTTTGAAAATGATTAGGCACAACCTATTTACAACATTGGGCACCAGGCATGAGGCCTGGAACTGTATATGCTCAGTAGCACTACTAGCGCTAAGAATGTCAATGTCCCACATCTCTGTTTCCCTGGATCGCTGCAGCACACTGTGACCACAGTACATGCCATTTCATGATCTGCTGGATAGACAGTTTGAAGCAGATGGTCAATTCCACATTGATAAGAGTTGGTCAGCATATTGCCTTTGCCCAACAATAGAGAAAAGGCAAAACGTTACAACATAACAGATTTTGAAATAATGATTGTATGTGTTGTTAACATATACAAGTGATCTCCCCAGGCAACAAATTTACATAATCGGAAAAATGCAGTATACCATAATCATTCAGTTAATATATAATGCTGAACTCATCATCACACAAAGAGTGTCTGCTACCTAGTTCAAATGAACATCGGCATCCCAACACTCACGGAATTACACCACCAATGGAAGCCTGCAAATGAGTAAATAATGCACAAAGACGTCCTTATGGAGCTGAGGTACAAAACAGTGCACTTCATAGCATGTGACGGAGATCAAGCAGCAATCACATGTTCCTGTACCTCATTTGTTGACCTCAACTAAGGGTCTGACCATGGTTTGCACCTCAACTAAAGGTTGCACCTTTGCCAGAGCACCATGGGCTTCATTCCTAGTTCCCTGTTATCTCTGGGACGCGAATTATCGAATCTGGAGAGTAAGGATCTGATAATTCCAGCCTACTGGAAATCTTGTAGTTACCTGAGTAGCATTTCTTCAGTGATACCACGCTAGGCAACTTGTAAAGGGGCCTCAAGTATCTTATGCAAATGCCACCATATATATATTTGCAACCTATCCGTTTACTAGAGAAACAAAGTGCAATCTACACAGCAATTACGAGGCTACTATATATATCATCATGTTTTATAAAAATGTTACAAAAGTTTCTTCCCAACAGTAGCATGGGCCTACTGAAAATTGTGTAATAGATTTTGGTTGTGGCACAAATATGTCAAATCTGATACATAGTTATAATTATAAAAGAAACCCTAAATCTCTTACTAATTTTTCAAAATAGCTTAGTGAGTTAAGGTCTGTTACTTTTTCATCTAAATGGTAATATGTACAGAGGAATTCTAGAAAAATGGCAATAGCAAAGACAGAAGGTTCTTTTTGGAAATTGCAAAGTAGCCCAAATTCAGTTCTGCGAGTTGAAAATGAATTCGCTTCCGCTGAACTAAACTTATCCAGGGTTCGTATCAACACTTGGCGAGAATAGTTTAACTGAACCCTAAATCACAGTTCTGTGTTAAGGTAAAAGGAAAGTCAAGACTTTAGGAAGGATCTTCCCAGCTCATTTCTTTAGGTAGCTATTTTTCCTGCAAAATTAGTTTGACAGGTCTCTTCAGGTGCACTCACTGGTAAATTGTGTAATGTAAAGCAATGATTTATTTTAAGTGGATCCAACTATGACTACATACAAATATGTATATTATTTTCTAGTTGCATACAACTTACTGAAAGAAACATACTGTACATAAGTCAATAAAAAAATCAGTATGTAAAATTGAAAGTGTATTTGTAATCAAAGTATTCATTTTTATTGGAAATTATTAGCTTGGGAGCATTGAAATCAAAAAGGAGATTTCATAATCCTAACACCAAAACATGTTTCTTATAACTATGGAAGATCATCAACAGCTCCTTCGAGTCCGCCACCTTCCCGGAGAGCTGGAAACACGGCGAGATCAACGCCCTCCTCAAAAAACCCAAGGCGGACCCAAAAGACCTCAAGAACTTCCAGCCTATCACCCTGCTCCCCTTCCCGGTAAAAGTCATCGAGAAGGCTGTCAAAAGACAACTAACCCACTTCCTAGAGGAGAACCGCACACTGGACCCTTCCCAATCCGGATTCCGTAGCAACCACAGCACAGAAACCGCCCTCATCGCCGCCACCGACATCAGAACCATACTGGACAGCAGCGAAACCGCAGCCCTCTTCCTCCTGGACCTCTCGGCCACGTTCAACACCGTCTGCCAGCACACCCTACGCCCACGCCTCAGCAATGCTGGAATCCGTGACAGAGCCCTGGACTGGGTCACCTCCTTTCTCACCGGCAGAAACCAGAGTCTCTGCCTCCCCCCATTCCGCTCTGAGGCCAACAAAATCATCTGCATCGTACCTTAGGGTTCGTCCCTCAGCCCGACCCTCTTCAACATCTACATGGCCCCGCTCGCTAACATCGCCCGATCCCACAACCTCAACATCATCTCATACACCGACGACACCCAGCTGATCCTCTCCCTCACCAACGACTCCACCAAGACCTACCTCCATGAAGGAATGAAGGCCATCGCCGAATGGATGAAGAGCAGCTACCTCAAACTGAATTCCAACAAGACGGAAGTCCTCATCTTCAGCTCCATCCCCTCCGCCTGGGATGACTCCTGGTGGCCTGCCACTCTCGGAACTGCTCAAACTCCCACCGACCACGCACGCAACCTATGATTCATCTTGGATCCCTCACTATCCATGACCCAGCAAGTCAACACCATCTCCTCCTCCTGCCTCAACACCCTCCGCATGCTCCAAAAGATCTACAAATGGATACCCACAGAAACCAGAAGAACATTCACCCAAGCCCTTATAAGCAGCAAGCAGGACTACGACAATGCCTACTACACAGGAACCACGGGCAAACTCCAGAAGAGGCTACAACGCATCCAGAACGCCTCTGCACACCTCATCCTGGACATCCCCCACCACTGCCACATCACAGACCACCTGAAAAACCTGCACTGGCTCCCAGTCAACAAGAGAATCACCTTCAAACTCCTCACCCATGCTCACAAAGCACTGCACAACACTGGACCAGAATACCTCAACAGACGACTCTCCTTCTACACCCCGACCTGGCATCTCTGCTCCGCCAACCTCGCAACCGTCCCACACGTCCACAGAACTACAACCGGCGGTAGATCATTCTCGCACCTCGCCGCCAAAACGTGGAACACACTTCCCACCCACCTGCGCCAGACCAAAGACCTCCTTACCTTCAGGAAACTTCTCAAGACCTGGCTGTTCAAGCAGTAGCAGCACCTCTCCCCGGCCTTCTCCCGCCTCCCCTCTTCAGTGCCTTGAGACCCTCACGGGTGAGTAGTGTGCTTTACAAATCCCTAATTGATTGATAATCAACAAACTAAAAAGTAAAATAAAGTATTGTCATGTATTTGTCCTACAAAATCTTAGTGCACTAACACGATTTATAGAAAAATACATGGAAAAAAGCATAAGAGTAAGAGTAAAGAGTAAGATTAAGTAAAAAAGAGCTAGTAACCTGGCTCTTCAGGTTTAAACTGCAAATTCAACCTGTCAAAATAACCCCTTCTGAAAGGCCTAACGCCTTCTTTTAAATAATAGTAAGTCCCCCTTAAGTAAGTCCTAGGGGGTCAATATGACTTTGGTGGGCAGAAAAGGCCATCTGCTGAAGTCCCGACAGTCAGGTTGCCGCCAGTGCAGCCGCCTTCCAGCGGGCCCCATTAGGAGTTTCCCGCTGGATCAGTGGGCGGAAACGCTGTTTCCACCAGCTGGCCCAGCGTGAAACGGCCTACAACATTGATGCCGTCTCATAATAGAGCCAGCGGCAATGCTGTAGCGCATAGAGTGCACCTGCACCCGTCACAATGTTCACTGTCGGCAAAGCAGGCAGTGTACATCGCGATGGGGCTGGACAGGGGGGCCTTGCACTGTCCATGTCAAGTGCACCCCGTCTCCGCCAGCAGTTACATGGCAGTGCTACTGTCATGTAACCGCTGGCAGAGAAGGGGGTCGTAATCCCCAGGGTGGTGCTGCGTGCAGCACTGCCCTGGCGGATTAGGACTGCCAGCACCGCAAGTACCTCCTGTGGAAGAAAACTGGCGGTACTCGCGGTCCGACCGTGGCGCTATCGCCACGGTTGTAATGTGGCAGTCAGAACATGTAAAAGCCTAATCTAAAACATTTTCTCACAATGACAAGGCCGCCCCAAAAGGAATTTTTAGTGTAGCAGAGTTAGCTTTTCCTTTGGACAGGATTGTGAGTTAATAATAATGTAAATAATGTTACCACTGCCTAGGAATCAGCTAAAATCTTAATTCTTGGACTTTTTGAAATATTTATTATAAATTCAATGTATTGTTTAAGTCGGATTTATAAAAATATTTTACAAAATGTATGTTTAAAAAGTGATTTTTTGCCTACCTAAAGCCCCTACAGCTATTTTTTTAGACTTTCCAACTGTCACTCTACAGCTCATTGATGAGGTGTGAACTTGCTCCAAGTGCTGAGACAAAGCCCGTAGATGTACAAGGTGTTCTGTTTGGATGATTATCTGGGCATTGCCCAAGAACTTAATTATCTCCAAAGAAGCCAAGACAGTCAAGCACCGATTTGAGTGGAAGAGAAGCTGCCCCCAGAACCAGTTTTGAGTGACCACAGAGGAAGGGTTGCTCATGTCCATGGCCACACCTCTAGTCTGGGCACAGGAGAACTGCATAAGAGAGGAAAGGTTCTGTCATCTTGGTTTCATTTACAGAACAGCACTGTAGGATTATTTGCAGTAGAGCACACAGGAACTGCTGCAAATGTCGGTAGGTTTACCCCTGGAAACATTTTCCCTGTTGGTTAGTGAGGGGTCAGTAATCTCCCTGACAGGCTATTACTAGGCATAAAAGAGGCACCCTGGGGGGCCTAGTTAGATCACTACTGGACCTGTGAAAAACAGAAGAAGGTCTGCACTGAAAGGAGATCCACAGGGCTGGGATTGCTCCAACCCAGGACAAAGAAGTGGACTTCAAGCGTCAGATGGTTGACTTCCTGTTAAGCTACAAGGATACAAACCTACAAGAAGCCCACTTTCCTTGAAGAGTCCAGATGACCAGTTTCAACTGAACCTACCTTTGGCCCTGCTGATGGCTTTAGTGTGCATGAGCCCTGACCCCCAAGTCCTCGGTGTGAGGATACTGCAGTGGCGGACGGCAGCTTTGGGAGGTGAAGCACACACACACTCATTCTTTCCCGCAAGCCCGCACATCCATTAACAACACTCACAACATTCAAACATGCACGCATGCAGAAACATTCATTTTAAAAGATCACACACACACACACTCATTCTTTCACACATGCACGCACATCCATTAACAACTCTCATAACATTCAAACATGCACGCACGCACCAAATATTCATTTTAAAAGATCAAACACACACACCTTCAGCCTCGGAGGTCCCAGGAGGGTTGGGACTGCTGCCTTCCCTCATTGGCTGACCTCCCTCGTCACAGAGTGGGATGGGGTCAGTGAGACTGCAGATCCCACCCTGTGACGAAGTGTCACTGATTGACACTCGCCCTGGGCGCTTCAGGGCTTAAACCTGAAGTGCCCAGGTCGAAGTCAATGGGTGACGCTTTCCTCGTCACCCAGGGGAGGGCCTCGAGGCACCTTTGCTGAGCCAAGGAGGTAATGCCATAGGAGCTGTGACCTCCTCAGCCCAGCAAAGTTCAGCTCAGGCAGCCAGGAGTCAACGCAAGTCGCGCATGTCTGCTCCTGGCTGCCTGACCTGAACATGATGAAGAGTGTCTGTCAGGCTGACCTTTGTTCAGCCTGAAAGACACTCTTCATGAGGGGCAAAAGATGGGGGGGCATGGCCCCTCTCCCCTAAAGGACGGGCTGCGCCTGGGATTCTGGAACCCATTGCTGATGTTGGAGTGTACTCCTCATGCTCAAACCTAAAAAGCTGGAACCATGCATTGCCAGTGGGCCTGATTTTGATGCAGCTTCCGTTACATTCTCCTCTGCAGCAGCAAATCTGATTACGTGGCCACAACGCTGACTGGTAGCCAACAAAATTGAACCTTTTTTGGCCACAGACTGCAGCCATCAAAGTCTTTATTACAAACATTGCTCCAACCATAAATGAAAGAGGTACCTCTGCACACTTCTATATCAAAATGAATTAATGTGGCTTTACAATTTAGATCAATGAGACAATTTTAGTCATCAGTGCATATTCCACATTAGGGACTACTTGATGGGAAGCAGAACATGGAAAAGAGGAATGGAATTAAGGCAAATCCCGGAGGATTTGCTTTTGCTTGCCTTGTATTAAAAATGTGACTTTCCAATGCACTAACAATGGATTTAAAATCATTTAAAGAATGTTCCTGTTAAATGACAAACTGTGGGGAACTTCACTAAACAGCCCAGTTGTTGGCGTTCATGTTTCTGGGTTCCACAAAACCAAGTGCTTCGAAACTATGATAATCAGTCCCCTGCAGCCAACAAGAAAGTAAGAAGTCACCAACACAATCGGAAACACCAGGAGAGGTGCACCTTGAACTGCCAAACAAATGGCTATACGTCCAGGTTGCTGAAAACTGGCACCAAGCATATTGTTTCTAATATGAAGTCTGTGCTAGAGTTTGTTTTTTGGCTAATTTTCCAGCTGAATAGGAAAGTGGTGGAGCCAAAGCAAAGGTAGCAGGCCACTTTAAATGCAATCTGTGTAGTGCCATGACTAAAAGTCCTTTTTTACAGTTTTTTGCCAAGGGATACAATTCACATGTTTCCCTGCTTCAATGATGATTTCAACTAGTGATCTATCAAATAAGCTTCACCATGAAGACCCTTCACTAAAAAACCCAAATGGAACCCACCCATGTAATCTTGAGGCCTCACGTTTTACATCTAATCCAGGCACTGCCTTACCCATTGAGCTTTTTGATGTCAGTAAGAGTACAAGTCACACTTACGAGAGGACATAGAGTGTGCAAGTGATATGATTTAGGACCACATACTGGACCAGGACTAGTCATTCCCTGACTCACCCTTTATGCTTTTATTAATGAAACAAAATCTAAAGAATGTGGATACTTAGGAACTTTTAATCATTCTTAACTTACCATAGACTTCAATGAGCATGCATATTAATCATTATAAATCCTATACCCTAAAACTATAATATAGTCCTTTTGTTATTCTTTTTAACCCTCACATTGTTAGTAGTTTCTAGTTAATGCATGTCCAATTTACCTGGATCTAATGTAGTTCATTGTGTAGCTTATTTTTTAGTTTGCTTGTGTGTTTCCTGCATTCCCTAGCATCTAACGTAGATGTTATCCTTGAGCTCTACCAACCTAATTGTAAGATATTGGGCTACTGATTGATGGGGTTGAAATCCTACTCAAGCAGCAACCACAAGCCTTGTCAGGGTGAGGCATAAGAAAACCCAAATTAACCTGTGCTCAACCCTCTGGCAGCTTGGCACAGAGCAGTCAGGCTTAACGTAGACTCAACGTGTAAAGTATTCATGCAGCACTTCTAACAGTAATAAAGTGAAAACAGAACACAAATAAAACCACACTCGAATTTAGAAAAATGGAGTAAATGTTAATAAATAAAAGAAGATCAAAAATACGAACATCCCGTCAGTAGATCCAGAGATATCCATATTTAAAGATTTTAGAGACAATAGCCGCAAAAAGCCCAAAGGGCCAACTGTGGATATCTGGTATCGCTCAGGCTGACCATAATTGAGCACAGGCCAGATATAGAGAACCAGGTAGGTCGCTAAACAAGAGTACCTTACGCCCTGGTTGTGGAGAGTTGTGAGGTCCCGCTCAGAGAATGTGATGCATCGGTTCTGAGGAGCTGCAGAGTTGCAACGGGAGGTCCTGCAGCATCATCAAGGATCCCATTAATGAGAGCTTGTGAAGCGAAGTCTCGCATTGAGGATGCGTCGTGCAGTCAAATGATTTGCATTGGTTTCGAAGAGATGAGGGGTTGCGATGCGCAAACCTGCATCGTGGCCAAGGCTGCTGTTAATGAAAGATTTGCTTCACGAGGGCTTTAGTTGGTGAAGCTTCACACAGCAGCAGTTCCGATGCGGGCTGCAATGTGAATGTGGAGTCTTTGCACACACTGGAAGAACCCTTGCAACAGAGGTGATGCCTCGGTTCTGCTTGGGATTGGGCTGCCCAGCAGCGGAGATGCATCGGTCTAGTTGGATCCACTTATGGGCAGGCAGAGCACTTTCACGCTAACTTCCAAGGGTCCAGGACTGGGGTAGCACCACTTGGCAGAGTATGACTCAAAGATTTGAGTTCAGGTGCTGGGATCAAGCTTGCTGGAATTTTCTGTCCCAGAGATTCTAGTCAGGAGGCCAGCCAATTAGCCCTCGGAGTCACTCTGGGGACCAGGGTTCAAGAGATGCAGGTCCAGTCGTTCTCACCCAGGCAAGAGGGCAGCAGGTCAGCACAGCAGGACAGCAATCCTTTAGAGCAGCAGTCCAGCAGAGTGGCAGTCCTTTCAGCAGAACTAAAAGTGTACTGAAGAGCTGGTTTCTGAGATCCACTATTTATACTTGAGCCTTCCTTTGAAATGGGAGAAGCTTCTAGAGGTTTCCCTTTGACATCCACAGGCATCCTGACTTCCCTGGCTCCAAAATAACTACGAAGGGTATGCAGCCCTTAGTGTGGCAGCAAGACAAGCTTTATAAAGTGCAAGTAAGTCTGTGTCCAGCTCCATTCCCCATTCTGCTACTGATGGCCCATTCAGGCACACTTAGGCTTTAGATTGTCTGTGGCTGTCTTGAAGGAATAAACAATGCCCTAATGTCAGCTGCACCTAGTCATGGGACCCAGAGACAGACTACAAGCACTAAAAGGCTTAGGCAGGAACATGCCAACTTACTAAAAGTGCCATTTTTAAAATTGTTATGTAAAATTCGACTTTACCATAAAAGAGGATTTTTAAATTACAGTTCCAAAGACCAAACATAAACTGGTCTCCTGTTCCCATTTGGATATTATAGCTTATTAAATATAATGAGGTAACTCCAATGTTATCTTAATGGTAAGGTAGCCCTTGCATTAGTGAAAAGAAAATGTAAATGTTTTTCACTACCAGGACCTGTAAAACTCAGAATCACGTGTCCTACTAATTAAATAAACTGCAACCTGCCCTCTGGGATGTCCAGGACCTACTCTAGGTGTTAGACCTGATGCTTTTTGCAGGGTCATCCCCAAACTTCTTGCCTCCTTCCTTCTATTTTATCTGACCAGTTTGTGTTGGCTTTAGGACTCTGGGTACTTTACCACTGCTAAACAATGATAAAGTGCATTTGCTCGCTGTCTGAATTGTATTGGTAATTGGTTTATCCATGATTGGCATATTTGATTTACTAGTAATTCCTGAGTAAAATGCACTACGTGTGCCCAGGGCCTGTAAATCAAATGCTACTAGTGGGCCTGCAACACTGATTGCGCCACCCAAATGGGTAGCCCTGTAAACAGGTCTCAGACCTGTGACTGCAGTGTCTGTGAGTGCAGCCTAGCACGGCCAATTCGACCTGGCAAGTGTATCCACTTACCAGGGCCAACCATTCTCTTTTTGTACACGTAAGGCACCCCTAAGGTAGGCCTGGATAGCCACAGGGGCAGGGTGTAGTGTATTTAAAAGGTGGGACATGTACTGGTGTGTTTTGTATGACCTGATAATGAAATACTGCTGAATTCGGTTTTCCCCATTGCAAGTCCTATCTCTTCCATAGGTTAACATGAAGACTGCTTTTAAAAATATTTTAAGTGCAGATTCCCATTGGGAGAAGATGGAAATATGGAATTTGGGGCCTCTGAACTCACAATTTAAAATACATATTTTTTTAGAGTTGGTTTTTAGATTGTCTGTTTGAAAATGCCACTTTCTGTGCCTCTGCCTGCCTGTGGAATCCAAGTCTGGGGCAAACTGGCAGTTGGGCTGTTTGTAAATTCCATCTAGACAGTGACACAAAGGGAGCTGGGGTGTAGCCTGCATATCCTGATGAGTCTCCTGGGCTAGAGTGAGGGGGGAAGAGCTGACACCTGCACCTGAAAGGGCTGTGCCTGTCCTCACACAATGAAGGCCCGGCCTGGGCAAGGCAGGATTTTGTGAACAACAGAGACTTTCCTTTGAAGTTTGCCTACTTCAAAGGCCAGAACAGGTGTAAGTAGTGGACCCAAAACCCCAGACTTTTGGAACACTTCTGGATCAAGAGGAACCTCTGTCAAGGAGAAGAGCTGAAGAGCTGGAGAAGGAGTACTGCTGCTTTGCTGTGTGTGCTTTGCTGGTTTGGCCTGCAGGTGCTGCTTCGGCCTTAAAGAGGGCAAAGACTGGACTTTGCTGTGCATCCAGCATGTGACGTTTCTCCAAGGGCTTGGAATACAGCTTGCCTCCTGTTGGAAGTCTCAGGGATATCAAAGACTTCAGTTTCATATGTCTACAGCACTGGAAACTGTGTGTTTTGTGCTGCAACAGAAGAAAAACCACTCCAACGCCATTAATGACACTGCTGACTGCACCGTGGTCTGACGATGCCACACAGAGTCATGCGCCACGTCGCACTGCAACCCTGGTCTCACCAACGCCGCCACCTGATGCTGTCACGAGCCACTGCATGCACTGGGACCTGCGGGCCCCGCACTCTGCATCACCTTGCTCACACCACAGCCTTGGTATCCCCGGCTATGTCGCTCATGCTGACACCGACGCCGCTGCCTGCACCGTGGCCTCGGGACACAGAGCACCGTCCCATCCCGCACCGCAGCCCCGACCCATCGATGCCAGTGCAATCAACTCCAGTGTTGTCAACAGATGCCCCCTTCTGTACTGCGACCCGTGGGCACTGCACGGAGCCCACACCACACCGCCTCATTGGGCCTACCGACGACAGCACTTCAGCAACAAAGCTGCCTGCACCTTGACCTGGAGACACTGCACATCACACTTGCCCGATCCACACCACAGCCCTGGTCTCACCAATGCTGCAGGATGCCGTTACCGAGCCACCTCCTGCACCGTGACCTGTGGGCAACGCACATTGCATACTCCCTCTTTGCACCACAGCCCCGACGCCATCCACACCAGCGCTCCTGACTTCATCATCAGCCCGGAATTCGATCTGCAACGCTTGGGACTTCAAGGGCCTGATGACCCCCACATCGACCTCTGGACCTGATGCCTGTGACGCCAGCGATGCTGCACTCTGGATCTCAAAGCGAGGATCAAAACGTCCTTCATTTCCAAGGTACTGTTTTGCGGGTCTTCCAGACACTGTAGCTGGCCCACGATGACGCAGCCGGCCTGAATTGGTGGATTTGTTGTTCACAACACCGTGATAGCCCCAGGCATAGTTAGTGGCATCCAAGAACTGTATTTTTAAGTTATTTCTTGCAAAATTCTTATCTTTATTAATGCCTTTTGGATTTTTCTCATTTTGGTCTTGTTTTACATAGATACAAATTGGCTATTTTTCTAAAACTAATGTGGTGTCCTTTTGTCATGTTTTCACGGTATTACCGTTTGTTATGTGCAAATGCTTTATACATTGCTTCTTAGTTAAGCCTGACTGCTCGTGCCAAGCTACCAAGGGGGGTGAGCAGGGGTTATCTAAGCTGGCAATCTCCCTTATCCTGACTAGAGTGAGGGTCCGACTTTGGACAGCGTACAAACCGACTACCAACTAGAGACCCCCTTTCTAATACTACCTAGACCTATATTTCTTAAAAAGGAAGGCTTGGGCCTGGCAAAAGCTTTATTTTGTCAGGTCAAAATGGCAGTTTAAAACTGCACATAGCAGCTGCAACAAAGTTTACATTAGATCCATAGCCAAACTGTTGACAAACAGAGCCTAGTTGAAGATTCTCAAGCACTCTATAGGCTCTGTTTTAACAGTGTTAGACCGATCAATCTCAGGATGGCCTTCCCCATTTTTTGCTTTCCTCCTCCATTTTTGCTTATCTCATCTTTGATGGCCTTAGGACTCACCATTGCTAACCACAAGTGACCACATACTACTTGTTTTTGCTTTTCAGACTTTTCCTGCTTCCATTTCTTTGTGATTTTTTAACTCCTCTTGGGAACTCTCTGGGAGCCACTTTTGGAACTTTGCATGTTTGAGTACTCACCAATATGTCTCAATCTGGGGATGTACCAGCTGTGGCTACAAAGGTTGTTTTTGAGTTTGAGAAACTTGGGGAGTATACAGTGGCTCAACTGAAACACTTTTGCAAGGATCTTGCCTGCCCCATCAGGAGCTCTGCCAGGAAGGAGGAGCTGCAAAAGGCATTGAGGGCCTGGTTGGCAACCAAGGAGGCTAAGGGGCACACAGAGGAGGAGAATGAGGGGTAGGAGGTGCAAAGCAATCTGCGTGGTGTGTTGTATGTCTGCCTGTGGGGAGAGTCTCCTGGGCAGGTAGCAGTGTGTCATCCAAGGGTCTGCCTCCAGAAGAGTTGCAGGACAGACAGGCAGAGAGGGTGCACCGGTTTGAGCTAGAGAAGCTTAAGATGGAGATGGAAGTGAGAAGGCTGGCCATAGAAGGGAAAAAGATACTCTTGGCTTATGAACTCAGTTTGAGAGAGCTGGATCAGAGGAGCCAGTCTAGCACAGATGGTGGCAACAGTACCTCAGTGCAGCCTGACAGGAGGGTGTACATTTCTAAAGACCTGGTGAAGGATTACAAGAGGGAGGATGACATCTATCTGTGGTTCAAGGGGTATGAGCCTGTACTCCATGTGAACATGGTCCCTGGAGCACATTGGGAGGCAGGTCTGTGGAAGCACTTTGAGGTAGCAGGGAGGATCCTCAGGGACTCACCTACTCTATCATGAAGGACGCCCTACTCAGCAGATATAGGGGGTCATTTTGACCTCAGCGGTCTTTTTGAAAGACCGCCGAGGGACCGCCGTGCCGAAGACCGCCAGTGTTGGCGGTTTTCCGCTCGGCCTATTATGACCGTTGGCAGCTCTCCGTCCTTTTACGGACGGAGAGCCGCCAACAGCCATACTGGCGGGAGGCGGGGAAGTGGAGGTAGCTCCACCTCCACCGCCACGCCAACAGAACACCGCCCAGCAAATCACGTCCTGTGATTCGCCGTGACGGTGTTCTGTTGGCAGTGTAGTGTTGGCGGAGCTGCCCCCATGGCTCCCGTCCCCTCCCGGAGGATCGTCGGACCAGGTAAATCGATCGTCCGTGATGGGAGGAGGGTGGGAGGGTGTTGTGTGGGTGCATGGGGGTGTGCGTGTGTGTATGTGAAGGGGGTATGAGTGTGTGTATGCTTGCGGGGGTGTTGTGTGTATGGGAATGAGTGCGTGTATGTCTGTGGGTATGTCTGTATGGATGTGTGCGTGTATGTTTGAATGTGGGTGTGCGTGTCTGCCTGTGTGTGTGTATGTAGGCATGTATGTTGGTGTGTGTGCGTGTGAGTGTGTAGGTGGTGCCTGCGTGCGTGTCGTGTGGGTATGGGTGATGTGATGTTGGGGGTCGGAGTGGGGAGGGGGGCCCTGCCACCTTTGGGGGGTGGCAGGGGTGGTGGGGGGGTAGGGGAGTGAGTCAGGGAGGGGGTGAGGGGAAGGGTAGACCCCTATCAGTGCCAGGGAAGGAATTCCCTGGCACTGATAGTGCTTACCGCCATGGATTTCATGGCGGTTCAAACCGCTGGAAATCCACGGCGGTAAGCCAGGTGAAAATACGCCGGCGGTATAGTGATGGCCGCCAGGCTGGAGACCCCGGTCTCCAGCCCGGCGGGCGGAACGGAGAACCGGCGGATGACCATGGCGGTAACCGCCATGGTCATAATTCCATGCAGTAAGACCGCCAGCCTGTTGGCGGTCTTACCGCCGGTTCTCCGCCTTCCGCCAGGGTCGTAATGACCCCTGTTAGAAATGGGGTCTTTGGTTTACAGTCAGGTTACCCCCTGTTCAAGCAAGGACCCTCACTCTAATCAGGGTAAAAGAGAATCACCCTCAGCTAACCCCTGCTTACCCCCTTGGTAGCTTGGCAGAGCACTAGGCTTAACTTCAGAGCGCTAGGTGTGAAGTATTTGTACCAACCCACACAGCAACTTAATTAAAACACTACAAAAGGACACAACACCGGTTTAGAAAAATAGGAAATATATTCATCTAAACAAAACAAGACCAAAACGACAAAAATCCGACATACACAAGTCAAGTTATGAATTTTTAAAGATTAAACTCAAAAATAGCGCTTAGAAACAAAAATGCTTCGATGAGATGTTAACACGGCGCCGTGACGGAGTCGTTCTCAACAAGCTGACACCAGCGGAGCCGGACACGGAGTCGTGTAGACCCCCGTTGAATCTGTGCACTTCGAGCGGCGTCGGTCACGACATGGTGCGGCGACTTCCACGGAGTCGCAGACTTCAGCGGGGCTGCTGCGGCATCGGGCCTGCGAAGAGCGTCGCGTTCCAGCGAAGGTCACGGCGTCAGGTGCAGGAGGCGTTACCGGATTCAGCAGCGGCGGCGGTCCGAAGTCGTCCGAAGTCGATTTCCTTGGATTTCCACCAGCTTTCCTTTCAAGGGCCCAGGGACTGGATAGGGCACCACTTGTCAGAGCAGGAGTCTCTCCAGAGACTCCAGGTGAAGGCAGAGAGAAGTCTTTGCTGTCCCTGAGACTTCAAACAACAGAAGGCAAGCTCTAAATCAAGCCCTTGGAGATTCCTTCACAAGATGGAAGGCACACAAAGTCCAGTCTTTGCCCTATTACTCTGACAGAAGCAGCACTGCAGGAAAGCTCCACAAAGCACAGTCACAGGCAGGGCAGCACTTCTTCCTGAGCTATCAGCTCTTCTCCAGGCAGAGGTTCCTCTTGGTTCCAGAAGTGTTTCTAAAGTCTGTAGATTTGGGTGCCCTTCTTATACCCATTTTAGTCTTTGAAGTCACCTTTCTTCAAAGGGGACTCACACCTACTTGTGAAATCCTGCCTTGCCCAGGCAAGGCATCAGACACACAGCAGGGGGTTGGAGCCGGCATTGTCAGAGGCAGGAACAGTCCTTTCAGATGAGAGTGACCACTCCACCCCTCCCTCCTAGCAGAGATGGCTAATCAGGAAATGCAGGTTACACCCCAGCCCCCTTTGTGTCACTGTCTAGTGCGAGGTGAAAAACAACCCAACTGTCAAACTGACCCAGACAGGGAATCCACAAACAAGGCAGAGTCACAGAATGGTTTAAGCAAGAAAATGCTCACTTTCTTGAAAATCAACTTTACTAAAAGATGTACTTTTAAATTGTGAGTTCAGGGACCCCAGGCTCCACATGTCCATCTACTCTCTAGGGGAATCTACACTTTAATCATATTTAAAGGTAGCCCCCATGTTATACTATGAGAGAGACAGGCCTTGCGACAGTGAAAAACGAAGTTGGCAGTATTTCACTGTCAGGACATATAAACCACATTACTATATGTCCTACCTTATCCATACACTGCACCCTGCCCTTGGGGCTACCTAGGGCCTACCTTAGGGGTGCCTTACATGTAAGAAAAGGGAAGGTTTAGGCCTGGCAAGTGGGTACACTTGCCAAGTCGAATTTACAGTGTAAAAATACACTTACAGACACTGTAGTGGCAGGTCTGGGACATGATTACAGAGCTACTTATGTGGGTGGCACAACCAGTGCTGCAGGCCCACTAGTAGCATTTGATTTACAGGCCCTGGCACCTCTAGTGCACCTTACTAGGGACTTACTAGTAAATCAAATATGCCAATCATGGATAAACCAATTACATACAATTTACACGGAGAGCATATGCACTTTAGCACTGGTTAGCAGTGGTAAAGTGCTCAGAGTTGAAAAGCCAACAGCAACAGGTCAGAAAAAAATAGGAGGCAGGAGGCAAAAAGACTGGGGATGACCCTGCATAAGAAAAAGTCCAACAACCCCCATAGTCTTACTCATGAGCAGTATAAGGAGGAGTTTAGGTCCTATAAGAAGAAGGAATTCCAAACTTGGTCAATGGTTGGGTGGATGAAGGACAGTAAGTTGACAACTTATGAGGGGCAGTACAATTTGATTGCTTGGGAGCACTTGTATAGTTATTGTTTTCCAGAGCTGTGCCAGCACCTAATTGACAGCAAGTTGACTGACCCAAGGGTCCCCACCATGAGAAGTAGGGAGGGTAAGGGTAAACAGGAGGACTTCTCTAATAGGCCCCTCCTAGCTCCCAGGGTATGGATTCGCAGCTTCCAGTTTAAAGGAAACCATGGGTCTCTACAAGGAAATCTGCAGAGAGAGGTCCCCGCAAGTGCTATGCATGTGATTGAGTGGGTCACATGAAGGGGGGTCCCAAATGTCTCAAGGGGAAGGGTGGGAGCCAGCTGAGATGACCCTTGTCTCACTAAGGGACTGTGAGATGGTCCACAGGACCCTCGTGCCTGAGAACACTAAGAAATACAGACAGGGGGTGACCATCAATGGACAGAGGGAGGAGGCTCTGAGAGAAACAGAACCCAATGTGACTACAGTGAGGTCACTTGGTGTCTGAAGAGCAGGTAGTTCACCATGTACTTCACCAGGTAGTTGTGGTAGACAACTCTGAGCGCCTATGCAAAGTGGCAAAGGTTCCCTTGAGTGGTGTGGTCTCAGGTTCCTTGAGGATAGCTGTGTGTCCAACCATGCCTGTGGATTGTCTGCTTGGCAATGAGCTGGAGGATTCCCCTTGGAAGGAGGTGGAACACAGATCTCACTTGGAGATGCTGGGTCTGCCTGGGTGGGTGGGTGTGTCCACCCGGTCAATGGCAGCCGTCAGGGTGATCAGGAGGCCCTGGATCTTGAAAGAGTGGCCCAGGTGCCTGCTAGAAGGAGGAAGGGCAAAGTGTGTGGGAAACTCACTTACTGACATAAAAGTTCACTACTCCATACCACCCCCAAGGAAATGGTTTTGTTGATAGATTAAACCAAACCCTGAATAGCATGCTTATGGGCCTTTCAGAGCCCATGAGGAGTAACTGGGACATCCTCCTGCCATGCCTTCTGTTTGCTTACAGGGAAGTGCCACAGAGGGGACTAGGTTTTAGCCCCTTTCAGTTGTTGTATGGCCACCCTGTAAGGTAACCTCTGAGTCTGGTGAAGGAGTGCTTGGAGAAGGCCTCCAGGAAGCCCCCCCAGGATGTGTTTGGTTATATGCTGGCCTTCAGAAATCAGATAGCACGCTTCAGGAAGCATGCTCAGGAGAACCTAGAAGCAAGCCAGGAAGACATCAAACGCTGGTATGACCAGAATGCCACTCTGGTTCACTTTCAGCCTGCCCAAAAAGTGTGGGTCATGGCCCCAGTGAAGCCTTGTGCTCTCCAAGACAAGTGGACTGGGCCGTTTGAGGCGGTGGAGCGCATGAGTGAGGTCACCTAACTGGTGAACTTGCGGACTCCCAGGAACCCTTTGAGGGTCCTGCATATGAACCGCCTCAAACCTCACTTTGAGAGGTCTGAAGTGACCATGCTCCTACAACAGATGATGGAGTGGAGGAAGAGAGTGAGCCTCTTCCTGACCTCCTGTCTGCTCAGGAGAATGATGGGTATGTGGAGGGTGTGAACCTCTCCCCCTCAAGGACCCCAGAGCAACTGAGGGACTATCGCCAGGTGTTGGGACAGTTTGCCTCCTTGCACCCCTTGACCCCAGGGGGCACCTGTGTACACATGATGTGGACACTGGGGACAGTCTACCTGTAAAGCACAAAATATACAGAGTGACTGACAAGGTTCTGGCTAGCATCAAGGATGAGGTGTCCAAGATGTTAGCAATAGGGGTTATTGAGTTTCCAGTAGTCGTTCGGCCAGCCTGGAGTTTTGGTTCCAGAAGCTCCTTCCCCTAATGCCTCTTCAGAACTCAGGTTCTATGTGGACTACAATGGATTCAATGCCATCACGAAGACTGACGCACATCCCATCCCCCAAGCTGATTAGCTCATTGATCGGTTAGGAGCTGCCAAGTTTCTCAGCACATTTGATGCAATGTCTGGGTATTGGCAGATTGCCCTAAAGGAGGGGGGCAAGGAGAGGTCTGCATTTTCCACTTCAGATGAGCTCTACCAGTACAGGGTGATGCCCTTTGGGATGAAAATTGCCCCGCCACCTTTTAGAGATTTGTTAACCTGGCTTTGGCTGGGTTGGGGGACTGCAGTGCAGCCTACCTGGATGACATTGCTGTATTCAGCTCCAGCTTGGAGGAACACCTACACCACTTCTGCGAAGTGTTGAAGGCTCTAAAGAAGGCAGGCCTCACAATTAATGCAAGTAAGTGCCAAATAGGGCAGGGTTCTGTGGTGTACTTGGGACACCAGGTGGGGAGTGGCCAGGTGGCACCCCTACAACCAAAGATTGAAACCATTTTGGCTTGGGGGCCCCCTAAGACCCAGGCTGAGGTGAGAGCATTTTTAGGTCTTGCAGGATACTATGGGAGGTTTGTCAAGAGGTATGGCACTATTGCTGCTCCCTTGACTCAGTTAACCTACAAAAAGCAACCCAAAAAGCTGATCTGGACAAAGTCTTGCCAGACAGCTTTTGAGGCCCTGAAGGCAGCCATGTGCATAGCACCTATGCTGAAGATGCCTGACTTCTCCAAGGAGTTTGACGTGCAGAGTGATACTTCAGAGCATGGTGTGGATGTAGTACTTGCACAGCTAAATTAAGAGGGTCTAGACCAGCCTGTAGCCTTCATTAGTTGGAGGTTACTTCCCTGGAAACGTAGGTGGAGTGCAATTGAGCTTGAAGTTTGTGCTGTGGTCTGGGCGCTGAAGAAGCTAAGACCCTACTTGTTTGGGACTCACTTCCGGGTTCAGACAGACAACAGGCCCCTCAGATGGTTAAAGCAGATGAGAGGTGAGAATCCAAAACTGTTGTGGTGGTCCATCTCCCTTCAGGGAATGGACTTCACGGTGGAACACTGCCCTGGAAAAGCACACGCCAAATGTTGATGGTCTGTCCAGATTCTTCTGCCACTTTCGGCTGGGGGGAACACGTGTTAGTCCTGGCATCCTTGGCGTGGTCTCCCTTGTCTCTTTTTTGCCTCTGCTTCCCATGTTATGATTGTGTGCTGAACTTTGTGTTTGCTGGTTTTGGTACTCTGGGCACTTTACCACTGCTGACCAGTACTAAGGTGCAAGTGCTCCCTGTGTCAATTGCATGTGTAATTGGCTTTTTCCTGCTTAGCATATTTGATTTACTAGTAAGTCCCTATTAAAGTGCACTAGGGGTGCCCAGGGCCTGTAAATCAAATGCTACTAATGGGCCTGCAGCACTGACTGTGCCACCCACATGAGTAGTCCTGTAAACATGGCTCACACATGCCACTGCAGTGTCTGTGTCTGCAGTTGTAAACTGCCAATTCGACCTGGCAACTGTACCCAGGCACACACATTCCCTTTTTGTACATGTAAGTCACCCCTAAGGTAGGCCCTAAGTAGTCCCATGGGCAGGGTGCCTTATATCTTAAAAGTAGGGCATGTGCTGTTGTGTTTTTACATGTCCTAACAGTGAAATACTGCCAAATTTGGTTTTCACTGTTGCAAGGCTTATCTCCCTCATAGGTTAACATGCTGTCTTTAAATAACTTCTAAGTGCAGTTTCCCATTTGGGAGCAGATAGAGATATGGAGTTTGGTGTCTCTGTACTCTCAATTTAAAAATAAAACTTTTTGTAAAGTTGTTTTTCAGATTGGCAGTTTGAAAATGCCACTTAGAATGTGGCCTGTGACTGTGGTTTGCTGGGTTGGCCTGCAGTTGCTGCTTCTGCCTAAGAGAGGACAAAGACTGGACTTTGTGGTATATTCCTGCTTGTGAAGTGTCTTCCTCTGCCAGCACTTGGACTCTCTGCTGCCCTGTCAAGTGGTGTCTATCCCATCCGTGGGCCCTTGAAAGATGAAGCTGGTAGAACCAAGGTGGAAATCCATCCACAGGACCTGTGTGGGGAACATTTCAACACACCACCCACCTTGATGCCGAAATCGACACACCACCTGAAATGCAGCTCGGAAATCGATGCATCACCTGCATCGCGGCTGGAGAAATGGCACAACACCCACTTGCAGATGCTAAAATCGATGCAAACACCACCCAGCATGGATTCTCGTCCTCGTGCAGCCGGATTTCTCATGCACCATCACTGGGCGTCAAAAACAATGTGAACCTGCGCGGATCCGAGGTGCACCATCCAGAAATCGACGCATCGCTCTCTTGCGGGAGAGGAAAACGACCGGACCAGAGAAGAAACAATGCACGACCTCAATTGCGACTAAGGAATCAACGCATCGCTGACTTTTCCAACGCATGCTCACCGTTGCAGCATTTTTGGTTTTTACACAAACCAGGTACTTTGTGTAACAGCAAGGTTTCATTGTTCCCATTGTTTTCTATGGAGTAAGATTCTAATATTTTAAAATTCATAACTTTACTTGTCTATATTAGATTTTTGTCTTTTAGGTCGTGTTTGATTTAGATAAATCTTGGTTATTTTTCTAATCTGGTGTGGTGTCCATTTTGTAGTGTTTTCACTGTATAACCGTGTGTGTTGGTACAAATACTTTACCCATTGCCTTTGAGATAAGCCTGACTGCTTGTGGCAAGCTACCAAGGGAGTGAGCAGGGGCTATCTTAAGTGAGTATTTCTCTTACCCTGACCAAAGTGAGGGTACCTGCTTGGACACAGTGCAAACTGACTGCCAACCAGAGACCCCATTTCTAACAGATACTTAACCACAACAAGAGTCATACATTATATACTTTTCTAGCATCTATCCATCATAGACCTCACAATCATTAATCCATCTTCTATTCTACTATAACATTTACATATAAACTTGAAATTGACCAAGCTAATGACATAATAGTACAAAAATAAACACCATTTGACCTAGAAAGGTACTAACTCTCAAAGGATTTGCAGTTATTTTACTTACGCATTCAAGTCTCCTTGAAAATGTAAATCCTTCAATGAAGGTGCATTAGGCTCTTACGAGTCCATAGATAAAATTGCCCATTGTAATATTAGATCAATCCATCCTAATTGGAGTTGGTGTACCGAAGGAATAATCCTCCTTAAGAGAAAATTGTGTTTCAGAAGTGTTGTTCAATATATTTGTTTGCCCTACTTGTAACATCTTGATAGCCTGAATTCCTAGATGTCATGTAAATGTGAATGTTATCCAACCACACATGAAGAACACCAGAGGCTGTAAAAAGTGGCCCGAGCGTGCAACAGGCATGTGCATCCGCTTTCTGTGACCCTAGAGCACTTTGGTATTACAGAAGCAGCCGCACATGGTCATTATAGCAGCATATGGGAAATCAAATCATTGACCTACATTTTTTGTCATGGACTGTGGTTCTGTAAAGTGAGAAAAAAGTAATTATCCACACAATTTGTGACATTTATGAATTATTTAAGAATTATTCAGATAAAAGGGGAGAATGATTAGACATATTTAATGAGGAAGATGAACTGCACAAGCATATTCTGTTTCACTCCCAATGCCTCCACATAAAATACAAATATGTTCGTGTACACCTCAGAAGAAGCACTGCTGTCACAAGCATTGCCTGAGCTGTAAGGAATTGGGGGGTGAGGAGGGTATGAAATGCTGTTACCAGTTCAAGAATATACAGGCAAGAACAAGCCAGCCTAAGGATTCTAAAGAGAATAAAATCACCATGTTTGGAAATGACTCACCTCTGAGAAGCCCATGCAGAATTATTTGGAGACCTAAATAAAAAACAGCTACCAGCAGAACATGTCAGGCTATTTAATTGAGGAACACCTCAAATCCACAGAGGCAGAACAAAGACAAAACGATTCTGAGGCCGTAAATCATCTGAAAATAGTGTGAGGTGGAACACACCTCTTGTTGCGTTCCTTGTAGAATTTAAATAAACTAAGCAAAAAATGTGTATGCACACTTTGGCAATTTTATTTTCCCTACGTTTAACAGCCTCAGTACAAATGGATTATATCAGAAATCCATTTCCTACAATTTTGTAGCATGTTGTTAAAATGCCCCCCAGAACTGTCATAGTAGATACCAGCAGCTTTCGTTTAGGCACCAGTGATCACCCCCTAAAAGCATCAGTACAACCCTTGATGGGACTCTGCTGATGACACCATAGTAGTCAATTGTGTATTGGTCTCTTTCCACCATTATCATTGAAGGCTTCACCTTATTCTTGAGACAGACATCCTCCTATGCCTGTCGTCTTTTGTTCTATGTGATTTCGACAGTGGTACCATTGCTAGCTAAGGAACTGATTGTTCGAATGTGGAAATCTACTCCACATGCGCAGATAAGTATATTAAAGACCTAAAGAAGTTGAATGTTTCTAATATTGAAATGACGTCAAAAGAAACAGGCAATGATACTGGCATTAGCATGACATAGGTTAACGATTTCTGAACGCAGAATGCTCCAGGTATTCAGTCACTGGGCAGTTATTAGTTCATTAACACTAGACAAGGCGCTCCTGCTTGCCTTATTAACACTGGCTCCTCTGCTTCTATTGTTTGTATATATTTAAACAAGCTTTTGCATCATTTGTTTCTTTATTATCTGCAACGGTACATCTGTCTTCCAACTGATGTGCATGTTTATTAATGCAATCTACGTTGTTAGCAGAATGGTAACTAACTGAACACACAAATGATAACATAGCGACAGAAGGTTTCACAGCGCTGTTGAACTTGGGATAGTTCCTGAAAATTGGTTCATCTGCCCGCAGTTTGGTATACCTTTAGTTCTGCTTTGAATTGATTGTTAGCAGGAACATATCAAAATGTTAGTGATGAAAGAGCATGTGTCACACCTACACCATGTGTTCTGCGTTTAATAATATTGAACTAGGAACAATGCATTTTTAATATTAAAATGTGACGCTTTATGTGTCTTTTACTGTAGACTTAAGAAACTCAGCATTGATGTGAGACTGACACGCTCATGTGCTTTCTTTTTATGTTACTGTAGCAAACGTTTAGATGTTTGTAGGACAACAGGGCTGACTGCAGAGGCCCCCTAACTTTCTGCCCTCATTTATCACTTTTTGCTGTTTTTTTCCTGACTCTGATGGTGCCTTGGGTACTGCGAACCAGTCCCAGGGCCTGTGCTCTGTATAAAATGAGTATGCAAATTAGGCTAATTATAATTGGCTACATCAACCTACCTATAAGTCCCTAGTATATGGTAGGGCATGAAGGTTTAGGGACCCCAGCATAGGTGGTGCCCCCACAGGTGCACTGCTGAGGTGCCCAGTGTCATTTTAAAGGCAGGCCTCCCTTGCTGGCTGCTTTCAAATAAAAGTTACATGCAAATTCGACTTTGGAATTAAAAGTAGTTCCAAAGTCTTAAACTACCTTATTTTTACATATAAGTCACCCCTAAGGTGTGCCCTATGTGCCCCTAGGGCTGGGTGCCATGTACGTATAAGCAGGGACCTTATAAAAATAATTTTATAAGCCCTGGTGAGGTAAAACAGCCAAATTCGTTTTCCCCTCATTGTAGTGAATGGCCTCCATAGGCTAGAATTGGGGGACTTTATTTTCATTTTAAAAGTCCCCTTAAGTAACAGATACCTCAAGTTTGGTATCTAATTAATTGTTATAATAAATCCCACAACTTCTAGTTGGGGATTTAATATAACTTGCTCAGGTAAAGAGTTTTAAACTTCACCTGAAAAGTTGCCAACTTCAGCCCTGCAGTGTTTTTGCTGGTTTGCTCTGATTGGCCAGCTTTTGTCAGCCTGGCCAGGCTACCTCAATGAGGTGTGAAGTGGCCTGGCTCAACACAAAGAGATGTGCCTGGGGGAGGAGATCTTCCCTCAGCAGATGGAGAGGCAGGAAGGGGAGAGGGCTGCCAAACTGGTCTTCAATGGCAGGGAAAGACATTTGGAACAATCCAGCACCTCCCTCACATCCTGCAAACCCAGACAATTAGATCCCCCACTTATTACACTAAGAGAGGGCAGGAGAAGGGTGTGTTGAAGGTTTTTAGCCAGACCAGTGGGTGGGCTCAGCCAGGTGTATCCTCCAAAAATCACTTTCAGCCATGATGGATTTTTGAGTGATGTTGCTCCTCGGAATTGATTTTTGCCACACTTTCCAGGAAGTGGTCATCACAGGGGGAAGGACCCAGAACAAGGGCCCCCCTGTTTTTCACCCAGAAGCAAGGATAAAACTGGCAGACCTGCACCCACACCTCAGATCCCTACCAGGAAGAACTACTGGAGAAGGAGGACTGCCCTGCTGGAGCCCTGGCCTGCACCTGGACACTGACCTCTGGAGGACTGCGCCAGCTGCACACTTGGGCTTCACCACAAGAATGACTTTGCCTGGCCTCAACTGGTTCAAGAAGGGACTCCCTGTTTGCTACAGGTGAAAACTTGCTAACTAGAGTCCCCTGCACCAACTCCTGAAGAAAGCAACCAGCTGACCACTGTCCAGTGGCTAAAAAGGAGTTTGTGCCAGGTGCATTCTGGGAGGTGTAGTCCGCACCCTCAAGGAGCACCTCAGAGCTTCTGGAACCTTGGGGTGAGCTGTGGACCTCAAAAGATCCTCAAACGAACATCTAGAAGAAAATCCAGAAGTTTGGAGAAATTTGGAGAACTTTTGGAAAAAAGCTCCAGAAAGGGACCGACCCGCCGTGGCAACCCTAGCCAGCTTGCCGCAACCGTGACCCGGCCTGACTTGCAGGTTCATCCAGGTGAAGCAAATCTACGAAAAAGTGACTAAGTCCAAACGTAGGAAGTTGACCGGGACCTTTCAGGCAGTGTATACAAAGAGGGCTCCAAGGACATCAGATCAAGATTCAGGTTTGCCCCAGTCGAAGGATTTTCATCTCGAAAAAACGACTAAGTCCGAAGGTAAAAATCTCCACTGAGGGCTATT
This sequence comes from Pleurodeles waltl, assembly GCF_031143425.1. Lineage (NCBI taxonomy): Eukaryota > Metazoa > Chordata > Amphibia > Caudata > Salamandridae > Pleurodeles > Pleurodeles waltl. The sequence goes on from NC_090442.1 coordinate 302,895,083, forward strand.
GTGACGCGTATTCGAGGAAGAGTTCCAGGAGGTCGGATTGGACTGGCAACTTGGTCCTGCTGAAGAAAATCTCTAGAAAAAAAAAACTAAGCCTGAAGGTGAACTTTTGACCGAGGCCTCCAGCGAGCTGTAGCAGAGCAGGGCTCCATCGCGTTCGGCCTCAAACTTTGACTGTTCACCGCTTGAGGTGCGACCAGATGATCAGATTGGCGCTATTTGTTTCTAAGCGCTAAAAAACATTAATTCTTTCAAAATGCATATCTTCGGTGCCCCTTATCCAAATTTAATCGTTTTGGTGTCATTTTAAAGATAAAAATATAATCTATTTTTATAAAGTGGTGTTGGATTTGTACTGTGTTTTGTGTTTTACTTATTTACCGTTTTGTAATTTTTAAATGCTTTACACATATGTCTCCTAAGTTAAGCCTTGTCGCTTGTTGCCAAGCTACCAAGGGTTGAGCTAGGTTTAATTTACTGAGACCTAACTGGACCTCAGTGGAGGTTAGTGGCCTATTGCTAAGTGTAGGTACTTATCTGCCCTTACCAATACCCCATTTTCCAACAATGTTACATCTAGATATAATTAAAATATCTGCTAAAAATATGACACAAAACAGTGATTTAAAACAAAGGAGAAGACATAATGCAGCTCCCGGGGCTCAGAGAAGGTGATAAGGAGTTCCACCAGCGCAACTCAAGTTTTAAAAGCTCCACTATTGCTGACTGATCATTTCATTTCAGGAAGTTAAGATAATACATGCAGAACAACAACAAGATCAACATTTAGATTAGGTTATTTCATTTCTTCCAATTAATCAAAAACAGAAGGTACATGATTTTTACCTCAGCTTTGTATATATTAGAAGGATGATTCCTGATTCCACATTTCGAAGTAATTGTTTTGCAGCAGCTTTCCGGTACCAAGATATCAGTGGTCGAGCGGATGTATGCACTGCTGAGCCAGTCTGCAGAGCTGTTGCTGCCACAGCATTTTAACTAAAATGTGAAATAGAAGCAATATTTTATTGCAAGCCTTTTTCCAAGTGAGCAAGTAAGAATAACAGGTACTTTTTATTACCCAGAGTCTGGCTGCACAGCATATGAATAACTTTTCTGCTTTTGAAATGGTAATCGGGAAGAGGAGAACACAGTGGTGATTCTACTGAACTCTTCACTGAAGCAGACACCGAGTAGAATGTGGGTGGAGAACAGTTATTACTTTGAATTAGAATAGGTTTTTGATAACCTTGGTGTGGAAACTGAAAAGCTACTATGCCATACTTTTATATTGTTACATTGACAACCAAATTTAATAGCATTTCTAATTTTATAATACATTAAGGGGGTCATTACGACCCCAGCAGTCGGCGTTAATATGGCGATAAGTAGTTCCAACAGGCTGGCAGTACTTACCGCCATATTATGACATTGGCGGGTTGGCTCAAGCCAATGTACCACTCCGACCGCCACGGCAGTAACAGTGGACAGCCATCTCCGGCTGTCACTGTTCCACTTGCAGGATTATGACCCCACCTACCACCATGGTTTTCGTGGCTTTCTTAATGCCACGAAAACCATGGCGGTAGGCACTATCAGTGACAGGGAATTCCTTCCCTGTCACTGATAGGGGTCTCCCCCTCCAGTTAGCCCCCCCACCCCACCAAAGCCCCCCCACCACCCATCTACATTCACGCCCGCCTTCACACACACACATGCATACACAAACCCATTTCCACATGCATCCACGCATGCATACATCCATTCACACACACATCCGCACACACTTTCATGCATACATGCAGACACGCATTCACATAACACAACATACACGCACTCACACCTCCATACATGCACACACACATTCAACACGCAACACACATCCGCATCCACGCACACACAACCATTCACACCCCCCCACACACAACACCCCCCCACCCACTTATTGTTGGAGAACCGACTTACCTGTGTTCAGAGGTTCCTTCGACAGGAGACGGGACAGGGCGCTGCTGCCACCAGCAGCGCCCGCCAGCAGAACAACGCCAGGCGGTATTATGGGTCATAATACGGCTAGCGACGGTCTACTGGCGTGTGGCATGGCCACAGCCGGATTTCCACAATTTTTCTGGTGGAAATCCGGCTGTGGTCATAATATGGCGAACGGCTGGTAGCCGCGGCAACGGTCCTTTGGCAGCTGTCGCCGCGGCGGTAGGCGGTTTTTACCGCCAATCTCAAAATGAGGGCCTAAGTATTACAAGCAGAAATAAAACAAATTATGACACAAAAATATAACACAACAAACACAATACATGCAGACCCTCATCATGACCCTCGTATCCCGAAGACTGCCAGGGTGGCTGTGGCGGTGTAATCGCCAACGGGCCGGGCCATGAATACCGGCAAATTAGGAGTTTGCCCGATGCCAAACCACTGAGCCTCCACCCGTCCTGACACATTACTCCATTCTGCCAGGCTGGAGTTGACTCTCACACAAACACGTACCCCCTCCCCGTTCACTCACACAAACATGCACCCCTCTCCCCGTTCACTTACACACAAATGCACATGCATACACACACTCACCACTCAATCGCATTCATGCACTCAATCGCTCACACCCACTCACACGCACTCATGCACGCACCTCCCTCCCCATCCACAAACAGTCACACCCCCACCCCATTCACAGTCACTCACCCCCTCACCCCATCCACAAACTCTCACTCACCCCCTCACCCTATCCACAAACACTCACTCACCGCATTCACAAACACTCACTCAACCCCTTACCCCATCCACAAACACTCACACACGCAGACACGCACCCACAAATACCCCTCCTCCCCCTGCATTCACAACATACACACACACTCAAACACGTACACCCCCCACATCGGACGATTCACTTACCTCATCTGTCGAGGGGGTCAGGAGGGGATGGGTCCTAGCGCATCCACCCCTGGCAGCGCCTCGCCATCAGGACACCACCACACCGTATTACGGGTTGCAATATGGTGGGCGGTCTCTTTTTGGCGTGGCGGTACCGCCTCTGCACTTCCGACTGCCAGCACGACTGGTCTCGGAATTCTACCCGATTTCGGGCAGAATTCAGAGATCAGTCGTATTAGGGCAGTCTTAAGACTGCCAGCACTGGTGGTATTTCGGCGCCTGTGGCTTAGGCGGTCTTTGGAAAAAGACCACCGAAGTCATGCTGAAGGCCATAGTATTATATATAGTAAAAATGAAAGTGAGAAAAATGTAATAAAACCTGCAGGGCAAATGTGAAATCAGTTAACCTTCTTTTAGGTGACAGAACTGAATCAGAAAAATTGCAAGAATAAGTATAATAAATAGAACCTAAAAAGCCTAATAAGCATAATATAAAAATAAATCACAATAGCTAGAGATACAAACTGACAAATAAAGAAAGGGACTAGCGGTAGGGAAGAATAGTGAAACTCATCTTCAAGGGCTTTTGCTATAACAAAAGCATTGAGTAGCTTTTACTGATCCGAGACATGACATTTGTAAGATATGGCATCAAGAGTACAGAGACCCAAACACAACTGATGGTTATGATAACTCAAGTGAGTGTCTTCCACAGGCTTGTTGGAACTTTTTATTTGCAAAGGCCCAGTGGGCACTGTGGTATTTAAAATACATTTAAAGAAGGAAATGGCCCCCTGCCTTACTTCAAGTTCTACGTTTGAGCGATATAGGAGGTTTATACTACTAAAAGTAGAAAAAAAAGGAAAATCACCATACATCCTTCTAGCTGAAACCTCAAAGAATGAAATGGGTATGGTGTTTGAGAAAAGGGGGATGGATTTACTTTTGCCTCCTGTCTGTACCCTGGGTACACAAATGGTGAAATTAGTTGATTCTGGATGGGGAAGCATCACCCATGTTATGTGGCATGCTTCATCATCAGCATCCTCACCCTACCCTGGTAAGATAGTACGATCAGGCAAGACTTAACCTCATCTGTAAGAGAGTTCTTGATAAAACTTATACCTGGATAAGGCAGGGATACATGTAGTATTAAAAATGCCTTAGGGTGGAATCTCCTCTAATAATAGGCGCCATAGATATGGTTAAAAATGTGTCCTAGATGATTTTGTTCTGAAGATTTAAATAGTAGGTTAACTGTGACAAGGTGGAAAACATATTGCTTGATATCTATAATGGGTTTAAAACTTACACACTATGAAATCACGGAATGAGAAACCATGGATTCTGTTTCCTTTATAGCTGCCTAAACTGAAATTATTAATGTGAAATACACATCTTACAGCTTCTCCAATATGTGACTCTCCAGTATTGTAAGATCATACATTTAATTATGTACTGTGATGCAGATCAGATTATCAGATGAGGACAACTAGTGGAAGAAATACTCGTATATAGATGCACAAGTGAACAGACAGAATACAGAATTACATCCAGACATTTAAAAGCTAGAATTAGAAGGAAAAAAAACACATTTCTAGAGTTTTATAGAATAACAGAATTTAGATCTTCTAAGGACTCAGTCGTTATGCCAACTTGAATTCAAACGCCAGTTGGACTGCAACCAATGCTCAACTGAGCAATGCTTACATAAGATGTGCTTCTGGTAACAATCAGCCTAACGAGACAAGACAGGGAAAATTAGTGGGATCCCCAATCTTCTTTCCTCAATCAACACCACACTGAAGGAGCACTAGAATACGGAATATGAATTTCAAAATATTTATTTTAAAACCTCAGTCTAGTGCATACAATATGAATTGTAACCACACAGAAGATAAACATTACGAAACCACAGACATTTACAAATATTGTGAAGAGCAGATAATATTGGAACATTGTTATTACATTTATAGCCCTAATGCCCTCATTTGCTACTTCTAGGCACTGTGCTGGTTCTAGCAGATTAATAAAAAAGTAAATTTTGATTTGTAAAGAGGGTGCATACTCGGATAAATACAGCCTATTGTTCCATCTGAATAGCACTCCTGCTGTACTGGTGAAAGGGCAGCTGTGAATGGCGAAGAATAAACACAGCCCATGGAGCAGTCAGTGAAGGCCACTCGCTTCACAGCAAACTTTAATTACAGTGGATGCTGAGATCGTGGTCATCCATCCCATCTGATATCACTGGCATGAAGCACCCCTTTAATTCATAGCTTGGTGTGTGCAGTTTTATAAGCTTTAATCAGCGCCTCATTGACGACTTTCAGAATAAACACTCAATTTGAATCTCTAATAAAAACTTTCAGAATAGGCAACCAATGTGAAGGCTTGTAAAAGACTTTCGAAAATAAAATTCAATATGAGAGCCTGTTGAGGATTTACAGAGTAGATTATCAAGATTCAGTGGCCAAGTGCTCTTTGGGCTATTTTTGAATTATTAGGCAGTGTTCTTTTTGAGAGACAACAAAAGGGAACACACAGTCATTGACATTCTAGACACTCTTATTTGTTAAGAATGGATAGCAATGACATTCATAGCAGAAAAGATAAAATATCGCGAATATATTTGCACAAGCTTGATTATACTATTTATATAACTATTTGAAGAATGAATCAAACAACATGCCAGGAATGTGCATTCAATCTAATTATAGTTAATTATTTCTTAATTATTTCACTAACACAGTGGCATACAAAAATGAAAAGTCCTTGGACAGAAAAACATAGGCCCATATTTACCATTTTTCCACTCAGCCACCTTGCTGCGCTGTGTGAAAGTATTTCCTTTCCCAAGCCGTTTAGTGGCGCATGCGCACTTTTGGAGGCCCAGACCCATCACAGGCACCTTTGTGTCATGTTGCAAGAGTGCCTGCATTGTAGGCAGGATTGTTTTTGTTAAGGAAGGGACAGCTTCCTGCACAAAAAAATCCTCAGAGACATTTTCCTTTTTCTATTTGCGATGCAGAATGCAGCACATGTAGAAAGAGGAGAACACAAGGAGAAATAAAGATATTTCTCTTTGTTACACCTCCCCTTGACGAATTCCCAGGTCTACTACTACAGGGAATTCTGGGAATGTGTCAAAATCCATGGGTGGATGAGTCAGAACACCCACACTCAACCCATGCAACACCTCCCTAAGTAACGCAAGGCAGCTAATTTGTGCAGCTTTGCTCCACATGTATCAAGCCATGCAGGGCAATGCAAAGTGGCCTTCCATGGCTTGTTAAATCTCACTTAGGTTTGCACACCTTTGTGTGGCGCAAGGGTGACACAAAACCTTGATACATCAGGCCAAAAGTGTTTATAACAACTCTGATCAAAAAGCCGCAGTTGTATTATCATACAAACATTACCTTATCACCCACATACGTAGTCAGAAACCAATAGGATGTATTTCCTGATGAATGCCCCCGACCCAATTCTGGTCTAAATATAGGCTGAAACATCTTGAAATGAAGAGGCTCTTACTTTTTAATCTTGTGATAGAAAATGAGAATAAAAGAGACGTTTTGTACCCTTGCTCAATATTATTTTGGTACTTGGGAGTCACCTGAGAGCTAGCTGTAGATAGATGTTAGTCGTTTTACTATTAATTAGTGCCTGTTATACATTTGGTTTAGGTATCATAACTAGGTCACCATAAAAAGAATGCTTGTCACAGTGCAGAAAAGTGCATGTTTATTTGTTGTACAAAAGCTGCACTAGTTCATGTGTTTTACTGGTTTTAACAAAATAATTGAAATTCTGCTGCACACCATAGTCCCTGTTCTGTGTCCAGGAACAGTCTATCTCTAACTTCCTTGCAAAGGGAAGTCCTTGTGTTGGAAATCTACAAGACTATAAGCTAAACCAGCATCATTATGACTGTGCAGCAGCAGCAGCTCTTTATTTTCTAGTGTTTTTGTTAGTACAGCATTTGATTTATTTTATGCAACAACATTTGTGTTTAACATCCAATGTAACTAATGTGCAAGTACGTCTTATTTTGAAATTAATAATGTCATTGATGCTGTGTAAATAACATTTTAGTGCTACCCAGTCATGTAAAATTATGTTATGAATTTGTGTTTTCTTTGTGCTAAACATTATAAAAGATGTGCTTTTTGGGAAAGAATCATACTTTACAGACTTTTCTGACTTCACTGTTAATGTTTTTGCATGTTGCTTAGAAAGGGCTAAATTCTTGCGGTCCTTTCTGTATTTAGGGAAATTTACTATTTGAATATTCACCAGAAGTGCTGTGATTTGTTTCATTTCCTAAAGACACGTGGCATTTTGCATTTATATGATCTTGGTTTTGTGCTAATTCCCTTGATGAACTAACATTTGGTTTCTGTAATGATATTAATATTTGAATACATCTACAAATATTAAAACTTGGAAAAGCCTTGTTGTGCAGGTTTTGTAATAGTTTCACTTAGCATTACAGTTCAGTATTCTTGCCAACAACACTCCTTAATTAATTAAGTGTGGAGAACTGACATACGCACAGTGCACAGAGGTCTCATTTTAATGACTGGATGCCGGAAAGGTCTGCTGAGACCTCTACTGCATTGCCCCAAAAAAGCTTAGTCCTTCCAGTACCCAATGCACAGAAGTGAAAAATGTCAAATGTCTCCTTAAGAGAGTCACAACTTGGAGGAAAAAACTAACAGGGAAATAGAAACCTCCAGCCAATCTTAAGATTCTTCTTTGAAGATGCACAGAATGAATGAGGAGGACTGCGAGCATCAAACTCCATCCAAGGAAACAGGAAGGAGGAAGGAGACAGGTCAACATCAAGATTAAAATTTATGATGAACGTTCCAGCTTCAATAAGCAAAGAGTTAAGGATAAAAAAACACATGGATGAGGAATGCAACAACAAGTTGGTGAACAAATTGGTTGTAATGCATCCGTCATTCACAACTGCCTCCTTATCTGTAGTCTAAAAGGAAGTGATAAGGCAGGAAAAGGATAATATTTCACCTATGATTAGGAATCTGTCCTCTGACTTTCATTTTGGAAAAGGCTGTATTTACTTAGGATGCAAAGAAGTAGTCTTCCAGTGCAGCATTCTGCAAGCCTGCTATTGTCCTACTCATCCAGGCACAGACCATCTCATAGACCTCCTCTTCAGGCAGCTGAAAGTATTAGGACTCCGGGACATATCTGATTACTGGGGCTACCAGTGGTGTGTAAAGATGCTCTGCCTTTTAACAAGGTCTATGCTTTCACTTGTCCGAGGGCTTCAGTAACCCTTTACCCTATGTCTCAGCACAGATGTATCAGCTAGTGTAGATAGGCAACCTCACTTACTTGTGGAGTCAGTCTTATCCACAAGTAGGCAACAAAAGGAACTGATCATCTTTTGTGTGACAGCTCCTCAAGGATGACTTATCTGAGCTCATCGGAATATTCAAGGTGGGGCTGTGGCCTTCCTGTTGGAAGAATAGGGCCAAATCTTGCTTGATAGGTCTGTCCTTTGCCCTCTGAAAGGAATCAAACAGGACAAGAGGACAATTATTGTTTTTCTCTTGTATGGGCACTGAGGGACAATGCTTTGTTTCATTAACCTTCTGTCTCCAGGTTTGTTGTGGGTCCTGGGCCTGCTTCAAACTAGATTCTAGTGTTAGATGTGGTAGGATTTCCCCATTATACTTCCACAAATTCCCTAAGCCCTCAGAGCCCACGTTTAGTGTGGAAGAAGGCTTTTGCCAAATTGAAAATGCCTTTGGAGGTGTCTGCAGTAAGACAACCAGGAAGTACTGAAAAAGCAGGAAGGGTTAAAAATGTATATCTCTGGTTCTCCTTTTAGGTTGTTGTAATTTTAGTGTCATTTACTTTATTATATTTTACTCTAGTTTTTCAATTGATTATGAGTTTTGCTGCTTGATGGTTTGACTTTATTTCTGTGTTGGTTCTGCATAAAAACTTTACACATCACCATAACTTAAGCCTGCCTTCTCTATGCCATAATTACCACGGGGCTGAGCTCAGGTTAATTTAGTGACTTTGAGGGTTCTTCTTGACAAGAGTAGTGATTATTCCTTAAGGTGGGAAGGCAACCAATCAAATAGTAACTTTATTTCGGCTAAAAGCCATAAAAGTAAACAATAAAACACCATATCATAATTGAACAAGCTAACTAAGTTATAGAATCACATAGCTATTGAAAACAGTGCAAAACAACAATTTTTCTTAAAATCTAAAAAAACTAAAATATTAAATATACAATTTTTAGACCATTATATCTTAACTCCAAACAGTTAAAACTTGTTATGCTGGATAAATATAATCTAAGACCAATGTATTTAAACACGCAATTATAACAATCCTCTGGTTCTTATAGCCCATGCACTTTGCAGGAACCTTGCAACTGAAAAAACTATTTTGTCATTTGTATCAGTTGTCAAAAGGCGTAATGCTGTATTCCATTCCCTAATCCCCACTGACCTACATAACGGAGCAATCCACTTCTTCCTAGGTGCCAAGTATCTAGGGCAAAAAAACATAAAGTGCGCGAGTGACTCTATTGTCTTTTGGCAAAAATGACAAAATATTGAGTTACTATCCTCCGCTCTCCATCGCGATGTAAATGTCTTGAGCGGGACGATCCCTAATCTGAATTTGATGAAAAGTGTTTTAGTATAGGGAGGATTTACATTCTCCATATAGGCCTCACATTTGGGGCTGCATTTATGGTCTAAGAACTGTAAGGTCAGACTGCCTTGCTTTTTGGACCAGATTTGAACCAGGATGTTCTCCCAGTAGCACCTTTTTACACGCTCTTTTACTTCCTTGGTCAAATTATGAGGAGTACTCCACACCTCCTCCATCTTGAGGAGCTTACACATATCTCTGATGTGTCTGAACCAAGGGATCTTTAATGCACAATCACCTACGAGAAACTCATCTAATGCTACGTGGAGGGTAGACAAGTACTCCGAAGTCCAAAGACGAACCCAATACATGAGAGGTCTTAATGCAATTTCATTATGGATCTCGTTTAAGGCTAGGTCAAATCTAAGGGGGGTGAGAGGGGTACTCATCGGTATCCGCAAGAAATTCCGTATGAAACGGTTTTCTACCTTAGTCAAACACCTGGAGTTAGAGCATCCCCAAAGCTGAGCACCATACATTGAAGCTGCAACTGCTGCTGCTTTATAAACAGTAATGGTGGGAGATATCTCCCCTTCCAAGGTACTGGCAATTTTCCTTCCTATCACTATTGACCTCTGCCTGAGTACTATCAGACTCTTCCCAATCTGCACCGACCAGTGTTGGTCATCACTTAGCCTGATCCCCAGATAGTCGAATTGGCTGACTGTCTCCACTGGTTGGCTTGCTATGGTCATTTTCCCCCTAAACGATTTATGTGGGTTAAAAGCCATGAACTTTGATTTTGTTGGAGTTATTTCAAAACCTCTGGAAAAACAGAAGTTATAAAAGCATCCAGTTCATTTTGTAAGCCCATGGGTGTTCTCGAGATTAATGAAGTGTCGTCAGCAAACATTAAAATGGGGACAGGGGATCCAGCTAGCCTTGGGGCATCATGGTTGCAGTGTAGCAGTTGGTCCGCCGCACCATTAATATAAAGATTAAACAGTGTTGGTGCCAAAATGCACCCCTGCCTAACGCCCCTGTTGACAGGTATAGCTTCCGTTAGATCGCCACTTTGTGACCAACGTACTTGAGCATAGGTACCTTCATGTAGGTACCTAATCAATCTTAGTAATTCTCCTTCAAGTTGGTAATTCTCCATGACATTCCATAATAGATCCCGAGGTACCATGTCAAAGGCAGCTTTTAAATCAATAAAGGCTACATATAGATGGCTCTTATGAAGTGACAAGTATTTCCAACAGAGAAGGTTGAACCTAAAAGCCTGATCTATTGTACTCATTCCTTTTCTAAAACCTGCCTGGAAGTCGGAGAGAATATGAGAATCCTCTATCCAAGCCTGTAGTCTGTTCAATACCTGCTTGCTGAATATCTTTTGACTAACATCAATTAGGCTAATAGGCCTATAATTGGAAGGTTGTTCCCTTGGCCCTTTCTTGTAAATAGGAACTATGATTGCTCCTTGCCACCTGGTAGGAAGTCCTCCCCCTCTCAGTATCTTGTTGCTGAGCGCATTTAGATACAGAGACCAAGTTGTCGGTCGGGACAAATATAAATCACCTGGGATGCTATCAAGACCAGGGGCCTTCCCTTTCTGTATTTATCGAAGAGCCAGAGTTGTTTCTTTTAGGGAGAAAAGATCCAGGTCAAATTTGGGTGGTATAACTCTCCCGTCCATAGGAGTATTGGGAAGAGGTTCATTAGGTTTTAAAGAAGGAACAGTGGTGCTACTATTCTGAGGTTTTCTGTATACATTTTTAAAATAGGTCACCCAAGTTTCAGGCTGAATTACGGGAAAGTTCTCTACACCTTGAGAGCTACTTTTGTCTGCCACTAATTTCCAGAATAATTTAAAATCTTTCTCGTGAAGTGCATCAACCATCCTATTCCAATATTTAGTTACCCACTCTTTTTTTGCGTTTTTAAGTACCACTTTATATGCAGCCCTGAACTTTCTGATCTCTCAACAGTTTCCTGCCTTAAGTGCTCCAAATAGCTGTATTTTAGCCAGGCGGCAGGAGTTAGAGAACCACCTCAATGTTCGAGTCCCAGTCTCTGTTCGTCTCCTTGCTATCTGAAAATGTGGTTTTAGCCGGGTGATCAAGATACTATGCAGTTTAATCAAATCCACCAATATCATATTTATATGCTTCAGTGGAGAAAGCGTTGTTACAACTGTTCTATAAATTGATAGCTGGAAGTTTACGTCATTCTCCACCCAATCCCATTTCACATTTTTATAATCATTGGTCAGGGTTAAAACATTACTTTGGGCCCATGTTGTCAATGATTTACAACTAAATAGAATAGTAGAAAAGGTGGTAATCAGAGCTTGATGGTCACTATCATAACGAGGGAGAACAACCATGTCAATGCGGGTTTTCCAGAGAGCATCATCTACTAGAATATAGTTCAGATGGCTAGAGTATAGGCCTCTCCTATATGTAGGGGACGCCGGGGTGACTGATCTGGTGTTTCCATTTACTATTCTTAATCCCTTTATTTTTATTAAATCTTCAAGTAGGTCTAATGCTCCTCCCTCTTTCTTAGATATGACTTGCACCGGCCCAGATCTATCCCATGGATCTGTTACCTGGATTCCTCTTTGCTGGTTGTCATCTCTGCAGTTCAATTGCATATTAAAATCTCCTGCGACAATTAAACCCTGCCCTCCGGGAAGACAATTAAGTAAGTCTGTTAGCATACTCATCAAAACAGTCTGCGTCCTTTGGGTACCCGGTCTGACATATATATTTACAATTATTATATTAACAAGACCCCTAGTAGTACTAATTTCAATCTCAACAGCTAGTAGATCCCTTGTAGGGGTTGCTAATTCCTTCACCTTAGGGAACAGATCATGTTTTATCCAAATTATCAAACCCCCTGAGGCCCTGCCAGATGGTGATGGAAGCGCGGTCTTCTGGAAGGTCCAATACCCTTCTCTGTTAATTGCAGATGAAGCCCATGTCTCCTGCAGTAGGATAATATGGTGTTGATCTATAAAACTGCACCAGTCAGGGTTAGCTGTTTTCTGAAGCAGCCCTGCCACGTTCCAAGATAGAAACCTGATCGGTAGATCAAAACCATCTCCCATCTCGGACAGCTTTTCTCTAGTCTCATTTAGACAAGGCGTTGCTCCCAGGTCCTTCTCCTTTAGTAAATCACTGCAATATACTTTTGACTCCGCTCCCAAGATGTATGGTATCTCGTTACTTGCCATAAAGGGATCACAACTGGGTATACCATCTCTCCCAGCCTTCACCGTGGGGGCTTCACGCCAGTCAATGGCTGACGCTGGGCTGTTCATTTGATCCCTTCTATAAAGAACATATGTCCTGAGCCGCTGGGATATTATTTCTCTCTTGGAAACCCAAATTTGTCAGTGATTGGGGGAGTTTGTGGGCAAGTGACACTTGGGATGAGGCACCGGGTCTCACTCTTGCATCAAGTGCCAGAGGGCCCTTAACTAGGCTCTGGCTGGTCAGTTTTAACCCTATAAAATCTGTTGTCAATCCTACTCTTGTATATCTCTGTGCGGTGACTATGTCATCCCTTATAATAGAGCTGCACTTCTTTGTCCCCCTTATCCAATGGATTACTTTATTTTTAAGAGAATCCCCTTTCTCTCGTTGACCATTACTTAACTTGGGGACATTCAACATGTATATATTGTAATCACTATGTCTAATCTGACTTAAGGGGGCGTTGCTCAAAGGGCATATAGACCTCTTATTTAGGGGTTCATTTCCATGCACTTCACAGTTAACCCTCTTATTCAAGATTTTATCACATTCGTTAGAGGTGCCAACTACAGAAGATATGCTATCGCCCCCGTGAATGTTCCGCACTTCAACCCTTCTACCCCTACACCTCCCTGTCATGGATGTTTCAGCTAATAAAGTTGGCTGCGCCAGGGAGTTAGAGTCCGCTTTTAATGATGACTGCTTTATATCTCCAATTACTGCAGATATGCCATTCAACTTCTCATTTATCATATGACTAAAGGATGTAAGGTACTCCCTAAGACTCTGAATTTCAGCTTTTATCTGTGCTAGCTGTAATTCAGCAGGCTGTTCCTTCTGGATTGCTGAGGATGGTATTAACTCCTCTATTTCCCTTGGCATAATCTTCTCTGATTCAAGTGGCGCCAATAGGGCAAGGGTGAAAAACGGTTATTACAATTTATAAGGGGGAACACACCATCTTGCTGACTAGGCAGGCTTGGTTTAGGGCTCTCTATTAGGTTATGTGGGTTTTCTGACCTATTAGGTTCTAAGTTAGAGCCCTGAGATATGGATATCTGTGACTCTCTACTCACAGGGGCAAAAAAGGATTTTATATAATTTGTGGTAGCAGTAACAACTTTCCTACGTGATTTTGAGGGTTTAGTAGCTAACAAACTCTCCACTTCCTCAATAAGGTCGTCAATTTGAGTCAGTGTACAATTCTCAGCAGAATGTCTGGGTACTTTCTTTGCCCCTCCCTGCTCGGTGGGATTGCTACTGGCTTTCCTCTTTCCCATTTGGTAAGTTGTTGGAATCCTCAGATTTGTTATCACAAAGGAGAAAAAAGGGAGAAGAAGGGTATAAATACCACAACAGATATGATTTAAAATCCACCCCGGTAGCGTAATGCAGCTGATTTAACTTTTGCTTTGTTAAATTCTAAAATGTCAGGTCCCAACACTGGGTGGTAAAGAGGCTATATGAAAATAAACACCAACACAGTACCTTCAGGCAGCCATACGCCTATGAGCTGCCTAATCCAGAGTCTTTAGAGGGATATCAGGGGGGGCACTGCCCTGCTTCCTCCTGGCAACGACGGGCAGGGACGGGCCCGCCCTTGGCACGGGCTTTGCCTGGGCGCGTCCCACGCGCGTCCCGCGAGCGGGAGCGCAAAATTTAAATTAAAGGGCTCCCGGCCCTGTGACAGCCCCTCCTCCTCCTGGTGGCACAACAGCGGCGTCGCACGTTTCCTGCGAGCGGGAGCGCAAAATTGAAATTAAAGGGCTCCCAGCCCTGGGACAGCCCCTTCTCCTCCTGGTGGCACAACAGCGGCGTCGCGCGCTTCCCCATTCAACCATTGCGTATATTGATCCAATTTCACTGCACTCTAGTTCCCAAAAAGCACGTTAAGGATATAGAACTCCAGTCATAGTGAGGAGCTAACACAATCATGAAGCATGTCACTTGTTGTGGGTGAGATTTTGGTGTCCATTCACTTATAGCTGGAAATTAAAACATTGGCCTACAAGAGGGTCATTTGCTTGAGGAACACTGAGGCTTCTCTATGCTAAGAAACCCAAAGGCTTCTGTATTTTTACTGTGTACTGTATTTTTAGGGAAGCTATATTCCAATCACTCTAATTATTTTCTCTTGCTTTGTCTCTTTTGTTAAAAGTAAGTATGCCTACCATGGATGGTTGATGACTTTATGAAGGAAAATAAGCATTTTTCAACAACCAAAATATAATGGAGACACTCAATGAGTTAGTCTTTTCAACTCTATAAAGCTGTGTTACATAACAGTGGCAATGACAAGCCATAAGAAACCTGGTCCAGATAAACTTGATTCAAAGTCCAAGCGCTGTCAAGATGATGTTCACTTTTTAAAATCAATGAAAGCTGCTTCTGGCTGATGATCCCATTACAAGGGTGAAACCGGTCCTGATTTGCTTGTGTTCTGGTTCAGGGAGGACTGGGCTTGACAGTTCAGGCTAGACTGTTCCCACTGGAAAAGGGTCAAGACTGATTTGCATATAGCTGGGTCCAAACTGAGGTGGCATAGCATGCAAAATAATGGATTGGGATGAGGCTCCCAGTAATTAATAGTGGCTGAGATTAATACAAGCATTCCATCCATCACTTTTTGAATACTTTAGTATGTTGCCCTAAGTCTGACGAGTAAGTCCAGATGTGAGTTCTGTGCACACTGTGGCACTGGAACCAAGCTATACCGAGATGATGAGCGTATAAAAAGGGCAAAATTGGTCTTTGGTTGCTTGTGTTCCTGTTCAGGGAGGACCTGGCTTGGCAGTTCAAGCTGGACTATTGTCATTGCAGCAGTGTAAAGACTGATCTGCATATAGATGGGTCCAAACTGAGTTTACATGGTGCTCAAAATAAGGATGAATTGGTATGTGATCCGAGTAATTACCAGTGGCTGAGATTTATTCAAGCATTCCATACATCACTTTTTGTATACTTTTAGAAAGTTGCCATTTTCTTGTTCTGACCATTTGGTGCTGCAGTCTGTATCGTGGGTCACACGACTAAGTATAGCTGACAGTTGGTCTTTGTATTTTGCTCCCAGACAATGAAACAAAGGGGAATAGGTGATGACAGGATGGGTCATCTCAGACCTGATGAGGGGGAGGAGCTGTCATCTACTACACTTGCACATCACAAAGTCTCTGTCTAAGCACGCTCACAAAGGGTTTGATAATAGTCTTTTGTGACCCCAGACAAGCTAGGACTACCTGAGGAAGGCAGAAAATTCCAAGCACCTCTGGGGGTGGCTTCTAGGCACTATTGTTATTTAAAGCTTTGAAATATTGTCTTTTTCATCTGAAATATTTTATTAAATTTCACTCCATTCTGCTAAGTTGGAGTGGGATTTTTTTCTGTTGTGTTTTTCCTGTATTACTGTTTGAAGTGCTGCATGAATACTTTACACATTGCCTCCAAGTTAAGCCTGATTGCTTTTGTGCCAATCTACCAGAAGGTTAAACACAGGTTAATTCTATGTCAGGACCGGAGGCTCCGATTATGCTTTCTCTTTCTTTACTGACATAAACAGCAGCCAATGAAATACAAGTAACAGAAAAAAACTACAATACCCAGGACACCAAATATCCTGTCACATGGTCCAATCACCATCCAAGTCCTTGCTATAAGTCCTTTGACCTATGAAGTCACTTCCTCTTTCTTTGCTGCTTCGCAGCAGATAAGTACATGATTCTTTTCTCTCCCGTATTGAATTGTATTTAATTGTATTTACGAATGTTTTATAAATGTATAACTGTGTAAAAAAGCATTGTGATTCAGCGCGCTTGCTTTAATTAGTGCAAGCGCCCTCGCGCTTAATAATTTTGGCATTATTGCCGAATTTCAGCTCGTTTTTGGTGGAGTGGGAGCGGGAGCTCGACTGCCCTCGGGCAGTCTTTTTTCTATTTTTAACGCGCTTACACGCGCGCACGCATTAGCGAGCCGATCTCTTTCCAAATTGGAAATCGATCGGCTCGTGTATGCTGTGTGTGTGTCAGTGACCTCCCTTTACTAAATATTGCTGCTGACGCCCAGTAGTTGGTTAAAAACTATCTGGGTTGTAAAATAAAGAATAGGCTTCTGCCTAGAGTGCTCTTCAGGTCGCTCCCTCCACACTTTAATTAAGGGCTCCTTTTCTGGCCTGAACTTGGGGTTTTTGCGCTCCCCCAATTAAACTCTTGAGTTTTAATAGTTTTTCCTCCTCATTGTCTGACTATCCTTGAACCATGGCTCAATGGGATGAGCAAGAAACCGAGTACTATACCGAGGAGTTGAGTAATCAAGTTGAGGTTGATCTGGTGGAAGCCCTTGATAGCAGGGTCCAACAATCAGTTAATGATGCTCTCCTGAAAGCTCTGGGCCCTTTTTCTGGGCAAATATTTGATCTCGCCCGATCCCAGGGCTGGTCGCAAGGACAACAAGAACCCAAAAAGGTTAAAGATAAAGCTAAGAATCTGGAGGCAGGAGCAGAGGTCAGTGCTATTCATGCTGACGCTTTCGAGAAACTGCGGAAAAAACGCAGTGGCGAACACAGTTACAGTTCGAAAAAAGGAACTCCCCTTTCTTCCTCTTCCTCTGATAAGTCTTCTTCCTCAGATGACTCAGATGAGTCTGACGATCCGGTACCGAGCAAGAAAAGTAAGAAAACACCCCTCCCCCTTCAGGTCCTAGACTTTGATCCTACTCAAATTATTCATCCCAGATCCTCCAATTGGGTTCCACCTACCGAAGTAGCGCAATATGTGCAAGCCAATTTACGAAAAGCTTCGATAAAAAAGTTAGATCACGCTTGAAGGCGGAATGTCCCAGACCTGATCTGGAAGGCAAGGTATCTGAAACTCCAGAGATAGGCCCCACCATGGTCACTTTTATGAAGAAGTTCACTAAAGATCCCAAAAAAGGCCTAGATCGCTCATGGCGCAGCTGCCAAGACAAACTATTGGACCTTTCAGTGCCCTTGACTAAGATCCTAGAGCTGGCATACGTAGCCAAAGAATCTGGTTCTCCAGTAGACATCGATGTTCTTATTGGGTGGGCACAAAGAGCTGTGTGCCTTCTGGGTAACTCTAACTGTGCCATTTCTGCTGAGCGAAGGAAATCAGTGCTTATGAGAATCGACCCTAAATTATCAGATCTTGTTTCTTCAGAAGCGGGACCTTCGGCCGAAGGACTGCTCTTTGGATCTTCATGTTTTAAAGATCTAGCTAAGTTTTGCTCCACCTTTTCCTCGCTGGACAAAGCACAGATGTCATTTAAAAAGGTGTTCAAACGAGGCCTTTTTGGCAGGGCCGGTTGTTACGGGGGACGTATGTCCGGCGCAACTCCTTTTCCAGTCCCCAAAACTACTATCCAAGAGGCAGAGGTGGTTGGTACGGAGATCAAGACTCCACCTTCTACCCCACGCGACCCAGAGGGGGTCGACCCCATTTCCGTAGGGGCTATCGCAGAGGACAACAAGGAGCCATTCAAGACTCAAGTTTCACAGGTGAGCATCATTCACTTTTCTCAGGTCAGACTTGGGGGCAGAATTGCATCTTGCTTAGCAAATTGGAAACGAATCTCAGGGGATCCATGGGTTCTACAAACAGTAGAGGGATTGCGACTGGAGTTTGTCAGTACCCCCAAACAACTCTACCCCCCTGTACTAATGTGGTTTTCCCAAGCAAATCAAGATTTCATAGACAAAGAAGTGCAAGCTCTCTTAGACAAAGGAGCCGTGCAATTTGCTTCCCCGCACCCTCTCGGTTTCCTCAGTCCTATTTTGTAGTAGACAAGAAGGGAGGAGGTCACCGATTAGTCTTAAACCTAAAAGATTTCAACCAGTGGATTCTGTACAGGCATTTCAAGATGGAAGGTATCCACACGTTAAGAGACATTCTGCTAGATGGAGATTGGATGGTACGTCTGGATCTAAAAGATGCTTATCTGTCGATTCCAATTTTCCCTCCCCACAGAAGATTTCTTCAATTTCAGTGGAAGGGTCAATGCCTGGAGTTCCTGGCACTCCCATTCGGTCTATTGTCAGCCCCTTGGTGCTTCACGAAGCTATTGAGACCAGTGATGGAATGTCTCAGAACCAAGGGTGTCAGATTGATTATATATCTGGACGATATTCTGCTGATGGCTCAGTCCCCTCAAGTCCTAGTATCACACTTGGATTGGACCATCAGTCTCCTACAAGATTTAGGTTTCCTGATCAATGTACAGAAATCACTGTTGAAACCCTCACAGATAATAGAGTTTCTGGGCTTCCAGATAAATTCCACTTTATGTCAACTTCTCCTTCCATCTCAGAAGATACGCAACATCAAGAGAGAACTGAGATCGGTTTTAACCTGTCAGACAGTATCCTGGAGGAATATAGCCAGAATAGTGGGCTTGTTAGCCTCTTCTATTCAGGCGATATTCCCTGCTCCCCTGCATTACCGGGCACTTCAAAGGCTCAAGATCAGACACTTACAACAGGGTCTGAGCTATTCAGAACAAATCCCATTGACGACGGAAGTAAGATCGGAGATTCAATGGTGGCTTCATCATATGGAAGCTTGGAATGGCAGAGCGATTTTCGGTTCTCGACCGGAAGTAGTGATAGAATCAGATGCCAGCAGATGGGGATGGGGAGCTCGTTGCAACTCCCTAGTGACGGGGGGCAGATGGTCAGAATGGGAACAATCCCTTCACATCAATTGTCTGGAACTTCTAGCGGGTTCATTTGCCATAAAGAGTCTCTCCCCGCAGAAAACAGATTGTTGCATACTATTACGGATGGACAATATATCAGCTGTGAGGTATGTCAACAAACTGGGAGGCACGAAGTCCAGAATCCTGGCGGAGATTGCCAAGGACTTTTGGCATTATTGCCTGTCTCAGCGCCTAGTAGTCATAGCGGAATACCTACCTGGGGACCAGAATATCGTAGCAGACTGGAACTCCAGGTACCTATCAGATTCCAGCGATTGGAAGTTAGATCCTCGGATTTTTGCTCAGATAATCAGGGAATGGGGCAATTGCGAAGTGGACCTGTTTGCATCACGTCTCAATTGCCAAATTCAAAGATTTTACAGTTGGCGTCCAGACCCTTTCGCACTAAAGACAGATGCATTTCTTCAGGACTGGTCCCAGTTTCGAGGTTATGTGTTTCCTCCTTTTCTTTCAGAGTTCTGGCTCAAGTGCGGAGACAGAAAACAGAGATTGTTCTGGTGACTCCGTTTTGGAGAGCACAGCCTTGGTTCCCCAGTGCTCTTCATTTAGCCTGTGCCTCTCCTCTTCTGATTCTTCCTCGTCCGAATCTTCTTTTGAGTCCAGAGGGCATTCAACATCCTCTGATCTTGTCAGGGAAGTTAACACTTCTAGTCTGGTTAATTTCAGGTCGAGATGGCATACCCCAGATGTTTCGCAACAAGCTGCGGACTTCATTAAACAAGCCTGGGCCAGTAGTACCCATAAGAGATATGATTCAGCCTGGCGTAGATGGTCTAGTTGGTGTGATGGAAGGGGTGCCAATCCAGTGGAAGCACATATTGGTTTGATTGTTAATTTTCTAGCAGAATTAGCCAGCTCGGTTTGGCCTATCGGACGGTCAATAATTTTAGATCTGCCATTTCAGCAGGTCATTCACAGTTAGAAGGCAAGCCCATTGGTGAACATCCATTAATTTGCAAGCTTTTGAGGGGTATACATCTTTCTAAACCACCTCAGGCAAAATATACTGTTTTATGGGATGTTAATATTATATTAAAATTCCTTGATTCTTGGCCTGCCAACAGATAGTTATCTCGCAAACAGCTTTCAGATAAGTTAACCATGCTTTTATGCCTTGTCTCTTGTAAAAGAGTATCGGGCGTCAGAGCTTTGGATTTAGCAGGTAGAACTTTTTCACCAGAAGGAGTCTCCTTTTCGGTGACAAGAAGAACCAAAACTAATTGCAGGTCAGTATCATATCCGGTTTATACGGAAAATTCAAAATTATGTGTGGTTCAATGTTTGAAGGATTATGAAATTGTCACAGAAGAATTTCAACAGGATTCTAGAGGGCAATTATTAATTGCTTTGCAAAAACCTTTTAAACCAGTTTCCTCAGCTACTTTAGCTAGATGGATGAGATGGTTGATGAGTGAAGCAGGTATTGATACCTCTGTTTTTGGGGCCCATTCTGCTAGAGGGGCTATGGCTTCAAAATCATTTGCCTTAGGTTCTTGGTTAGAGGACATAATGAAAGCTGCAGATTGGTCTTCAGAAAATCATTTCGTAAGTTTTATCATAAACCTGTATTGGATGTAGCCAGTGTGGTGATGGAACAGCTTTAAACTAGCATAATCGGAGCCTCCGGTCCTGACATAGAATAAAAAAAATTCTAGCTATCGCGTCAAGAATTTTCAATTCTATTAAGGACACAGAGGCGAGGATTATCCCTCCCTTATTATATTTATACAATATTTATTGTTATTTAATATCTATATCTGATGTGATATTGTCATTTAACCCTCCCATTATTTGCAATTAAAGTTTGAGATAACGTATATTTTTTTAGATATTACCTACATGTTTCTTGTTACAGCTTCTGATCAGAAGAACGCCTGAAAGTCATAACTTCAAGGAAAGTTTGAGTTATATGTTCTACCGGTTGTTTCTCCGGCATGGAGCCTCCAAGTTGAGGTTTCTTCAATATGGAGAAGAAGTTTATGACTCCGGATTCGGGATGGCGTAAGAAGTTTGCGTTTTCAAATTGACATTATCTGTGTAAACAAAGAAAGAGGAAGTGACTTCATAGGTCAAAGGACTTATAGCAAGGACTTGGATGGTGATTGGACCATGTGACAGGATATTTGGTGTCCTGGGTATTGTAGTTTTTTTCTGTTACTTGTATTTCATTGGCTGCTGTTTATGTCAGTAAAGAAAGAGAAAGCATAATCCTCGCCTCCGTGTCCTTAATAGAATTGAAAATTCTTGACCCGATAGCTAGAATTTTTTTTATTTGAGGTTTACTTTTGTTTCACTTTGACAGAGATAATGGGTGCTTGAGTAAGGTTTCATGCCCCCCACACAACCAGTAACCCCATTTCCTAAATTGGTATTCAGTGGTGAGATTACGACTTGTGTTTGTGCAGTACCATGCAGTGATTTTGTGTTACACTAAAATCCCAGATAAATAATTTGATACCATAGCAAGTTTTTTCAACTCTCCTTGATTGTCTCTTTTTGCCTTTTTCAAATGTAGAACCTCCAGAACCTTCTCCTACTTCAAAGTGGGCACCAGGTATAAATAGTGGACTCTCAGACCCAACTTTTTAGTACACCTCTGGACATCTGAAAGTCTCAAAAGGACTGATGTGCTGCTCTGCCAGAAGGACTGCTACTCTGTTACCTTACTGCCCTGCTGCCTAAGGTCTGGACCTGCATCCTGAACCCAGGACCACCAGAGTGAGTCCAAGGGCTAGCTGGCTGGCCTCCTGATCATAGTCTCAGGGATAGAAAAGGATTTCACAACCTTGCACCCAGCACCTGGACTCTGTCTGCTGTTGCGCAATGCATATTCGATGCAGGAATTTCCATTGGAAACCTGACGCATAATCTCATGCTACACAGCCAGCCTCGAAATACTTTGTTTAACACGCCAAACTTATTCCCTGTTTCAGCCCTGTGCTCCATCGCAGTTGGCCTGAGATGGGGACTTTGTCCCGGTCTAGCTAACCATAGCTTTGTGCTTCTAGGCTCTGTCCTTTCTTAAAGTTTTGAAATATTGGGGGTCATTACAACCCTGGCGGTACAAGACCGCCAGGGCTGTTATGACGGAAGCACCGCCAACAGGCTGGCGGTGCTTCCCAGGTCATTACGACCGCGGCGGAAGCGCCGCGGTCGCACCGCCGGGGCCGGCGGTTTCCCGCCACAATGGCCCCGGCGCTGCCCAGGGGATTACGAGTCCCCCTACTGCCAGCCTTTTCCTGGCGGTTTGAACCGCCAGGAAAAGGCTAGCGGTACAGGGAGTCGTGTGGCCCCTACTGCCAGCCAAACCACCAGGAAAAGGCTGGCGGTACGGGGAGTCGTGTGGCCCCTGGGGGCCCCTGCACTGCCCATGCCTCTGGCATGGGCAGTGCAGGGGCCCCCTGATAGGGCCCAGTGCAGCTTTTCACTGTCTGCAACTGCACCCGTCGCACGGCCGCAACACCGCCGGCTCCATTTGGAGCCAGCTCCTGTGTTGCGGCCGAGATCCCTGCTGGGCCGGCGGGCGGAAACCTAGTTTCCGCCCGCCGGCCCAGCGGGGATCTCCAAATGGCCGCGGCGGGGGTGTGGCCGCATTGGCGGCCGCCCGGCGGTCCGATCTTACCGCCCGCCAAGGTCGTAATGAGGGCCATTGTCTTTTTGGTCTGAAATATTTTATTCGATTTTACTCTATTTTTCTAAACTGGTGTAGGATTTTCTTGTGTTGTGTTTTTCCCTTTATTACTGGTTGAAGTGCGCATTATTATTTTACACATTGCCTCTAAGTTAAGCCTAAATGCTTTTGTGCCAAGCTACCAGAAGGATGAACACAGGTTAATTTGAGGTTTGCTTCTGTTTCACTCTGACAGAGATTGTGGGTGCTTGAATAAGGTTTCACCACCCCCCCCCAACCAATAACCATTTTTTTCATTCTCCTTGATTGGCTATTTTAGCTTTTTTCAAATGTACCCTCTTTTTATCTGACTATCTGTGCTTGTGGCTGCACCTTCAATGATGGAGTCTGAACTTGTCAAATTGTGCCTGAGCTCAAGGAGGGGGCTCTGTAGGGAGAAGGGACTTCCATTCAAGAGAAATTCCAGGAAACTGGAACTGCAGAATCAGAGGGCCTTTTTTGTAGGGTGCCTGGGTCTGATACTCACCAAGTACTGGTTACAGTGAATAACCTGGATGATGAGGATATTGACATGGAAGGGCAAAGATAGGACCTGAATGTGGTTCCTGAAATGCAGCACACAGGGGTCTTGCCTTCAGGAGTGGAGACCCCTACCAGAGCAGAGAGCAGTGTGTCTTCCAAAGGTCCGTCCCCAGAGGAGCTGGTGGACAGAAAGGCTGACAGGAAATTTAAGGTGCAGATGGCCAAGCTTAATATGGAGGAAAATAACCTAGCCATGGAAGGGGGGAAGGAGAAGACTGAGAGAGCTTTTGGCAAGTGAATAGGCTGTGGCTGAAAGAGTTGTGGAGGAAAAGAGACTTTCCATGGAGGAAAGGAGCATGGCCCATGAGCTAAGTGTTGGAGAGCTGGACATAAGAGCTAGGCAAGTGGAGTCCAGCAATATTGGTGGCAGCATACACACAGTGCTCTCGGGAGACAAGAGGGTCCACATCCCAAAAGAACTGGTTCTAACTTTACTGTGGGAGATGACATTGACAAGAGGTTTGAAGCCTATGAGGCTGCTCTGGAGATGAATAGGGTCCCTGAATACGGTTCCTGAAGAGGATTGGGGTGCAGTCTCTGGCGTCACATACCTAGTGAAGGGAGGGACACCCTGTTGGCTCTAGATAAGGGGGACAGGATGAGGTATCCCACCATGAAGAACACCCTTGTTCAATGGTATGGCCTCACCCCAGAAAAGGACAGGCAGAAGGTTAGGGAGATTAGGGATTGTGTACATTCCTTTTGCAAGATACTGAATGGTTGGGTGAAGGGCAGTAAAGTAAAAGATTATCAAGGGCTGAACTACATTGTGGCAAGAGAGCACATGTTTAGTTTTGTTTCTGCAAAGCTGCACCAATATCTGATTGATAGTAAGCTGACTGACCCCAAAGAGCTTGCAAGGAGGGGCATTATTGTCTCAGCACCTGGGTCCACAAAAATGTGTCACACAAGGGTGGGCATGGTCCCCACCAGAAGAAGGAAAGGGGGGGGGGATAAAAGTGAAAACAAGGAGTTCTCTAAAGGTCCTCAAAATAGTTCATAAGCAAGGATTCACAATCCCCACATGAACAGAGGAAGAGTTAGTACCCTGACTATAAGTCCTTGGGGACGTTTACCCTAAGTGGTATGGGTGTCATCGGTTTGGTCACTTTAAAGGTGATACCAACTGTTCCAAGTGGGCATAGCCCCCTCTGGTGGGCAGACACTATGGCTGGCTAGCGTAGAGCTTCAGAAGGAGGCAGCCCCAGTTAGTATGGGGAGTAGTGCGGAGGTTGTCCTAGTGTACCTTGGTGATGGAGAGGTGGTGCCAAGGACCCGTATGTCTAGCAACACCAAGTACAGGCTATGGGTCACATCAATTTGCAGAGGGTGGAGGTCTGAGAGAAACAGCAGCCAGCAAGATATCTGTCAGATGCCATTTGGTGTCTTAAAATCAGGAAATCCCTTATGTAGTCCACCAGGTTGTAGTAGCTGACAAATTTGAGAGTCACTATCCATCCAGTTGCTCTGGTTCCCTTTGAATGTGGGGTGGTATCAGATTTCTTGAGGCTAGCTATAAGTCCATCCATGCCGTGGATTGTCTGCTCATTAATGATCTGGAGCACAACCTTTGGAAAAGGTTGGATCTCCGGTCCCACCTGGAGATGTTGGAGTTGCCTCAGTGGGTTTGCCTGCCATGGTACAGGAGGAGATAGAGCCTGAGGGTAAAGCCCCAGAACCTACAGGGGAGGACATTACAACTGTGGGAACTTGCCTGAACTGACCAATTGGCTAAAGGAAAGAGGTCCCACCATTGCAGAGATCTGCATAGTGCAGAAGGAGTGCCCAACTCTGGAGGGCCCACGGTGGCAGGCCGAGGCCCAGGTGGCTGGTGACACCTCTGGTGATCACCTGATTTACTGGGAACATGGTCTCCTGTACAGCGAGATTAAGATTCCTGAGCCTGGGGCTACCTGGGAGTGGTCCTCCAGTAGTACAGGGCCTTCCAAATGGAGCTAGTTCATGATGTTCCACTGGCAGGTCAATTAGGGCAAGCCATGACCTTTGGCAGGCTCGTGACCCACTTCTATTGGATCTGGATGAAGATGGCCTCAGAAATATTCTACACACCATGTCCCTCCTGCCAGGTCAGAGAGAAGTCAAGAGAGAAGCACGAGGCTCCTCTGGTTCCCCTTCCTGTCATTGGCAACCCCTATGAAAGGGTGGGCATCAACACTGTTAGCCTCCAGACCCTAAGACAGCCCTGAGCAACAGGACCATCCCACCTGGTGCCTGGAGGCCATACTTCTGAGGGCACTGACTGTGCCCCCAGTGGCCAGGCCACTGAAGGGGAAATTTACCCGTAGGGATTACCCAAAGAGGCAGTATGTGACCATGGTACCAACTTCATGTAAATGTATATGAAGTCCATGTGGGAAGAGTGTGGGGTAACGTACAAGTTCTCCACACCCTATCATCCCCAAACCAATGGGCTTATAGAGAGATTAAACAAGACCTTTAAGGCATAATAATAGGCCTGTCAGAGCCCTTGAGGCAGTAATGGGACATCCTTTTGCCAATGCTATTGTTTGCTTACAGGAAGTTACAGTAGAAGTGGATTTAGAGTCATCCCCTTTGAACTTCTGTATGGACAATCTGTCAGAGGGCATTGCAGCCTGGTGAAGGAGGGTTGGGAGGGAGCTCCCAAGAAATTCCCCCAGGACCTGGTCAGCTACACGCTGGGCCTCTGCAACCAAATGAAGTGCGTCTGGAAGAAGGCAAAGGAAAATCTAGAGGCCAGTGTGGAGGTTATGAAACAGTGATGTGACCAGAAGGCCACTCTGGCCAGGTTTCAGCCTGACCAAAAAGTGTTGGTGATGCAGCCTGTGGAGCCCAGGGCTCTAAAATACTGATGGTTTGGGCCCTATGAGGTGAAAGGGGATTGTTACCTACCTAGTGGACCTCCAGGGCTGCAGGAACCCTTTCTGGGTCCTGCATGTCAATTGCCTCAAACCCTACTTCAAGAGGTTACCAAGCTTCTAGTCACTGATGATGGAGTGGAGGATGACAGTGAACCTCTCTCAGACCTCTTTTCATCCAAAGACTAGGATGGGCCAGTGGAGGGTTTCTTCTTATCCCCTACCCTGGCCTTACAGCAACAGTAGGACTGTTGCCAAATGTTGAGGCAATTCCCCACTCTTTTCCTTCTTACCCTAGGGCCCACTACATTGTGTTCCCATGATATTGAACTGGGGACAGTATGCCTGTGAAGAATAAGATCTACAGGCTATCCGATAAGGTGAGGTGCTAACATAAAAGAGGAAGTATCCAAAATGCTGGTGCTAGGTGTAATTGAGCTATCAAGCAGCCCATGGTCGAGCCCAGTGGTGCTGGGGCCCAAGGCTGCTCCTCCAAGTACCACTGCCGAACTCAGGTTCTGCATGAATTACGGGATCTCAATGCAGTTGGTAGGACCAACACTTATGCATTCCCGAGCTGATGATCTCATTGACTGGTTAGGGGCTGCTAAGTTCCTCAGCACAATTGATAAGACAGCTAGCTATTGGCAGATCATCCTATCTGAGAGGTCTAAAGACAGGACTGTGTTCTCTACCCCAGAACACCACTGCTCATTTTGGGTGATGCCCTTCAAGTTGAAGAATACCCTTGCCACCTTCCAGAGGTTGGTCAATCAGATCCTGGCTGGACAGGACAACTTCAGTGCTGCCTACCTAGATGACCCTGCAGTCTTTAGTTCCAACTGGGATGGTCCTCTGTGCCACCTCAGAGAAATCCTTCAGGCTATGCAGAGAGCACATGCCTGACTAACAAGGCCAGCAAGTGCCAGACAGGACAGGCTTCAGTGGCCATCTTGCATCATC
Organism: Pleurodeles waltl; assembly: GCF_031143425.1. Taxonomy (NCBI): domain Eukaryota; kingdom Metazoa; phylum Chordata; class Amphibia; order Caudata; family Salamandridae; genus Pleurodeles; species Pleurodeles waltl. The sequence continues at coordinate 302,922,646 of NC_090442.1, forward strand.
AAGCTGGAGAGGGCACAGTACAGCCATTCCAGGCCAACATTAAGACCACTCTGGCATGGGCACCACTCCCCCCAAGACCCAGAGTTGAAGGCCTTTCTGCGCTTCACTGGGAACTACAGATTTGTCAAGGGGTATGGCACCGTTGTTGCTCCCTTGATAGAGCTGACTTCGTAGAAGCAGCGCCACTTCCAGGAAAAGCCAATGCTCCAGTAAGGAGACCATTTCGTGCCCTTCCTTACAATCCAGAAATCCCACCAATCTGATATTGTTTTGGTGCATTCTTCCCTCCTCATCTTTGGCTCTGTGTTCTAAAATATGGATCTTGTCCAGCACCTCTGCTTTCTATTTTGTGAGGCCCTCCACCTCTGGTTGAACTGCTGTGACTGCCAGCTCACTGGTAGTGAGATGCTCTGATAATTTCTGATGATCAACTCTGAGGATTCCCAGATCTACCACCACAATGTCCAATTTGTGCCCCAGTGCTTCTCTGGAGTCTTTTATCACAACCATGATGGAGGCCAGCATTATAGCAGTGCCATGGGCATCAGGGGCTGGTGCAGTGTCCACTCTATCAGGCACAGAAGAGCTTGTTGAATGTCAGTTTGCCCCTCCTGCCCCCTGGGTTTGGTAGTGTGCCCCATGTCCGTGTCAGGCAGCTCAGGTATCTTTAGAGAAACAGGGAGGGGTGGGAAGTGGCAGGAAGCATGATCTGTTCCCCTCTCAGGAGAGGGAGACAATAGAAAGAGGTCACCACCCAGTAATGCAGGTGGCGCGATCTGCCACCAAGTTGGTGCCAGATCTGCAAGTCCAGCTGCTCAAGGTTCAATCTGGGGTCCTATGGACATGCCATCAAGCCCACTGTCTTCTGTTCTCCAATTCCACCATGCAACCCAGCGCTAACCTCCACTCACTGCCAATTACTCTACCAGCCTGAGTGCACATGTCATGTCTGGGTGTTAGTGGGTGAAGGCCATTGCTATCTTTCTCTCCTGTGCAACCTCAGGGAGAATCAGCTAAGTCTTAGAAGTCTTTGGTGGGGCAAAGAAGGAGAGAGGCTGTCCCAAATTCGCTGCTGGTTAGTCCCTGGGAGTTCTCTGCTCCCTAGTTATATTTGCAGCTAGCCCCCCCAGTCCACTACCACAGCAAAAGGCAACCCTCTGCTCACAAGATCCAGGCCGGACGATCTCAATGCTCCTCAGGGCTGCAGCCGCCGCCACTGCTGTCCGTGTCAAGCAGTACCATTGGAGGGGGCAGTCACTCCTCATCCGATTCTGATGGTCTCCACTCATTTGGGCTTCTTTGTAGGCCTCTGTGCACTGCAGCATGAGCCCAGGGGAGTCGGTGGCTCATACCTGAATCAGGCCAGACTTCATGCACTGTGGTGGGATGATGCTTATCCACTGGTGCTATCCCCAGGGCCAAACAGTGTTGGTGGGGGGGCGCTGCTTTGTTGGATGGGGCCGGATAGCAGCACAGCTACAGGAGCTCACCAATCGTGCGTCTTACAGCATGGACTCCCAGGCATCACCCCCACTCATGGTTTTACCCCATGTTTTTGCCTTTCATCCTCCTGTTTTTTTCTGACTTCATTTTTGCTGGCTTTAGGACTCAGCACAGTTTAGCACTGCTAATCACATTTAAGTGCTCTCAACTTTAAACATTGTGAAATTGGCTTACACCCAATTGGCACATGTAATTCACTTGTTGGTCCCTAGGGTACCCTGGGCCTATAAATTAAATGTGACAAGTGAGCCCACAGCACAAAGTGAGCACCAGGTATAAATAATGCACCCTCAGACCCAACTTTTAAGTATACCTCGGGACCTGTGAAAAGACAGAGAAGGGCCACTGTCCTGCTCTGCAAGAAGGACTGCTACTTTTTTGCTCGGCTGCCCTACTGCCTGACTGAAAGGACTGGACCTGCATCTTCCACTCAGGACCAGCAGAATTATCCAGAGGGCTAGTTGGCTGGCTCTTGAATAGGGCCTCAGGGGCAGAAAAGGCTCCAACCCCCTTCAATCCAGGACCTGGACTCTGTCTGTTGTGAATCCTAACCTCAAGTGGTGCCACTCCAAGCCTGGACCCTTGAAAATGGGTCTGAAGGTACTCTGCTAACCAAGCTGTGTTCCTGTTAGTAGAACCGACACAGTGCAAAGCATCTACTTACAACTCCACTATGGAACTGCTGCAGTGCGTCGCATCCCCGCTGCCAGAACTTGCATTGCCCCCTCTGAACTGACGCTGCGCCACACATCCTCAACACAGGCCTCACATCGTAAGCCCCTTGTCAACAGCATCCTTGACTATGACACCAGACTCCACATCACAGCCCCACAGCTTCCTCAGGACAGCAGTGTTCAAGTCATCCTCGAAACAGAGCTTGCAAAATTCTGCAAATACGATTTAATTTACTTTGTTCAGTAGGCCATTGTGGTTGGCCTGAAGTTGTGACTTTGTCCCAGGCCAGCGCGATCAGATATCCATAGTTGGTGTTTTGTGCTTCTAGACACTATTCTTAATTAAAACTTTGAAACTGAATACCTCCGGTTCTACTGATTGGATTTTTGTTCTGGTGGTCTCAAATAATTTATGAAAGTTTACTCTATGTCTCTAAATTGGTGTGGGATTTTTCTTGTGTTGTGCTTTTCCCTATATAACTGTTTGACATTCTCCATAAATACATTACATATTGCTTCTTGGTTAAGCTGGACTACTTTTATGCCAAGCTAACAAAGGGTAAAGCACAGATTAATTGTGTTTCACCCTGACAGACATTGATGCTTGAGTAGGGTTTCACCCCCTAAACTAGTAACCCAATTTCATACACATCACATGTAATTTGTGCAACACAAATCATTTAGCATACTGAAACTTTCCTAATCCATGATGAGTAATTTTGACTTGCTGTTCTCCTTTCAGGTCAATCCTGTCCAGCATTTTAAAAAAGGATCCATTTTGAGACAAGGTTGTGTCGCAACTGTGCCTTGTCTAGTGCTCACTGGCTGGACTTGTCTGGACTTTCGGTAGCCTTTATGCTCATGTTACCCTAATTTTGCTTCTAACCTTGCTGTTTGGCCACAGCAGTACGAAGAATTTATCTGGACTCCATTTCCTGATGCTAATTATTTCAGAAGTAATTCAGTCTGCCAGTTTAATCCTGGAATCTGACATTGCTGCACAAAGAAAGTTCTTCAACTGTTGCCATGAAGACCTCCCCTTGACAAGAGGCTTCCTTGAATGTATGGAATTAGGAACACAACAAAAACCTTTTTTTCAACACACCTGCACTGCCTATTTTGTTGGCACACCCGTTAGAGGGGGTCTTTAGAAATAGATAACAAACAACACCGTCTATTACGGATCTAGACCTAAGCCCTCATTATGACATTTGCCACCCGCCAATGTCTTTCCACCATTAGGCCACACAGCGGCCTGAACCCCCGGCCCTATTTTGAGTTCCCTGCTTGGCCGGTGGGCGGGCCCAGAAAGGAACAGGGCCGTAACATTGCAGCCGGCTCCTAATGGACCTGGCTGCAATGTGGCAGTGCAGGGGGTGCAGCAGCACCCGTTGCACATTCCACTGCCCGTAACCGGGCAGTCAAATGCGCAATGGGGCTGTGCATGGGGGCCCTGAGTCCCCCATTCTACTAGCCTTTTGATGGCGGTGTAAACCACCATGGACAGACTGGCGGATGCGGACTCGTAGGGCAGCGCTGCCGTGGTGGATAACAACCGCAGGGACACCCAGGCTGCAGGCTGGCAGCAGCATGGCGGTGTCTGCAGTTGGACCATGGCGGCTCAGCCCGCCATAATGTCGCGGTCGGACCGCCACTTTGGCGGCGGTCCAACTGCAACCGTGACCCTCATAATGACCCCCTTAAATTTATATTGTGAGTTTGTAAAGGTTCTTAGTCAGGTAGGTGTCATCTACTTTCCCCAGCCCAGTGCAGGCAGTATCTTACTCCTTTGATTTCCGTAAGCAAATTATTCTTAATTATGTATTCTTTATTCCAGCTGCATGTAAATACATATCCTAATGGTTTATCCCTCTATCCTGCTCTTCTCATTGTATGTTCACAAGGTTTTGACAGTGTACAATGTTCATGCTCTACCACAGACGTCACTGAGGAGAGCTTGGAGACAGACGGTAATAGATGATAAGCAGAAGATTCAGTACCTTTGAATAGTCGCGGCTGGTGACTCGGCATGGTGGCAGGGCGAGGGGGAGGCCAAAAATATCTATATATATATATAAAAAACATTTTTATTACTTACCTCGTTGCCGCACTGCTCCCACGTGGCTGCCTTCACACTCCAGGCACAGGCTCCTAGCCTGCCCTGCGCCAATCATGATGCTGCTCAAAGCAGCTTCATAATTGGCTGGAGCGCCCCGGCTGGGTGCTCCAATGCGGACTGGGAGCCTGTGCAGGCTCTGTCCAACTCGGCACCACAGTGCTGGGTTGAAGAGAGCCCTTGTGCGCATGTATGTTTGGCCGGCCCGAGACGGCTGGCCAAACATACATGTGCACTGAGGGGAGTGCTCTCTGCCCTCCGCTCCATGGCTTGTGACACCCATGGTCCTGCCCCTTTAGAAACAAAACAACAATAAACAGCGTTTATTGTTGTTTTGTTTCTAAAGGTTGCAGCTCCTGCTCTGCTGGGTGGGGTGGCGACGCTCGTCCGCCCTGACGGAGGAGCCGCCCCTGCCTTTGAACATCCTCCATGAGCAGTAGTCATCCACAGAGTATGCATCTCATGAAGGTTGAAAGGTTAAGGACACACTACATCTTGGGAAATGCACACTATAGAGGTATGAAGCTGGAATGATAGGTCTTATGCTGATGTCTCAGAAAAAGCTAATGCCTTTTTTATGTATCTGAACATTTTGCATTGAGTCACTGACACCATGTTCTTGTTATGCCAATAGTGTTGTAATTAATGCTTTCTTTATTCCAGCTGCATGTAAATACGGATCCTAATGGCTTATCCCTCTATCCTGCTCTTCTCATTGTATGTTCCACAAGGTTTTGACAGTGTACAATGTTCATGCTTTACCACAGACCTCACTGAGGAGAGCCTGGAAACAGATGATAATAAAGAATGTTCACATTAGCTTGGTTTCTTATTTTTACTTATATCACTGACGACGAGGATCAAGGCCTGAGCAGGGGACAGCCCTGAACTATCCTCGCCCATGGATAAGGATAAAAACATTTCTAGCATTCGTGTTTAGAATTTTTCAATTCTATTAAGGACACCGAGGCGAGGATTATGCTTCTCTTTCTATGCTTTATTTTTTACAGCAGCCAATTAGAAAGAACTTAAAAAAAAAAAAAATACTACATAACCCATGTATATCACATGACCAACCATAGAGACAAGCCCTATAAAACCCAAGGAATAACAACACACTTTCTCTCTCTTTGCAAAACAAATACAGTTAATTCACTGAATCTGGAAGACCAACAAAAAAACAGAACCTTGGAGTCCAGCAGAAAAACACACCCTTGAACAAAGAGACAGGACCAACTCATTGATGGCCTGGGAACAGCAGGAAAAGCCCACAAAGAAGATCCCAGAAGCACTCGAGAGTAGAAGATCAATTGTCCTTTTGCCTTGAAAAAAGAAGAGGTGCGAAACCCAAAATCCATCTGAATCCGTAGAAAAATGCGCTGGAAACACTTCCGAATTATTTGTCTTCAGTGCCTGAAAGAAAATGAAAAAAGCCAACAGAAAATTTCTTAACGCGAATGCTAGAATTTTTTTTATTCTGTGTCAGGACCGGAGGCTCTGATCATGCTTGTTTAAAGCTGACCTACCACTACCGATGCAATATCCACAATAGGTTTATAATAAAACGATTTGAATGTAGATTCAGATGACCAATCTGCAGCTCTTAAAATGTCTTCTAGTCGGGAACCCAAGGCAAAAGATTTTGACCCCTTGGCCCCTCTAGTGGAATGAGCGCCAAATTTAGAAACATCAATCCCTGCTTCACCCAAGAGCCAGCAAACCCATCTGGCCAGAATGGCAGACGAAACAGGGTGATAAGGTTTAACCACTGAAATCAATAACTGTCCCCCATATCAGAACAAAATTCTTCTGTACTTACCTCATAGGCTCTGAGACACTGTTCTACACACAATTTGGTATTGTCCACAAAACTAGGATAAGAAACTGATTTCAAATTGCACTTAGTGTGACGGCAAATAGAAAAAGTTACTCCCTCAGGGGAGAAAACCCTGCCTGCTAAATCCAGGGCTCGAACATCAGAAACCCGCTTGCATGATATTAAACATAATAACATAGTGAGTTTGGCTGAAAGTTGCTTCCTGGAAAGGAATCTATTATCCGGCCAAGACTCCAAAAGTCGTAAAACAATATTCACATCCCAAAGGGTAGAATAACGAGGACGAGGGGATTAGCCAACTTTATACCTTTCAAAAGCTTTCCAACAAAGGGCAATTCCCCCACTGGTTTACCATCTATTGGCAATTGAGCTGCCGAAATGGCTGACCTATAATTATTAACCGATTTATACGCCAAACCAGAAAAACCTAGAGAAGACAGAAAATTCAGGACTAAACTGCAATCCACTGAAGAAGGATCAGCGTTCCATGCACTGCACCAAGAACACCATTGGTTCCAAATGGAAACGTCTCTTGTGGGTACTGGAAGACCAGGATCCCACAATGAAAGCGGAAGACTCCTGCGAAAGGCCTGGGGCACTCCATCTTTCCCTGAAAGACACCAAGCCACTAGGGCCAGCTGTCCCGAAAGAATAAGAGGATGAGGAAGGCCCAGAAGATCCAGAAGAAGGTTCTGCCTGAACGGGATTAAGAGGGGATGATCGCAACTCAATTCCAGAGCCACCGGAAATCATGCCTGGGACCTCCAGAGAGGAGTCACCAGAATAAGATTCACTTGCTGACGACGGATCTGAGCCAACACCCTGGGAATCATCAAGAAGGGCAGGAACGCATATCCCCGATACAGAGACCAATCTTGGAGAAAGGCGTCTGCCACTAATGCTTCCGGATCCGGCCTCCAACTGACAAATCTCTTAATTTGCCATTTAAGGCAGGAAGCAAAAAGATATATTGTGAAAGGACCCCACCGAGCACGGAGAGCTTGAAAAACCTTGGGGTGAAGCCTCCAGTTGCTGAAATCCCAAAGGTGGCGAGAATGCCAATCCGCAACTGAATTGCTGCTCCATGTCTGATATTCCGCCACCACCAACATCCGGTGCTGAAATCAGAAGTGCAAAAAATCTTTGGCAATCTCCACCAGAATGCGAGATCTGGTCCCCCCCAATTTGTTGACATATCTCACTGCAGAGATATTGTCCATTCGAAGAAGTATACAAAAATTTGCCTTGAGAGGGGACAAGCTCCTTATTACAAACGAGCCCGCAAGAAGCTCCAGACAATTGATATGAAGGTCCAGTTCCGCTTTGGACCAACGACCCCCTGTGGAAATCGACCTGCAACGGGCTCCCCAACCCCAAAGACTGGCTTCGGACTCTATCACAATCTCCGGGGAGGAACAGAAGATGGCCCTGCCATTCCAACCCTCCATGTGGTCCAATCACCACCTCATCTGCGACTGAGCCTCCTCTGAAAGAGGAACCTGGTCCACATACCTGAGGCCTCTCTGAAGATGAGAAATCTTCAACCTTTGCAAAGCCCTGTAAAGTAGCGGCCCCAGAAATATCACCTTGATGGAGGAAGGGAGCAGGCACACCATGTGGGCAATCGCCCTCCATGATACAGTCTGTCTGGACAGAAGTAACCTCAATTCTCTCTTGATTAGATGAATCTTCTGAGGGGGAAGGCTCAACTGAGCTTGGATGGAATCTACCCGAAAGCCCCGAAAATCCATCCACTGAGATGGAATTAAGACCAACTTTTGGGTGTTGATTGTGAACCCCAGACCTTGAGGAAGGGAAATTGACCACTCTAGATGAGGGAGGACTAGACTGGGACACTAAGCCATGATAAGAATGTCGAGGAGGTAAATTATTAGATGCACCCCTCGCGCACAGAGGGACTCGACTACCAGTCGCTTCACCTTCGTGAAGCACTGTGGGTCCGAATAGAGGCCAAAAGGAAGAACCTTGTATTCATAACAAAGACCGTCCCACCGAAACTGGGGAAACTATGGTGGGGTTGAAATATGGGAATGGTCAGATAAGCATCCTTTAAATCCAGAAGAACCATCCAGTCTCCTTCCTGAAGAATATCCCTCGATAAGTGGATGCCTTCCATCTTGAAATGACGATAAATCAAGCATCCATTGAACTCTTTGAGATTCAAAACAAGACAGGAACTAAAAACCTGGAGCTGATAAATCCGACACGATGCTTTGAAACCTCGACAATAGCGCCTTTTTTCAAAAGCGATGAGATTTCTGCTGAAGTTAAACTGTGCTCTTGAAGGGAAAAATACGTATGACGGGGAGGAAACGACTGAGAGGAGGTCTCGTAAAATTCAAGCTTGAAGCCCGGAATGGTCTCCAGGACCCAAGCATCGCAAGTGATCTTGCACCATGCTTGCAGAAAACTCTTTGTCTTGCCCCCTAAAACAACCTCTGAACTTACAATCAGGCTCACCTGTAGTTCCTGCGTCCTGGGAGTAGAATTGTGAACCTCTAGATCTCCCTCTGCGGAACCTGGAATGCCCTGCTCTCGGACAGGAGGGGTAGAAGGTTGAGGCGGAAGAGTCGTAGTCTTGGAAACCACCTCGTCCCTCTGTAGTGTTTGGCCCCAGGAAAAAGTGGGCGAAAAACTCTTTTAATAGACTCTTGGGCATTGCCTAAATTGGCATAAGTTGCCATACATTTTGAAAGTTCCTCAAGGAAAGGACAGCCAAAAAGCAAGCCCTGAGCCAATGGACCTGACTCAGATGAAGCAAGGTATGCAAATTTAGGATCCATCTTGATCAAAATGGAACAACTTTCATTGGAAATTGCACAATTAGCGTTCCACAGAAAGCACAATGCCCTTTGCGCCCAACCAACCATAACATCGGGGTCAATGGGCTCACCAGAATCCTTGGCCTGAAAAGCCAACTCCAAAATCTTGGTCAAGGGACCAGTCACGTCCAAAAGCTTGTCCTGGTAACCACGCCAGGGACGATCTATGCCCTACTTCGGGTCTTTAGAAAACTTTTTCAAATAAGTGACTAGAGTAGGATCCCCTTCAGGGGTTTCAGTCAAGTTAGAGGGAAATCAGGTCTCGGACATTCGGAACGCAATCTGGAGCAAACTTCTTTCTCAAATCCATGCCTAATATGGGATTCCACATAGTCTGCCACTTCAGCTGGAGGCAACCATAGGAAAGATCGGGGATGAACAATGTCCTCTGGTTCAAAAGTAAGGACTTTTGGCGAAGGAATAGGCTCTTCCTGGTGGTGCGACTCCTTTTTGCACTTTCGAGGGGAATCCTCCCCTTGATCAGAGGAAAGGTCAGATGAGGAAGAAGCTAAATCCTCCTTGGACTTAGACTTCTGGGAGGAAGCAGCATTTTAGTTATGATCCTTGCCACTGACCTTATAACGCTCTCAAAGTCTGCTGCATGCGGAATGTTAGCCTGCTTGAGGGCTTGTGAACTGCTGTGGTCGCCTGAGCCCCTGAGAGAGACACCCATCCTTGCTGCTCGGCAAAACCAATAAGGTGGTGTTTAATGGGCCTGATAGCCTGAGCCAAGGCTTGATTGATTGTATGACGCACCCCAGCATCTAAAGCGTAGACAAGCTCCTGGTCAAAAGATCCAACAGGATCATCCACATAATACTCACCAAATGGGACAGAATATCAGCCCTGAAAAGGGTAAATATATAAATTTATATATATATATTATAATAGTTAAGAGGTGGAGGGTGAAAATCGGGAAAAGCACAGCCAGCAAAAGTGAGGAGACGAAACACAGGCATCTTAGTGTGTTCAAAAGCACTCGCTTCACGCATACGCACTGACAGTGGCGTAGCGTGGGGGGTGCCGGCCGCACCAGGCGCAACATCTGGGGGGGGGGGCGCGCTCGCGAGTGCTAAAATCCATGGGTTAGGGGGCGCAAATTACTTGACTTGCCCCGGGTGCTGACAACCCACGCTACGCCACTGCGCACTGATCAAAAGCTGTGGCAATAGAAAGAGGACTGCGCGGCTACACCACATGTCCTCACTCCCCTGCTCCCACTCCACTGATAGGGGAAGCCGAGGAATAAAAATGCTCCCAAGGCAAAAAAAATACACAACTACAAATGCGCTCGCCGAGCGAACACAATGCCTAAACAAACATGTAATTAAACCATCATGAAAACGAAAGCACTTAACTGGCTGTGAAGCAGCAAAGAAAGAGGAGGTGTGTTGTTATTCCTCAGGTTTTATAGGGCTTGTCTCTAAGGTTGGTCATGCGATATACATGGGTTCATGGGTTTTGTAGTATTTTAAAAAAGTTCTTTCTTATTGGCTGCTGTAAAAAATAAAGCATAGAAAGAGAAGCATATTCGGAGCCTCCGGTCCTGACATAGAATCATCTCTGCTCTTCTACACGAGAGCCAGACGTACTATACCAATATTATCCTTCCTGGCCACTTACACTGTGCTAATGCCACTAAAGAGCAGCAGCTAGGATCTTTCCCACTCAAACCCCCTTGCCTCCTCAACATAAGCCCTCACTATTCTACACTGGTTGCCTTTTCCCCAAATATTTAATTGTGTGAAACGTTTAACCTATTTTGAAAGTCCACCTTGCTCGTTTCTCTGTTTCAACATAATGTACTACCTCACTGGCTATGATCTTCGTAGGTTATTTTCCTTAAAGTCCCCAAAGTAGAGAAGTATCACACTGCTGACGACTACTTTTCGCATTTATTCCTGTTTATGTCGGACACCTCAGCTATGAAACTCCGAACATTTATAACCTTCACAGAACGTTGAGGACATTCTTGTTATTCCTCTAGCGGTTTATGGTCCTGATTGTTTAAATCGACCTTACTGTCATTATGCCTCTAGTGGCAACGAAGCACAAGTGAGAACCCACAAAGCATAAGGAGAAAGTCACTGCTGAGATTTGTACAATCCCATAGTTTCCTTTTTCTAACTCATCTAACTAACAGTTTCCAGTCTCCCACCAGGTGGCAATGTTGTCACGTATTAATAACAGAATGCACCTACGTAAGAACAAGAAACAGAATGTACCTTCACACAAAGCGTTATTTCCCAACGTTGTAATCGTTCCTATTAGATTTTGACTTACCGACCTTTAAGCAGCGCCGATGCCATATCATTAAAAAACATAAAGAAACAGGGTCACTAACCAGAAATCAATTTTCTTCATTTATCCGTTCCATCGCGACTTTTTGATTGAGGGAACTTTCCCCATACAGGGATCCACTTCATTCAAATCTAACAATGTTGCACTTCCTGCATCGGTAAATCGTTGTGCAATAAGAAAAAAATAGATTTTCCTGCAATGCTTAAAACAAATCAGGGCTTTCAGATCTGTTTTCACAAGTGGCGTAGCTAGGTTGCTTAGTGCCCTACTGCAAGCAAAGTAACTGGGCCCCTTCACTAGGTCGACATCTTAGTTTGTTAGCTGCCATGACACTTTTCAATCTTTTTCAACAGTCATCATCTGCCATATCAAAGCTCACTATCAATGTCACACACATACTATTTTCTATAAAGACAACAGGTTGACACTTGTAAAGTGCATGCACACAAAGACATGAAATTCAAACGGCACACTCACACTGCTGCCTTCAAATAGGTACATACCTCATGCTGCACTTATACAGCTTATGTCTCCCTCTGCAATCACACAGACACTCATTTCAGCCAGTGGACCACATACCCTGCACTCACAAAAGACAATGGTAATCCTGCATTCACACAGACACATCCCTCAAAATGCACTCACAAAACATGGGGTATATCCTGCACTCCCACAGGTGCACCACTCACAAGGAAGAAGCTGATTTTGGACAGATTGTGGCATGAAAGCACAGGCTGAGTAAGTGGTGCATCATTCCACTAGTGCAGTTCAGAGCTCTCGACAAAAGCTACACTGAAGACGGAATGTCCACTAAGGTTATCTATTCTCTCATCAGCCACACTTGGACCAGCACTGCAGTCTACACGAGTCTGACCTTTGTGGACTTGTGATTAAAAAAAAGCCCCACAAATGTCCCACTTACCTTCTAAAAACATGGTTGTGGTTTTGGTTGTAGTGCAAGCATATCCTAAAGTGAATAAATAAAAACAAAAGATAAAAATATACCACCTAAACCTGGAGGGCATGTGCTCCAATTTAAAGTAAAAAAAAAAAACATAAAGCTTCTGACTGGTCTGCCATCATGAACTATTAAAATATGATAAGATTATTCAGAATACGTTTCAAGATGATGCCACGGTTGTAAAGGTTGCAACAGTGATTTATAGCGCTCTACTTTAAAACGTTGGGGTAGCTGCTGGTGCTTATTACTCAATTAGCAATATTCAGTATTTGCAGGTGAGCTAATGGGGAATAAACTAAAAGAAATATCTCCTGAGGCTGGACTCCTCTGGATGCGGAGTAAAGCAGAATAAGGAGGCAACTGTGTTACTTACACTACTTGACATCCTAAACACCTGTGACTGTCTAAGCAGAACCAAATATTGGCAACAAAGGAAGGCTAATCCTCTGCTCAGTTGTATGTGTGCTATTCTGAAGAGCTGAGCTAGTATGTGAGTCACACTCTGATGAATAACTGAAGGGCTTACCTTAAGTCTAATTTCTCTAAGCAAATTAATGTATAATAATAAATAAATAGCTTTATTCAGTCATTGAGGCCATGAAAGCATAAAGAAATACAATAATAACAAAATATAAAAACAGGCAATAAGGAGATAAGATTGACCTAAAATCTCAATATACATATACGTGGTTTAAAACGTAACAAATAAAAATACATCCCTTTTCTTCATAACTGCTAAATCCAGAAAAATATTAACATGGAATAAAAGATTTACTTCAATGAGTGATGTCGTATACGCCAAGCTGTCGCAAGGAACTTGCTGACAGCGTGGACAACATTTATGGAAGCGTCACTCTTTAAAATCCTTATTGCTGTAGAACATTGTCTCAGGCCCAGGTTCCGACAAGTTGCACAGATCCATTTTGCTCTGGGAATTGTATAAGCAGGGCAAAAGAACATAAAATGTTCAATAGTTTCTGTGCAAACAAGGCTAGCTGGGCAAAGATCTGTAAATGAAGGCCTGCCCCAATTCTTAGTTAGCGATAACAACTGGAGGCTTCCAAAACGGAAGCGTGCGTAAAGACCCTTCCCCAGCAAGTCAGGAATCAGGTCAAGATATTGTTCAAACTGGGGGTACCACTTGAAGTCGATGAACAGATTGGTCAATCTACCATAGGATGTGCGACGGACCAGGTCACTCTTTATATGGGACCAATATACTGTCTTTAGGAGGGTCTTGTCAGCTCTCTCCAAGTTATGTGGCTCTTCCCAAAACCTTCTTAGACCCAGAACAGAGAACCAGTTAGACACATGCATGACCCAGGGTATGGTAGCTGCTCCTGGCCTCCTTAGAATATCCAGTACTGAATCTCTGTATACAATAAGTCCTGGAACAGTCTAGATCCTTACCCAAAATAACAAGGGTCTAAGGGCTAACAAATTGGTTATACGATTAAAGCGTAGGTCCAAAAACACAGGGATCAGAGGAGTACTCTGGGGGCATGCAAGTAGGGCCCTGGCAAAGATGTTTTCTCCTACTGCCAATCTTTTGCTCTCAGAGTATCCCCATAGTTCGGCACCATAGGTGGCTGCACCGTGCGCCTTTGCAAGATAGAATTTGATAGCTGGAGATACGGCTTTGGAGACAGAATTCTTATAGAAGCGCAGGATGGCAGCCACTCTATGCTGAAGGAGCCCCACGCTTTTACCGATTTGCTCCTCCCAATGCAAGTTATTTGAAAGACTCACACCTAAGTAGTCTATGGTCTTTACTTTATTTAATAGGGCCCCACCCAAATTGATGGTGCATCTTCGGCTACTGCCAGGGGAAAACACCATCAATTTTGTTTTATTAACATTCAATTCCAAGCCATGGTCATCACAGAAGGACTTGAATCTATCCACAAGGGTTTGGAGCCCCATAGGAGTCTTGGAGATAAGAAGAGAATCGTCAGCAAACAACAGTATTGGAATCTTCTGCTTGTTTAGTGTGGGGGAGTCATTGGTGCATGAAAACAAGATTTGTACCACTTTATTGATGAATGGTGTAAATAGTGTGGGAGCCAAGACGCAACCCTGGCAAACTCCCCTCTGTATAGGAATCTTATCAGTCAATTCTCCTTGGTCGCCCCACCTCACTTGTGCATATGTGTCATCATGTAGGCGTTGTAACAGAAAAACTAGATTGGTGGGGACGCCCATCTGGAGTAATGCTTCCCAAAGCTTTTGTCTGCAAACCAAATCAAAGGCAGATCTAAGGTCTACGAAGACAACAAAAAGAGGTTGTTTTGCGAGGACCACATATTTCCAATACAGGAGGGTCAATCTAAAAACCTGATCTATTGTGCTCATTGTGGAACGGAAGCCCGCTTGCAGCATGGAAAGGGCCTGATGTTCTTGGACCCAGCTTGTTAACCTCTCTAGCTTTTGTTTGGCAAAAATGTTCTGCATGTTATCAATCAGACTAATGGGTCTATAATTTGCGGGAGAATTTGCAATACCCTTTTTAAAAATAGGAATTCGCTCAGCACCCTTCCAAGTGCTTGGAATTGAGCCACCAGCAGTGATTCTATTTGAAATCAAATTAATATACCAGGACCAAATAGTAATTTCAGATTTATATAGGTCACCTGGTATTTTATCGGGCCCCAGCGCTTTTCCTGATTTTAGTGAATTGATCGCAATTTTAGTTTCCTCTAAGGAGAAGACAAGTGGTTCTGAGCAGTCACCCCGATTGCCCAACTGGGAGGTAGTTAAATCGTGTGCTGGGGAATGTCCAACTAATGGATTATTGGGGGCAGCATAGAGATGGGTGAAATGATCTACCCACATCTCAGGTTGAATATGATTCCTTATGCGCCTCCTGCCCCCACCTTGCCCTCTGGACAGTAGATCCCAGAACATCATATTGTTATTGTTTTCCGAGGCAAGAATCAAACCCTGCCAGATCGATTCTTCCCATAACTTTTTTGCCAGTGTTTGAGCCTTCTTGTATGATCGCCTGGCTGATTGAATCTCTACAAGGGAGCCTGACTTAATGGCACCGTTTAATTCAGATTTGGCCCTACTGCAATCCTCATTATACCATCCTCTGTCACCCTTGGAAAGGACATCACCCCCTTTGGCTCTAGTCTTTTTGTAAAAAAACCTCTGCAGTCCCTTAAGCATTCCTTGGTGAATGTCTAGGATAGGGATGTTATCAGTTTCGTGTTCCTCATAAATTGCCAATTCGTCTACGAACAATTTGTAAATCCCAGCCACCGAGTGAGAACTAGACAAAACCTTTGGCCATGAGACATTAGTGTAATTATTATTCAGCAATGGAGAGGGAACCTCTGTACGTTGTAAATTTGAGGTTCTTCTGAAAACATCCCCATCCATAGATAATAACAAGGGGTTATGATCACTTTCACATCGAGGTTCCACTTTCATGTCCTTTAGTAGAGGCCATAGCCTAATATAAAGCAAAAAAATATCTATTACACTTGTGCGTCCATTACAAGCCCCGAGACCATACTTTAAGCATAACATAGCTAGCTGGAGGGTTACACGAGAACGAGTACACGGGTAGGATTTATGTATTATTTTTGACAAAACATGAGATTGGTGAGACAGCAAAAACAATCTTTTGGTCATACGTAAAACACAGAAATATATAGAGCACATGGAGCACAGGAGGTTCTTGGCTCACATACATAAGACATACAGCACTGGTCAAGATCATCACAATCTTCTCTGAAAGACATGGAACAAGTGTGGTACTGCAGGATCAGTGCAAGTTTCCTTCAATGACATGGAACAAGTGTGGTGCTGCAGGATCAGTGCAAGTTTCCTTCAATGACATGGAACAAGTGTGGTGCTGCAGTGCCAGCCAGTGCAAGTTTCCTTCAGTGACATGGAACAAGTATGCTAGTACATGGACAGTTAGTGCAACCTTCCTTTGAAGATATGGAGCAAATGTAGTACTTCAGAGCCAGTCCAAGCTTTATTCAAAGATATAGGACAAGTGTGGCACTTCTGGGCCACTGCAAGCTTCCTTCAAAGACATAGAAGAAGCGTGGCATTGAACAGCACCATTCAATCCCTCCTGCAACAAACAAGCAGGATTTCAGAGTTGGTGGTATAAGGAACAGTACTGTGGTGTATGAATGCAAGCTTGACGCACACACACACACCAAGATCTCCACACACTAAACAGGTACAGCAATGGGCAGGAGTACACGCTTCCCTCACACCCAAAGAACACATACTGATTTGGTCAGAAAAAATGAAAGCTTCTCTTATAAGCACAGAACATGGGGTGCATCTGCAGCAGCAAGCCAAGCCTGTGTGTAAACACACACATAATTTGTAGCATTTGACAGCATTGTAAATTCCCTTCATATGCAGCACAGGTACAAGATAGTCAATAGCAGTACAAGCTAAGAATTCTTCACACCCAAACAGGTATCACACTGGCAGCAGCTTGTAAGCTTATTTCACACACAAAATACCGGGACTAAAGTACAGAGGTGTGTTAGACTTTTCATCCTTGGCGTGGTCTCCCTTAACTTTTTGCCTCTGTTTCCCAGGTTGTTGATGTGTGCTGGACTCTGTTTTTGCTGTTTGTGTTACTCTGGGCACTTTACCACTGCTAACCAGTGCTAAAGTGTGCAAGTGCTCCTTTACAAAATGTGTATGTAATTGGTTCATCCATGATTGGCGTATTTGATTTACTAGTAAGTCCCTAATAGAGTGCACTAGAGGTGCACAGGGCCTGTAAACCAAATGCTACTAGTGGGCCTGCAGCACTGGTTGTGCCACCCACATTAGTAGCTCTGTCATCATGTCTCAGACCTGCCACTGTAGTGTCTGTGAGTGTAGTTTAAACTGTAAATTCAACTTGGCAAGTGTACCCACTTGCCAGGCCTAAATCTTCCCTTTTCTTACATGTAAGATACCCCTAAGGTAGGCCCTAGGTAGCCCCAAGAGCAGAGTGCAGTGTATGGTTAAGGTAGGACATACAGGCCCTCATTATGACATTGGTGGTAAGTCCCGCTTACCGCCATGCAGACTGCCGCCAACATACCACGACTGCGGCGGTATACCGCTACCCATATTATGACCCACACATAGCAATCTGTCACTATACAGACACACACACAAGTCCGCCAGCCCAAAGGTCAGTGATAAACTGGCGGTAGCAAAACCCACACTGTTACGCCAACAGAACTACGCCCACAGCATTATGACCCACGAATCACCGCAGAGGATATTCAACCACGGTAAACCATTGCTGGTACATACCGCCGAGCTCAAAATACACACACACATACAAAACAACACCTCTTTGGACAATTCAAACTACACACACCTGACACTCATACACACACCACACCCAGACACCCACACCAATATAAAACATACACACACATTACCCACATCCCTTTACGACTAACAAAAATTGCCACTAGAGAGCGATACAGCAAGAGCACCCCGAGCCACAGAAAACCATCACCCATACACCATCCATGCACCTCACAGCACACACCCCAATACATCACCCCACACACCCTCACACACCATGCACACTACACCCATGGCGCCACAAAGACACCCCAGGTTCTCATAGGAAGAGCTAAGGGTCATGGTGGAGGAAATTATCGCGGTAGAGCCACAGCTATTCAGATCACAGGTGCAGCAGACATCCATCTCTAGGAAGATGGAGCTCTGGCGGAGAATCGTGGACAGGGTCAACACTGTGGGACAGCACCCAAGAACAAGCGATGACATCAGGAAGAGGTGGAACGACCTACGGGGAAGGTGCATTCCGTGGTAGCAAGACATCAGATAGCAGTACAGAGGACTGGCAGTGGACCCCCCACCTCCTTCCCCAGAACTAACAACATGGGAGGAGCAAGTCTTGGCAATTATGCATCCTGAGGGCCTGGCAGGAGTAGCAGGAGGACTGGACTCTGGTAAGTCAAATCTCTATTACTATCACCCCCCTACCTGCATGCCATCACATACCCCCACCCCTACCCTCAACCCCATCACCCTACCACCTCACATATACCCCACCATCACACCCCACCCATCCCAATAACAAGCCCTGCATGCACCACCAAAGTATGGACATCACTCACAGCCCTGCATGGACACCCATAACTAAAGCATGCATATTAGAGAGAATTGCCTAGCCAACAAAATCACTACTCACATAAGGCAAAGCTGACAGGGCAATCACAACCATAAAGGGCAACACACCCATGCACAAGATGTCACACGCAGAAACAATAACACTGCTTTTACATCCCCACAGGTCCCACACCCAACATCACCGGAGAGCAGGTGCCAGCAATATCCAGTACCCCGACAGAAGAGGCCCACAGTGATGACAGCAACTCTGCTCGCCTGGATCAGGATGACCAACCTGGCCCATCAGGGACCTCCGGACAGTCGGTTACCCAGGCACAGTCTCATACCACCACAGAGCCTTCCCTTCAGGAAACACCACCACAGCACCCACCCAGCGGGCCCATACCTCTGTCCCCAGGATACGTCAATCAGCAGTGTGTCCACCACTACAGGGACCTCAGGGCACCCCACTACAGGGACGTCAGGGCACCCCACAAACACAGGACAATCAGTGACCTGGGGTCAGTGGCAGTGGGCACACGGTTCAGGGGACAGAGGCACAGGACAACAGGGAAGCTGGGAGGACTGCAGGGTGAGGACAGGCCCAGGGAACCGACTCTCTATAAGGCACTCACCAACATCCTGGGAGCATACCACCATTCCCAGGAGACGATGGGCCAGATACTGGCCAAGTTGCAGGAGACACAGCAGCTGCAGGAGGGACAATACCTGGGGATCAGGGAGGACCTGAGGGAAATCCACACCACCCTGGTCACCACTGCAGGGGTGCTGGCAGACATGGCCAACACCATGAGGGAGGCAGTGGCACACCAACGGGCCCCTGACACTAGCCACACCGATGAACAGCCCTCCACCTCCGCTGACGCTAGTCGACAGGAGACCCCGCCACAGGAACAACAGGCCACCAGCACCCTACCCCCTGCAGAAGGAGAACCACCCTGCAAACGGTCCCTGCAATCCAGGCAGAAGCCAGAGAACATTGCAAAGACCCCTGCCAGGAAATAAGACTGTCCTGATTGTCACCCTCGTGTCCCATTCTGTCACCCTGTACACCTTGACCTGCCACTGATCCACTTCCTATACCCCCTTGGACAATGCAACTGTGATACAAATAGACTGGACTCTACCCTGGAGTCTCCTCCACCCCCACCCCCAGCCTATAGTAATACCCCATCCACTTATAAGCACATAAAAAAACATCCTTGTAAAAAATCAAGTATTGAGTCTGTCAAGTGATTGAACTATGTATTCTTTTCACAATCTGTAGACATTGCAATTCAACTGTACAGTCATGTATACTTAGGTATGACCTGTAGTTTGCTGCAGTCAATACACCAGGAGCCAGAGTGGGGCACAGATATCTGTGAATAGACATGTCAAAGGGTACAGCAAGTGGCCATAATAGTGGGAACATCAGCCTGGCAGTTAAAATTTACAACACAAAACTGCAATGGTAGGTGAAGTTACAGTGTCTTACCTGTGTGTCACTGGAAGTACTGTTGAATGATTGCAGTTCTGTTGTCCACATCCTCATCCTCTTCCTCTTCTTCGTCACTGTCCACAGGCTCCACCACTGCCACACGCCCATCTCCAGCCTCATCCTCCTGCAGAAAAGACACCTGGCGACGTAAGGCAAGGTTGTGCAACATGCAACATTCCACGATGATCTGGCACACCTTCTTGGGTGAGTAGCACAAGGAACCACCTGTTAGATGGAGGCACCAAAACCTGGCCTTCATGAGGCCAAAGGTTCGCTCTATAATTCTTCTTGTTCAACCATGTGCCTCATTGTAACGTTCCTCTGCCCTTGTCCTGGGATTCCTCAGTGGGGTCAGTAGCCATGAGAGGATGGGGTAACCAAAGTCACCTGCAAATATCGAGGGATACCAGTTAGCCAGACACTAACCCTTAGGGCCAACCCTACACCTATATACCAACAAACACTCGGTGGGGACCATGGGCTCAACTATTATCCACACCCGGTGCCTCTGGAGTTGAGCCATCACATATGGGATGCTGCTATTCCTCAGGATAAAGGCATCATGCACAGACCTATGATACATTTCATTCACATGGGAGATGTACTGGTCTGCCAGGCACACTATCTGCACATTCATTGAGTGAAAGCTCTTTCGATTTCTGAAAACCTGTTCATTTTTCCAGGGGGGGGGCAAAGGCAATATGTGTACCATCTATTGCCCCAATGATGTTGGGGATATGTCCCATTGCATAGAAATCAGCTTTCACTGTGGCCAAATCTTCCACCTGGGGAAAAACAATGTGGCTGCGCATGTGTTTCATCAGGGCAGACAACACTCTGGTCAGCACTATTGAGAACATTGGCTGTGACATTCCTGCTGCCAAGCCCACTCTCACTTGGAAGGAGCCACTTGCCAAGAAATGGAGCACAGATTGGACTTGCACAAGAGGGGGTATCCCAGTGGGGTGACGGATAGCTGAGATCAGGTCTGGCTCCAATTGGGCAGACAGCTTTCAGATTGTGGCCCTATCAAGTCTGTAGGTGAGGATAATGTGCCTGTCCTCCATCGTTGCCAAGGCCACCAGGGGCCTGTACACGGGGAGATGCCTCCATCTCCTATTCATCCGCAGTGGTTGTAATCTAGGGGGCAAAACGATGAGCATCTGGTCAGTTTTCAACATTTCCTAAATGTACAGTGCATTGCATGTTGTGACAGAAACAGTATGTTGACGTTTATCCCCAAAATATGCCTATGTGTGCTGTGATGCAGTTAGGTGCCATGGCCTGCCCCCCCCAAAATGGCGGCCGCTTGTCCTGTGTGGATGGACAGGTGGAAATGAGGTAATGCCGCTGACGTTGTGCGCCGTTGTGGGAGGCGGTTAAGTACTGCCGTACAACTCCTCATTGGTTAACATTTGGCCCTATGGGTTACAGTGGCCAATGGTGATGTATGCCGGCGGTGATGGTACGCACCGCTGCGGACGTGACTGCCATTTTCTATCTGTTCACACACTTGCTACCTGACCTTCAACAGGAGAGGACCTACACTGCAAGTGCTGCTGTGACCTGTGTCTGGAACCGACCGTGGCTCATGTCACTGGGGAAAGGACTCCTGCCTTCACCGCTGCGGAGTTGGAGAAACTAGTGGATGGGGTCCTGAATTCTGGATGGGCCTCCAGACCAACAGGTAAGTACACTGTGAGCACGATGCATGGGGCATGAATGCATGGAGTGCTGTATGTGATGGTCTCATGTAAGGGGAGGTGGTTGAGGGGTCCTCGGCAACGTGCTGCATGTATCGTGGGCAATGTCTGTGCGTAAGAGGATGCGAGGGCTACGGTGGGCAATGAGTGTAGAAGGCAGGAAGGTATGTCTGATACCTTTTTCTATGTTTATTTGTCTGCATGTCAGCGCCCATCAGAAAAAGGGTATATGGTGTGCCATCGCCAAAGATGTGCGGACCCTGGGGGTCTACGGTAGGCAGAGCACCCACTGTCACAAACGGTGGGAGGACGCTGGGCAAGGAAGACGGCAGAGACCCAGCTGGGGATGGCCTCCTAACGAGCAAATGGTGTCCGTTGAACCCTGACCCCCCGGATGTTCCTCATACTGGCAGTGGCCTATCCGGAGCTGGATGGGCGCTTGAGGGCATCACAGCAGCCACAAGGGGATGAGTACAGTTCCCAATATACTACTTGCGCGTGGTGGGTTGGTCTCTGGGTGGGGGATGTGCGCCTGTTGGTGCCCCTAGGCCAGGCCGGACATTGCAGGGTAGGTTCCATGTTGGGCAGCGGCTGATGAACTAGACCTCCAAACAAGCTAGAGGGCATCCACTACTAGGCAGGGCTCTGTGGGTCTCAGGTATGCTGCAACTGACGTTAGGTATTACTGTCCATGGCCTGGTGTGAGACCTGACAGCCTTAGGGTTGTCACCCCTAACTTTGTGCCTGCCTCCCACCACTTTTGAGATATTGTTTTTGCTGGTTTTTAGAGTCTGTGCACTTTACCACTGCTAACCAGTGCTAAAGTGCATATGCTCTCCCCCTTTAAACATGGTAACATTGGATCATACCCAATTGGGATATTTAATTTACTTATAAGTCCCTAGTAGAGTGAACTATATGTGTCCAGGGCCTGTAGATCAAGAGCTACTAGTGGACCTGCAGCACTGATTGTGCCACCAACTTAAGTAGCCCCATAACCTTGTCCCAGGCCTGCCATTGCAAGGCCTGTGTGTGCAGTTTCACTGCCAATTCGACTTGGCATTTAAAAGTACTTGCCAAGCCTAAAACTCCCCTTTTTCTACATGTAAGTCACCCCTAAGGTGTGCCCTGGGTAACCCCTAGGGCAGGGTGCTGTGTAGGTAAAAGGCAGGACGTGTACCTGGGTAGTTTACATGTCCTGGTAGTGTAAAATTCCTATATTTGTTTTGACACTGCAATGAGGCCTGCTCCCTTCATATGCTAATATTGGGGCTGCCCTCATGCATCGTTTGAGTGGTAGCTGCTGATCTGAATGGAGTAGGAAGGTCATATTTAGTATGGCCAGAATGGTGATTTAAAATCCTGCTGACTGGTGAAGTTGGATTTAATATTACTATTTTAGAAATGCCACTTTTAGAAAGTGAGCATTTTCTCTGTACTTAAATCTTTCTGTGCATTACAATCCATGTCTGGCTAGGTTAGTTGACAGCTTCTTGTGCATTCACTCAGACACACCCCAAACACAGGATACTCAGCCTCACTTGCATACATTTGCATTCTGAATGGGTCTTCCTGGGCTGGGAGGGTGGAGGGCCTGCCCTCACACAAAGGACTGCCACACCACATACTGGGACCCTGGCAGACAGGATTGAACTGAAAGGGGACCTGGTGCACTTCTAAGCCACTCTTTGAAGTCTCCCCCACTTCAAAGCCACATTTGGGTATAAAAATAGGGCCTCTGCCCCTACCAACTCAGACACTTCAGGAGAAGAAACCTGAACCAGAACCTACATCCAGCCAAGAAGAACTGCCTGGCTGCCCAAAGGACTCACCTGACTGCTTTCTGAGAAGGACTTCTGCCTTGCTGCTCTCTTGCTGTGCTGCAGAAGTGCTCTCCAAGGGCCTGGATAGAGCGTGCCTCCTGTTCCCTGAAGTCTCAGGACCAAAATGACTTCTCTCCTGCAACTGGAATCACTGTGAGGTGAAAATTCAACACTCCGCCTGCCAAAAACAACGCACAGCCTGCTTGCGGTGAAAAATTCACTGCACGCCAAGACCGAAACGACGCAGCCCGACTTCGCAACGGAAGATCGACGCAGCACCAGCAATGCGACCGGAAGTTCGACGCACGGCCCTACTGGATCGACGCAAGCCGACCCAGAATGACACAGCCTGACTTCCTGAGAGGAATCGACGCAGCGCCTGCCATGCAGGAGAAATTTCCGCGCATCGCTTACCGGAATCGACGCAGTGCCTGTGACTTCACTCCACAAGCCCAGGATTCCACAGATTGTCCTCGGGGCGTCTGAAAACCCCACAACCCAAAGAGGATCCAAGTCCGCGCACCGGAAATCTACGCAATGTCTTCCCCGCGTGGGAAATAACAACGCAAGTCTGTGTGCGAAGGGGCGATACCGGCGCACACCTACCATTTTCCACGCATCTCTTCCTCTGCGGTCCCTTGAGAGGATTTTTCAACCCAAACCAGGTACTTTGCCCTGCAAGAGACACTTGTTGTTTCTGGGAGAACTTAAGACACTTTTATTGCTTTTACAATACTATTTCAATGTATACTTGCTGCATTTTAATCGTTTTGACCTGCATCTTACCAGATAAATATTATCTATTTTTGTAAACACTGTGTGGTGTATTTTTGTGGTGCTATATTGTGTTATTGTATGATGTATTGCACACATACTTTACACATTGCCTTCTAAGTTAAGCCTGACTGCTCAGTGCCAAGCCACCAGATGGTGAGTACAGGATAATTTGGATTGTGTGTGACTTACTCTGACTAGAGTGAGGGTCCTTGCTTGGACAGGGGTTAACCTGACTGCCAAATAAAGACCCCATTTCTAACATTGGTGATCAGCAGTGAGGATAGGACTTGTATTTGTGCAGTGACATACAGTAGCTAAGTATTTCACTACCTACCCACAGTTAAAGGTCAACTTGACTTTTTATCTCTTTTGCAAATTCTTTTTTTCTCACAATTTTTTAAACTAAAATCATCACTCAACATGTCTCAGGCTGGGTCTCAAGCAGGAGATTTTGACCTGGCCCTGTTGGGGACATATGCTGTCATACAGCTGAAAGGGCTCTGCAGGGAGATGGGAGTACCCACCCAAGGTACCTCCAGAAAGGATTAATATTAAGTGGCGCTGAGGGCCTGGGCAGAAGCCCGTTCAGAGGAGGATGCTGAGGAGGAGGAGCCAGAAGGTGGCTCCCCAGAGGATTTTTTGCCATCAGTGGATGATGTCACCACTGCGATTGTGCCCCCTGCCAAACCAGGGAGCAGTGTCTCTGACCAAGGCCTGACCACAGAGGAAAGAATAGAGGAGAGAGAGAGTTTCAATTTGCAAATGGCAAGGCTGAAAAGTGAGGCTCAACAGGAAGAAAGGAGGGCAGAGAGAGCTTTGGCTGAGAAGAAACTTTTGCTGGCTCATGAACTGAGTCTCAAGGAGCTGGATCTAAAGGCGAAGCAATCTGAGTCCAGCAGTAATGGTGGCAGCATACAGGCAGGACCTGCTGGAGAAAAGAAGGTTTGTATACCCAAAAATGTGGTTCCCAGGTTTGTGGTGGGAGGTGACATTGATAAATGGCTAGCTGCTTATGAAGTTGCACTAAGGGCTCATGGGGTTCCTGAAGAGCAATGGGGTACAGCTATGTGGGGGTATGCACCAGCAATTGGGCCCATATGAAAGCCATTTTACTTGCCAAGTTTGGGCTGACCCCTGAGAAATACCGTCAGAGGTTCAGGGACAACATCAAACAGTCCACATAAACATGGGTAGATTTCTTTGACTTTGCCAGTAAGGCACTGAATGGATGGGTGCGGTGCTGCAAAGTAGACGATTACACAAGGTTGTATAATTTGATTCCGAGAGAGCATATGCTCAGTACTTGTTTTACGGAGTTGCGCCAGCACTTAGTAGACAGTAAGCTGAAAGATCCCAGGATGCTTTCTGAGGAGGCGGACCTCTGGACTAGCTCCAGAGTGTCCAGAAAGGTATCTGGGGGGGACACCCACAAAGGTGGCCAGGGTTCCCATCAGAAGAAAGAGGGAGGAGAAAAACTTAAAAACCAGGAGCTCCCAAAACAGTTCCCAAGGGAATAGTGGTAACTAGTCCCGGTCTGATTCCAAAAGGAAAGGGTTCACTGACCATAAGACAGGGAGGTTTGTACCCCAATGTGCAGAGTGCAATAAGTATGGGCACTCTGAGGGCGACTCCAAGTGTCCCAAGAGGGCACAGCCCCCCCAAAGGAGTGCAGACACCTGGGTTGGCTAGTGTAGCGCTCGGGGAGGAGGTGGTCCCAGATAGTTTTGGGGAACAGATAGAGGTAACACTAGTGTCCCTGGGGGATGCAGAGATGGTGCCAAAAACCAACATGCCTGCCAATACTTCCAAGTATAGGCAGTGGGTCACCGTCAATGGGCAAAGGGTGGAGGCTCTGTGTGACACAGGAGCCAGCATGACTACTGTCAGGGGTCAGCTGTTATCAGCAGAGCAGGTCCTCCCAAATACATTTCACCAAGTCATAGTCGCCGATAATCGTGAGAGCCACCTGCCGGTAGCTCTGATTCCCTTTGAGTGCTGGAGGGTCTCTGGTACTCTAAAGGTAGCTGTGAGTCCTGCCATGCCTGTAGACTGTCTGTTAGGCAACGACCTTGAGCACACTACTTGGAAGGAGGTAGAGCTAAGGTCTCACTTGGAGATGTTGGTATTGCCTGAGTGGGTCTACATGACCACACGGTACATGGCTGCCCGGGAAGGAAGTCAAGGGCGTCTGGAGCCTGGAACAATGGCCCAAACAACTGCCAAGAGGAGGGGCAAGGGGTGCGGGAAACCGGTCCCAGACGTTCCTGCAGTGGTTGACTGGGTTCCTGAGGAGGAGGCCGGCCAGCCATTGCCGCCCTAGGGGACCTACCTGAGCTTGCTGGCTGGCAAGTTGAGGGTGGGCCCACCATGGAGGAATTCTGCAAGGTGCAGAAAGAATGTCCCACTCTAGAGGGCATGAGGAAACAAGCCTCAGCCCAGGCAGTAGGTGAAGCCTCTGGCGATCACCATATATATTGGGAGAATGATCACCTTTACAGTGAGCCTAAGGTTCCGGACATTGGGGCAGCGTGTGCGCTGGTGGTCCCCCAGTGTTACTGAACCTTCCTACTGGGTCTGGCTCACGACATTCCCCTGGCAGGACATTTGGGGCAAGACAAGACCTTTGCCAGGCTTGTCACCCACTTCTATTGGCCCTGGATGAGGACAAACTCAGATGCATTCTGTAGGTCCTGTCGTACCTGCCAGGCCAGAGGTAAAACAGGGAAGAGGTTAAAAGCCCCCTGATCCCACTCCCTGTCATTGGCACCCCCTTTGAAAGGGTGGGCATCGACATTGTTGGTCCACTGGACCCCAAAACTGCCCTAGGCAACAGGTTCATCCTGGTTTTTGTGGACCATGCCACCTGTTACCCAGATGCAATCCCTCTGAGGACCGTAACTGCACCAGTGGCGACCAGAACTCTAATGGGGATATTTACCCGTGTGGGATTCCCAAAGGAGATAGTGTCTGACAGAGGCACTAACTTCATGTCTGCATACATGAAGTCCATGTGGGATGTGTGTGGTGTAACCTACAAGTTCACCACACCCTTTTACCCCCAATCTAATGGTCTTGTGGAGAGATTCAACAAGACCTTGAAAGGCATGATCACAGGCCTCCCTGAGGCATAAGTAGGACGTCCTCTTACCATGTCTTCTCTTTGCTTACAGAGCGGTACCCCAGAAGGGTGTGGGGTTCAGTCCCTTTGGGCTTTTCTAATGGGTACCCTGTCAAGGGACCCTTATGCAATGTCAAGGAGGGGTGGGAGATAGCTCCCAAGGCACCCCCTCAGGATGTGGTCAGCTGCATGCTGGCCCTCAGCAACTAGATGCACCGCTTCTAGAAAACGGACAAAAGTAACCTTGAGGCCAGTCAAGAGGTAATGAACCGCTGGTATTACCAGAAGGCCACCCTAGTAGAGTTTCAAGCTGGAGACAAAGTGCAGGTAATGGAGCCAGTAGAGCCTAGAGCTCTCCAGGACCACTGGTCTGGCCCATTTGAAGTGAAGGAGCGGAAAGGGGAGGCCACTTACCTAGTGGACCTCCAATCCCCTAAGAACCCCCTAAGGGTGCTCCATGTCAACCGACTATATCCTCACTTTGAGAGGACAGAGGTCAACATGCTTCTGGAGACAGATGAGGGTATAGAGGAAGAGAGTGAACTTCTTCCTGACCTCCTCTCTGCCAAGGAAGGTGATGGGTCAGTGGAGGGTGTAATTCTCTCTGACTCCCTGACCCTAGACAAGAGAGGGGACTGCTACCAGTTACTGGAACAGTACTCCTCCCTGTTTTCCCTCACCCCTGGACTCACACACTTGTGTGTCCATGATATTGACATGGGAGACAGTCCCCCTGTAACGAACAACATTTACAGGTTGTCAGATAAGGTGAAGGCCAGCATCAAAGAGGAAGTCTCCAAGATGTTGGCTCTAGGGGTTATTGAGAAGTCTAGTAGTCCCTGGGCCAGCCCTGTGGTGCTGGTACCCAAGGCTGCTGCACCTGGTGCCAGGCCAGAACTCGGGTTCTGCGTGGACTACTGGGGTCTCAATTCAGTCACAAGGACTGACGCTTACCCCATCCACCGAGCTGATGAGCTCATAGACAGGCTAGGCGCTGCCAAATTCCTCAGTACTTTTGATCTCACATCAGAATACTGGCAGATTGCCTTGACTGAGGGGGCCAAAGAGAGATCTGCATTTTCCACACCTGAGGGCCATTACCAATTCCGGGTGATGCTCTTTGGGTTGAAAAATGCCCCCGCTACCTTCCAACGGTTGGTCAACTGCGTCATAGCTGGCAAGGATGCCTTCTGCGCAGCCTACCTGGACGACGTTGCTGTCTACAGTTACAGCTGGGAGGAACACCTGCTCCACCTCAAGGAGGTGCTTTAGGCTTTGCAACAGGCAGGCCTGACCATCAAGGCCAGTAAGTGCCAGATTGGGCAGGATTCCGTGGTGTACTTAGGTCACCTAGTAGGTGGTGGCAAGGTGCAGCCCCTCCAGGCCAAGATTGAAACTATCAAGGCCTAGCAACCACCTAGAACACAAACCGAGGTGAGAGCCTTCTTGGGCCTCACTGGGTATTACCGCAGATTTGTCAAGGGCTATGGAACCATGGTGACTCCCTTGACAGAACTCACATCCAAAAAGCAACCTAGGTTGGTGGACAGACGCTTGTCAGAAAGCCTTTGACTCCCTGAAGGAAGCCATGTGCACGGCCCCCTTGCTCAAGGCTCCTGACTACTCCAAGGAATTTATCGCGCAGACAGACGCTTCAGAGCATGGCATAGGGGTGGTCCTAGCACAGCTGAATGAGAAGGGCCTAGACCAACCATAAGTCTTTATTAGCAGAAGACTATTACCACTGAAACCCCCTGAGGTACCTGTGTATTTTTGACCTAATGCCCCAGCGGTGTTCTCTCTGTGTTGATGCAGGAGTAACATGGGGCCTTGGCCTATGTGATGTGGCCCTGTGGCCCACGAACATTATGGGCTGGGCAGTGTCCCTCCATTTGTATATCTGTAAATACTGTTTTGAATTTTGAGTACGTTTTCCTGGATTATTATTTTATTACACTCACTAGAATCATTTCCTTTTGTCCTTGCATTATTCCTGAGGGGAGTGGGGTGAATATGTAATGTTACTGCATCTGTTTGTGTGTATGGTGTTGGGGTGGGGGTGTTGCATGTTGCATGTGTGTGTCACTCTCTTTTTCCTCCCCCCTCCCTTGTGTGCTAGGTGGCAGTCCTCACTGTGGTCGTCGTCACCAGCGTTGGTATTCCTAGTGTAGGAGGAGGTAGACCAGCATGGGGAAGATCTGCAGTTTGGGCTCCATGGCGTTGTGGTTGTTCCCTGAGTGTCCACAGGTGAGTCCTTTGACTTCTGTGTTCTGTTTCTGCCTTGCTTTTGTTGTTGTTGGTACCGCCCTGAAAAAGGTGGCAGATAGGCCTGTCGTAATACAGTGGGTGGAACCTTGTCTTCCTCCTGGCTGTTGGCGGTTACCGCCTCAGTGCTTGTTGCTACCGCCCTGGCGGTCGGTGTGTTAAAGTGGCTGTCTGTCTTGGCGGTTTCCGCCGTGGTCATAATTCCATTTTTTTTTACTGCCGGTTTGTTGCTTGTATTACCGCCGCTTCATCACTGACCACCAGGGTTGTAATGAGCGCCATAGTAATGTGTTTTATATGTCCTGACAGTGAAATATTGCTAAATTTGTTTTTCACTGTTGCAAGGCCTGTCCCTCTCATAGGTTAACATGGGGGCTACCTTTAAATATGATTAAAGTGTAGATTCCCTTTGGGAGCTGATAGACGTGTGGAATTTGGGGTATCTGAGCTCACAATTTAAAAATACATCATTTAGTAAAGTTGATTTTAAGATTGAGTGTTTGAAAATGCCACTTTTAAAAATGAGCATTTTCTTGCTTAAACCATTTCTGTGACTCTAAGCAGACAAAAAGGATTGCAGCAAGCTCATAGACAACACACCATCCCTGTAAGTAACCGGTGGTAGGAAAATACAAATAAACAACAATACTGCTATTAGGTCTCCATAGGTGTGCAACTTCACCAAAGCTCCTGCTGCAAAAAGGAACTAAACAGGGCTGAGACAGCCCCACTGGAAAACACTCAAAGAGGCGGTGCACCGCAATATAGACAAATAAATATATAATATAAGGAAAAGGAGAAGTCCAATGCTCTGGCAGTGCAGATGAACAGTACTTCTTTAATAATTCTTTGCAAGTCTGAAGTGTTAATTTCACACAGTTCCGTAGATGAGATGTGTTAGGACAAAAAGTAAAATAAAACAGCCTTGTATTCTTGCGTTTCTGTAGACAAATTGGATAATACTCAGAGTGAACAGCCAACGCGTTTCGCCCAGATAAAGGGCTTCTTCAGGGCTGTAATATAACCAAAAAAAGATGTGTATACTATGCCATCAATTGCAAGAAAGATATAATTACAAAAGTAAGTGTAAAAATACAAATTATGGAAGTGAATAAGGAAATACTGTGTACCAACATATTGATAGACGTGATAAGCCCATGCAAATATAAAAAAAGACATGTTCCATATCATGCAAAAAGAAAAGTGTATTGAGAGGGATGTGTCAACATTGACCAACCGATAAGTTAATAGAATATAGAATTTTAACAAATATTTATATAAGAGTGTAGGCGCAGGATGTTAATGTATATCCAGTGGAAAGTGAAATCCCGAAGAGAGGGGTGAAAAGTTGAATAAATGAAGCAAGCTGTGAAAAGACATACAATGAATGGTATCCAGTCAGTCATAATAGTAACGGATGCAGTGATAATTTAGTGACCTGAACAGAAAAACCACAGAAAGAGGGGGTAAATATAAATATAAAGCAGGCGGGATGTTTCTCATGAAAAAATATATCATCAAATTATCATGTCAAATAAGCGCTTCAAAGTAGTAGTAACTTGACCACGAGCTTGCATCAACTAAATAAAATAAAAATAAAATATAAAACAACAAAGTGTGGAGTGGTGCGTCAGTCAAAGGAGCGCTCCGAAAATGAAGTAAAATGAATATCCCGGCATTCCATAACTAATGAGACACAAATAAGAATAACCTATTGGGGCAGGCAAGGTGTCCCTTGAAACAATTTGCCAGAAGCGTATCAAATTAATGTGAGTACTAAAACTCATGAGCAAAAGAAAACTAATGTCCAAAAGAAACAAACATAAGCGGAACAGGAGAAACCTTACCGCTTGTGCCATAATTCGGCAATTCCCGTCTGTGAGGAAGGTTGTATAACGCGGTCAGAACGACAGTGAAAAAATGTATTAGGAAAGGAGCAAAATACACAAGACTGACTGGGTACCAACATGTAATGTGAATACACCACAAAATATAAATAGTTACTGTGAAGAATTGAGAAAGTGGATATGCAAAAGAAGACGGAAGAGGGGAGGGTAAGGGGGGGAAGAGGGGCAATTAAGCCCAAGAGAGTAATGTGATCAAGAAAAGTTTAGTTAACATGTGGGTAGAAACTGTGACTCTGCCTCTTTGTGGATTCCCTGTCTGGGTCAGTTTGACAGTTGGGCTGGTTGCACCTCTCACTAGACAGTGACACAAAGGGAGCTGGTGTGTAGTCGGCATTTCCTGATGAGCCATCTGTGCTAAGAGGGAGGGGAGGAGTGGTCACTCACACCTGAAAGGGCTGTGCCTGCCCTCACACAATGCAGTCTCCAAACCCCTGGTGTGTGTCTGGGGCCTGGCCTGGGCAAAGCAGGATTTCACAATCAAGAGAAACTTTCCTTTGAAGTAGGCCTACTTCGAAGGGCAAAATGGGTATAAGAAGGGCACCCAAAACCACAGACTTTAGAACACTTCTGGAAACCAATAGGAATCTCTGCCTGGAGAAGAGATGAAGAAGAAGAGCTGCCCTGCCTGTGACTGTGCTTTGTGGAGCCCTCCTGCAGTTGCTGCTTCTGGCTGTGCTAGAGGACAAAGACTGGACTTTGTGTTGCCTTCCTTCTTGTGAAGAACTCTCCAAGGGCTTGATTTAGAGCTTGCCCCCTGTTGTTTGAAGTCTCAGGAACAGCAAAGACTTCTCTCTGCCAGGAGCGCCTGCCAAGTGGTGCCCATCCAGTTCCTGGGACCCTGAAAGGAGAAGCTGGCAGCCCAAGAGTGAGCAATCCATGCACAGACCGCAGTGTGGGGAAAAGATCGATGCAACTTCAATCTGGGGCCGAAAAATCGACGTGCCGCCGGCTTTGCGGCTAAAAATCGACGCTCACCAGCAACCTGACCGGAAGATCGACGCCCGTAGCTGGAGAAACGATGTGCAGCATCGTTGATGGAGGATGGTGAGATCGCAACCCGAGCTGCATGGTTATCGGACCATCGTGCAGCTGAATTTCTGATGCAAACACCGCTGGGCATGTAAAAACAACACAAGTCCTGCCCGGACCCGAGAGTGCTGACCGGATCAACGCATCGCTTTCCTGCGGAGAGAAGAAACTACGCACGCTGACCTGACTAAAGGAGAAACGATGCAATGGCTCGCTCGTGAGTGGAATCGACACCTCGCAAGCCCGTTTTGACGCACAATCGCCTGTGCTGGGTTATTTTTGACACACCCAAGGTACATTTTCACGCTAACAGCGTTAGCGTTGTGTTTAAAACTACATGAAGACTCTTTTTGGTTTTTAATTGATAACTTGACTTGTGTATTGTGGATTTGTG
This sequence comes from Pleurodeles waltl, assembly GCF_031143425.1. Lineage (NCBI taxonomy): Eukaryota > Metazoa > Chordata > Amphibia > Caudata > Salamandridae > Pleurodeles > Pleurodeles waltl. The sequence continues at coordinate 302,955,515 of NC_090442.1, forward strand.
TTTTATTAGTCTTGTTTTGTTTAGAAAAATATGTTCTATTTGTCTAATCATGTGTTGTGTCATTTTGTAGTGTTTTCATTAAGTTACTGAGTGTGTTGGTAAAAATACTTTACACCTAGCACTCTATAGTTAAGCCTACTGCTCGTGCCAAGCTACCAAGGGGGTAAGCAGAGGTTAGCTGAGGTTTATTCTTTTTTACCCTGACTAGAGTGAGGGTCCTTGCTTGGACAGGGGGTAACCTGATTGCCAACCAAAGACCCCATTTCTAACATTGGTGATCAGTGGTTGGGATTGGACTTGTATTTACACTTGACATACAGTGATTAAGTGTACACTACTGTTTTGAGTGCAGACCACTACGTGACCACATACTACTTGTCTTGTGATTTTTCTCTTTTGCTTGGATTTTTCCCAACATCCATTTTTGTGGTAATCTTTGATTGGCTTCTGAACTTCATTTGGGAACTTGTTTTCTGCCTTTTGGAACTTTGCACTTTTGTTGACTTTTCATCATGTCTCAATCTGGAGATGCATCAGTTGGAGCTGCTTTTGATCTAGAGAAATTAGAGAGCTAAACAAAGGCTCAGCTGAAGCAGTTCTGTAAAAGTTCGGACTGTCCCATTAAGAGCTCAACCAAGTAGGAGGAGCTGCAAAAGGCGCTGAGGGCCTGGGTGACAGCCAAGAGCACTGAAGGGCACACAGAGGAGTAGGAGAATGAGGAGGAGGAAGAGCATTCCATACACGATCGCAGGAGGTCAATAGCCTCCTCACTCAGGGCAGCAGGGCTAACTGGGGCAGGGGGGTCTGAGGTGCCTGGGGCAAAGGAGATGCCCACCCTCATGGGTGAGCAGGCATGGGAAACTTGCTGAGGCAAGAGCACTGAAGGGCACACAGAGAAGGAGGAGAATGAGGAGGAGGAAGAGCATTCCATACAAAATGGTATTGTGGGTAGGCCTGTTATGTCCAGGGAGAGGGTCTCCAGGGCAGGTAGCAGTGTCTCATCTAAGGGTCTGGCCCCTGAAGAATTACAGGACAGACAGGCTGAGAGGGAGCACCAGAGGGAGTTGGAGAAAATGAGGATGGCCATTGAGGAGAAAAAGTTGCTGTTGGCTCATGAGCTCAGCTTGAGGGAGCTGGGTCAGAGGAGCCAGTCTAGTAGGGATGGTGGCAGCCACATCACAGTACAGCCTGAAAGGAGGGTGCACATTCCTAAAGATCTTGTGAAGGATTATAAAAGGGAGGACAACATATACTTGTGGTTTAAGGAGTATGTGTCTGCTCTCCATATGAATCTGGTCCCTGAAGATCACTGTGGGACGGGTCTGTGGAAGCACTTTGAGGTAGAGGGGAGGGATACACTGACAGCCTTAGGGGATGCTCAGAATCTATCATGAAGGATGCCCTACTCACAAGGTATGTTATTACCCCTGTGCAGTATGAGGATAAGTTTAGGTCCTATAAGAAGAAGGAATCCCAAACATGGTTGGAATGTGTAGATTCTTATTGCAGGTCACGGGATGGTTCGGTGAAGGACAGTAAGGTAACTACGTATGAGAGGCTTTACAATCTGATTGCTTGGGAGCACTTGTACAGTTTATGTTTTCCAGAGTTGTGCCAGCACCTGATTGACAGCGGGCCGACTGATCACAGGAAGCTTGCGCAGGAAGCCTACTGCTGAGGTAGCACCAGAGTCTAAAAGAGGTACGGGGGAGACCACGTCATGGGTTGGAAGGGTCCCTCTCAGAAGAAAGAAGGGGGAAGGGTAAACAGGGAGAGTTCTCTAAAGGGCCCCATACTGATTCCCAGGGTAAGGATTCCCAACCCCCCAGTGAGAAGAAGCCATGGTTCTCCAAAGGGAAGCCAGTGGCAGGTGGTCCCCCACGTAAGTGCTATGCATGTGACCAGGTGGGTCATGTGAGGGGAAACCCCAAATTCCCCAAAAGTACACCTGCACCCACTGGTGCGCCACCCCAGGGTTTGGCCAGTGTAGCGCTTGGGGAGGAGTTGGTTCCAGGTGGGTGGAAGCCAGCTGAGATGACCCTTGTCTCACTAGGGGACAGTGAGATGGTCCAGAGAACTCTTGTGCCTGAGAACACTAAGAAGTACAGGCAGTGGGTGACAATCAATGGACAGAGGGTAGAGGCTCTGAGAGACACAGGAGCCATCATGACTACAGTGAGGAGTCAGCTGGTGTCTGAAAATCAGATTGATTCCCGGGTACTTCACCAAGTAGTTGCAGTGGACAACTCAGAGCACCTGTGCAGAATGTCGCAGGTTTCGTCTGAATGGGGGGGGGGGTCTCAGGTTCCTTGAAGTTAGCTGTGAGTCTAACCATGCCTGTTGATTGTTTGCTAGGCAATGACCTGGAGGATTCCCCTTGGAAGGAGGTGAACCACAGGTCTCACTTGGAGATGTTGGGTCTGCCTGGGTGGGTATGCGTATCCACCTGGTCAATGGCAGCCCGTCCGTGTGGTCAAGAGCCCCTGGAGCCTGAAACAGGGGCCCAGGGGCCCGCCAAGAAGAGGAATGGCAGGGGGCGTGGTAAACCAGCCCCAGAAGTTCCCACGGTCCGGGAGGAGGCAGAGCCTGAGGGTGACACCCCGGAGCCTACAGGGGAACAGATGGCTGAACTGGGTGAGGCCCCTGAGCTGTTGCAGGGGCAGCAGGAAGGGGGGCCCACCAGGGAAGCATTCTGTGCAGCACAGAGGACATGCCCTACTCTGGAGGGTTTGCGGCAGCAGCCTCAGACCAGGCAGCTGGCAAGGAGCCAGGATCGCACCTGATCTATTGAGAGGATGACCTCCTGTATAGTGAGCCTAAGGTTCCTAAGCCTGGGTCAGCCCGTGTGCTGGTGGTACCCCAGGGCTCCAGGGTCTTCCTACTGGGGTTGGATCATGATGTGCCTTTAGCTGGACATTTGGAGCAGGACAAGACCTTTGAGAGGGTTGTCACCCACTTTTACTGGCCCCTAATGCTCGGATGCACATTGCGAGACTTGCCAGTCAAGTGGCAAGAGTGGGGGGGAAATGTAAGGCTCCCCTCCAACCTTTACCTGTTGTTAGTACTCCCTTTGAGAGAGTAGGTATTGACATTGTGGGGCCTCTGGATCCCAAGACAGCTACGGGCAACAGGTTTATCCTGGTCTTGGTGGACCATGCTACCCGGTACCCAGAAGCCATTCCATTGAGATCAATCACTTCCCCTGTAGTGGGTCGTGCTTTGATGGGGGGTTTTACCCGCATGGGGTTCCCCAAGGAAGTGGTATCTGATAGGAGCACCAACTTCATATCCACGAATAGAAATTCCTGTGGAAGGAATTTGGGGTGACCTACAAGTTCACCACCCCTTACCACCCCGAAAGTAATAGTCTGGTTGAGAGATTCAACAGCACCTTGAAAGGCATGATTATGGGCCTTTCAGACCCCTTGAGGTGGAAGTGGGACGTCCTCTTGCCATGCCTTCTCTTCGCCTACAGGGAGGTGCCTTAAAAGGGATTTGGGTTTAGTTCCTTTGAGCTCATCTTTGGTGTTATGCCATTAATTGTGTTTGACCGATTACTTTGTTTTTCACCACTGCGCATATTAGTTGTTCAATGTTCATCAGGAGCACATTACATTCTGTATTCAGTTTAGCTGCCTATTGGCTTTAATGTGGCATTAGACATTACATTTGGTATTTAGGTTAGCTGCCTATTGGCTTTAACATGGCATTAGACATGACATTCTGTATTCAGTTTAGCTGCCTATTGGCTTTAACGTGGCATTAGACATTACATTCTGTATTCTGTTTAGCAGCTAGTGGCTTTAACATGGCATTGGAAATTACATTTTGTATTCAGTTTAGCTGCCTATTGGCTTTAAAGTGGAGTTAGGCATTGCAGATGAGCTGTGTTTTTCCACATGGTTGACCAAGCTGTATTTTTTATATTGAATTCACACGAACCCTAACGTGATAAGAGAGCGTATATTTGGTGTTTTCCTTTCTGCTTAGCCTTGGGAAGAGGAGAGGCTTAGGAGATCTGGCCAATCTCCAATGGCTTGTTTTATTTCCCAGGTCTGAGAGGAAGGGGCAGGCTTTTTACAGTGGCCCTGGGCAGCAGCGAGGGGAGATTCTCCAGGACTTCAGTCAGGAGCAGACGTCAGCTGCCTGGCCTCCCCTTTGGGTGGAAAATCTCCTTCTCGCAGTTGAACAGGAGTCATCAACTTGCAGGCATGAGAAGGATGACGAGCAGTGATAGGCCCTACGGTGATGCAATTTTGACTTTTATTCTTTGCTTTGAAGTTATGCTATAATATAATCACATGTATTTGCTGTGTACATTGCAACTGAGAAGTACTTTGATATATTTTGATTTCATTGCTGCGACTACTTTTAAACGTGTGCTTCCAACCTACTAATCTCGTCTTTTAGGAACCTCATGGAGAAGTACTAATAATAAAATGTCTTCTTTAAACTAAGAAGTGTATTGCAGAGAAGTTTTGTCAGCTCGGTCATAAGATAAGAGAAGGAAAGCAAAACATTTTGGCGTTAGTCGACAGTCGAGTTAGAGATTGGAAGTGCACTATTTAAAAGTGTAATTGTTTTTGTTGTTTAGAGAATTAAAGAAGCACGGCAGACCATGTTTGAAAATGCATGTGAAGTTAAACTGCCTTATGGTGCTGTGAGAAACACGTTTTCTTGTTTATCAGGACTTTGTTAGTCTTGGGATGAGTGCTTGGATAAAGCAAAAGTGTTTTCATATATTGAAAATGTGCTTTTTGAAAGAAATGATGTCCCTTTTTTTCCTGACAGAAGGGTTTGGATACTTTTGTCTGCTTACAGAAAAATGCATGAGAGATGTAGGCAGTTAGAACATGAAAATAAGAATTTACGTGAGCAAATTAGCCAGAACAAATTGTTGCAAGATAAAATTGCTGTTTTAGGAGAATCTGGCTTTTCCCATTCCAGTAATGAGGAGGTTAAAAAAGGTGGTGCCAGTGTGAGCCTCTTTAACAGAGCGTAGATCTCCGTGTGCAGAGCAGACCACGGTTGTTGCCAGTTGAAGTGCATTCCTTAAAAGATTACACTGAGCACAAAGTTGAGAATGTTATTTTCAGACCGCTTTTGCAAAGTACGATGTTTAAAATTAATTCAGACAAGGCAGAAGTACTGTCGTAAAATTTGCAGTTTCTGGGAATTCAGTGGAATCCAGAAAATAGACAGTTGCTGTCACAGGTAAAACAAACGTTTTTAGAGTTTCTTACTATTTGCACGCACTAAGCAAGAGACACTGAGTTTCATGAGCTTGTTTGATTTTTGGAAACAGTATAGCCCTCATCTGAGTAAAATCTTAACACTTTGGTACAAAGTAACTAGGAAAAAACATAAGTTTAAATGGAGGGAGGAGCAGCTGCACACTTTTGATGTGGCAAATGAAATAATTCAACAGACTTTAGGTTTGTGCGCAGTGCAAGAGGGAAACACTGATTTACATGTAAATCAGGAACAGGGGATGACAAGATTGCCCCTGGAACTTTGGATTAGAAAACTATCTGACTTTGTGAAGCGCTGTGCTCCTTTAGAAAAATAGTTTTTGACTTGTTATTGGGCTCTAGTGAATACTGAGCAAATGACATTAAATTGTAATGTACTTCTGAAACCTGAGCTACCAATCATGCAGTGGGTGATGAGTTCACCTAAATCTCACTGTAGAGGACAGGCACAGGAGGATAGTATCATACACTGGATCTGGTACATACAAAACAGGGCTCGAGTCACTGCAGCCCTACATGAACATGTGTCACAAGCCCCTTTAAAGGATGAGGAGAGGTTGCAGGGGTACCACAGGTAAAAGAGTCACCAGTGAAATTGAATGCACCATTTGAATTCTTGTCGCCTGAAAATAAAAAGCGTGTTTGTTTAACTAATGATTCATTGAAATGCATGATTACTAAAAGACAATGGAAAGCAGTGTTATACAGTCCAGTTACTGAAACGTTGTTGTCTACCACAGGAGAAGGAAAAAGTAACCAATATGCAGAGTTGTACAATGTGTGTCAGACTTTGAAGCAAGAGCTGCTTGAGACGTGTCATTTTTACACTGATTCTTTGTTCACTGCCAATGGATTAGCCGTTTGGTTTTCCATATGGCTTGTACATAACTGGTTCAATTCCCTTGCAGATGTTAAAGCCAAAATTTCAGAGACAGAAGTGTCAGCCCAGAATTCTGACTTGGTGGGGAGGGCTAAGTGGGTGCACCAGAAATGTGGACATCTGGGAGAAAAAGCCACTCACAGGTAGGCAGAGATTGGAGAGATGCACGTTCCCCCAGGTTTGATAAAAACTGTGATTTTGCAATGTCCTATTTGTCAGCACACACAACAGAGATGTGTCCCACAAACAGTCAAAGATCAGTTGGGGAGAGGAAAGTTACCATGACAGATATGGCAAATTGATCAGGTTTTAGGGGGAGTGATTGCTGCAGATTACCAAGTCGAAATCAAAGTTATGCTGATAACTAGAAGAGAATCTGATTCATTCATACAGATTGAAGACAGAATTGCCCAACTTGTCAAAAGTGCAGTGAATTGAGGTTTGGTAAAGAAGGAGTCTGCCCCGGCCCTTCTGACAGTGCAAGGAAAGGGAAGCTGTGGTGCAGCAGATAAAAACCTCAGCGCTAAGGTTTGGGTTGAATCCCCAAATGACCCTCCAGAACCTGCAGAAATCATAACAAAGGGCCCCAATAACGTCCTGCTGATTATAAAACAAGGAAAGGAAGAAGGGGGGCACATTTCAGATGACAAATGTTATTTGCAAGAAAAGTCATACTTTTTTTTTTGCAGATCCTACCACGACTCGCACTGACCATGAGTGTGCTGTATGGTCTCCCTTCAGGTGTGTGCGTGTGGGGTCGGGGGAGGGACCGCCCCCCCAACCTGAACCTGATTGATTAAAGTACCAACCCCATGGATCCATTTTGCGCAATTGGCGCCTTCAGTTCAAGTTCTACATGGTATCAATATAAAGTTTGGCAACTTGTTTGATTACATTCTTCCACTGGAACTAAGCAATATTGCCAGTTAACTGTCTGTGTTTTTCGTGTAGAACCCTGACTTTCACTTACATTCCAGCAAACCTTTCAGGTGGACTGTGTAGATTTACATGAGTAGAATTCATGCTACATCAACTTGCTGTTTTAGAGACACTGTTCAATCAGTTATTATCCCAATCAGAGTAAATAAGCTTCTGTCTTCTCATTTTAGGTGTATCTGATTTGAAAGGTTATGAGATCAATATGTTAATCCACTTCCATTGCTTTACAGTGATTGCTTTTATCATTCAAATCTGATTTGCTTGCAATGTTTTTTTGTTGTTGTTGTTTTTTTTTTTTTTTTTTTTTTTTAAATAAGAGGTATGTAAACAAAAGTCTTTGGTCACAGGGTGGAGATGTTATGCCATTAATTGTGTTTGACCAATGACTTTGTGTTTCACCACTGCACATATTAGTTGTTCAATGTTCATCAGGAGCACATTACATTCTGTATTCAGTTTAGCTGCCTATTGGCTTTAACGTGGCATTAGACATTACATTCTGTATTGAGTTTAGCTGCCTATTGGCTTTAACATGGCATTAGACATTACATTTTGTATTCAGTTTAGCTGCCTATTGGCTTTAACGTGGCATTAGACATTGCAGTTGAGACATTGCAGATGAGCTGTGTTTTTCCACATGGTTGACCAAGCTGTGTTTTTTGTATTGAATTCACACGAACCCTAACGTGATCAGAGAGCGAATATTTGGTATTTTCCTTTCTGCTCAGCCTTAAGAAGAGGAGAGGCTTAGGAGATCTGGCCAGTCTCCAATGGCTTGTTTTATTTCCCAGGTCTGAGAAGAAGGGGCAGGCTTTTTACAGTGGCCCTGGGCAGCAGCAAGGGGAGATTCTCCAGGACTTCAGTCAGGAGCGGACGTCAGCTGTCTGGCATCCCGTTTGGGTGGAAAATCTCCTTCTCGCAGTTGAACAGGAGTCATCAACTTGCAGGCATGAGAAGGATGACGAGCAGTGATAGGCCCTACGGTGATGCAATTTTGACTTTTATTCTTTGTTTTGGAGTTATGTTATAATATAATCACATGTATTTGCTGTGTACATTGCAACTGAGAAGTATTTGATATATAGTTCTTTCATTGCTGCAACTGCTTTTAAATGTGTTTAATCTCATCTTTCAGGAACCTTGTGGTGAAGTAATAATAATAAAATGTCTTCTTTAAACTAAGAAGTGCATTCCAGAGAAGTTTTGTCAGCTCGGTCATAAGATAAGAGAAGGAAAGCAAAACATTTGTCAACCCTGTGAGGGGACCTTTAAGTTTGGAAAAAGCTCCTAGTAAACCCCTCCAGGATGTATTCAGTTACATGCTGGCTTTGAGAAACCAGACTGCCCATTTCAGGAGTCTCGCCCAGGAGAACCTGGAAGCAAGCCAGGAGGACATGAAACGCTGGTATGACCAGAATGCCACTATGGGTGAGTTTCAACCTGGACAATAAGTGTGGGTGATGGCACCAGTGGAGCCTTGGGCACTCCAGGATAAGTGGACTGGGCCATTTGAGGTGGTGGAGCGCAAGAGTGAAGTCACCTACTTGGTGGACTTGCAGTCTTTAAGGAACCCTTTCAGGGTCCTTCATGTCAACTGCCTCAAGCTGCACTTTGAGCGGACTGCACTGTCCATGCTCCTTGTGACAGATGACAGGGTGGAGGAGGAGAGTGAGCCTCTTCCTGACCTCCTGCCTGCAGGAGAAAAAGATGGGTCTGTGGAGGGAGTGATCCTCTCCCCCTCCCTGACAGAGGAGCAGCAGAGTGACTGTCGCCACGTGTTGGGACAGTTTGCCTCACTGTTTTCCCTGATCCCAGGAGTCACACACTTGTGCACACATGATGTGGACACTGGGGACAGTATACCCATTAAAACAAAAGGTTTACAGGGTGACTGACAGGGTCAGGGCTTGCATTAAGGATGATGTATCCAGAATGTTAACCCTAGGGGTTATTGAGCTTTCCAGCAGTCCTTGGGCCAGCCCAGTGGTATTGGTCCCGAAGGCTGCTGCACCTGGTGCCACTCCAGAACTCAGGTTCTGTGTGGACTACCAGGGGCTCCATGCGGTCAGTAAGACTGACGCACGCTCCATCCCCTGAGCTGATGAGCTCATTGACCGGTTGGGAGCTGCCAAGTACCTCAGTTCGTTTGACTTAACCTCTGGGTACTGGCAGATTGCCTTAACTGAAGGGGCCAAGGATAGGTCAGCATTTTCTACCCCAGATGGACACTTTCAATTTAAAGTGATACCATTTGGGATGAAAAATGCCGCTGCCTTTCAGTGGTTGGTCAACCAGGTGTTGGCTGGGCTGGATGAGTTCAGTGCCGCCTACCTGGATGACACTGCTGTGTTCAGTTCCACATGGGAGGAACACCTGCAACACCTCTGGAGAGTGTTAGAGGCCCTGCAGAAGGCAGGCCTCACTATTAAGGTGAGAAAGTGCCAAATAGGGCAGGGTTCTGTGGTGTAGTTGGGACACCAGAGAGGAAGTAGCCAGATGGCACCCCTACAACCAAAGATTGATACCATTCTGGCTTGGGAGCCTCCCAAAACCCAGACTGAAGTAAGAGCCTTCTTAGGTCTCACAAGATACTATAGGAGGTTTGTCAAGGGATAAGGTACCATTGTTACCCCCTTGACTGAGTTGACTTTTAAGAAGCAACCCAGGAAGGTGATCTGGACAGAGGCTTGCCAGATCGCTTTTGATGCCCTGAAGGCTGCCATGTGCACAGCACCTGTGCCGAAGGCAACTGACTACTCCAAGGACTTTGTTGTGCAAACAGACACCTCAGAGTATGGTATTGGAGCAGTACTCTCACAGCTTAATGAAGAGAGCCTAGATCAACCTGTAGCCTTCATTAGCAAGAGGTTACTTCCCAGGGAACATAGGTGGAGTGCCATGGAACGTGAAGCATTTGCTGTGGTCTGAGCGCTGAAGAAGCTAAGACCCTACTTGTTTGGGACTCACTTCCGGGTTCAGACTGACCACAGGCCCCTCACATGGTTAATGCAGATAAGGGGTTATAATATGTTATGTTACACAATTTATAGAGCGCATGGCTACCCTCGGGTTTCCCAGCGCTACTAAACCCTAACCACAGAGGGGATGAGAATGATACGCAACAAGAAATAAATTTAAAAAAAACAGACCTAGAATAACCACGTTTTCTAGGCCTTTGGAAATTCCAGTTCTTGCTCCATCAGCCGAAGATTAAGGGGCAGCGAGTTCCACAAGTTGGCTCCTAAAAACATCAGAGAGGACCCACCCCATCTTGCTTTCTTTATTTTCGGTATGGTTGCTAAAGCTAGAGTAGTGGATCTCAAATCTCTATTCGGCCTATAAAAAGTGGGCAAATTCCTAAGGAGCATAGGTCCTCTATCATGCAAAGACCTGTGGATATGACATAGAGCCTTAAATTTGATCCGCTGTACAACCGGCAACCAGTGCAAAGAGGCCAATCCAGCCTTCACAGAAGACCTTATCAGGATGTTCAGTAATAAACGGGCTGCAGCATTTTGAACTCTTTGTAATTTCTTTTTAACATATACTGGGGAACCTAGGAAAAGGCCATTCCCATAGTCTAGCCTTGAAAGAATAATAGGTTGCTGTTGGACTTTTTTGCTTATGCAGGGTCATACCCAATCTTTTTGCCTCCTGCCTCCGATTTATTCTGACCTGTTGCTCTTGGCTTTTGAACTCTGAGCACTTTACCACTGCTAACCAGTGCTAAAGTGCATATGCTCTCTCTGTAAATTATATTGTTGATTAGTTTATCCATGATTGGCATATTTGGTTTACTAGTAAGTCCCTAGTAAAGTGCACTAGAGGTGCCAGGGCCTGTAAATCAAATGCTACTAGTGGGCCTGCAGCACTGGTTGTGCCACCCACATAAGTAGCTCTGTAATCATGTCTCAGACCTGCCATTGCAGTGTCTGTGTGCGCAGTTTTAACTGTAAATTCGACTTGGCAAGTGTACCCACTTGCCAGGCCTAAACCTTCCCTTTTCTTACATGTAAGGCACCCCTAAGGTAGGCCCTAGTTAGCCCCAAGGGCAGGGTGCAGTGTATGGATAAGGTAGGACATATAGTAATGTGGTTTATATGTCCTGACAGTGAAATACTGCCAACTTTGTTTTTCACTGTTGCAAGGCCTGTCTCTCTCATAGGATAATATGGGGGCTACCTTTAAATATGATTAAAGCGTAGATTCCCCTAGAGAGTAGATGGACATGTGGAGTTTGGGGTCCCTGAACTCACAATTTAAAAATACATCTTTTAGTAAAGTTGATTTTGAGATTGTGCGTTTGAAAATGCCACTTTTAGAAAGTAAGCATTTTCTGGCTTAAACCATTTTGTGACTCTGCCTTGTTTGTGGATTCCCTGTCTGGGTCAGTTTGACAGTTGGGTTGTTTTTCACCTCGCACTAGACAGTGACACAAAGGGGGCTGGAGTGTAACCTGCATTTCCTGATTAGCCATCTCTGCTAGGAGGGAGGGGTGGAGTGGTCACTCTCATCTGAAAGGACTGTGCCTGCCTCTAACAATGCCAGCTCCAACCCCCTGGTGTGTGTCTGAGGCCTTGCCTGGGCAAGGCAGGATTTCACAAGTAGGTGTGAGTCCCCTTTGAAGAAAGGTGACTTCAAAGACTAAAATGGGTATAAGAAGGGCACCCAAATCTACAGACTTTAGAAACACTTCTGGAACCAAGAGGAACCTCTGCCTGGAGAAGAGCTGATAGCTGAGGAAGAAGTGCTGCGCTGCCTGTGACTGTGCTTTGTGGAGCTTTCCTGCAGTGCTGCTTCTGCCAGAGTAAGAGGGCAAAGACTGCACTTTGTGTGCCTTCCATCTTGTGAAGAAATCTCCAAGGGCTTGATTTAGAGCTTGCCTCCTGTTGTTTGAAGTCTCAGGGACAGCAAAGACTTCTCTCTGCCAGCACCTGGAGTCTCTGGAGAGACTCCTGCCCTGACAAGTGGTGCCCTATCCAGTCCCTGGGCCCTTGAAAGGAAAGCTGGTGGAAATCCAAGGAAATCAACTTTGGACGACTTCGGACCGACGCCGCTGCTGAATCGGGTAACGCCGCCTGCACCTGACGCCGTGACCTTCGCTGGAACGTGACGCTCTTCGCAGGCCCGACGCCGCAGCAGCCCAGCTGAAGTCCGCGACTCCGTGGAAGACGCCGCACCACATCGTGACCGACGCCGCTCGAAGTGCACGGATTCAACGTTTCGAACAGACGCTGCAATTCTCGACTTCATGCATCAGCTTGTTTTCACTCTTCACCAAAGGTACTGTACTTGGGGGTCTACACGACTCCGTGTCTGGCGCCGCCGGTGTCGGCTTGTTGGGAACGACTCCGTCATGACGCCGTGTTAACATCTCATCAAAGCATTTTTGTTTCTAAGCGCTATTTTTGTGTTTAATCTTTAAAAATTCATAACTTGACTTTGTGTATGTTGGATTTTTGTCGTTTTGGTCTTGTTTTGTTTAGATAAATATTTCCTATTTTTCTAAACCGGTGTTGTGTCATTTTGTAGTGTTTTCATTAAGTTACTGTGTGTGTTGGTACAAATACTTTACACCTAGCGCTCTGAGGTTAAGCCTACTGCTCTGCCACGCTACCAAGGGGGTAAGCAGGGGTTAGCTGAGGGTGATTGTCTTTTACCCTGACTAGAGTGAGGATCCTTGCTTGAACAGGGGGTAACCTGACTGACAACCAAAGACCCCATTTCTAACATTGGTGATCAGCGGTTGGGATTTGGACTTGTATTTGTACTTGACATACAGTGATTAAGTGTACACTACTATTTGAGTTCAGACCACTACGTGACCACATACTACTTGTTTGGTGATCTGTTGCTTTTTCTCTGAAGGACTCCTTTTTGTTCTACTTCCATGATTTTGCTGATCCCTTGACGGATTCTTTTTACTTCATTGGGAACTTATTTTCTGCCTTTGGAACTTTGCACTTGTGACTACCATGTCTCAATCTGGAGATGCAACAGCTGGAGCTGTGTTTGAAATAGAGAAACTGAAGGAGTACTCAGTTGCTCAATTGAAACAGTTCCTTAAAGATCTTGACTTTCCCACTGAGAGCTCCACCAGGGAGGGGGAGCTGCAAAAGGCACAGGGGGCCTGGGTGACAATCAAGAAGGCTGGAGGGCACACAGAGGAGGAGAATGTGGGTGGGGAAGTGCAGAGGATACACAGTGGTGTAGTGGAGGTACCTGTTACGCCTGGGGGGAGGGTCCCCAGGAGGGGTAGCAGGGTGTCATCCAAGGGTCTGACTCCTGAAGAGTTACAGGACAGACAGGCAGAGAGGGCTCGCCGGTTCAAGGAGTTGAGGATGCAAAGGGAGAAGGAGTTGGAAGAAAGGAGGAGGGACTTAGAGATCAAAAAGAGGATTTGGGCTTATGAGCTCAAAATGAAGGAGCTGGAAGTCATGAGGGCTGAATCCAGCTGGAATGGTGGCAGCAACAATTTGATATCTAGTGCTGTTGAAGAAGTGCACATGCCCAGAGATGTGGTGCCCTACTTGAAGGAGGGAGTTAACACACACCAGGAGGTTCAGGGGTATGAGGTAGCTCCAGTGATGCACAGGGTCCCTGAGGTGGATTGGGGAACTGGCATAGGGAGTAATATTCCTACTGGTGGGAGGGACACTCTACTGACTCTAGGTGAGAGTGACAGGGAGAGGGGTTCCCCCCAGGTAGAAGTCCTGGTTATGGAGTGTGAAGACATCCCAGAAGAGTGTGGGTTGAGTGTCAGGGACAGTCAGGTACTGTCTCACTAGTCTCAGGAGGGTGAAGTGGGGTGCTTTTTCAAAGCAGAGTCACTGGTTGGTTGGGTGAAGGGTACTTTGGTTAATTCATGTGAGGGGCTGAGTGATATAATTGCTAATGAGCATATGTCTAGTCCTCATTTTCCAGAGCTATGCCAACACCAGGTGGAGTGTGAGTTCTCTGACCCCAGGGAGCTTACAATGGAGGCAAACTTCTGGGTGAGTACCAGAGATTCTGAAGAGGCATTTGGACGTGCTCCTGAGAGGAGTGGTCTAGGTAGTTCCCAACCAGGTGAGGTAGGGAAGGATTGTAGTGTCCCAGGTAGGTCCCAGTGTAGTGGGATGGGTGAGGGACCCCATGTCCAGTCTCAGAGGAGAGGTAATGGGGATGGGTTGAGGCCCAAGGTGCCCAAGATCCGGAACCAGGTCCTGGAGGGTTCAATGAGGGAACACCAGGAGGGGAGCCTAGCCTGTACCATAGGGCCATCTGCTGAGGGAGACCCCACAGTGTCAGGAGAACTTGGGGGGGCGGCTGTAGCCAGCGTCCCACCAGTTCAGGTGTCTGGCAGTACCACTCCTAGTGAGGGGGTGCAGAAGTCCAAACAGAGGTTTGAGAGGGGGTTGCGGACCCCAGTGGAGAACCTGGAGGGTCAGGGGTCAGCTCTGAGAGCAGAGCCCCCCATGAATGACCTTGGTGAGACCATTTCTGGGTTGGGGGGAATCCAGACTCTGTCAGATGGGCAGAGGTCAGGAGACCTGTGCCAGCCAGACTCTTGTGTGGCCCTTCAGGACAGTGTGTCCCTTGAGGGGGGTAAGTGTGCCCCCCTGGAAGTCCTGGTGTGCCAGGCAATGGTTCAACCGCAGGGTGGTGACTCTGGGTTGAATGATCAGGTTCAGGGGGTAAACTCTGACCTGATGGGGGGGTAAGTGTGCTCCCAAGGAAGTCCTGGTGCGCCAGGCAGTGGTTCAACCGCAGGGTGGTGACTCTGGGTTGGATGAGCAGGTTCAGAGGGTAAACTCTGACCTGGTGGGGGGTAGGTATGCCCCCCAGGAAGTCCTGGGTTGCCAGGCAGTGGTCCAGTCTGTGGGTACAGACCCTGGACTGGAGGATCAGGTGCAGGGGGTAAAACCCTGACCTGAAGGGGTGGGCGGTTTGCCCAATCACCCCCCTGGTGTGATTTCAAGGGGTACTCTCCCTGAGGGGGGGGGTGCAGAACCCTGAGAGTAGGAGCAGGGGAGAAAGAGCCTCACCCCTGGCCCCAGTGCAATCTAAGGGTACAGACCCTGGATTGGAAGGCCAGGTTCAGGGTGTCCCCCCTGACCTGGAGGAAGGGGCTACTGCTAACAGTGCCCATCCCATGTTGTCGTCTGAGGGGGCCACTACTAGTTGGGGGGTGCAGGACCCCAGAAGGGAGGGCAGGGGGAGGGAAGCCTCACCCCTGGCCCTGGTCCAACCTGAAGGTACAGACCCCAGGTTGGCGGACCAGTTGCAGGTTAACAGCCCTGCACTGGTGGAAGAATTGTGCAGGACTGCTTCTACAAGCACCCTGACAGTTTTTTACTCTGGGGGTGCCGCTTCTGCAGGGAGGGTACAGAGCCCCAGAGGCGTGGACCAGGTTCAGGTTGTCATCCCTGACCTGGTGGAAGAGAGAGTGGTCAAAGGGTGCCAGGCACCTGGGGCTACCGCCCCCCACTCTCCACAGTCACAGTGGTTAGAGAGGCCTGAGGTCGAGCTCTCATCCCTGACAGTTGTCAGGGGTCACTGTGGCTTGCTGTCCTGGTGGATAGAGTTGCCCCTGGGGGGGGACGAGAGTCACACCCCGGGGGTGGAGGGGGCAACACCACTGTGTTGGCCCTGGTGGTGCTATCTGCCCATTGGGATACATCTGTGAGCAAAGTAAAGTTAGGTGCTGCACAGATGGTGTCTGCAGATGTGGAGAAGGGTTCCCCATGGGTTAGCTTAGTGGGCCCTGAGAGTATGGACAGAATGATCCAACTGGAGTCAGGAAGGTGTAGAACTGGAACATGCCCCTGCTGTTGTAGGCCTGGGTCCTTGTTCTATCGCCCCAATCAGGGAAGTACATCAAGGTATTGATTGTTCTCCCCTGGCTTTAGGCTGGTAGGGGGTCGTGTTGGACTTTTTTGCTTATGCAGGGTCATCCCCAATCTTTTTGCCTCCTGCTTCCTATTTTTTCTGACCTGTTGCTGTTGGCTTTTGAACTCTGAGCACTTTAGCACTGCTAACCAGTGCTAAAGTGCATATGCTCTCTCTGTAAATTCTATTGTTGATTAGTTTATCCATGATTGGCATATTTGGTTTACTGGTAAGTCCCTAGTAAAGGGCACTAGAGGTGCCAGGGCCTGTAAATCAAATACTACTAGTGGGCCTGCAGCACTGGTTGTGCCACCCACATAAGTAGCTCTGTGATCATGTCTCAGACCTGCCATTGCAGTGTCTGTGTGTGCAGTTTTAACTGTAAATTCGACTTGGCAAGTGTACCCACTTGCCAGGCCTAAACCTTCCCTTTTCTTAGATGTAAGGCACCCCTAAGGTAGGCCCTAGGTAGCCCCAAGGGCAGGGTGCAGTGTATGGATAAGGTAGGACATATAGTAATGTGGTTTATATGTCCTGACAGTGAAATACTGCCAACTTCGTTTTTCACTGTTGCAAGGCCTGTCTCTCTCATAGGATAATATGGGGGCTACCTTTAAATATGATTAAAGCGTAGATTCCCCTAGAGAGTAGATGGACATGTGGAGTTTGGGGTCCCTGAACTCACAATTTAAAAATACATCTTTTAGTAAAGTTGATTTTGAGATTGTGCGTTTGAAAATGCCACTTTTAGAAAGTGAGCATTTTTTTGCTTAAACCATTTTGTGACTCTGCCTTGTTTGTGGATTCCCTGTCTGGTTCAGTTTGACAGTTGGGTTGTTTTTCACCTCGCACTAGACAGTGACACAAAGGGGGCTGGGGTGTAACCTGCATTTCCTGATTAGCCATCTCTGCTAGGAGGGAGGGGTGGAGTGGTCACTCTCATCTGAAAGGACTGTGCCTGCCTCTGACAATGCCGGCTCCAACCCCCTGGTGTGTGTCTGAGGCCTTGCCTGGGCAAGGCAGGATTTCACAAGTAGGTGTGAGTCCCCTTTGAAGAAAGGTGACTTCAAAGACTAAAATGGGTATAAGAAGGGCACCCAAATCTACAGACTTTAGAAACACTTCTGGAACCAAGAGGGACCTCTGCCTGGAGAAGAGCTGATAGCTGAGGAAGAAGTGCTGCCCTGCCTGTGACTGTGCTTTGTGGAGCTTTCCTGCAGTGCTGCTTCTGCCAGAGTAAGAGGGCAAAGACTGGACTTTGTGTGCCTTTCATCTTGTGAAGAAATCTCCAAGGGCTTGATTTAGAGCTTGCCTCCTGTTGTTTGAAGTCTCAGGGACAGCAAAGACTTCTCTCTGCCAGCACCTGGAGTCTCTGGAGAGACTCCTGCCCTGACAAGTGGTGCCCTATCCAGTCCCTGGGCCCTTGAAAGGAAAGCTGGTTGAAATCCAAGGAAATCGACTTCGGACGTCTTCGGACCGATGCCGTTGCTGAATCCGGTAACGCCGCCTACACCTGACGCTGTGACCTTCGCTGGAACGCGACGCTCTTCGCAGGCCCGACGCCGCAGCAGCCCCGCTGAAGTCCGCGACTCCATGGAAGTCGCCGCACCACGTCGTGACCGACGCCGCTCGAACTGCACGGATTCAACGTTTCGCACAGACGCCGCGATTCCCGACTTCGCGCATCGGCTTGTTTTCACTCTTCACCAAAGGTACTGTACTTGGGGGTCTACACGACTCCGTGTCTGGTGCCGCTGGTGTCGGCTTGTTGGGAACGACTCCGTCACGACGCCGTGTTAACATCTCATCAAAGCATTTTTGTTTCTAAGCGCTATTTTTGAATTTAATCTTTAAAAATTCATAACTTGACTTGTGTATGTCGGATTTTTGTTGTTTTGGTCTTGTTTTGTTTAGATAAATATTTCCTATTTTTCTAAACCGGTGTTGTGTCATTTTGTAGTGTTTTCATGAAGTTACTGTGTGTGTTGGTACAAATACTTTACACCTAGCGCTCTGAGTTAAGCCTACTGCTCTGCCAAGCTACCAATGGGGTAAGCGGGGGTTAGCTGAGGGTGATTCTCTTTTACCCTGACTAGAGTGAGGGTCCTTGCTTGAACAGGGGGTAACCTGACTGTCAACCAAAGACCCCATTTCTAACAGTTGCACAATAAGGGGGTCATTCTGACCTCGGCGGTAAAAGGCGCCTACCGCCGGTCAGAAATCCTCCATAATCCCGCCGCGGTCGCGGAAACCCGCCACGGTCATTCTGACCCGCAGAAGGCAAACCTCCGAAAATCCGACCGCCACAACAGACCGCCAGACCAGCGGTCGGCGGAAAAGTGGAGGTGACAAAACCTCCACCGTCACGCCAACAGAAATACGCCCATGCCATTACGACCCACGAATCCACGCGGCGGTCATTCAAACGCGGTATTCCATTGGCGGGACACACCGCCGCGGTCAGAATACACACAAACGAACAAAACTCAGCCACATTGGACGATTTGAATCCCACACACCTGATACACATAGACACACCACTCCCACACACACAATACAATATAAAACACCCACCCACATCACCCACAAACCCCTACGCTAAAAAATTCGTAAAGAAGGCAAGAGCGAGACACCAGCATCCAGAAAATAACAGCCACAGCCACTCAACACCATCACCCACACACTATCCACACACAAAACAACACACACCACCACACTCAACTCACTTAAATACACATACTCCACCCCACACATCATACACACCACCCCATGGCACCCCAAAGACAACCCCGCTTCACAGACGAAGAACTCAGGGTCATGGTGGAGGAAATCGTTCGGGTAGAGCCCCAGCTGTTCGGCACACAGATACAATACACCAGCATTGCCCGGAGGACGGAGCTATGGCAGAGGATTGTCGACAGGGTGAACGCAGTGGGACAGCACCCCAGAAATCGGGAAGACATCAGGAAGCGATGGAACGACCTACGGGGGAAGGTGCGTTCCATGGTATCCAGGCACAACATCGCCGTGCAGAAGACTGGCGGATGACCCCCACCTCAACCCCCACAATTCACATCATGGGAGGAGGAAGTCTTGAACATCCTGCATCCTGACGGCCTCGCAGGAGTCGGCGGAGGAATGGATACTGGTAAGTTGAAGCTTCAATACTGCTTCCCCCCCACCTGCATGCCAAATCATACCCCAACCCTCACCCCCATCCTCGAACCCCACCCTCACCCCCACCCCCATCCTCACCCCCACCCTCACCCCCACCACCATCCTCACCCCCACCACCATCCTCACCCCCACCACCATCCTCACCCCCACCCCCAGCACACCTATTCCCCGCCAATGTCTCACCATCACAACCCACACATCCCAAAACCTAGGCCTGCATGCGTCCACTAAGCATGGACACCCATCACCAAAGCATGCCCAATGCATATACACATCCCCCCCACAAGCCACCCTCACCAAAGCCCCCACACACGAATGCCAGCACTTGGGGACACGAGAACCCATAGATACACCCATATGCCACTCATTGAAACTATAACCATACCTCTATACCCCTGCAGGACCCGACCGTCAACACACCGCAGCGGAGGGGCCAGAATTCTCCACACCCCCCACCCAAGAGGCCGTCAGCGATGACAGCAGCTCTGTCGACCTGGACACCGATGACCAGCCCGGACCATCGGGGACCTCTGGACAGTCGGTTCCCCTCACACAGGCCCAGGCCACTACAGACCCTAACCCCTCTGGGAACACCAGCACAGCTCCCACCCAGCGGGCCCATGCCTCTGTCTCCAGGGCGCGTCAATCTGCGGTGTGTCTACCACTACAGGGCACCCAGGATAACCCACCACCCCAACAACAACAGGGACCTGGGGGCAGTGGTAGTGGGCACACCGGCCAGGGGGCAGAGGCCCAGGGAAACAGGGGAACTCGGAGGGCAGCTGTGCGACAGGGGGGGGAGGAGAGGCCCAGGGAACCCACTCTCCACGAGGTCCTCACCACCATCATGGGAGCATACAACCGCTCCCAGGAGACGATGGCGACGGTACTGGCCCGGTTCCAGGAGATCCAGGCACTGCAGGAGGAACACTATCGGGGGTACAGGGAGGACATCAGAGCCATCAACACCACCCTGGTTACCATGGTAGGGCTGCTGCAGGACCTCGTCAACACCAGGGCGGACACTGAACAACACCCAAGGGCCCCTGCCACTAGCCTGGACCAAGAACAGCCAACCACCTCCGCCGGCGCTAGTGGACAGGAGGCCCCCGCACAGCAGCAGCCCACCAGACCCCCACCTCCTGCAGGAGAAGAACCACCCCGCAAGAGGGCCCTGAGATCTCGCAAGAAGACAGAGTAGGATGTCAAGACCCCCGCCAGCAATGGATACCACCTGATGTCATCCCACTGTCCCACATTGTCACCCTGTCCATCCTTGAACTGCCCATGCTCCATCTCTCCACAGGCCTCTGGACAATGCACCTGTGTGACTGTTACTCTGGACTCTGCCATGGACATTCCTTCACCATAGCCCCCACCCACTTGAAACCACCCATCCCATTTTGAGCACTTAAATAAACACCTATTTTGCACCAAAATATCTGGAGTCTGGCTGTGATTTCAATATATTGTAATTGACATGACAGTGCAAATATGTCCTTGTACATGGTGAAGTCAACAAACAGCTGCCACAAAGCTGTAGTCCATGGGGAAACGAAGCACAGGACTCGTAGTGGGGACCCCAGATCTGAAATAGGGAGGGAAAAGCCAAAACTCAGTCATCATACACTGGGGCAAATAGACAGGCAGCAGAGATGCAGGAGAGTAGTTAACATTTACTAAATTATCTTTGAAATGTTACCTGTGTCCTATTGGAAGTACTGTTCAATGATTCTGTCCCTGTTGTCTGTTTCAGCCCCGTCGTCTTCCTCCTCGTCACTCTCCTCAGGTTCCACCGCTGCCACAACACCACCGTCTCGACCATCCTCCTGCAGGAAAGGCACCTGGCGACGCAAAGCCAGGTTGTGAAGCATGCAGCAGGCCACGATGATGTGACACTCCTTCTTAGGTGAGTACATTAGGGATCCACCTGTCATATGCAGGCACCTAAACCTGGCCTTTAGGAGGCCAAAGGTGCGTTCGATCACCCTCCTAGTACGCCCATGGGCCTCATTGTACCGTTCCTCTGCCCTGGTCCGGGGATTCCTTACTGGGGTCAGTAGCCACGACAGGTTGGGGTACCCAGAGTCCCCCACTAGCCATACACGGTGTCTCTGTAGCTGTTCCATCACGTAAGGGATGCTGCTATTCCTGAGGATGTAGGCGTCATGCACTGACCCTGGGAATTTGGCATTTACATGCGAGATGTACTGGTCAGCCAAACACACCACCTGGATGTTCATTGAATGGTAATTTTTTCTGTTCCTGTACACCTGCTCCCTGTCTCTTGGGGGAACCAAAGCCACATGGGTCCCATCAATGGCACCAATTACGTTGGGAATATGTCCAAGGGCGTAGAAATCACCCTTCACTGTAGCCAATTCGCCCACCTCAGGGAAAATGATGTAGCTCCTCACGGATTTCATCAGGGCAGACAACACTCTGGATAACACCTTCGAAAACATGGGCTGAGACATCCCAGAAGCAATTCCCACGGTTGTCTGAAATGACCCACTTGCCAAGAAATGGAGTACTGACATGACCTGCACCAGAGGGGGAATCCCTGTGGATTGGCGGATGGGGGACATCAGGTCGGGCTCCAGCTGGGCACACAGTTCATGGATAGTGGCACGGTTAAGACGGTAGGTCAGGATAATGTGGCGTTCTTCCATTGTCGACAGGTCCACCAGCGGTCGGTACACGGGAGGATTCATCCGTCTCCTCGCCCAACCCAGCGGACGGTGCCTAGGAAGGACAACATGGAGCACACAGTCAAGCAACCCACAGGTACGTACTCACAGCTAGCACAGTAAACGATTCTCTATGCAGTGAATGGCGTGTCTGAGTGGCTATGCAAGGCCTAGGCCTGTGTGACGCAGTTGAAATTGAGCCATGTGGGCCCTGGAAATGGCGGCTGCCTGACCTGTGAAGTGTGACAATGGGATGTGAGGTCAATGCGCTGGCGTGGCACACCGCGGCGGGCGGCGGGCCAAGACCGCGGCGCCAAGCCGCATTGGTTAACATTGAAGCCTATGGGTTTCAGGAGCCAATGGCGAAGGGCGCCGGCGGTGGCGGGACGCACCGCCGCGGTACGCACCGCCGCGGACGTGACCGCCATTTTCTATCTACTTATCCACTTGCGACTTGAACTTTCACAGGAGAGGACCTATACTGCAAGTGTTGCTGTGACCTCGGTCTGGAAGGGACAATGGCTGCTGCACCTGGGGAAAGGGCCCCTGCCTTCACTGGAGAGGAGTTGGAGAAACTTGTGGATGGGGTCCTCCCCCAGTATGCGCTACTCTACGGTCCTCCAGACCAACAAGTGAGTTTAATTCTATCTGGATTTGGGGCCACTGGCTGGCTTGGGGTCCTGGCGGGGGGCCTGGCGGGGATGGGGGGCATGTTGGGCCTGGCGGGGGGCCTGGCGGGGATGGGGGGCATGTTGGGCCTGGCGGGGGCATGGCGGGGGGCCTGGCGGGGATGGGGGGCATGTTGGGCCTGGCGGGGGGCCTGGCGGGGGGCCTGGCGGGGATGGGGGGCATGTTGGGCCTGGCGTGGATGGGGGGCATGTTGGGCCTGGCGGGGGGCATGGCGGGGGGCCTGGCGGGGATGGGGGGCATGTTGGGCCTGGCGGGGGGCATGGCGGGGGGCCTGGCGGGGATGGGGGGCATGTTGGGCCTGGCGGGGGGCATGGCGGGGGGCCTGGCGGGGATGGGGGGCATGTTGGGCCACTGGCAAGGAAAATGCTGACAAACTTGAACGTGGTATTTCTCCCTCCCTGTACGTGTCACATAGGTCCGCGCCCATGAGAAGATCGGGATTTGGCGTGCCATCGCCAAGGAAGTCCGGACCCTGGGGGTCCACCATCGACGGGGCACTCACTGCCGCAAGAGGTGGGAGGACATCCGCCGCGGGACCAAGAAGACCGCCGAGTCTCTGCTGGGGATGGCCTCCCAACGTAGGCAGGGTGCCTGCCGTCAACTGAGCCCCCTGATGTTCCGGATCCTGGCGGTGGACTACCCTGATTTGGATGGGCACGTGAGGGCAGCACAGCAGACACAAGGGGGTGAGTACAAGCATTATCTACTCTGTTGTCGCGCAGTGGAGGTGTCTGGGTGGGGGAGGAGGGCTGGGGGTCCCCCTAGGCCAGGGCGATATCTGTAGGCTGGGCACCCCCGTAAGCCCCTGTGTCCCCAGCCACCACCCTCAGTAGTTTGTCAGTACAGCCATCCCTGGGCCGTGTCATCCATGGGTGCAGTTGTCAACTCTAGGCGTGTAGGGCATGTTCCACGGAATGCGTAGCGGACCCCAAGTGCGCAACTTAGTGCAGGGGGCATCTGTGTCTGTCATGTCCGCTAACTGTACCGGAGATCCATGTAATCAATATCCCTTTATTTCTCTCTCCCCCCCCCTTTTTGTTTGTCTTTCTGTGCTTGTGTGCATCAGCATCATCAGGCGGAGGAGAAGTGGCATCGGGGCAGGAGGGAGCTGCATCTCACATGGCCCAGGAGGGCCATGCCACAGAGTCAGACTGGACCAGTGAGACGGAGGGCGAGGGGAGCTCCACGACGGGGACGACTGGACCCTGCAGCGACACGGACACGTCCTCGGAAGGGGGCTCCCTTGCGGGGGTGGCACCATCCGTGCCCCCCGCCATCACAGGTACAGCCGCCACCCAGCGCACCATCACCGCCCTCCCAGCAGCCCCTCAGCGTTCGCCCCGTGCCCGCTCTGCCAGGAAGCCGGGCATCTCCTTCGCCCCAGGCACCTCAGGCCCTGCCCCTGTTACCCCCGCTGCCCTCAGTGAGGAGGTCATTGACCTCCTCCGAACGCTCATTGTTGGGCAGACTACCCTTTTGAATGCCATCCAGGGGGTGGAGAGGGAGGTTCATCGCAGCAATGCGTACCTGGAGGGCATTCATTCGGGTCAGGCTGCCCATCAGCGATCGTTCCAGGCTCTGGCCTCAGCACTGACGGCAGCCATTGTCCCTGTCTCCTGCCTGCCTCTACTAACTCCCTCCTCCCAGTCTCCTGTTCCTCTGCCTGTCCCACCCACACCATCAGACCAGCCTGCACACACCTCAACACCCAAGAGAAGCTCATCCAAACATAAGCACCACAGATCACGCAGACATTCACACACGCAACATTCCGATGCAGACATGCCAACAGTCACTACCACCTCTGTGACCCCCACCTCCTCGTCTCCCTCCTCCCTCCCTGTGACGTCTACACTCACACCTCCATTCACCTCACCATCAGCCAGTGTTTCCATCACCAGCACACCCTCCACTCCAGTCCGCACACGTGCAGTCACCACCCCCACTGCCATTTACACGTCCCCTGTGTCCTCTCCCACTGTGTCTGTCACCCCCTCTTCCACACCACACAAATGCAGCCACCCACCCACCCAACAGCCATCCACCTCACGACAGCCTATCCCTCCTGCACCTGCACCCAAAGACAGCAAACGTGACTCACCTACAACCACATCCTCTCCCTCCACTCCCATTCCCACTGTACCTACCACTCTCCATTGTCCCAAGAAGCTCTTCCTCGCCACTACTAACTTCTTTCCTGACCCTGAGCCCCCCCCTCCTTCTCGTCGGGGTAAGAAGAGCACCTCAGCCACCACCAGCCCTGCAGCCCCCTTGACAAGGGTGCAGGGGTATTGGAGCCCGCCAGCCTGCATGTCTGGATCTTCGCCCAGCAGCAAGGGGACAGCCAGCCCACCCCCTGGGAAGAGGAGCAGAAGGCGGAAGGGGCGCCGCAGGAGCCCGCCTTCTACATCCCCCCCGGACACCACCCAGAGACAGTCACCAGCCACAGCTCCAAAGGGAGGAAAGGGCCACAGGCCCACGACTAAGGAGGGCAAGGGCAGCAAGTCGGAGAGGTCAGGCAGCAGGCCTGCTGCCCAGGAGGAGCCCACAACCCCCATAGCCGCTGCCCCGGGAGGAACCGGCACAGCTGCCCAGGGAGAGCCCACCACCCCCATAGCCGCTGCCCAGGGAGGACCCAGCCCAGCTGGCCAGGAGGGCCCCACCACCCACAGCCCAGGTGGGCATTGAAGGAGCACCATCCCCGCTGCCCAGGAGGGCACCACCAGGCAATGAACAGTTGGCCATAGACCGGCCGCCGTCTCAAGAACCGCTGAACTGGGCCCCGCCGTCTCAAGAACCGCTGAACTGGGCCCTTCAAGGCAAGGAGCGCTGAACTGGGCCCCGCCGTCTCAAGCACCGCTCCGCTGGGCCCCGCCGTCTCCAGAACCGCTGAACTGGGCCCCGCCGTCTCAAGCACCGCTCCGCTGGGCCCCGCCGTCTCAAGAACCGCTGAACTGGGCCCCGCCGTCTCAAGAACCGCTGAACTGGGCCCTTCAAGGCAAGGAGCGCTGAACTGGGCCCCGCCGTCTCAAGCACCGCTCCGCTGGGCCCCGCCGTCTCCAGAACCGCTGAACTGGGCCCCGCCGTCTCAAGCACCGCTCCGCTGGGCCCCGCCGTCTCAAGAACCGCTGAACTGGGCCCCGCCGTCTCAAGAACCGCTGAACTGGGCCCTTCAAGGCAAGGAGCGCTGAACTGGGCCCCGCCGTCTCAAGCACCGCTCCGCTGGGCCCCGCCGTCTCCAGAACCGCTGAACTGGGCCCCGCCGTCTCAAGCACCGCTCCGCTGGGCCCCGCCGTCTCAAGCACCGCTCCGCTGGGCCCCGCCGTCTCCAGAACCGCTGAACTGGGCCCCGCCGTCTCAAGCACCGCTCCGCTGGGCCCCGCCGTCTCAAGAACCGCTGAACTGGGCCCCGCCGTCTCAAGAACCGCTGAACTGGGCCCTTCAAGGCAAGGAGCGCTGAACTGGGCCCCGCCGTCTCAAGCACCGCTCCGCTGGGCCCCGCCGTCTCAAGAACCGCTGAACTGGGCCCCGCCGTCTCAAGAACCGCTGAACTGGGCCCTTCAAGGCAAGGAGCGCTGAACTGGGCCCCGCCGTCTCAAGCACCGCTCCGCTGGGCCCCGCCGTCTCCAGAACCGCTGAACTGGGCCCCGCCGTCTCAAGCACCGCTCCGCTGGGCCCCGCCGTCTCAAGAACCGCTGAACTGGGCCCCGCCGTCTCAAGAACCGCTGAACTGGGCCCTTCAAGGCAAGGAGCGCTGAACTGGGCCCCGCCGTCTCAAGCACCGCTCCGCTGGGCCCCGCCGTCTCAAGAACCGCTGAACTGGGCCCTTCAAGGCAAGGAGCGCTGAACTGGGCCCCGCCGTCTCAAGAACCGCTGAACTGGGCCCTTCAAGGCAAGAACCGCTGGCCCTTTGGCAGACGTGGCAGGGCAGGATCTATCTCGGGCAGGGCTGCAGGATGTCCTCTGGCCAACTTGCCTCCTCCAGTGGCAGTGGGGTCTGTTATGGACTGTATGGACCGTGGCTTTGCTCTCCCCAGGATGGCCCAGTGGGCAGGCCACCCACTGTATGGACTGTTTGGACCGTGGCTTTGCTCTCCCCAGGATGGCCCAGTGGGCAGGCCACCCACTGTATGGACTGTATGGACTGTGGCTTTGCTCTCCCCAGGATGGCCCAGTGGGCAGGCCACCCACTGTATGGACTGTATGGACTGTGGCTTTGCTCTCCCCAGGATGGACCAGTGGGCAGGCCACCCACTGTATGGACTGTTTGGACTGTGGCTTTGCTCTCCCCAGGATGGCCCAGTGGGCAGGCCACCCACTGTATGGACTGTATGGACTGTGGCTTTGCTCTCCCCAGGATGGCCCAGTGGGCAGGCCACCCACTGTATGGACTGTATGGACTGTGGCTTTGCTCTCCCCAGGATGGCCCAGTGGGCAGGCCACCCACTGTAAGGACTGTTTGGACTGTGGCTTTGCTCTCCCCAGGATGGCCCAGTGGGCAGGCCACCCACTGTATGGACTGTATGGACTGTGGCTTTGCTCTCCCCAGGATGGCCCAGTGGGCAGGCCACCCACTGTATGGACTGTTTGGACTGTGGCTTTGCTCTCCCCAGGATGGCCCAGTGGTCATGGAGTCCCCTCGTGGATCTGGCGTCGTGTACTCAAGTGGCTGAGGTGCCCCCCCTTCCCTTCCCCCTGAGGTGCCTGTCCTATTTTCTTTCTGATGCCCCTGCAGTGTTCTGTCCGTGGAGTTCTTCTCGTGGGACTGGGCCTTGCCCCTTTGCACAGGACCCCTGTGATCCACGGACAGTGGTTGGACTACATTTAGTAGCTGTATATATTTTGTACATAGTTTATTTATTTATTGGGATTACTGGTGTCCATATTTCAATATATCTGCCCGTTTATGATCTCGTCTTTTGGTCTTTGCATTATTTCGGTGGGGGGTGGTTTGTGGGTTGTGACAGTGATCTGTGGGAATGCATTGATGTGTGTGTTGTAGTGGGTGTGGGTGGGTGGGTGTGTGCCGGTAATCTTTTCCCTCCCCTGTGTCGTAGGTGCAGTACTCACCGATGTCTTCCGCGCCGCCGGGCGTGCTCCTGGTATATGAGCAGGTATAGGAGTGCGGGGATGACCTGCAACTCTGGTTCCATACTGCCGGAATCTCGCGTGGAGTGCGTAGAGGTGAGCGTTTTCCCGTTCGTAGTCTGTTTCCGCCGTGTTCTTATCGGCGGTGCTCCCGCCCCGGAAAAGGTGGCAGATTGGTGGGTCGTAATAGGGTGGGCGGTACATTGTCTGCCGCCTGGCTGTTGGCGGGAACCGCCGCGCTGTTTGTTTGTACCGCCGTGGCGGGCGGAGTGTTAAGTTGGCGGGCTGTGTTGGCGGTTCCCGCCAGGGTCAGAATTGCATATTTTAGACCGCCGGCCTGTTGGCGGCTTGGCCGCCGCTTTATCACCGACCGCCAGGGTCAGAATGAGGGCCTAAGTCTTCTAGCCAGTGCTGGAAGAATAACAAAAATCTTCCTAAGAAGTCTCATTAAGGCAAAGCAAGTAGTAGATATGTTCGTAGCCTGCAGGTCTAGCGTCAGACGGGGATCCAAACTGATCCACAGGCTCTTAACATGCTTTTTGGGAGGAGGGAACTCACTAAGTGCCGAGGGACAAGTGTGAGAAATTCCAGGCCTTGGTTCAGGGCCCAGTATCATAACTTCCGTCTTCTCCTCATTTAGTTGCAATTTACTCTGAGTCATCCAGCTTGAAACCGCTTGCATACAAGTAAGGAAAGCGGCTCCTTCTGAAGTCTCATTAGCAGAAAAGGAAACCACCAGTTGGGTGTCATCAGCATAGGACACTAATGCTAACCCAAATGATTCCACCAAAGAGGCCAAGGGAGCCATATAGATGTTAAACAGTGTCGGACTATTCGAAGTGCGTATAGCACGAGAGGTCATTTTTTTCTCCCAATCTTTTCCTGAATCACTTATGACTTTCCTCAACAAAGTTTTAATCAACTTATTGTAGCGTTCCACCAGACCATCAGTTTTGGGGTGATAGACGGATGTCCTAATTTGTTTTACCCCAAGGGTTTGACAAATTTTGGACATCAGTCAAGACATAAAAGGGGTACCCTGATCCGTGAGGATCTCCTTTGGAAAACCCACTCGTGAAAAGACCTCTATCATGGCCTGGGCTATAGTTTTGGTGGTCATGCTGTCTAGCGGAATGGCCTCAGGATACCTCGTAGCATAATCTACTATGACCAACAGATACTGACGCCCCTTGACAGACTGGGTTAATGGACCCACTAAATCCATTCCAACCCTGGTGAACGGGACATCAATTATCAGTAGAAGTTGCAGGGGAACGGTGCGGTCGTGAGATGGGTTGATTAGCTGACATTCTGGACATACCTGACAATGCTTTATAATATCACCATATACCGCTGGACAATAAAACCATCTTAGGACAGCTTCTTTGGTTTTTTCCCCCTATTGTTCTTCTCAATTACCACAATAATGTAAAACAATGAAAAAATAAAGCAGCTGTCTTGTTTTTTTTTTTCTTATGTTGTCTTTTGAGAACCCTAAAACACAAAACACAAAAAAAACCAAAAAAACACATACACGATGCAAGGGTTTGAACCTCTTTCTGTCTTGCAGGGTTTATTTGTTTGGGTTGTTTTTATTGGTTAGTAATAAAACGGGTTATGCCTATTTCAAACCTAAATCTCCTGTTCTTCTCTTTGTATGTTTCTTAGGGATTAAACACAAAAGGGAAAAAAAACAAAAGAACCACATTTTCCTTATTCCCAATCCTACAAACCCCATTCAATGCACAATTAATATCTCTGCCTCCCACCTCCTGCCTTGCACAGTTTATTCCTTAGTTCCATCCCCGGTGGAACCGTACCTGCCAAGGCCACGCTCTCCCCAGAGCGTGGCCGGATTCTCAGCGATGCCGCCTCCTGGTCCTCCATCCCGTCTTCAGAGAATATACTGCCGCCGTTGTGTGCCCCTTGTAGCCTCAGGGTCCTGCTGCGCTGGTCTCTGGGTCAGGATGGTGCGTCCGAAGTCATCCTCCTTGTCCCCCAATCCTCCTCCTTCTCCTCCAGGCTCGACGCTGTCTTCCTGCTGCACGTCCTCTCCTTTTCCAGCTTCGGACACCCAGATGAGGGATTTCCGTATCTCTCCGTCCCCCGGAAGTCGCTTCGGATTGGAGGAATGCACCAGTACCTCCGGGTTAGGCCAGCCAGAGCCATTGGTGCCCCCCGGGTACTGTGATACGGACGATGTGACGGCCGGCTCGTCACACTTAGATTAATTCTGACTTGCTCATTTGCCCAAATTGTTTGATTCTAGGCAACTATTTTATTTTATCGTGCTTCCTATTTTTTTATTATTAAATATAAGAAATCCTTGAAGTATCTGAGGATAGGTGCTGTATAAAAATCTCTCTTATGTATGACTTAATGGATTATGATGTTGCTTCGTGAAAAATAAGAACATGACCTCCATTTATGGTGCACATGACCTCTAAAACCTCTTAATTCACTAATGGTATTGTCAGAGTTGGGGCATGAATGTTTCTAAGTTCAAAATCACTTTTAATAAATACCTTTCAATGCAGTAATGTAATCTGATGTACTAAGGTGAAATGCTTGCCAACATTTTTTACCTTTTTGAATCTTTCAAAGCACTTTATCATATTTTTACGTAATATTTGTTGCTCGATACCCATGCCAAATGTTCCCATGGCTCAGCTCGTGCCTGGGCTCTTACAGCCTCTTGGCTTGGCGCTCCCTGACAATTTGATGGCTAGTTCACCTCTTCTACATAATGTATAAAAGGTACTCCAGTTTCCTCTCTCTCAAAATCTTGTTTTGCAAAACAACATCTTGTTTTCTAAGATTCTGGCTGGCTTTAACAGATCTCAGAAAGATAACTATTCCTATTTCTGAGTTTAATTAGGCCCGGGTGATAAAATTCACTCTACTCGCAGAGCTAGTGGAATTTGGGCACTCTATGCTACGTGGAGTTCTCAAATTCCGCCATCTGGCACATGGCAGATTTTTTTTCCGTTAGCGTGCAATAATTGTTTCTGGCACTCATGAGCAAG
The DNA here is from genome assembly GCF_031143425.1 of Pleurodeles waltl. Lineage (NCBI taxonomy): Eukaryota > Metazoa > Chordata > Amphibia > Caudata > Salamandridae > Pleurodeles > Pleurodeles waltl. The sequence goes on from NC_090442.1 coordinate 302,986,128, forward strand.
CACCCTATAGTCTCAGGACGCTTGCAGGTGCACACAAGATTTAGCACCCATTTGTGCACCTTCCAGCTGTGGCGGTGCCATTATAGTGCTGCACGCAAACACAAGTGACCAGAAGTGCCCTTTGAGCGGATTCTGTTCTCAAGAAGCAGCTAAATCTATTCGAAAATATGTTTTTGAGAGGATTTTCTACTCCAACATAGAGTTTAAGTTTTTAGTGCAAAAATACTTTTAAAAAAAAATTCCAACAAGAAGGAAGTGCCCTTGGCGTTTGAGATCGAAGGATAACTGTCTTTTTCTGCTGAAGGTATATCATTGGATCTAAGCACTTTGTTTTTGTGATATCACACAAGTATGTCCAAACATTATTGTATAAGGGTGCTGTTTGTTTGATAGGGCATGCACCAGTATTTCGTTGTACTTTTATTTGATTTCATTGCGGTGCATGGCCTGGAGTTTCAGTAGGGGCCTAGTTATTTTTTTGCATTTCATTGTTTACATTTTGTAAAGAAAAAAATTTAGCACAGTTCAGTACCTTTTTTCCATGTTTTTTATTGTTATTTTACTATGTGGCCTACTCTGCCAAAGGGCCATCTAGCCAGCAGGCCCAGTACTAGTCATGAGTGCATGAAAGAACTGTTTCTGTGGTATATGTTTTTTTAAACATCATTTAGGGCAGGGATGGCATATGATTAAATTAAAAATGTTTGCTATTGTTTGTATTTCATGTTTTTTTCTGCAAAAAGTGTATATGTGGGGTGTTATTTGATGCCATGGGAGGATGTCTGTTGTTGTAAAACTGCTGAATTAATGGTAGTGTTCTCTTCAGTGCTAGCATGCCTCCTTTGTGTGGCCAGTGTGTGTGTGAGTGTGTTTGCCAACGTTCACTATTCATCTTTTTACTCCATGCCATGTGGATGGAAGCCATTTTTGTGTAGTCTGTGGTCATAGGCCTGAATGCGTTCTTTGTTCTCTGTGCCTCGTTGCTCGTTATTGTTGCTTAACCATGTGGCCGGCAGCCATTTTGTGTAGGCCGCCAGTGTGCTTTTGCCATAGGCTTGCACGTGATTTTTGTTCTCCGTGCCTCCTTGCTTGCTGTTGTTGGTTTGATCATGTGGCCATAAGACATTTTGTTTACTCAGCCAGTGTGCTTTTATCCTAGGCTTGCATGTGTTTTTTGTTCTCCATGCCTCCTTGCTTGTTGTTGGTGGTTTGACCATATAGCTGGGGGGCAGTTTATATACTCATCCAGTGTGCTTTTGCCATAGACTTGGATGTTTTCTTTGATCTCCATGCATCCTTGCTTGCTGTTGTTGGTTTGACCATGTGCCGAAAGCCATTTTATGCACTCAGCCAGTGTACTTCAGCCATAGGCTTACATGTGATATCAGTTTAAATATATGCTTAAGGATCAACGTAGCATATGTATGCTATGAATATGATTATGATGAACAGTGCTTTAAATTACATTTTTCACCTGCACCTTCTTTCCTCCCAATAGGTTTCTTTTACTCCTTAGTACAAACATCATCAAATCAGTGTTGTTTTTATTTTAATGATTTATTGTAATTTTTTTATTTTAATTCTATTTTTAATTATAGTTTTTTTCTATTTCAATTAGTTATTTTTATTTTATTTAATTTAAATGTTTGTAATTTTTTCATTTCTTTTTTTCTTTTTTTTGCCGCGATCCATTCACCCCCTGACAGCACACGCACACCGCTACACAACAGGATTGATTGTTTTAGGTATGAATCCATTTACCACTGCCCACATGCCTGCAATGGAGTAGGTGCACTACACACAGATGAGCATTATTCATTTTTTAATGATTATTTAATTTCCCTCTGGACCACCCTGCCTGCCATAGGCGCACACCAGCATTCATTTTATAAGGATTGTTCTGTTTATCCGTGCACTTTCCTGACTGCCACAGGTGTCTCCTTTAGAATACATGCACAACCCCACAGACTTGGCTGCTCTCTGCTGATGACGGGCTAAACCTAGAAACACGTGTCCAGAGATACACAGCACTTAATGCACCTACTTAGGTGAATGACTTTTGATCACTTTTTCAACACAAAACGAAGTAACTGCATTTACCATGATGCATTGGGGCTAACTTTTTGCTGGAGTGTGAGGCAGTGTGCTCCCTTTTTTCTTTTTGTCCAATGACTGCTCCCTTGAGCTAACGAGCTGACGAGCTCTGGTGAGGCACCTGTGCGCCAGTGAGTGGTACATAAACCTGAGAAGACTTTTGGCGGCATTTCAAGCAACCCCACAGACTTGGCTGCTCTCTGCTGATGACGGGCTAAACCTAGAAACACGTGTCCAGAGATACACAGCACTTAATGCACCTACTTAGGTGAATGACTTTTGATCACTTTTTCAACACAAAACGAAGTAACTGCATTTACCATGATGCATTGGGGCTAACTTTTTGCTGGAGTGTGAGGCAGTGTGCTCCCTTTTTTCTTTTTGTCCAATGACTGCTCCCTTGAGCTAACGAGCTGACGAGCTCTGGTGAGGCACCTGTGCGCCAGTGAGTGGTACATAAACCTGAGAAGACTTTTGGCGGCATTTCAAGCAACCCCACAGACTTGGCTGCTCTCTGCTGATGACGGGCTAAACCTAGAAACACGTGTCCAGAGATACACAGCACTTAATGCACCTACTTAGGTGAATGACTTTTGATCACTTTTTCAACACAAAACGAAGTAACTGCATTTACCATGATGCATTGGGGCTAACTTTTTGCTGGAGTGTGAGGCAGTGTGCTCCCTTTTTTCTTTTTGTCCAATGACTGCTCCCTTGAGCTAACGAGCTGACGAGCTCTGGTGAGGCACCTGTGCGCCAGTGAGTGGTACATAAACCTGAGAAGACTTTTGGCGGCATTTCAAGCAACCCCACAGACTTGGCTGCTCTCTGCTGATGACGGGCTAAACCTAGAAACACGTGTCCAGAGATACACAGCACTTAATGCACCTACTTAGGTGAATGACTTTTGATCACTTTTTCAACACAAAACGAAGTAACTGCATTTACCATGATGCATTGGGGCTAACTTTTTGCTGGAGTGTGAGGCAGTGTGCTCCCTTTTTTCTTTTTGTCCAATGACTGCTCCCTTGAGCTAACGAGCTGACGAGCTCTGGTGAGGCACCTGTGCGCCAGTGAGTGGTACATAAACCTGAGAAGACTTTTGGCGGCATTTCAAGCAACCCCACAGACTTGGCTGCTCTCTGCTGATGACGGGCTAAACCTAGAAACACGTGTCCAGAGATACACAGCACTTAATGCACCTACTTAGGTGAATGACTTTTGATCACTTTTTCAACACAAAACGAAGTAACTGCATTTACCATGATGCATTGGGGCTAACTTTTTGCTGGAGTGTGAGGCAGTGTGCTCCCTTTTTTCTTTTTGTCTAAAGCAAAGAGCTACCTGTAGGTTGTGTTATCCTCATTGAAATGAAATTTTATGTTATAGTGGTGCTGTTTGACTTTAAATTGGTTGGATAAATTGTTGTTAATAATTACCTAACAACCAATACTGTCTGTGTATGTACTAATTCAAACTGCAACAATGCCATGTTTCACTGAATGCTTTTCTTGCTTGTTACTTTTAGGTGCACAAGAAAAGAGACATCACCCAGAGTGAATGTTCCCTGTAAGGCGCGCCCGCACCTTTCCTTCACCCATCGCGCAGACCCCTTTGGCAAGCGCGCACGTTGTGCTGTTATCGAATGTTCCACCATTCTTATACGTTGTGGTAGTTTATATGCTTTATCACATTCTGAGTTTAAATAAGCCTTTTAGAGCGATATATGTGCTCCCCTAAGGCAGATAATGCTCATATTTAAATCTGGATTGAAGTCAATGAAAACAGCTTTTAAATGCCGCGGGGAGTGTTGTAAACATCATTTGGCGTACTTTAGCATACAAGCGAGCAAGTGATATTTGTCTTGGAAATTAATGGTTAATGAGCTAGGAAATGCTTCAGAACAGTAGAAAATGTGCTGTTATCAAATGTTCTACCATTCCTATACTTTGTGGTAGTTTATATGCGTTATCACTTTCTTAGCCTAAATAAGCCTTTTAGAGCAATATACGTGCTCCCCTAACAGGTCATGTCCTTGGGGTGTGCAACCAGGTCACAAAACTGCCTTGATGCCCTACTGCATGGAGCAATGATATCCCTTTTTTGCTTTAGTGGTATGGAGAGGCTAATGCCAAAGATCTTGGCTAGTTATGCACTGTCCGCGCGTGAATGGTCAATTTCTTGGCGCACGTATCCTTGGCTGCAGCGCACAGAGACCGCACACTGCCGCACACAGTGGAAAAAAATTAGAGGGAACATTGCCCACAGTACTGACAAACAGAAGGCCTGTCCAAAACACGTGACCACACAACATGACGCCAGTCTTCCAATCTCTTCCGCTCATGCAGCTCAGTGCCACTGCCAACAGACAGCTTTAAGATGGCCACAAAGAAAGATGCTGCCAAGAGAGTGGGCAGTGAGAAGAAGCAGCTTTCTGCCACTGGTGTGCGACCACAACCTTTTTCGGGAGACTTGTGCTTGCTGCACCGGCCTCCGGGGAGGAACCTGGGAGAAGCACTCCCGCATCAACGACACCACCCCAACCTAAGCCCATTGGTGTCAGCGTGGCAGCCACTGCAATAATGGCAGTGCCGACGGGCAGTGACATTGAATTCGATTTGTCCCTTTATCAAAGTAGTGCCCAATTGTTTCAGGAAACAGATAAAAGTGGACAGCAGTCACAATCAGTAACAGTAGATCTTTCTGAAGTTGGAGAAGAACAGGCAGTTGAGCTTCCTACTGAGCAAAAATCTCCTCTTTTAGAATCATTGCCTCCCAGATCTTCAGCAAGAAAAAGGAAGAGTACTTCACCATCTTCTCCAAGCACCCCTTCTGATGATGATGATCTCGACATGGCGCAGACCCCAGGAGACTCTGGGAGACCCCAGGAGAGGCACAGGAAGAGAAAAGTTCATGATAGCCTTAGAATTATGGGAGGAGATGAGGAGGATGACGACAAGCAAGTCATTGTTATGGAAGCTGGCACAGAGTAGTCTGACATTGTCCCTCCTATTCAACCAGCTCTGAGGGATGTGGGACTGGTACCACCCCCGGCTCCCATATTTGCAAAACCCCAGATGATACCTGCACCAATCCCTACCTCAGTAGAAGTGTGCACTACAGAAAAATAATCGAAGACACACTCACCTAGGTCCAGTTCTTCTTCAGGCATTGGCACTAAGAAAGTACTCTTCTCCAGTTTGGGACTTTTTTACTCTTAGCAAGCAGGAGGAGAACATTGAAATATGCTCTATTTGCCACACAAACGTTTGTCGAGGTATGCCTGGTTCACACTATTGTACAGGAGGCCAAATGACCCATATGAAAAAAATCACGCAATCTGGTGGCAGAAGCACCTTAAAAATGGCTGAACGTAGTGGTGGTGAAGGTGAGGGGAGCCAGGAAACATCAGCTCCAACCATGGTAGGAGGTCATGACAAAGAAGAGGGTGACATCTTTATGCAAAGTAGCCCTGTCCCCAGCAGTGCATCAGCATCACCTGCCTCAGCGACCTCAAAATGGCATATGAATCAGAATCAGATGGAGACGCCACGGCATACAGTGACTGCCCCAAGGTGCACATTGAGTCTACCACCTCCTATCTCTCAGACATCATCTGCATCAGTGGCCCCAGAAAAGAAGAAAATCCAGGCTACTATTACTGGATTGTTTAGGCAGGAGGGGCCCTACCACCACAGCCACCCAACACCTGTTTGTACAATGGAAAGCTGGTTAAAATGTTAGTGCTGGACCTTCTCCCTTTTTCTTATGTGGAAGGAGTTCTATTTTTAGAATTTGGTGCAGCCATCTGCCTGAAATGGAATATTCCAAGTCGGACCTATTTTGCCAGAGTTGCTGTTCCAGTGCTCCATCAGGATGTGGTGCAATTGGTTGGACAAGCTATGCAGCAAAGTGGTATTCACACTATCCACCCGATGACAGACTTGTGGACCATTTGTTAAGCAACTGATTATATGTGTATCACTCCACACTGTATCTCTTTTGTGGAGGTTAGGCAACGGATATCTCAGAGCTGAAGACACTTTTAAGGGTGTTTGACAGCATGCACAGTAGCCATGTTCGCTATGGAAAAATCACGCACAGCTGCCAACATGTTGGAAGAACTTAACAGCAAGGCGTTTAAATGGTTGCGAACCAGAGGTCTCAGAACTGCATTTGTTGTCACAGACAATGACAGTATTATAGTCAAGGCCATGTCAAATGGTGGCTATTTAAGGGCCCTGTGTTTGGTGCATTGCATCAATGTGGTTGAACAGGACTTTCTAAAAAAAGAAGACATAAGGCCTGTTTTAGATCTTGGCAGATGGGTTAATCTGTCACAAACATGATGGTTATTCCGTCTGCCATATTACAATTTCCACATGATATAATGGAATCATAATACAAGGACGGGATATCCATCACAATTGTGACAAATTTACCCCGTCCACCAAGATCTAAATCAGGCCCACAGTCAGTAACATACTGACCACTTGCAGAAGAATCTGCATTTATTTTAGCCATTCTTTTAAAGCCCAGAAGCAGTTGTGGATTATACGGCATGCTGACAGAGCACCAGTTAGCCCAACACCTGTCAAAGCCAATCTAGGGTAAATGGCGGAAGAAGGAATGGAAGAGAAGGAAACACAGGTCCCACATATTCTGTGCAGAGATGTATGTGTTGCTCAGTTTTGTTCTGTATGCCTTTTTGAGTAAAATAGAAAAGAAAGTGGGAATCAATGGCTCTGCTAGGAACACAGAAACGGTACACTGTGTGTAGATATAGCTTATTACTGGTATGAGAATACCTGAGTGAATCCCCTCTTCCGTTAGTTAGAGAAATATTTGCGTAAGTGAAGTATTATGCAATCTAAGGAAATATAATACAGACTAAGGAGTTATGTGGTAACCGAAGTAAAGAACACAACATTCCTATATATTTATGTGAGGATTAAGCAAACCTAGTAACTCTCTGTTCAGGGTGATAACAGACGGCTCAAAACTACAGAAACATACAGTGCCTTGATATGAGTCCTTTGTACTTATTTCTTTAGCGTTCAGGAACAAGTACTTATACTATCACTATTGTCCATAGGATTATCCCCCCATGTGTCAGAATAGAGGGCTCCTGATCAGATAAGTATGATACAGTAAAATAATCTAGAAGCACAGCATGCATTACCACCAATATCCTTGAGGAATACTATTCTTTACATCTCCTATTTTTTATGTTCTTTGTCTCTGTAGGACTTTTTAGGGAGCTGAGCAGGAGTGGCCTGAGGAATCTGTGAAGGAAGGAGAATGCCGACGAAGAACTGTTGAAAATGCTGAATGTGGCGTGTAGTGACCTGGAAATGGAAGGTAACTGCAGGACCAAACAATAGGATGCTAGGACGCCAAGCAGTTTGCGGCTGGGTGAGGGAGGATTTATACCTGATGTTCTCCCTCCCCGTCATACAGATGCTACTTCCTTCCGAGGTTTTCATACAGGAAGTTAGCAAGGAGGACAGTACGAGTGGGCTAAGATATCCCATTGTTGCATCTGCCACAGGACCAGCTAGAGAAGGTGTATGAAAGGTTTGCCCTTGCAGGTGTGAATGAAAATGCAAAAGCGCATGTCTTGTTGAGACCTTAACCCTTTGGATGTCTGCAAATGACATCATGTTGTCCAAAGAGTACATTTGTGCCACACTACTTGATCTGTGGTACAAAGCAATTCTGTCCACTTTCATTCTTTTTATGAAGAGGATGTTTCAAAATACAAGTGGTGGATTCTTGGGCAAGATGAAGACCTGGAAGGTGAAAGGCTAGAAATTACTTGAGTTCTACTCCTGGACAGAAGTTCTGGGGTGACCCCTTTAACTTCCAGAGAGGGCAGTCTTATCTCACAGCAGCCAACATCAGCAACAAGAACACCAGCAACAACCACAACTACAGGAATGGAAGAAATGGCCCCAGCCTCTGCATTGGCTCAGTTTCAAGTGGCAAGTCTTAAGTCCAGTGCAGAGGCAAAGGCAAACGAGGTCAAAAAAAGTGGCAGCACCAATGACCATTGAGAGGATGTTACGGGAGTATCTAGATGACCCAAAAGAGGTCTATGTAGATAAAAACCCATAGGTGTATTGGTATGTGAAGATGTGCCAATGGCCAGTGTTCAGCAGGCTGGCAATAAAATATTTGGCTTGTTATGTAGCCAGTGTGCCTGATGAGCTTGTGCTCAGTGCAGCTGATGCAGATGTCATAGTGAGAAGGCCCAATCATTCACCTCAAAACGTGGAGAGATTGACAAAACATGGAGCGATTGACCATGATCAAAATGAACCAACATTTCATACCACATGATTCCACTGTTCCCTAAACAGCACAGAAGGAAGAGGAGGAAGACGATAGGTCAGAACCAAGTGTGTAAGTGGACCAAATTCTGGGCGAACTACCTGAGTCTGAGTACGAACTCTACTTCCCTGACTATGTCACCATAGTCAGTTTTAATTATTTATCATCAACCTTCTTTCTTTACTAAAAACTTTTTAAAAAAAAAAAAGATTTATTTAGTGGAACATTATGTCTGTGTCTGATTTATGCTGCCCCACCATTTTTAGTCACATAAATGGCATGGTGGTGTTGGACCAGTGTGGAGCGAAGAAGCCCTCACATTCCCTTCAGGACAGTGCAGGGCAGAAAAGGCCTATCCTTTTTGCATCACGTAGCAGGACTGCCCCAGAAGATCACTGATTTACAAGACTGCCAATGCCAAATTCAAATGTGTTGTTTGCATCAAGGGGAGATACAATTGTGTACCTACCACCATGCTTGGATTGGAAGAGGTATCATCACTCATTGATGCAATGTAGGAGCTGGCCCAAAGGGGGGGCAGCAATGGTGGTGCGGGCAGCTCCAAACTACCAGCAGCGTTGATGTGGACTAGAGGCTGGAGGCCCAGGACTGGAGGCTGGAGGCACGAGCTGCTGGCTGGCAGAACTGGGGCCCAGGGCAGGGGCATGTACCTCACCCTTCTCCTCCACCAGCCGCTGAAACTCTGCCCTGGAGGCCCCCAAACTCTGCCACCGGAACCGGGCTGCTGTCCCATGTCGGGTCAGTGGTGGTGGTGGACCAGCAGGAGTAGCTATATCAAGAAAGGAAAAAAACAGAAAAAAGACAAATTGTAAACAATGTTCTGTGCAAACACTTCTTTAAAATTATATAGTAGCACAGTGACAGTACCTTGCTGGTCCCTACGGCCATTGGAATTTTTTATGTGATTAGGAGAGTCACAGAGACATTATTTTACTAGCACATGCCTCACATAAAAGCATTGAATGGCTGAAAGGAATTAAGGCAGCATAACCCTAGATTTAAAAAAAGAGTGATTTTCTTTTCTTGTGAAGGATTTCCGAAAAAAATAAACCAAATACACTTTGTGTGGAAAAATAAAAATAATTCTCATTAATGAGTAAGGCATCAACCATTACTGAGCTATTCTATTCATGTTGTGCTAAATGAATGGAGGAGTGCTAGCTAGCGCATCAGGTGCTAATTTGCTACTCTCTGCAGTCTGCAACCGGGGCAGCTGCAATGGACAATTATCTTACTTTGTTCCATTTGCCCTGCTCTTTTCCAAATGCCTTTGAATTCTACCCTGACTCCAAAGAGGCATGTGAATAATATATGTTGCACACATCATGTATAATATGTGGATAACAGATTTCCTGTCTGCAGCAAGTAGATGGTAGGAAAAACAATGCACTGCAGTACATGGAAAGGAACACGATATACTGAGTCTATTGTACACTTTTGTCACAGAGAATCCCATCTGAAAATCACAAAATCACAGCCACTTAATCTCACTTTACTTCCTGGCCTCGTCCTCAAACACAAAATATTTCAAGCAAACACATTTTCTTGGCAGTACAGAAAGGAAACTTGACTTACTCTACTGCAGAGTAAGTTTCAGGGAAAAGGCCAAATAGGTACAGTAGAGGTTTTGCTATAGACTAGTGGGGTGTCGGTCACTGTAGTTGTAGCAAAGTGTTGAATGTCATAAGGAAAATATTTGAACAGGCATACATACATTAAATAAATATATGAACCACTTGGCCTGTAACACATGGCACATGCCAAGAATGTTTATTTTCAATGTTTTTGGTAGGCTGGGAAAGAACTTAGGATGAATAAAGGAGTGAAGTACTTGGAGGTGACTGAGTGGACCCTGGGTGGGAAGGGAAAGACACCTTGTTTTCATTCCGGTTTGCAATCCATTGAAAGCTTTCTAAATGCTGCATTAACTGAAACAGATTCACATAGAACAAACAACACTGCAGTGATGATTTGAACCATACTGCATTTAGGTCATGGCCCATGGGTCACAAGAATCAATGGGCTGGGAGGTCACGGGTGAAGGTGGGTGGGATCTGCCTCGCTCAATGCTCAACAAATACAGTAGGCATACTAGTAATTGTCAATAACCAAGCAAAGTGACTTACCACTCCCCGTCCCTGCCACCGCAGGGACTTCCCCTTCAACTGCTGCGCCATCTGGCACACTGGCGCTGGCCCCAGCACTGGTGTATGCAACTAGGAAAAACATTACACATTTCAGATGCCAGACACGCCTCCCATTTTTTTTTAAAACAAAATACAACAGCAATACACGGTTATAGTTCGGTTCACAGTGTCTTCTATTCTATCTAAAATATCCCCTTAGGCATTTTGTTGGTTGACAAAGTTAGAAAAGCCAGGTGGTCAAGACAACCAAAAACTGTTTGTAATGGAGGGGCAGAGATATGATGACTGTGAGTCATTTGAAGAGCAGTGAAGGGGATGAATACATTGGTCGATATGGGACCTACAGTTATGATTGACAAATGCAATGTGACCCTACTTGCTGCACTGTCATCGAAGCTGCAGGAATACTGAATAATACATACAACATAACACTGGGGGATCACCATAAACATAGTCACTCTCGACATTTGAGCAACAACAAGAAAAAGAAAGACTTCGCAACTAACAGGCATAGAGTAGCTTGCTTGGGTCTGCAAACTACAATCTTTACAGTAGAGCACATAATCTATTCTCTTCGTCTTATAGTAACAGTCCACATGGTATATAAGGTAGGGGAGAGGGAAAGCTTAATAACCAAGCAGAAGAAAGCTACAGATTTGGACAGACAGGCGTAAGTCAGCTACAGAAACAAGAAATATAGAAAAAGGGATCATGCAGAGAAGAATAACAAGAATTAACAAACACTAAATAGAATGAAGAGGACTTGAAAAAAAAGTCAATGTATAAGAGAAACAATGAAACAATATTCTAATGGGGAGATGTATAGGTTAAAGAAAGAAATGATATTAACAAAAACTTACTGGGGACAGCAGAGCCGTCTGCCGCGGCACTGGTGGTGATGATGGAACTTCCAACAACCACAACACTGGTGGTGGTAGCCTCGGCCTGACCCTCCGATGCCCTCTTCTTCTTGCCCTTGGGTGCTGATGTAAGAAATAAAGAAGATAACAAAAATAGATTAGTAGCACAGTTATTCTCCTAGAAAATATTTTGACAGGCAAATGCAGTAACATATTGATATTGTACTTTTCTAAATCAGATCGGCATATTACTAGCATCGAGTTGACCTATTACATATTTCCAAAACCTTATCTAATTGTTATTCCAAATTTCCTAAACTACATTTGGAACTACTAACACATTGCAACGAATGAGCTTTGATTTTGCAACCCCGGTTTATGGGCCAGCTCAGTCAGTTTCCATTTTCAATGCATAGATGCATACTACACATCAGTGGGAGATTGCTTGGGACTGTACGAGCTACATAAAAAGAAAGACACATAGAATGCTAACTCACTGATATTACTACTACTACAGTACCACTATTATAATGACAGGTCAGAGGAGTCTGCATGAGTTCTTAAGTATTCAGCCCAAGCGAGCGCCTACAGCAACTAGTACAACTAGGCAGCACCAAGCACCTGGCTCACTCAAATTGGATCACACAATATTCATAACATTACGTGAATTTAACTTACCTCTGAGTGTGAGAAACATGCTGTTTGAAAAAACAAATTTGCACTGTATGACACAACAAACACATATTTACTCATCTTACTTACATCTTATTTACCAAGCCCCCCAATCAGGACGCCTAGTAGGTTGAGCAGGGCCTGCTCTCTGTCGAGGATGTTGGCCAGCAGTGTGCCAACTGCTGCTCGGGGCACCAAACTCAAGTATGCCTCCACACACATGGCGCACCTTCCCTCACAACAGTCAATTCTCCCGCAGGCTGTAACCACTCCTGGGCCTGCCACCTGCCGCCAGCATTGAGGGGAGATTGCGCTGCACAAGAAAATTTAGTGTGGCCACCTCTGCCTCAGAGAAAATGTGGGGCTGCACCCCCTCGGTGGCGTCGGTGACCACAAGCTATGCGGTTAGCACCACCTGCAATGGCACCACTTTGCCATTGCTCTGTCAAGAAGATGGGTGGGGAAAGAATAAAAAGAAATAGGAATTAGAAGGAATAGATGGAAGAAATGAGGAAGAAATGGGGAAACAAAAAAAGGGCAAAAGTCACAGAAAATAAACAAAAGACAAAAATGGAAAATACACAAACACACACAATAATATAATTAAGGTAAAACAGGGGTGAATAAGTGGGACAGGGGAAGGATTACAGAGAATGAGAGTAGATTGAAAATTAGACCCAGCACCGTGCACAAAACAGGAAAAACAAAATGGCTGCTTGCGCATGTGGCTGCGTTGTGCTGTTCGCAATGCAGAATGCCCTAATCACACCAATCAGCGTACAACTCCAAGTAGCAGAACTCCGCAAGTTCTGCCCAGATCTACTTTTTATAAGGAAAAATTGTGGATTAGTGACCCAAGACATTGTTTTAAAGTTACGTGTGCATTTGCTTAGGATACACTGAAATGACCAGTGCACAAAAGAATCATTGTCCCAGTTTCAATACTCTGTAATAAGTCTGTGTTCTTTTACTAACTGCCATTCATCTGTCAGGTTGAACACAGTGGTTACTGTGACTGCCTTTTCTTCAGAAGTTATACAAATGCATAGGTATAACTTGTTCTTTGACCTCTACTGGTGTCAGGCGGCCAAGGCCAAATGCTGCACTCTACATTTACAAAAGTGAGCATACACCCTGCTCGCCATTTAGTGTGCACACAAGATCTTTGCAGTATCTCTACAGGTGCTTTTGTAGATTCTATTGCTCAAAGCCTGACTCTTGCAGTTGAGGGACTTTGAGGGAACTACAGTAAGCCCCCAGTGCTGTAAGAGGTTCCGGGGCCCAAAAGCACAGCTCTACTGCCATAAATGTTACATCACTGAACTCATACGGGTTCTGAAAAATCCAAGCATCGTACAAAGAAAAAAGTGTCACAAATGAGCCACCCTCGTTCAGTAGGAGAGTAGTAAGGGTGTAGTATGTAGCTGGTGTTGCATTAAGGAGCACACTGGCAAAAGTATATTACTAAAGCATGACGTGATAGCTACTGTCATTTAGAGACAGTACATTTTCCATTGAAATGACCACTACATTTGAACAGACAACAATCTTAACATTACAATGTATCCACACAATCAATAGTTTGTGTAAGTTTGGTTTTAGCAAATATTTGTCATTTACGCATGTTGGAACTTGCCCTTTTTGCAGAGTTATCCCCAAACGTTTTGCCTTCTTCTGAACTGCTTTTGTTGGCTTTAGGGCTCTGGGCACTTTACCACTGCTAAAGCGCATATGCTCTTTGTCTAAAATGTATTGGCGATTGTTCTTAGGTCGTTTTATGTCTTTTAGGAATTAGTTGAAAATGTGGACCTCTTAAGAGTTCCAGTTCATGAAACAAATAAACTTGAAACTTGATTTAGAAGTACCTAATAAAGAGCACTACATGTGCCCAGGGCCTGAAAATCAAATGCTACTAGTGGGTCTGCAGCACTGACTGTGCTACCCACGAGTAGCCCTGTAAACATAGCAGTGTCTGTGTGCAGTTTTAAACTGCCATTTGGATCTAAACCTTCCCTTTTACTACATGTAAGTCACCCCTAAGGTACACCCAAGGCAGTCTCATGGGACGGGTGCATTGTATTCAAAAGGTAGGACATGTACTGGTGTATTTTACGTGTCCTGATAGTGAAATACTGCTAAATTTGTTTTTCATTGTTGCAAAGACTCTCTCTCTCTTTCCCATCAGGTAACATGGGGATTGCTTTGAAATACCTTTTAAGTGTAATTTCCCATTGGGAGCAGATAGAGTTTGGGGTCTCTACAAATTATAAATACATCTTTTGGTGAAGTTGGTTTTCGAGTTTTGTGTTCGAAAATGTCACTTTTAGAAAGTGGGTATTTTCTTCCTTAACCATTCTGTGACTCTGCCTGTCTGCTGAATACACATCTGGGTCAGGATGACAGTTGGGAAATTTGTGCATTCACTCTAGTGTGCCCTGCATATTCTAATGGCCCATCACCACTCTGAGCTAGAGTGGTGGGAGGAGCTGACACTTGCACCTGAAGAGGGCTGTGTTTGTCCTTACAGAAGCAGTCTCCAACCCCCCTGGAGTGTGCTGGGGCCAGGGCAGGGAAAGGCAGGGTATTGTGCACTACAAAGACTTCTCTTTGAAGTTTGCCTACTTCAAAGACTGTAAAGGGTATAAGTACTGGACCTGTGACACCACAGAGTTAGAACATTTCTGGACTGAGGACATGATTCCAGGAAGAAGAGCTGGATGGTGTAGGAGGGACTGCCACTCTGCCTCTTGCTTTGCTTTGCTGGTCTGCTGTTTGCTGCTTCTTTCCTGGAAGTGAAAGGACTGAACTTTGCTTTCTACATCCTGCTTATCAAGGTTCTCCAAGGGTTTGAGTTGAGCTTGCCTCCTGTTAAGAAGTCTCAGGGACATCAAAGACTTCATCTGCCAGCACCTGGGCTCCTCTGCTGAGAGCCCTGTCCTGCCAAGTGGTGCCAAATCCAGTCTGGTCCCTTGAAGGAGGTTTTTGGTGCTACAAGGAGAAAATCCACGCATTGACTCACTGCCTCATTTAGAACCGACTCATTGCTGCCATCAAATGAAACACATTCCCTGTGCCTTCACCAAAATGAGGTCCCCCACTTGATGTAGCGACCACAGTTTTCCACTCAGGCTCCAGCTTTCCATTACAGCACGTCAGAAGAACCACCGCTGCGTGAGCTTTGAGTATTGCATCACTGAAGTCCGTGACACACAGCCCTGACTCATCAATGTGAGGTTGATGCATCACAGCGTGACGTCTGATGCATCAACAATGCATTGTCCTAGTGCATCATTTTCCTCATCAACACCGCAGCAAGAAACCAATGCTTAATGACGAGAATGATGCATCACCTCCCCTGTAACAGTAAGGAACTGCAGCCTCACCTCCACTGCCTAGCAGTAAGGAACCAACGCATCAACTCCTCTGCAACAGTAAGAAACTAATGTCTCTGGCTCTTTCGATGCATCACCTCCCCGGCGGCCGGCATCGTCTTTGCTTTTGTTTGAGGTACTTTCCCTCAATCAAAGGCTTCATTGATTTCAAGGAACTACAAATGCATTTAGTCTTTTAAAAGTTACATCTTTGCTTGTGTATGTTGGATTTTTGTTGTTTGGTCCTCTTTTACTCAGATAACTATTGGCTATTTTTCTAAATTGGTGTGGAGTACTTTTGTGGTGTTTTCAATGTGTTACTGTGTGTGTGTGTGTACAAATACTTTACACATTGTCTCTAAGATAAGCCTGGCTGCTCATGCCAAGCTACCAATGGGATGAGGAGGGGTTAGCTTAGCTGCCATTGTTCATTTAGCGTCTCATGTCGTCTGTGGCGGCGAGAAGGGCGGTCTCAATGCTGTGGTTTTGTCTGAAGCCGGGCTGGGAGGGGTCCAGGATGTCGTCTTCGAGTTGGCTGGTTAGTTGTGTGTTGACGATTTTTTCAATCACTTTGGGGGTCATTACAACCCTGGCGGACGGTGTTAAAGGTGCGGTAATACCGCAAACAGGCCGGCGGACAAAAAAAGGGAATTATGACCGTGGCGGAAACCGCCAACATAGACAGCCACTTTAACACACCGCCCGCCACGGCGGTACAGACAAGCAGCGCGGCGGTCACCGCCAACAGACAGGCGGAAGACAATGTCCCGCCCACAGTATCACAACCCGCCAATCCGCCAACTTTTCTGGGGCGGATTCACTGTGGATAAAAACACGGCGGAAACAGCTTTTGCAATGGTGAAAACGCTCACCTCAACACACTCCACGAGGAAGGACGACACCATGGAGCCGGAATTACAAATACTCCCTGCCCTTGTCTTCCTGCTCATCTACAAACACCAGCAACAGCGGCGCCAGAGACAACAGTGAGTACTGCACCTATGACATGGGGGAGGGGGGAGGCAAAAGTCAGGGGGACACACATGCAACACCCCCACCCTCGCACATTACAACACACACACCAATGCATTTCCAAACATCACAGTAACAACCCATAACCCCCCCGGAAGAATGCAAAGACAAAAGGAAATCAGTCCAAACATTGTAATGTATCAAAATACAGTTCCAAATATATACAGATATATATACACATCAAAATTATATATATTACGAGAAGTAGTGCAGGTATTAACATATCAATGTCCGTGCACCACTGGTCCAAAAATGCATGGGCGAGGCCCACACTAGATACCTGTCCACAAACGGAGAGAACACTGCAGGGGCATCAGATAGAAATACAACAGGCACCTCAGGGGGAGGGAAAGGGGGGGGCACCTCAGCCGGATTACAGCACCACGCCAGATCCACGACGGGACTCCATGCACATTGATGTATCCTGGGGAGTGCAAAGCCACAGTCTCTCAAGTCTCTACAGTGGGTGGTTTGACCACTGTTACATCCTGGGGAGTGCAAAGCCACAGTCTCTCAAGTCTCTACAGTGGGTGGTTTGCCCACTGTTACATCCTGGGGAGTGCAAAGCCACAGTCTCTCAAGTCTCTACAGTGGGTGGTTTGCCCACTGTCACATCCTGGGGAGTGCAAAGCCACAGTCTCTCAAGTCTCTACAGTGGGTGGTTTGCCCACTGTCACATCCTGGGGAGTGCAAAGCCACAGTCTCTCAAGTCTCTACAGTGGGTGGTTTGCCCACTGTCACATTCTGGGGAGTGCAAAGCCACAGTCTCTCAAGTCTCTTCAGTGGGTGGTTTGCCCACTGTTACATCCTGGGGAGTGCAAAGCCACAGTCTCTCAAGTGGATAACAGTCTCCACTGGTTCTGGAGGGGGACTGGTGCCCAGAGTGCTTCATCCTGTTAAGGGCAGATGGAGCGGATGCATGTCTCCACTGGTTCTGGAGGGGGAATGGTGCCCAGAGTGCTTCATCCTGTTAAGGACAGACGGAGTGGATGCATGTGTCCACTGGTTCTGGAGGGAGAATGGTGCCCAGACTGCATCAGGCTCCCTGTGACGGTTCCTGTTCCGTCACTGTCCCAGCTGCACATGAGATAACAATGCTTGATGTGGCGGTGCTTTGCCCTGTTCAGCGGTGCTTTGCCATGGCGGTCTCTGACCTGTTCAGCAGTGCTTTTCCTTGTGCAGCTGTGCTTTGCCATGGCGGTCTCTGACCTGTTCAGCGGTGCTTTGCCCTGTTCAGTGGTGCTTTGCCATGGCGGTCTCTGACCTGTTCAGCGGTGCTTTGCCTTGTTCAGTGGTCTTCACCATGGCGGTCTTTTCCTTGAGCAGCGGTGCTTTACCATGACGGTCTCTGACCTGTTCAGCAGTGCTTTTCCTTGTGCAGCGGTGCTTTGCCATGGCGGTCTCTGACCTGTTCAGCAGTGCTTTGCCCTGTTCAGCGGTGCTTTGCCATGGCGGTCTTTGACCTGTTCAGCGGTGCTTTGCCCTGTTCAGCGGTCTTCACCATGGTGGTCTTTTCCTTGTGCAGAGGTGCATTGCCATGGCGGTCTCTGACCTGTTCAGCGGTGCTTTGCCCTGTTCAGCGGTCTTCACCATGGCGGTCTTTTCCTTGAGCAGTGGTGCTTTGCCATGGCGGTCTCTGACCTGTTCAGCGGTGCTTTTCCTTGTGCAGCAGTGCTTTGCCATGGCGGTCTCTGACCTGTTCAGCGGTGCTTTGCCCTGTTCAGAGGTGCTTTGCCATGGCGGTCTCTGACCTGTTCAGCGGTGCTTTGCCTTGTTCAGCGGTCTTCACCATGGCGGTCTTTTCCTTGAGCAGCGGTGCTTTACCATGACGGTCTCTGACCTGTTCAGCGGTGCTTTTCCTTGTGCAGCGGTGCTTTGCCAGGGCGGTCTCTGACCTGTTCAGCGGTGCTTTGCCCTGTTCAGCAGTGCTTTGCCATGGCGGTCTTTGACCTGTTCAGCGGTGCTTTGCCCTGTTCAGCGGTCTTCACCATGGTGGTCTTTTCCTTGTGCAGAGGTGCATTGCCATGGCGGTCTCTGACCTGTTCAGCGGTGCTTTGCCCTGTTCAGCGGTCTTCACCATGGCGGTCTTTTCCTTGAGCAGTGGTGCTTTGCCATGGCGGTCTCTGACCTGTTCAGCGGTGCTTTTTCTTGTGCAGCGGTGCTTTGCCATGGCGGTCTCTGACCTGTTCAGCGGTGCTTTTCCTTGTGCAGCGGTGCTTTGCCATGGCGGTCTCTGACCTGTTCAGCGGTGCTTTGCCCTGTTGAGCGGTGCTTTGCCATGGCGGCCTCTGACCGGTTTAGGGCGTGTTTGCCCTGTTGAGCGGTCTTCACCATGGCAGTCTTTTCCTTGTGCAGAGGTGCTTTGCCATGGCGGTCTCTGACCTGTGCATTGGTGTGTGGCATGACGCTCCCTCATTGCCCATCGGGGCTGTGGCTGCCAGGGCCCTCCTGGGCACTGACTCCGGCGGTGGTCTCCTGACCAGTGACAATACTGCTGCCCTCCTGGGCACTGACTCCGGCGGTGGTCTCCTGACCAGTGAAGACAGTCCTGGCGGTGGCATCCCGGCCGCCGGGGAGGATGGCACCCTTCTCCGCCGTCAGGAGTCTTCACCCTGTCCCGTCGGCCACTTTCCAATTTGAGGTGCTTCACAGGGGGTGGACTGGCAGTGCTTTGGCTCCGTGTCACACTGGCTGCCCTGGTGGCCGGTGCACTCCACACACCTTGAACACGCACCACAGGTCCTGGTGTTTTTTTGGCTGAGGTGCTACTACAGAACTTATGAATTGGAGGGGTGGGGGTGGTGGCAAAGAGGTCAACGTTGCTGAGGAAGAGTTGCTGACGAAGACTGGGATGGGTAGCTGGAGGGGGTCTGGGAGTGGAGGAATAGGAGGTGGTTGTAGGAGGTGTAACTTTAGGTGTTTTGGGTGCAGGTACTGGAGGCTGTCGTGAGGTGGATGGATGTTGGGTGTGTGGGTGCCCGTGTTTGTGTACTTTGGGCGGGGGCGTCACAGACACACTGGGAGTGGACACAGGGGACGTGTAAATGGTAGTGGGGTAGTGAGTGCAGGTGAGCGGGGTGTGGTGCTGGGTGTTCTGGTGCGAGTCCTAGTGCCTGTAGATGTAGTGCATGCAGGTGAGAGTGTAGACGACACTGGGAGGGAGACGACGAGGAGGGGGACACAGTTGAGGCAGTGGATGTTGCTGTGTCTGTATGTGGGTGATGCTTGCGTGAGTGCCTGTGGGTTGTGTGGTGCCTATCTTTGCCTGAGCTACTTGTGTGTGTTGAGGTGTATGCATGCTTGTTTGATGGTGTGCTTGGAATAGGCTGAGGTACAGGGGATTGGGTCTGGGTGGAGGAAGTTGGAGGGGGAGGCTAGACACAGGGACAATGGCTGCCATCAGTGCTGAGGCCAGAGATTGCAGGGTTCGATGATGGGCAGCCTGACCAGAATGAATGCCCTCCAGGAATGCATTAGTGTGTTGCAACTCCCTTTCTACACCCTGGATGGCATTCACAATGGTAGACTGCCCAACAGTGAGTGACCTGAGGAGGTCAATGGCCTCCTCACTAAGGGCAGCAGGGGTGACAGGGGCAGGGGCTGAGGTGCCTGGGGCAAAGGTGATGCCCACCCTCCTGGGTGAGCGGGCACGGGGTGAACGCTGAGGGGCTGCTGGGAGGGCGGTGCTGGTAGGGGAGGTGGCGGCTGTACCTGTAGAAGTGGGGGGCACAGATGGTGCCGCCACCACAAGGGAGCTCCCATCGGCGGACGAGTCTGTGTCGCTGGTTGGTGATCCTGTGCCCGACGTGAAGCTCCCCTCGCCCTCCGTCCCACTGGTGTATTCAGAGTCTGTGGTGTGGCCCTCCATGGCCATGTGGGTGGGATGCAGCTCCCTCATGCTCCGGTGCCACTGTACCTCCACCTGATGATGCTGATGCACAAAAGAACAGGGAGAGCAGAAAAAGGGGGGGGGGGACAGAAGAAACACAGGTTGAGTGCATGGCTTACCGCTACCGTTTGGGGACAATACAGACACAGCAGCCCCCTGCACTACGCCGTGCTCTTGGCCACTACAGATGCAATTCCTGGGATCTGGCCTACATGGCTATGGTGGACATCTGCACACATGGATGCCACAGGGGCATGTATACCTGTACTTGGCCCTCTACTGAGGTGGGGTGGAGTGGCACATGGCCTGCATTACAGAGGGGCCTAGCCTACGTAAGTCGCCCTGGCCGAGGGAAACCCACAGCCCTCCTCCCCCACCCAGACCCCTCCACTGCGCGCAAAGTCCCCAGAATGAGAGTGTACTCACCCCCTTGTGTCTGCTGTGATGCCCTCAAGCGTCCATCCAACTCCGGGTAGGCCACCGCCAGGATCCTGAACACCAGGGGGGTCATGGGGCGACGGGCACCCCTCCCACGTTGGGAGGCCATCCCCAGCTGAGCCTCCGCCGTCTTCTTGCTCCAGCGGCGAATGTCCTCCCATCTTTTCCGGCAGTGGGTGCCCCGTCTCTGGTGGACCCTCAGGGTCCGGACGTCCTTGGCAATGGCATGCCAAATGTCCTTCTTCTGGTGGGCGCTGACCTACATGACATGCACAGGGGAAGAAGAGGAGTCATTACCAACTGCCCCGTCGATGTGAGTGGCCCCCATCCCTACCCTTGCCATGTGGCACATGCATTCACAGTCCTTCATGTTCCCTGAACTGTGCCCCCTTCCTTCTTACAACCAGCCCTCTCCACCCAGGCATAGCCCATACAACGTGCTCCCTGTGTACTTACCTGTTGGTCTGGAGGACCGTAGAGTAGCGTGTACTGGGGGAGGACCCCGTCCACGAGCTTCTCCAACTCCTGAGCAGTGAAGGCAGGGGCCCTTTCCCCAGACGCAGCAGCCATTGTCTCTTCCAGACCGAGGTCACAGCAGCACTTGCAGTGTAGGTCCTCTCCTGTCGAAGATCAGGTATCGAGTGATTGAACAGATAGAAAATGGCGGTCACGTCCGCGCCGGTGACGTCTGCGGCGGTGCGTATCATCACCGCCGGCGCATTTCATCATTGGCTCCTGGGACCCATAGGGTTCAATGTTGACCAATGCAGCATTGCGCCGCGGTCTACGACCGCTTACCGCGACGGTGTACAACGCCAGCACAGATACCTCACATCCCATTGTCCCAGTTTAGAGGTCACTCAGCCGCCATTTCAGGGGCCCACATGGCTTCATTTACTACTGCATTACACATACCTAGGCCTACACTCAACACACATACAGGAAGAGTTTTGTGTTTGGTGTCGTGTTCGGTGTATCTGTGGGTACATACCTGGAAATTTGTTGACTCTGTGGTCGCTGTTGTCCTTCCTAGGCACCGTCAGCTTGGACATGTGAGAAGATGGCGGAATCCTCCGGTGTACCGACCGCTGGTGGACCTGTTGACAATGGAGGAGCGACATTTAATCATCACCTACAGGTTTGACTGTGCCACTATCCAGGAACTATGTACCCAGTTGGAGCCAGACCTGATGTCACCAATCCGCCATCCCACTGGAATCCCCCCTGACGTGCAGGTGCTGTCAGTGCTCCATTTCCTTGCAAGTGGGTCTTTTCAGACAACAGTGGCCATGGCATCAGGGATGTCCCAGCCTATGTTTTCCAACGTGTTGTCCAGAGTGTTGTCTGCCCTGCTGAAACACGTAAGGAGCTACATAATTTTCCCTCAGGTGGAGGATTGGCTACAGTTAAAGGTGAGAAATTTAAAAGTCCTTGTTGTGCCGATAGGGAATCATGTGAAGAAACTGGCGATCATGAAGAAATTTATTCTTGGAAGACAGATTACATCACAGTAATAGAGAACAATCCTTAAAATCATGTAGCAACCAACGCCAACACGTGTTTCGTCTTGAGAGAGAGTAAAATCTCTAAAGACTTCATCAGGGCTGTGCTAATATCTATACATCAGTCAGTATTATGAATCCGGGAAAATTCCTGGATAACCAACTTATTGGTACCCACAAATTGAAATATATATCCAGACAGTATGGCGCCTGTAACTTTGAGTATCCTATTTGTACGTAAACGAATATGTTGGAGCGGGAAACCGCGTGTGTATCTAAGCGCGGTATCTCGTAGTACCTGTTCCAGGATATTAGCACAGCCCTGATGAAGTCTTTAGAGATTTTACTCTCTCTCAAGACGAAACACGTGTTGGCGTTGGTTGCTACATGATTTTAAGGATTGTTCTCTATTACTGTGATGTAATCTGTCTTCCAAGAATACATTTCTTCATGATCGCCAGTTTCTTCACATGATTCCCTATCGGCACAACAAGGACTTTTAAATTTCTCTATACTTAATTGGTTTTTGATTCACGAGTGCCCTGACTTCTGACTTTTTTATGTATAGGCTTCCTTGTAAGCCTTAGAGGATAAGGGAAGTTCCTCTTGCCAGGAGCACCGTGTCTTACTTATTATTGTCTCCCTATTACTATGTGGATTCACTGTGAGCGCCCATTTACTATGTTCTTTCTTCCCGTGTGCTAGTGTTCTACAGTTAAAGGTGACTTCTATACCCTTGGACATATCCCCAACGTCATAGGTGCTATTGATGGGACCCATGTAGCTCTGGTCCCCCCCCCACTGGAGTGAACAGGTGTACAGGAACCGGAAGAGTTATCATTCGATGAATGTACAGATGGTATGTTTGGCTGACGAGTACATCTCCCAGGTAAATGCTATGTTCCCTGGCTCTGTGCATGACGTCTACATCCTGCGGAATAACAGTATCCCGTATGTGATGGGTCAACTCCAGAGGCACCATGTGTGGCTATTAGGGGACTCTGGTTACCCCAACCTGTCCTGGCTATTGACCCCAGTGAGGAATCCCAGGACCAGGGCAGAGGAACGCTACAATGAGGCCCATGGGCGGACTAGGAGGGTGATCGAACGCACCTTCGGCCTCCTGAAGGCCAGGTTCAGGTGCCTCCATATGACAGGTGGTTCCCTATTCTACTCACCAAGGAAGGTGTGCCAGATCATCATCGCCTGCTCGATGCTTCACAATCTTGCTTTGCGACGCCAGGTGCCTTTTCTGCAGGAGGATTGTCCAGATGGCGGTGTTGTGGCAGCTGTGGAGCCTGTGGAGCCTGTGGACAGTGATGAGGAGGAAGCTGAGGAAGAAGACATAGACAACAGGGAGTCAGTCATACAGCAATATTTCCAGTGACACACAGGTGAGAACATTTCTTTCTTACCATTACATTCACTTTCACACTTCTACCTCTATCATGTCTGTCATTCCATAGCACTATTTGGTCACTGAGTTGTACCTTTCCATTACGGTTTCACAGGTGTGGTTACCAACGTGTGTCATCTGCTTGCATCCTTCAAGGACTTGTGATGTGTGACATAGGTATCTTGGCTTTACAATAGAAAACGCATTTTGACACTGTCATTGATAATACAAATTTACCAAATCACAGACTGACTCCAGATTGTTTTGTGGTTCAAGGGTGTTTATTTAAGTGCTCAAAAATGGAGGGGGGTTGTAAAATGGTGATGGGGGACGGTGGAGGAATGTCCATGGCAGAGTCCAGTCTATTGGTCACACAGGTGCACTGCCCATATGGGCATAGGAGGTGGAGCTGGGGCAGTTAAAGTATGGCAGGGTAACAAAGTGAGACAGTGGGATGACAATCAGGGTGGTCTCATTTCCTGGCGGGGGTCTTGCCATCTTGCTCTGTCCTGTTCCTGGATCTCAGGGACAGCTTGCGTGGTGGTTGTCCGTCTGCAGGGGGTGGGGTGCTGGTGTGGTGGTCCTGTGGCGGGGCGTCCTGTCCACTAGCACCGGCGGAGGTGGTGGGCAGTTCATCATCCATGCTAGTGTCAGGGGCCCCTTGGAGTGCCACGGTGTCCCGCATGGTGTTTTGTATGTCCTTCAGCACCCCTACGATGGTGCCCAGGGCGGAGCTGGTGGTTCTGAGTTCCTCCCTGAACCCCAAATACTGTTCCTCCTGCAGGCGCTGGGTCTCCTGAAACTTTGCCAGGACCGTCGCCATCGTCTCCTGGGAGTGGTGGTATGCTCCCATGATGGAGGAGAAGGCCTCGTGGAGAGTGGGTTCCCTTGGCCCGCCCGCCCCCTGTCGCACAACAGCCCTCCCAGTTCCCCTGTTTTCCTGTGCCTCCGTCCCCTGTACCGTGTGCCCACTACCACTGCCCCCAGGTCCCTGTTGTTGTTGGTGTGGTGGGTTATCCTGGGTTCGCTGTAGTGGTGGACACACCGCTGATTGACGTGTCCTGGGTACGGCGGTATGGGCCCACTGGGTGGCTGTTGTGCTGGTGTTACCAGAGGGTGGAAGGTCAGTGTTGGGCTGTGCCTGTGCAAGGGGAACCGACTGTCCCGAGGCCCACGATGGTCCAGGCTGGTCATCAGGATCCAGTAGGGCAGAGCTGCTGTCGTCACTGTGGGCCTCTTCTGTGGGTGGAGTGGAGATTTCTGGACCCTCCGGTGTGGTGACGTTCCTTAGTGGTCCTGCAGGGATATGAGAGCATGATTATTGCATGTGTGTGTGTAATGGTGTGCAATGGGTGGGTGTGCGTGTACCCCAGTGCAAGCCTTCCTGTGTGTGGGTTTGTGTGATGATGGTTAGGGGGTTGTTCTGGGTATGTGCAGTGAGCATGCTTTGGTGAGGGGTGACCATGCTTAGTTGTGTCATGCAGGGCTTGGTGTTGGGATGAGTGGTTTGTGTTATTGGTACATTAGTGAGGATTTGGGGTGATAGGGGTGGGTGTGAGGGTGGGGGGGTGTGATAGCATGCAGGTAGGGTGGGGGATATGATAGTTAAGATTTGACTTACCAGTGTCCATTCCTCCACCGACTTCTCCGAGGCCCTCTGGATGCAGGATGGTCAAGACTTGCTCCTCCCATGTTGTTAGTTGTGGGGGAGGAGGTGGGGGTCCACCCCCAGTCCGCTGTACCGCAATGTTGTGCCGAGACCACAGAACGCACCTTCCCCCGTAGGTCGTTCCACCTCTTCCTGATGTCCTCCCCATTTCTTGGATGCTGTCCCACAGCGTTGACCCTGTCCACGAATCTGCACCATAGCACCATCTTCCTGGCTATGGAGGTGTGCTGCACCTGTGAGCCAAATAGCTGTGGCTCTACCCGTAGGATTTCCTCCACCATGACCCTGAGCTCCTCCTCGGAAAACCGGGGGTGTCTTTGGCGTGACATAGGGTGGTGTGGGTGATGTGTGGGGTGGTGTAAGTGTTGATGTGTGTGGTGATGTGTAGTGGTGTGTGGTGTTTTGTGCGTGGAATGTTGTATGGGTGATGGTGTTGTGTGCCTCTGTGTGGTGGGGTTCTCAATTGCTGTGCTCTCTGTCTCTCTGGCCTTCGGTCGTGAATTATGGTCTTAGGGGTTTGTGGGTGATGTGGGTGGGTGTTTTATATTGTGTTGGGTGTGTGGGAGTGGTGGTTGTATGTGTATCAGGTGTGTGTATTTGGAATTGTCCAATGTAGTGGTGTTTTGGAGATGTGTGTGTATTTTGAGCGCAGCGGTGTGTACCGCCAATGGAATACCGCGGTTGAAAGACCGCTGCGTGGATTCGTGTGTCGTGATTGCATGGGCGTGTTTTTGTTGGCATGACGGTGGAGGAATTGTTTTCGCCAGGTTAACACTGACCTTTGGTGTGGCGGAGTTGTGTGGGTGTTTGAATATCGGCGGATTCCGAGATGTGTGTCATAATAGCAGTGGCGGTATTCCGCGGCTGCGGCGGTGTTGTGGCGGTCTTCTGCACAGCGGTAATCGGCTTTTACCGCCGATGTTGTAATGAGGGCCCTAGTTTTCAAACAGTTAGGGTGGCACAGTTTGGTTTGGTTTCACTCTGTGTGTGAAAAACCCTTCAAAAAGCAAATTCCTCAAACCTGAAACACAGGCGTGAATGTCACAATTCAAATCCAAGAGTTAGGCTATTAGAAAAAGAAAAGTCACCTAAATGCTCTTTTAAAATTGCACTGTCACTTTTTGTAGTACTTGAGCTCAAACAGATTTCCTGAAGCACATTTAGGCAAGTAACTACTATAATAATGTAGAATGTTCAGAAATACATTTGTCTCTTCAAGATAAGCACTCTGCCAAAATACGAGGTCTGAAATACACCAGCTGTTATAGGAAAGTGTGGTGCTCAAACAACAAACTCCCTGGAGAATACTAGTCACTTAGCTGCAGTCTTTTCCGGAGTGCTGGAGGAATGCCTGGTGTCAGCTGGTACAGGAACGAAGAAAATAATTGCCTCAAAAGTCCTGAATATGAGGATGACAGCAGAGGCTGGACTGCCAAATCAGATGCTGAGATCAGGAAGCAAAACAAAGCCAAGCAGGGAGGCATGCTTCACTCAGCTATTTATAGCCAATCAGGAAAGCATTTGAGTTTCCACATGTGGATGAGCCACCACACCCAATTAGAAGCACGTCTACACCTGCTCACATTAGCAAACAAGCATTGGTAAAACAAGCATTGCTAAAAACCAACTGTGTAATACAGCACATTATGGGGGTTATTACAACTTTGGAGGAGGTGTTAATCCGTCCCAAAAGTGATGGAACTCGTAATACGGCTGGTGGTATATCCGTCACTTTACCGTCACTTTTGGGACGGATTAACACCTCCTCCAAAGTTGTAATAACCTCCTATGTTTACTTAGAAACATGAAGGTTTAACCAAGAACCGAGATATGATTTAACCTTAATCCCCGGGGATGCTGACAGATAACACAGAAGGCACCTTGGGGATTCCTGACAGTTACATTGTACACTAACACTTCTCCCAGGGCACTAACTATTTACATTACAGACTCGAATAACGCACCCACTGATGGTTCAATCAATCAGGGAATTTGTAAAGTGCACTACTCACACGTGAAGGTCTCAAGGAACTGAGGGGGTGCTTCTACTGTTTGAACAGCCATGTCTTGAGAAGTCTCCTGAAGGTAAAGAGGTCCATGGTCTGACGCAGGTGGGTGGGAAGAGTAGTCCACGTCTTGGCGGCGAGAACGAGCTGCCGCCGGTGGTTGTTCTGCAGAGGAGTGGAACGGTGGCAAGGGCAAAGTCGGCGGAGTGAAGCTGTCAGGTCGGGGTGTAGAAGGAGAGCCGTCTGATCAGGTATTCTGGGCCGGTGTTGTGCAGTACCTTGTGAGCATGGGTGAGGAGTTTGAAGGTGATTCTCTTGTTGACGGGGAGCCAATGTATGTCTCTCATGTGGGCTGTGATGTGGCAGTGGCGGAGTATGTCCAGGATGAGGCACTGGGAGGCGTCCTGGATGCGCTGCAGTCTTTTCTGTAGTTTGGCCGTGGTTCCTGCGTAGAGGGCATTGCCGTAGTCCAGTTTGCAGCTTATGAGGGCTTGGGTGACTGTTCTTCTGGTTTCAGTCGCGATCCATTTGTAGATCTTCCGAAGCATGCGGAGGGTGTTGAAGCAGGAGGAGGAGATGGCGTTGACTTGCTGGGTCATAGATAGTGAAGAGTCCATGATGAATCCCAGGTTGCGTGCGTGGTCGATGGGTGTTGGTGCGGTTCGCAGTGTGGCAGGCCACCAGAAGTCATCCCATGTGCAGGGATGGTGCCGAAGATGAGGACCTCATCACACGTTACTGCCTAATGTAACACTGTGTGCTGTGACCCAGCAAACCCCTACCAAACACACCGTAACAATACACACATTCCATTTCCTATTCCAGACCTGCAGAACATACCACTGCACAATGACACTCCAGAGTTCGCACTGCATACCCTCATGGTGCACACCTCAGTACTGAAAACTCTGACTCTGCTCACAGACAGTGCACTGCCTATCAATACATAACACTCCTGGCACGGTACCATTGTGACAATGCCTGCTGGTACACCACAAAGCCTGACACTATACAGTCTGACATTATCCATTCTGATAGTGCACATTGTGACATTGCACTCTGCCACTCCAGACCCTAATAGTGAAGAACGTCACAAACACTGCCAACGCAGACCCTGGAATCACAGCATAACTCCAATCTACATGATACTATCTACCCTGACACTATATATTCTGACACTTCATAATGCCACTGGACACTCTGACACTACAGCTTCTCACACTGTAGATCTTCATACTGCAGGCACTAAGCTCTCACTATCAGTGTACGGCCTGATGCTGTGAACCATGACACTTTACAATTGCTATGCATAACATTGTACTGGACATCATTTCATTGCCCATCATTGTACTTAAACTGACATCACCCATAGTTACAGTGTCTGCCCTGGCATTATCCAATAATACTTCCTACAATGACTCTGTCCAACCTAACACTGCCTATGATAACACTGCAGGCCCTGACATTGCTGACTGACTCTGCTCACACCGACATCAGAATCTAACTACTGTCACTGGCACAGTTACATTTCTGTTAGAAACTGGTTTACTGGTTGGCCGGGATGTGAGTCCTGGTCAAGCAGCAACCATAATCCTATTCAGGGTAAGACACAAGCAACCCCAAATTAACCTGTGCTAAACCCCCTAGTAGCTTGGCACAGAACAGTGAGGATTAACTTTGAGGTAATATGTAAAGTATTTGTGCAACACTACAAACAGTAAAACAGTGAAAACATCAAACAAAAAGATTGCACACCAGGTTAGAGACATTTAGCACAATTTAACAAATAAAACAAGACCAAAGTGACAAAAATCCAATTAGTAGAACCGGAGGTATGAATTTTGGAAGAATAAACTGCAATATAGCACCTAAAACCATAAAGCATGAACTTGCGGCCATCTGGTCGCACTGGACCAGGTGAAATCCAAAAGTTCAGGCTAACTGCAATGAAGTACAGGTTGGATGCAGTCCCAGATTGGTCCTGCTGAAGTTTTACCTTCTCAAGGTTTGTACCAAGAGTCCCGTTGGTGTGGAAGAAGTTCGCCAGGACCAAGGAGAGTGTCGCTGGTGATGATCGGCGTGGTGTGAGATGAAAGCTAGGCGTAGCGGATGAGTGGGCTTGCGCATTGCACTGGCGATCCACACAGGCAGACAATGTGGCAACTGGCACTGATTTTCCATGCAAGTGGCATGGTTCTGGTGAGAATGGGCCCATTTGTGGACGCAAAGAGCTTAGGGATCAGGAACTCATTGAAGATGGGTCCAGAACTGTGGGGTGAATGTTATGTACCTGAGCCTCAGATCAGGAGGCCAGCAGACTAACTTTTTGAGTCCCTCCGGGGTAAAGGGTTCAAGATGAAGTTGCATGTCCAGTTCTTCCTCCCCAGACAAGAGCCAGCAGGCAGCAGGTTAGCACAGCAAGGCAACATCTCCTTCAGAGTAGCGGTCCAGCAGAGTGGCAGGCCTTTCAGAAGCACAGCATAATTCCTGGCAGAGTATCCACAGGTCTAGAAGTGTACTGAAGTGTTGGTGTCTGAGATCTACCTTTTATACACTGGCGTCCTGGTTCTGGAAGGTGGAAGAATCTTCTAGACAGTGTCTTTGAAGTGCAAGGAATTCCCTGCCTCCCCTGCCCTAGCTCCAAGATGGCTGCAATGACAATGCAGGGCTGTTAAGACATTTGGTGTGGACAGGATGCAGCCTATTCAGGTGTAGGGGCGGTTGTGACTAGCTCCTGCCTCCCATCCTGCCTGCGACTGCCCATCAAGGCATACCTAAGCTCCCATTGTGTGTGGATGTCTAGGAGGAATACACAAAGCCCAACTGTCAACTACACCCAGTCATGTGACCAGAGACAGGCTGTAGGCACCAAATGGCTAAGGCAAGGAAATGTCAACTTTCTGAAAGTGGCCTTTACCGAATTCCAATTTAAAATCCAACTTCATCTTAAGTTAGAATAATAAATAGTGACTCCAGAAACAATAAACTTGAAGGGGTTTTCTATTCCTATTTGGAATTTACACTTATAAAAATGTGACAGGGACAGTCCAATGTTATTCTATCAGACAGGTAGGCCGAGCAGTAGTGAAAAATGAAGTTAAGAGTTTTTCACTAGTAGGACATGTAAAACTTAGAAGTAGAAGTCCTACCTTTTAACTGCATTGCACCCTGCCCTCTGGGCTGTCCAAGGCTTTACTTAGGGGTGACTTAGATATGGAAAAAGGGAATGTTTCGGCCTAGTAAAAGATTTATTTTGCCAGGCCGAAATGGCAGTTTAAACTGCACACACAGGCTCTCCAATGGCAGGCTGAAACATGTTCAATGGACTACTTAAGCGGGTGGCACAATCAGTGCTGTAGGCCCACTAGTAACATTTAATTAACATGCCCTGGGCACATATTGTGTACTTTACTAGGGACTTATACCAAAGGGGCCCGCCACCCGTGCGCAGTGTGCACCCCCTGGAGCTCGGCCCCACCAGCCCGCGGGGGCTGCAAGGGCTATTGGTACACCAGTGTGCATTAGCACATAGGTGCTGGGCTGGGGGATTGAGAAAGGTGGGTCTTTTACTATGACAGATGTGTTGTTCTTTAGAGAGGTGGGTCTGTACGGCAGAGGTGAGAGTCGAAGCCCAGTGCGTGAAGGGATGACATTCCAGACCCTTGCTTCACAGGAGATACTTTGACTACTAATTTTGTCTTTTTGGCATACTTGGATTTGCTGAATGTCTTGACTTGCTCTGGTCACCAGAGGTGGATTGTTTCGGGTCATGTATACTTGTCCACCAGTCTGTGATTGTTTTTGGGTGGGGCAGCGTGGGGCAGCAAGGATGAGGATGACGTGGGCTTGGAGTGGCAGAGAAATCATATCCTTCAGTCTAGAAGTAATGTGATGTATTTTTTCAATGAGTTGGGCGGCGTTGATAACAGCACAAAGTGACACTGCATACTTATCTAGCAGACAACGACACCGCACGCTGACACTGCCTAACGTGACACTGGGTAACTAAAACAATTAGTAAGAAACAGATTCCAAGCAGAACCAATTACTTTGAGGAAAGCCGTAAATGCTCGAAACATTTAAATACATCATAAATGAAGAAGACAAACAGAAGCTGCTACAAAGTGTTTACCAATAATTCTTTAGTTATCAGCACTGCAATGTGATTTTTCCATTGGCCTTTTTAATATACATATTATATTGTTTTTTAATTCTCACTGTGAGATTACTTGAGCACTGAGCACCTTATCGAACACTAAACACTTTGTACCAGTTGCTGTCGGTCTCCCTCGTATATGTTAAGGCTATGATAATTTACTGATTTCTTCAAAGTAGTTGGTTCTGCTTGGAATCACGGTCTCTTAGTTGTGTTCTGGTCCCGGAGTCCAGGTATCTTCTAACAAGGGCAGCTCCTGTTCTGGTTGTGTTACTGTGCACCGGGCTGCTTGTAGATGTAGACCACCCATCTTTTGCTTAAGCTGTGTATGCACGCTTTGAGTGGCCCAGGACGTTTGTCTGTTACATGTTTCAAACGAGTGTGCAAGGGCTGTTAAACAAAACTTTCTGAAATACGTGAAATCCGAATTCTGATCTCAGGTTCAATATTCACACCAAATGCTATTCCTCAATTTCATGTAAAAAAATAGGCCCTATACATGAGCATTTACATTAAACAATTAACATAAAATCAGGTGATTTCAGATGCAGCCCACACAATTCAAAATGTGCACCAAGGAATAAAAACACAGGCCCTCATTATGACCCTGGCGGGCTGCCGCAATGGTGGTCTCACCGCCGATGGGCCGGTGGTGAAGACAGCCACATTACGAGATGTAGGGTTTGGCAGAAGCCAAACAGCCACGACGACGCCTGGCCTGCCGGTGCGGTCCCATCAATGCGTCTGGTGGTGAGCTCCTCCAGCCCGGCGGCAGGCCCCTGCCTGCCTACCAGATTATCAGTCTGCAGACCGCCAGGCTTTCCGTGGCGATCACCCCGCCATGAAAACCCTAGCCATAATGCACCCGGTGAGAGAAATCCCCATTCCTGTCGCTGGCACATGCACCCCCACATGTCCACAAAACATGCAGGCACCCCCCCACCCGTTCACACATCTACAAACACCCCATGATCCATTAACGCACACATGCATTCACATACACATCCCTCAGCATACGCATACATTCACACAGACACCCCCACTTACTTGCATACATGCAGACACACACCCCGATTCGCTCGCAAACATGCAGACACACACCCCCAATCACTCGCATACATGCAGACACACAAACCCACTCGCAAACACGCACTTAGACACCCCCATTCACATGCACATACATGCACACAAACATTCACATTCAATCGCATACACGTGTTAGTGCGTCAGACCTTAAAAGGTATACTGACAAGGGGACGCAAATAGGTCAATGAACCTTTTGACTCGCAATTAAGAAGTTCTGACCATAGCTCCAGTAAATAATCAACAATCAATACACAATAATCAACAGTCACCAATAATCAATAAAATCCATAATCAATGAAGCCAGTAAATGTCATGCACCATGACCTTTCAGCCATGAATAACCACACCTTTAGTAAAAGTTTAGTACATTTATTTCCCTATATTAACAATGCTAAGATCATGTAGATTAATCTCAATGTCAAATGAACCACATATAAAAACAACACTAGTTGTCCAAAGTGGCGGAAAAAACGCAATCTGATCAAAGCTCTAACCACGACACATTCTAAAGTTACAGTGCAAACTAATAGCAGAGTCAGTCGCAAAAAAGTTATAAAGTACATGGACTTCAGCAAAGTAATTTTTCAAACATTTAGTCCCTGTAATCATCAGTCATTTATGAGGGCACTTAACTAACCTCAGATTAGCATCAGCAGGTTGGGCTTCATGCAAAACATTTTAGTACACAAATTTGGAAAAACATCTAACTATGGTCCTATCAAAACAGCGCAGTTGGTACCTAGAAAGAAAAAGCAAGAATATGCATAGCAATCACATTTTATTTTATACCTATCCTCAGTAGGGGTCAGCAAGGCAGAATCAGTCTTCGTCCTCAGGTCATCAGTCGATCAGCAAGGCATCAGACTCTCAGTCAGAGAATATGAGCCCAATGTTGGTACGAATGTCTCCCTCCTCCAATCTCTCCTACAGTTCTTCTTCTTTCCTAAAGTGTCTGAAGTCTCTTCCCTCTGCTGCGTTGTTATATCAAAGTCACCTAAACTATTCCCTAATTCTCTATTGGTCAGTTAATCGTATGTTCATACTTTGTCCAATAATATTTCTATACCAAATCTATGAATTCTAATATTTCACCATTCACATACAGTTGACTGGTCCGCCTTACGATGTTCTCATCATCCGGCTCATCAGGTAACAATATTGTTGCATCTGCCACTCCAGTCAGTATCTTCATTGTTCTTGTCCTGAGAAAGTCAGTCTCACAAATGTTACACCAAAAATGTTACACTAGCGGGAACATCATCTCTTTGCAGTCGGATCTCATGAAAAGCTTCGGTTAAGCACATTTAACAAGACAATGGACATTTCAAAGTTAAATTCACTTGGTCAGCATTTTATTAAACACTAAGAAATAATGATTCTGCATGAGGCCTGGCAAAATAGGCCAAGACACTCAATAAGTTAAGGCCTACAATTAATAAGCTAAAGCATACTTCATTACCCTTAATATGACATATTATTGCATTAATCTAGTCCATATTCGATATTTCATAAGTATTAATCATTAATTAGTAAATTTCGTGAACATTGATGGCCATTCTTCGAGGTCACATTTTCAAACGCATGCATTATTTTTCTACGTTATTTCATTTTCTACATAAACTCATTATTCAAAATACATAAACACTCATTAATAATTCTAATTAAAACACCTGCACTAGTAATCCCTCCTCTGATGACTAAGGGGGTCATTCTGACCCTGGCGGTCGGTGATAAAGCGGCAGCCAACCCGCCAACAGGCTGGCGGTTAAAACAATTGAATTCTGACCCTGGCGGGAACCGCCAACAGAGCCCGCCACATTAACACTCCGACCGCCACGGCGGGACAGACAAACAGCGCGGCGGTCACCGTCAACAGGCAGGCGGCAGACAATGTACCGCCCACCCTATCACAACTCACCAATCCGCCACCTTTTCCGGGGCAGGAGCCCCGCCAATAAAATCACGGCGGAAACAGACTACGAACGGGAAAACGCTCACCTCTATACACTCCACGAGGACGAAGGACAGCATGGAGCTCGAATTACACATCCTACCCGCTCTCGTCTACCTGCTCATCTACCACAAGTACGAACTCCGGCGCACACGACTACGGTGAGTACCGCACCTACGACACAGGGGAGGGGAGGAGGAGGAAGGGTTACGGGCACACACATACGCATCACACCCACCCCCCAACTATCTACACACCAATGCAGAGCACCAAGTCAAAGTGACCCCACCCAAACCCCCCGGAATAACGAAAAGATATGATTAAAGTGAGAAACCACATTTATGTTAAAAATAGGTTCATTGAAGACATGGTAAAATAGGAAAATGAAGCAAAAGATTTCTAATGTAAACATTGCGTGACCGAGAAATAGAGGCAGAAAGTCCCGCACAGTCACAGAAATTGCAAATGTCCGTGGGCCAAAGTGTATCAACACATGGGCAAAGCCCACACAGGAGACCTGAGTCCGTTGGAGAGAACACTGCAGGGGTATCAGATGACAAAACTACAGGCACCTCAGGGGGAAGGGAAGGGGGGGCACCAGAGCCACATGAGTCCACAACGCCAGATCCAAGAAGGGGCCACCATGCCCACTGTTCAATCCTGGGGAGTGCAAAGCCACAGTCTCACAAGTCTCTACAGTGGGTGGCTTGCCCACTGTCATATCCTGGGGAGTGCAAAGCCACAGTCTCTCAAGTCTCTACAGTGGGTGGCTTGCCCACTGTTCTATCCTGGGGAGTGCAAAGTCATAGTCCATCAAGTGGATAACAGTCTCCACAGGCAATGGGGGAGGCAGGGTGGCCCGAGTGCAGCGTGAACATTAGCACGACACAGAACCGGCACAGTCATTGGGCCAGCGGTGCTTGAGACGGCGGGGCCCAGAGGAGCGGTGCTTGAGACGGCGGGGCCCAGCGGAGCGGTGCTTGAGACGGCGGGGCCCAGCGGAGCGGTGCTTGAGACGGCGGGGCCCAGCGGAGCGGTGCTTGACAGGAAGGTCCCAGCGGAGCGGTGCTTGAGACGGCGGGGCCCAGTGGAGCGGTGCTTGACAGGAAGGGCCCAGCGGAGCGGTGCTTGAGACGGTGGGGCCCAGCGGAGCGGTGCTTGAGACGGCGGGGCCCAGCGGAGCGGTGCTTGACAGGAAGGGCCCAGCGGAGCGGTGCTTGAGACGGCGGGGCCCAGAGGAGCGGTGCTTGACAGGAAGGGCCCAGCAGAGCGGTGCTAGAGACGGCGGGGCCCAGAGGAGCGGTGCTTGAGAGGAAGGGCCCAGCGGAGCGGTGCTTGAGACGGCGGGGCCCAGAGGAGCGGTGCTTGAGACGGCGGGGCCCAGCGGAGCGGTGCTTGACAGGAAGGGCCCAGCGGAGCGGTGCTAGAGACGTCGGGGCCCAGCGGAGCGGTGCTTGACAGGAAGGGCCCAGCGGAGCGGTGCTTGAGACGGCGGGGCCCAGAGGAGCGGTGCTTGACAGGAAGGGCCCAGCAGAGCGGTGCTAGAGACGGCGGGGCCCAGAGGAGCGGTGCTTGAGAGGAAGGGCCCAGCGGAGCGGTGCTTGAGACGGCGGGGCCCAGAGGAGCGGTGCTTGACAGGAAGGGTCCAGCAGAGCGGTGCTTCAGACGGCGGGGCCCAGCGGAGCGATGCTTGACAGGAAGGGCCCAGCGGAGCGGGGCCTGTCTTTGCGGGGCCCTCTTCAGCGGTGCCTTCCTGCACAGCGGGGCCCTCTTCAGCAGTGCCTTTCTGCACGGCGGGGCCCTCCTCAGCGGTGCCTTTCTGGACGGCGGGGCCCTCTTCAGCGGTGCCTTCCTGCACGGCGGGGCCCTCTTCAGCGGTGCCTTCCTGCACGGCGGGGCCCTCTTCAGTGGTGCTTGTCCTGTAATTCCAGGGAGTCAGACCTGGGCAGGACTCCCTGCTCAGTCGCCCTCCGACCGTGCAGTTGCTGGACCCTTCGGTGACGGTGTCCTGGGCCCTTGGGTGTCCTCCCTCACACCCGGGATGGGGCTTGTGGGGCCCTCCTGGTCAGCGATCCTGCTGCCTGAGTTCTCCGCCCTGCTGCCCTTGCCCTCCTTCGCTGTGGCTCTCTGGGCCTTGCCTCCCCTGGATGTTGTGGCAGGTGAAGTGTCCGAACTTTGGTCCTTGGGGGCAGCCGTGGCACTCCTCCCGCGGTGGCCCCTCACTTTCCGGGTCCTCTTTCTGGGGGGGGCTGGCTGTCCCCTTGCTGCTGACCGATGTCTCACTGCTGGCAAAGGGGGGACTCCAAAATCCATGGACTACGCTGACACGTGAACCCGGGCTGGTGGTGGCTGAGGTGCTCTTGGGACTCTTAGCAGATGGAGGGGGTGGGTCAGGTGAGGGAAAGAGGTCAAGATTGGAGAGGTAAAACTTTTTAGGACCAAGGTAAACGGTAGGTGCAGTGGTTATGGGAGTGGAGGAAGAGGAGGTGGTTGTAGGAGAGTCAGGTGTGCTGTCCTTGGGTGAAGGTGCATGGGCTGCAGGCTGTCGTGAGGTGGTTGGCTGTTGGGTGGGTGGCTGCCTGCGTTTGTGTGTCTTGGAAGAGGGGGTGACAGACACAGTGGGAGAGGACACAGGGGACGTGTACATGGCAGTGGGGGTGGTGACTGCACGTGTGCGGACTGTACTGGAGGGTGTGCTGGTGATGGGTGTACTGGCTGATGGTGGTGTGCATGCAGGTGTGAGTGTAGACGTCACAGGGAGGGAGGAGGGAGACGAGGAGGTGGGGGACACAGAGGTGGTAGTGGCTGTTGGCATGTCTGCATCTGGGTGTTGCTTGGGTGAATGTTTGTGTGATCTGTGGTGCTTATGTCTGGATGAGCTGCCCTTGGGTGTTGAGGTGTGTTCAGGCTGGTCTGATGGTGTGGATGGGATAGGCAGAGGAACAGGAGACAGAGACAGGCTGGAGGCAGTTAGAAGAGGGAGGCTGGAAACAGGGACAATGGCTGCCGTCAGTGCTGAGGCCAGAGAATTGAACGATCGTTGATGGGCAGACTGACCCAAATGAATGCCCTCCAGGTATGCATTGCTACGATGCACCTCCCTCTCTACCCCCTGGATGGCATTCAAAAGGGTAGTCTGCCCAACAATGATGGTCCTCAGGAGGTCAATGACCTCCTCACTGAGGGCAGCAGGGATAACAGGGGCAGGGGCTGAGGTGCCTGGGGCGAAGGAGATACCCGCCTTCTTGGGCGAGCGGGCACGGAGCGTAGGCTGAGGGGCTGCTGGGAGGGCGGAGCTGGTGTGCTGGGTGGCGGCTGTACCTGTAGAGGCGGGGGGCACGGATGTTGCCGCCACCGCTAGGGAGCTCCCATCCGAGGACGTGTCGGTGTCGCTGGTTTCACCACGGCTCCCCGTTGTGAAGCTCCCCTCGCCCTCCGTATCACTGGTGGCCTCGGTGTCTGTGCCTTGGCCCACCGGGGCCTTGTGAGTCGCAGCTCCCTCGTGCTCCGGTGCCAAGTCTCCTCCGCCTGATGATGCTGAAGCACACATGCACAAGAAGATAAAGAAAAAGGGTGGGGGGAGACATAATAAAAGGTTGAGTACATGCATTGTCAACACCGTTGGCGGAGAGGACAGACACAGGAGCCTCATGCACTAAGCCGCGCAATCGGGGTACACTACTGAGTACTTGTGACTGGGCCAACAGGTCTAGGGACAACAAACGCGCACATGGGTGATGCAGGACCATGGCTAGCTGTACCTGTCACCGTACAGAGGTGGGGGGCGGGGGCACAGGGACATGGCTAAAGGAGAGGAATACAATACAGAAAGCGCCCTGGCCTAATGTCACCCACAGCCCTCCTCCCCCACCCAGGCACCTCCACTGCGCGTAAAGATAGCTGAATATGCTGGTACTCACCCCCTTGTGTCTGCTGTGATGTCGTCACGCGCCCATCCAAATCGGGGTAGGCCACCGCCAGGATCCGGGACATCAGGGGGGTCAGGGTACGACTGGCACCCCTCCTAGGTTGGGAGGCCATCCCCAGCAGTGACTCAGCGGTCTTCCTGGTCCCGCGGCGGATGTCCTCCCACCTCTTGCGGCAGTGGGTGCCCCGTCTGTTGTGGACCCCCAGGGTCCGGACTTCCTTGGCGATGGCACGCCAAATGTCGATCTTCTGATGGGCGCTGACCTATTTGACATGTACAGGGTGGAAATTGAAATATCATCAATTTTCCGCATGATAGATGCGATTGTCCCCCCCTCCCCAACCTTGCCATGTGGCACATGCTCTCATCTGTCGTGCCTTGCACTCGTCATTGTCCCCCCACCCCACCATCTTACATCCACCATACACAACCCAGGCATAGCCCATTCAACGAGCACACAGTGTACTTACCTGTTGGTCTGGAGGACCGTAGAGTCGCGCATACTGGGGCAGGACCCCATCCACAAGTTTCTCCAACTCTTCTGTAGTGAAGGCAGGGGCCCTTTCGCAGCAGCCATTGTATCTCCCAGACCGAGGTCACAGCAGCACTTGCAGTATAGGTCCTCTCCTGTGGATGATCAGGTCTCGAGTGATTAACCAGATAGAAAATGTCGGTCACGCCCGCGGCGGCGCGTACCGCCGCGGTGCGTTCCGCGACCGCCGGCGCAGCTAGTCATTGGATCGTGAAACCCATAGGGCTCGATGTTAACCAATGCGGCTTTGCGCCGCGGTCTTCGACCGCCTACCGCCACGGTGTGTCACGCCAGCGCATTGACCTCACATCCCACTGTCACACTTCTCAGGTCAGGCAGCCGCCATTACAAGGGACCACAGGGCTTAATTACTACTGCGTCACACAGGCCTAGGCCTTGCATTGCCACTCATTCAAGCCATTCAATGCATTGACATTCGTGTACTGTGCAATCTGTAGTTACCTACCTGTGGGTTGCTTGACTCTGTGCTCCATGTTGTCTTTCCTAGGCACCGTCCTCTGGGACTTGCGAGGAGAAGGATGAATCCTCCCGTGTACCGACCGCTGGTGGACCTGTCGACAATGGAGGAACGTCATATAATACTTCACTACCGACTTGACCGAGCCACTATACATGAACTGTGTGCCCAGCTGGAGCTAGCACTGATGTCCCCCATCCGCCAACCCACAGGAATTCCCCCTCTGGTGCAGGTTCTGTCAGTCCTCCATTTTTTGGCAAGTGGGTCTTTTCAGACAACAGTGGCCATGTCATCAGGGATGTCTCAGCCTATGTTTTCTAAGATTTTGTCCAGAGTGTTGTCTGCCCTGACGAAATACATGCGGAGCTACATTATTTTCCCTGAGGAGGGTGATTTGGCCACTGTGAAGGCTGACTTCTATGCCCTTGGACATATCCCCAACATCATTGGTGCCATTGATGGGACCCATGTGGCCTTAGTACCCCCAAAAGACGATGAGCAGGTGTACAGAAACAGGAAAAGTTACCATTCGATGAATGTCCAGGTGGTCTGTTTGGCTGACCAGTACATCTCCCATGTAAATGCCATGTTCCCTGGGTCAGTGCATGACGCGTATGTTATGCGAAATAGCAGCATCCCCTATGTGATGGAACAGCTACAGAGACACCGTGTGTGGCTAATAGGTGACTCTGGTTACCCCAACCTGCCTTGGCTACTGACCCCAGTGAGGAATCCCCGGACCAGGGCAGAGGAACGGTACAATGAGGCCTATGGGCGATCTAGGAGGATCATAGAAAGGACCTTCGGCCTCCTGAAGGCCAGGTTTAGGTGCCTGCATATGACAGGGGGATCCCTAATGTACTCACCCAAGAAGGTGTGCCAGATCATCGTGACCTGCTGTATGCTTCACAATCTTGCATTGCGACGCCAGGTGCCTCTTCTGCAGGAGGATGGTCCAGATGGTGGTGTTGTAGCAGCTGTGGAGCCTGTGGAGAGTGAAGAGAAGGAAGACGACGGGGACGACACGGACAACAGGGACACGGTCATACAACATTTTTTTCAGTAGCACCCAGGTAAGAATCCCCCACGGCATTTTACATTTACTTCTGGCCTCCTGCATCTCTACTTTATGTGTTTCCCCCCAGTTCCTTTCAACTGAATTGTGACTTTCCCTTGGCTTTTCAGAGCTGTATGACCCACTGCGTGACTTCTGGTTTGTTCGGCCATGGAGTAAAGCAAATTGACATTGGTATGTTGTCATCACAATGTAACTGTATATTTTTGAACCGTTATGTGTAATACATTTGTTAAGAATACAAGCAGACTCCTGAGTGTTTTAAGTGCAATAAGTGATTTATTTAAAGTGCTACATATAGGTCCATGATAGTAAAACGGTGATGGGTGGGGGTGGAGTGATGTCCATGGCAGAGTCCAGTTCTCGGTCGCACAGGTGCATTGTCCATATGCCTGTGGAAGGATGGAGCAGGGGCAGTTCAAGGTTGGACAGGGTGACGATGTGGGACAGTGGAATGACATCCGGGGGGATCTTAGGCTGGCGGGGGTCTTGGCATCCTACTCTGTCTTCCTTTGTGATCTCAGGCTCCTCTTGCGGGGTGGTTGATCTTCAGCAGGAGGTGGGGTTCTGGTGGCCCGTCGTTGTGTGGGGGCCTCCTGTCCACTAGCGCCGGCGGAGGTGGTAGGCTGTTCCTGGTCCGGGCTGGTGACAGGGGCCCTTTGGGGTGCCACATGGTCCCGCAATGTGGTGACTATTAGGTTTAGGGCCTGGACGATGTTCCTGAGCTCCTCTCTGTACCCCATGTACCATTCCTCCTGCTGTGCCTGGATCTCCTGGAACCTGGCCATTACCGTCGCCATCGTCTCCTGGGAGCGGTGGTATGCTCCCATGATGGTGGTGAGGGCCTCTTGGAGAGTCGGTTCCCTGGGCCTGTCCTCCCCCCCCCCTGTCGCACTGCAGCCCTCCCAGTTGCCCTGTTTCCCCGGGCCTCTGTCCCCTGGACGGTGTGCCCACTACCACTGCCCCCAGGTCCCTGTTGTTGTTGGGGTGTTGGGTCAGCCTGGGTGCCCTGTAGTGGCGGACACACCGCTGATTGACCTGTCCTGGAGACAGAGGCATGGGCCCGCTGGGTGGGAGCGGTGCTGATATTCCCAGAGGGGGTTAGGTCTGCTGTGGCCTGTGTCTGTGTGTGGGGAACCGACTGTCCAGAGGTCCCCGATGGTCCGGGCTGGTCATCAGGTTCCAGGTCGACAGAGCTGCTGTCCTCACTGCGGGCCTGTTCTGGGGGTGGGATGGACATATCTGGACCCTCCTGGCCGGTGTGTTGGCGTTCGGGCCCTGCAGGGGTGAAAGAGTATGGTTATTGCTTCTGTGTGTTCCATGGTGTGCGATTTGTGGGTGCCCTTGTCCCCCAGTGCTGGCATTCCCTTGTGGCAGTAGTTGTGAGGGTGGTTTGTGGGGGGGATGGGTATGTGCAGTGGTCATGCATAGGTGATGGGTGTCCATGGTTTGTGTTGGCATTCAGGGGTTGGTTTTGGGTTGGGTGGGTTGTGCTGGTGAGACATTGGCAGGGAGGCTGTGTGCTGGGGGGTTGGGGGTGAGGGTGGGGGTGTGGGTTGGCATGCTGGTGGTTGGGGGGGGGGAGTAGTTGAGACTAGACTTACCAGAGTCCATTCCTCCGCCTACTCCAGCGAGGCCCGCAGGATGCAGGATGTTAAGGACCTCTTGCTCCCATGCTGTGAATTCGGGAGGGGTGGGTGGTGGTCCGCCGCCAGTCCTCTGCACAGCGATGTTGTGTCTGGAGACCATCGACCGTACCTTCCCCCGTAGGTCGTTCCAGCGCTTTCTGATGTCTTCACGGTTTCTGGGATGCTGTCCCACAGCGTTGAACCTGTCGACAATCCTCTGCCATAGCTCCGCCTTCCTGGCTATTGTGGTGTGTTGCACCTGTGTGCCGAAGAGCTGGGGCTCTACCCTTATGATTTCCTCCACCATGACCCGGAGTTCTTGGTCCGAAAACCTGGGGTGTCTTTGGGGTGCCATGGGGTGGTGTGGATGAGGTGTGGGGTGGTGTTTGCGGTGATGTGAGTGGTGGTGTGTGGTGATGTGTGCGTAGATGTGGTGTGGTTGATGATGTTGGGTTCCTGTGTGTGTTGGGGTTTTCAATTGCTGTGCTCGCTCGCTCTCTCTCTCTCGCCTTCTCTCCGATTTCCAACTAGTGGGGGTTTGTGGGTGATGTGGGTGTGTGTTTTATAGTTGCTTGGATGTGTGGGGGTGGTGTTTGTATGTGTATCAGGTGTGTCTATTTCAAATTGTCCAATGTGGCTGGGTTTTGGAGCTGGGTGTGTATTTTGAGCGCGGCGGTGTGTACCGCCAATGGAATACCGCCGTTGAATGACCGCCGCGTGGATTGGTGGGTCGTAATGGCATGGGCGTGTTCGTGTTGGCGTGGCGATGGAGGTTTGGTCATCTCCAGTTTATCGCTGCCCGCTGATGAGGGGGCCTTCCGTGGATGTCGGGTTTTTGGCGGCTTGGCAGTTGTTGGTCAGAATGACGTGGCGGGTTACCGCGGCGGCGGCGGTAGAATGGCGGGCTTCTGACCGGCGGTAAGAGCCTTTTACCGCTGAGGTCAGAATGACCCCCTAAATGTGCTATCACACTAACTATTACCCACAAATTTCACATCAGCTAAAACTCTTACATTTCAATTTCTTCATAATTTTGTCTTCCCCTTGCATTTTCACTGTAAAATGTTTCCCTTTTCTTTTCTTCCCTCCTATGATTACTCTTAGACCTTTTCAATGTAATACTTTGGCATAATTTACATAATCCCCATATTCCAATTAGGCAAAACACGACAATTAATATTGCCTGTAATATTTTCAATAGTACCCCATTCAAACTGTTGCTGAGCCAATTTCCCACTGAAGCAAACCATTTGCCTACCTTTTCCCAAATACTTGGTTCTTTCAATTCTTTCAAATCAGCACTTGCATTAGTCAGATTAGTAAGTAAGGGCCAGATGTATGAAAGCCTTTTGCATTCGCAAACGGTGCGAATGCCCGTTTGCGAATGCAAAAAGCCATTTCAGAATGTATTAAAGGCATTCTGAAAGCAATTTTAAGGAATCGCTAAAATAGCGATCCCTTAAAATTGCGACCCTGTTTAGAGAGTTGCAAATTGCGACTCTCTAAATAAGAAATCACAAATAAGGATTCCTTATTTGCGATTTCTAATGCACATGTAAGAAGCAATTCCTAAATGCGAATTGGGCATTTAGGAATCGCTATTTACCACCAGGTTGAACCTGGTGGTAACCATGTGCAAATTTTAAAAATGCATTTAAAATGCATTTTTTTAATTTACATGTAAAGCACACATGCCCGTTTGGCATGTGTGCACCTTACATGTTGTAAAAAATTATCTTGGGGTGCAGCAGAGGGGGCCTTAGGCCCCCAGCGCCCTGGGGTTTTGCATTTCTGAAATTGTGATTTCCAGTTAGGAAATCGCAACTTTGGAAATGCAAAAAATTCGCAGATATGGGCCTATGGGCCTACAGGCCCATAGGTGTGAATAGGGCCGGTATCGCAATTTGAGATTCGGTAATAGCATTTGAGATTTTTAAGAAATCGCTATTACCGAATCGCAAATATGATACATTGCATTTTGCGAATAAGTAATAGCGATTTCTTAAAAATCAATATTTCCGACTCGGAAAAGGCCTTCTTGGTACATCTGGGCCTAAGGTGGTCATTAAAACCCTGGCCGTCGGTGTTAAAGCGGTGGTAAAAGCGCCAACAGGCCGGCGGAAAAAAAAATGGAATTACGACCGTGGCGGAAACCGCCAACATAGACAGCCACTTTAACACTCCGACCGCCAAGGCGGTAAAAACAAACACCGTGGCGGTAACCGCCAACAGACAGGCGGAGGACAATGTACCGCCCACATTTTTACAAGCCACCAATCCGCCACCTTTTCCAGGGCGGATTCACCGCAAACAAAAACATGGCGGAAACAGGACTTGGAAGGGAAAACGCTCACCTCTACACATCCCACGAGGAACCAGGACGCCATGGAACCGGAACTTCAGATTCTTCCAGCCCTTATGTTCCTGCTCCTCTACCAGGAGCACGAACGCCGGCGGTGAAGACCACGGTGAGTACTGCACCTACGACACAGGGGAGGGGGGAGGGAAAAAACAGTGACACACACACGAAACACACAAAA
Source organism: Pleurodeles waltl (assembly GCF_031143425.1). NCBI lineage: Eukaryota > Metazoa > Chordata > Amphibia > Caudata > Salamandridae > Pleurodeles > Pleurodeles waltl. The sequence goes on from NC_090442.1 coordinate 303,030,932, forward strand.
CCCCCACCCCCACCCTCACCCACAACAACACACACACCAATACATCATGATACATCATTGTTCCCCCCCCCCAATCCCCCCTGGAAGACTGCAAGGACAAAAGGAAATGAGTCGAATGATTGTAATATATACGAAGACAGTAATCAAAAATATATACATATATTAAGATATTCACACTATAAACAAATATATACACCAAGAATACAAGTCCAAGGTATTCCACTATCATAATCCGTGGACCACTGGGCCCAAAAGGCATGGGCGAGGCCCACACTCAATACCCGAACAAGACGGAGAGAACACTCCTGGGCCATCAGAAAGAAATAAAACAGGCACCTCAGGGGGAAGGGAAGGGGGGGCACCTCAGCCAGATGAGTGCACGACGCCAGATCCACGAGGGGGCTCCATGCCCATTGATGTATCCTGGGGAGTGCAAGGCCACAGTCTCTCAAGTCTCTCCAGTGGGTGGGTTGCCCACTGCTTTATCCTCGGGAGTGCAAAGCCACAGTCTCTCAAGTCTCTCCAGTGGGTGGTTTGCCCACTGCTATATCCTGGGGAGTGCAAAGCCACAGTCTCTCAAGTCTCTCCAGTGGGTGGGTTGCCCACTGCTATATCCTGGGAGCGCAAAACCACAGTCTCTCAAGTCTCTCCAGTGGGTGGTTTGCCTACTGCTATATCCTGGGGAGTGCAAAGCCACAGTCTCTCAAGTCTCTCCAGTGGGTGGTTTGCCCACTGCTATATCCTGGGGAGTGCAAAGTCACAGTCTCTCAAGTGGATAACATTCTCCACTGGTTTCTGGAGGGGGCTTTGTGCCCAGAGTGCTTCATCCTGCCAAGGAAAGAGGTAGTGGATGCCTTTCTCCACTGGTTCTGGAGGGGGCTTTGTGCCCAGAGTGCTTCATCCTGCCAAGGACTGAGGTAGTGGATGCCTCTCTCCACTGGTTCTGGAGGGGGATTTGTGCCCAGAGTGCTTCATCCTGCCAAGGACTGAGGTGGTGGATGTGATACTCCACTGGTTCTGGAGGGGGCTTTGTGCCCAGACTGCTTCATCCTGCCCGTGGCGGCCTCAGTAGCGTCAGAATCCTTGGTGCTCACTGGCCTGCTGTGCTGCTGGCGGCGGTGTCCTGGGCAGCGGTGCTGCTGGCGGCGGTGTCTTGGGCAGCGGTGCTGCTGGCGGCGGTGTCCTGGGCAGCGGGGATGGTGGCGGCGGTGTCCTGGGCAGCGGTGCTACTGGCGGCGGTGTCTTGGGCAGTGGTGCTACTGGCGGCGGTGTCCTGGGCAGCGGGGATGGTGGCGGCGGTGTCCTGGGCAGCAGGGATGGTGGCGGCGGTGTCCTGGGCAGCAGGGATGGTGGCGGTCATGTGCGCCATGCAGATCTTCTCAGACTTGCCGGTTTTACTGTGCCCCTTCCCCACCTTGAATGGTGGCGCAGCTGTCTCCACACCCCCAACTGTGCCCCTGGGAGCGGCTTTGGTGGCTGATTTCTTTCCCCTCTCCTGCCGGGCACTGGCCAACTTTCTATGCTTTACAGGTGGGGGACTGTCTGTGCTCTGGCTCCTTGCCACACTGGCTGCCCTGCTGCCTGGCGCACTCCAGAAGCCGGTTACTAGTGGCACCACTGGTCCCGGAGATGTTGTGGCTGAGGTGCTGGGTTGGGACCTGGAGAGTCAGGCCCTAGGAGACTGAAGGGGTGGGGGAGGTGAGGGAAAGAGGTCAAGGTTGGACAGGAAAAGTTTCTTAGGAACACTGGGATGGGTAGATGGAGGGAGTTTGGGAGTGGAGGAAGAGGTAGTGGTTGTAGGAGGTGTACGTTTGGTGACTTTGGGTGAAGGTGCATGGGCTGGAGGCTGTCGTGAGGTGGATGGCTGTTGGGTGGGTGTGTGGCTGCGTTTGTGTACCTTGGGAGGTGGCCTCACAGACACACTCGGAGAGGACACAGGGGACATGTGAATGGTAGTGGGGGTGGTGACTGCACGTGAGCGGGGTGTGGTGGTGGGTGTGCTTGTGATGGACGTAGTGGCTGAGGTTGTAGTGCATGCAGGTGTGAGTGGAGACGAGACAGGGAGGGAAGAGGGAGACGACGAGGAGGGGGACACAGTGGAGGCAGTGGATGTTGGTGTGTCTGCATGTGTGTGATGCTTGCGTGAGTGCCTGTGCGATGTGTGGTGCTTATGTTTGCCAGAGCTTCCCTTGTTTGTTGAGGTGAGTGCATGCTGGTCTGATGGTGTGCTTGGGGTAGGCTGAGGCACAGGGGTTTGGGTCTGGGTGGTGGAAGTTGGAGGGGGGGAAGCTAGAGTCAGGGACAATGGCTGCCATGAGTGCTGAGGCCAGAGTCTGAAAAGCTCGCTGATGGGCTGCCTGACCAGAGTCTATGCCCTCCAGGTATGCATTGGTTTGTTGCAACTGCCTCCCTACACCCTGGATGGCATTCAAAATGGTAGACTGCCCAACAGTGAGGGACCTGAGGAGGGCAGCAGGGTTGACAGGGGCAGAGGCTGAGGTGCCTGGGGCGAAGGAGATGCCCACCCTCCTGGATGGGCAGGTGCGGGGCAAACGTTGAGGGGCTGCTGGGAGGGCGGAGCTGGTAAGGGGGGGTGGCAGCTGTACCTGCAGATGCGGGGCGCACAGATGGGCCCGCCACTGTAAGGGAGCTCCCATCAGAGGAGGAGTCCATATCGCTGGTGTCAGCTCCTGTCCCCGCCGTGGAGCTCCTCTAGCCCTCCATCCCACTGGTAAATTCAGACTCCGTAGTGTCGCCCTCCACGGCCATGTGGGATGCAGCTCCCTCCTGCTCCGGTGCCACTGCTCCTCCGCCTGAGGATACTAATGCACACAAGAACAGGAAGACCACAAAAAGGGGGGGGAAGACAGAAGAAAGACCTGTTGAGTGCATGCAATACCGCTAGCGTTGGCGGACAATACAGACACAGAAACCCCCTGCACTACACCGCGCACTTGGAGTTCCCTATTCAATCCCAGGGACATGGGTTACAAGGCTATGCCAGATTGCTGCACACATGGATGTCACAGGAGCCTGACTAGGTGCAGTTGGCACTGTACACAGGTGGGGTGCCACAGGGCCTGCCTTAAGAAGGGTCCTTGCCTACTAAACGTTCCCTGGCCTAGGGGAACCCACAGCCCACCTCCCCCACCCAGACACCTACAATGCGCGCTGAATCAGCAGAATGAGAGTGTACTCACCCCCTTGTGGCTGCTGTGATGCCCTCAAGCGCCCATCCAACTCCGGATACGCTACCGCCAGGATCCTGAACATCAGGGGGGGGGGTCATGGTGCGACGGACACCCCTCCCACGTTGGGAGGCCATCCCCAGATGGGCCTCCGCCGTCTTCTTGCTCCAGCGGCGAATTTCCTCCCATTTTTTCCGCCAGTGGGTGCTCCGTCTGTGGTAGACCCCCAGGGTCTGGACTTCCTTGGCGATGACACGCCAAATGTCCTTCTTCTGGTGGGCACTGACCTACAGGAATAGTACAGGGGAAAAAGATGAGTTATTACCGTCCGCACCATCACAGTCATTGGCCTGCATCCCTACCATTGGCATGACGCACATGCACTCACTGTTGTTTCATGCACGCCTCATTCTCTCCCCCCCCTATCTTTCATCCACACCACTCCACACAGGCATTGCTCATATAGCATGCTCACAGTGTACTTACCTGTTTGTCTGGAGGACCGTAGAGTAGCGTGTACTGGGGAGGACCCCATCCACGAGTTTCTCCAACTCCTCCGTGCTGAAGGCAGGGGCCCTTTCCCCAGACACACGAGCCATTGTCTCTTCCAGACTGAGGTCACAGCAGCACTTGCAGTGTAGGTCCTTTCCTGTCGAAGATCCGGTATCAAGTGATTGAACAGAGAGAAAATGGCGGTCACGTCCGCGGCGGTGCTTACCGTCACCACCGGCGTACATCGTCATTGGCTCCTGGGACCCATAGGGTCCAATGTTAACCAATGCAGGATTGCGTTGCAGTCTTCGACCGCCTACCGTGACGGTGTACAACGCCAGCGCTGTTACCTCATATCCCATTGTCCTACTTTACAGGTCAGGCAGCCGCCATTTCATGGGCCCACATGCCATTATTTTGGACTGTGTCACACATATCTAGGCCTTGCCTAAACACTCATACAGGCATATGTCGATTTGCTAATATTTCTGAGTATGCTGTGTTTACGTACCTCAGTGTTGGTTGACTCTCTGCTCGCTGTTCACCTCCATAGGCACCGTCCGCTGTGGCATGTGAGGAGATGGCGGCATCCTCCGGTGTACAGACCGCTGGTGGACCTGTCGACAATGGAGGAGCGACATGTGATCATCACCTACAGACTTGATCGTGCCACAATCCAGGAACTGTGTGCCCAAGTTGGAGCCAGACCTGATGTCAGCTATCTGCCATCCCACAGGAATCCCCCTCAAGTGCAGGTGCTGTCAGTACTCCATTTCCTAGCAAGTGGGTCATTTCAAACAACAGTGGCCACAGCATCAGGGATGTCCCAGCCTATGTTTTCCAACGTGTTGTCCAGAGTGTTGTCTGCCCTGCTGAAACACATGCGGAGCTACATCATTTTCCCTCAGGTGGAGGATTTGCCTACAGTGAAAGGTGATTTCTATGCCCTGGGACATATCCCCAACATCATAGGTGCCATTGATGGGACACATGTGGCCTTGGTCCCCCCCGCAGGAGTGAACAGGTTTACAGAAACCGGAAGAGTTACCATTCAATGAATGTGCAGATGGTGTGTTTGGCCGACCAGTACATCTCCCATGTGAACGCCAAGTTTCCTGGCTCAGTGCATGACGCTTACATTCTGCGGAATAGCAGCATCCCTTATGTGATGGGCCAACTCCAGAGGCACCGTGTGTGGCTATTAGGTGAGGACATGGACCCTATACAGTGTGGATAGTTGTCTGGGTCTGGGGTTGTCCCTAAGGGTTAGTGTGTGTCTAACAGTTGTCCCTCGACATTTGCAGCTGACTATGGCTACCCCAACCTGTCATGGCTACTGACCCCTGCGTGGAATCCCAGGACAAGGGCAGAGGAACGCTACAATGAGGCCCATGGGTGAACTAGAAGGGTTATAGAGAGGACCTTCAGCCTCCTGAAGGCCACGTTCCGCTGCCTCCATAAGACAGATGGTTCCCTATTCTACTCACCAAAGAAGGTATGCCAGATCATCATGGCCTGCTGTATGCTTCACAACTTGGCTTTGCGACGACAGGTGCCTTTTCTGCAGGAGGATGGTTCAGATGGAGGTGTTGTAACAGCTGTGGAGCCTGTGGACAGTGAAGACTAGGAAGCTGAAGAAGAGGACATAGACAACAGGAATACGGTGATCCTGCAATACTTCGAGTAAGACACAGGTAAGAAGACAAAACAGCATGCTACATCTGATTTAATTCTACTACCTCTCATCTGTCTGTCTTTTTCACCCAGTGTTTGGTCACTGAGTTGTCACTTTCCCTTCGATTTCACAGATGTGGGTCCCACTGTGTGACATCTGCTTTGTTTACGCATGGACTAGTGCTGTGTGACATAGGTATGTTGACATTACATTTGATATAGCATTTTGCCACTTTAATTGCAAATACACATTTTCGAAAGAACAGACTGACTCCAGATTGCTTTTTGATTTAAGGGTGTTTATTTAAGTGCTCAATAGTGGAGGGGGGTGTAAAATGGTCAGGGCTGATGGTAGAGGAATGTCCATGGCAGAGTCCAGTCTATTAGTCTCACAGGTACATTGTGCAAATGGGCATAGGAAGTGGAGCTGGGGCTGTTTAAGTATGGACAGGGTGATAAAGTGGGACAGAAGGATGACAATCAGGGTGGTCTCATTTCTTGGCGGGGGTCTTGGCATCATTCTCTGTCTTTGTCCTGGATCTCAGGGACCGCTTGCGTGGTGGTTCTCCATCTGCAGGGGGTGGGGTGCTGGTGTGGTGGTCCTGTGGCGGTGCCTCCTGTCCACTAGCGCCGGCGGAGGTGGTGGGCAGTTCATTGTCCAGGCTAGTGTCAGGGGCTCCTTGTTGTGCCAAAGTGTCCCTCCTGGTGTTCACGAGTTCCTTCAGCACCCCTACAATGGTGCCAGGGTGGAATTGATGGATTTGAGTTCCTCCCTGATGCCCAAATACTGTTCCTCCTGCAGCCGCTGGGTCTCCTGAAACTTGGCCAGTACTGTTGTCTCCTGGGAATGGTGGTAGGCTCCCATGATTTTGGAAAGGGCCTCGTGGAGAGTGGGTTCCCTGGGCCTGTCCTCCCCCTGTCGCACAGCAGCCCTCCCAGTTTCCCTGTGTTCCTGTGTCTCCGTCCCCTGAACCGTGTGCCCACTAACACTGCCCCCAGGTCCCTGGTGTTGTTGGGGTGGTAGGTTAGCCTGGGTTCCCTGTAGTGGTGGACACACTGCTGATTGACGTGTCCTGGGGACAGAGGTATGGGCCCGCTGGGTGGGTGCTGCGCTGGTGTTTCCAGAGGAGGCAAGCTCTGTAGTGGCCTGTGCCAGTGTGAGGAGAACCGACTGTCCCAAGGTCTCAGATGGGCTGGGCTGGTCATCTTGATCCAGTTGGACAGAGCTGGTGTCATCACTGTGGGCCTCTTCTGTGGGTAGAGTGGACATATCTGGACCCTCCTGTCCGGTGACGTTGGGTAGGGGTCCTGCAGGGGTGTACAGGCATGATTATTGCATCTGTGTGTGCCATGGTGTGCAATGGGTGGGTGACCGTGTACCCCAGTGCTTGCATTCCTGTGTAGGACCTTGAGTGATAATGGTTTAGGGGGGTGTATGGGTATGTGTTGTCGCCATGCATTGGTGATGGGTGTCCATGCTTTGGTGTTACATGCAGGGCTTGAGTTTGGGATGTGTGGTTTGTGGCATTGGGACAAATGTGAGGAGTTGGAGTGATGGGGGTGCGGGCGAGGGTGGGGGTATGTGGTAGCATGCAGGTGGGTGGGGGATGTAATAGTTAAGATTTGCCTTACTAGAGTCCATTCCTCCAGCTACTCCTGCGAGGCCCTCAGGATGCAGTATAGCCAAGACCTGCTCCTCCCATGTTGTTAGTTGTGGGGAGGAGGTGGGGGTCCGCCGCCAGTCCTCCGAACCGCAATGTGGTGTCTTGAGATCACAGAACGCACCTTCTCCCGTAGGTCGTTCCACCTCTTCATGATGTCATCCCTAGTTCTTGGGTGCTGTCCCACTGCATTGACCCTGTCTACCATTCTTCGCAATAGCTCCATCTTCCTAGCTATGGTGGTGTGCTGCACCTGTGATCCGAATAGCTGTGGCTCTACCCGGATGATTTCCTCCACCAGGACCCTGAGCTCCTCCTCAGAGAACCTGGGGTGTCTTTGCGGTGCCATGGGGTGGTGTGGGTGATGTGTGGGGTGGTGTGTGTTGTGATGTGTGGGGTGATATATAGAGGTGTGTTGTGTGAGGTGCGTGGATGTTGTGTGAGTGATGGTGTTGAGTGCCTGTGGATGCTAATTTGTAGATGGTGGTGTCTCTCTCTGGCCCTCAGTCGCAATTGTGGTCGTAAGGGTTTGTGGGTGATGTGGGTGTGTGTTTTATATTGTATTGGATGTGTAGGAGTGGGGTGTGTATGTGTGTCAGGTGTGTGTATTTGGAATTGTCCAATGTGGTAGTTTTTTATAAATTGTGTATTTTGAGCGCGGTGGTGTGTACCGCCAATGGAATACCGTGGTTGAAAGACTGCCGCGTGGATTCGTGGGTCGTGATAGTGTGGGCATATTCCTGTTAGCATGACGGTGGAGGTTTTGTTATCACCAGTTTATCGCTGACCTTTGGTGTGGCGGACTTGTGTGGGTGTCTGGATTTTGGCGAATTCCGAGCTGTGGGTCATAATGACCATCGTGGAATTCCGCGGCCGCGGCGGTGTGTTGGCGGTCTTCTGCACTGCGGTAAGCACCTTTTACCGCCAATGTTGTAATGACCCCCTAAGTCTCTTATCTCTTTACTATTATCAGGTATATCCGAGCAACAATGCCTAGAATTAATCATTCTACAGACTAAAAGAATGTCTAAAGCAAGATGATTTTGAAGAGTCATAGCTCTATCCGCATCTAATTCAGTATCTATCAGGAGTGTGGCCCCTGAAAAATTTGTCAGCATGTTATCCACAATAGTAGACAACTTTAGAATCTTAATTGAATTCAGGATGACTCCCACTAAAGGAATCACGGCTCCAAATATATCTCCCACTATCACAGAAGAGGACCTCCTCCTCTCTCTCTTATGATGTAGTTCAGTCACTTTTGGAAACTTTTTCAAATCCTCCATTTGATAAATCTTTGGGAAACTATCCCCAATGTCCCATACCAACCCCTTGGAAGACCGTAGTAAGCATTAAGTCCACAAATATAGTACATCCCTGGAATTACAGGGTCCCGCCTATTCAACAGAAATGTCCACTTACTGTGAAACAAAAAAACATGCCTGCAGTCACTCGTATCCACAAATAAAGTGTCAGTGCGTGATTTAGGCCTATATATACAAAGCTTCCCTAAGTGTTGCGCATCTAAAGCTAATTTCCCTTGTGTTTTAATTGCACTATTAGCATAATCATTCTTGTAAGTCCTTTTCTCTAATTTCTCCTTTAACGCCTTCCTCCTGTCATCTGTGTGATCTAAAAAGCTCTTTTCTAAAGGTGTAAGTAAGCATGTCAGATTGTTGCGATGTGAATATGCTGTGCCAAATGTTAATGTAGGTTCAAGGAACCCTCTAAGTAATACTATGTCATTATCCTTAGCTATTTTACTCAAATACCGATTATAGGAACAAACGAAAACACAAGATCATGATTCGAGTAGAGTATTGGATATACTCCTAGTTATAGAATCTTGTTAGTAACAGACTACAACTTATCCCATACGTTAGGGGTAAACTATGATAGGTGACTCCTTCTTCGACTGATAAAGGAATCTGCGTACACACAAAACAATTCTTCACATCCATTGTTTCAACATACTCACTCAATAAGTGATAGAAAAAATTAGACGAAAGTTCTCCTTCAGCATTAGTATAATCATGCAAATACTTCTCATCCAACTTAAACTTCTTGAATGCCGTTAGAGCAGTAGTCGTCTCAAAAGCAGAAGTATGGTTGGCTCCTCTTGTATCCAGAACATACATACCCACAATCAACACCACAAACAATATCCCCACACACAATTGCCAAACCAATTGCCGTATATTTACAGCGCCTAGCACCTCTACCTTGTTTATTAAAATCAGCCATGATTTGTAAAGAATCAGAAAGCAGAAGTAATTTTTAAAAACTTGCAGCAAAAATCAAAAATAGTCAACAGTTCAGTTTCATTTCCAGGAACCCCTTTCCTTGTCAAAATCAGTTAGCAGCTTTGTCAAAATCAGGTTTCAAAAGTCAAATCAGGTTATCAATGTCTCTTCCGGTTACTTTCAACAGTCTTTTTTCAAAAAAATTTATTTTAGATAGTATTAACAGTTCAGTTCATTAGCTTCCTTCAGTTCACCTCAAAATACTGACCCGGAACCTCTCTTATCAAAACAAAAAGACAAAAACTCCTGCTGCCATTCGTTGGTATTTGCATACGCCCAATCAGGACCTGCGTATCTTCGACCTGCTATTCTCTTTCTCTTCAATTTTCAATCACCATTCAGTTCTCCTTCACTTAGATCTTCCTTCCTTGTGGTATCTACGTCTTCCTCTATTGTTGGTTCGACAACCACCTCGTTCCCTTATTTCCTTTCAGTGGACCCTTTGTCAGTATTCTCTTCAAGATTGAACTTGAACCTTTTCCTTGTTCTGTGGGGTTTTCTCTTGACAGACCTGCAACTAGTTCAGGAGGAGTCAAATCACTTTGACTTTGATCCACCTCCAATCCTTCCCTTTCTGGGCCTGGCAATTGCTCTGTTTGTCTCTCAAGATCGTCTGCTTCTGGGAAAGCCCTCCTCTGACTAGGTTCTCCTGCTGCTTCAGTTGAGCTAGGCTCTTCGATACTCTCCTGGAGGTCTCCACCCTTGTCTCTCACGGGGGTGACTGAACCGTCCTCATCTAGCTCAGATCTGGTCTAATTTCCTCTTTGTTCTTCTTCCAGCCCTGAAATGTGTCTCACTGTTGTTGGTACTCTCAACAACACGTCTTCATGATCCAATGGACATGCCACTTTCTTCGTGCGACTGGTGTGAATCCAGTTTGGGATCCCAGCACACTTCACAGCTGTAGTAGTCGTCAGGACCATTTGGTAGGGTCCCTTCCAACAAGGCTCTAAACACGTCTTTCTCACGTGCTTGAGGATGACAATCCAGTCCCCAGCTCTCAGGTTGTGCCCTGGGTCATGGATCGGTGGCAGTGTGGTGGCCTCCACCTGCTGAGAAAAAGAGTGGACTACATCAGCCAGACCCTTGCAATAATCCAACACCCTATCATCTGTAATGTTGACAAGTGCATTTGCTGACACCACTGGTAACCTTATTGCTCTGCCCATGAGGATCTCATGAGGCGAGAATCCTGTCTTCATGTGAGGTGTGTTTCTCATTGACATCAACACTAAAGGCAATGCATCAGGCCATTTCAAATTCGTAGCTGCACACAGTTTTGCAACTCTTGACTTCAAGGTACTATTCATCTGTTCCACTAGTCATGATGCTTCAGGGCGGTAACCGCAATGCAGCTTCTGCTCAATGTTCAATGCTGCGCCCAGTAAATTAATGACTTCGTTATTGAAGTGACTTCCCCTATCTGATTCGAAAGAGATCGGAAACCCGAAACGCGGTATCAGTTCCCTAAGCAGCAGTTTCGCTACTGTAAGATTATCATTTCTTCATGTAGGGTATGCTTCAATCCAGTGACTAAAGATGCATACAATCACCAACACATATCTCAAACTTCCACACACAGGCATCTCAATAAAATCCATTTGCATTCTGCTGAATGGACCTCCTGCTCTTCCAATGTGGTTCAAATTAACCACTGTCCCTTTCCCTGCATTTAACTGTTGGCAAATGACACAACAATGGCAAACTGTTTCAGCAACTTATCTGAACTTTGGGTTGAACCAATCATGTTTGAACAGACGGACCATGGCATTCCTCCCAAAATGTGCTTGACCATGATAGTGCCTTGCCATTTGAGACAACAGGCTATTTGGCAAGACCAAGTGGCCCTCCTCAGAAACCCACAATTCATCTTAACTTTGTACACATTTCAGTTTGTTCCATGAACGTTTTTCCTCCTTGTCAACATTATTCTGCAAAGACTTTAATTCTTCCAAAGTGTCAATTACTTTCAATGCATAACTTGTACACGTTTTGTCTTCTTCAGCAGACAGTTCCCACTTGTCTTTGAACGATATACAGTTCAAACCTTGCGACTTGATCTGCATATCCATTTCCCAATGACACATAGTCCTGCGACTTCAGATGTGCTCTGCATTTCACCAAAGCAATCTTTTCAGGCATTTGTATTGCATGTAACAGTTCTTTGATTCTCTCACCATTTCTCACCGGTGAATCAGAAAAGGTCAGGAAACCTCTCTGTGACCACAATTGACCAAAATCATGAACTATTCCGAATCCATCCTGGCTATCCGTATCGACAGTAACTCTCAACTGGGCAGAAACATGGCACGCTCCAGTAAGGGCTATCAGTTCCGCTACTTGGGCAGAATACACTCCTCGAAGCCAAGAAGCTTCCAACGTACCTGTAATTGTGCACACAGCATATCCTGCTCTCAGTGTCCCTGTATTGTCTGTCGGACAAGAACCATCAACAAACATAATTCGGTAATTTTCTTCCAACCGGGTATCTCCAATGTCAGGTCTCGGTTTTGTGCACAACTCAGTTATTTCGAGACAGTCATGCTCAACATCTTCCTCTTTCTCAATTTCAGTATTTTCACTTGGAAGTAAGGTTGCCGGGATCAGCACTGTACATCTTTTCAATGTCACGTTAGGTGACCCCAAAATACTTGTTTCGTACCTAGTCAATCTAGCACCAGTCAAGTATTGGGTTTTCGTCCTTGTCAGTAAAATCTCAATCGAGTGCGGGACCATTACAGTCAGGGGATATCCCATCACCACGCCCTCACACTGTGAAAGACTTTGACCAACTGTGGCAACTGAAAATTGCCAATCTCAACTTGAACTGGTTCTGTAATCGAGTTTGTCAAATACTGGTTTGCTACCCCCACAACCTGAACTGTTCTACCGGAAAGGGGCAGATTCTGAACTTCTGCACTTCTCACTGTAGAGCCTGTAGCTCCTGTGTCCACCAAGAATAAAACTCTGTGACCCATAACCTTTCCCCGCACATAGGGTCCTCTCTGATCTACTTCTAAAGAAGTCGCAAGCACACATGACTCCTCATCTGAACTGTCACTCGCCCATTCACCATGTTTTCCATCCTCACTGTGTAACAGGAATTGGTGCACTGTGTTACTATTTCTGTCTTGCCTCTGACCTGTGACCTGTTGAGAAAGCATCATCTGTTGCTGCTCCATCGGGGCTTGAGATATTTGCATGTGCTGTCTAGGTACCATGGGAACCTGCTGCTGCATTGGATGCAACTGTGACACTTGTGCACGGGGCATTTGTACCTGCTGCATGGGTTGAAAATTTTGCATTTGCTTCACATTATTCTGAAAATTTGGATTAGGACCTCTCGGCCTTGGTCCTCTCACATTCTGAAATGAATTGATGTCATTACTCTGCTGAACAACATCTTCCTGCACCATCATCGGACACTCCTGTTTCCAATGTACCACAGTTCCACAAATGTGACACGACAATAACTTCTTCATTCCCTGCACATCATTCTGAACCACTACAGTATTCAAATCTGGACCACAATTCATATTGCCTCCACAAACTCTACCTCTCATCTGAGGCTGAAACATGACATTTACCTGCTGCTGCAGCATCTGCTGCACAAAATTTCCTGACACGCCTGTTTGAGTTGCTTTAATCTGCATTACCGTCTGTTTTGCTTTCCTTATCTTATGACCAAGCTGACAAAACTTCTCTGGAATGCACTTCTAGTTTAAAGAAGACATTTATTATTATTACTTCACCACGAGGTTCCTGAGAGACGAGATTAGTAGCTTGAAAGCACACGTTTAAAAGTAGTCACAGCAATGAATGAAAAATATATCAAAGTACTTCTAAATTGCAATGTACACCGCAAATACATGTGATTATATTGTAGCATAACTTCAAAGCAAAAAATAAAAGTCAAAATTCATCACCGTAGGGCACTGCTCTTCATCTTTCTTATGCCTGCAAGTTGATGACTCCTGTTCAACTGCGAGAAAGAGATTTTCCACCCAAACAGAAGGTCAGGCAGCTGAAGTCCGCTCCAGACTGAAGTCCTGGAAAATTACCCCTTGCTGCTGCCCAGGGACACTGTAAAAAACCTGCTACCAGGCCCCTTTCTCTCAGAGTTGGGAAATAAACAAGCCATTGGAGATTGTCCAGATCTCCCAAACCACACCTCTTCCCAAGGCTGAGTAGAAAGGAAAACACAAAATATATGCTCTCTTATCACGCTAGGAACACAATACGAAAAACACAGCTTGGTCTACCACGTGGAAAAACACAGCTCATCTGCAATGTCTCAACTGCAATGTCGAACTCCACGTTAAAGCCAATAGGCAGCTAAACTGAATACAAAATGTAATGTCTAATGCCATGTTAAAGCCAATAGGCAGCTAAACTGAATACAAAATGTAATGTGCTACTGATGAACATTGAACAACTAATATGCGCAGTAGTGAAACACAAAGTCATTGGTCAAACACTATCATTGGCATAACATCTCCACCCTATGACCAACGACTTTTGTTTACATTCCTCTTACTTGAAACAAAAACAAAAAAACAAAAACATTATAAGCAAATCAGATTTGAATTATAAAAGCAATCACTGTAAAGCAATGGAAGTGGATTAACATATTAATCCCATAACCTTTCAAATCAGATACACCTACAATGAAAAGACTGAAGCTAATATACTCTGATTGGGATAATAACTGATTGAACAGTGTCTCTAAAACAGCAAGTTGATGTAGCATGAGTTCTACTCATGTAAAGGTACACGGTCCACCTGAAAGGTTTGCTGAAATGTAAGTGAAAGTCAGGTTTCCACACAAAAAACAGACAGTTAACCGGCAATGTTGCTTGGTTCCAGTGGAAGAATGTAATCAAACAAGTTGACAAACTTTATATTGATCCCATGTAGAACCTGAACTGAAGGCGTCAGTTGCGCAAAATGGATCCATGGGGTTTGTACTTTAATCAATCAGGTTCAGGTTGGAGCTGCGGTCCCTCCTCGACCCCACACGCAAACACCCGAAGGGAGACCACACATCACACTCATGGTCAGTGGCGAGTCGTGGCAGGGTCTCTAAAAGAAAAAAGTATGACTTTTCTTCTAAATAACATTTGTCATCTGGAATATGTTCCCAGTTTTCCTGTCCTGGTTTCATGATCAACAGAACATTGTTGGGACCTTTTGCTATAATTTCTGCAGGTTCTGGAGTGTCACTTGGGGATTCAACCCACACTTTAGCACTGAGGTTTTTATCTGCTGCACCACAGCTTCCCTTTCCTTGCACTGTCAGAAGGGCTGGGGCAGACTCCTTCCTTACCAAACCTCCATTCACTGCACTTATGACAAGTTGGGCAATTCTGTCTCCAATTTGTATGAATGAATCAGATTCTCTTCTAATTATCAGCATCATTTTGATTTCGACTTGGTAATCTGCATCAATCACTCCCCCTAAAACCTGATCAATTTGCCATATCTGTCCTTGTAACTTTCCTCTCCCCAACTGATCTTTGACTGTGGGACAGATCTCTGTTGTGTGTGCTGACAAATAGGACATTGCAAAATCACAGTTGTTATCAAATCTAGGGGAATGTACATCTCTCTAATCTCTGCCCACCTGTAAGTGGCTTTTTCTCCCAGATGTCCACATTTCTGGTGCACCCACTTAGCCATCCCCACCAAGTCAGAATTCTGGGTTGACACTTCTGTCTTTGAAATTTTGGCTTTAACATCTGCAAGGGACTTGAACCAGTTATGTACAAGCCATGTGGAAAATCAAACGGCTAATCCATTGGCAGTGAACCAAGAATCAGTGTACAAATGACACTTCTCAAACAGCTCTTGCTTTAAAGTCTGACACACATTGTACAATTCTGCATATTGGTTACTTTTTCCTTCTCCTGTGGTAGACCACAACTTTTCAGTAACTGGTTTGTATGACACTGCTTTCCATTGTCTTTTAGTATCAATGCATTTCAATGAATCATTAGTCAAACAAACACGCTTTTTATCCTCAGGGGACAAGAGTTCAAATGGTACATTCAATTTCACTGGTGACTCTTTTACCTGTGGTGCTCCCTGCACCCTCTCCTCATCCTGAAAAGGGGCTTGTGACACCTGTTCATGTAGGGCTGCAGTGACTCGAGCCCTGTTTTGTAGGTACCAGATCCAGTGTATAATACTAGCCTCTTGTGCCAGTGCTATACTGTGAGATTTAGGTGAACTCATCACCCACTGCATGATTGATATTTCAGATTTCAGAATTACATTAACATTTAATGTGATTAGCTCAGTATTCACTAGAGCCCAATAGCAAGTCAAAAGCTATTTTTCAAAAGGAGTACAGTGCTCCACAAAGTCAGATAGTTTTCTAATCCAAAGTTCAAGGGGCACCCTTGTCCTCCCCTGTTCCTGATTTACATGTAAATCAGTGTTTCCCTCTTGCACTGCGCACAAATCTAAAGTCTGTTGAATTATTTAATTTGCCAAATCAAAAGCACGTAGCTGCTTCTCACTCCCTTTAAACTCATGTTTTTTCCTAGTTACTTTGTACCAAAGTGTTAAGATTTTACTCAGATGAGGGCTTTACTGTTTCCAAAAATCAAACAAGCTCATGAAACTCGGTGTCCCTTGCTTAGTGCAAATAGTAAGAAACTCTAAAATCTTTTGTTTTACCTGTGACAACATCTGTCTATTTTCTTGATTCCACTGAATTCCCAGACACTGCACATTTTGTGACAGTACCTCTGCCTTGTCTGAATTAATTTTACACATTGTACTTTGCGAAAGCGGTCTGAATATAACATTCTTAACTTCGTGCTCAGTGTAATCTTTTAAGGAATGCGCTTGAATTCCTGCCAAAAACTGTGGGCTGTTCTGCGCACGGAGATCTCCGCTCTGCTCATGAGGCTCACACTGGCCCCCACCTTTTTTAACCTCCTCATTACGGGAATGGGAAAAGCCAGATTCTCCTGCAACAGCTTTATACATTTCAATGTTATCTTGCAACAATGTGTTCTGGCTAATTTGCTCACGTAAATTCTTATTTTCATGTTCTAACTGCTTACATCTCTCATGCATTTTTCTGTAAGCAGACAAAAGTATCCAAACCTTTCTGTCAAGAACAAAAGGGAAATCATTTCTTTCAAAAAGCACATTTTCTAAATATGAAAACATGTTTGCTTTATCCAAGCACTCATCCCAAGACTCACAAAGTGCTGATAAACAAGAAAACATGTTTCTCACAGCACCATAAGGCAGTTTAGCTTCACATGCATTTTCAAACATGGTCTGCCGTGCTTCTTTAATTCTCTAAACAACAAAAACAATTACACTTTTAAATCGTGCACCTCCAGTCTCTAATTCGACTCCCAGACTGACGATGCACGCCAAAATGTTTTGCTTTCCTTATCTTATGACCGAGCTGACAAAACTTCTCTGGAATGCACTTCTTAGTTTAAAGAAGACATTTATTATTATTATTTCACCTCAAGGTTCCTGAGAGACGAGATTAGTAGGTTGGAAGCACACGTTTAAAAGTAGTCACAGCAATGAAAGCAAAATATATCAAAGTACTTCTCAATTGCAATGTACACAGCAAATATATGTGATTATATTATAGCATAACTTCAAAGCAAAGAATAAAAGTCAAAATTCATCACCGTAGGGCCTATCACTGCTCATCATCTTTCTCATGCCTGCAAGTTGATGACTCCTGTTCAACTGCGAGAAAGAGATTTTCCACCCAAACGGGAGGTCAGGCAGCTGACGTCCGCTCCTGACTGAAGTCCTGGAAAATTCCCCCTAGCTGCTGCCCAGCGACACCGTAAAAAGCCTGCTAACAGGCCCCTTCCTCTCAAAGTTGGGAAATAAACAAGCCATTAGACATTGGCCAGATCTCCCAAACCTCGGCTCTTCCCAAGGCTGAGTAGAAAGGAAAACACAAAATATACGCTCTCTTGTCACGAAAAACACAGCTTGGTCTATCATGTGGAAAAACACAGCTCATCTGCAATGTCTCAACTGCAATGTCGAACTCCACGATAAAGCCAATAGGCAGCTAACCTAAATACAAAATGTAATGTCTAATGACACGTTAAAGCCAACAGAAAGCTAAACTGAATACATAATGTAATGTCTAATGCCACGTTAAAGCCAATAGGCAGCTAAACTGAATACAACATGTAATGTGCTACTGATGAACATTGAACAACTAATATGCGCAGTGGTGAAACACAAAGTCATTGGTCAAACACAATTAATGGCATAACACCGTCCCTTTTTCTTTCAAGTTTTCTGCTTCAACTCAGTCTCGTCAATACAATATTTCACATACTGCAACACTTCATCAATCGGCTTAGATTGCCAGCAAATCAAATAATTCCTAATCATCTCGCTAACCTCAGGTCTCAATCCTTCCACCAACCTGAACACAAAATGTAGCATGTCTTTTGCCTCAATTGTTTCTGTATCACTGTAATGCTTGAAAACCTGCAAAAAATCTCTCATAATACGCATGTATCAACTCCTTTGCTTCCTGTGCTGTCCTGTCAATCCTCTGCCAATCAATATTCTTGGGTGAAATTCTAGATTTCAGAAATTCAATCACCTTATAGTAATATTTCATTACTTCAGGAGACGTTGCACCTGTATTCTTATCTCTCTCTGGTTCACTTGTTGGCCAGTCTACACTTCTCTTGCACTCGACTCACAAGTCAGCTGGAAACATTATCTCTAGTAATGTGTTCAAGTCCTCCCACAAACACTTTGCAAGTTTCACAAACCTTTCTGTCTGCTGATACCACTCTACTGGCTTTTCTCTCAATTTTGGATAATCATTTGTAAATGATAGAATGTCACTTCTGCTCCAAGGGACATGAACAAATTTTCCCCCTGGAATTTCTCTCATTGGTAAAATCTTTACTGGATCTTTATCCGGCTGCACATTTTCAGTCAGCTCCAAAGAATCCCTTTTCCTCTTGTCTCTATTCTTTACCCATCTCCCTTTCCATTTGTCTAATGCTCCCCAGGTCTGGGCACTCTGCAGTAATTCTTTAAGGTGTGCCTTTATGCGGGCCAACCTCATGTGTTCAAAATCTTTTGCCTCGAAGTCTAATCTGTAGTTCCTTTACAAATGCTTCATTTTCTCAATCTCTATGCTGTACTTTTCTGCAAAGTCTGCTAATCTCTGACACACCCTGCTCACTTCTCTTGTAATCTTTGGGAAAAAATATCTCAATTCTGCCTCTGTGTAGGATTCTAACCTATTCACCCCCATTGTTCCCTCAATGAGTTTACCCGCTTCCTTGCTTAGTCTAGCACAATTCAAATACTCCTCTCCTTTAGGGGCATTCTGTGGTGTACTCAGTTTGTCTAACCATTCAGTTAATTGCTGTGCTGTCAGTCCCTGTAACGAAATGTTACTCGCTTGGATCAGGGGCACCTGCTGCATCACTACATTCGGATTCTGCGGTGTCAATAATTTCAGGCTCTGGCTTACATTCGATCCTGTCACAGCATCTGGAAGTGCAACAAGTAGACTGAAATCTAACAATGATCTGGATCCATCAAAAGTCTGACCTACGGGAGAGACTACCTGAACTTGTTCTTTATGTCCTCCCCTCATTAGACTCTGGGCCATTGCTCCCTGTTCACTCACAGTCAGTTTCTTTTGTGCAAATAATGGTACCGCTGGACCAACAGTAATCGGCAGGGATATAGCATCCGGGGCTGCTCTGGCACCTACAATCTGTGGGAGAGTAACGCCCATATTCTGATTTATCATCGGAGTCAAGTCTGACTGTGTCCCTGTCATTGGCGTAAATCTCGGCATTACCTGTGGCTGAACTTGGGGCAACAAAATCGGAGTCGGCTCAGTCTGGACCAATATTGGTCTCGGAACCACTTGCTCCGTGGGCACCACTAAATTCGAAGTCGTCTCTAAAATAGGCACTTTAGAATATATTCTCTGTATCTGTGGTGGCTGCATCTGAGTCTGCACTACAGGAGTAGTTGGCACATTAGGACCACTTTGCACCGCATTCGGTGTCAGGTTAGCATGGACCTGCACCGGACTCGCTGTCTCATTAACCTGTGTCGGGATGTCAGATCAGCACTAGTACGTGGACCACTCTCGCATACTGTATATGGTGGTGGTTGATCTCTCAATAAATGCATAAGGAACTCTTCATCGTCCTCTACTCTTGAAGACTTTCTAGCTCCCTTACATTCGGACAGACTTCTATTCGTCTTCCGAGTCGCTTTCTTTCCTTCCTTCTCATCCTCCTGCGTAATCGCTGGAAACAACTTAATTGCCTGCAAAGTCTCTGTTCTCCATATCTTCTGATCCCAATCCCATTTAGCCTCCGCCAAAGTATTTTCTGCCTTTCTCATCCTTCTCTCGAATTTCAATTGCTATTGCTGTCTGGCTACTAGTTGTCAAGACGGGGCCACTCACCTGAAAAGCACGATGTCTGCAGGGACGATGGCATGCCCCCAACCTCCTGGAACACCTCTCAGCACTTCCTGGTGGACACAGAAACCCCGGCAGGTGTCCCAAAAGGAAAGGGGGAGTGGTAGAGAAAGAGACAAAACACTGCCACGTCTTGCCGGTCCAGCCATGCACCCTGTATCTTCGGGGGGGGGCAGGTTGTTGTTGACAGAGTGATAGTAGAGTTAGTGCACTCAACTTCCTTGAAACTGAATCCCTCTTTCTGATATGGGAACAGGAGCAGTAGAAAAACACCAGGATGCTCCCGCACTTTTCTTGGATAATAATAACTGTTGGCACAATTACTAACACTGCATTACCAAAAACCCAAACTGAGTACCATAACAATAAGTACTGTGACACTAGGGCTGGCTTCACAGAGATTCACTGTTTCACACTACAATTAGATCTGTGGTTGCACTTATCATGCACAAGAAAGACAAACAAGGGCATTAATTATATCACATATAACTTTCCTGTATGCATATGCTTAAACGGAGCCCGCAATCTCTGTGGGGGCCTCCCTCGGCCTTCACACACCCTCCAACAAAAGTGGGGGCCAGGCAAGGCCAAACAACGACAAGGTTAAGTAACTGGGGTGATCGCGCCCCTGAGGCAGTGGCCGGGCAGAAAGGAACTCTCTTTCCGCTTCCCCTGTCCTGCGTGGTGCACAAAGATGAACCGCCTTGCGGGAGGACGAACCTCCTGAGGCTGGAATCCCCTCTCGTCAAAAGGGAAAGGAGATGGTGCACGGCGCGAGCTCGTCAGTGCCCGGCGCTGCTCTGGCTTCTGGCCCCGCCCACGCCCGAGTCTGGTGCGCAAACTCCTCCCGGGCCGTGGCGGTGACTTGGGCTTCAGTGTAGGACCTTAGTGGTGCCCCGGGGGCGCTCCTTAGCGCAAACCTTACCCCGGGGGCACTGACAGGAGCATGTAGGCTCCGATTTCCTCTTCCTCATGCCCCGGGGGCACTGATTGGAGCGCGAAGCAACACGCTCGTTATGAGTGATGTCCGGGATGCGGCGATGATCTTCTTTGGCAGTGAAGAGCGCTTATGAGTGCAGACGACCCTGGGTCATGGCGGTGATTGTTCTTCTACAAGTACAACACGCTTCACACAGCACAAGAGGCACCATGTGGTTCCCGGGCTGCGGCGGTGTTTTTGGGCAGCCAAGAAGCGCTTAAAAAGCGCACAGAGTAGCACCGGTGTCCCGGGCTGCGGCCGTGACTTTGGGCAGCCAGGAAGCGCTTGAAAAGCGCATGGAGACCCCACAAGAGCGCTCTCACAGCGTTTAAGTTATCAAAGCAGCATTCCTCGTGCTGAAGGGTGTTACAAGGGTCAGAGGCCACAATACCCTGCCTCTGGAGTAAACAAAAATGAAGAAGTGGCACAGGGCTGGCGAACCTAGCTACGGGCCAGCACAACAAATGGATGCAAGCAGTGGCAGTTCCTCCTAGTGACCAGGCAGGTCACAGGTCAGCACAGCAGCAGCAGTCCAAGGTGGGTCCTGGTGAGTCCATTCAGCAGCGTCCCTTGTCCAGCTTCAGGTAAGCTTCTTCAAGGTTCAAGAATGTCTAATTTGTGGGGGAAATTCCCCTGTACTTATACTAAGTTTACAGTGTATTTTACAATGGGGAGGAGAGGGGGTTCCAACCAGTTACAACTGGTTCTAGGAGTGCCCCTTCTCTCCTCCAGCACAGGCTCCAAACATCCGGGGGGGGGGGGATAAACGGCCCTATTGTGCGAGGCCAGGGCACAGCCTTTAAAAATGTAGGTGTGCCCCGCCTCTCCGTTCTCTAAGCCCAGGAAGGCTATACAATATGTAGATGCACCTCTGTGACACATCCACCCTCAGTGTGTACAGGCTGTCTGAAAAGTATGCACAAAGTCCCAACTGTCAGTCTGCCCAGACGTGGATTGGAGGCAATCTGCAAAACATCAGAGTCGTAAGCACAGATAAATGCGCACTTTCTAGAAGCGGCATTTCTGTAATAGTAATAAAAAATACACCTACACCAGTAAGCAGCATTTCTCATCACTATCACAACCATACCAAACATGCCTATGCTACCCCTCATAAATCAGACAATACCCCTTACACACAAGGCAGGGCATTTCTACTGTAATCCCATGAGAAGGCAGCACTCACAGCAGTGAGACACTAAGTTAGGCTGTTTGTCACTACCAGGACAGGCCACGCAACCTGCTTTCTACATACATGGCACCCTGCCCATAGGGCTAGCTAGGGCGTACCTTAGGGGTGACTTACATGTAGTAAAAGGGGAGTTCTGGGCCTAGCAAGTAAATTTAGATGCCAGGTCCCTGTGGCAGAAAACTGCGCACACAGGCCCTGCGCTAGCAGGCCTGAGACAGGTTTGACAGGCTACTTCAGTGGGTGGTGCAAGCAGCGCTGCGGGCCCACTAGTAGCGTTTAATTTACAGGCTCTGAGTATAGGGATACCACTTTACAAGGGACTTACAGGTAAATTAAATATGCCAATTAGGTATAAGCCAATCATTCCAAGCTAACAAGGGAGAGCACATGCACTTTAGCACTGCTTAGCAGTGAAAAAGTGCTCTGAGTTATAACGTCAGCCAACAAAGGTCAGAAAAATAAGGAAGCAAAAAGTCTGGGGAATGACCCTGTAAAAGGGCCAGGTCCAACAACATCTAACTATGGTTCTATCAAAACAGCGCAGTTGGTACCTAGAAAGAAAAAGCAAGAATATGCATAGCAATCACATTTCATTTTACACCTTTCCTCAGTATGGGTCAGCAAGGCAGAATCAGTCTTCGTCCTCAGGACATCAGTCGATCAGCAAGGCATCAGGCTCTCAGTCAGAGAATATGAGCCCAATGTCTGTATGAATGTCTCCCTCCTCCAATCTCTCCTACAGCTCATCTTCTCTCCTAAAGTGTCAGAAGTCTCTTCCCTCTGCCACATTGTTATATCAAAGTCACCTAAACTATACCCTAATTCTCCATTGGTCAGTTAATTGCTTGTTCATACTTTGTCCAATAATATTTCTATACCAAATCTATGGATTCTAATATTTCAGCATTCACATACAGTTGATTGGTCTACCTTACAATTTTCTCATCAACCGGCTTATCAGGTAACAATATTGTTGCATCTGCCACTCCAGTCTTTATCTTCATTGTTCTTGTCCTCGGAAAGTCAGTCTCACACACATTACACCAAAAATGTTACACCAGAGGGAACATCATCTCCTTGCAGTCGGTTCTCACAAAAAGCTTCCGTTAAGCACATTTAACAAGACAATGGACATTTCACAGTTTAATTCACTTGGTCAGCATTTTAATAAATGCTACGAAATACAGCTTCTGCATGAGGCCTGGCAAAATAGGCCAAGACACTCACTAAGTTAAGGCCTACAATTAATAAGCTAAAGGATACTTCATAACCCTTAGAATGACTTATTATTGCATTGATCTAATACATATTTGATATTTCATAAGTATTAATCATTAATTAGTACATTTCATGAACATTGGTAGCCATTCTTTGAGGTCACATTTTTTTCTACTTTATTTCATTTTCTACATAAACTCATTATTCAAAATACATAAACACTCATTAATAATTCTAAGTAAAACACCTGTACTAGCACACGCACGCATTCACCACACCCCTCTGCATACTCGCATTCATACTACATCCCCCTCCACATACTCGCATCCACACACAGACACCCTCCCACCCCACCTGTTGGACGATCAACTTACCTTTTCCGGCAAGCTGGTCGTTCGGGAGGGGATGGGTCCTGGCAGTTTTGCATCACCAGCACCACTACACCAGCAAGACTCCGCCAAGACGTATTACAGCTCGTAATACGGCTGGCGGAGTCTTGCTGGTGTGGCGATGCAACTGCCTCATCGGAGTCGGACTTCCACCCATAAAGGGGCAGAAGTTCTCCAATTACTCCTAACATGGCGGTCAGCAGACCTCCAGCACTGGCGGTCTGTTGGCTGCAGTGGCTTCGTAATGAGGCCCACAGTGATAAAATCAGAAGTGATGAATGTAGAACTGTCTTGGCCATTGTGGTGGGGAAGACCCAATACATTGTTCCTTGTGCCATAATTAAATATTGAGTAGAATCAGTTTTCTGCATTATCCAAAACATGGTGTGGTAGTGCAAAAACGTAATGAAGTGCACTGTAGCCAAGAGATGCGAACTTGGATACCTTTAGGGCTGGACATTGGAACCGAAAGCAGTCCAGGAAAAAATGTGATACGTGATGTATGACTGTGGGTAGGGTTGCGCTTATGAATGCATGTTTGTGTTCATGTTTTGCATCCTTCTCTTATCGACTTTCTGAACAGAAGTGTCAGTAGATGTGTTGATCTGCGGACATCAATGCATGCTTGACGGGTGCCTTTGCTCCCACGTGTTGCTTGTAGGGGATTAGCTGCACTATACACAAGCCAAGCCTTTTGGCTTTGCCAATGCCTGTTAATCAATGACAAAGCTCGATAAGGAGTTTTAAACCCGGCCTTTAACGTGGAAGCCTGGTGATGGGGCCTGTCACCGTGTGCCATGCCGCAGAGGCAGATAATTAGTGCTCTCTGCAGCGTTGCTACAGTGTCGAGCACCTTGATTATGCTTCTTCCTGAAACCTAAACATAAATGAACTTCAACAACCAGCGTGGTTGCAGTGAATGTCCTCATTAATTACAGACTTTCTAACCGTGCTTAATTAAAATAAATTGAAAACCTACGGGAAGTGACAGTTAGCATAAACAAAGCATAATCCTCACCGAGTGCCAAAGGATTTATCTGCAAATACAATTATTTAACAGTCTAATGAGACACTTACACAGACATGAGTGCATATTCCCCTTGCTTTCACCCTTTGGCCCAGCGCCTGGAAGTATGCTAATAATTAGAGGAGGTGATATATGTACCTTCACACTTACACACGGTGTTGGGCAATCCTGCAAAGGTGCAGGACTACGACCCTCTCCAAATGAAGAGCTATTTAGAGGCGGATTTGCATTAGTTTCAAACGTGCATGCCAGAGTGAATGAAAAGTAAGACTGTTTTACCCTCGTACAAGGTCTCTCTGCACTAGCCTTTCCGCCCTTTCAGACTGCAACCGTTTGTTTGGGTAATGGACCTCGTCCAGACTCAATGCTGTCCTCACTTCTGTCTGAGCATGAATTTACACACTACATTCATGCTATTCTACGTGACAATGAGCAGATGGTGGTGAAGGAGGAACATATGATCTTCACTCCCTCCCTGCTGGATTATGGGGTCCCATATAGCCCCCCCCTCCGTTCTTGCTCCCTATTATAACTCCTATATTAAGTCCCACTTACGGTTGATCAGTGAGCTCAGTCAGGCCTTCAGCTCCTAAACAGATGACGCACAATTCTAAACACTTACAAGCAGCAAAAGTGACTACTTCGTTTCTAGATTATTGAAGGCGGAGGCCTAACATAGGCCCCTGCGCCCCCTACAGTGCAGGGTCCTCCCCATCGGTTATGGGACCTCAAACCTTTCCGAGGAGCCCCATTTCACCCGAGGCCAATGAATATCTGTGGGATATGAGAAAGTCAGGGACCCCTCTGTACATTCTGCAGGGATGCCTCGTTCAATTTGTATTACACCACTGCTTGTCGGATAACAGAGGGGGCCAGTGGCCTAAAGGTCAAAGTGACAAAAGAAGTGGTTCTGTTACTGAGTCCAAAAACGTTTTTAATAATAAACCACCACCCCAGTACTTCTCAGCTGAAACATAACGATGCAGCCACAAGAAATTATCTGGCGGTGATATGGGACTGCAGCACTCAAGGGATGGGTGCAGAGGTCAGCAGTACTTTAATTACATTCTGCAGTTTTGAGCCCACGGATAAATTCAAAGAGCGGCACGGGAACACTTAATCAGATAGGCCTTCCTTGAGACACGGCAAAGACTGCCACTGATAGAGGGAAGTGTCTAGAGAGATGTGTCTAGAGAGATATGCCAAAGAGAGATGGGGCGTCCAGGGTCATCATCAGTGGAGCACATCCACTCCAAAAATTCCATCCATTACTTTTGTACTATTTAATACGAAATACGCAGGAGGCCCTTATAAAATGCCAGGTATCCGGGCTATAGAACACCATTGTGCGTCAT
The DNA here is from genome assembly GCF_031143425.1 of Pleurodeles waltl. Classification (NCBI taxonomy): domain Eukaryota; kingdom Metazoa; phylum Chordata; class Amphibia; order Caudata; family Salamandridae; genus Pleurodeles; species Pleurodeles waltl. Next base: position 303,056,887 of record NC_090442.1, read on the forward strand.
TACAACATACCGCCGTGCGGCCGCCAATGCGGCCGCACTCCCGCGGGGCCCATTTGGACATCCCCGCCGGCCCAGTGGGGATGTGGCCCGCAACATGGGAGCCGGCTCCAAATGGAGCCGGCGGTGTTGCGGCCGTGCGACGGGTGCAGTTGCACCCGTCGCGCTTTTCACTGTCTGCACAGCAGACAATGAAAAGCAGCATGGGGCCCTGTCAGGGGGCCCCTGCACTGCCCATGCCAGTGGCCCCACGACTCCCCGTACCGCCAGCCTTTTCCTGGCGGTTCAGACCGCCAGAAAAAGGCTGGCGGTCGGGGAGTCGTAATCCCCTGGGCAGCGCTGCAAGCAGCGCTGCCCTGGCGGATTACATCTGCCGGGGCCATTGTGGTGGTAAACAGCCGGCCCCGGCGGTGCGACCGCGGCGCTACCGCCGCGGTCATAATACGCCGGGAGGCACCACCAGCCTGTTGGCGGTGCTCCTGTCGTTTTAGCCCTGCGGTTGTAATACCGCCAGGGTCATAATGACCACCCATATCTTTATTGGAACATGGACAAAATGAAACTACACCAGTATGTGAATTGCTTTATAAAAAAAAATAACTGGCAGTCCCGGTAGGCCTGGCTTCCTTAATCTGTGTGTTCTGGGTTGTTTTGTAGTGGTTGGATATTATGGTGTGATATGTATGGAAACAGAGATAACACAAATACAGGTAACAGTATACACAGAAAATACATACATAAAGTCACAGATACACAGAAACAATTATACCTTCAGATACACAAGAGGGCATATGCAGACACTTGGATGATGACTGCATAGAAGGACTGAAACTGAATGGGTTTATACAGTTATGACTAGCTTGATGGCTGTTGGAGCATACAACTGTTGATGGGTGAGGTTGAGGGATGGGTATAGAACCATCTCCAAATAAATGCAATTGGATAATGATAAATACTTGATAGTCAGTCGGATGGTTGAAGGTGGATAATAAATTCAATTGGTTTCTTTTGCGGCTGAAATTTCACCCAAACAGTACCAAAAGAAAACTTTACCAACCATTAATAAAATTATTTCTTACTGTAGTTAGATAGAGATTCTTTTGTCGTGCAACATTTTTATACTTAACTCAGAGTCTAACCAGCCCGTTCCACCCTATGTTTGGAACACAGGTAGGAGTGATTTGATATATGTTTAGTGGATTATTGCATAATATTATAAAATGAGACTACATATGTCTATAGCACTTAAAAGTATTGATTTCATTGCCAGATATTCATAAGCACAAAAACATTTCTATTCACAGCCCCTATTAACGCTGCAATACTGAAGATTAAGGGCTCAGAGGATATTCACCATTCCAGTGGGTGAAAACCTATCATTTTTACTTTAATTGTACTCCCCCACCCTTGCACTCCTTTCCTCTTCCTATGTGTAGAATCCACTGGCTAGGCAGTAAAACTCTGTTGAGTAAGATAAGTGGAAGTTGGCAAGAGATGGACAGAGAGGTAAAGAGAAAAGGAGAGTGAGAGAGGTGAGGTAGAAGAAGGAAGGTAGAGAGAGACGATGTAGAGTGACCAAGCGAGAGACCTATGGTAAGATGAAAAAGGTAAGTTAGATAGAAAGAAATATACAGAGAGGTAGAAAGAGGAAGGGGTAGCTGCGAGAAAGATTCAGAGACACAGTAAGATTTTAGAGTGACAGAAAGAATTAGGGAGAGCTGGACACTGGGAGAAGGAAATGTAGAGCTAGGGAGAGGGCTAGAATACATCAAGGGGTGAGGGAGTGGTAAGGTAGAAAGAGAGGAGGTTTAGAGACAGAGAGGCAGACGGGTAGAGTGGTGAGATATTGAGTGACCTATAGAGAGATGCAGGGTAGTGACAGTGGTGAAAGAGAGAAGGGCAAAATGAGAAAGGTTTATAAAAAGACATGTTAGCTAACAACAAGGGTGAAGCAGTGAGAAATGTTGCTAGAGTGGTGAAGGATAGAAAAAAACAGTGCAAAACTAAAAAGAGTTATGAGGTGGAAAGAAGTTTGTGATAGAGAGCCCAGGTAGAGAGATTGAACAAGCAGAGAGAGAGGTATAGATTGAGGTGGAGATGTTGATTTGAAATAGGTGCGGAGAGAGATGAGGAAGAAAGAGAGAAAGAATGTCAGTTTAGAGTGAGAAAAAAAGGAAAAGGAATAAAAAGAGACGTAGAGAGAAATGGGTAAGGTCACGAGAGAGGTAAGAGAGAGAGAATGGGGAAGTCAAAGGATGAAGTGGTTTACAAATGGTGAGGTACTTTGAGAGATTAGGCAGAGAGAAAGAGAGATAGGTGGGAGTCGAAAGATATGAGCTAGTGCATGCAATGTGAGATAAAGAGTAAAGTGAGGTAGAAAAAGAGGTCAGGTAGAGAATGATATAATAAAGACAGATCTGAAAGAGATGTAGAAAGAGAAGGTAGGAATAGGCAGATGGAGAGAAATAGTGAGAGAAAGGCAAAGAGTTTGAGAGTGCCTCCTTCCTGGTGAACCATGTGCTATGCCATTAATTGTGTTTGACCACTGACTTTGTGTTTCACCACTGCGCATATTAGTTGTTCAATGTTCACCAGTAGCACATTACATGTTGTATTCAGTTTAGCTGCCTACTGACTTTAATGTGGCATTAGACATTACATTCGGTATTTAGGTTAGCTGCCTATTGGCTTTAACGTGGCATTAGACATTACATTTTGTATTCAGTTTAGCTGCCTATGGGCTTTATCGTGGAGTTCGACATTGCAGTTGAGACATTGCAGATGAGCTGTGTTTTTCCACATGGTAGACCAAGCTGTGTTTTTCGTATTTCGAATTCTCACCGAGCACTAGTGTGATAAGAGAGCGTATATTTTGTGTTTTTTCCTCTTCTCAGCCCTGAGAACGAGCGAGCTTTGGAGACTTGGCCACTCTCCAACGCTTGTTCTTTTCCCACTCTGATGTACAGTAGCCAGCATGTTTTGACTATTAGAGGAAAGGGCCTGTTAGCAGGCTTTTTCATTATAAGGAGTGTCCCTGGGCAGAAGCGGGGAATTTTCCAAGACTTCAGTCAGGAGCGGACGTCAGCTGCCTGACCTCCTGTTTGGGTGGAAAATCTCTTTCTCGCAGCTGAACAGGAGTCATCAACTTGCAGGCATAAGAAAGATGAAGAGCAGTGCCCTACGGTGATGAATTTTGACTTTTATTCTTTGCTTTGAAGTTATGCTATAATATAATCACATATATTTGCTGTGTACATTGCAATTGAGAAGTACTTTGATATATTTTCCCTTTCATTGCTGTGACTACTTTTAAACGTGTGCTTCCAACCTACTAATTTCGTCTCTCAGGAACCTCGTGGTGAAGTACTAATAAATGTCTTCTTTAAACTAAGAAGTGCATTCCAGAGAAGTTTTGTCAGCTCGGTCATAAGATAAGTGAAAGCAAAACACCATAGGACCAGACATGGGTGCCCTCTTTCACCATTCCTTTTTGCACTCATGATAGAGCCCTTGGCCATACGCCTGCGGGAGGAGGGCCACAAGTGGGGAATACCCCTGAAAGACAGGAGGCAAGCAGTGTCACTGTATGCAGATGACAGGTGTTAAAAAGCAGGCAGGCTTAACTCAGAATCAATGTGTAAAGTATTTGTACCAACACACAATATTACAGTGAAATCACTACAAAATGGACACCACACCAGTTTAGAAAAATAGGTAGTATTTATCTAAATCAAACAAGAACAAAACAACAAAAATCCAACGTACACAAGTTAAAATATGAATTTTCTAAAGAATAAGAGTCTAACTTCATATTAAACAATGGAAACGATGATTTTGCACAAAGTACCTGGTTAGCGTAAAAAATAAAGCTGCACAGGTAAGAATGGGTGGGAAAATGCAGCAATGCGTCGATTCCTTCCTCGCAAGGGAGGCCATGTTTTGTTTCTTCTCCGGTCAGGTATGTGTCATTTTTCTCCCTCGCAAGACAATGATGCGTTGATTTCCAGGTGGGGTACCTCGGACCCACGCAGAGTTGGGTTGACTTTGATGCTCAGGGACGATGCGTGGAAAATCCTGTAGCGCGGTGTTAGAAAACCACGCTGCGTGGGGTTTGCGGTATTATCAGCAGCCACAAGCGGGTGTTGCGTGTTGTTTCTCCAGCCGCGATGAGTAGATCTCCGAGCCGCGATGCAGGTGGAGGGTCGATTTTAGCCGCGAAGCCGGCGGCGCGTTGTTTAACAGCCGCATTGCAGATGGTGAGGCAAAAATGTCACTGCACTGCGTGGATTTTTAGCTCTTGTCTGCCAACTTCACCTTTCAAGGCCCAGGGACTGGATAGGACGCCACTTGGCAGGGCAGGAGTCTAAGCAGAGAGTCCAGATGTTAGCAGAGGAAGTCTTTGATTGCCCTGAGACTTCAAAACAGGAGGCAAGCTCAGTTCAAGCCCTTGGAGATTCTTCACAAGCAGGAATATACTACAAAGTCCAGTCTTTGTCCCCTTTCACAGGCAGAAGCAGCAACTGCAGGATAGCCCAACAAAGCACAGCCACAGTCAGGGGCAGCACTTCTCCTTAGCTCTTCAGCTCTTCTCCTTGGTGGAGGTTCCTCTTGGTTCAAGAAGTGATCTGATTTGCAGGGGTTTTTGGTCCAATACTTATACTCCTTTCTGCCTTTGAAATAGGCTTACTTCAAAGGAAAGTCTCTGTTGTTCGCAAAATCCTGCATGCCCAGGGCAGGCCCCACACACACCAGGGGGTTAGAGACTGCATTGTGAGAGGGCAGGCACAGCCCATTCATGTGTAAGTGACAATTCCTCCCTCCACTCTAGCACAGATGGCTCATCAGGATATGCAGGCTATACCCCAGCAACCTTTGTCTCACTGTCTAGAGGGGATTCACAAACAGCCCAACTGTCAAACTGACCAAGACAGGCAATTCACAAACAGGTAGAGTCGCAGAATGGTTTAAGCAAGAAAATGCCTACTTTCTAAAAGTGGCATTTTCAAACTAACAATCTAAAAACCAACTTCACTAAAAGATGCATTTTAAAAGATGTATATTTCTATCTGATCTCAAAGGGAATCTGCACTTTAATAATATTTGAAGGCATCCCCCATGTTCACCAACGAGAGAGATAGGCCTTGCAACATTGAAGACTGAATTTAGCAGTGTTTCACTACTAGGACATGTAACACACATCAGTACATGTCCCACCTTTAACATACACTGCACCCTACCCATGGGGCTACCTAGGGCCTGCCTTAGGGGTGCCTTACATGTAAGAAAAGGTAAGGTTTAGGCCTGGCAAGTGGGTACACTTGCCACGTCGATTGGCAGTTTAAAACTGCACACACAGACACTGCAGTGTCAGGTCTGAGCCATGTTTACAGGGCTATCTTTGTGGGTGGCACAACCAGTGCTGCAGGCCCACTAGTAGCATATGATTACAGGTCCTGGGCACCTCTAGTGCACTTTACTAGGGATTTACTAGTAAATCAAATATGCCAATCATGGATAAGCCAATTTACACATACATTTTACATAGGAGCACTTGCACTTCAGCACTGGTTAGCAGCGGTAAAGAGCCACAAGTATCAAAAACTGAGTCCAGCACACATCAACAACCTGGAAAGCAGAGGCAAAAAGTTAAGGATGCCAAGTCTAGCAACCTGCTTCTATACTTAAGATATATCACATCAGATCTCGCCCCACTACTGAACACATTGATTGCATTTGCTGCAGCTGACGGGTTCTGCATGAACTGGGAAAAATTGGTCATATATCTGCTGAGCCCTGATCAGCTTTGACAACCCATACACCTGGGCAAGAACCCCCTCCATGGGCAAGGAGCGGCAATCCATTACTGGAGATTCACCTCTACCATACCACGTGGGACATGTACAAAGGGAAACTTCAAGCGGTTCTGGCATGCATCAGAACTCAAATACATTTCTGGCGGTCTTTGCCCCTCAACCCAGTTGGTAAGATAGCCTTGGCAAAGATAGTCATTCTACCATGCCTCCTCTATTCTTTTGCTAACCTCCTAGTTGGCCCACCATGTCCCTTTTTCAAAGAACTGGATTCCTTATTAGGTATCCTCATCTGGGGCAGGAAGTGACACTGCGTTGCTCTCCGGAAACTGCAGCTGCCAATAGACCAGGGCGGACTAGGCGCCTTATCTTTTGAGGCATACTAGTTAGCAGCCCAACTGTAATGGCTGTCACATTGGACTGCTGGGTAATATATGGGTGAGACTTGCAGAGAATGGGGAACTCTGCCAATACAAATAGTTCACAGCCTACTGCTCCCAAAGTCCTTTTTCCCTTCCCCATGGTCACTACAGGTGGCAGTGGCCCAGGCATTTATGTTCAGTGGGCATTGACTATCGCGGGGATGCCGGTATATGCCCCTACACTACTCCTGGTCACTCTCCCCCAAATCCCAGGTTTTTACGATAAGACAATGCACCCTGGACAGTGTACTCACTACACACATTGGGTGACCTTTTCAGAGATAGACAGTTCCTCCATTTTGATCTGTTGACAGAAGCCTACATCATACCATGGGGACAGTTTCACCTTCAAAGGCACATCACCAACACATGCTGCACCCTGTGGAACACCACAAAAGCGGAAACCACAACACACCCAGTATTGCAAACCATAATCACAATGGGTGATGGCCATCACGGTATCATCTGGGATAAGGCCATATGTGACCTGGCGATGGCCTCTCTTGACACACTTCGACAAAAGTGGGAAGATGAGTACAGGCGAGTACTGTATGATAAGAAATGGGCACAGGCATTGGAGTTCCCTCAACAGGTATCCTGCAAATCCCGCTTTAAGAACCTACAATTATTTATATTATACAGAGCATACCTCACCCAAGCACAATGAAACCACTATATTCCTGGCACCTGTGCGGGCTGCCAGTGCTGCCAGACCCCAGTTGCGCACCTGGCTCACATGCTCTGGTCGTGTCCCACCCTACACCATTACTGGAAAGCTGTACACAACACCCTACGGGAGGTCATGGAACTACCTGACATACACACCTATGTAGCATGATCTTTAGGAATGTTCAAACAACAGAAACAGCATAAGGTACGAGTCCGCTTTGCATCCCTGGTGCGCCTTCTTACCAAATGTGTGCTCACCATGCACTGGCGCTTCCAAACAGCCTCACCTGACGGTCTGGCATGAAACGGTACGCAACTAGAGGACAGCTGAAGAAGATGCCCTCCGCTATGAGGAAGACTGCAACCTCTGCATATGACCCATCTCTTCCCCCTGGTCTACCCTCCTCACACAGATCAAGCAACAGAACAGAATGCTAACTCCCTCAAAGTAATTTTCCAGGTGTTAAAAGACATTGCCTTTCCACAGCATCAGCTAGAAGGAGTAGAAGCCTCCCACAAGCATAGCAATGATTTAGCCTCTTTTTTCCAGGAACAAATCACGCAGATTTATTTAGCCTTTCAGGCCAATCATATGAGTCAGTCACCCCCGGAGCCATCATCCTGTATTGGATCGGCCAGGTTCTCAGATTTCCTTCCAATATCATGCAATAGTGTTATTAGAGCTGTGGACACCCTCAAATCAGGCTCTCCACTTGACCTTTGCCCCTCCGAAGATCCTAGTCTTAGGATCATCAATAATTGCCCCCATCCTTACCGAAGTATTTAATTTGTCATTGGAGAAGGGCGCCTTTCCCGCTCAATGGAAACATGCGATTGTGAAACCCCTTCTTAAAAAAACAAATCTAGACCCTTCAATCCTACAGAACTATAGACCCATTTCCTTGCTGCCAGCATTTGCTAAAATATTAGAGAAATATGTAAACACCCAGTTGTCCAAATACCTTGAGGACAACAACATTCTACATCCCTCCCACATGGGTTTCAGACCAGCCCACAGCACTGAATCGGCCCTGATCGCTGTGATGGAAGCGGCTAGACGGCGCCTAGATGATGGGCTAGCATCAGCAGTAATGCAATTGGACCTAAGCGCCGCCTTTGATACAGTGGATCATAGTATTCTTCTTCATCGGCTAGAAGAGATAGGCGTGACAGGTGCAGTATTAGGCTGGTTTAGTAAATTCATAACCGCACGGACTTGCCAGGCACTGGATAGATCTTTCTACGCACAAAGTTTTAATAATAAATAGGGTGTACCTCAGGTCTCCTCCCTTAGCCCCGCACTATTCAATGTATACATGCGGCCTCTCGCTAAGGTTGTGGAGCCATTTGGTCTCTCCCTTGTAATCTACGCCGATGACACACAACTGGTGTTTTCATTGACCTCTAACCAAAATTCCTTAGACACCTCATTGGGTCCTGTGTGCCATTTCTAATTGGATGTCAGAAAGTAAACTGAAACTTAACACAGACAAAACAGAGATCATGTTTTTGGGCTCTCAAGTTCTGCTATCACCATCTTCCTCTGCTATGCCGTAATTGAGAGAGCTGCCTGCTCCCAAGGAATACATTAAGAGACTTGGGATTTGGCTCGACCCATGGTTTACCATGGACCAACAGGTAAAGAAAACCGTGTGCTTTGGTATATTCAGATTTCTAATGAAGGTGTTTAAAATTCTTCCCTTCATGGCCAAGAGACTTTTTTTTCAGGCACTGATTAGTTCCCGACTGGACTATGGGAATGCCTTTTTTTTAGGGTCCCCAAAATACGTTAAGAGGAAGCTTCAAGTGGTTCAGAATACAGCCGCTAGATTGATCTTCAATATCCATAAATACGAATCTGCTCTTCAAACCCTGCATTGGCTTCCAGTTGAGCAACATACTAAATTTAAGCCCTTTGCTATATACATAGATCTCTACATGATAAAGGTCCTCCACATTTACGATCTCTGGCAACGTTTTATAAACCATCAAGAAACCTTAGGTCCTCATCTGCAGCCCTAGCAGCAGTCCTGCATTAAAAAGGGCCAGATGGGGTGGTAGGTCTCTGTCATTTTTAGGGACAAGGATATGGAATTCTCTGCCTCTACCCCTTCGTCTCACTGACCAGGAAGTTAGCTTCAGGCGGCTATTGAAAACATGGCTATATTAACTTCCCGCATCTTCTGACTTCAGGTTCTGTTAAAGCACTGGGAGGCCTTCGGGTAGCTATGTGCTATACAAATTGAATTAACATAACATAACGGGTGGGAAAATATAGATCCTCCCCCCCCCGTTGACACACCCGTGCCATCCTTGCGGTGAAAGTAGCCTCCACACCTCGCCTCATTTGTTGCAAACACCACATCGCTTTTCCTCACCACAAGTCATAAACCACACCGCCCACATATCCACATCTCATTCCCACACATACATGACCTGCCTCTCTGCCCCCAGTTTGTATCATCACGGCATTACACCTCCATCCCCCTCAGCAGACTCAACAATCAAATTTGTGCATACACCGCAACCTTCAAATGTATACAATCAGGCCCTCATTAAAAGTTTGGCAGGTGGCGGAGGCCGCCCGCCAATCTCTTCCTGCCTTCAGGCTGCCTGTGCAGCTTGAACCCCCCCGGCCCTAATAGGAGTTCACTGCAGGGCCGGTGAGCAGAAACAGTGTTTCCCCCCACTGGCCCTGCGGTGAACAGTGCCTTAGCATTGACGCTGGCTCCTAATGGAGCCGGCGCCAATGTGGCAGTGCGGCGAGTGCAGCAGCACTTGTCGGGCATTCCACTGCCCGTAATTCGGGCAGTCGAGTGCCCGAATGGGTTGTACATGGAGACCCCTGCACTGCCCACGCCCTCAGGGGCCCTCTGAGTCCCCCATTCCAGCAGCCTTTCCATGGCGGTGTAAACCGACATGGAAAGGCTAGTGGTATGGGGACTCAAAATCCCCAAGGCGGCGCTGTAAGCAGCACTACCCTGGAGGATGAAAACCACCGACACTGCCAGGCAGCCAGCTTGCGGCAGCATGACAGTGTCGGTGGTCCGACCATGGCGGCTCCGCCATGGACATAATGTGGCGGTCACCAGACTCGTAATGAGTGCCTAAATGTCTATCAGTTAATATGTAATACTTACAATGTGCACTGAAATGCCTGATCAACCTGATAAACCCTGCTAAGTGTAACTGTTGACATTCATGTAAAATACAATAAATATACTTCAAAAAAAGAGCTTTTTTATTGTAACATAACAGGATATAGTTCACAGATTGAGAAATCTTTCTAAAATACGTGTGGTATTAAAGATTAATATTAAAAATATATATAGTTCTGTGACATTGTAACATAAATCTTCAATAATATCCAAGATCTTACATAAATTCCTTGTTGTTCACAATACTGAAGTTATCATAATTAATGCCCTTGGGTCATTGTAGATATGATACCTAGCTAACTTGGATTTTCAGTGTTTTGAGAACTTCACTTAACCCCACCAACATCTCTGGATGAACTCCCACCAAGCAGGTGGTCACTTGTAGTCCTACATTATCCAAAACATTAAGGCCCTCATTATGATAATGGTTGTAAAACCCACCTACTGCCGGGGCGAGGGGCATCAAAAGACCATTGCCGCAGCTACCAGCCGTCTGCCGTATTATGACCACAGCCGGATTTTCGCCAGAAGAATGGCGTCAATCCGGCTGTGGCCATGCCGGCGGATGGCTGTAAGGTGGTGCAGCAGTGCCATGCCAGGAGACTGCCGCAAGCTGTATTATGACCCATAATACGGCCTGGCGATGTTCTGCTGGTGGATCCTGCTGCTGGTAGCAGCGCCCCGTCCCGTCTCCTGCCAGAGGACCCCCTGAACACAGGTAGGTGGGTGCTCCAACAGGAGAGAGGGGTGGGGGGTGTTGTGTGTGTGTGTAAGTTTGTGCATGTGTGTATGCGGGTGTGTGTTTCGTGTTGAATGTGTGTGCATGTTTGGAGGTGTGAGTGCGTGTATGTTTTGTTCTGTGAATGTGTGTCTGCGTGTATGTATGAAAGTGTGTGCGGATGTGTGTGAGAATGGATGTATGCATGCGTGGATGCATGTGGGAATGGGTGTGTGTATGTGTGAATGCGTGTGTGTGAAGGGGGCGTGAATGTTGGGGGGGTTTGGGGAGGAAAGGGGGGTCGTGGGGGTATCTGGAGAGGGGCCTACCGCCATAGGTTTTTGTCGGGTAAGGAAGCCACAGAAACCATGGCGGTAGGCCAGGTCATTATCCCGCAGTTGGTAGAGTGACGGCCGCCGGGCTGGAGATTGATATGTCCAGCCCGGCGGCTGTTACCACCATTGCGGTCGGTGTGGTACATTGGCGGTTTGGCTTCAGTCATAATATGGTAGAAAGTACCGCCAGCCTGTTGGCAGTACTTTCCACCATATTTCTGCCGACCGCCAGGGTCATAGTGAGGGTCTAAGTAAACTTGTTGAAATGCTGAGGCCAGAGCATATCTTGAAAGGAAGACGGGGACAGGTAGTGGAAAAACTGAAATTATACAGTATCTCTGACTGTACAATTATAATAATTGTCGTTTTTCTATAATTCTGTGTATACAGCCTGCTTACTCTGAAAAATCTCTCACCCTGTCTACAAATTATGTACTTTTTACTGTTTAGGATGGGAGGGAAGAGAAGGTGGTTAAAGACTCCGCGATGGAACCTACAGATACTATGATAACAATTAAAAATAGACACGAACGTGGAGAGAAGCGAATTGCGCACTTTGCCAATGCCTAAACAACTCTGTGTCCTGTTAGATTAGAACTTAAAGAACAGATTTGCCCCAGGTTAAAGATTCGACACATGGAAGATTCTATGTAAAATGCAAAAACCTTAAAAAATTCACTTTTTTTGAAGTGGTACAGCAACATTATTTAGTCTTCCTGGAAACAAAATTATATTTCCGCAGAACAGATAACACTTTTGCGGCTGTGTTTTGCTATTTGGTAGCAGGCTCACAAAAACAGTATTAGAGTAATTAATATATGAGTGGATAAATGCACCTTTCACTATAATCTTATGTGAAACATTTTAAAAAGTTATTTGCAATAACCTGAGTTGGGAGAAACAGAGTTTAAAGAGGGACGCAATATACAATCTCGACCCTGAGGTTTTACACAACCAAGCTGGCTTGGAAAAGGTACCCATTGAGGTGAATACGTTCTAATGGCCCATATATTTGGTGCATTTTGTGTTAAAAGCAACCCTGTCTTGGATGGTGTTAGCTTAATCCAGTTAGAACTCATTGCTCTTGCACCCCCATTGACTTTACATGCAGCAGCATTTGAGCACCTAATGCATACATGAAAAAGTAAGATCCTAAATCATGAGCAAGTCAAGAGAAAAAAGTATAAGTTGAACAATAATGAAGAAATTTGAGAGGTCTCCTGGGCAGAATTTGAAATATCTACAGAAGCCCAAATCAACTTGAGAGCCGCCACCACCGCACACCACCATCTCATCAAAAGCATAAAAAAGAAAGCAATAGAAGAAAGAATTTCCTCACATGGACACAACAGTAAGGAACTCTTCAGCATCATCAAGGAGTTTGCCCAACCCAACAGCGAAGCAACGGACATCCCACCCTCACAAGATCTCTGCAACAAAATCAACACATACTTCCACCACAAAATCAAGACCATCTACAACAACTTCAGCGAGGACGATAAATACACTGAAGACAAAGAGGACCATACCGTCCGGAGTCCCCACTGTCCCATGCCCCCACCACATCTTCAACAGAGCCACTGAAACCTTCACCCCTAACCTCCGCCTCACCCTCAACGGCTCCCTAGCAGACGCCTCCTTCCCCGATGACTGGAAACATGCCGAGATCAACTCTCTCCTCAAGAAACCCTTGGAGGACCCAACCGACCTCAAGAACTACAGGCCCATCTACCTGCTCCCTTTTCCAGCGAAAGCCATTGAGAAAGCTATCAACAGCCAATTTGCCAGTTTCATTGAAGAGCACATCCTCGATGCCTCCCAATCTGGCTTCAGAAAAAAAACACAGCACTGAAACAGCCCTCCTACCTGCAATGGACGACATCCACTCCCTGCTGGACAAGGGAGAGACTGAGGCCCTTATCCTGCTCGACCTCTTGGCGGCCTTCGACACAGTCTGATACGCAGACTTCACGAGGCCAGCATCAAAGACAAGGCCCTCGATTGGATCCTATCTTTCCTCTCTGGCAGAGCTCAATGAGTAAGGCTTGCCCCCTTCCTTTCGGACCCCTCACCTACCATCTGCGGAGTTCCCCAGGGATCCTCCCTCAGCCCCACACTATTTAACATCTACATGGCCCCGCTAGCTGCCATCATCAGAAACTACGGACTCAACATCGTCTCCTATGCTGATGACACCCAATTCACCCTCTCCCTATCCAACAAGCCCAACACAACCAGACACAACTTCTGTGAAGGCATGGGAGCAGTCGCCAAATGGATGAAAAGCAGCTGCCTACAACTCAACGCAGACAAAACTGAAGTTCTCATCATGGGCCCTCAACCTGACACGTGGAACAACTGCTGGTGGCCTCCCACCCTCGGAAGCCTGCCCACCCCCACGAACCAAGCCTGCAACCTCGGAATCATCCTGGACTCCAAACTCAACATGGACCGCCGAATCAACTCAGTCGCATCCATCTGCTTCCACACCCTGTGCCTCCTATGCAAGACATTCAAATGGACACAGAAAGACCATCACCCACACCTTTGTTACCAGCAGACTGGACTACGGCAATGCGCTCTATGCCGGAATCAACAAGAAACTCACCTGCAAACTACAGAACATTGAGAACGGCACCACCAGACTGGTCCTTGACCTACCTCAACATTGTCACATCTCCCAGAACCTGCGCACACTGGTTCCCCACAGAGAAAAAAATCACCTTTAAGATCCTCACCCATGCACACAAAGCCCTTCACGACACCGGACCAACCTACCTGAACAGACAACTCAATTTCCACATAACCTACAGGGCCCTACTCTCAGCCCAGTTCTCTCTCGCCGAAGTACCCCGCATGAGAAAAGCAAGAACAGGGGGATGCTCACTCTCCCACCTCGCCACCACAGCCTGGAACGCCCTACTCGCCCACCTCAGACAGACTACACCCCTCCTCAGCTTCACAAAAGAGCTAAAGACATGGCTATTTGAAGACATGGCTATTTGAAGAACCACTGCACTGATGGACACTCCACGCCCCCCCCCCAGTGCCTTGAAACCCTCACGGGTGAGTAGTTGCGCTTGACAAACACTGATTAATTGATTGATTGAACCAAATTCTACGGGAATTATTCCACCCCTTCCAATCCAAGTGTTGAATGATGAAGAAATAACAAACAAATTAGGCCTTTGACACTGCAGCTAACCACAGTCATCCTCAGTTTTGGCAGGCACCGAGGCAACCATGAGCTCTGTGCTCAAGCCAGGTTGGAAATAAGCTTGGAATTAATCGAGTAACTAGTGTTCTCAACAGAATTTTGTAACTGTCAGTAGGAACTTCTCCAGTGAGTTGAGAACTGTAATAAGTCTTTCCTTCATGTTGGAGGGGGTGCTGATTATTTGCCTCAGCACTTAGAGACATAAGTGACTAAGAAGATTGGAGGATGCTACATTAGATAGGTAACTTTTAGTGGGTGTGTATGGTGTGTGGAACTGCACAAGCTGTTTGCCAGGACTGTCTCTTGAACCCATGCAGTCAAGAGAAACACGTGAAACAGTGTTTCAGACCCAGAGCCATCAGAGACAGGTTCATAAGGAACTCTGCTATGTGGGCCCAGGAAGGTACTCCTTGATCTGTCTAAAGCTTACTCTGAGTGTTGCTCAGTTGGCTGGTATATCCAAGGTTGACTTAGATGTCTGTACTTTACCAATTCTTATGCTCTGCTTCCCTATTCCACATGGTTTAAAGTGCCATTAGGAGACAATATCCAGGCTGCCGTCTTTTTTAATCGTCATTCCCTATTATACACCTTTGGCTCTATTCTCCAAACTTTAACACTCTCCTGAATATCCAGCATAGTACTTTCATAGAGCTCAGAGACTACATGCTAAGATCTGAATCAAAGCCACTGCACAAAACCCTTACACTCTTAATTTAAAAGTATATGGCGTTTCACCCTTACACAGGAGAGTGGCATTAGGAGCAGGCTATTAAGTTGATAGGTACTCACTCTCTTAGACACAGCAATGCTGGTCCCATTTATGAGACTGCAGATGCTCTAAAGCATTCTCTGTGCAGCATAAAGTTGACATCTATATGCCCATACTGTCATATCTCTTAAGTTAGCAAATGAAGTAATGGAACATCAGAAAAGAACAATGGGTAGCCACATGGGTAGGCCTTTGCTGCACATACAAAACTCTTCAGGTAGGCTAGAATGACATAGCGCCAAGCTGAGAGGTAAGATTATGGTTCTGCTGAGGGCCAACTTAGCTCCATTACAACTGTTTCAAATGGGGTCTTTGGTTGACAGTCAGGTTAACCCCTGTTCAAGCAAGGACCCTCACTCTAGTCAGGGTAAAAGATAATCACCCTCAGCTAACCCCTGCTTACCCCTTGGTAGCTTGGCAGAGCAGTAGGCTTAACATCAGAGTGCTAGGTGTAAAGTATTTGCACCAACACACACAGTAACTTAAGGAAAAACACTACAAAATGACAACACAGGTTTAGAAAAATAGGAAATATTTATCTAAACAAAACAAGATCAAAACAACAAAAATCCACAATCCACAATATACAAGTCAAGTTATTAATAAAAATGCAAAAAGAGTCTTTAAGTAGTTTTAAACACACACTAACACTGTCAGCGTGAAAAAGTACCTTGGGTGCGTCAAAAATAACCCCGCACGGTTGAGTGCGCGTCAAAAAGGGATTGTGATGCGTTGATTACACTGGGACCTTGCGTCATTTCTCCTATCGCCGGGTCGGGCGTGTCGTTTTTTCTCTCCGCAGGAGAGCGATGCGTAGATCTGGTCAGCACTGTCGGGTCCGGGCAGGCCTTGCGTTGTTTTTCCACGCCCAGCAGTACTTGAGTCGGAAATCCAGCCGCACGATGATCCGAAAACCCCGCAGCACGGGTTGTGATCTCCCAGCCTCCGTCAGCGATGCTGCGCGTCGTTTCTCCTGCTCCGTGCATCAATTCTCCAGTCGCGTTTCCTGTGAGCGTCGATTCTCAGCTGCAGAGACGGCGGCGCATCGTTTCTTCAGCCGCAGATAGGAGTTGTGTCGATCTTTTCCCCACACAGCTCTCTGTGCGTGGATTTCCTTGTCTTTAGGCTGCCAGCTTCTCCTTTCGGAGTCCCAGGCACTGGATGGGCACCACAGGGCAGAGTAGGAGTCTCTCCAGAGACTCCAGGTGCTGGCAGAGAAAAGTCTTTGCTGTCCCTGAGACTTCAAACAACAGGAGGCAAGCTCTAAATCAAGCCCCTGGAGATTCCTTCAGAAGATGGAAGGCACACAAAGTCCAGTCTTTTCCCTCTTACTCTGGCAGAAGCAGCAACTGCAGGATAGCTCCACAAAGCACAGTCACGGGCAGGGCAGCTCTTCTTCCTCAGCTCTTCAGCTCTTCTCCAGGCAGAGGTTCCTCTTGTTTCCAGAAGGGTTTCTAAAGTCTGTGGTTTTGGGTGCCCTTCTTATACCCAATTTTTCCTTTGAAGTAGGCCTATTTCAAAGTATAATCTCTTTTGAATGTGAAATCCTTCCTTCTCAGGCCAGGCCCCAGACACTCACCAGGCGGTTGGAGACTGCTTTATGTGAGGGCAGGCACAGCCCTTTTTTTGGTGTGAGTGACCACTCCTCTACTCCCTCCTAGCACAGATGGCTCATCAGGATATGCAGGCTATACCCCAGCTCCCTTTGTGTCACTGTCTAGTGTGAGGTGCAACCAGCCCAACTGTCAAACTGACCCAGCCAGGGAATCCACAAACAGGCAGAGTCACAGAAATGGTATAAGCAAGAAAATGCTCACTTTCTAAAAGTGCCATTTTCAAACACACAATCTCATAATCAACTTTACTAAAAGATGTATTTTTTAATTGTGAGCTCAGAGACCCCAAACTCCATATGTCCATCCACTCCCAAAGGGATCTACACTATAATCAGATTTAAAGGATAGCCCCCATGTTAACCTATGAGAGGGACAGGCCTTGCAACAATGAAAAACGAATTTGGCAACATTTCACTGTCAGGACATCTAAAACACATTACTATGTCCTACCTTAACCATACACTGCACCCTGCCCTTGGGGCTACCTAGGACCTACCTTAGGGGTGTTTGACATGTAAGAAAAGGGAAGGCTTAGGCCTGGCAAGTGGTTACACTTGCCAAGTCGAATTTACAGTTAAAACTGCACACACAGACACTGCAATGGCAAGTCTGAGACATGATTACAGAGCTACTTATGTGGGTGGCACATCCAGTGCTGCAGGCCCACTAGTAACATTTGATTTACAGGCCCTGGGCACCTCTAGTGCACTGCACTAGGGACTTACTAATAAATCAAATATGCCAATCATGGATAAGCCAATTACATACATATTTTGTAAAGGAGCACTTGCACTTTAGCATTAGTTAGCAGTGGTAAAGTGCCCAGAGTAACAAAAACAGTAAAATCAGAGTCCAGCACACATCACCAACCTGGGGAACAGAGGCACAAAGGTAAGGGAGACCACGCCAAGGATGAAACGTCTAACAACAACTAAAAACGTCCAGGCATGAAGGTGAGAAATCGTCTGTGTGGCCAGATCCAGAGGTCTGAATCATTCATCAGAGTAGGGGCACAAAAAGCATAAATACATTCTTCCACCTTCTTAAACATTTTGAAATGCCTATCAAAGACAAATCAGGGTTCAATCTTTTGGAGATCCTGACAGACGTTACAAAGAAAGCCTATTTAGCCATATCAGCTTTACAATTGAGTTCCGCCCATTCAGTACACCCGGGTTTTTTGATCATCTGGCTTTTGACTTTTTACTGTGGGTCTTACTATCGGTGTGTCACCCACAGTAATCACACAGGAAATGGTATGCACATGTTTGCTACCAGTGTCTACCTTTTAAGATAAGGCCGCTGCGAGGCAGCAAGAGTAAGAGGCACCTGGCTGGTTACACATGAACAAATGCACACATTTGCGGGCTGCACATGGGAAACTACTGTCGTCCACATCCCAGTAACTGTGCACAGGTAACCTGGTGCAATGGAGATGCTTGCAGAGTTAGATATTCACCTGGGATAGGCCTTATAATATTAGTGTACACTAATAGGGAAAGTCAGAGTGATTTACTGTTTTGTCTATAGTGACACTCTATTATACACATAGGGAGAGAACTGCCTTAGAGTGCCGTTCTCTCCCCTTTAGCCTCGGGGACCATTGACATCTTGGATTGGGGTGTAGCCTGTGTAGGAAAATCAATTATGTAAATTTCAAAATGATATCTGTACACCTTATGGGTAATCCAGAGTTTTCTTATGTCTCTGGCCCAGCTCAGGGTCAGAGCCCAGGCATTTTGTGCCCAGTTAATTACATTTCTCTCCGGCAGCAGGAAAAAAGGCTGCCCTACAAAAAAGGAGCAATTAACAATACTTCTTCAAGCTCCTGAGGGGAAAAAGGATGGAGCAAAAAAATCTACATCAATTACTCAGCTGTGACACTGTACAAGGGATGGATCTGCCTAAGCCAACTGAAAAAAGAAGAGTGCTCGGACAAATGAACAGTGGTGGTTTCTTCTTGAGGGTGGGAGAGCCTCTAGCCCCCACCCGCTGCAAGCTGCGTAGGAAAAATTATAATGGCAATGAAAAGATTTCATTGCCATTTTATTTTTTCCCCCACAGCGCGCACCAGCCCATAAACATGCTGGGTGTGTTCTCTGCTTCCGGAAGCAGAGGTCTGGAGCAGTGCCTGGCAGATATGCTACAAAGTGCTGAAGTCACTTTGAAGCTCTCCACTCAGCTGTGTAAGACAGCTGGGCGGAGATCAGACACAGGCCTTCAGGGCCTGAAACATCATCCAGCCAGGACGCTCCATCCAATCCAGGCGCTTCTTTCATGCTGGTTAACAGCATGAGAGCAGTGCCTGGACTGGTTAGGGGACCTCTTCTGGCATCAGAGAGCAGAAGCACACGGAGGAGGATGTGCAACCTGCAGGTAAGTGTTTTTTTTTTTATGTGTTATGTTTGTGTAATGCATGTGTGTAATGTTATGTACATGTGTAGGGCATTTAAGTGTGTAGTGCATGTAAGTCTAGTGTTTGTGTTATAGTTAGTATTATTTGGGTTTTAGAACTCAGGGATGGTTTACTGTGGGGTTTCTGAGGCAAGGGGTATTATTTTTTTCTTTTTTGCAAGGTGGTGGGGCACTTCACTCACCCCACCACTTTAAAAAGGTACAAACCGCTGCTGCAATTGGAACCAACCCAGGAGGGGGGGCTCTCTTTGCACTTTTGGTGTGCAAGGCCTGGCAGTGATGTCTGCGAGGGGCGGAGCTGAGACCCCAGGAGCTGATGTGATCAGTGACTCCTGGGTGACACCATTTTGGACTGTTCCTCCATGCTGTGCAGGAGGGTTGGGACAGGGGTGGATAAGTAACGTGGCACCGTAGGATTGGCCAGGTGTGTCTGACTTACGGAACCTTCCTCTCCCCTATAACAACTCTTGCACAACGGGGGAGACTCTCTCTTGCCTGTGGATTCTTCTACACTCCGCTGCTCGATTCTAGGACCGCCATGGAGACCTGAAAGGAGGAACCGCCTAACCCTCACTCAGGACCTAGGACTCTGCCCAGTCACCATCAGGAACAGTGGGTCTCCCCAAGGGCCAGTGAGGCTGGCCTCCTAACACTGCCTAAGGACCAGTTGGGGAAAATCCCTTGAATTCTCTGCACCCAGCAACAAGGATCAGTAGGAAAGCTGGCACAGTGAACCAGGAGAACCAGCTTTTATGAGGATTGCACTGCTTTGGAGGTGAAAAGATTCCTGCAAATGTCCCTGGTGGCTAGAGCTCACCACCATGATTAAAATGAACCCAGGATCATCTAAATCAACCCAGCAGGGCCTAAATTATGTCATTTTACATTTTGGTGACCTTTGACCTTTTTCTGCCTCACAGCACCTGGGGCTCCACTGCCCAGCTGGCAAAATTTCCCCAGGTGTGGGCCAGGGCCCAGGGCATGGCGCACGGAGGAAGACAACATAGCCTGTAGGGAGGAGTATGCATGCCCCCCCCGCTTCAGCCACACCCTGGAACCCCATTCCCCGGGCGTGTTTTCATTTTAGGGGGCCAAGACCCAATCCCCGATCTCCATGTGCTACCAGGAAAAAAGCAGAGAATAAAGTGATGGTAAGCTGTCACACTCCACTGCAATTGCGAGAAGGGGCCCAAGACCCAATCCCTGGGCCCCGATGACATAAAGAGCGAGGGGGGAGCGTTTCCACACTTCCCTGAGTAGCCAACCCACCCTTTTCCCTGTGCCACTGACCAGGGTGAGAGAGGGGCCAGCTATAGCCATACTTGCCTGCAGACCAATAGCGTTCTACTGGCTCCTGCGGCAGCACACTGGAGTGCTGTCAGTACGGGCAGCCAGTGGGAACAGCCAGGGTGGGCTCCCTGGGCTGTTACCCAATGTGAGACTTGCACATGGGGTGCCCGGGTGGGACCGGCCACCCCAAGCAATACAACAGTGTGGTGAGTGGCCACAACTTAAAAATGTGATTTTCAGACATACATTTACCCAGGGGTAAAAACGCCTGCTTGAGTTTCAGATTTTTGACACAATGCACAGATTATTTTTTCTGTGGATAAGACATTAGCAACTGAATTGACTACATCAGTCAATGGATGTATGAAAGCTTCTGCTGTCAAAACTGATTAGCACAGGGGTAATACATCTCAATGTTGATGGCCTTATGTGCTATTATCAGACCTGGTCCCAACCCAAACTGAAGTTTGTTTGTTACCTTTGACTCTTTCTTCTCCCTTAAAATCAATGTAGCAGTAAAGGAAGAACGATTACAACTTTCTGCACTGCACAAAGAGCTCCCATAACTGCAAAGGAATCACTGGGTAGAGAGCACAACATCCTAGACCATGGTACAATGGGATCACTGCAACCTGATCTGAAGAAGTGCCAAGAAAGATTATTGACAGGCTGCAATGATTGCAGAACCAGGCAGCCAGATGGACCATTCATTTGAAAGCAATGTCTGAAAAACAAAATCACATAAGTATCCCTATTTCATCTAATGAAACTCAAATTCAAGCACCTCTGATCCCACCAAGATATTTTCATACAATGGGCCATATTACCTACAGATGTTGATCTGGGGTTATACCTCCACGTCATTAGGTATCTCCCAAACATTAGTGTTTTCTATTCATTTCAATTTTTCTATTCATTTAAATAATGAGCTGCACAATGTCCTGGGCAGAAGAACTACAAGGGCACTCCATATTTGAAAATTTTAACCGCACATGCAGAGAAGAATAGTGTTTGATGCCCTCACTATTGTGGACATCAGGGGATTTACAAGCAGGTGCCACTAAACAAGGTTTGTCAAAAGAGCTCATGGATTTGGGATAAGTAGCCTTGTCCAACATACATGTCAAAGGGAAGATGGATCATACTTCAAATTGGACACAAATATTCATATAAGAAGTATTGGACACTATTTAGGACTATTAGGCCTGAGGAAACATGATCATATAAGTCAGTATAGAGTGTGGTGTGCTACTGCTGGTGCCTTGCACTAATTTATTAAGGATAAAAACAAATCCTGCATTACTGTGAGGCTGTTGCTCAAATTGTTCGACATTTGCATTATTTTAAATTCTAGGGCTGGTGACTCAGTGGACTCATGCATACACTATGGGGATCTCTATTTGCCACCAGGTCACAGCTTTGAATTCTACTGGGTCGAATCAGTTTTTCATCCTTGCTAGAATAATCAAATGAATATCATATAGCTGGGAAGCCTGGCTAAGTGTAGGTCAAAGCTTTTCAACTTTTACTTTTAATCCAAGTATAAATTAAGAGTAGAGTTACACGTATGTTAATTATGTTTGTTTAATTACATTGACTTAGTTTAATTTGGAATTGGGTACAATATTGATTTCATTTAAGTTTTAGTATAGTGTTGCACTGAGGATAGAACAGAATAGCATTACTTATTTTTTATATTTTTAAAAATGTGAAATGTAATTGTATTTAGGTTTATGGTTAGGGTTTGTATTAATATAGGATGACAATTAAGATTGACTTTAGGACTGCAATAAGGCTACTCTGTTATTGAATATGCTGTATGCTCCAGTTGCCTTATAATATTCGACACATTCAAATCAGGGCCTCATTACGATTTTGGCGGGCAGCCAAACTCACATATCCGGAAGACCACCAGTTTGGTATTCCACCTACTGGCCCTATTATGAGCTTTCCACTGGGCCAGGGGGAGGAAACATTGTTTCCGCCCTCTGGTGCAGCGGGAAACTACCCACTACATTGACGCCAGCTCGTAATAGAGGTTCGGGTGCATCGGTGCGATAGCATCCGTCACGCTTTTTACTGCCTGTAAATTAAGCACAGAAAAGCGCAACAGGGCTGCCCAAGGTGGTCCCTGCACTGCCCATGCCAAGTGCATGGGCAGGCCAGGGCCCCCCGGCACCCCGTCTCCACCAGCCTTTGCATGGCGGTGGAACCCCAATGCAAAAGCTGGTGGACAAGGGGTCGTATTCCCCAGGGCAGCACTGCTAGCAGTGCTGGCCCAGCGGATTGACCACCACGACCGCCAGGCCGGCGCAAATGTGGCGGTGCTGGCAGTCCGACCGTGGCACTTTCGCCACGGTCATAATGTGGAGGCCGAACCGCTGAATTGGCAGCGGTCCGACTACCACCGTGAGTCTGGCGGACCTAGGACCACCAGACTCGTAATGAGGGCCTCAATGTTTTGAGAGTCTGGTTGAAGCATGCTGCCTTATTGGCACTCTGAGTATCAGTACTGCTGTAGTTACTCTCTTTTGCTTAAACTGGAAGAGGTTCCCTATTATAATATGACCTCCTCCAACCATCAACATACAGCTGAGACTATTGAAATAAGAAACACCTGAGTAAAATAACTAGCGACTGCGATTCCACTGTTGAATTTTATGATTGCATTTATAGGGTAAGGGCACGAACAGGGATTAACGGGTCTAGCATACGTTAAAAAAGCAAGACAATGTTGCATGGAAGGATGAGGGAGTATATGATATTGTAGGGAAAGTATATTATGATATGAACTATCAAGTGGGAAAATAACATTTAAGTTGAACTATATAACACCGTCATCAATAAGAAAACTCAAGCTGTGGCCCAGAATTTACTCCCACAGAACTGCAGGTTAGCCGAGCAGGCGCTATGTTTAAAAGAATCCATCCAGCAATTGCTTTTTTTAGTTACAAAAAACTCCCAAAGAAGCAAAACCAATGGCTTAACCTGCAGTATTTTTTTTTCCTGTACCTGGCAGACAGCAGCAGTGAAAATGAATGACTGATGCCCACCCCTTATTACAGAAGGGCAACGGTCACCCGGCAGCCTTTTGGTGGGCAGGTCCACCCTATGACCTGCCCACCAAAGGGCTGCCGGGTCACGGTGACCGTTGCCAATAATGTCTGCACCAGCGTAAACCTTACCCGGTGCTCCTTTGACTACAAAGAGAATGCTTCGGACTCTAAATAATCAACACATTTTTTGCAGGTTTTGACCCAATCCTTGATGCTCTGTTGCAGCTAATTTAAAGGATTTCTCCTTCTGCGGCGACTTACTGAAGTGATCGTTTAAATATGAAAACTCGTGCACTAATTTTACATTTGACATCCTGAAAAAAGCAAGAAACGAGCCAGCTAGACGACGTAGACTGCTGAAATCAAAATGAAACAAGGAAGAAATGACAAAATACAACGTAAGGCTACCATGTACTCTTACGTCTTGTTGCAGGCGGTCGATAGCTTGCGTCAGCGCCTCTTTTCCCGCCTGTCCGTAAGTGTCCATCATAGTCTGGTTCAGGTGCTGCTTAAGCTCCTCGCCCAGCTGCATATGAATAAACACGATAATGAAAATGAAGGTGAAAAGGATTTCAAACCTGCGCACGCAATAAGTATGAGCGACATTTCAATTATGATTACATGGGAATAAGGCTCTCAGACATGCATCTCACAATTTGATGAACAAATAAGACAACTCGTCGCGAAAAGTCACGTGGCGAGATGGAGACCTGTGATTCTATAACCTCATCCAAGCTATCAAAAGTAGATTGAGTCTTCCTTCAAATATCCGGCTTACTTTTTAAAGAAGATCAGGTGTAGTGTCTGTGCTTCTAAACATTACTGCATTAGCATTCTGATGATGTAAGCATTGTACCTCACGCAGAATGCCTAATGAAGCAGTTGTTTTAATGTAAACAATCTCACCCCAATTCCGATCCACGTCCCCCTGTGTATCATTAATGTCAAGCAACCAAGCACATAATCGCACGTCAGGGCATTCGGGGGAGAAGGACAGGGGAATGGTTCCGCAAAGTCTCACAAAATAATTCTACAAACACAGGGCCTGATTTACAATGGGAGAATTCTCATTGTGGAGATGCTGCCCGGCGGAGAGTGCCTCACGCCTGTGACAGCATAGACAACCTGCTTTTACATGAGTGATAACGGCAGTGGTTGAAGAGAGGCACAGGAGATACAGGGGAAGCGGTGACATGGAAGACGTGGAGGGGAAGGGCACAAGAGGTGTGGGGCTTCAGAGGAGGGTGCTTAAAGGACAACAGGAACCGGAGTACGGTGGGAGGGAATGCACTGGTGTAAATCAAAATAATGAGAGCCCCTGCAGAATGTTATGAGAGGCCCCTAAGTCTTCCATATATCACTGCTATGCATTGCTTTTGGACTGAAAGGGAGGCCCCCTGAATGGCTTGAGTCCCAAAGCATTGGGGTGCCCCCTGCACTACAGGGGCTAGAGGAGCGTGCATTATGTTTCTTGAGGCATGTATGACATTACAATGCAATGAATGCCTTTAACATGTGTTAACGCATAATTTATGAATGAATATTCGTGTATTTTGAGTGTTGGATTTGCGTAGGAAATGTATTAACTTAGAGAAAAAAATGCACGTATTGGAAGGTGCGCCCACCAGAGTGGCCGCCCGCCAATGTTCACAAAGTGTACTTATTAATGGCTTTTTTATATGAAATGTTAATCTTATGTTTGATTAATGTAGTAATATGTCATATTAAGGATTATGCATTATGTATTAGCTTTATTAATTATAGGCCTCAACTTAGTGAGGTCTTGGCCTAGTTGCACGGCCTCATGTCAAGCTGTATTTCTTCGGCGTTTTATAAAATGGATGCTTAGAGAAATAAATTGTGATTTTCCACTGTACTGACCATTTGCTTGTGGCTGAAGTTAGTTCTCATGAGAATATGCTTGCTAGAAGAAACTCTACTTACTAGTGAAACAATGTTTAATGTAATGTGTGTACGACTGACCTTCCTATGAGAAGACAATGGATGCACTGACAGGATTATAAGCTGCAACAATATTGATACCTAACAAGCTGAATGATGAGAATAGGTGAAAAGGAGCCAATCATTGACATGTGAACCATGTATTAGTAAAATTGTAGATCTGAGGGTTTAGCTTTATTGGACTTAATGTGAAACCTGATGTCTTGCTGACCGAACTAATGTCCAATTGACGAAGACTGTCACAGCTTGCTGAACCATATTGAGGTCAGGTATACTGACAATGTCACTGATTGTTATGTTTCTAGGTACCAACCGTTATTTTGAGAGCCATAGTTAGATGTTTTTTCAAATTTGTGTTACTAAACTGTTTTGTGTGAAGTCCAAACATGCTATCAAATCAAATCATTAACATTTATAAAGCGCGCTACTCACCCGTGCGGGTCTCAAGGCGCTAGGGGAAAAAGGGGGGGGGTTATCGCTGTTCGAACAGCCAGGTCTTTAGGAGTCTCCGGAAAGCGGAGTGGTCCTGGGTGGTCCTGAGGCTGGTGGGGAGGGAGTTCCAGGTTTTGGCCGCCAGGAAGGAGAAAGATCTCCCACCCGCCGTGGAGCAGCGGATGCGAGGGACAGCAGCGAGTGCAAGGCCAGAGGAGCGGAGGAGGCGGGTGGGGACGTAGAAGCTGAGGCGTCTGTTGAGGTATTCCGGTCCCTTGTCGTAGAGGGCTTTGTGTGCATGGGTGAGAAGTCGGAAGGTGATCCTTTTGCTGACAGGGAGCCAATGCAGGTGTTTCAGGTGTGCGGAGATGTGGCTGCTGCGGGGTATGTCGAGGATGAGGCGGGCCGAGGCGTTTTGAATGCGTTGCAGGCGATTTTGGAGTTTGGCTGTGGTCCCGGCGTAGAGGGTGTTGCCGTAGTCCAGGCGGCTCGTGACGAGGGCGTGGGTCACGGTTTTTCTGGTGTCGGCGGGGATCCAGCGGAAGATCTTGCGGAGCATGCAGAGGGTGAGGAAGCAGGCGGAGGACACGGCGTTGACTTGCTTGGTCATGGTGAGAAGAGGGTCCAAGATGAAGCCGAGGTTGCGGGCGTGGTCTGTGGGGGTCGGTGCGGTGCCGAGGGCCGTGGGCCACCAGGAGTCGTCACTGGCGGACGGGGTGTTGCCGAGGATGAGGACTTCCGTTTTTTCAGAGTTCAGCTTTAGGCGGCTGAGCCTCATCCAATCTGCGACGTCCTTCATACCCTCTTGTAGGTTGGTCTTGGCGCTGGCGGGGTCCTTGGTGAGGGAGAGTATAAGTTGGGTGTCGTCGGCGTAGGAGGTGATGATGATGTCGTGCTTGCGTACGATGTTGGCGAGGGGGCTCATGTAGACATTGAAGAGTGTCGGGCTGAGTGATGAGCCTTGGGGTACGCCGCAGATGATCTCGGTGGGTTCTGAGCGAAACGGAGGGAGGTAAACTCTTTGGGAACGGTTTGAGAGGAAGGAGGCGATCCAGTCCAGGGCCTGGCCTTGGATCCCGGTGGAGCGGAGGCGGGTGATTAGGGTGCGGTGACAGACGGTGTCAAAGGCAGCCGATCTGGTGTAAGTTAGGGTTCTCACTGATAAAGTTCGCTACATGTAATAACAGTTAATGTCTTTTCTTTGCTGAATCTAAATGTATGTAAAATCATTTGCGCAGTTATTCTTGCTATTAATTTGCACTGTAACTTTAGAATGTGTAGTAGCTCAAGCTTGGATTAGATTGCAATTATTTAGCCGCTTTGGACAGCCAGTATTGTTTCTTTATGTTTATCATTTGATTTTGAGACTAAGGGCCAGATGTAGCAAAGGGTTTTACCCATTCTGTGTCTATGGGAAAATTCGTTGGTACATATGGCCCTAAGTTATGTGACATTACCATTGTTAATATAGGGAAATAAACATTCTAACTTTACAGAAGGGTGTGGTTATTCATGACTGCAAGGCCATTGTGTGGAGTAATCACAGACTCCTATTTGATTATTGATGTCATGGATTGTTGATGTTATTGATCTGTATTGGTATGGGGTTCATGGTGGGAAAAACTCTAAGCGCAGTCAAAAGGTCCATCGGCCTATTCGCGTATCCCTTGTAGGTTTACTTAATAAGGTCTGATGCGCTAACAGAGATACTAGCAGAGATTGATGGTTTGTCTCCTTAAGAGACCATCATGGGTGTCTAGTACATTGTTTGTCTCCTTAAGAGCCCATCATAGATACCCGGTACATGGTTTGTCTCCTTAAGAGCCCATCATACAGTCTAGAGATAGGTGGTAGAGTATTTGTAGCAACACAAAAGGATGATGGACGGAGTGCTGAAACTTGTCAACCACTCACCCCCAGTCACAGATCTGGGTTTAATCCATCGTTATTTTGCTCACCATGCCACCCCAGATTGGACCCAGCCATATGCAAATCAGTCTTGACCCTGCTCCCCATGGGAACAGTCCAGCCCGAACTAGAGTATTTGTCCCAGAGATTGTAAGTGAGAAATAACAGATGTGCCCAGAGATGGTGTTAGGGTAAGGGTTAATATCCTACAAAGAGCAAAATAATTTGCACATTTGAAGAAATTGGTGAAATTTTGTATTTTTCTAGATTCAATGAAACAAAGTGGAAAGAAAATGTGCTCCTAAGTGCTTACAATGACTTTCCCAGAATCCTGGAGCTTGCCAATGATGGTTTGAGGATGTTCTCAGTAGTCTAGTGACAGTGTGAATGAGGTAGGTTTTGCACTTGCACAGCTTATGCAATCGCAGGTGAATTGTGATGTTTGTGATGGTTTAGGGAGTTTGCGTACTCCAAATGAAGTTGTTGAAGAAGTGTGCGTACTCCGAAGTGTGAGAGTAGGGAAGTCGTCGAACTTCACATGTGTGTGGCTCTTTGTGCTAAAAAATTGTCCATGTGGTTTTTGATGTAGGGACCCTGCGTGGTCTAAGAATCCGGAGTATATTGAAAAAGTGTATGAGACACTTGCTTTTTGTTGTAATTTGTCTGGTTTAATAGGTCGATCAGGCGTGGTTGACAAGTCAGAGTGTGAGTCGAAGTGAGTGAATTAATTTTTCGACTGAGATCTGGCAAGTCCTATGTGCACCAGGACAGACCCACTGATCAGTTGAGAGTGAAATTTGCGGATCGAAGTCTTGGCAATCCTGCATCCTGAGGGACTCACTGGAGTACTCGGAGGACTGGACACTGGTGAGTCAACATTTACTACTTATCACCCCTTCACCCTCACTCCCATCACTCCACTCCATCCCACACACTGGACCTACAGATGACTAACCCCAATGCCAAGCCCTGCATGCTATACCAATGCATGGACAGCCCTCCCAGCCCTCCCAGCCCTGCATGGACAACCATCACAAAAGTGGGCATAGTGGAACTAACAATCCCACAATACATCACCATACACAAACAAAGGCGGTAGGGCAACAGCAACGATAGAGGGGAAGCTAGGGATGTACAATATGTCACAGACATGAAGCATAATGCATCGCTTACATCCCCACAGGTGCTCCAGCCAATGTCCGCGGAATGGAGGTGCCACGACAAACCAGTCCCCTAACAGAAGATGCCCCCAGTGATGACAGTACTCTGGACTTCTGGATCTGGATGAACTACCTGGCCCATTGGGGACCACTGGTCAGTCGGTCACCCCAGCCCACTCCCAGTCAACCACAGAGCCTCCCCCATCAGGATCCAACACCACAGCACCCAACCATCGTCCCCACACCTATGTCCCCAGGACACGTCAATCAGCAGTGTGCCCACCTGTGCAGGGACCCCAGTCCACACCTCGCCCCCAAGACAATCAGTGACCTGGGCACAGTGGCAGTGGGCACACCATTCAGGGGACACAGACACAGGGCAACAGGGACACTGGGAGGACCTCTGTGCGCCAGGCCCAGTAAACCGACTCTCCAAGAGGCACTCACCAAGATCCTGGGGGCCTACCACCAATCCAAGGACACAATGGGCCAGATCCTTACCAACATGCAGGAGAACAAGAGGCTGCAGGAAGAACACCATCAGGAGATCAGGGAAGACTTGCAGGCTCTCAACACCACCATGATCTCCATAGCAGGGGTGCTGGCAGACATGGTTAACATCATGAGAGAATCAACAGCACAGCAGCGGGCCCCTACCACTAGCCAGTTTATTGACTAGCTCTCTACATCCGCTGCAGCTAGTGGGCAGAAGGCCCCACCACAGGACCCACAGGCCACCAGCACCCCTCCCCCTGCAGAAGTTGAACCACCCCGCAAAAGTTCCCTGTGACCCAGACAGAAGCCCAAGACACTTGCCAAGACCAAGACCACCTCCAGGAAATGAGATTCTCCTGATTATCCCCTGTGTGTCCCACCCTGTCACCTTGTCCACTCTGAACTGCCTTTGCTCCCATTCCTATGGCCCCCTGGACACTGGACATGTGCTACAAACAGACTGGAACAATACCCTGGACTTTCCTCTACCATCACCCCATTCCATTGCACTTTTCCGTCAATTATTTGCACTAAAATAAACACCCTTGAACACAACTTGAGTGACACTGTTTTATGTGTTAAAAATGTGCATTTATGGGAACATCTAATGCAAATGATCTGAACAGTGTGATCGCATACAAAGAATGACTTGTAGCTGTCTGTAGTGAACACTTCAGGACACTGTTGTCATATCACCAACATCTGTAAAATGACAAGCCATGGGTGACAGTAAGTTGAGATGCAAAGGAAGTGAATGCCTTCATGCGACAGCCACACAGATAAATCAACACTCAGAGTAATGGTCAGTTCCACTGTCTCACCTGTGTGTCACTGGAAGTATTGACGTATAACTGATGTTCTGTTGTCCACATCCTCACCCTCTGCCTCCTCATCCTCACTGTCCTCAGGGTCCACTGCTGCCACAGGGTCATCTCCAGTCTCCTCCTCCTGCAGAAAAGGCACATGTCATCTGAGAGCCAGGTCGTGCAACATGCAGCATGCCACTGCTATCTGGCAGACTTTCTTGGGTGGGTAGTACAGGGATCCACCTGTCAGATGCAGGCATCTGAACCTGGCCTTCAGGAGGCTGAAGGTCCTTTTGATTACTCTCCTGGTTTGCTCATGTGCATAATTATAATGGTTCTCAGCCCCTGTTTTGGCATTCCTCACACGGGTCAGGAGCCATGATAGGTTTGGGTAGCCAGAGTCACCTGCAAGTATTGAGGGACAAACATTAGCCTTACACAATGCTATGGAGATAACACCTGAAGGCATACACTGACATGCAGTGGGTGGGGACTCTGGCTCACCTATTAGCCACACCCTGTGCCTCTGTAGTTGGGCCATCAAATTTGGGATGCAGCTATTCCTCAGAACTAAGGTGTCAAGCATGACCCAGGATACTTGGCAGTGACGTGGGAGATGTACTTGTCCGCCAGGCACATCATTTGCACATTCAGTGAGTGGAAACTCTTCCAATTCCCGAACACCTGTTCATTCTGGAGGGGGGGACAATGCAATATGTGTGCCGTAATCGACCCAATAATATTGGGTATATGTCTCACTGCATAGAATCCTGCCTTCACAGTGGCTAAATCTTCCACCTGGGGGAAAGCAATGTAGCTGCACATGTGCTTCACCAAGGCAGACAATACCCTTGCCAGCATGATTGAGAACATTGGCTGTGACATTCCTGCTGCCTAGCCCACTGTCACTTGGAAAGAACCAGTTGCCAGAAAATGGAGCACTGATAGGACCTGCGCAAGAGGGGGGATCCCAGTGGGATGACGGATAGCTGATATCAGGTGAGGCTCCAATTGGTCACACAGCTCTGTGATTGTGGCCCTGTCCAGTCTATAGGTGAGTATTATGTGCCTGTCCTCCAGTGTAGCCAAGTCCACACAGCGATTTGTCTCCTCCTCCTCTTCATCCACAGTGGTAGGTATCTAAGGGACACAAGAGTGAGTAGGCTGTTACAATTTGAAAAATGGAACCACCACCTCAGTGTGCATACAGCATTAATGTGATGGGACAGTGGGAATGGCAATGTATGTGCAATTTACTGCAATGACGCAGTTATGGAAGATCTGAATGTAGTCCACCACCATGCAATGGTGACTGCCTGTCCTGTATCTAGGAACAGGTGGAAGTGAGGTAACTCTGCCAATGTTGGGGGTGTCATGGCGGAAGGCGGTCTTGCACCGCTGTGCAATTCCTCATTGGCTAATATGGGGCTCTATGGAGTACAGTGGCCAATGGGGATCAGCGGCGGCGGTGACGGTCTACACCGCCGCAGATGTGACCGCCATTTTCTGTCTATAACCTCACTTGATTCCTGACTTTTCACAGGACAACACCTACACTGCGTATTCTGCTGTGACCTGTGTCTGGAACCTACCATGGCCTGTGTGACCAGGGAAAGGGCCACTGCCTTCACTTCGATGGAGCTGGAGTGCTTGGTGGATGAGGTCCTACCCCAGTATGGACAGCTGTATGGACCTCCAGACCAACAGGTGAGTACACCTTGGGCACAATGCATGTGGGAAGGTTGCAGGGAGATGTGTGTGCACGCATCGTACCATTTGTGGAGGGGATGTCTAGTGGAAGTGTACATGGTGTGTGCCAGGCGATGTGTGCCATTTGTGGAGGGGATGTCTAGTAGTAGTGTACATGGTGTGTGCCAGGCGATGTGTGCACCAATACAGTTGGAAATGGGATTTGTGGGCCATATGTGTGACAGGCTGGATTCTATATGTAATGCTGTCCTCCTGTCTGTATTACCTCTGCAGGTCGGCGCCCATCAAAAGAAGGGATTGTGGCATGCCATCGCCAAGAACGTGAGGACCCTGGGGGTCTACAGCAGACGGAGCACACACTGCAGGAAATGGTGGGAGGACCTGGGCCGATCGGCACGGAAGACTGCGGAGGTCCAGCTTGCGATGGCCTCCCAACGAGGAAGGGGTGCCTGTCAGAAACTGACCCCCCTAATGGCCCGCATACTGGTGATGGCCTACCCAGAGCTGGATGGGTGCTTGAGGTCATCACAGCAGCCACAAGGGGTTGAGTACAGTGGGCATTACAACAATAATTTGTAGGTGGCATAGTATCCGGGTTGTGGGTGTGAGTTAGTGGGTGCCCCCTAATGCCAGGACAGACATTGTAGCATGATCCAGCTCAAGGGTAATGGTGTATGGCAAATGCAGGTAACCTAGCTCGGTTGCATTCCAGGTCAGTCAGGGCTTTGTGGGTCCCATGAAAGGTGCAGTTG
The DNA here is from genome assembly GCF_031143425.1 of Pleurodeles waltl. NCBI lineage: Eukaryota > Metazoa > Chordata > Amphibia > Caudata > Salamandridae > Pleurodeles > Pleurodeles waltl. The sequence continues at coordinate 303,089,587 of NC_090442.1, forward strand.
GAGGTGTTTGGCCCTCATCTTGCTGTGGCATATAGCCAATCGAATGCCAGTGCAATTCATAGTGCTGAAGCCTGATCCCTGTGTATAACGGTGCTGTGTATGTCAACTGTGGTCTTGGTGCTATAATTGACCCAGTGCTCCCTTTCTTTCCCTCCTCCTCTTTCTCCTTCTGTTATCCTCTTCATGTGTGCATTAGCATCATCTGGCGGAGGAGAAGGGGCACCGGTAACTGAGGGATCTGCATCCCTCAGGACCCAGGGCGCACAGTCCACCGACGCCAAGGGAACCAGTGGGAAGGAGGGTGAGGGGAGCACCACTGCGGGGACAGGAGGTGACAACACAGACTCTGATTCCTCCTCCGATGGAAGCTCCCTGGTGGTGGTGGACACTTCTGAGACCACCCCAGCTGCAGGTACAGCCGCCGCCCCCGTACCAGCACCGCCCTCCCAGTAGCCTCTCAGCGAGTTGTCCATGCCTGCTCACCCAGGAGGGTGGGCATCTCCTTTGCCCCAGGCTCCTCAGGCCCTGCCCCAGGCAGCCCTGCTGCCCTGAGTGAGGAGGCTATTGACCTCCTGAGATCCATCTCTGTAGGGCAGTCAAGCATTGTGAATGCCACCCAGGGGCTGGCATCCCAGATGCAGCAATGCAATGCATTGCATTCCTGGAGAGCATCCACAGTGGATTGGCGGCCCAACAGAGATTGATTCAGGCTGTGGCCTCCTCTATGATGGCAGCTATTGTCCCAGTTCCTACCATTATCCCTCCAACTACCACTTCCCAGTCCCAGTCTCTTAAACGCCAACCCATTCCATGCACACATACAGACAGAGCATGCACACAAGACATCACACTAGAGTGGCACAGCCAAACACAGGCACCACACTTCAACTCACAAACACTCACACAAACAACAGACAGTTGCACACACATCCACTGCCTCCACTGTCTCCCCTCCTCCTCCTCCTCCTCTACCTCCCTCACAGTCACATCCACACTCACACCTGCATGCACTGCTTCAACAGCCACCACCAGCATCACCAAACCAAGAAGCACACACACCTCACTAGCAGACACCTCCACAACATCCACCCACCCGTCCCCTGTGTCCTCTCCCACCCTGTCTGCCCCCCACCAAAGGACACAAACGCAGGCACTCAGACACCCAACAGCCATCCACCTCACATCCGCACACTGCCCATGCACCTGCACCCAAGTCCAGCAGACGTACTCCCCCCAACAACCACTCCCTCAACCTCCACTCCCATTCCTCCTCCCTCATCCCGCTCCACCGTCCCTTAAAAGGTATTCTTTGCCTAACTTGACCTCTTCCCTCACCCTACCCCCCGTCCTACCCTTAAGCGCAGGGTCCCAACGATCCTGCCCAGCACCTCAGCCAAACAGTCCACGAGGACGGTGGAGGCACCTCCTAGTCATGGAGGCAAGACAGTGAAGGATCCCACTCCTCCAACCAGGAAAGGGAAGGATCCCACTCCACCAGCCAGGAAAGGGAAGGATCCCCAGTGCTTAATTTGTGCTTGTGGTTTCCGGTGCAGAGCACCAGCACTTATTTTTGAGGGCTGGCACTTTTTTTTCTGCCTTAAGCGTTTACTGCGAGCAAAAGACACATATGGGAAAGACGGAGAAAGAGAAAAACAATGAGAGAAGGCAGAAAGCTGCAGGAGTGAGCTGAAGGGGTAGGGAGTGGCTGTAAATGGATTGAAGAGACTCGAGATGGCTTCAGGATTAGTCTGCCTCAGCATTCCGTGTTAGCACATTAAATTGCAGCAGCCACATGTTTAAGAGGATGGCTTTTGACACCGGCACGTTTTTATTTACAAATCAAGCACTGAGGATCCCACTCCACCAGCCAGGAAAGGGAAGGATCCCACTCCACCAGCGAAGAGGGGTAAGGTTTCCACTCAACCACCAATGACAGCATCGTATCTCACTCAACCATCAATGACAGCCAATGACATAAGAGGTTCCCACTCAACCATCAATGACAGTAATGGTTCCCACTCAACCACCAATGAAAGGCAAGAAGCCCTCGCCTCCAGCTGAGACACAGCAGCCCTCAACTTCAGCAGAGGCTGCGCAGGAGACACCTTCCCCAGCAGAGACACAGCAGCCCTCACCCCCAGCAGAGGCTGCCCAGGAGACAACTTTCCCAGCAGAGACAATGCAGCCCTCACCTCCAGCAGAGGCTGACCAGGAGACACCCCCCCCCAGCACAGACACAGCAGCCCTCACCTCCAGCAGAGGCTGACCAGGAGACACCCCCCCCCAGCACAGACACAGCAGCCCTCACCTCCAGCAGAGGCTGACCAGGAGGCACCTCCCCCAGCAGAGACACAGCAGCTCTCAACTCCAGCAGAGGCTGCCCATGAGACACCTCCCCCAGCATAGACACAGCAGCCCTCACCTCCAGCAGAGGCTGCCCAGGAGACACATCCCCCAGCAGAGACACAGCAGTCCTCACCTCCAGCAGAGGGCATGTAGGCCACCCTCCAGGGACTGTTGTACTGGGAGCCCCCTCCAGAAGCAGTGGGCAAGTTCCCCACCTCAGAGACTGTGACCTTGTACTCCCCAGCAATTTGAAATGGGCATGGAGCCCCCTCCAGAACCAGTGGGCAAGTTCCCCACCTCAGAGACTGTGACCTTGCACTCCCTAGCACCTTGAAATGGGCATGGAGCCCCATTCAGAAGCAAAAGACATGTTCCCCACCTCAGAAACTTTGACCTTGCACTCACAGCAATTTGAAATGGGCATGGATCCCCCTCAACTACCAGTGGGCAAGATCCCGACTTCAGCTGAGATGCCTCCAGCTCCCCTTCCCCCTAAGGTGTTGGAACACTTCCAAGATGTTGCCCCTGCACAGTTTTGTGCAAAGTTAGTCTGGATCAAGTTGGGGCTTGGACTGTACCCTGTGGCCATGTAGACCTTATGTACTTTGGACTGGGCATTGACCCTTTCTGGACAATTGTTGATATATCTTTGTTCTCCAATTGGTTCATATGGTGGCTGTTGACATGCAATTACAATCTCAGTAATGCCGACCTGTAGTCCTTGTTTTATTATGCTGTGTGTCCTGTGCCATTGGTTTTCCTGTGCAGCTGGTTGTGTGTATGGTGTGTGGTGAATGGTGTGTGTCGTGCTTGTGTGTGTCACCTCCTTTTCCTCCCTCCCTCCCTTGTGTGCTAGGGGGCTGTAATCACCGTTGTCATCGGTGTTGGTGTTCCAGGTGGAGCATGGCGTAGAGGAGCATCGGGAAGACTTGAAATTCCGGTTCCATGGCGGCCTTGATCTTCTCTGTGTCTCTGTTGGTGAGTTTTTGGTCTTCTGTGCAGTGTTTCTGCCAGGCTTTTGATAGTGTTGGTACCGCCCCAGAAATTGTGGCAGTTTGATGTGTCATAATATGGTGGGTGGTACCTTGTCGTCCGCCTGGCTGTTGATGGCTACCGCCGTGGTGTGTGGTGTTAATGCCTTGGCGGTTGGTGTGGTACACTGGGTGTCTATGGGAGTTCTCACCGCCATGGTCTTAGTTTGGCAGTAACTACCACCGGCCTGTTGGCGGTATTACCGCCACTTTAACAGTCACCGTCAATGTCATAATGACCACCTGTGTCAGCCGCAGTACATGTGAGTGTGACGTCATTAGAGCCGCGCTGGGGTAGGTTGGTTAGGGAGAAAGGTCCCGAACGGATTGGCAGCTGTCTGTGAAGCGCAATTGGTTGAGAAGGTGGGTAAAGAGAATTCTGGGATTAAAAGACACTTCCTGATTTGATTTTGAATAACATAAAGATCTCAAAGATGAAAATTTTCAAAGTTTTAAAGAGTGCTTTAAGGGGAGATACGTACATTTCAACGAATATAGGGGATATTGCACTGCCCGAAGGTATACCAGCTTACATTGTAATCGAAGAGCAGGGTGTCGCGCCATGGCTTTGACTGAAACAGTGGTGCAAAGTGACAGAGAAGGATGGGAGCTTAGCATTTCCTGTCTGGGAACATTTAATTTGAGGAGCTTGAAGCATCTGAGGAGGGTGCTGTATGATCTGAAACGCCCTTCGAGACCAGCACAGTTTGAGGCACTAGCAATCTGGGAGTTAGTAGCCAGACAACAACAATAACAGAAATTTGAGAGGAGAATGAAAAAGGCAGAAAGGAACTAACAGAGGCTAGATGGGACAATGTTCAGAAATTGTAGAGAGCCTAGACTTTACAGGGAATTAAAATGTTTCCAGCGATTACACAAGACAGTGAGGGAGAAGGAAGGAAAGCTACCAGCAAAACAAACAGGAGCCTTTCTGAGAGTAGGGAGCGGAGACCAGAGGAGTCTAGAGGATCATTGACATTTGAGGAAGAATCAGACGATGATGAGTTTATTTTACAGTTATTTAGAAATCATCCCCCACCGTATGCAGGACAAGAGATTGGTACGAGCACCAGTGTAAATCCTTCAGCTCCAACCCAGGTTAATGCAACAATGAGTCAAGTGCAGGTTAATCCGACTATGACACCGAGCGCAATGCAGAACAGCCTTAATGCACCTATTACTCCGGTAGCACAAAATCAGGCTCCTTAATCAAATGTCCAGAGAATGTACCCTGATGTACCTATAATGGAGCAACCACAAACTTAATAGTGCCGACAGGACAGGCCTTGCTAAAACCGGTGTTGATTCAGAGAGAGCCAACTCCACTTTTAGTGCCTCAAGTGCAGTCACAAGCAATGCTAAAGTACACTCTGATGACAGAGAAACAGACAGATATATCTGTACTGATGAGCCAGAATACGGGAACTACCCAGCCACAGAACTTAAGTGTTAGACCAAGCCCAGATGCTGTATCTGTACCTGTTACCATTGGTCCGATTGTACCTTTGTTCGCACAAGAGAAAACCAGTGCAGATGGACAAGGAGTCCTGAGTCAGAATTCAATGAGGGAATGACTCAATGAGAATATCCAAGTAGTCTCTCCTGTCAGACACACTTTTGGATGGGTCGAGATCATTGCTGGACCTTAGTCAGTCCGGAGTTCCTCCGGATACTGTCATAGGGTTGAATGTTAGTCAGAGCCTGAAATTACTGACGCTGCAGTCTTCGAATACAGTCTTCGGTGCAACCAATGCCACATGCCCAGGCCAACAATATTTCACTGCAGAGTGCTCCTACTGGTCAGGAGTACTTGAACTATACGAGACTAGGAATGGAAGCGGGTGAGCTCATTGAAGGAACTATGGGTGTGAACAGATTTGAGTCCTACACAGAAGCAGAGTTAGGATATCTGTGCCCGGAAATTATGAGGGAAGTGAGCAATGTGCATCAAAGGTTAACAGACCTGGCAGAGAAGTACGGCATAGAAACAGAGAAAACAAAGCATTTGAAAAGACTTTGAACACATGAGATCTGCAGGGATGAAGGCACACCTTCGAGAGTTACTCCAAAGTGTCCAGACAGAGGGAGCCTTAGACAAGTGGGAAGGCAGATGGACAAAGAAAAGGGCTAAAAGAAAAAGGGATTCTGCAGAAGTGACTGCAAATATTCAGCAGGGCAAGGATCCAGTAGAATTTGTATAGATGAGAGAGATTCCAGGAGGGAATTTTGTTCATGTCCCTTGGAGCAGAATTGACATTCTATCATTTACAAATGACTATCCCAGGTTAAGAGAAATGCCAGTGGAATGGTACCAGGAGACAGACAGTTTTGTGAAACTTGCAAAGTGCCTGTGGGAAGATTTGACACTCTATTAGAGATAGTAGTTCCAGCTGATCTGTGGATGGAGTGTAAAAGGAGTATAGATTGGCCAACAAAGGAACCAGAAAGAAATCAGCTTACGGGTGCGCCATCTCCTGAAGTAATGAACTATAAAGTGATTGAATTCTTAAAAACAAAAATTTCACCCAAAAAATCAGAGAATAGACAAGACGGCTCAGGAAGCCAAGGAGTCAATACATGCATTTTATGAGAGATTGCTGCAGGCATTTAAGCATTACAGTGGTACAGAGACAATTGAGCCGAAAGGCATGATTCAATTTGTGTTCAGGTTTGTGGAAGGATTGAGACCTGAAATTAGCCAGATGATTAAGAGTCATTTGAATTGCTAGCAAGAAAAACCAATTGATGAGGTATTGCAGTATGCAAAATACTGTAGTGACGAAATTGAGTTGCAGCAGAGTAAGCTGGAGGAAAGGGCGATGGTGATGCAGATTAAGGCAGCACAAGCAGGGATGTAGGGAAATTTTCCACAGCAGCAGCAGCAAGGAAATCTGGTGTTTAAAAATCAGATGAGAGGTAGAGGTCACAGAGGAATTGGTAATGGAAACTATAATCCCGAATTGGTTACTGTAGTGGTTCAGAACGATGTGCAGGGAATGAAGAGAGTGTTGCCTTGTCACGCTTGCGGAGTGGTCAGACATTGGAAGTGGGAGTGTCCAATGATGGTGCAGGTAGGTGTTATTCAGCAAACAAGTGACATTAATTTGTGTCAAAACACAAGAGGACCGAGAATGAGAGGTCATAATCCGAATTTTCATAATAATGTGAATCAAATCTAACATTTTCAACCCATGCAGCAGGTGCAAATGCCACATGTACAAATGACACAGTTGCAGCCAATGCAACAACAGGTTCCAATGGTACCTAGACAGCAAATCCAAATACCTCAAGCCCCAATGGAACAGCAGCCGGTGATGCTTCCTCAACAGGTCACAGGTCCAACCAAAGTAATAACACAGTTTACTAATTCCCGTTACACAGTGAATAAATGATGACTGGGTGAGCGAGAGTTCGGATGAAGAGAAATGTGTGCTTGCAGCCTCTCTAGAAGTAGATCAGAAAGGCCCATATGTGAAGAGAAAGCTAATGGGTCACAAGGATTCATTCTTGGTTGACACAGAAGCTACATGCTCTATAGTAAGAACTGCAGAAGTTCCAAACTTGCCCCTTTCATGAAAGACAGTTCACATTGTAGGAGTAGCAAATCAGTATTTGACCAGCTCAATTACACAACTAATTCAGGTTAAGATTGGCCACTTTAAAGGATTGCACAAATTTGTAGTCTGTGATTCAACTCTGCTATCCCTACCGGGAAGAGACTTGCTGTGAAAAACCAGGTGCTCGATTACTTGCTCAAATGATGGAATCGAGATACAGTCGAATAGTGATGATGAGGATGACCCAGCTCCACAGACCGAGTGTGAGACTATAAATTAGGACTACCCCCTGATTAATTTATTTCCAGTGTTGACAGTGAAGGAGCTTCCTCCTGACCTACAGGGAACGGTTAAAAAGAAAGTGTGGGATCTGACAGGGAAATAAATAGGTCTGATAAAGGGAGTTGAGCCAGTTAAAGTTCCTGTAAAGCCGAACACAATTTTTCCTCAGGCACCCCAGTACCACATGACAAAGGATATTCTTATAAAGGTTACTCAAATAATTGCAAAATTTGTGAAACAAGGGGTCTTCAAAGAAGTGTTGAGCAGCCCATGTAATTCACTGATAATGGGATTGAAAAAGACCTGTGGGAAAGTTCGAATTGTCCATGATTTGAGAAAAATAAATGCCATTGTGATCAAATGTTGCCCTGTGGTGCTAAATCCAGCTGTGATTCTGTTTCAGATTCCATGTGATGCTGAATGGTTCACTGTCTTAGACTTGTCACAAGCCTTCTTTTCTGTGCCTCTTCATGAGGACAGTCAATGTCTCTATTGTTTCAAATTTTTGGACCGAGTTTATTGTTGGTGTTGAATTCCTCAAGGGTTTTCCGAGTCACCTTCCTTATTCAATCAGATCTTGAAAAAGAATTTGGAGTCATTGGAATTGCCTTTCCAGTCTACCTTGGTACAGTACATTGATGTCTTGTTGATTGCGTCCAAAACGAGGGATGAGTGCAATTATGACACAATTGCCTTACTGAACCATTTGGGAAAGAATGGTCATAAAGTGACCCCACTTAAATTGCAGTGCTGTCAGAAAGAAGTGAAGTACTTGGATCATCAGATTGAGAAAGGAACAAGGAAAATATCCAGAGAAAGGGTCAAAGCCATATTGCAGATGAGTCCCCGAGCCACACAGAGAGATGTCAGGTAGTTTCCTAGGGATGGTAGGCTATTGTCGCCAATGGATTCACAATTTTTCAGTCATTCCCAAGCCCTTGCAGAAGCTGACCTATAAGGAGATTACAGATCCCCCAGCATTCGATCAGGTTTGCATAAAAGTGTTTTCTGAATTGAGAAAGAGTCTGTTCAAAGCTCTGGCTTTGAGTATGCCTGACGACACAAAGTCCTTCATGTTGTTTTTGTCATGAGCGTGATGCATGTTATTTGTCAGTCTTGACGCAGGTCGATGGAGGTATAAACCGCCCAGTAGCATATTTTTCAACTACTTTGGACCCAGTTGCAGCAGCTTTACCAGGCTGTTTGCGTGCATTTGCAGTGGTTGGATAGAGCCTCGCACAGTGTAAAGGCGTTGCAATGGGACATCCCCTAACTGTAATGGTCCCTCACTCAGTAGAAGTTTTACTTACTCGAGCGAAGACCCAATACCTGATGGGCAAGATTGATGCGTTATGAGACGAGTATTCTATGGTCACCAAATATGTCATTGAAAAGATGCACAGTGCTGATCCGGCAACCTTGCTTCCAAATGAAAATGGTGAAATTGAAAAGCTGGAAGACATTGAGCATGGTTGTCTTGAAGTAACTGATCTGTGCACAAAACTGAGACCTGATATTAGAGACACCCGATTGGAAGAAAATGACCAAATTATCTTTGTTGATGGTTCCTGTCTAAGAGACAATATAGGAGTGCTGAGAGCAGGATATGCCGTGAGCACAATTACTGGTATCCTGGAAGCGTCCTGGCTTCGAGGAGTATATTCTGCACAAGTAGCGGAACTGTTAGCCCTTACTAGAGCGTGCCATGTTTCTGTTCAGCTTAAAGTTACCATCTATACGGATAGCCAGTATGGATTTGGAATAGTCCATGATGTTGGCCAGTTGTGGTCAGAGACAGGTTTCATGACCTCTTCTGGTTCGCCAGTGAGAAATGGTGAGAGAATTAAAGAATTGCTGCATGCTATTCAAGTGCCTGAAAAGACTGCTGTGGTGAAATGCAGTGCACATCTGAAATCGCAAGATTTTTGTCAATGGGAAATGGATATGTGGATCAAGTCGCAAGGTTTTGCGCATTGAACTGTATATCATTCAAGGATAAGTGGGAATTGATGAAACATGTCCAAGTTCTGCACTGCAAGTGATAGATACATTGGAAGAATTGAAAACATTGCAGAATAATGTTGATAGGGAGGAAAAATGATCAGATTATGAACGGAATGCAGAACAAATCAAACATTCACACCCAGTCACAGATCTGGGTTTAATCCATCAGTTTTTTTGCTTGCCATGCCATTCCAGTGTGAACCCAACCATATGCAAATCAGCCTTGACCCTGTTCCCCATGGGAACAGTCCAGCTCGAACTGCCAGGCCAGGTCTTCCCTGGACCAGAAACAAGCATCCTGGGACCGGTTTCAGGATATCACCCTTCATCAGCCAGGCTAGCTTGAATCTGGTGGCATAGCAAGCACGGGACCCATGTCTGGGCATACCCTTCCCACTTGGGGAGACAAATGCAAAAACAACAGATGATGGACGGAATGCAGAACAAATCAACCATTCACCCCCAGTCACAGATCTAAATTTAATCCATCTGTTTTTTTGCTTGCCATGCCATTCCAGTTTGGACTTAGCCATATGCAAATCAGCCTTGACCCTGTTCCCCATGGGAACAGTCCAGCCCGAACTGCCAGGCCAGGCAAAATGAAATGCGTACAGCGACAGGATGAATTGTGGGTTTTCAGAAGAGGGTCAATTGGTCCTGCCAAATAGACTGTTGTCTCAAATGGCTAAGTATTATCATGGTCAAGCACATGTTGGGAGGGATGCCATGATTCGCCTGTTCAAACATAATTGGTTCAATACAAGGTTTCGACAAGTTGCTGAAGCAGTCTGCCATTGTTCCGTCATTTGTCAGCAAATGAACGAGGTTAAGGGGACAGTGGTTAATCTGAACCACAATGGAAGAGCAGAAGGTCCATTCAGCAGAATGCAACTTGATTTTATTGAGGTGCCTGTGTGTGGAGGTTTGAGATATGTGTTTGTGATTGTCTGCACCTTTAGTCATTGGATTGAAGCGTACCCTACACGGAGAAATGACAGCCTCACATTAGCAAAATTACTGCTTAGGGAACTGATACCACATTTTGGGTTTCGATCTCTTTAGAATCATATAGGGGAAGTCACTTCAACAATGAAGTAGTGAAATTGCTATGTGCAACACTAAACATTGAGCAGAAGTTGCATTGTAGTTATCGTTCTGAAGCATCAGGACTAGTGGAACAGATGAATGGTACCTTGAAATCAAGATTGGCAAAAATGTGTGCATCTACAAATCTGAAATGGCCTGACGCACTGCTGTTAGTTCTGATGACAATGAGAAACACACCCGACAAGAAGACAGGATTGTGACCGCACAAGATCCTCAAGGGCAGAGCAATGAGGTTGGCAGCAGTTCCTGCAAATGCTCTTGTTAACATTACAGATTATATGGTGTTGGACTACTGCAAAGGTCTGGCTGATGTGGTTCACTCTTTGTCTCAGCAGGTGGAAGCCAGCACACTACCACCTTTCCAAGGTCAAGGATACACCCTGAGAGTGGGTGGTAGTCTGGAAACAAGTGCGGAAGACGTGTTTGAAGCCTCAGTGGAAAGGCCCATTCCAGGTGGTTCTGACCACTACCACAGCCGTGAAGTGCGCTGGAGTTCCGAACTGGATACACGCAAGCCACACGAGAAAAGTGGCATGTCCTTTGGATGATGAAGAGGAGTTGTTGAGAGTACCAACAACGACCAGACATGCCTCAGAGCCGGAAGGAGAAGAAAGAGGAACTGAGACCGAATCTGAGCACATTGAGGATGGTTCAGTCATTCTTGTCAGAGACGAAGGAGAAGACCTCCAGGAGCCTGACAGAAAGCCAATTTCACTTGAGGCAGCAGGAGAGTCTAGTCAGGGGAGGGCTCTCCCAGAAGTAGATGAATTTCAGAGACAAACAGAGCAAATGCCAGAACCCGAGGGGGAAGGAGTCGAGGCGGATCAAAGCATGAATGATCTGACTCCTCTGGAACCAGTTGCGGGTCCTTCAAAAGAAAATCCTGCAGAGCAAGAAGTTTCTAGTTCAACACTGAAAAGAGAATTGACCAAAGGTCTACTGAAAGGAGATAAGTGTCCGGAGTCACAAACAAAGAGAAAAGAAGCAGTTGTTGTGACAACAATCGAGGAAGAAGTAGGTACGACAAGGAGAGAAGACCTGAGTGAAGGAGAATTGAATGGAGATCAAAAATTGAAAAGAAAGAGATTTGCAAGTTGAAGATACGCAGGTCCTGAATGGGCGTATGTAACTACAAGTGAATGGCAAAGAGAGTTTTTGTCTTTTTGTTTTGATGGAGACATTCCAGGTCAATATTTTGAAACTTGAAGGAAGCTGATGAACTGAACTGTTGAGACAAATTGAGAAAAAGTACAAAGAAAAAAAGACTGTTGTAAGTAACCGGAAAATATTTTTTGAAAACATGATTTGACAAGATAACCTGATCTGATAAGCTGCTAAACTGATTTTGACAGGCTTACCAATTTTTGAGAAAAAGGATCCTGGAAGTGAGACTGGAAGCTGTAAATAACTGCGGAAAGAAGATTTTTGTTTTTGATTTTTGCTGCATAGTTCTACATTTTCTCTTCTGCTTTCTGATTCTTTACAGATCATGAGTAACATTAGCCAGCAGGGTACGGAAAGCAGGTGCTGTAAATATGGTGTGTTGGTTTGGCAATTGCATGTTTGATATTGTGTGTGATATTGATTGTCTGTATGACTTTTCTTGACAAGAGTAAAGCCAACCATGCTTCAGCTCAAGACGATTACTGCATTAACAGCGATTGAGAGGTTTCGGTTAGATGAGAAGTATCTGCACATAGATAATGCTCAAGGAGAACTTTCTTCTAATGTGTTCTATAACTTACTGAGTGAGTGTGTTGAGATGATGGATGAGAAGAATTGTTTTGTGTGTACGCAGATTCCTTCATCACTCAAAGAAGGAGTTACCTACCATAGTTTGCCCCTTACTTATAGGATAAGTTGTCTGTTACTAACAAGATTCTATTACCAGGAGTGCATTCAGTATTTCTATTCCAACCACTATGTGGTGTTTTCGTTTGTCCCCATAATTAGGTACCTAAGCAGAATAGCCAAGGACAATGACATAGTATTAGTGAGGAGTTTCTTTGAGCCTACATTAACTTTTGGGACTTCTTACGCTCACAGGAATAACCTGACATGCTTGCTTACACCTTTAGAAAAGAGCTTCTTAGATCACACAGATGACAGGAGAAATGCATTAAAGGAGAAGTTAGAAAAGGGCTTAGAGAAAATGATTATGCTTATAGTGGAATAAAGTCCCAAGGGAAATTAGCTTTGGAAGTTCAACACATAGGGAAGCTTTGTATATATAGGCCTAAATCTAGCACTGACGCTTTGTTTGTGGGAACGAGTGAATGTAGGGATGTGTTTTTGTTTCAGAGTAAATGGACATTTATGTTGAATGGACAGGATCCAGTGATTCCTGGCATATATTACATTTGTGGACTTAATGCTTATTACCGTCTTCCAAGATGATGGTATGATACATGTTATTTGTAGATAGTTTTCCCAAAGATTTTCCAACTGGATGACTTGAAGAGATTACCGAAATTGACTGAATGACATCACATTAGAGAAAGGAGTTAGGCCCTCATTACAACCCTGGCGGTCGGTGTTGAAGCGGCGGTAACACCGCCAACAAGCCGGCGGTAAAAAAAAAGGAATCATGACCATGGTGGAAACCGCCAACACATACAGCCACTTTAACACTCCGACAACCATGGCAGTAGCAACAAACACTGTGGTGGTAACCGCCAACAGCCAGGTGGAAGACAAGGTTCTGCCCACTGTATTGCAAGAGGCCTATCTGCCACCTTTTCCGGGGCAGTGCCAACGCCATCAAAAGCACAGCGGAAACAGTGTTCTGAAGGGAAACGACTCACCTCTCGACACTCAAGGAAGAACCAGGACGCCATGGAGCCCGAGATGCAGGTCTTCCCCGTGCTGGTGTATCTGCTCATACGCCAGGTGCACCAACGCCGGTGACGACAACCACAGTGAGTACTGCACCTAGCACACAAGAGAGGAGGGGAGGAAAAAGAGAGTGACACACACACACGCAACACCCCCACCCCCACCCTCACCCTCACCCCCAACACCATACACACAAACACATGCAATAACATTCCATATACACCCCGTAACCCTCTGGAATAATGCAAGAACCAAAGGAATGGACTGAAATGAGTGTAATATTAGAAATACTCAGAAATACGTTCAGAAATCAAAAACAGTAATTACAATATATACAAAAGGCGGGACAATGCCCACTCAAAAATTGTCCGTGGCCCACTGGGCCAAAACACATAGGCCAAGCCCTCACTTGACTCCTGCCACAATACGGAGAGAACACTGCAGGGGCATCAGGTGGAAAACACACAGGCACCTCAGGGGGACAGGGAAGGGGGGGCACCTCAGCCGGAAGATGGTACAATGCCACTGCTCCTGGAGGGGGCTCCATGCCCACTGCTTGGTCCTGGGGAGTGCACAGCCACAATCTCTCTAGTGGGTGGGTTTCCCACTGCTTGGTCCTGGGGAGTACAAAGCCACAGTCTCTCAAGTGGGTGGTTTGCCCACTGCTTGCTCCTGGGGAGTGCAAAGCCACAGCCTCTCGAGTGAATGGCTTCTCCACTGGTTCTGGAGGGGGCTTTGTGCCCAATGTGCTTCATCCTGGCAAGGATAGGGTGAGTGGATGCCTTCTTCCACTGGTTCTTCAGGGGGCTTTGTGACTAGTGTGTTTCATCCTGGCAAGGAGGGGCTGAGTGGATTCCTTCTTCCACTGGTTCTGGAAGGGGCTTTGTGCCCTGTGATGCAGCACATGGGGAGTGCAAGGTCACAGTCACTCACCTAGGTGTCAGACCCACACGATTTTCTGTGGGCAGGATGCATGACACTCCGTGGAGGTAGGACTACAGTCCATCTGCCGGTGGGGGCGGCTGTACAGTGGTGGCAGTGCCGGTGCTGGTGTCGGTGCTCCAGTGGTGGCGGGAGGCTCCAGCCCTTCCCCTGCAGCCTGAGGCAGCTGCCCACTGGGGCTGCTACTGCTGCCAGTGGTGCTGCTTGTGGCGGTGCAGGTGGCGGAGCTTGCGGCGGTGCAGGTGGCGGTCCTGGCCACGGTGCAGGTGTTGGTGCTGCCAGTGGTGGGGGGAGGCTCCAGCCCTTCCCCTGCTGCCCTCGGACGGCTGCCCACTGGGGCTGCTGCTGCTGCCAGTGGTGCTGCTTGTGGCGGTGCATGTGGCGGTGCTGGCTGCAGAGCAGGTGGTGGTGCTGGCCGTTGTGGTGGTAGCCTCCAGGGCTTCACCTGCAGCCTCGGACGGCTGACATGCCATGACTGGTATTCTGTGCCCCTTCCTGCCCTTGGCAGATGGTGGTGCCTCCTTGCTTCTGCCAGCTGGAGTCGTTGACTTCGCCTTGCTGGCTGGTTGTGCCTCCTTCTCCTTGCTCGATGCTGTCCCCTTTTTGCCCTTGCCAGGTGGCGGAACCTTCTTGGCCTTGGCAGGTGTTGGTGGCACATTGGCTGGGCTGACGGGTGCCTCCTTAGAGCTTCCTACAGCTACAGAAACCACAGCGGACATAAACTTGGTGGCTGAGGTGCTGGGCCGGGTTCTGGCCACCCTGGCCCGAGGTGAAGGACAGGGGGAGGGGGAGGGAAGAGGTCAATGTTGGCTACGAAAAGCTTCTTAGGGACATTGGGGTGGGAAGAGGGTGAAGGTTTGGGAGTGGAGGAAGAGAGAGTGCTTGTAGGAGGGTGTCAGTCGGCTGTGTTTTGGGTGCAGGTGCAGGTGCATGGGCTGGATGCTGTTGTGAGGTGGATGGCTGTTGGGTGGGTGTGTGCTTGCGTTTGTGTACTTTGGGAGGAGGGGGCACAGACACAGTGGGAGAGGACACAGGGGACGTATGCATGGATGTGGGGGTGGTGACTGCCAGTGAGGGGCGTGCTGGTGATGGAGGTAGTGGATGAGGATGTAGTGCATGCAGGTGTGAGTGGAGACGCTACTGGGAGGGAGGTGGACGAGGAGGAGGAGGGGGACACAGTGGAGGCAGTGGATGTTGGTATGTCTGCATGGGGATGGTGCTTGTGTGAGTGCCTGTGAGATGAAGAGTGGTGCTTGTGTTTGCCTGAGCCACTTCTGTGTGTTGATTTGAGTGAATGCTGGTCTGAAGGTGTGCTTGGGATAGGTTGGGGTTGAGGGTATTGGGACTGGGTGGAGGAAGTTGGAGGGGGGAGGCTGGAGACAGGGCAATGGCTGCCATCAGTGCTGAGGCCAGAGCCTGAAATGCTGTCGGTTGGGCCCCCACACCAGAGTGAATGCCCTCCAGGAATGCATTTGTTTGTTTCAAATGCCTTTCAACACCCTGGATGGCATTCAGTATGGTTGACTGCCCAACAGTGAGGGATCTCAGGAGGTCAATAGCCTCCTCACTGAGGGCAGCAGGACTGACTGGGGCAGGGCCTGAGGTGCCTGGGGCGAAGGAGATGCCCACCCTCCTGGGTGAGCGGGCACGGGAAACATGCTGAGGAGCTGCTGGGAGGGTGGTGCTGGTACAGGGGTGGTGGCTGTACCTGTTGTTGGGGTGGGCACAGAGGTGTCCGCCACCAGCAGGGAACTTCCATCGGAGGAGGAGTCGCTGTCTGTAGTGTCCCCTCCTGTCTCCGTCGTGGTCCTCCCCTCCCCCTCCGTCCCACTGGTGCCCTCACTGTTGGTGGATTTGGCCTCCAGGCCCATGTGGGATGCAGCTCCCTCCATTGCCGGTGCCTCTGCTCCTCTGCCAGATTATGCTAATGCACACAAGGACAGGGTGATAAAACAATAAAGAGGCGAGAGATGGCGGATACACTTGGTCAATGCCAGCAACAACACTACCATTGG
Organism: Pleurodeles waltl; assembly: GCF_031143425.1. Taxonomy (NCBI): domain Eukaryota; kingdom Metazoa; phylum Chordata; class Amphibia; order Caudata; family Salamandridae; genus Pleurodeles; species Pleurodeles waltl. Next base: position 303,105,706 of record NC_090442.1, read on the forward strand.
CGTACACAACACACAGGGATCAGGCCAATGCACTAGGCCATGCACTACCAGTTACAAAGCTAGTCACCAGCCCATGGGGTACATTGCCTAACTCCATTGGCTGCACACCTGAAACCAACAGGACCCTGCCCAGTAGTAGATGCCTACTAACGCTAATGGGGTTGGAGTGCTTCAGAGCCCGACCAACAAGGGACCTACCCTGCCAGTTCGCCCTGGCCTACGGACACCCACATCCCCCACCCAGGTACAACCTTAACGCGCGCAAAGTCATGATTCAGAATCTGTACTCACCCCCTTGTGGCTGCTGTGATGCCTTCAAGCGCCCATCCAACTTCGGATAGGCCATTGCCAGGATGCGGAACAAAAGGGGGATCAGGGTACGACGGGCACCCCTTCCTCTTTGGGAGGCCAGCCCTAGCTGGGCCTCCACCGTTTTCCTTGCCCAGCGGCACAGGTACTCCCACTGTTTGCGGCAGTGGGTGCTCGGCCTGTCAAAGACCCCCAGGGTCCGCACCTTCTTGGCAATGGCACGCCAAATACCCTTTTTCTGATGGGCGCTGACCTGCAGGAAAATATGCATAGAAAATAGGGATTAGTCATACCGTCTAGACTGTTACACTCATGCCCCACAATATCCCTCCCATCCCCTTACGCACAGACATTGACCACCAGACATGCAGCACTCTGCCCAGGACCCATTAGCCCCCCTACATGAGGCTTACACAGACAGCAATTCATACATTCATGGCACACGCATTATGCTCACAGTGTACTCACTTGTTTGTCGGGAGGACCATAGAGTAAAGTGTACTGGGATAGGACCCCATCCACCAGTCTCTCCAACTCCTACGAAGGGAAGGCGGGGGCCCGTTCCCCAGACACTCGAGCCATTGTCGCTTCCAGACACAGGTCACAGCAGCACTTGCAGTGTAGGTCCTCTCCTGTTGAAGGTCAGGTAGCAAGTGAGTGAACAGAAAGAAAATGGCGGTCACTGTCACCACCAGCGTACATCGCCATTGGATCCTAGTACCCATAGGGCCCAGTGATAACCAATGCAAAGTTGCGCGGCGGTCATTGACCGCCGACCTCAACGGCGCACACAACACCAGCGGAATTACCTCATTCCGTTGTGTGTTTGGCGGACCAGTACATCTCCCATGTGAATGCCAAGTATCCTGGCTCTGTGCATGGTGCTTTTATCTTGAGGAACAGCAGCATTCCATATGTGATGTCTCAACTCCAGAGGCACCGGGTGTGGCTAATAGGTGAGCCCATGGTCCCCACCCAGTTGATGTAGGTATGTGGGTGTTGGGTTGTCCCCAAGGGTGAGTGTGTGTCTAACAGGAATCCCTTGACATTTGCAGGTGACTCTGGTTACCCCAACCTCTCATGGCTACTGACCCCAATGAGGAATGCCAGGACAAGGGCAGAGGAATGTTACAATGAGGCACATGGGTGAACAAGGAGGATAATTGAGAGAACCTTTGGCCTCCTGAAGGCCAGATTCCGGTGCCTCCATCTGACAGGTGGATCTCTGTACTACTTATCCAAGAAAGTGTGCCAGATCATCGTTGCATGTTTCACAACCTGTCCTTGAGACACCAGGTGCCTTTTCTGCAGGAGGATGAGCCTGGAGCTGGTCTTGTGGCAGTGGTGGAGGCTGTGGACAGTGAGGAAGAGGAGGCAGAGGAAGAAGATGTGGACAACAGAAGTTCACTCATTCAACAGTACTTCCAGTGACACAAAGGTAAGACACTGTAACTTCACTTTCCATTGCAGTTTTGTGTTAGAATTGGACATGGCAGCCTGATTTCCCTATGTCTAGGGCCACTTACTGTACCCTTTGGCATCTCTTTTTTCAGTTCTCTGTGCCCCACTCTGGCTCCTGGTGTGGTTACTGCTGCCCACTACAGGTCATACCTAGGTATTTATAACTGTACATATGAATTGCAATGTTTACAGCTTGTTAAACTAGCACATATTTCAATCATTTGAAAGTCTCCATACTTGTATTTGTTCAAAGAGTGTTTATTTAAGTGCTAATAAGTAAAGGGGGATGTGCAGTGGGCTGGGGTGATGGTTGAGGAATGTCCAGGATAGAGTCCAGTCTATTTGTATCACAGGTGCATTGTGCAAGGGGGCATAGAAAGGAGAGCAATGGCAGTACAAGGTGGACAGGGTAACAGAGTGGGACACAAGGGTGACAATCAGGAGAGTCCTATTTCCTGGCGGGGGTCTTGGCAATGTTCTCTGGCTTCTGCCTGAATCGCAGGGACAGTTTGCAGGGTGGTTCTCCTTCTGCAGGGAGTGGGGTGCTGGTGGCCTGTTGGGCCTCCTGTCCACTAGCACAGGCGAAGGTGGAGGGCTGTTCTTCTGTGTGGCTAGTGTCAGGGGCCCGTTGGTGTGCCACTGCTTCCCTCATGGTGTTGGTCATGTCAGCCAGCACCCCTGCAATGGTGACCAGGATGGTGTGGATGTGTTTGAGGTCCTCCCTGATCCCCAGGTACTGTCCCCCTGAAGCCGTTGGGTCTCCTGCACCTTGCACAGTGTCTGGCCCAAGGACTCCTGGGAATGGTGGTATTCTCCCAGGATCCCTGCAAGTGCCTCATGGAGAGTGGGTTCCCTGGGCCTGTCCTCCCCCTGTCGCACAGCAGTCCTCCCAGCTTCCCTGTTGTCCTATGCCTCTGTCACCCTGAACCGTGTGCCTATTGACACCGACCCCAGGTCTCTGATCGTCTAGGGTTTGTGGGGTTGCCTGGGGTTCCTGTAGTGGTGGACACACTGCTGTTTGACGTGTCCTGGGGACAGAGGTGTGGGCCCTCTGTGTGAGTGCTGTGCTGGTGTTTCCTGAGGGGGGAGGCTCTGTGGTGGGTTGGGACTGTGGCAGGGTACTGTCCAGAGGTCCCTGATGGGCCAGGTTGGTCATCGTGATCCAGGCGTGCAGAGCTGCTGTCATCACTGTGGGCCTCTTCTGTGGGGGGACTGGATGTTGGTGGCACCTCCTCTCCGGTGACGTTGAGTAGGGGTCCTCCTGCTACTCCTGCCAGGCCCTCAGGATGCATGATCGCTAAGACCTGCTCCTCCCATGTTGTTAGTTGTGGGGGAGAAGGTGGGGTCCACCGCCATTCCTCTGTACGTCTACCTGGTGTCTTGCAACCACGGAATGCACCTTCCCCCGAAGGTCGTTCCATCTCTTCCTGATGTCATCCCTTGTCCTGGGGTGCTGTCCCACGGCGTTGACCCTGTCCATGATGCTCCACCATAGCTCCATCTTCCTTGCAATGGACGTCTGCTGCACCTGTGATCCAAATAGCTGTGGCTCTACCTGGATGATTTCCTCCACCATGACCCTTAGCTCCTCCTCAGAGAACCAGGGGTGTCTTTGTGGTGCCATTGGTGTAGTGTGAGTGGTATGTGTGAGAGTGTGTGGGGTGATGTGTTGGGGTGTGTGCTATGAGGTGCGTGGATGGTGTATGGGTGATGGTGTTATGTGGCTCAGATTCAGTGGGTGCTCCTGGCTTGTCTCTCTCTCTGTTGGGAATATTATTTTTCGGTGTAAGAGGTTGTGGGTATTGTGGGTGTGTGTTTTATATTGGATTGGGTGTGTGGGTGTGGTGTGTGTATGTGTGTCAGGTGTGTGTAGTTTGAATTGTCCAATGAGGTGTTGTTTTGTTAGTGTGTGTGTATTTTGAGCGTGGCAGTGTGTGCCGCCAATGGTTTACCGCAGTTGAATGACCGCCGCAGTGATTCGTGGGTCATGATGCTGTGGGAGTATTTCTGTTGGTGTAACGGAGTGGGTTTCGGTACCGCCAGTTAATCACTGACCTTCGGGCTAGCGGACTTGTGTGGGTGTCTGTATAGTGTCGGATTTCTCTGTGTGGGTCATAATACCCGTAACGATATACCGCCGCGGTCACGGTATTTTGGTGGCCGTGAGCACAGCGGTCAGCGGCATTTACCACCAGGGTTGCAATGAGGGCCTTAGTCTCCTTCTAGTATAGTAGAAGATATATTTGGAACAATAATTCCTTCAGTGGGAGTTGTTCTGAATTCGACAAAGATTCGAAAGTTGTCTACTATTGTGGATAACGTGCTGACAAATTTTTCAGGAGCCATGATCCTGATAGATACAGAATTGGCTGCAGAAAGAGCTATGACTCTTTAGACATTATTTTAGCAACAGATGGTGGAGTTTGCAAAATGCTTAATTCGAATTACTGTTGTTCGTATATTCCTGATAATAGTACAGAAATTAGAATCTTACTTACTTATCTGACTAATGAGAGTGCTGGTTTGAAAGAATTGAAAGAACCAGGTGTTTGGGAGAAAGTTGGCAAAAGGTTTGCTTCAGTGGGAAATTGGCTCAGCAACATTGGGAAAGGGATATTATTGAAAATAATATAAGGGATATTGATGATTGTGATTTGCATAAATGGAGCATGGGGAATATGTAAACTGTGAAGGATGATTAAATTGAAGAAAATTAAAAATGATCAGAGGGAAGAAATGAAAAGAGAAAAATTGTTTAGTGGAAATTCAAGAAGGGAACGAAGATATGAAGGGATGGAGATGACAGAATTTTAGCTGATGCAAAAATTTGCGTGGGAAGATTTGGTGTGATGGTCGTCAGAGGAGGGATTGTCAATGCTGAACTTATTAATAAATATTCATGTATTTTGAGTGTTGGATTTGCGTAGAAAATGTATTAACTTAGAGAAAAATAATGCACGCATTTGAAGGTGTGCCCACCAGAGTAGCCGTCAGTGTTCACAAAGTGTACTTATTAATGGCTTATTAATATGAAATTTAAGTTTATGTTTGATTAATGTAGTAATATGTCATATTAAGGTTATGCATTATGTATTAGCTTTCTTAATTGTAGGCCTTACCTTAGTATTAGCTTTATTA